>NW_027362870.1:3832500-5032500 GCF_046119375.1 Phyllobates terribilis | reverse complement strand
ATGCGACCATCACCTGACTAAATGACGTCAGCGCAGGTCCTGACAGTACAGACAGCAGACCGGAGGAGACCGGAGAGCAGACCGGGGGCCGCCGGAGAGGTGAATATA
Source organism: Phyllobates terribilis (assembly GCF_046119375.1). Lineage (NCBI taxonomy): Eukaryota > Metazoa > Chordata > Amphibia > Anura > Dendrobatidae > Phyllobates > Phyllobates terribilis. The sequence goes on along the minus strand of NW_027362870.1, from coordinate 5,032,392 downwards.
CAGGTTTTGTTTGTTTTTAACTTTTTTATTTCTTTTTTTCACCGCGTGGTAGCCGGGATGAAGAGGAGTTGTAGTCTCGTCTTCATCCCAGGCACCACACGCATCGCGAATAAGCTTCAGCGTAATCGCAGTAGAAATGGTCATGCTGCGTTTTGCAAAGTAATGCGAATTCGGCGCGCAAATTAGCGCATCATGTGCACAGCACATCCGAATTCACATGGCTTTGCATGGCAGACTGTTTTACAAGCGTTTTCGCGGCCGTAAAAACGCCGCAAAAACGCTACAAAAACGCTACGTGGGCACATAGCCTAAGGCTGTGTGCCCACGACGCGTATTTTAAGCGTTTCCGCATGGCAAAAACGCTGCAGAAACGCTTAAAGACGCATGTTAGAAGGTCTGCCATGTTCCCCAATGATAGTCCGCTGCGGATTATCATTGCGGAAAAAAACGCAGCACTACCAATAATTTTGCGGAAGCGCAGCGTTTTCCTGGCCATTGACTTGCATTGGAACGCATGGATTCCGCTTCACTAGATAAGCACATGCGGAATACATGCGTTCAATGTGCGGATGGTACCCGCGTGTGGAGGATGGGAGACTCTCCTCCGGACCCGGGTACCATAGAACCTGTCAAAATAAAGAATAAAATAAAAAATAAATGTTATATTTACCTTCTGACGGCCCCCGCTGCGCTCGTCCTCCCATGTCGGCAGCTCGCGATGGACTGAAGGACCAGCGCTGACGTCATAGTCATGTGACGGCAGGTCCTTCAGTGTACCGCGATCTGCCGGCAGCCAGGACGGAGCGAAGCGAGACTGCGGGGGCCATCGGAAGGTAAGTATAGATTTATTTTTTTATTTTTAACCAGTCGTTGGGGTCACACTATATAAATCCATGCCGTTTTCATGGATTTCTATAGTGTGACCAAGTTGACAAGCACTTTCCAAGTGATGCTAAAATCGCTTGTAAAGCGCTTGTCAACCCGCATGCGGAAATGCATGTGAAGAGCGCTTCACTTCTGCATGTCCCTGGCAGGAAAAACGCATGTACAATCCGCATATACAATCCGCATGTACAATCCGCATATACAATCCGCATGTACAATCCGCATGTACAATCCGCGTGTACAATCCGCGTGTACAATCCGCATATACAATCCGCATGTACAATCCGCGTGTACAATCCGCATATACAATCCGCATGTACAATCCGCGTGTACAATCCGTGTGTACAATCCGCGTGTACAATCCGCATGTACAATCCGCGTGTACAATCCGCGTGTACAATCCGCATATACAATCCGCATGTACAATCCGCGTGTACAATCCGCATGTACAATCCGCATGTACAATCCGCATGTACAATCCGCATGTACAATCCGCATGCGTTTTTTCTGCCAGCGAGATGCAGAAACGCTCAGGAAAAATCCGGAGCTTTTGTGCATCGTGGGCACATAGCCTAAGTCTCTGCATTTGTCTGCTTACACATCAGTACATTTCTGAACACATTCAGCAAAAATTGCAGTACATTTGTTAAAATTGGGCATATAGCATACTATAGGTGCTTCTCACAAAATTAGAATATCATCAAAAAGTTAATTTATTTCAGTTCTTCAATACAAATAGTAAAACTCATATTATATAGAGTCATTACAGACAGAGTGATCTATTTCAAGTGTTTATTTCTGTTAATGTTATTATCTCAGTAAATTAGAATACTTTATAACACCAGCTTGAAAAATGTTTTTAAAATCTGAAATGTTGTCCTACTGAAATATATGTTCAGTAAATGCCCTCAATACTTGGCCAGGCTCCTTTTGCATCAATTACTGCATCAATGCGGCAATGTGGCATGGAGGCGATCAGCCTGTGACACTGCTGAGGTGTTATGGAAGCCCAGGTGGCTTTGATAGAAGCCTTCAGCTCGTCTGCATTGTTGGGTCTGGTGTCTCTCATCTTTCTCTTGACAATACCCCATAGATTCTCTATAATAGATTCTCTATGGGGTTAAGGTCAGGTGAGTTTGCTGCCAATCAAGCACAGTGATACTGTTGTGTAAACCAGGTATTGGTACTTTTGGCAGTGTGGACAGGGGCCAAGTCCTGCTGGAAAATGACATTTCCATCTCCAAAAAGCTTGTCGGCAGAGGGAAGCATGAAGTGCTCTACAATGTCCTGGTAGACGGGTGCGCTGACTTTGGTCTTGATAAAACACAGTGGACCTACACCAGCAGATGACATGGCTCCCCAAACCATCACCGATTGTGGAAACTTCACACGAGACCTCAAGCAGCTTGGATTGTGGCCTCTCCACTCTTCCTCCAGACTCTGGGACCTTGATTTCCAAATTAAATGCAAAATTTACTTTCATCGGAAAACAACACCTTGGACCACTGAGCAACAGTCCAGGTGTTTTTCTCCTTGGCCCAGGTAAGATGCTTCTGGCGTTGTCTATTGGTCATGAGTGGCTCGACACAAGGAATGTGACACTTGTAGCCCATGTCCTGGATACGTCTGTGTGTGGTGGCTCTTGAAGCAATGACTCCAGCAGCAGTCCACTCCTTGTGAATCTTCCCCAAATGTTTGAATGTCCTTTCCTTAACAATCTTTTCAAGGCTGCGGTTATCCCGGTTGCTTGTGCACCTCTTCCTACCACACTTTTTCTTTCCACTCAACTTTCCATAAATATGCTTGGATACAGCACTCTGTTAACAGCCAGCTTCTTTAGCAATGACCTTTTGTGGTTTACACTCCTTGTGGAGTGTGTCAATGACTGCCTTCTGGACATCTGTCAAGTCAGCAGTCTTCCCCATGATTGTGGAGCCTACTGAAACAGACAAAGGGACCTTTTTAAATGCGTAAGAAGCCTTTGCAGGTGTTTTTTGTTAATTATTCTAATTTACTGAGATAATGACTTTTGTGTTTTCATTGGCTGTAAGCCATCATTATCAACATTAACAGAAATAAACACTTGAAATAGATCACTCTGTAATGACTCTGTATAATATATGAGTTTCACTTTTTGGATTGAAGAACTGAAATAAATTAACTTTTTGATGATATTCTAATTTTGTGAGAAGCACCTGTATGTTTGATGCATCTCATTAGCTAAGCTCAACCTCTTCCTTGCTTCACCTCAATTTGAGCCATAAATTGTGATATTTCATTTTGGTGCATTTTATGACTCCTTTTTGTCACACTTTTCTCATAACTATTTTTTTTATAACTGAGGGAAAATAACAAAATCTTATTTGTTGTACTCAAGTTTTCACAGAAACATCTGATAAAGTGTTGACTTATTTTTCGGAGTTAAACTCTTCCTTTTGGCCCTCTATATATTTGAGTTTGACAGCCCTGATGTAGATGGATGATGATGTGGCAAGAAGGGGCAGAGGGGCAGAGCCTCCTGGCTCTCAGCTTCGCTCTCCACTGCTCACAGGAGACAGCAGTTACTTCACAAATGTAACTGATAGAAAAGATGTCACGTAAGAGGGGGTCAGGGGAGCGATGTGCTGCAGGAGGGGGAAGATTAGGCAGGGAGCGCTGTGCTGCAGGAAGAGGAGGATTAGGCAGGGGAGTGATGTAATGCAGGAGGGGGAGGCTTAGGCAGGGAAGCGATGTGCTGCAGGAAGAGGTGCTTATGCAGGGGAGTGATGTAATGCAATAGGAGAGGATTAGGCAGGGAGCGATATGCTGCAGGAAGTGCAGGATTTGGCAGTGGGCGATGTGGTGCAAGAGGGGATTTGGCAGTGGGTGATGTGGTGCAGGAAGGGGGAGATTTAGAAAGGGCACAATGTGCTGCAAGGAGGGGAAGATTAGACGGGAGCAATGTGCCGCAAGAGGGGGAGGTTTAGACAGGGGAGTGATGTGCTGCAGGAGTGGGAGAATTAAGCGGTGAGAAATATGCTGCAGGACGGGGAGGGTTAGGCAGGGGAGCAATGTGCTGCAGGTGAAAGGAGAATCTGTGACTACAGCCCAGTGTTTAAGGTTTATTGGAGCCTGTCTTTTATATATTTTATTGTTTTTTTTCTGACAAAACTGCATAACATCTGACATGAAGTCCGCTTAGCAGTCACTGTCCCTGTAGATTGTTACTGTCCAGGTTCACCGCGGTCTCTTTTTGTTTTTAGTGCCAATCTGACAGCAGTGAAGGTTCCGCTGATAATGGCGGTCGGGTTCCGAATAGAATGTTCATGTCTGTTCTCATTGTAGTAACATCACGGAATATGCTAATTTCTTCTGACCACACCCGATGACTGAATAAAGGCGCCTCACCCACTTGTCTATGTCATCACTTTGTGGTGTCACAATGATCTAAGGGGATAAAAAAACGCTCCTGGCAGCTTTACAGTCATTCGTCCCTTCGTGTTAAAGGAGCAGGATGATAGAGCCGCACCATGCCAGCCAGAAGAAAAGAAAGTGGAGCCCTTCAAGATGATGAAGCAAGAAAGCAGACTGTGGAAGGCCATCCAGGACCAAGAGCATCATGAGGGCCTGGTAACGTATACTACACAACTGTTCTGTATATGCTCATGCCATGTAAACCTATGGTGGCCGATTCATCAAGGCTGGTGGATTTCTATACCAGCATTCATGAAGCGCCTATTGGAGGAACGTGCACCAAATTCATTAAAAAGACTAAACCTCTTAATGAACTTGACTCATCCTTAAAGGGGTTGTTCCCTTTCAATAAATGAATGTCCCTAGCTGCAGGTCATTTAATTAAAAAAAAGAGGTTCCACCATCTCAGAGCTGCAGCAGCTCAGTGCGCTCAGCTGGGCAGTCCGTCTGATTACATTTGTTGGCTGCGGCAGTATTGAGGTGATGTCAGTGCCATACACAATCCCAGGAATGGGTCAGGACAGCACAGTTTGATTCTTTATACCTGCAGCCAGGGTCATTCATTTATTGAAATATCCCCTTAAAGCTGACGTACTACACCTCAAGAAATGTACTCCAGTCAAAAGATGGAGTCAATTTCAGTCCTATTTTACACCACTTTTCCAGCCTAATTTGTAATAAGTTTTCAGGTAAAGCTAAGCCACAAGCGGTCCAGATAAGCTCTGTTCACTATTTAAGAAGTTAAAAGAGTGGGTGTAAAAAGGTCAGAGTATTCAAATGTAAGTTGCGCAGGAATTTACTGAGATTCAAACAGTTGTGCAACACATTTCCGGTGAAAACTGCTTGATGAAAAATGTTCCTTGAATAATATAACATTTCAGGTTAGTGGTAATAGATTTTATTATGGGACGTTGATCCAGGGAACTAGTCTGATTGCCATATGTGGAGTCGGGAAGGAATTTTTCGCCTAAAATGGGGCAATTAGCATCTGCCTCATGGGGTTTTTGCCTTCCTCTGGATCAACACATTAGCTTTTAGGTTGAACTTGATGGACTTGTGTCTTTCAACCTTAAAACTATGAAACTGTCCCTGTATTGAGGTTCAAGGGTGAAGCCCAGGGTTCATTTGGAACCATCAGAAATGGTGTGTTTTGCGCCCAGTCTGTCCAAGGAAGCCTGTTTGAGCCAACGGCCTCAGAAATATCCTAACATTTCAGAAAGTAGCAATAGTTAGGGTGGCTGAACCATTCTAGCCTTAAGTTTGCCCCTCCAGTCAGCATCTACTATGTAGATGCAATCAAGGCCATGTAATAAGTCTTTATCGCTGTACAGGGCTGTAAGAGTGAAGGCCAGAGTTCCTTTGGAACCTGTAGGATAGACTGGCTTTTGCCAAGTCTTTCCAAAGAAGCTTTTTTGAGCCATAGGCCTCAGACAGGTCCTAACAAGAAAGTGGCATTAGATAGGTTTTTCTTTAGTTAGGATTGATTCAACTACTCAAGCCTCAAGCGCACTCCTCCGGCCAGCAGCTACTCTGTAGATGCAACCCTGGGCCTATGGTAAGTATCTATCCCTGTACAGGGGTGTAATGGTAAAAACCTGGGTTCCCTTGGGATCTGCAGAATGGAGTAGCTTGCGCCAAGTCTGTCCGAGGAAGTCTGTTTGAGCCAACAGCCTTAAACAGATCCCAGTATTTAGGAAAAAAAAAAGCTTCAGTTAGAGTTGAATCAACCACTATAGCCTCAAGCTCGCTCCTCCGGCCAGCAGCTACTCTGTAGATGCAGCCCTGGGCCTATGGTAAGTATCTATCCATGTACAGGCGTGTAATGGTAAAGGCCAGGGTTCCCTTGGGATCTGCAGAATGGAGTAGCTTGCGCCAAGTCTGTCCGAGAAAGCCTTTTTGAGCTGATGGATTTAAACAAATTTCAACATTTAGGAAAAAAGCATTAATCTATTTCAGTTAGAGTTAATTCAATTACTCTAGCATAAAGATCCTAATTCACTTTGTCTAAAGGAAGTTAGTTGGCAAATTTTTATTGTGTGAGCAATGAGGTTATGGAACTCTCTACCACATGAACTTGAAATACTAAATTTTCTAAAAAAAATTCAAGGAGGGCATATGTGTGCCTTTCTTGAATAATATAAAATTGCAGGTTATCCGTACTAGATTTTGTTATGGGACGTTGATCCAGGGAACTAGTCTGATTGCCATATGTGGAGTCGGGAAGGAATTTTTCCTCTAATATGGGGCAATTAGCATCTGCCTCATGGGGTTTTTGCCTTCCTCTGGATCAACACATTAGCTTTTAGGTTGAACTTGATGGACTTGTGTCTTTCAACCTTAAAACTATGAAACTGTCCATGTATTGAGGTTCAAGGGTGAAGCCCAGGGTTCATTTGGAAACATAAGAAATGGTGTGTTTTGCGCCCAGTCTGTCCAAGGAAGCCTGTTTGAGCCAACGGCCTCAGAAATATCCTAACATTTAAGAAAGTAGCAATAGTTAGGGTTGGCTGAACCATTCTAGCCTTAAGTTTGCCCCTCCAGTCAGTATCTACTATGTAGATGCAATCAAGGCCCTGCAATAAGTCTTTATCGCTGTACAGAGCTGAAAGAGTGAAGGCCAGAGTTCCTTTGGAACCTGTAGGATAGACTGGCTTTTGCCAAGTCTTTCCAAAGAAGCTTTTTTGAGCCATAGGCCTCAGACAGGTCCTAACAAGAAAGTGGCATTAGATAGGTTTTTCTTTAGTTAGGATTGATTCAACTACTCAAGCCTCAAGCGCACTCCTCCGGCCAGCAGCTACTCTGTAGATGCAACCCTGGGCCTATGGTAAGTATCTATCCCTGTACAGGTGTGTAATGGTAAAAACCAGGGTTCCCTTGGGATCTGCAGAATGGAGTAGCTTGCGCCAAGTCTGTCCGAGGACGTCTGTTTGAGCCAACAGCCTTAAACAGATCCCAGTATTTAGGAAAAAAAAGCTTTAGTTAGAGTTGAATCAACCACTATAGCCTCAAGCTCGCTCCTCCGGCCAGCAGCTACTCTGTAGATGCAGCCCTGGGCCTATGGTAAGTATCTATCCCTGTACAGGGGTGTAATGGTAAAGGCCAGGGTTCCCTTGGGATCTGCAGAATGGAGTAGCTTGCGCCAAGTCTGTCCGAGAAAGCCTTTTTGAGCTGATGGATTTAAACAAATTTCAACATTTAGGAAAAAAGCATTAATCTATTTCAGTTAGAGTTAATTCAATTACTCTAGCATAAAGATCCTAATTCACTTTGTCTAAAGGAAGTTAGTTGGCAAATTTTTATTGTGTGAGCAATGAGGTTATGAAACTCTCTACCACATGAAATTGAAATACTTAATTTTCTAAAAAAAATTCAAGGAGGGCATGTGTGTGCCTTTCTTGAATAATATAAAATTGCAGGTTATCCGTACTAGATTTTGTTATGGGACGTTGATCCAGGGAACTAGTCTGATTGCCATATGTGGAGTCGGGAAGGAATTTTTCCCCTAATATGGGGCAATTAGCATCTGCCTCATGGGGTTTTTGCCTTCCTCTGGATCAACACATTAGCTTTTAGGTTGAACTTGATGGACTTGTGTCTTTCAACCTTAAAACTATGAAACGGTCCCTGTATAGAGGTTCAAGGGTGAAGCCCAGGGTTTATTTGGAAACATCAGAAATGGTGTGTTTTGCGCCCAGTCTGTCCAAGGAAGCCTGTTTGAGCCAACGGCCTCAGAAATATCTTAACATTTAAGAAAGTAGCAATAGTTAGGGTTGGCTGAACCATTCTAGCCTTAAGTTTGCCCCTCCAGTCAGCATCTACTATGTAGATGCAATCAAGGTCCTGTAATAAGTCTTTATCGCTGTACAGGGCTGTAAGAGTGAAGGCCAGAGTTCCTTTGAAACCTGTAGGATAGACTGGCTTTTGCCAAGTCTTTCCAAAGAAGCTTTTTTGAGCCATAGGCCTCAGACAGGTCCTAACAAGAAAGTGGCATTAGATAGGTTTTTCTTTAGTTAGGATTGATTCAACTACTCAAGCCTCAAGCGCACTCCTCCGGCCAGCAGCTACTCTGTAGATGCAACCCTGGGCCTATGGTAAGTATCTATCCCTGTACAGGGGTGTAATGGTAAAAACCAGGGTTCCCTTGGGATCTGCAGAATGGAGTAGCTTGCGCCAAGTCTGTCCGAGGAAGTCTGTTTGAGCCAACAGCCTTAAACAGATCCCAGTATTTAGGAAAAAAAAGCTTTAGTTAGAGTTGAATCAACCACTATAGCCTCAAGCTCGCTCCTCCGGCCAGCAGCTACTCTGTAGATGCAGCCCTGGGCCTATGGTAAGTATCTATCCCTGTACAGGGGTGTAATGGTAAAGGCCAGGGTTCCCTTGGGATCTGCAGAATGGAGTAGCTTGCGCCAAGTCTGTCCGAGAAAGCCTTTTTGAGCTGATGGATTTAAACAAATTTCAACATTTAGGAAAAAAGCATTAATCTATTTCAGTTAGAGTTAATTCAATTACTCTAGCATAAAGATCCTAATTCACTTTGTCTAAAGGAAGTTAGTTGGCAAATTTTTATTGTGTGAGCAATGAGGTTATGAAACTCTCTACCACATGAAATTGAAATACTTAATTTTCTAAAAAAAATTCAAGGAGGGCATGTGTGTGCCTTTCTTAAATAATATAAAATTGCAGGTTATCCGTACTAGATTTTGTTATGGGACGTTGATCCAGGGAACTAGTCTGATTGCCATATGTGGAGTCGGGAAGGAATTTTTCCCCTAATATGGGGCAATTAGCATCTGCCTCATGGGGTTTTTGCCTTCCTCTGGATCAACACATTAGCTTTTAGGTTGAACTTGACAGACTTGTGTCTTTCAACCTTAAAACTATGAAACGGTCCCTGTATAGAGGTTCAAGGGTGAAGCCCAGGGTTCATTTGGAAACATCAGAAATGGTGTGTTTTGCGCCAAGTCTGTCCAAGGAAGCCTGTTTGAGCCAATGGCCTCAGAAATATCCTAACATTTAAGAAAGTAGCAATAGTTAGGGTTGGCTGAACCATTCTAACTTTAAGTTTGCCCCTCCAGTCAGCATCTACTATGTAGATGCAATCAAGGCCCTGTAATAAGTCTTTATCACTGTACAGGGCTGTAAGAGTGAAGGCCAGAGTTCCTTTGGAACCTGTAGGATAGACTGGGTTTTGCCAAGTCTTTCCAAAGAAGCTTTTTTGAGCCATAGGCCTCAGACAGGTCCTAACAAGAAAGTGTCATTAGATAGGTTTTTCTTTAGTTAGGATTGATTCAACTACTCAAGCCTCAAGCGCACTCCTCCGGCCAGCAGCTACTCTGTAGATGCAACCCTGGGCCTATGGTAAGTATCTATCCCTGTACAGGTGTGTAATGGTAAAAACCAGGGTTCCCTTGGGATCTGCAGAATGGAGTAGCTTGCGCCAAGTCTGTCCGAGGAAGTCTGTTTGAGCCAACAGCCTTAAACAGATCCCAGTATTTAGGAAAAAAAAGCTTTAGTTAGAGTTGAATCAACCACTATAGCCTCAAGCTCGCTCCTCCGGCCAGCAGCTACTCTGTAGATGCAGCCCTGGGCCTATGGTAAGTATCTATCCCTGTACAGGGGTGTAATGGTAAAGGCCAGGGTTCCCTTGGGATCTGCAGAATGGAGTAGCTTGCGCCAAGTCTGTCCGAGAAAGCCTTTTTGAGCTGATGGATTTAAACAAATTTCAACATTTAGGAAAAACGCATTAATCTATTTCAGTTAGAGTTAATTCAATTACTCTAGCATAAAGATCCTAATTCACTTTGTCTAAAGGAAGTTAGTTGGCAAATTTTTATTGTGTGAGCAATGAGGTTATGAAACTCTCTACCACATGAAATTGAAATACTTAATTTTCTAAAAAAAATTCAAGGAGGGCATGTGTGTGCCTTTCTTGAATAATATAAAATTGCAGGTTATCCGTACTAGATTTTGTTATGGGACGTTGATCCAGGGAACTAGTCTGATTGCCATATGTGGAGTCGGGAAGGAATTTTTCCCCTAATATGGGGCAATTAGCATCTGCCTCATGGGGTTTTTGCCTTCCTCTGGATCAACACATTAGCTTTTAGGTTGAACTTGATGGACTTGTGTCTTTCAACCTTAAAACTATGAAACGGTCCCTGTATAGAGGTTCAAGGGTGAAGCCCAGGGTTCATTTGGAAACATCAGAAATGGTGTGTTTTGCGCCCAGTCTGTCCAAGGAAGCCTGTTTGAGCCAACGGCCTCAGAAATATCTTAACATTTAAGAAAGTAGCAATAGTTAGGGTTGGCTGAACCATTCTAACCTTAAGTTTGCCCCTCCAGTCAGCATCTACTATGTAGATGCAATCAAGGCCCTGTAATAAGTCTTTATCACTGTACAGGGATGTAAGAGTGAAGGTCAGAGTTCCTTTGGAACCTGTAGGATAGACTGGCTTTTGCCAAGTTTTTCCAAAGAAGCTTTTTTGAGCCATAGGCCTCAGACAGGTCCTAACAAGAAAGTGTCATTAGATAGGTTTTTCTTTAGTTAGGATTGACTCAACTACTCAAGCCTCAAGCGCACTCCTCCGACCAGCAGCTACTCTGTGGATGCAACCCTGGGCCTATGGTAAGTATCTATCCCTGTACAGGGGTGTAATGGTAAAAACCAGGGTTCCCTTGGGATCTGCAGAATGGAGTAGCTTGCGCCAAGTCTGTCCGAGGAAGTCTGTTTGAGCCAACAGCCTTAAACAGATCCCAGTATTTAGGAAAAAAAAGCTTTAGTTAGAGTTGAATCAACCACTATAGCCTCAAGCTCGCTCCTCCGGCCAGCAGCTACTCTGTAGATGCAGCCCTGGGCCTATGGTAAGTATCTATCCCTGTACAGGGGTGTAATGGTAAAGGCCAGGGTTCCCTTGGGATCTGCAGAATGGAGTAGCTTGCGCCAAGTCTGTCCGAGAAAGCCTTTTTGAGCTGATGGATTTAAACAAATTTCAACATTTAGGAAAAAAGCATTAATCTATTTCAGTTAGAGTTAATTCAATTACTCTAGCATAAAGATCCTAATTCACTTTGTCTAAAGGAAGTTAGTTGGCAAATTTTTATTGTGTGAGCAATGAGGTTATGAAACTCTCTACCACATGAAATTGAAATACTTAATTTTCTAAAAAAAATTCAAGGAGGGCATGTGTGTGCCTTTCTTGAATAATATAAAATTGCAGGTTATCCGTACTAGATTTTGTTATGGGACGTTGATCCAGGGAACTAGTCTGATTGCCATATGTGGAGTCGGGAAGGAATTTTTCCCCTAATATGGGGCAATTAGCATCTGCCTCATGGGGTTTTTGCCTTCCTCTGGATCAACACATTAGCTTTTAGGTTGAACTTGATGGACTTGTGTCTTTCAACCTTAAAACTATGAAACGGTCAATGTATAGAGGTTCAAGGGTGAAGCCCAGGGTTCATTTGGAAACATCAGAAATGGTGTGTTTTGCGCCAAGTCTGTCCAAGGAAGCCTGTTTGAGCCAACGGCCTCAGAAATATCCTAACATTTAAGAAAGTAGCAATAGTTAGGGTTGGCTGAACCATTCTAACCTTAAGTTTGCCCCTCCAGTCAGCATCTACTATGTAGATGCAATCAAGGCCCTGTAATAAGTCTTTATCACTGTACAGGGATGTAAGAGTGAAGGTCAGAGTTCCTTTGGAACCTGTAGGATAGACTGGCTTTTGCCAAGTTTTTCCAAAGAAGCTTTTTTGAGCCATAGGCCTCAGACAGGTCCTAACAAGAAAGTGTCATTAGATAGGTCTTTCTTTAGTTAGGATTGACTCAACTACTCAAGCCTCAAGCGCACTCCTCCGACCAGCAGCTACTCTGTGGATGCAACCCTGGGCCTATGGTAAGTATCTATCCCTGTACAGGGGTGTAATGGTAAAAACCAGGGTTCCCTTGGGATCTGCAGAATGGAGTAGCTTGCGCCAAGTCTGTCCGAGGAAGTCTGTTTGAGCCAACAGCCTTAAACAGATCCCAGTATTTAGGAAAAAAAAGCTTTAGTTAGAGTTGAATCAACCACTATAGCCTCAAGCTCGCTCCTCCGGCCAGCAGCTACTCTGTAGATGCAACCCTGGGCCTATGGTAAGTATCTATCCCTGTACAGGGGTGTAATGGTAAAGGCCAGGGTTCCCTTGGGATCTGCAGAATGGAGTAGCTTGCGCCAAGTCTGTCCGAGGAAGTCTTTTTGAGCCAATGGCCTTAGACAGAACCCATCATTTAGTAATAAAAAAGCTTTAGTTAGAGTTATAGCCTCAAACTCGCTCCTCTGGCCAGCAGCTACTCTGTAGATGCAACCCTGAGCATGTGGTAAGTCTCCATTCCTGTAAAGGGGTGTAATGGTAAAGATCAGGGTTCCTTTTGACCTGCTTATGCCAAGTCTGTCAAAGGAAGCCTTTTTGAGCTGATGGCTCTAAACAGATCCTAATGTTTAGGAAAAAAGCTTATGTGTATTTCAGTTAGATTAAAAGTAAAGCCAACAAAAGAGAATTTAACGTTCCCCAAAAAATCAATTATTAATATAGCATTTACCTGCCCAGATCTCAGAACTAATGCACTATTAGGATGTAGCAATCCCATATAATTTTGTGTGCAGTTTTAATACTATGTAATCACCCCCCTCCATTAATTGGTAATATGTGAGTGGTTGTCGCATCAGTATTTTGCACCTGTATTGCTGTCATCGTTATTATATGGTATGATTAGTACTGAGACCTAGGCAGGTAAACACTGTTGCCCTTTTTTCCTGTGTTAATTCTTGAATTTTGGTGGGAATTTAAATTTGTCTTTGCTTTTAATGTTAGTGTAGGGACTCGCAAGTATGAGGACCCTTGACGCGGGTTGCGAGCTTGTGTATTTTGGCCAAAATATTTACTAATACCTCATATATATCATATATATTTTTTGCACGTTATTTTTATTCAGGGTGCAGCCAGACCCATCAATGTTGGCCTTGTAAACTAGGGTGTCTGTCTTCATGGGGTGCACTTAAAAAGTGCTGGGCAGCCCGCCTAATCTAATAGTTTGGGCTTCACTAATAGGCTGTAAGCCAGACATTGTGCACTACCTATGTGTGACCAGTGCCCTATACAAGGCTTATTTGTGTGCAGTTTTAATACTAAGCAATCACCCCCTCCATGAATTGGTAGGTTGTGAGTGGTTGTCTCATCAATATTTTGCACCTGTGTTGCTGACTTCTTCATTATATGGGTTTGCTGCATCCTTGTAATTATTGTTGCTGTATTTGCTGTGTTAATTCTTGAATTTTGGTGGGAACTTTAATTCCTTGTTTTTGTGACTTTGCTTTAATTGTTAGTGTGGGGACTCGCAAGTATGAGGACCCTTGAGCAGGTTGCGAGCTTGTATATTTTGGCCAAAATATCGACCAATACCTCATATATATCATATATATTTTTTACATGCTATTTTTATTCAGGGTGCAGCCAAGCCCATCTACAGGTGCATCTCACAAAATTAGAATATCACCATAAAAGTTAATTTATTTCAGTTCTTCAATACAAAACGTGAAACTCATATATTATATAGAGCCATTACACACAGAGTGATCTATTTCACGTGTTTATTTCTGTTAATGTTGATGATTATGGCTTACAGCCAACGAAAACTCAAAAGTCATTATTTCAATTAATTAGAATACCTTATAACAACAGCTTGAAAAATGTTTTCAAAATCCAAAATGTTATCCTACTGAAATGTATGTTCAATAAATGCCCTCAATACTTGGTCGGGGATCCTTTTACATCAATTACTGCATCAATGCGGCAATATGGCATGGAGGGATCAGCCTGTGGCACTGCTGAGGGGTTATGGAAGCCCAGGTGGCTTTGATAGAAGCCTTCAGGTCGTCTGCATTGTTGGGTCTGGTGTCTCTCATTTTCCTCTTGACAATACCCCATAGATTCTTTATGGGGTTAAGGTCAGGTGAGTTTGCTGCCAATCAAGCACAGTGATACTGTTGTTTTTAAACCAGGTATTAGTACTTCTGGCAGTGTGGACAGGGGCCAAGTCCTGCTGGAGAATGAAATTTCCATCTCCAAAAAGCTTGGCGTAGCTAAGGTTTTGGTTCAGGGGGCCGAAACTTCTGAGTGGGCCTCTAACCAGGTAACCCTGATTCCAACTATAGCGGCGCACCCAGATAGTTGATGTAGGAAAACCTCAGCAGATGACCGCGCTGTTACTAAAAATAATCTCTATACAAAGACCAGCACTGATATTACCGCCATATGGTGACATATATTGATAGATGCCAGTCCTGCAGAACATATAAGAGATCACAGCTCAGTTATATATAGTACCTTACAGCTGACGTTCTTTCTGATTAAATTGTTCACTTTTCCCGTCTTTTCCATCTGGCCCAGACCGACACGACAACTTCTCCAGCCAGGACTCAGAGTCTCAGGTATGCAGAGATCACAACAAAGACACATTTGACTCCTTACATTTCAGGCACTGACCACATCTATCCCCAACCTGCACAAACTTCTCATCCTGCTGATACCCCAATACTGAGCCTCTGCTGCAAAATGTGTCCCTATTACTGCACCTACTGTGTGCCCTCTATATGGTAAAACAAACCTCTAAAATAAAGTAATGCCGTGTGCAAGTGTCCTAGAAAACAGTGCCCACATTGTGCCCCCTAGAAAGTAATAGTGCCCCTTCGACAGTCACGATAACCTGAGTTCCCCTATAACAATAAGTGCCCACCTAAGATTTAATAATGTCCTGAGTCTCCCCCCATGTAGAGCTCCGCTCTAACCAGTATGATGTTCTCCTATTCACGATATAATTCCCCCTCACTGTATAGTACCCCCACAAAGTATACTGACCCCTTAGTAGCCCCCAAGCTGATGGCTCCAACACTGTATGATGGCCTCCACACTATACAAAGACCCCACATTATCTCCCACACTGTATGATGGCCCCCACGCTGTTCAAAGAACCCACATTATCTCCCACACTGTATAAATAGCCTACATATAGTATAATGCACCAGATAGTCCTCAATATAGTATAATGCACTCCCCATAGTCCTTCGTATAGTATAATGCGCCCCTATAGGCAGAGTCTGTAGTAAAATGCTCCCCCCATTGACAGAGTCTGTAGTATAAAGCTCCCCCCCATAGGCAGAGTCTGTAGTATAATGCTCCCCCCCTCCTCATAGGCAGAGTCTGTGGTATAATGCCCCCCCATAGGCAGAGTCTGCAGTATAATGCCCCCCCCATAGGCAGAGTCTGTAGTATAATGCTCCCCCCTCCTCATAGGCAGAGTCTGTAGTATAATGCCCCCCCCTCCTCATAGGCAGAATCTGTAGTATAATGCCCCCCCCCATCTCATAGGCAGAGTCTGTAGTGTAATGTGCCCCCCCTCCTCATAGGCAGAGTCTGTGGTATAATGCCCCCCCCATCTCATAGGCAGCGTCTGTAGTATAATGCCCCACTTATAGGCAGAGTCTGTAGTAAAATGCACCCCCCATAGGCAGTCTGTAGTATAATGCTCCCCCTCTTATAGGCAGAGTCTGTAGTACAATGTCCCCCCCATAGGCAGAGTCTGTAGTATAATGCTCCCCCCCTCCTCATAGGCAGAGTCTGTAGTATAATGCCCCCCCATAGGCAGAGTCTGCAGTATAATGCTCCCCCATAGGCAGAGTCTGTAGTATAATGCTCCCCCCTCCTCATAGTCAGAGTCTGTAGTATAATCCCCCCCCCTCCTCATAGGCAGAATCTGTAGTATAATGCCCCCCCATCTCATAGGCAGAGTCTGTAGTATAATGTCCCCCCCCCTCCTCATAGGCAGAGTCTGTGATATAATGCCCCCCCCATCTCATAGGCAGCGTCTGTAGTATAATGCCCCACCTATAGGCAGAGTCTGTAGTAAAATGCACCCCCCATAGGCAGAGTCTGTAGTATAATGCTCCCCCTCTTATAGGCAGAGTCTGTAGTACAATGTCCCCCCATAGGCAGAGTCTGCAGTCTACTGCTCTCCCCTGCTCATAAACAGAGTCTGTAGTATAATGCCCCCCATAGGCAGAGTCTGTAGTAGAATGCCCCCCCATAGACAGAGGCTTTAGTATAATGCTCCCCCCCTCCCCATAGACAGTCTGTAGTATAATGCCCCCCCTCCCCATAGGCAGAGTCTTTAGTATAATGCCCCCCCTCTCTGTGGGCAGAGTCTTTAGGATAATGCTCCCCCATAGGCAGAGTCTGTAGTATAATGCACCTCCCCCTTCCCATAGGCAGAGTCTGTAATATAATGCCGCCCCCCACCCGGCAAAAAATAAATAAACAGTACTCATCTCTCCTCCTGGTTCCCTCGCTGCTCAGAGCACCCAGCACGCACACATCTTCAGCACAGCGGGCTGGGCGCCAAGTGATGATGTCAGAGACGTCAGTCACAGAAGGGACTAATGGGAGAGAGATCCGCGCTCCCTCTCTCATCAGTAAACTTGCGGCGGTGGCGGGCAGTGGGGCCCGATGCTGGCACCAGGGGCATGCTAGATACAGTTACACTGGCGTAGCCCTGGATGGGCCCCCTAAGAGCGAGGGGCCCGGGGCCACCGCCCCCTTTGCCCCCCTGGTAGCTTGATACTGTGGCAGAGGGAAGCATGAAGTGCTCTAAAATTTCCTGGTAGACGGCTGCGCTGACTTTTGTGTTGAAAAAACACAGTGGACCTACACCAGCAGATGACACGGCTCCCCAAACCATCACTGATTGTGGAAACTTCACACTAGACCTCAAGCAGCTTGGATTGTGGCCTCTCCACTCTTCTTCCAGACTCTGGGACCTTGATTTCAAATGAAAATTGGAACTCTGGACATCTGTCAAGTCAGCAGTCTTCATCATGATTGTCATGATTGTGGAGCCTACTAAAACAGACTAAGGGACCTTTTTAAATGCTTAGGAAGTCTTTGCAGGTGTTTTTTGTTAATTATTTTAATTTACTGAGTTAATGACTTTTGTGTTTTCATTGGCTATAAGCCATAATCATCAACATTAACAGAAATAAACACTTGAAATAGATCACTGTGTTTGTAATGACTCTATATAATATATGAGGTTCACTTTTTGCATTGAAGAACTGAAATAAATTAACTTTTTGATGATATTCTAATTTTGTGAGATGCACCTATATGTTATGGCCTTGTAAATTAGAGTGTCTATCTTCATGGGGTGCACTTAAATAGTGCTGGGCAGCCCGTGTTCTTGCCTCAGCAGCGAATTTAGCTATCCAGGGAATCTAGTCACTTTATGTGTATATCAGTTCTGACATTATGTTGCTTGCATTTGAATCCTGTCTCTTTTTTATTGTTTGATAACTGCACTGTCTGCTAGTGATTTAATGTATTTGCTCTAGTTTCAATTTGCAATGCATTATGGGAAAGTTCCAAGAGCATTGTGAGACAGTTCTTGTTGCATTGTGGTCCTGTTCTTGTCACAGTTTGGGCAGCGACCATTATTTCCTCTTCTCTTCTGATGGAGAAGTTCCCTTATCACTCATCTTGTAAAGTGGCACAGAGCGGTAGTCGTGACTGAACGTCGGTCTGATTTCGCTCTGGCACTTTACAGACAATGGGTGTCCCAGTCCCAGTGTGCTCTAGGGTGTGGGGTGCAGCACACTCTCTTGTAGGCCGCAGGCCTCCACTGCCTTCAGGCTTCTGTCCTCAGAAGCCGCCGCACACAATTTAGGGGACACAAAGTTCTTTGTAACAGTCAAACATATACTTGACAGTTCAAGTTCATCAGGTGGGTACAGATGGGATAAGGCACAGCAATTCACATTATCCTCCTTCTTAGCATAACTCCTCTTCAGCCCTGTTGCTAGCTCATCCTGTATTTCTCGTCCACCTCTGCAGTGCACCCGGGACTGGCCTTCAACTTCCATCTATGCAGGTCCCTGTCCATCTTCCTTTGTACTTCAGAGCACACAAAGTGTCCGGCAGCTCCTATGCCAGACCTTAGGCTCTGGACCTGACTGGAGCGACTGCTCTGGATCCCAGTAATGCCTCCCACTGCCTGGAACATTGAGTACTATATACAGTGGGTACGGAAAGCATTCAGACCCCTTTACATCTTTCACTCTTTGTTTCATTGCAGCCATTTGGTAAATTCTAAAAAGTTCTTTTTTTTTCTCATTAAAGTACACTGTGCACCCCATCTTGACTGAAAAAAAAACAGAAATGTAGAAATTTTTGCAAATTTATTAAAAAAGGAAAACTGAAATATCACATGGTCATAAGTATTCAGACCCTTTGCTCATATTTAAGTCACATGCTGTCCATTTCTTGTGATCCTCCTTGAGATGGTTCTACTCTTTCAATGGAGTCCAGCTGTGTTTAATTAAACTGATAGGACTTGATTTGGAAAGGGACACACCTGTCTATATAAGACCTCACAGCTCACAGTGCATGTCAGACCAAATGAGAATCATGAGCTCAAAGGAACTGCCTGTTACGATGTTAGTAGATACCCTGAAGTCCAATGGCGTGGGCCAAAAGCAGAGACTGAGACAAGAGTAGTGTGAAAGTCTATTTTAAACTCAAGTGCAAAAGATCACAGCAAACAGTTTATGAAGGTAAGTTCATTCCAAACAATACTTCTTAGAACCTAATCTGTAAGGCACGGCCTTCATTACTATTAGGGTATGTAAACGTTAACGATAGTCCAAGTTTACTTAGGTACAGTAATATGCAAACAGAAATAAGGATAGTAAGCAGACGTAGGCATTCCTCAGTTGATTGTGGACTCACGTAGTGCAGAAGAGAAGACAAACTGGAATATGGATCTGGATATTGAAGAATGCAGGAGGTGCAGCGGAGGAAACAGCGATGTCTTAAGCAGAGCTGGAGCCGGGTATTTAAACACAGAGCAAGATGGTGACTATACCAGAGGTGTAGAGATCCAGGAGAAGTTTTCTTCAGGAAGACAAAAGTTCAGAGATCCCAGCGTGAGTGAACAACAGCCAGCGGTTCCTTTCAGCAGAAGTCCCCTTAGCAGAGGATTCAGGCAGCAATCCTTTCAGCGGATGACTAGGAGTAAACACAAGGTCAGCAAGACTCTATTCAGAGGGCTAGCAAAGGTGAGTAGAAAGCTAAAAGCACACAATACTCAGGCAAGGCATGATTGCAACACATGCAGTTTAAGTAGGTCCACAGGCAGGAAACACATGACCCCAGTGAGGCAATGGAAGCCATCTTGGCTAAGGGAAAAACTACTGGCAAAGTAAAATTAAACCTGGCATCCTGACACTGCCAAAGGAGCTTAGAGACAGAATTGTGGCAAGGCACAGATCTGGCCAAGTTTACAAAAGAATTTCTGCATTAGTCAAGGGTCCTAAGAACACAGTGGCCTCCATAATCCTTAAGTGGAAAAAGTTTGGGACCACCAGAAGTCTTCCTAGACCTGGCCGTCCAGCTCAACTGAGCAATCGTGGGAGAAGAGCCTTGGTGAGAGAGGTAAAGATGAACCCCAAGATCACTGTGGCTGAACTCCAGAGATGCAGTAGAGAGATGGGAGAAAGTTGCATAAAGTCAACTATCACTGCAGCCCTCCACAAGTCGAGCCTTTATGGCAGATTGGCCCAACGGAAGCCTCTCCTCAGTGCAAGACATATGAAAGCCTGCACAGAGTTTGCTTAAAAACACATGAAGGACTCCCAGTCTATGAGAAATAAGATTCTTTGGTCTGATGAGACTAAGATAGAACTTTTTGGTGATAATTCTAAGGGGTATGTGTGGAGAAAACCAGGCACTGCTCATCACCTGCCCAATACAATCCCAACAGTGAAACATGGTGGTGGCAGCATCATGGGGGTGTTTTTCAGCTGCAGGGACAGGACGACTGGTTGGAATTGAAAGAAACATGAATGCGGCCAAGTACACAGATATCCTGGATGAAAACCTCTTCCAGAGTGCTCTGGACCTCAGACTTGGCCGAAGGTTCACCTTCCAACAAGACAATGACCCTATGCACACAGTTAAAATAACAAAGGAGTGGCTTCAGAACAACTCTGTGACCATTCTAGACTGGCCCAGCCAGAGCCCTGACCTAAACCCAATTGAACATCTCTGGAGAGACCTGAAAATGGCTGTCCACCAACGTTCACCATCCAACCTGACAGAACTGGAGAGGATCTGCAAGGAAGAATGGCAGAGGAACCCCAAATCCAGGTGTGAAAAACTTGTTGCATCATTCCCAAGAAGACTCATGGATGCACTAGCTCAAAAGGGGGCTTCTACTCAATACTGGTCATTTGGTCTGACATGCACTGTGAGCTGTGAGGTCTTATATAGACAGGTGTGTGCCTTTCCAAATCAAGTCCTATCAGTTTAATTAAACACAGCTGGACTCCAATGAAAGAGTAGAACCATCTCAAGGAGGATCACAAGGAAATGGACAGCATGTGACTTAAATATGAGCAAAGGGTCTGAATACTTACGACCATGTGATATTTCAGTTTTCCTTTTTTAATAAATTTGCAAAAATTTCTACATTTCTGTTTTTTTCAGTCAACATGGGGTGCAGAGTGGACTTTAATGAGAAAAAAAATGAACTTTTTAGAATTTACCAAATGGCTGCAATGAAACAAAGAGTGAAAAATTTAAAGGGGTCTGAATGCTTTCCGTACCCACTGTACTTCAATAAAACTCACCCTATAGATACCCTAGCCTGAACCTGCATGTCAATGGAGATGGGCATCCTACATATAGATGACAATGGCACCCTTGCTGAACGGCAGCTGCCCCTAGACCCTAAAAGTCCCTTATTCGTATTTACATAGACCAAAGATCTGACAGTCTACCAGAAACTGGTACAGATATCACATCAAACAATCAATCCTCAGTGTGTACTAAATGATTAAAGTGACAACAGTGAATAAAGTGACAATGTGCAAATTTATAAAAACACCCAAGAACGTTCCTAATATCTTTGGACCTCCAAGCCAAAGGATACATTCGGGCATCCAAACAAAGGCTACAATCAGCCCTGTTCAACACCCTAGATGCTGATTACCTGCCTTATAGTGGAGGGTGACACCCTAGTTAATGTTGACACTGTGGCGCCCCGCTCCACGGCGGCTATCCCTGGATAACCCTAGCCAGCCCTGGAATTAATCACCCATAGAGGTATCAATGACATAAATGATCACAAGACTAAACAATAAAAGGAACTTATCTTGATAAAGTGCAATACTGATGCGGATCATCTTTATGCCGCATGTCCCGATTTTAAAGAGATTTAATAAAATTTGTATTTTAGGGTTTATGTTATACTTATGTCTTATGGTATCCTAAGCTTATCTTATGCTATACTCACATTATGCATTAACACTTCACATGCTGTTACCTCACCATTATACATTACATAAGACACATATCACTTTTAAATATAAAACCGCAAGACAGTATTCACATGACGCGTTTGTTGTCTTCAGGGGCAGGAACAGGGTAACACAGTCCACATCCCTACAGTTTTGTATCTTGGGCTCTGTGCACACAGCCTGCTCCAAGCTTAGCCGGTAAGAGTCCTATCTATGTGGTACAATACTGGGGTTCATCGTATGTTTTCCGCATCTACTGTATGGAGGTTTCTCTACTATCAATAAAGAGAAGGTTTTTCGCAGCCTTATTCTTAAGAAGACAGGGGGTTTAGCTCCATGTCACACTACACACCGTGGTAAGGTGTATGAGGGGAGCATAGCCCGCCTAATCTAATAGTATGGGCGTCACTAATAGGCTGTAAACCAGACACTGTGCGTGACCAGCGCCAAAATATCTACCAGAACCTCATATATAGATTTTGCATGTTATTTTTATTCAGGGTTCAGACAAGTCCATCAATGCTGGATTTGTAAACTAGGGGGTCTGTCCTCATGGGGTGCACTTAGATAGTGCTTTGCAGCCTGCCTAATCTAACAGTATGAGGGTCACTAATAGGCTGTAAGCCCTATATTGAGCACTATCTCTGTTAGGCGTCAGGTGTTTTCTGGATCTGAAATGGGTTCAGAATCATCAGTGGATTCTGTGGTCTCCCATTCCGGTCCAGATGCTGCTCAGCATCGTCATTGGTCCCAACGCCTAGCTGGTGCACGAGATGTACAAGCTGTCTCTTGGGTCTTTGTTCCTAGCAACATGAAGGATAGGTTGCGGAGGGAAACAGGGCTGTTACAGCCTAAGTCCAGGATACACTGCACTGAGCATGCCCGTGACATGGCGGACCGTGATTGGTGGTTTGGGAGTCAGCTGATTCGGTGACCTGGCACCGCCTAATTGGTCGCGGGTGACGTCACCAATAATGTGACGGTGGGCAGGGCTTAATATTTAAATAGCACGCCCGCAAACATGGCGGCGCGCTCTGATCATTGAGCTGAGTTGGTGTTATTGTGTGGACGCTTGGTCGTTTCGGCTCCACGTGTACTTTTGCTGTTATAGCTTCTGACAGGCAGGTTTAGCAGGGGATAGACAGCCTTAGATGGAGGGAGGCAGGTTGCTTCGTCTGACAGTCTGGCTCCAACAAGGGGGTCGCTATACACCCCGAGCAGACTGC
Source organism: Phyllobates terribilis (assembly GCF_046119375.1). Classification (NCBI taxonomy): domain Eukaryota; kingdom Metazoa; phylum Chordata; class Amphibia; order Anura; family Dendrobatidae; genus Phyllobates; species Phyllobates terribilis. The sequence continues at coordinate 5,009,450 of NW_027362870.1, read as the reverse complement.
GGACTCCGTATTCCCGGCACCGCCTGTTAGCCACGTGGAGAGATACTCCGCAGTCCGGTAGCACGCCGGCTGGGAGCATGTATACGCCGGCGTGAATCACACATGCATCCGAGCGCCTGCTGCGTAGCCTCTGTGCAGTTAACAGGGCTACGGCTACATTATGTGTCGCACATCTCTCGTGCAGTTAACGGAGATAGTGCGAATCCCTATTCCCGTTCCGGTGTGCAGTAACACGGGGGGGATTGTTATTTCAGTTGGTTGTTTTACCTTCTTACCCGGAAGGTGTTCGTCCGCAGTCCTCCAGGCTGCATCGCGGACCCCGGGTTCGTTTGCTTTCCATTATTTAATAAAGTTGTTTGCAACCATTCCCCTAACAATCTGTGTGTGACCAGTGACCTATACAAGCCATTTTTTGTGTGCAGTTTTAATACTAAGCAATGACCCCCTCCAAGAATTGGTAGGTTATGAGTTGGTTGTCTCATCAGTATTTTGCACCTGTGCTGCCCCTGCCTTTATTATATGGTTTGCTTCATCCTGATTAGTGCATTCGTTTTGAGACCTGGGCAGGTGAATAAATACTGTTCCTCTTTTTTGCTGTGTTAATAATTTTTTTCAGTTTTAATTCAACTACTCTAGCATCAAGCTCCTAATTCGCTTTGTCTAAAGTAAGTTAGATGGCAATGTTTTATTGTGTGAGGTATGGAACTCTCTACCACATGACCTTGTAATACTTAATTCTCTAAAAAAAAGTTCAAGGAGGTGCTGTGTGACTTTCTTGAATAATATTACAGGTTATTCATACTAGATTTTGTTATAGGACGTTGATCCAAGCAACTAGTCTGATTGCCATATGTGGAGTCGGGAAGGAATTTTTCCCCTAATTTTGGGCAAGCAGCATCTGCCTCATGGGGTTTTTTTGACTTCCTCTGGATCAACACATTAGCTTTTCACAGGTCTCTATATATAGTGTGATGGCTCCCACAGCTCTTTATATACAGTACTAGATGGTGTCCCGATTCTAACGCATCGGGTATTCTAGAATCTGTATGCGGCCGACCAGGCGCAATCAACAGAGAGGTGTTTAAATGTGGCGCCAAAATCGCTGATTGGTCGCGGCCGCCGGCCACGACCAATCAGCAGAGCGGTGTTTAAATTTGGCGCCAGTATCGCTGATTGGTTGCGGCGCCAATATCGCTGATTCCGACCAATCAGCGAATCGTATTACTGAGGACCGGGCAGCGACGCTACCTGTGCGGGTACTTCCGCTGCGAGGAACCGGGAGATGGCCGGCTGCTCACAGCCGAAGTATCCCGCCTGGCGGCGCCGCTCCCCGGTCCTCGCTTCACACTTGCCGTCGGGAGATCAGCGGCCCTAGCCATTGATCTCCCGACGGTAGCCGCATGGAGGTCAGCAGCGCCGCCGGTCGCGGTACTTCTGCTGCGAGCAGCCGGGAGATGAGCGGCTAGCGCCGGTCATCTCCCGGCTGCATCGCCGCTGACCTCCGTGCGGCAGATGAGCTGCTAACGGCCGCCATCTTTTTCTGAAATCCCGCGTCGCTGATTGGCCGCGGCTGGACCAATCAGCGACGCAGGATTTCCTGGACAGAAGGACAGACAGACAGACGGGATTAGACGATTATATACAGTACAGACCAAAAGTTTGGACACACCTTCTCATTTCAAGATTTTTCTGTATTTTCATGACTATGAAAATTGTACATTCACACTGAAGGCATCAAAACTATGAATTAACACATGTGGAATTATATACTTAACAAAAAAGTGTGAAACAACTGAAAATATGTCTTATATTCTAGGTTCTTCAAAGTAGCCACCTTTTGCTTTGATGACTGCTTTGCATACTCTTGGCATTCTCTTGATGAGCTTCAAGAGGTAGTCAATGGAAATGGTCTTCCAACAATCTTGAAGGAGTTCCCAGAGATGCTTAGCACCTGTTGGCCCTTTTGCCTTCACTCTGCGGTCCAGCTCACCCCAAATCATCTCGATTGGGTTCAGGTCTGGTGACTGTGGAGGCCAGGTCATCTGGCGTAGCACCCCATCATTCTCCTTCTTGATCAAATAGCCCTTACACAGCCTGGAGGTGTGTTTGGGGTCATTGTCCTGTTGAAAAATAAATGATGGTCCAACTAAACGCAAACCGGATGGAATAGCATGCCGCTGCAAGATGCTGTTGTAGCCATGCTGGTTCAGTATGCCTTCAATTTTGAATAAATCCCCAACAGTGTCACCAGCAAAGCACCCCCACACCATCACACCTCCTCCTCCATGCTTCTCGGTGGGAACCAGACATGTAGAGTCCATCCGTTCACCTTTTCTGCATCGCACAAAGACACGGTGGTTGGAACCAAAGATCTCAAATTTAGACTCATCAGACCAAAGCACAGATTTCCACTGGTCTAATGTCCATTCCTTGTGTTCTTTAGCCCAAATAAGTCTCTTCTGCTTGTTGCCTGTCCTTAGCAGTGGTTTCCTAGCAGCTATTTTACCATGAAGGCCTGCTGCACAAAGTCTCCTCTTAACAGTTGTTGAAGAGATGTGTCTGCTGCTAGAACTCTGTGTGGCATTGACCTGGTCTCTAATCTGAGCTGCTGTTAACCTGCGATTTCTGAGGCTGGTGACTCGGATAAACTTATCCTCAGAAGCAGAGGTGACTCTTGGTCTTCCTTTCCTGGGGCAGTCCTCATGTGAGCCAGTTTCTTGCAGCGCTTGATGGTTTTTGCATCTGCACTTGGGGACACTTTCAAAGTTTTACCAATTTTTTGCATTGACTGACCTTCATTTCTTAAAGTAATGATGGCCACTCATTTTTCTTTACTTAGCTGCTTTTTTCTTGCCATAATACAAATTCTAACAGTCTATTTAGTAGGACTATCAGCTGTGTATCCACCAGACTTCTGCACAACACAGCTGATGATCCGAACCCCATTTATAAGGCAAGAACTCCCACTTATTAAACCTGACAGGGCACACCTGTGAAGTGAAAACCATTTCCGGTGACTACCTCTTGAAGCTCATCAAGAGAATGCCAAGAGTGTGCAAAGCAGTCATCAAAGCAAAAGGTGGCTACTTTGAAGAACCTAGAATATAAGACATATTTTCAGTTGTTTCACACTTTTTTTGTTAAGTATATAATTCCACATGTGTTAATTCATAGTTTTGATGCCTTCAGTGTGAATGTACAATTTTCATAGTCATGAAAATACAGAAAAATCTTTAAATGAGAAGGTGTGTCCAAACTTTTGGTCTGTACTGTATATTAGATGATGACCCCACAGACCCTTTACACAGCATTATGTTTCCACAGCTCCTTGTATACAGTATGATTCCCTCATTGTTCCCTAAATACAGTATGATGTGCTCACAGCTCCATATACACCGTATGATGTCCCCACACATGCAGATACACAATATGATACCTATACACAATATGATGTCCCTACATCTCCCTATACACAATATGATGCCCCTACATCTCCCTCCATCTGAACAAGTCTCTCCAGCTTCAGAAAGATTATGGACGCATCACATTTTTTTTTACGGACAGGGAAAAAAGTGCCCTATTTTTATGGACTGTCCAAGAATTTCTGGACAGTTGGCTACCCTGCTATTAGTTCCACTGGGGTGGCAGCCTAGGTGGATGCTGGAAGCACAACCGTCTCTCCCTAAGATTCGGAGAGGGAAGGCCACCGATTCCTGACCCTTGCTGTGGCCTTTTCGTTGAGAGGGATGGTTTATTGAGGGCCCATATATACACACAGTCATGGCCGGAAGTGTTTAGCAACCTTGAGATTGTTCCAGAAAGTGAAGTATTTCTCCCAGAAAATTATTACAATTACACATGTTTTGTTATACATTTGTTATAATATTTATTTCCTTTGTGTGTATTGAAACAGCACAAAAAAATGGGAAAAAAAGGCAAATTGGACATAATTTCACACAAAACTCCAAAAATGGGCCGGACAAAATTGTTGGCACTTTTCCAAAATTGTGGAAAAACAACTTTGCTTCAAGCATGTGATGCTCGTTAAAACTCACCTGTGGCAAGTAACAGTCGTGGGTAATATGAAAGTCATACCTGAGACCAGATAAAAAGTGGAGAAGATAGATAGATATGAGATTGATAGATAGATAGATATGAGATAGATAGATGGATATGTGGCACCCCAGGGGTCTGGTTACCACTGTAATAGAAATATTATGTCTGAGAGCAAGTGGGAGGTTTCCTGGTTCGGAGCCCTTAAACATGCAACACCTCCTGTCCCAGACCAGATAGGGGAGGAACCTGCCCTATATAAACTGGATCTGGGGCGGGGTTAGTGAAGTCAGAGCCTGGAGTTAGTTCCAGACACAGGGAAAGTAACAGCGAGGAGCTCTGTAGGAGCAGGAGCTGAAGACCAGGGACTTGAGCTAAGCGGAGTTCGTCCTGGCAGAAGACTCTGAGAACCGGACACAGGAGTCCGAGGTTGCGGGGACTTATATATACCCAGCAGCAGAAACCCGCCGGCAGGGGATTTCAAGTCCTCTGGCCATAGAAGCCCGGAGGCTCAGTCACGAGCAAGGGACCAGCACTGCAATCGAGGAGCGGGGGCTATCAGAAGGCCCCAAGTCACCAGCCATACAGGTGAGCACCACACGGAACACTCAGGGACGTGGGATACTTCCACTCGCTTACAGCAAGGTAGCCAGGAAGAGTGCAGATAGTCGGGGAGGCCTACAACTCCACCTGGCCAGGGGAACTCCAGTTTGCTCACAGACTGACCAGGCCTCTTATGCTAGCCAGTACTCCCGGGAGGGTCTGCCTTATCACCATCAGTAAAGACCCTGAACTGCACTGCAAAGCCTCTGAGTCGTTCCTGCTGCGCTCGTGTACCATCACTCCTATCATCCACACTCACTAGCCTGAGGCTATACTCCTCCCGTGGGGAGTTATACTACACTCTGCTGCCCTCACAACATCAGCCTCAGAGGTCTGCTCAGCAGCGGCGCTTCTTATTGACCGCAATCCACGGGTGGCGTAGTCGGACATTGCATTATACTGATACAGAGACTGCCACAATATTGGTCTGGCCACCCTGAGCCACGGGACCAGGTCGCCACAACTACTCCCAGCATTGCCCTGAAGTCCGGTCCCGGGTGCCCCATGGCCCAGGGGGCGCGTCATATAGATAATAGATAGATGATAGATAGTCCTATGATATGAGATAGAGGTCGTTATAGACAGGTTTATACACTCTCTCCCGAAGTCGGTAAAATCCTGGGTTGCCCAGGGAGATCCCTATAATGCTGATGACTTGGTGGGGTTGGTGGAAAGATACCAGGCGGTTGAGAGTCCGTTGGGAAAACAAGGGGTCGTAGCCTCTCAATACTGGGGTTCCCAAAAGGTGGCGGACACCCAAAAGAAGGGAGCTAGCGCCACACCTGGGGGGCATCCTAGAGTTCAGGAGGGGTCTGAGTTGCTGCCCAAGGTCCCACCCCATAATATAGTGTGTTGGAGATGTCATACCCCTGGCCATATTGCCTCCCGGTGTCCCATAACCTCTGAACCAATGGACTGTAACATGGGCCGGCGTTGCTCTTATTTTGCCTACCCCGCCTGCAGCGCGGTTCGTCAACATGGCGAGGGCCCTCAGGCATGCTCAGTGTCAGTTAACGGGGCACAAGTCTCTGGACTATTAGTCTCAGGAAGTTTGGTGACCCTGATAAGGGCCACACTCCCTCATCGGCTGGTTTCTGGGAAGGTGGTGGGTGTCCGGTGTATCAATGGGGACGCTAAGAACTATCCTGTGGCCCAGGTGGATGTAAACACAGACTGTGGCACCACATCTCATGAAGTGGCGGTCGTTAAGGACCTATTGCATCCCATAATACTTGGACGTTACTTTGCATTATTCTGGGAAATGTGGGGGAAAGCGGGGACACCTGGTTGCTTGGACGACAGCCAGATCGCCCCTAAGGAAACTTACCCGCAGAACATAGTAGATGAGTTTCCCATGTGTGTGCTGGTGGGCAATGAGGCTGAAGTAGCATCCCCTGAGTCCAATATCCCTGAGCTTTAGGTGTCCGAGGGAAACTTTGGAACTGCCCAACTCAGGGATTTAACTCTGAAAGGGGCCTTTGAAAATGTTACTGTGTTAAATGGGGTGCCTCAGGAACCGGGGGCTGACACTCGGTTCCCTCATTTTGCTGTGAATGGGGATTTGCTGTACAGAATAACCAAGCCAAGGGGTGAGGTAATAGAACAGTTGCTGGTGCCAGGGCCCTATAGACGCAGGGTGTTAGACATGGCTCATTCTCATGTGTTGGGTGGTCACCTGGGTGCAGACAAGATTCAAGAACGGATCCTCCAAAGATTCTACTGGCCAGGTTGCTATAGAGAAATATAGAGTTATTGTCGTTCCTGCCCCACATGCCAGATAACCTCCCCAGTGGCCCACTTCCGCAGTCCCCTAGTGCCACTACCAGTCATCGAGGTTCCATTCGAACGCATAGCAATGGATCTAGTGGGGCCTCTGGTCAAGTCCGCCCAAGTGCATCAGTATATCCTGGTGGTATTAGATTATGCTACATGGTATCTGGAGGCCGTACCACTACGAAACTCCTCCACCAGGTGTATAGCCCGGGAGTTAGACCACATGTTTTCAAGAACTGGGTTGCCTAACGAGATCCTAACAGACCAAGGAACTCCATTTATGTCGAAGGTCATGAGGGAATTGTGCAAGACACTGCAGATTGCACAACTGAGAACCTCCGTGTACTCTCCCCAGACGGACGGACTGGTAGAGAGGTTTAACAAAAGCTTGAAAGCAATGTTGAGGAAAGCAGTGGAAAAGGATGGCCGAGACTGGGACTATATGTTGTTCGCCATGAGGGAAGTTCCCAAAGCTTCCACAGGTTTCTCCCTGTTTGAACCACTCTATGGACGACACCCTCAGGACTCCTGGAGGTGGAGAAAGAGTCCTGGGAAGCTGAGACCACTCCCTATAGGAGAGTGGTGGAGCACGTTGCCCAGATGCAAGAGAGGATTGCCCATGTGATGCCCATTGTGAGGGAGCACCTCCTTAAGGCACAAGAGGCACAGTCCAGGGTGTATAATAGGTCGGCCAGGGTGAGATCGTTCAACCCAGGAGATCGAGTGCTTGTGCTAGTCCCACAGTGGAGACAAGTTCATGGCCAAGTGGCAGGGCCTCTATGAGGTGGTAGAGAAAGTGGGGGAAGTCAACTTTAAGATCCACCAACCAGGGAAGAGGAAGCCCTACCAAATTTACCATGTTAACTTGATTAAGCCATGGCAAGATAGAGAGCCTGCGGAAGCTCCCTGTTTAATGGCTGAGGCTGAGGCCGATGTGAAAGAGGTCAAGGTGGCAGAGTCACTGTCACATGCCCAAAAGCAACAGTGCAAAGAGTTGTTACAGCGAAATAAAGACATGTTTTCGGAGTTGCCAGGACTCACTCAGGTCATAGAGCATGAGGTTCTCACAGAGCCTCATGTTCGCGTCAATCTAAAACCATACCGGATCCCCGAAGCCCGCAGAGAGGTGATCTCTAAAGAAGTAAGGCGGATGCTAAACCTGGGAGTCATTGAAGAGTCCAAAAGTGGATGGTCCAGTCCTATAGTCTTAGTGCCGAAACCAGATGGGGAATGGCGGTTTTGCAACGACTATAGGAAGCTGAACGAGGTCTCAAAGTTCGACGCCTACCCAATGCCTAGGGTAGATGAGCTTATCGAAAGGCTAGGACCCGCTTGGTACATCACCACTCTGGACCTCACCAAAGGATATTGGCAAATTCCCCTGTCCAAAGAGGCTAAGGAGAAGACAGCCTTCTCGACGCCAATACGTCAGGATGCCGTTTGGGTTGAAGGGAGCTCCGGCCACCTTCCAGAGAGCCATGGACCGGATCTTAGCACCCCACAAACAGTATGCAGCGGCCTACCTAGATGCCATCATCATATTTAGCCAGGACTGGGAAAGTCATCTGGACAAAGTTCAAGCCATACTTGATGCCCTAAGGAAGGCGGGCTTTACTATCAACCCGAAGAAATGTGCCATGGGGATGGAGGAAGCCAAGTACCTAGGGTACGTGGTTGGTAGAGGGGAAATAAAACCACAAATAAATAAGGTCGAGGCGATCTTGAACTGGCCACAGCCCCTCTCGAAGAAGCAGGTCATGGCGTTTCTAGGCATTGTGGGCTACTATCGAAGATTTGTCCCTAACTTTTGCCCTGATAGCAGCCCCACTGATGGATCTTCCGAAAGGGATGAAGTCAGCTATGGCCAAGTGGTCCCCGGAAGCAGAAGCGACCTGCCAGGAATTGAAACTGGTCCTCTGTAAACAACCAGTCTTGGTGGCACCCAGCTTCTCCAAGGAGTTTGTGGTCCAGATGGATGCATCGGATGTCGGGCTGGGAGCAGTCTTGTCCCAGGAGATTAACGGAGAAGAACACCCTGTAAAATACCTCAGTCTAAAGCTCTTCGCTTGTGAGAAGGACTACTCCATTGTAGAAAAAGAATGTTTGGCCATTAAGTGGGCGTTAAACACTCTGAGGTATTACCTATTAGGTAGAAGGTTCAGGTTAGTGTCAGACCATGCCCCATTGAGGTGGATGCGAGAAAAGAAGGGAAACAATGCCAGAGTGACTAGGTGGTTCCTGGCTCTACAAGATTTTAGTTTCCGGGTAGAGCATAGGCCTGGGAAACAACATGGGAATGCCGCTGCCTTGTCAAGGGTTTATTGTATGGTGACAGAAGGTGCCAAGCCCTACGGCTTTGGACAGAGGGGGGGTGTATGTAAGGTTGCTGCCGGACAGATCGTGGACGGGAGGTATGTGTCCTCGAAGTGCCATGCTTCGGTGATGTAGGATCCGGAGAAGCAGGCTCCAGCACACATAGTGCTGAGAGGAATTTAATGGGTCCGGATTACAGGGCCGGGTTTTATGAGCAGCTGAAAGAGCACCTGTGGCACCTAACAGGTGTTGGCAATAACTAAATCACACTTGCAGCCAGTTAACATGGATTAAAGTTGACTCAACTTCTGTCCTGTGTCCTTGTGTGTACCACATTGAGCATGGAGAAAAGAAAGAAGACCAAAGAACTGTTTGCGGACTTGTGAAACCAAATTGTGAGGAAGCATGAGCAATCTGAAGGCTACAAGTCCGTCTCCAAAGACCTGAATGTTCCTGTGTCTTCCGTGCGCAGTGTCATCAAGAAGTTTAAAGCCCATGGCACTGTGGCTAACCTCCCTACATGTGGACGGAAAAGAAAAATTGACGAGAGATTTCAACGCAAGATTGTGCGGATGGTGGATAAAGAACCTCGACTAACATCCAAACAAGTTCAAGCTGCCCTGCAGTCCGAGGCTACAACAGTGTCAACCCGTACTATCCGTCGGCGTCTGAATGAAAAGGGACTGTATGGTAGGATACCCAGGAAGACCCCACTTCTTACCCCGAGACATAAAAAAGCCAGGCTGGAGTTTGCCAAAACTTACCTGATAAAGCCTAAAACTGGAAGTGCATTGAGGTGAAGGTGAAGAGGTATTGGGAATCCTGCAGAAAATACCTGTGTGAATTGCCTGAAGAGGTATTGGGAATCCTGCAGAAAATACCTGTGTGAATTGCGTGAAGAGGTATTGGGAATCCTGCAGAAAATACCTGTGTGAATTGCGGTGAGTGCTGCATTGTGATCTGCTGAGTGCTTTTCTACCTGTTTAGATTTATTGGGCTTTTTAAAATCTATTTTCTCACTACAGTTTTAGTTTCTTAGTTTACTACCTGTGTATTTAAGGGTTAACTACATTGCACTAAAATCCTGAGGTGTAGATTTACTCACAAGGGGTTAATTAAGGGGAAGGGGTCATAATTAAGGGTTTATAAGGGGCAGCTGGTTGGGCATAAAGTCCTTTGGAATTGCATTGAGGTGAAGGGTACATTGCTGGAAAAGGAAAAAAAAAAAAAAAAACCACTTTAAATCTCTTAGTTTGCGAGTGTGAACGAGCTGCGTGTGTCCGGAGCGTAAGTGCGAACGAAAGTAAGTGTGTGACTTGTTTTTCAGTGAAGAGGTACTGGGAATCCTGCAGAAAATACCTGTGTGAATTGCGGTGAGTGCTGCATTGTGATCTGCTGAGTGCTTTTCTACCTGTTTAGATTTATTGGGCTATTAAAAATCTATTTTCTCACTACAGTTTTAGTTTCTTAGTTTACTACCTGTGTATTTAAGGGTTAACTACATTGCACTAAAATCCTGAGGTGTAGATTTACTCACAAGGGGTTAATTAAGGGGAAGGGGTCATAATTAAGGGTTTATAAAGGGCAGCTGGTTGGGCATCAAGTCCTTTGGAAGTGCATTGAGGTGAAGGGTACATTGCTGGAAAAGGAAAAAAAAAACAAAACAAAAAAAAACACTTTAAATCTCTTAGTTTGCGAGTGTGAACGAGCTGCGTGTGTCCGGAGCGTAAGTGCGAACGAAAGTAAGTGTGTGACTTGTTTTTCAGTGACTTTGGATTCAGGGAGTTTGGAAGGGAGGACTTAGGACTGAATTGCTGACGGTATTTCATTCTTTCTTTACTTTACTTTTTACTTAATTAATCCACCTGACCTACTTAGCTGATTCCCCCGTCCATACTTGATACTTAATTGATCCCCCGTCCATACTTAACTGATCCCCCGCCGATATCTAATTGATACACTTGCACATCCCTAATTGATCCCCGTCCATACACCTATATATAAATAATTGTGTTTTGTACTTGTATATATATACTGACTGTATCCCCATATTTAGAATGACGTCCATGTTGGACGGAGCAGTGCAGTGTACATCTTGCGCAATGTATGCATTCCGTGAGCACCCGCTCGAGGATCCATACTGCTGCGAGAGATGTGAGCATATCGTGCACTTGGAAGCCCAAATTCTGGATCTAAGTGCTCAGATAGCGGTACTGAGGAGCATCGACAACATAGAACGGAGTTTGCTGCTCACCGAGCAGACACTCAATGGGTCAATACTGGGGGTGGAGCATAGAGGGGAAGTGCAGGCTGAACAGGCAGGGAGCTGGATAACAGTAAGGAGGGATAGAGGGAAGAAGTATAGGAAGGCTGGTTCAGAACCGGCATTATTGGAGCACGACAGATCCTCTGACCGCCGGGGGAGTGTATGCTCCAGTAATGAGGGGGAGGGGGGAAGTGTAGGGCAGGCAAGACAGGTTCTGGTAGTGGGTGACTCTATTATTAGGGGGACAGACAGGGCAATCTGTCACAAAGACCGGGATCGCCGAACGGTGTGCTGCCTCCCTGGCGCTCGAGTCCGGCACATCGCGGATCGGGTTGACAGGTTACTGGGTGGGGCTGGCGAAGACCCAGCGGTCATGGTCCACATCGGCACCAATGACAAAGTGAGTGGTAGATGGAGGGTCCTTAAAAATTATTTCAGGGACCTAGGTAGGAAGCTTAGGGCAAGGACCTCCAAGGTAGTTTTCTCAGAAATACTACCAATCCCGCGAGCCACACAGGAGCGCCAACAGGAGGTTAGGGAGGTGAATAAGTGGCTAAAGAGTTGGTGCAAGGCAGAAGGGTTTGGGTTCATGGAGAACTGGGCCGACTTCGCGGTCGGCTACAGGCTCTACCGTAGGGACGGGCTGCACCTCAATGGGGAGGGTGCAGCGGTGCTGGGGAAGAAGATGGCTAATAGGTTGGAGGAGTTTTTAAACTAGAGACGGGGGGGGGAACCAAGGAAATAGGTGGGATGTGAGGCAAGCAAGGGGGAAGGGGAGAAGTGAATATAATGAGGGTGGAGAGGGGGGTGGGGATAGTACAGTTAGATCGTTAGAGAAGAATAGGATGCTAAATAACCACAAAGTTTTATCTTGCATGCTGACCAACGCAAGAAGCCTGACCAATAAGGCGGATGAGCTGCGGGCGCTTATATGGGAGGAGAGGTATGACATCGTAGGTATAACAGAGACTTGGCTAGACGATAGCTACGACTGGGCGGTAAATTTATTAGATTATAGTTTATTTAGAAGGGACCGGAAACAGGGGAAAGGCGGAGGAGTCTGCTTATATGTAAAGTCATGTCTAAAACCCAGACTAAGGGAAGATATAGGAGAGGGAGAAGAGGGGGTCGAGTCCATGTGGGTAGAGATAGAGGGAACTAAAAATAATAATAAAATATTACTGGGGGTCTGCTATAAGCCACCCAATATAACAGAGGAGAATGAGAAACTGCTATTAGGACAAATAGACAAAGTAGCAAAACATAATGAAGTGATTGTAATGGGGGATTTCAACTACCCGGATATTGACTGGGAAACAGAAACCTGTAGATCTCAGAAAGGAAAAAGGTTCTTGACAAATATTAAGGATAATTATCTCTCCCAACTAGTGCAGGAACCAACGAGAGGGAAGGCCGTGTTAGACTTAATATTGACTAATAGGCCTGATAGAATAACTGAGGTACAGATAGGGGGGCACCTAGGTAATATCGACCATAATATTATCGACTTCAAAATGCCCTTCAGTAGGGTTATCAATAAGGGAACAACAAAAACATTAAACTTTAGGAGGGCGAAGTTTGATCAGCTGAAAGAAAGCCTTCAACTTATTGACTGGGACAAAGTTCTTAATCAAAGGAATACGAATAGTAAATGGGAAACCTTCAAAAGAATTCTGAATACTCAGTGCGAGAGGTATATACCGTATGGGAATAAAAGGGCCAGAAATAAGAGGAAACCAATATGGTTGAACAAGAACGTAAAAGGGGCGTTAAATAGCAAAAAAGAGGCATTCAAGAGATTAAAACAGGAAAACAGCAAGGAGGCACTAATGTGTTACAAGGAAAAAACGAGAACCTGCAAAAAACAAATAAAAATAGCGAAGGAGGAAACAGAGAGACGTATTGCTAGGGAAAGTAGATCAAATCCCAAACTGTTCTTTACGTATATAAATAGTAAAAGGATTAAATCGGATAATATTGGACCGATAAAAAGTGAGGAAGGCAAAATCATAGAGAAAGATGAGGATAAAGCTAATCTATTAAATAATTTTTTTTCGACAACTTTCACAAAGGAAATCGAACTAACAGGAGAAATGAGAAGTGACAAACTTAATCCTCCACTAAGTATGACAAATCTAACCCAAGCTGGGGTACAGAAACGCCTCAGTAACATTAAAATAAACAAATCACCAGGACCTGATGGCATACACCCACGGGTACTAAGGGAACTAAGTAATGTGATAGACAGACCGTTATATCTTATATTTAAGGACTCTGTTGAGACTGGGTCTGTGCCACTTGATTGGCGACAGGCGAATGTAGTGCCAATATTCAAAAAGGGAGCGAAAAGTGACGCCGGAAACTATCGGCCGGTGAGTCTGACGTCCGTTGTGGGCAAAATTTTTGAAAGCTTCATTAAAGAGGCAATTATGGAGCATCTTGATGCTAATAATCTTTTAATCCCGAACCAACATGGATTCATGAGGAATCGCTCCTGCCAAACAAACCTGATTGACTTCTACGAGGAGGTTAGCTCTCGAGTAGATCAGGGGGAACCAGTGGATGTCGTGTATCTCGACTTCTCAAAAGCGTTCGATAGCGTGCCACATAATAGGTTGGTATACAAAATGAGAATGATGGGGCTGGGGGAAAATGTCTGCAAGTGGGTAGCTAACTGGCTAAAGGATAGAAGGCAGAGGGTGGTTATAAATGGAATATACTCAGATTGGGTAAGCGTCACTAGTGGGGTACCACAGGGGTCTGTACTAGGCCCAATGTTATTTAATATCTTTATTAACGACATAGTCAACGGGATAAATAGTAAAATATCAATATTTGCAGATGACACAAAGTTATGTAAAACAATTAATACAAAAGAGGATAGTGAAGACCTACAGAGGGATTTGGATAAGCTGGGTAGGTGGAGCATTAAATGGCAAATGAGGTTTAACGAGGAGAAATGTAAGGTCATACATATGGGAAGGAAAAATGGAAGTCACCAGTACTCACTGAATGGGAAATCATTGGGGAATTCAGAGATGGAGAAGGACTTGGGCATCTTGATTGATGGCAAACTAAATTGGAGTGCCCAAAGTCAGGCCGCTGCTGTAAGGGCAAACAGGGTAATGGGATGTATCAGAAGAGGTATAGCTGCAAAGGATGAGAACATTGTTCTTCCACTGTACAAAGCACTGGTCAGACCACACTTGGAATACTGTGCTCAGTTATGGGCCCCAATATATAGAAAGGATATAAATGAGCTTGAAAAGGTACAAAGGAGGGCAACAAAATTAATAAAGGGAATGGAGGGACTGCAATACCCAGAGAGGTTGGCAAAACTAGGACTATTCAGCCTGGAAAAGAGAAGGTTGAGGGGGGACATAATAAATGTGTACAAATATGTTAGGGGACAGTATAGAGACCTTGCCAGGGATTTGTTCAAAAGGAGGGATATTACGGTAACAAGAGGGCATTCACTAAGACTGGAAGAGAAAAGGTTTCAGCACCAGCATAGGAAGGGGTTCTTTACGGTAAGAGCAGTGAGAATATGGAATTCACTGAGTGAGGAGACGGTAATGTCAGATTCACTACACCAGTTCAAGCGGGGACTGGATGCATTTCTAGATACCAGGCAGATTTCAGCATATACTTAAAAATAAAATAAAATAGTAAGTTGATACAGGGATTTATTCTGACTGCTGGTTTCAGAGTCAGGAGGGAATTTTTCCTCAGGTGAAGATTGGCCAAATCATTTGGGGTTTTTGCCCTCCTCTGGATCAACTTTAGCAATTACAGAACTAACAGATCGAACTTGATGGACGCAAGTCTTTATTCGGCTTTTACTAACTATGTTTACAAACTATGTTACTATGTTTTGGAAGAATGTTCTCTGGTCAGATGAGACAAAAGTCGAGCTTTTTGGGAAAAACCATCAACATAGAGTGTACAGGAAAAAAAAAGAGGCATTCAAAGAAAAGAACATGGTCCCTACAGTCAAACATGGCGGAGGTTCCCTGATGTTTTGGGGTTGCTTTGCTGCCTCTGGCACTGGACTGCTTGACCGTGTGCATGGCATTATGAAGTCTGAAGACTACCAACAAATTTTGCAGCATAATGTAGGGCCCAGTGTGAGAAAGGTGGGTCGCCCTTAGAGGTCATGGGTCTTCCAGCAGGACAATGACCCAAAACACACTTCCAAAAGCACTATAAAATGGTTTTAGAGAAAGCACTGGAGACTTCTAAGGTGGCCAGCAATGAGTCCAGACCTGAATCCCATAGAACACCTGTGGAGAGATCACAAAATGGCAGTTTGGAGAAGGCACCCTTCAAATATCAGGGACCTGGAGCAGTTTGCCAAAGAAGAATGGTCTACGATTCCAGCAGAGCATTGTAAGAAACTCATTGATGGTTACCGGAAGCGGTTGTTCGCAGTTATTTTGGCTAAAGGTTGTGCAACCAAGTATTAGGCTGAGGGTGCCAATACTTTTGTCTGGCCCATTTTTGGAGTTTTGTGTGAAATGATCAAGGTTTTGATTTTTGCTTCATTCTCTTTTGTATTTTTTCCTTGCAAGCAAATTAAATGAAGATAATAATACCAAAGAATTTGTGATTGCAATCATTTTCAGGAAGAAACTGAGTATTATCTGTCAGAATTGCAGGGGTGCCAATACTTTTGGCCACCACTGTAATAAGTGAGCTGTCATTTATTCATAAGACGTTCTATTCTTCAGAGCTGAGACTGTAAAATAAAAAGTGAACAATAAAATATCTGATGACTGTTCTTTCACTGTGAGTAAGAAACAGATAATAAAATTAAAGGAAAAATAACTGAGGGGAGAACCCTGCAGGTTTATTGTCCTTCTATAGCTGTATGGTGGCAGGATGGTGACACTGCTGGAGTCCTGGTGAGGATCTGCATGATATTCATTTCTGTTGACTTTTTATTGCCAACATATTCTGCAGTGATGTACATATAGTCCCTGCCCACAATGCGGTACACATGAGGGACAATTTCATATTAAGCCAAGTAACCTATGATGTCAAGGTCTCATATTTACAAGGTGCTTATTGGCAATCTGAGCCGGCGAATGGCTCTGTGTCCGTATATTCGCTATATACTGCCCGCAATATCTTGTAGAAAGCTCACAGTGACTAAAATGTATAAATAGTTCTCTTTGGAGAATTTAATTAGATCCATTCATACCTTACCTTATAATGAGGACTTAAAGGGCTTTTATAACTAGGTAAAACAAGCTTAACGGGACTGTCCAGGACTTATATATTAATGACCGATTTTAGGATAAGTCATCAACAGGGAGGGACTGGGCTGGCGGGGTACCCTTCTGCAGAGGAGAGGGGGAGAAGAGAATGAAAAAATAAAAAAACCTGCGGTTTTAAGGGGCACGGGCCCTTTAAAAGCGCAGGCACAGTGTATGCAGGGACGCGCGCACGCGGCGTTCATTACCTGAACCGCCGCGACACACGTCCCAGTGAAGCAGCTGAAGCTGCGCGTCTCCCTTCCCCGGCCGGCATATGATGTCATCGTCATGCGCCTGCAGTGAAGGAGGCGCGCAATTCAGCCGCCGGAGAAGGAGGACA
This sequence comes from Phyllobates terribilis, assembly GCF_046119375.1. Lineage (NCBI taxonomy): Eukaryota > Metazoa > Chordata > Amphibia > Anura > Dendrobatidae > Phyllobates > Phyllobates terribilis. The sequence goes on along the minus strand of NW_027362870.1, from coordinate 4,992,844 downwards.
CCGCACGGGAGAGCAGGAAGGTAAGAGGTGTCTGTGTGTGTGTCTGTGTGTATATGAGTGGATGCAGAATGGGATGGGCCCCCACAAGGGGGGAGCTGGATGGACACACAAGGGGGAACCCTGGCTGGACCCACAAGGGGGAGCCCTGGCTGGACACACAAGGGGAAGCCCTGACTGGACACACAAGAGGGAACCCTGGCTGGACACACAAGGGGGAACCCTGGCTGGACACACAAGGGGGAACACTGGCTGGACACACAAGGGTGAGAGCCTGGCTGGACACACTAGGGGGAACCCTGGCTGGACACACAAGGGGGGAAGCCTGGCTGGACACATAAGGGGGAGCCTGGCTGGACACATGGGAAAGGGTGGGCAGGATGGCTATATGGTGGGGCAGGCTGGACACATGGAGGCCAGGATGGATATGTGAGGGGGATGGATATATGGGGGGCCGGATATATGGGGGGCGGGGCAGGCTGGACACATGATGGCCAGGATGGATATGTGGGGGGCAGGCTGGACACATGGGGGCTAGGATAGGTATGTGGGGGGGCAGGCTCGATACACGTGGGCTAGGATAAATATATGGAGGGGCCACGCTGGACATATGGGGGCCAGTATGGATATATGGGGGGGTGTCAGGATGGATATATGCAGGGGGGAAGGGCAGGATGGATATATGAGGGGGCAGGCTGGACACATGGAGGCCAGGATGGATATATGGGGGGCAGGCTGGAAACATGGAGGCCAGGATGGATATATTGGGGGGGGCAGGCTGGACACATGGAGGCCAGGATGGATATGTAGGGGGGGCATGCTGGACACATGGAGGCCAGGATGGATATATGGGGGGGCAGGCTTGACACATGGGGCTTTAGGACAGATATATGGGAGGGGGCAGGCTGGACACATGGAGGCCAGGACAGATATATGGGGGGGCAGGCTGGAAACATGGAGGCCAGGATGGATATGTGGGGGGGCAGGCTGGACACATGGAGGCCAGGATGGATATATGGGGGGAACAGGAGGGCCACATGGGGGACTAGGATGGGTATATGGGAGGGGGCAGGCTCGATACACGTGGGCTAGGATAAATATATGGAGGGGTCACACTGGACATATGGGGGCCAGAAGGGATATATGGGGGGTGTCAGGATGGATATATGCAGGGAAGGGGGGGCCAGGATGGATATATGGGGGTGCCAGGCTGAACAAGGGACTTAATTACTGTTTGGTGCCAGATTGAGGAACATACTTTATTAGTTTATGGTGGCCAGTGAGGAACATTATTATTTTAGAGTCCAATTAGAGACATTATTACTTCTGTAATATAATTTACTTTTTAGGAAATTGTTTTCCATGGGATAGGACAAAAGCGGGCTCCTGTTACTGTGCAGGGCGGCACTATATCGCTTTTTTTCTTCAACTGGTGTAGTGTAGAAGTCGGGGGGTGGAGTGGGAATATTCCCTAGAAGAGATCAGTTATTGATAACTGTGTGTTATTTTCTGCAGAGATGATTCCTGGCTGGAAGAAGTGATGGCCGTCTGTGCCAGATGAAGAAGAAAAGCGAAGATGAAGGACTTCACCTAGAGACGTCACTGGTGAGTCAGTGTATTACATGTGACTCGCCCCCTGGGCCGTGGGGCACTCGGATCCGTGCAATAGGGAGACGATGGGGGTAGTAGTGGCGACCCGGTTCTGTGGCTCAGGGTGGTCAGGCCAATGGTAGTCTGCTATGTTCTGCTGATAATGTCCGACTACGCCACCCGTGGATTGCGGTTATTAGGAACCGCCGCTGCATGCAGACCGCTGGGGCTGATGAGGTGTGCAGCTAGGGTAGTGTGACTCTCCACGGGAAGAGTGCGGCCCCAGGGCAGTATAATGGATGTTGGGAGTGATGGTAGTGGGAGTCCCAGTGCTGATTGTGCTGGAGGAGCAAGGAGCACACAGACAACAGGTTGCAGTCCAGGGTCTTTACTAAACAGGTAAACTGACCCACAAACAGTCCCGGCTAGGAGGGGACCTGGATGTCTGAGAGCAACGGGGAAATTGGCCCTGGTCAGGGTGAGGGTGTAGGCCTACCGTGCTTTCTGCGCTCCTTCTGGCTATCTCCTCCTGATAGGGTAACAGCCCACGTTTCCGAGCTTTCCGTGTTTTCTCGCCTGTATGGCCTGCGACGTGGGTTCCTTTCTGCTCCCAGCCTTGTATGGCTTTACTGGTCCCTTCTGTTGTGGCAGGGCCTCCAGGCTTCTTAGGCCAAGGAATATACAGTCCCTTGCGGACTGGTTCTCTGCTGGGGGATGTGGAATCCTTCCAGCCTCAGACACCAAAGTCTGGTAGATTAAGTCTGTTATCTGCCAAGACAGGCTTGCTTCGCCTCTTGTCTCTGGCTTGTGGCTCTCCTCCTGCCACACTTCCTCTTAGGTGCAGTGCAACTGTCTGTCCCTGCTCTGCTGAGACACGTCTCAGTCCTGAGACAGGTCATCTGGGTTCTCTCTAACCCTGCCCCCAGCACCAGCTTTTATAGGGGCAGCCTGCTCCCCCTACTGGCCTGAGACAGGAGGCATTACATGCTAATGTTCCCCTGACTAGAGAACCTCCCCCCTGCTCTCAGACACAGCTTTAATTACACTTGTGGCATCCAGGCCAGGGTGACACATTCCCCCCTAGTGAAATTTAGTTCTCCGGGACTAAACAGTAAACAAAGACAATATGCATAACAATAAAACATTAATAGACAGACGACGCACAAATTGAGTTCTTAAGGTCACAGTGTGGCCTGTGACCGGGTGTCCATATCACCAGCACAACGGGGAGCCTTAACCAGGTGGGGGTCTGTCCTACCCCAAGTCCTTCACAGTCTTAGTTCATTCCTGGGTTAGGCTCTGAACGCAGTCCATACAAGGTCCCGGTTATAAAAAGTCCATAACCTGTGAGTCCTTACGGTAGCTGCAAGAAACTGAAACAGAGTATTACCAAACATGCATGTAACTTTGCAAACAATTCAACATTTGGCAACAGGGTTATTTACAATTTTAGTACACTCTATATTCTCCAGCGAGCGGGTATCTGTCCCTTTGTGCTCCTGGTTGACCTACGTAGCCCACTGTCTGGTGGTGGACTGACTTGGCTTTCCCCACTAGCGTTAGGGGTGCAGCTACTAGCTGGGTGTACAGGTAGGGCAGGCAGCTGTCTGCGGGTCCTTTGGCTTACCGCAGGCATGGCAGGCTCACTGTCAGCAGAGGGTTGACTCTCCTGGGCTGCTGGTACAGGCTCTTCTGCCTCTGGAACTGCTTGCTCCTCTTCACCTTCCGGCTCTGGTGTTGGTTGTTGCTGTGCCGGTTGCAGGAAATGCAGGACAGGTACCACTATGGCATCATTTATGCGAGTCCAGGACTGAGGGAACGGTGCTGATCATTTCTTCTTTGTCCTCTGCGGGTTCAAGGTCACTCTGATCCTCTTCTGCACTACGGAGTTGCTCAGGGCACCTTTTGAGATGGTCTCTGGAGACGACACTAGTGGTTTCTCCTCCGTCCTTGGTGATTACGCACACCTTTGGGTTGTCGTGGTCAGACTGCAGTACGGTGTAGGGTTCCCTTTCCCACTGGTCGTCCAACTTATGTAGCCTTCTTTTTCGCTTTAGGACTTGCTCACCAGGTTCTAGGGGACTAGCAGGGGCGTGTTGATTGAAGAGTCTTTCTTGCTTCTCTCTCACCTGGGCCAGGCTCTTCTCCACACTCTCCTGTACCTTCTTGTACTGCAGTTGCCTTTCCGTATCCCAGTCCGCATCCGGGGAGGTGTCCTCAGGTATTAGGACTCCCATCTCCAGGTCTACGGGCAGCTTTCCTGGTCTAGCTCGCATCAGGTAAGCCGGGGTGCAGTTTGTAGCATTCACCGGGATATTGTTGTATAGGTCTATCAGGTCCGGCAGTTTTTCTGGCCACAGGCTGCGTTCCTCCAGGGGCAACGTCTTCAGGAGATCAATGACTATATTGTTCATCTTCTCACACATCCCGTTGGTTTGGGGGTGGTAAGGCGTTGTACGAATCTTCTTACAGCCATAGAGGTTGCAGAACTCCTGGAAGATTTCAGCCTCGAACGCTGGACCCTGGTCTGTCAGGACCTGTTCCGGATACCCGTGTGGACGGCAGAAATATTGCTGGAAGGCTCTGGCCGCTGTTTGGGCTGTCAAGTCCTTTACCGGGACCACCACTAGAAAACGGGAATAGTGGTCCACGATTGTCAGGGCATAGATGTATCCTGACCGGCTGGGAGCCAATTTGACGTGGTCCAGAGCTACCAGCTCAAGAGGCTGCGTGGTGACGATGGGCCTCAAGGGTGTCTTCTGGCTGGCACGGTCCTTCCTCCTTAGGTGACAAGGGCCACAGTCTCTGCACCATTTTTCTACAGCTCCTCTCATGCCGACCCAAAAGAATCTTCCTCTTAGTAGGAACTCCAGTTTCTTCCAACCGAAGTGTCCCGCTCTGTCATGGTAAGCCCCCAGGACCATAGCTGCATCCTTCCTTGGGACCACGACTTGCCAGGTCAGCTCGTGCGTCCGGTGGTTGACAATCCTTCTGCACAACTTGCCTTCGTAGAGGAACAGCTTGCTCTTCTCCTTCCATAGCTGCTTGGCTTCCTCTGGGGCATCTGGATCTAAGCGGGCGTCTTCCCGGGTCAGCAGATCTTTCACCAGGCGGACTGCAGGGTCACTATCTTGGGTCTCGGCCCAGCTGTGGTGAGGTAGGGGATTCATCATCACAGTTGTTAGATCCTCCTCCTTCACGCGGTGAGAGTGTTGAGCGGCTCCATACCGGTGAAACGCGGGGAGTTCTACCTCCTCCAGCTCTTCTGGGTCTTCGTCACCTTCAGGTAAGTGAGGCATCCTTGATAGGGCGTCCGCGTTGGAGTTGGTTTTGCCTGCCCGGTACTTGATCACGAAGTCATAGTTGGAGAGACGGGCCATCCACCGCTGTTCCAGGGCACCCAGTCTTGCATTGTCCAGGTGTGTCAACGGGTTGTTGTCCGTGTACACGGTGAACTTTGCGGAGGCCAGGTAATGCTTGAAGCGTTCCGTCACGGCCCACACCACCGCCAAGAATTCTAGCTTGAAGGAGCTGTAATTCTCCGGGTTCCTTTCGGTGGGCCTCAGCTTCCGGCTGGCGTATGCGATCACCTGTTATCTGCCCTGTTGGTTTTGGGACAATACGGCTCCCAGTCCCACATTACTGGCATCTGTGTGGAGAATGAAAGGCTGGCCATAATCAGGGTAGGCCAGGATCTCATCCCCTGTGAGGGCCATCTTTAGCTGGCGGAAGGACTCCTCTTCCGGTTTATCCCACTTGAAGGGCGGCTTTTGGCTCCTGGACTTAGACTGTCCGATCAGGAGGTCCTGCATAGGAGCTGCCATCTTGGTGAACCCGGGGATGAATCTTCGGTAGTAGCCTACCAACCCGAGAAACTGTCTCACCTCTTTGATGTTCGAGGGGCTTGGCCAGCTCTTGATTGCCGTGACCTTGTCAGGGTCGGGGGCCACTCCTTCCGCGCTTACCACGTGCCCTAGGTACTGGACCTTTGGTTTCAGCAGGTGACACTTCGATGGTTTCACCTTCAGGCCATAGCCTGCCAGGGCTTCGAACACCTCGGCCAGGTGCTTCAGATGGTCCTCGTAGGTCTTCGAATAGACGATCACGTCGTCCAGGTAAAGGGGGACCGTCTCGAAGTTTCGGTGCCCTAGACAGCATTCCATCAGCCGCTGGAAGGTCCCTGGTGCGTTGCAGAGCCCGAAAGGCATGCAGTTGAATTCGCTCAGTCCCATCGGGGTGGTGAAGGCGGTCTTCTCCTTGTCAGCCTCTGCCACAGGAACCTGCCAGTACCCGCTAGTAAGGTCCAAAGTAGAAAAGAAGTTAGCTGATTTTAGTGCGGCTAAAGACTCCTCTATTCTAGGCAGCGGATATGCGTCTTTGTGAGTGATACGGTTGATTTGTCTATAGTCGACGCACATTCTCATGGTGCCGTCTTTCTTTTTGACCAGAACCAAGGGGGCTGCCCAGGGGCTACAGCTGTCTCTAATAACCCCAGCTTCTTTCATCTCTCTTAGCATGCCCCTTGCGTTCTGATAATGTGCAGGGGGTACAGGTCTGTGCCTCTCTTTTATCGGTGGGTGGCTCCCTGTGGGGATGTGGTGTTCTATCCCCTTTACTCTGCCGAAGTCTAGCGGGTGCTTACTAAAGACTCTCTCGTACTCCTGTACCACCCAGTAGACTCCTTGTTTTTGGTGCAGGGGAGTGGAGTCAGCACCCACGTGGAGTTTCTGGCACCAGTCCTCCTTTTGTTTCTGGGAGCCATTACTCTCCGCCTGTGGAGATGGAGGCAAAGGTTCCACGGCCCTGATAGCTTTGTGTTCGACCACAAACAGCTTGGCAAGTGTAGCGTACCTGGGTAAGTGTACCTCCCTCTCTCCAATGTTGAGGATGCGGACGGGCACCCTCCCATGACGGACATCAACCACCCCCCGGGCTGTCAAAATGGTGGGCCTGCTGTCTGAGTACACGGGTTCTACCATGTCTTGGTAGTCTCTACCTCTCAACCCGATTGCAGTCCGACACCAGATCATCATTTCACTTTTGGGAGGCATGGAAATGGGGAATGGGTCACTCAGTCTTACGCTACCGATCTCACCACCAGACAGTTCTACCTGCTGCCGTCTCATCAGGGCCTTTATCTCCTTGTTGAGGATTCTCTGTTGGCTGGAACTAGCATTCACCGCCACCTGTTGTAAGATTACAATTACCTCTGAAAGACAATTTTCAATCACGTTAGTACCCACAGTTATTTTAGGGTGACTTTCATGACGGTCAATGTCCACAATAATCACTCCCTGTGCCGGTAGTTCAACTTTACCAATCTTAATGGTCATCTCCTTGAACCCCATCTGCGGCACGGGTAAGCCATTACTGGCGATGATGCTCAAGTTACCGTCTGGATACCGTGTGATATCAGCATCAGTCCAATACTGCTTAAAAAGTACATAAGGGATAGTGGTTACTTGTGACCCAGTATCCAGCAAGGCGCTCATGGGGATACCGTCCAGCACCACGGGTAAAAGCGGGCGCCCCCCAACGTACTTATTACGCCAATTGTAAGGGCCTGGTGATCTTATGCCTGGGGGTTGGCCCTCTGCCCCAGGTTGGACCCGTTTAAATTACAGTACCTGGAAATGTGTCCGGGCTGGTTGCATCGATGGCAAATGGGCTGTCCATCCTCTGCGTAGCGGTCTGTGGGCCTCCCTCGGAACGACGGGATCCTCCTCTGTCGACGCCATAGGACATTCTCCGGACTTGAAGCCAGCTCGATGGGTCTTGACGGGTCCACTTGCAACGCCTGGACGGTCCTGGTCAACGCCGCGACGCTCCTGGTCAGCTCCTGGACTTGGTGGTGCAGATCTTTCGACGGGGCTTGGTTCAGGGCCTGTGCATCAGCCTCCACGGAGTCCATAGAGGAGGGCGCCGCCTCCTGGTGGTAAGTGATAGCAGGGCGCCGGGGGTTTATAGTGCTACTGGTTGCAGATTCACGGAGCACCCTTATGGCCCTGTCCTTAAATTGGGCAAAGGTCAGGTCGGGGTTCTGAAAGAACATGAGGCGCAGTTGGGCCCTGTGAGCGCTAGACAGCAGACCTTCTATGAATTGTTCTGTTAGCAGCTTATCCGTTTCCTGCACACTGCCAGGGTCAGTTTGTTGAATAGCCCTCAAGGCTTCCTGCAGATTTAGGGCATAGTCTCTGATGCTGTCCTGTGCCCGCTGCTTACATCCATAGAACCTCATTTTAATCTCAGCGGAGGTACGTGTGTCAAAGGTACCCCGCAGCCGGGCCAGAATACCCTTCACAGTCCTTTTCTCCTCAGTGGGCCATGATTTTACCTCCCGCTGGGCTGCGCCAGTTAACTGCCCTTTTAATATGCTGACCTTCTGTTCCTCTGTCAGGGGGTAAACGTGGAACAAACTGTATAGCCTTTCCTTGAAGTCAGTTAGGGCATGGGGCTCCCCTGAGTATTTGGGCAGCCAGGCCGCTCCAGGGATGTAGGGCAAGGAAAAGGGCATCACCGCTGCTGCAGCTGCGTTGGTGGTAGTGGGCGCCTCTGTGTCCGTCATCTTCCTCCCCCCCTAGTTACGCGTGGCCTACCTTCCGACGATCCTCTTCTGTAGGCCGCGGCTCCGCTGCTGCTGCTATGGACGAGGACCTGGCGTCGCGTCCTGATGACGTCAGCGTCGCTCTCTCTCCCTTCCAGGACCTTGCGCAGCGTCGGTGCGTGGGGCGGAGCTTCGGATCTCGCGCGGTTTTGACGTCCACGCCCATCTTCTTCCCGCGCGGCGTCCTGAAGATGGCGTCCGATGGCAGGAAGCAGCTGCGGATGGTGGGAAGGCGGCAGAAGACGGCGGGAAACGGTCCAAGATGGCGTCCGATGGCGGGAATCGGCTCCGGATGGCGGGAAACGACTCCGGACGGCGGGAAACTTTGCCACAGGTAAGTTACAAAAGTCTTTTTCAGGCACGCAGTACCCGGTGGTTGCGGGCACGAAATCCTGCCGACTACGCCAAAGCTGACTCGCCCCCTGGGCCGTGGGGCACTCGGATCCGGGCAATAGGGAGACGATGGGGGTAGTAGTGGCGACCCGGTTCCGTGGCTCAGGGTGGTCAGGCCAATGGTAGTCTGCTATGTTCTGCTGATAATGTCCGACTACGCCACCCGTGGATTGCGGTTATTAGGAACCGCCGCTGCATGCAGACCGCTGGGGCTGATGAGGTGTGCATCTAGGGTAGTGTGACTCTCCACGGGAAGAGTGCGGCCCCAGGGCAGTATAATGGATGTTGGGAGTGATGGTAGTGGGAGTCCCAGTGCTGATAGTGCTGGAGGAGCAAGGAGCACACAGACAACAGGTTGCAGTCCAGGGTCTTTACTAAACAGGTAAACTGACCCACAAACAGTCCCGGCTAGGAGGGGACCTGGATGTCTGAGAGCAACGGGGAAATTGGCCCTGGTCAGGGTGAGGGTGTAGGCCTACCGTGCTTTCTGCGCTCCTTCTGGCTATCTCCTCCTGATAGGGTAACAGCCCACGTTTCCGAGCTTTCCGTGTTTTCTCGCCTGTATGGCCTGCGACGTGGGTTCCTTTCTGCTCCCAGCCTTGTATGACTTTACTGGTCCCTTCTGTTGTTGCAGAGCCTCCAGGCTTCTTAGGCCAAGGAATATACAGTCCCTTGCGGACTGGTTCTCTGCTGGGGGATGTGGAATCCTTCCAGCCTCAGACACCAAAGTCTGGTAGATTAAGTCTGTTATCTGCCAAGACAGGCTCTCTTCGCCTCTTGTCTCAGGCTTGTGGCTCTCCTCCTGCCACACTTCCTCTTAGGTGCAGTGCAACTGTCTGTCCCTGCTCTGCTGAGACACGTCTCAGTCCTGAGACAGGTCATCTGGGTTCTCTCTAACCCTGACCTCAGCACCAGCTTTTATAGGGGCAGCCTGCTCCCCCTACTGGCCTGAGACAGGAGGCATTGCATGCTAATGTTCCCCTGACTAGAGAACCTCCCCCCTGCTCTCAGACACAGCTTTAATTACACTTGTGGCATCCAGGCCAGGGTGACACACATGTACACTTACACTACACACGTGGTCAAAACTGTTGGTACCCCTCGTTTAATGAAAGAAAAACCCACAATGGTCACAGAAATAACTTGAATCTGACAAAAGTAATAATAAATTAAAAATCTATGAAAATGAACAAATGAAAGTCAGACATTGCTTTTCTGCTTCCACAGAATAAAAAAAATAAAATAAACTGATGAAACAGGCCTGGACAGAAATGATGGTTCTTCTTAACTTTATATTTTGCTGAACAACCTTTTGAGGCAATCACTGCAATCAAACGACTCCTGTAACTGTCAATGAGACTTCTGCACCTCTCCACAGGTATTTTGGCCACTCCTCATGAGCAAACTGCTCCAGTTGTCTCATGGTTGAAGGTTGCCTTTTCCAGACGTCATGTTTCAGCTCTTTCCAAAGATGCTCAATAGGATTTAGGTCAGGGCTCATAGAAGGTCACTTCAGAATAGTCCAATGTTTTCCTCTTAGCCATTGTTGGGTGTTTTTAGCTGTGTGTTTTGGGTCATAATACTGTTGCAAGACCCATGACCTGCGACTGAGACCACGCTTTCTGACACTGGGCAGCACATTTCTCTCTAGAATCCCTTGATAGTCTTGAGATTTCATTGTACCCTGCACAGATTCAAGACACCCTGTGCCAGATGCGGCAGACCAGCCCCAAAACATAAAAGAGACTCCTCCATGTTTCACAGTAGGGACAGTGTTCTTATCTTGATATGCTTCATTTTTCCATCTGTGAACATAGATCTGATGTGCCTTGCCAAAAACTTCCATTTTTGTCTCATCTGTCCATAGGGCATTCTCCTAAAAGCTTTGTGACTTGTGAACATGTAGTTTGGCAAATTCCAGTCTGGCTTTTTTATGATTTTTTTTCAACAATGGTGTACTCCTTGGTCGTCTCCCATGAAGTCCACTTTAGATCAAACAACGACGGATGGTGCGATCTGACACTGATGTTCCTTGAGCTTGAAGTTCACCTTTAATCTCTTTAGAAGTTTTCCTGGGCTCTTTTGTTACCATTCATATTATTCGTCTCTTTGATTTGTTATCAATTTTCCTCCTGCGGCCACGTCCAGGGAGGTTGGCTACAGTCCCATGGATCTTAAATTTCTGAATAATATGTGCAACTGTAGTTACAGGAACATCAAGCTGCTTGGAGATGGTCTTATAACCTTTACCTTTAACATGCTTGTCTATAATTTTCTTTCTAATCTCCTGAGACAACTCTTTCCTTTGCTTCCTTTGGTCCATGTTGAGTGTGGTACACACCATGTCACCAAACAGCACAGTGAGTATCTGTAGCCCTATATACAGGCCCACTGACTGATTACAAGATTGTAGACACCTGTGATGCTAATTAGTGGACACAACTTGATTTAACATGTCCCTTTTGTCACATTATTTTCAGGGGTACCATCATTTCTGTCCAGGCCTATTTCAAGAGTTTAATTTTTTTTAAATTCTGTGGAAGCAGGGTTGAAAAGCAATGTCTGTCTTTCATTTGTTCATTTTCATCGATTTTTAATTTATTATTACTTTTGTCAGATTCAAGTTTTTTCTGTGACCATTGTGGGTTTTTCTTTCATTAAACGAGGGGTACCAACAATTTTGACCATGTGTGTATATAGTATATACAGAGCTCCTGTGTATGTCACTGGTGATTACTGTATTACCTATACACTATATACAGAGCTCCTGTCTATAATGTCACTGGTGATCACTGTGTTACCTGTACACTGGCACTATATACAGAGCTCCTGTGTATAATGTCGCTGGTGGTAATAACAGTGTTGTTAGTTTTGTGGTTTTGTATTCATGATCAGTACTGTAGTATTTGGTCACCTTGGGGTGGTAATATATGGTCTGGTCATAGTTTGGCCATATTTGTTCCTTGTATGTGGTATTATTCAGTCACTATGTAGTGGTAATATGTGATCTAGTCAAGGTGTGGCGATATTTGTCCCTTTTGTATGTGGTATTATTGGTGTTGATATAGTGGACTGTGCTGTGTATGGCGGTCATTTTGTTCTCGCTGATCTTAACTAGGAAAAGATTTTTTTCCATTAGGCCACAGCCCCACCATCAGTATTTGGTCAGTATTTTTCTCAGGAGTGGGTGCCGAAACCAGGAATGGTTGATAAATGCAGAATTGGTGACTTGTTTCTATTATACCTTTTCTCTGATTGTTCATCACCTGTTTTGGCTCCCACTCCTGAGAAAAAATACTGACTGGATACTGACCGAATACTGATAGTAGGGCCGTGGCCTTAGCGATTAAATACTTGGACCAGAGCGGCAGAGATAAACTTACAGGGGTTCTCCGGTGAAAACAAGTAATCACCTCTCCACAGGATCATTGATAATATTGATTGGTGGGGGTCTGACTGCTTGCACACACCGGCAGAATGTGGAGCTTTTCTCCCCATTAGACTGGAGCGGCATGTGAGATGCGACCACTGATCCATTCATTCTCTCAGTGGCTGTGAGCGCTGCTCTTTTTTGCAAGTCTCTAAGAGAATGAATAGAGCTGCGGTCAGACGTCCCACCTGCCGCAGCATTTTAAAATAGGGATAAGTGTTCTGTCAGGGATAAAACTTCCCCATTCTTCCGATAGGTGCGTTTTCCAATGTTCGGACACAAATGCTCAATAAGTGATCACCTATCCTGTAGAGCCCATGGATCGGTGATAACTTGTTTTAACTAGTGTTGAGCGAGTATGTTCTGTCCGAGTATGCTCGGGCCGAGCGCCGAGTATTTACAGCTGCTCGGTGATATGGTTGAATCGCTCCCGTGTGCATGATTTGCAACTGTTTGACAGCTTTAACCCCTTAACGACATGTCACGTATTAGTACGCGCATGTCGTTATCCTCCGGTTCAGTGAGGGCTCCGGCGCTGAGCCCGCACTGAACCAAGCACATGTCAGCTGATTATTACAGCTGACATGTGCCCGCAACAGGCGCGGGTGGAATTGCTATGAGCGCCATCTAGTGGTCGGTGCTCATAGGACAGGACCATTTCTGCTGCATACAGGGGATCTGCTGGTTCCCTGTATGTAGCAGAGGTGATCGGACAGTTGCTGCTTCAAGTCTCCTATGTAGAGTACAGAAGCAAGCAAAAAGTGAAAAAAAAAGTTTTAAAAAATATGAAAAAAAATAAAAAAATTTAAAAGTTTAAATCACCCCCTAAAATCATAAAATAAACCCCACATACACATATTTGGCATTGCCGCGTTCAGAATCGCCTGATCTATCAATATAAAAATAGAATTAATGCGATCGGTAAATGGCGTAATGATAAAAAAATTCTAAACGCCAGAATTACGTTTTTTGGTCACCGTAAAATTGCAATAAAATGCAATAACGGACGATCAAAACATCGGATCTACCCCAAAATAGCATCTTTAAAAACTTCAGCTCGGTTCACAAAAAATAAGCCCTCACCCTGCCCCAGATCCCGAAAAATGGAGACGCTACGGGTCTCGGAAAATGGCACCATTTTTTTTTTTTTTACCAAACTTTGGAATTTTTTTTCATCACTTAAATAAAAAAGAACCTATACATGTTTGGTGTCTACGAGCTCTTAATGACATGGAGAATAATAATGGCAGGTCAGTTTTAGCATTCAGTGAACGTGGTAAAAAAAATAAAAAAAAACCTCAGTGGTATTGCACTTTTTTTGCAATTTCACGGCGCTTGGAATTTTTTTCCCGTTTTCCCGTACACGGCATGGTAAAACTAGTAATGGCGTTAAAAAGTACAACTCGTCCCGCAAAAAATAAGCCCTAACATGGCCATATTGACTAAAAAATAAAAACGCTATGGCTCTGGGAACAAGTGGAGCAAAAAGCGAAAATGCAAAAACGGAAAATGCTCCGCGGCTTAAGGGGTTAATACATGTGAGGAATGTCTATTTCTTACACATTCCTCACATGTATTAAAACCGTCAAACAGTCGCAAATCATGCACACGGGAGCGATTCAACCATATCACCGAGCAGCTATAAATACTCGGAGCTCGGCCCGAGCATACTCGCCGAAAGGGTTAACAGAACATACTCGCTCAACACTAGTTTTAACCAAAGAAGCCCTTTAATGCAAACATGTCCATCCCAGTTAGAGTGTCGCCCAGTAGATGTGCAGGAGCCGCCAGTCAATGCTCCACTATAACAGCGAGAGCGGATAACAGATATTTGCATCTTGCTGTAGGTGGGCCCCTAGAGTTAATTTCCCCTGTGGGCCCCAGACACCGCAGTCCGACCCTGGTCATCAATATCAGATCAGTGAGGTTCCAACACACGGCCCCCTCACCAATAAGACAGCAGCTGGAAATACTCAGCGTAGAGCCCAAACAGCACAGCGCTGTACACTGTGTAGTGGCCGATCTTGGTACTGCAGCTCCTATTGAAATGATTGTGATCTGAGCTGTAGTACCTGAAACCAGCCATTGCACAGTGTGCGGAGCTGTGCTATTCCAGCTCTTAACACTGTGTACATCATCATGCAGAAGTAGCTGATGTCTGGGGATTTCAGGTGTCAGACCCCCACTAATCACTGTATGAGTTCTGCTCTACTCCTTTATTAAAGGGGTGGTCTTGTGTTCCTCTCATCAGAAGCTGAAGATTTACAGTTCTGGCCGGTGGCTTGGCTGAGCCGCTTGTCTGAATTGTGCCCTCTTGCATTCTGCGGGCAGAGGCGGCTTTGCCTCTGCAGAATGGGACAGGCACAGGGGCACTGAAGTCCACCAGTCTGCAAGTGAGCGCTTCTTGCCAAGGAGACGGGCCACTTCTCAGGTGGTCAGTAACCATAGCAATGAGCTGTACACTGCAGAATTAAAAATCTTTTCCTTCTTGAGAACAGAGAAGATTTTGAATAAGAAGGAAATTGCAAAGTTTCTTGTTTTTACAAGCTCTTTGCAATCTTAGCCTTTTAATACATTCATTTTATTTAGTTATATATTTATTTTACTCTCTTATATAGCGCCGTTAGATTTTGTAGCACCTTACAGACATTATCATCACTGTCCCCATTGGGGCTCACAATATGAATTCCCTATCAGTATGTCTTTGGAGTGTGGGAGGAAACCGGAGAACCCGGAGGAAACCCATACAAACACGGGGAGAACATACAAACTCCTTGCAGATGTTGTCCTTGCTATTATATGAACCCAGCCCTACAGCGTTAATCATTGACCCACCATGTTGCCCACATTCCTCGGCTTTTTTAAGATTTTCTGCAATGAATAAGAACACTGAAGAAAATCTAGATTGATCAACATTTCCTATCACAAATGCAGTTGCTGCAAAACTTGTCCATAGTCCTGTTCCCAGCTGAAAATTGGATACAATTGTATCTTGTGTAGACAATGCTCTGTGAGCTAAATAGCCGGGATCCACTGCTACAAGGCAGGAAACAGACAGATTCTGCTGATGGGTTCTGCTCCCAGAGCATTATTCAGCCCGGACATCTCAGCTCAGAGCAAAACCAGCTATAAGGCTGTGTGCACACCTAGCAGATTTGATGCAGATTTACATGCGTTTTTTCTGCCAGAGAGAAGCGTTTTCACATGCATTTTTTCAAGCAATTTTCCAAGCGATTTTGAGCATCACTTGGAAAAGTGCTTGACAAGTTGATCACACAATATAAATCCATGCAACCGACATGGATCTATAATGTGTGAACAACTTAGATGCTTTAAATGCAGCATCTATAGTAAAAAAAAGAATCAAAACGTTAATAAATAAAAAAAAACAACTGTATATTCACCTCTCCGGCGGCCCCCGGTCTGCTCTCCGGTCTCCTCCGGTCTGCTCCCGGCCGCGTCTTCTCTCTTCAGCGTCCCGCAGTGTACGGTCAGGACCTGCGGTGACGTCATTTAGTCAGCTGATGGTCACGCGACCATCACCTGATGCCGACGTCAGCGGTCATGCGACCATCACCTGACTAAATGACGTCAGCGCAGGTCCTGACAGTACAGACAGCAGACCGGAGGAGACCGGAGAGCAGACCGGGGGCCGCCGGAGAGGTGAATATACAGGTTTTGTTTGTTTTTAACTTTTTTATTTCTTTTTTTCACCGCGTGGTAGCCGGGATGAAGAGGAGTTGTAGTCTCGTCTTCATCCTAGGCACCACACGCATCGCGAATAAGCTTCAGCGTAATCGCAGTAGAAATGGTCATGCTGCGTTTTGCAAAGTAATGCGAATTCGGCGCGCAAATTAGCGCATCATGTGCACAGCACATCCGAATTCACATGGCTTTGCATGGCAGACTGTTTTACAAACGTTTTCGCGGCCGTAAAAACGCCGCAAAAACGCTACAAAAACGCTACGTGGGCACATAGCCTAAGGCTGTGTGCCCACGACGCGTATTTTAAGCGTTTCCGCATGGCAAAAACGCTGCAGAAATGCTTAAAGACGCATGTTAGAAGGTCTGCCATGTTCCCCAATGATAGTCCGCATGTGCTGTGCACATGCTGCGGAAATTTCCGCTGCGGATTATCATTGCGGAAAAAAACGCAGCACTACCAATTATTTTGCGGAAGCGCAGCGTTTTCCTGGCCATTGACTTGCATTGGAACGCATGGATTCCGCTTCACTAGATAAGCACATGCGGAATACATGCGTTCAATGTGCGGATGGTACCCGGGTGTGGAGGATGGGAGACTCTCCTCCGGACCCGGGTACCATAGAACCTGTCAAAAAAAAGAATAAAATAAAAAATAAATGTTATATTTACCTTCTGACGGCCCCCGCTGCGCTCGTCCTCCCATGTCGGCAGCTCGCAATGGACTGAAGGACCAGCGCTGACGTCATAGTCATGTGACGGCAGGTCCTTCAGTGTACCGCGATCTGCCGGCAGCCAGGACGAAGCGAAGCAAGACTGCGGGGGCCATCGGAAGGTAAGTATAGATTTATTTTTTTATTTTTAACCAGTCTTTGGGGTCACACTATATAAATCCATGCCGTTTTCATGGATTTCTATAGTGTGACCAAGTTGACAAGCACTTTCCAAGTGATGCTAAAATCGCTTGTAAAGCGCTTGTCAACCCGCATGCGGAAATGCATGTGAAGAACGCTCCACTTCTGCATGTCCCTGGCAGGAAAAACGCATGTACAATCCGCATATACAATCCGCATGTACAATCCGCGTGTACAATCCGCATATACAATCCGCATGTACAATCCGCATGTACAATCCGCATGTACAATCCGCATGTACAATCCGCATGTACAATCCGCGTGTACAATCCGCATATACAATCCGCATGTACAATCCGCATGTACAATCCGCGTGTACAATCCACGTGTACAATCCGCATATACAATCCGCATGTACAATCCGCGTGTACAATCCGCATATACAATCCACATGTACAATCCGCGTGTACAATCCGCATATACAATCCGCATGTACAATCCGCGTGTACAATCCGCGTGTACAATCCGCATGTACAATCCGCATGTACAATCCGCATGTACAATCCGCATATACAATCCGCATGTACAATCCGCGTGTACAATCCGCATGTACAATCCGCATGTACAATCCGCGTGTACAATCCGCGTGTACAATCCGCATGCACAATCCGCATGTACAATCCGCATGTACAATCCGCGTGTACAATCCGCATGTACAATCCGCGTGTACAATCCGCGTGTACAATCCGCATGTACAATCCGCATGTACAATCCGCATGTACAATCCGCATATACAATCCGCATGTACAATCCGCGTGTACAATCCGCATGTACAATCCGCATGTACAATCCGCATATACAATCCGCATGTACAATCCGCATATACAATCCGCATGTACAATCCGCATGTACAATCCGCATGTGCAATCCGCATGCGTTTTTTCTGCCAGCGAGATGCAGAAACGCTCAGGAAAAATCCGGAGCTTTTGTGCATCGTGGGCACATAGCCTAAGTCTCTGCATTTGTCTGCTTACACATCTGTACATTTCTGAACACATTCAGGAAAAATTGCAGTACATTTGTTAAAATTGGGCATATAGCATACTATAGGTGCTTCTCACAAAATTAGAATATCATCAAAAAGTTAATTTATTTCAGTTCTTCAATACAAATAGTAAAACTCATATTATATAGAGTCATTACAGACAGAGTGATCTATTTTAAGTGTTTATTTCTGTTAATGTTATTATCTCAGTAAATTAGAATACTTTATAACACCAGCTTGAAAAATGTTTTTAAAATCTGAAATGTTGTCCTACTGAAATGTATGTTCAGTAAATGCCCTCAATACTTGGCCAGGCTCCTTTTGCATCAATTACTGCATCAATGCGGCAATGTGGCATGGAGGCGATCAGCCTGTGACACTGCTGAGGTGTTATGGAAGCCCAGGTGGCTTTGATAGAAGCCTTCAGCTCGTCTGCATTGTTGGGTCTGGGGTCTCTCATCTTTCTCTTGACAATACCCCATAGATTCTCTATAATAGATTCTCTATGGGGTTAAGGTCAGGTGAGTTTGCTGCCAATCAAGCACAGTGATACTGTTGTGTAAACCAGGTATTGGTACTTTTGGCCGTGTGGACAGGGGCCAAGTCCTGCTGGAAAATGACATTTCCATCTCCAAAAAGCTTGTGGGCAGAGGGAAGCATGAAGGGCTCTACAATGTCCTGGTAGACGGGTGCGCTGACTTTGGTCTTGATAAAACACAGTGGACCTACACCAGCAGATGACATGGCTCCCCAAACCATCACCGATTGTGGAAACTTCACACGAGACCTCCAGCAGCTTGGATTGTGGCCTCTCCACTCTTCCTCCAGACTCTGGGACCTTGATTTCCAAATTAAATTCAAAATTTACTTTCATCGGAAAACAACACCTTGGACCACTGAGCAACAGTCCAGGTGTTTTTCTCCTTGGCCCAGGTAAGATGCTTCTGGCGTTGTCTATTGGTGATGAGTGGCTCGACACAAGGAATGTGACACTTGTAGCCCATGTCCTGGATACGTCTGTGTGTGGTGGCTCTTGAAGCAATGACTCCAGCAGCAGTCCACTCCTTGTGAATCTTCCCCAAATGTTTGAATGGCCTTTCCTTAACAATCTTTTCAAGGCTGCGGTTATCCCGGTTGCTTGTGCACCTCTTCCTACCACACTTTTTCTTTCCACTCAACTTTCCATAAATATGCTTGGATACAGCACTCTGTTAACAGCCAGCTTCTTTAGCAATGACCTTTTGTGGTTTACACTCCTTGTGGAGTGTGTCAATGACTGCCTTCTGGACATCTGTCAAGTCATCAGTCTTCCCCATGATTGTGGAGCCTACTGAAACAGACAAAGGGACCTTTTTAAATGCGTAAGAAGCCTTTGCAGGTGATTTTTGTTAATTATTCTAATTTACTGAGATAATGACTTTGTGTTTTCATTGGCTGTAAGCCATCATTATCAACATTAACAGAAATAAACACTTGAAATAGATCACTCTGTAATGACTCTGTATAATATATGAGTTTCACTTTTTGGATTGAAGAACTGAAATAAATTAACTTTTTGATGATATTCTAATTTTGTGAGAAGCACCTGTATGTTTGATGCATTTCATTAGCTAAGCTCAACCTCTTCCTTGCTTCACCTCAATTTGAGCCATAAATTGTGATATTTCATTTTGGTGCATTTTATGACTCCTTTTTGTCACACTTTTCTCATAACTATTTTTTTTATAACTGAGGGAAAATAACAAAATCTTATTTGTTGTACTCAAGTTTTCACAGAAACATCTGATAAAGTGTTGACTTATTTTTCTGAGTTAAACTCTTCCTTTTGGCCCTCTATATATTTGAGTTTGACAGCCCTGATGTAGATGGATGATGATGTGGCAAGAAGGGGCAGAGGGGCAGAGCCTCCTGGCTCTCAGCTTCGCTCTCCACTGCTCACAGGAGACAGCAGTTACTTCACAAATGTAACTGATAGAAAAGATGTCACGTAAGAGGGGGTCAGGGGAGCGATGTGCTGCAGGAGGGGGAAGATTAGCCAGGGGAGTGGTGTGCTGCAGGGAGAGGAGGATTATGCAGGGGAGTGATGTAATGCAGGATAGGGAGAATCATGCAGGGAGCGATGTGCTGCAGGAAGAGGAGGATTAGGCAGGGAGCGATGTGCTGCAGGAAGAGGTGGCTTATGCAGGGGAGTGATGTAATGCAATAGGAGAGGATTAGGCAGGGAGCGATATGCTGCAGGAAGTGCAGGATTTGGCAGTGGGCGATGTGGTGCAAGAGGGGATTTTGCAGTGGGTGATGTGGTGCAGGAAGGGGGAGATTTAGAAAGGGCACAATGTGCTGCAAGGAGGGGAGGATTAGACGGGAGCAATGTGCCGCAAGAGGGGGAGGTTTAGACAGGGGAGTGATGTGCTGCAGGAGTGGGAGAATTAAGCGGTGAGAAACATGCTGCAGGACGGGGAGGGTTAGGCAGGGGAGCAATGTGCTGCAGGTGGAAGGAGAATCTGTGACTACAGCCCAGTGTTTAAGGTTTATTGGAGCCTGTCTTTTATATATTTTATTGTTTTTTTTTCTGACAAAACTGCATAACATCTGACATGAAGTCCGCTTAGCAGTCACTGTCCCTGTAGATTGTTACTGTCCAGGTTCACCGCGGTCTCTTTTTGTTTTTAGTGCCAATCTGACAGCAGTGAAGGTTCCGCTGATAATGGCGGTCGGGTTCCGAATAGAATGTTCATGTCTGTTCTCATTGTAGTAACATCACGGAATATGCTAATTTCTTCTGACCACACCCGATGACTGAATAAAGGCGCCTCACCCACTTGTCTATGTCATCACTTTGTGGTGTCACAATGATCTAAGGGGATAAAAAAACGCTCCTGGCAGCTTTACAGTCATTCGTCCCTTCGTGTTAAAGGAGCAGGATGATAGAGCCGCACCATGCCAGCCAGAAGAAAAGAAAGTGGAGCCCTTCAAGATGATGAAGCAAGAAAGCAGACTGTGGAAGGCCATCCAGGACCAAGAGCATCATGAGGGCCTGGTAACGTATACTACACAACTGTTCTGTATATGCTCATGCCATGTAAACCTATGGTGGCCGATTCATCAAGGCTGGTGGATTTCTATACCAGCATTCATGAAGCGCCTATTGGAGGAACGTGCACCAAATTCATTAAAAAGACTAAACCTCTTAATGAACTTGACTCATCCTTAAAGGGGTTGTTCCCTTTCAATAAATGAATGTCCCTAGCTGCAGGTCATTTAATTAAAAAAAAGAGGTTCCACCATCTCAGAGCTGCAGCAGCTCAGTGCGCTCAGCTGGGCAGTCCGTCTGATTACATTTGTTGGCTGCGGCAGTATTGAGGTGATGGCAGTGCCATACACAATCCCAGGAATGGGTCAGGACAGCACAGTTTGATTCTTTATACCTGCAGCCAGGGTCATTCATTTATTGAAATATCCCCTTAAAGCTGACGTACTACACCTCAAGAAATGTACTCCAGTCAAAAGATGGAGTCAATTTCAGTCCTATTTTACACCACTTTTCCAGCCTAATTTGTAATAAGTTTTCAGGTAAAGCTAAGCCACAAGCGGTCCAGATAAGCTCTGTTCACTATTTAAGAAGTTAAAAGAGTGGGTGTAAAAAGGTCAGAGTATTTAAATGTAAGTTGCGCAGGAATTTACTGAGATTCAAACAGTTGTGCAACACATTTCCGGTGAAAACTGCTTGATGAAAAATGTTCCTTGAATAATATAACATTTCAGGTTAGTGGTAATAGATTTTGTTATGTTACGTTGATCCAGGGAACTAGTCTGATTGCCATATGTGGAGTCGGGAAGGAATTTTTCCCCTAAAATGGGGCAATTAGCATCTGCCTCATGGGGTTTTTGCCTTCCTCTGGATCAACACATTAGCTTTTAGGTTGAACTTGATGGACTTGTGTCTTTCAACCTTAAAACTATGAAACTGTCCCTGTATTGAGGTTCAAGGGTGAAGCCCAGGGTTCATTTGGAACCATCAGAAATGGTGTGTTTTGCGCCCAGTCTGTCCAAGGAAGCCTGTTTGAGCCAACGGCCTCAGAAATATCCTAACATTTCAGAAAGTAGCAATAGTTAGGGTGGCTGAACCATTCTAGCCTTAAGTTTGCCCCTCCAGTCAGCATCTACTATGTAGATGCAATCAAGGCCATGTAATAAGTCTTTATCGCTGTACAGGGCTGTAAGAGTGAAGGTCAGAGTTCCTTTGGAACCTGTAGGATAGACTGGCTTTTGCCAAGTCTTTCCAAAGAAGCTTTTTTGAGCCATAGGCCTCAGACAGGTCCTAACAAGAAAGTGGCATTAGATAGGTTTTTCTTTAGTTAGGATTGATTCAACTACTTAAGCCTCAAGCGCACTCCTCCGGCCAGCAGCTACTCTGTAGATGCAACCCTGGGCCTATGGTAAGTATCTATCCCTGTACAGGGGTGTAATGGTAAAAACCTGGGTTCCTTGGGATCTGCAGAATGGAGTAGCTTGCGCCAAGTCTGTCCGAGGAAGTCTGTTTGAGCCAACAGCCTTAAACAGATCCCAGTATTTAGGAAAAAAAAAAGCTTCAGTTAGAGTTGAATCAACCACTATAGCCTCAAGCTCGCTCCTCCGGCCAGCAGCTACTCTGTAGATGCAGCCCTGGGCCTATGGTAAGTATCTATCCATGTACAGGCGTGTAATGGTAAAGGCCAGGGTTCCCTTGGGATCTGCAGAATGGAGTAGCTTGCGCCAAGTCTGTCCGAGAAAGCCTTTTTGAGCTGATGGATTTAAACAAATTTCAACATTTAGGAAAAAAGCATTAATCTATTTCAGTTAGAGTTAATTCAATTACTCTAGCATAAAGATCCTAATTCACTTTGTCTAAAGGAAGTTAGTTGGCAAATTTTTATTGTGTGAGCAATGAGGTTATGGAACTCTCTACCACATGAACTTGAAATACTTAATTTTCTAAAAAAAATTCAAGGAGGGCATATGTGTGCCTTTCTTGAATAATATAAAATTGCAGGTTATCCGTACTAGATTTTGCTATGGGACGTTGATCCAGGGAACTAGTCTGATTGCCATATGTGGAGTCGGGAAGGAATTTTTCCTCTAATATGGGGCAATTAGCATCTGCCTCATGGGGTTTTTGCCTTCCTCTGGATCAACACATTAGCTTTTAGGTTGAACTTGATGGACTTGTGTCTTTCAACCTTAAAACTATGAAACTGTCCATGTATTGAGGTTCAAGGGTGAAGCCCAGGGTTCATTTGTAAACATCAGAAATGGTGTGTTTTGCGCCCAGTCTGTCCAAGGAAGCCTGTTTGAGCCAACGGCCTCAGAAATATCCTAACATTTAAGAAAGTAGCAATAGTTAGGGTTGGCTGAACCATTCTAGCCTTAAGTTTGCCCCTCCAGTCAGTATCTACTATGTAGATGCAATCAAGGCCCTGCAGTAAGTCTTTATCGCTGTACAGAGCTGAAAGAGTGAAGGCCAGAGTTCCTTTGGAACCTGTAGGATAGACTGGCTTTTGCCAAGTCTTTCCAAAGAAGCTTTTTTGAGCCATAGGCCTCAGACAGGTCCTAACAAGAAAGTGGCATTAGATAGGTTTTTCTTTAGTTAGGATTGATTCAACTACTCAAGCCTCAAGCGCACTCCTCCGGCCAGCAGCTACTCTGTAGATGCAACCCTGGGCCTATGGTAAGTATCTATCCCTGTACAGGGGTGTAATGGTAAAAACCAGGGTTCCCTTGGGATCTGCAGAATGGAGTAGCTTGTGCCAAGTCTGTCCGAGGAAGTCTGTTTGAGCCAACAGCCTTAAACAGATCCCAGTATTTAGGAAAAAAAAGCTTTAGTTAGAGTTGAATCAACCACTATAGCCTCAAGCTCGCTCCTCCGGCCAGCAGCTACTCTGTAGATGCAGCCCTGGGCCTATGGTAAGTATCTATCCCTGTACAGGGGTGTAATGGTAAAGGCCAGGGTTCCCTTGGGATCTGCAGAATGGAGTAGCTTGCGCCAAGTCTGTCCGAGAAAGCCTTTTTGAGCTGATGGATTTAAACAAATTTCAACATTTAGGAAAAAAGCATTAATCTATTTCAGTTAGAGTTAATTCAATTACTCTAGCATAAAGATCCTAATTCACTTTGCCTAAAGGAAGTTAGTTGGCAAATTTTTATTGTGTGAGCAATGAGGTTATGAAACTCTCTACCACATGAAATTGAAATACTTAATTTTCTAAAAAAAATTCAAGGAGGGCATGTGTGTGCCTTTCTTGAATAATATAAAATTGCAGGTTATCCGTACTAGATTTTGTTATGGGACGTTGATCCAGGGAACTAGTCTGATTGCCATATGTGGAGTCGGGAAGGAATTTTTCCCCTAATATGGGGCAATTAGCATCTGCCTCATGGGGTTTTTGCCTTCCTCTGGATCAACACATTAGCTTTTAGGTTGAACTTGATGGACTTGTGTCTTTCAACCTTAAAACTATGAAACGGTCCCTGTATAGAGGTTCAAGGGTGAAGCCCAGGGTTCATTTGGAAACATCAGAAATGGTGTGTTTTGCGCCCAGTCTGTCCAAGGAAGCCTGTTTGAGCCAACGGCCTCAGAAATATCCTAACATTTAAGAAAGTAGCAATAGTTAGGGTTGGCTGAACCATTCTAGCCTTAAGTTTGCCCCTCCAGTCAGCATCTACTATGTAGATGCAATCAAGACCCTGTAATAAGTCTTTATCGCTGTACAGGGCTGTAAGAGTGAAGGCCAGAGTTCCTTTGGAACCTGTAGGATAGACTGGCTTTTGCCAAGTCTTTCCAAAGAAGCTTTTTTGAGCCATAGGCCTCAGACAGGTCCTAACAAGAAAGTGGCATTAGATAGGTTTTTCTTTAGTTAGGATTGATTCAACTACTCAAGCCTCAAGCGCACTCCTCCGGCCAGCAGCTACTCTGTAGATGCAACCCTGGGCCTATGGTAAGTATCTATCCCTGTACAGGGGTGTAATGGTAAAAACCAGGGTTCCCTTGGGATCTGCAGAATGGAGTAGCTTGCGCCAAGTCTGTCCGAGGAAGTCTGTTTGAGCCAACAGCCTTAAACAGATCCCAGTATTTAGGAAAAAAAAGCTTTAGTTAGAGTTGAATCAACCACTATAGCCTCAAGCTCGCTCCTCCGGCCAGCAGCTACTCTGTAGATGCAGCCCTGGGCCTATGGTAAGTATCTATCCCTGTACAGGGGTGTAATGGTAAAGGCCAGGGTTCCCTTGGGATCTGCAGAATGGAGTAGCTTGTGCCAAGTCTGTCCGGGAAAGCCTTTTTGAGCTGATGGATTTAAACAAATTTCAACATTTAGGAAAAAAGCATTAATCTATTTCAGTTAGAGTTAATTCAATTACTCTAGCATAAAGATCCTAATTCACTTTGTCTAAAGGAAGTTAGTTGGCAAATTTTTATTGTGTGAGCAATGAGGTTATGAAACTCTCTACAACATGAAATTGAAATACTTAATTTTCTAAAAAAAATTCAAGGAGGGCATATGTGTGCCTTTCTTAAATAATATAAAATTGCAGGTTATCCGTACTAGATTTTGTTATGGGACGTTGATCCAGGGAACTAGTCTGATTGCCATATGTGGAGTCGGGAAGGAATTTTTCCCCTAATATGGGGCAATTAGCATCTGCCTCATGGGGTTTTTGCCTTCCTCTGGATCAACACATTAGCTTTTAGGTTGAACTTGACAGACTTGTGTCTTTCAACCTTAAAACTATGAAACGGTCCCTGTATAGAGGTTCAAGGGTGAAGCCCAGGGTTCATTTGGAAACATCAGAAATGGTGTGTTTTGCGCCAAGTCTGTCCAAGGAAGCCTGTTTGAGCCAATGGCCTCAGAAATATCCTAACATTTAAGAAAGTAGCAATAGTTAGGGTTGGCTGATCCATTCTAACTTTAAGTTTGCCCCTCCAGTCAGCATCTACTATGTAGATGCAATCAAGGCCCTGTAATAAGTCTTTATCACTGTACAGGGCTGTAAGAGTGAAGGCCAGAGTTCCTTTGGAACCTGTAGGATAGACTGGCTTTTGCCAAGTCTTTCCAAAGAAGCTTTTTTGAGCCATAGGCCTCAGACAGGTCCTAACAAGAAAGTGTCATTAGATAGGTTTTTCTTTAGTTAGGATTGATTCAACTACTCAAGCCTCAAGCGCACTCCTCCGGCCAGCAGCTACTCTGTAGATGCAACCCTGGGCCTATGGTAAGTATCTATCCCTGTACAGGTGTGTAATGGTAAAAACCAGGGTTCCCTTGGGATCTGCAGAATGGAGTAGCTTGCGCCAAGTCTGTCCGAGGAAGTCTGTTTGAGCCAACAGCCTTAAACAGATCCCAGTATTTAGGAAAAAAAAGCTTTAGTTAGAGTTGAATCAACCACTATAGCCTCAAGCTCGCTCCTCCGGCCAGCAGCTACTCTGTAGATGCAGCCCTGGGCCTATGGTAAGTATCTATCCCTGTACAGGGGTGTAATGGTAAAGGCCAGGGTTCCCTTGGGATCTGCAGAATGGAGTAGCTTGCGCCAAGTCTGTCCGAGAAAGCCTTTTTGAGCTGATGGATTTAAACAAATTTCAACATTTAGGAAAAAAGCATTAATCTATTTCAGTTAGAGTTAATTCAATTACTCTAGCATAAAGATCCTAATTCACTTTGTCTAAAGGAAGTTAGTTGGCAAATTTTTATTGTGTGAGCAATGAGGTTATGAAACTCTCTACCACATGAAATTGAAATACTTAATTTTCTAAAAAAAATTCAAGGAGGGCATGTGTGTGCCTTTCTTGAATAATATAAAATTGCAGGTTATCCGTACTAGATTTTGTTATGGGACGTTGATCCAGGGAACTAGTCTGATTGCCATATGTGGAGTCGGGAAGGAATTTTTCCCCTAATATGGGGCAATTAGCATCTGCCTCATGGGGTTTTTGCCTTCTTCTGGATCAACACATTAGCTTTTAGGTTGAACTTGATGGACTTGTGTCTTTCAACCTTAAAACTATGAAACGGTCCCTGTATAGAGGTTCAAGGGTGAAGCCCAGGGTTCATTTGGAAACATCAGAAATGGTGTGTTTTGCGCCCAGTCTGTCCAAGGAAGCCTGTTTGAGCCAACGGCCTCAGAAATATCCTAACATTTAAGAAAGTAGCAATAGTTAGGGTTGGCTGAACCATTCTAGCCTTAAGTTTGCCCCTCCAGTCAGTATCTACTATGTAGATGCAATCAAGGCCCTGCAATAAGTCTTTATCGCTGTACAGAGCTGAAAGAGTGAAGGCCAGAGTTCCTTTGGAACCTGTAGGATAGACTGGCTTTTGCCAAGTCTTTCCAAAGAAACTTTTTTGAGCCATAGGCCTCAGACAGGTCCTAAAAAGAAAGTGGCATTAGATAGGTTTTTCTTTAGTTAGGATTGATTCAACTACTCAAGCCTCAAGCGCACTCCTCCGGCCAGCAGCTACTCTGTAGATGCAAGCCTGGGCCTATGGTAAGTATCTATCCCTGTACAGGGGTGTAATGGTAAAAACCAGGGTTCCCTTGGGATCTGCAGAATGGAGTAGCTTGCGCCAAGTCTGTCCGAGGAAGTCTGTTTGAGCCAACAGCCTTAAACAGATCCCAGTATTTAGGAAAAAAAAGCTTTAGTTAGAGTTGAATCAACCACTATAGCCTCAAGCTCGCTCCTCCGGCCAGCAGCTACTCTGTAGATGCAGCCCTGGGCCTATGGTAAGTATCTATCCCTGTACAGGGGTGTAATGGTAAAGGCCAGGGTTCCCTTGGGATCTGCAGAATGGAGTAGCTTGCGCCAAGTCTGTCCGAGAAAGCCTTTTTGAGCTGATGGATTTAAACAAATTTCAACATTTAGGAAAAAAGCATTAATCTATTTCAGTTAGAGTTAATTCAATTACTCTAGCATAAAGATCCTAATTCACTTTGTCTAAAGGAAGTTAGTTGGCAAATTTTTATTGTGTGAGCAATGAGGTTATGAAACTCTCTACCACATGAAATTGAAATACTTAATTTTCAAAAAAAAATTCAAGTAGGGCATGTGTGTGCCTTTCTTGAATAATATAAAATTGCAGGTTATCCGTACTAGATTTTGTTATGGGACGTTGATCCAGGGAACTAGTCTGATTGCCATATGTGGAGTCGGGAAGGAATTTTTCCCCTAATATGGGGCAATTAGCATCTGCCTCATGGGGTTTTTGCCTTCCTCTGGATCAACACATTAGCTTTTAGGTTGAACTTGATGGACTTGTGTCTTTCAACCTTAAAACTATGAAACGGTCCCTGTATAGAGGTTCAAGGGTGACGCCCAGGGTTCATTTGGAAACATCAGAAATGGTGTGTTTTGCGCCCAGTCTGTCCAAGGAAGCCTGTTTGAGCCAACGGCCTCAGAAATATCTTAACATTTAAGAAAGTAGCAATAGTTAGGGTTGGCTGAACCATTCTAGCCTTAAGTTTGCCCCTCCAGTCAGCATCTACTATGTAGATGCAATCAAGGCCCTGTAATAAGTCTTTATCGCTGTACAGGGCTGTAAGAGTGAAGGCCAGAGTTCCTTCGGAACCTGTAGGATAGACTGGCTTTTGCCAAGTCTTTCCAAAGAAGCTTTTTTGAGCCATAGGCCTCAGACAGGTCCTAACAAGAAAGTGGCATTAGATAGGTTTTTCTTTAGTTAGGATTGATTCAACTACTCAAGCCTCAAGCGCACTCCTCCAGCTAGCAGCTACTCTGTAGATGCAACCCTGAGCCTATGGTAAGTATCTATCCCTGTACAGGGGTGTAATGGTAAAAACCAGGGTTCCCTTGGGATCTGCAGAATGGAGTAGCTTGCGCCAAGTCTGTCCGAGGAAGTCTGTTTGAGCCAACAGCCTTAAACAGATCCCAGTATTTAGGAAAAAAAAGCTTTAGTTAGAGTTGAATCAACCACTATAGCCTCAAGCTCGCTCCTCCGGCCAGCAGCTACTCTGTAGATGCAGCCCTGGGCCTATGGTAAGTATCTATCCCTGTACAGGGGTGTAATGGTAAAGGCCAGGGTTCCCTTGGGATCTGCAGAATGGAGTAGCTTGCGCCAAGTCTGTCCGAGAAAGCCTTTTTGAGCTGATGGATTTAAACAAATTTCAACATTTAGGAAAAAAGCATTAATCTATTTCAGTTAGAGTTAATTCAATTACTCTAGCATAAAGATCCTAATTCACTTTGTCTAAAGGAAGTTAGTTGGCAAATTTTTATTGTGTGAGCAATGAGGTTATGAAACTCTCTACCACATGAAATTGAAATACTTAATTTTCTAAAAAAAATTCAAGGAGGGCATGTGTGTGCCTTTCTTAAATAATATAAAATTGCAGGTTATCCGTACTAGATTTTGTTATGGGACGTTGATCCAGGGAACTAGTCTGATTGCCATATGTGGAGTCGGGAAGGAATTTTTCCCCTAATATGGGGCAATTAGCATCTGCCTCATGGGGTTTTTGCCTTCCTCTGGATCAACACATTAGCTTTTAGGTTGAACTTGACAGACTTGTGTCTTTCAACCTTAAAACTATGAAACGGTCCCTGTATAGAGGTTCAAGGGTGAAGCCCAGGGTTCATTTGGAAACATCAGAAATGGTGTGTTTTGCGCCAAGTCTGTCCAAGGAAGCCTGTTTGAGCCAATGGCCTCAGAAATATCCTAACATTTAAGAAAGTAGCAATAGTTAGGGTTGGCTGAACCATTCTAACTTTAAGTTTGCCCCTCCAGTCAGCATCTACTATGTAGATGCAATCAAGGCCCTGTAATAAGTCTTTATCACTGTAAAGGGCTGTAAGAGTGAAGGCCAGAGTTCCTTTGGAACCTGTAGGATAGACTGGCTTTTGCCAAGTCTTTCCAAAGAAGCTTTTTTGAGCCATAGGCCTCAGACAGGTCCTAA
Source organism: Phyllobates terribilis (assembly GCF_046119375.1). Taxonomy (NCBI): domain Eukaryota; kingdom Metazoa; phylum Chordata; class Amphibia; order Anura; family Dendrobatidae; genus Phyllobates; species Phyllobates terribilis. The sequence goes on along the minus strand of NW_027362870.1, from coordinate 4,963,304 downwards.
CAAGAAAGTGTCATTAGATAGGTTTTTCTTTAGTTAGGATTGATTCAACTACTCAAGCCTCAAGCGCACTCCTCCGGCCAGCAGCTACTCTGTAGATGCAACCCTGGGCCTATGGTAAGTATCTATCCCTGTACAGGGGTGTAATGGTAAAAACCAGGGTTCCCTTGGGATCTGCAGAATGGAGTAGCTTGCGCCAAGTCTGTCCGAGGAAGTCTGTTTGAGCCAACAGCCTTAAACAGATCCCAGTATTTAGGAAAAAAAAGCTTTAGTTAGAGTTGAATCAACCACTATAGCCTCAAGCTCGCTCCTCCGGCCAGCAGCTACTCTGTAGATGCAGCCCTGGGCCTATGGTAAGTATCTATCCCTGTACAGGGGTGTAATGGTAAAGGCCAGGGTTCCCTTGGGATCTGCAGAATGGAGTAGCTTGCGCCAAGTCTGTCCGAGAAAGCCTTTTTGAGCTGATGGATTTAAACAAATTTCAACATTTAGGAAAAAAGCATTAATCTATTTCAGTTAGAGTTAATTCAATTACTCTAGCATAAAGATCCTAATTCACTTTGTCTAAAGGAAGTTAGTTGGCAAATTTTTATTGTGTGAGCAATGAGGTTATGAAACTCTCTACCACATGAAATTGAAATACTTAATTTTCTAAAAAAAATTCAAGGAGGGCATGTGTGTGCCTTTCTTGAATAATATAAAATTGCAGGTTATCCGTACTAGATTTTGTTATGGGACGTTGATCCAGGGAACTAGTCTGATTGCCATATGTGGAGTCGGGAAGGAATTTTTCCCCTAATATGGGGCAATTAGCATCTGCCTCATGGGGTTTTTGCCTTCCTCTGGATCAACACATTAGCTTTTAGGTTGAACTTGATGGACTTGTGTCTTTCAACCTTAAAACTATGAAACGGTCCCTGTATAGAGGTTCAAGGGTGAAGCCCAGGGTTCATTTGGAAACATCAGAAATGGTGTGTTTTGCGCCCAGTCTGTCCAAGGAAGCCTGTTTGAGCCAACGGCCTCAGAAATATCCTAACATTTAAGAAAGTAGCAATAGTTAGGGTTGGCTGAACCATTCTAGCCTTAAGTTTGCCCCTCCAGTCAGCATCTACTATGTAGATGCAATCAAGACCCTGTAATAAGTCTTTATCGCTGTACAGGGCTGTAAGAGTGAAGGCCAGAGTTCCTTTGGAACCTGTAGGATAGACTGGCTTTTGCCAAGTCTTTCCAAAGAAGCTTTTTTGAGCCATAGGCCTCAGACAGGTCCTAACAAGAAAGTGGCATTAGATAGGTTTTTCTTTAGTTAGGATTGATTTAACTACTCAAGCCTCAAGCGCACTCCTCCGGCCAGCAGCTACTCTGTAGATGCAACCCTGGGCCTATGGTAAGTATCTATCCCTGTACAGGGGTGTAATGGTAAAAACCAGGGTTCCCTTGGGATCTGCAGAATGGAGAAGCTTGCGCCAAGTCTGTCCGAGGAAGTCTGTTTGAGCCAACAGCCTTAAACAGATCCCAGTATTTAGGAAAAAAAAGCTTTAGTTAGAGTTGAATCAACCACTATAGCCTCAAGCTCGCTCCTCCGGCCAGCAGCTACTCTGTAGATGCAGCCCTGGGCCTATGGTAAGTATCTATCCCTGTACAGGGGTGTAATGGTAAAGGCCAGGGTTCCCTTGGGATCTGCAGAATGGAGTAGCTTGCGCCAAGTCTGTCCGAGAAAGCCTTTTTGAGCTGATGGATTTAAACAAATTTCAACATTTAGGAAAAAAGCATTAATCTATTTCAGTTAGAGTTAATTCAATTACTCTAGCATAAAGATCCTAATTCACTTTGTCTAAAGGAAGTTAGTTGGCAAATTTTTATTGTGTGAGCAATGAGGTTATGAAACTCTCTACCACATGAAATTGAAATACTTAATTTTCTAAAAAAAATTCAAGGAGGGCATGTGTGTGCCTTTCTTGAATAATATAAAATTGCAGGTTATCCGTACTAGATTTTGTTATGGGACGTTGATCCAGGGAACTAGTCTGATTGCCATATGTGGAGTCGGGAAGGAATTTTTCCCCTAATATGGGGCAATTAGCATCTGCCTCATGGGGTTTTTGCCTTCCTCTGGATCAACACATTAGCTTTTAGGTTGAACTTGATGGACTTGTGTCTTTCAACCTTAAAACTATGAAACGGTCCCTGTATAGAGGTTCAAGGGTGAAGCCCAGGGTTCATTTGGAAACATCAGAAATGGTGTGTTTTGCGCCCAGTCTGTCCAAGGAAGCCTGTTTGAGCCAACGGCCTCAGAAATATCCTAACATTTAAGAAAGTAGCAATAGTTAGGGTTGGCTGAACCATTCTAGCCTTAAGTTTGCCCCTCCAGTCAGCATCTACTATGTAGATGCAATCAAGACCCTGTAATAAGTCTTTATCGCTGTACAGGGCTGTAAGAGTGAAGGCCAGAGTTCCTTTGGAACCTGTAGGATAGACTGGCTTTTGCCAAGTCTTTCCAAAGAAGCTTTTTTGAGCCATAGGCCTCAGACAGGTCCTAACAAGAAAGTGTCATTAGATAGGTTTTTCTTTAGTTAGGATTGATTCAACTACTCAAGCCTCAAGCGCACTCCTCCGGCCAGCAGCTACTCTGTAGATGCAACCCTGGGCCTATGGTAAGTATCTATCCCTGTACAGGTGTGTAATGGTAAAAACCAGGGTTCCCTTGGGATCTGCAGAATGGAGTAGCTTGCGCCAAGTCTGTCCGAGGAAGTCTGTTTGAGCCAACAGCCTTAAACAGATCCCAGTATTTAGGAAAAAAAAGCTTTAGTTAGAGTTGAATCAACCACTATAGCCTCAAGCTCGCTCCTCCGGCCAGCAGCTACTCTGTAGATGCAGCCCTGGGCCTATGGTAAGTATCTATCCCTGTACAGGGGTGTAATGGTAAAGGCCAGGGTTCCCTTGGGATCTGCAGAATGGAGTAGCTTGCGCCAAGTCTGTCCGAGAAAGCCTTTTTGAGCTGATGGATTTAAACAAATTTCAACATTTAGGAAAAAAGCATTAATCTATTTCAGTTAGAGTTAATTCAATTACTCTAGCATAAAGATCCTAATTCACTTTGTCTAAAGGAAGTTAGTTGGCAAATTTTTATTGTGTGAGCAATGAGGTTATGAAACTCTCTACCACATGAAATTGAAATACTTAATTTTCTAAAAAAAATTCAAGGAGGGCATGTGTGTGCCTTTCTTGAATAATATAAAATTGCAGGTTATCCGTACTAGATTTTGTTATGGGACGTTGATCCAGGGAACTAGTCTGATTGCCATATGTGGAGTCGGGAAGGAATTTTTCCCCTAATATGGGGCAATTAGCATCTGCCTCATGGGGTTTTTGCCTTCTTCTGGATCAACACATTAGCTTTTAGGTTGAACTTGATGGACTTGTGTCTTTCAACCTTAAAACTATGAAACGGTCCCTGTATAGAGGTTCAAGGGTGAAGCCCAGGGTTCATTTGGAAACATCAGAAATGGTGTGTTTTGCGCCCAGTCTGTCCAAGGAAGCCTGTTTGAGCCAACGGCCTCAGAAATATCCTAACATTTAAGAAAGTAGCAATAGTTAGGGTTGGCTGAACCATTCTAGCCTTAAGTTTGCCCCTCCAGTCAGTATCTACTATGTAGATGCAATCAAGGCCCTGCAATAAGTCTTTATCGCTGTACAGAGCTGAAAGAGTGAAGGCCAGAGTTCCTTTGGAACCTGTAGGATAGACTGGCTTTTGCCAAGTCTTTCCAAAGAAACTTTTTTGAGCCATAGGCCTCAGACAGGTCCTAAAAAGAAAGTGGCATTAGATAGGTTTTTCTTTAGTTAGGATTGATTCAACTACTCAAGCCTCAAGCGCACTCCTCCGGCCAGCAGCTACTCTGTAGATGCAAGCCTGGGCCTATGGTAAGTATCTATCCCTGTACAGGGGTGTAATGGTAAAAACCAGGGTTCCCTTGGGATCTGCAGAATGGAGTAGCTTGCGCCAAGTCTGTCCGAGGAAGTCTGTTTGAGCCAACAGCCTTAAACAGATCCCAGTATTTAGGAAAAAAAAGCTTTAGTTAGAGTTGAATCAACCACTATAGCCTCAAGCTCGCTCCTCCGGCCAGCAGCTACTCTGTAGATGCAGCCCTGGGCCTATGGTAAGTATCTATCCCTGTACAGGGGTGTAATGGTAAAGGCCAGGGTTCCCTTGGGATCTGCAGAATGGAGTAGCTTGCGCCAAGTCTGTCCGAGAAAGCCTTTTTGAGCTGATGGATTTAAACAAATTTCAACATTTAGGAAAAAAGCATTAATCTATTTCAGTTAGAGTTAATTCAATTACTCTAGCATAAAGATCCTAATTCACTTTGTCTAAAGGAAGTTAGTTGGCAAATTTTTATTGTGTGAGCAATGAGGTTATGAAACTCTCTACCACATGAAATTGAAATACTTAATTTTCAAAAAAAAATTCAAGTAGGGCATGTGTGTGCCTTTCTTGAATAATATAAAATTGCAGGTTATCCGTACTAGATTTTGTTATGGGACGTTGATCCAGGGAACTAGTCTGATTGCCATATGTGGAGTCGGGAAGGAATTTTTCCCCTAATATGGGGCAATTAGCATCTGCCTCATGGGGTTTTTGCCTTCCTCTGGATCAACACATTAGCTTTTAGGTTGAACTTGATGGACTTGTGTCTTTCAACCTTAAAACTATGAAACGGTCCCTGTATAGAGGTTCAAGGGTGACGCCCAGGGTTCATTTGGAAACATCAGAAATGGTGTGTTTTGCGCCCAGTCTGTCCAAGGAAGCCTGTTTGAGCCAACGGCCTCAGAAATATCTTAACATTTAAGAAAGTAGCAATAGTTAGGGTTGGCTGAACCATTCTAGCCTTAAGTTTGCCCCTCCAGTCAGCATCTACTATGTAGATGCAATCAAGGCCCTGTAATAAGTCTTTATCGCTGTACAGGGCTGTAAGAGTGAAGGCCAGAGTTCCTTCGGAACCTGTAGGATAGACTGGCTTTTGCCAAGTCTTTCCAAAGAAGCTTTTTTGAGCCATAGGCCTCAGACAGGTCCTAACAAGAAAGTGGCATTAGATAGGTTTTTCTTTAGTTAGGATTGATTCAACTACTCAAGCCTCAAGCGCACTCCTCCAGCTAGCAGCTACTCTGTAGATGCAACCCTGAGCCTATGGTAAGTATCTATCCCTGTACAGGGGTGTAATGGTAAAAACCAGGGTTCCCTTGGGGATCTGCAGAATGGAGTAGCTTGCGCCAAGTCTGTCCGAGGAAGTCTGTTTGAGCCAACAGCCTTAAACAGATCCCAGTATTTAGGAAAAAAAAGCTTTAGTTAGAGTTGAATCAACCACTATAGCCTCAAGCTCGCTCCTCCGGCCAGCAGCTACTCTGTAGATGCAGCCCTGGGCCTATGGTAAGTATCTATCCCTGTACAGGGGTGTAATGGTAAAGGCCAGGGTTCCCTTGGGATCTGCAGAATGGAGTAGCTTGCGCCAAGTCTGTCCGAGAAAGCCTTTTTGAGCTGATGGATTTAAACAAATTTCAACATTTAGGAAAAAAGCATTAATCTATTTCAGTTAGAGTTAATTCAATTACTCTAGCATAAAGATCCTAATTCACTTTGTCTAAAGGAAGTTAGTTGGCAAATTTTTATTGTGTGAGCAATGAGGTTATGAAACTCTCTACCACATGAAATTGAAATACTTAATTTTCTAAAAAAAATTCAAGGAGGGCATGTGTGTGCCTTTCTTAAATAATATAAAATTGCAGGTTATCCGTACTAGATTTTGTTATGGGACGTTGATCCAGGGAACTAGTCTGATTGCCATATGTGGAGTCGGGAAGGAATTTTTCCCCTAATATGGGGCAATTAGCATCTGCCTCATGGGGTTTTTGCCTTCCTCTGGATCAACACATTAGCTTTTAGGTTGAACTTGACAGACTTGTGTCTTTCAACCTTAAAACTATGAAACGGTCCCTGTATAGAGGTTCAAGGGTGAAGCCCAGGGTTCATTTGGAAACATCAGAAATGGTGTGTTTTGCGCCAAGTCTGTCCAAGGAAGCCTGTTTGAGCCAATGGCCTCAGAAATATCCTAACATTTAAGAAAGTAGCAATAGTTAGGGGTTGGCTGAACCATTCTAACTTTAAGTTTGCCCCTCCAGTCAGCATCTACTATGTAGATGCAATCAAGGCCTGTAATAAGTCTTTATCACTGTAAAGGGCTGTAAGAGTGAAGGCCAGAGTTCCTTTGGAACCTGTAGGATAGACTGGCTTTTGCCAAGTCTTTCCAAAGAAGCTTTTTGAGCCATAGGCCTCAGACAGGTCCTAACAAGAAAGTGTCATTAGATAGGTTTTTCTTTAGTTAGGATGATTCAACTACTCAAGCCTCAAGCGCACTCCTCCGGCCAGCAGCTACTCTGTAGATGCAACCCTGGGCCTATGGTAAGTATCTATCCTGTACAGGGGTGTAATGGTAAAAACCAGGGTTCCCTTGGGATCTGCAGAATGGAGTAGCTTGCGCCAAGTCTGTCCGAGGAAGTCTGTTTGAGCCAACAGCCTTAAACAGATCCCAGTATTTAGGAAAAAAAAGCTTTAGTTAGAGTTGAATCAACCACTATAGCCTCAAGCTCGCTCCTCCGGCCAGCAGCTACTCTGTAGATGCAGCCCTGGGCCTATGGTAAGTATCTATCCCTGTACAGGGGTGTAATGGTAAAGGCCAGGGTTCCCTTGGGATCTGCAGAATGGAGTAGCTTGCGCCAAGTCTGTCCGAGAAAGCCTTTTTGAGCTGATGGATTTAAACAAATTTCAACATTTAGGAAAAAAAGCATTAATCTATATCAGTTAGAGTTAATTCAATTACTCTAGCATAAAGATCCTAATTCACTTTGTCTAAAGGAAGTTAGTTGGCAAATTTTTATTGTGTGAGCAATGAGGTTATGAAACTCTCTACCACATGAAATTGAAATACTTAAATTTTCTAAAAAAATTCAAGGAGGGCATGTGTGTGCCTTTCTTGAATAATATAAAATTGCAGGTTATCCGTACTAGATTTTGTTATGGGACGTTGATCCAGGGAACTAGTCTGATTGCCATATGTGGAGTCGGGAAGGAATTTTTCCCCTAATATGGGGCAATTAGCATCTGCCTCATGGGGTTTTTGCCTTCCTCTGGATCAACACATTAGCTTTTAGTTGAACTTGATGGACTTGTGTCTTTCAACCTTAAAACTATGAAACGGTCCCTGTATAGAGGTTCAAGGGTGAAGCCCAGGGTTCATTTGGAAACATCAGAAATGGTGTGTTTTTGCGCCCAGTCTGTCCAAGGAAGCCTGTTTGAGCCAACGGCCTCAGAAATATCCTAACATTTAAGAAAGTAGCAATAGTTAGGGTTGGCTGAACCATTCTAGCCTTAAGTTTGCCCTCCAGTCAGCATCTACTATGTAGATGCAATCAAGACCCTGTAATAAGTCTTTATCGCTGTACAGGGCTGTAAGAGTGAAGGCCAGAGTTCCTTTGGAACCTGTAGGATAGACTGGCTTTTGCCAAGTCTTTCCAAAGAAGCTTTTTTGAGCCATAGGCCCTCAGACAGGTCCTAACAAGAAAGTGGCATTAGATAGGTTTTTCTTTAGTTAGGATTGATTTAACTACTCAAGCCTCAAGCGCACTCCTCCGGCCAGCAGCTACTCTGTAGATGCAACCCTGGGCCTATGGTAAGTATCTATCCCCTGTACAGGGTGTAATGGTAAAAACCAGGGTTCCCTTGGGATCTGCAGAATGGAGAAGCTTGCGCCAAGTCTGTCCGAGGAAGTCTGTTTGAGCCAACAGCCTTAAACAGATCCCAGTATTTAGGAAAAAAAAGCTTTAGTTAGAGTTGAATCAACCACTATAGCCTCAAGCTCGCTCCTCCGGCCAGCAGCTACTCTGTAGATGCAGCCCTGGGCCTATGGTAAGTATCTATCCCTGTACAGGGTGTAATGGGTAAAGGCCAGGGTTCCCTTGGGATCTGCAGAATGGAGTAGCTTGCGCCAAGTCTGTCCGAGAAAGCCTTTTTGAGCTGATGGATTTAAACAAATTTCAACATTTAGGAAAAAAGCATTAATCTATTTCAGTTAGAGTTAATTCAATTACTCTAGCATAAAGATCCTAATTCACTTTGTCTAAAGGAAGTTAGTTGGCAAATTTTTATTGTGTGAGCAATGAGGTTATGAAACTCTCTACCACATGAAATTGAAATACTTAATTTCTAAAAAAAATTCAAGGAGGGCATGTGTGTGCCTTTCTTGAATAATATAAAATTGCAGGTTATCCGTACTAGATTTTGTTATGGGACGTTGATCCAGGGAACTAGTCTGATTGCCATATGTGAGTCGGGAAGGAATTTTTCCCCTAATATGGGGCAATTAGCATATCTGCCTCATGGGGTTTTTGCCTTCCTCTGGATCAACACATTAGCTTTTAGGTTGAACTTGATGGACTTGTGTCTTTCAACCTTAAAACTATGAAACGGTCCCTGTATAGAGGTTCAAGGGTGAAGCCCAGGGTTCATTTGGAAACATCAGAAATGGTGTGTTTTGCGCCCAGTCTGTCCAAGGAAGCCTGTTTGAGCCAACGGCCTCAGAAATATCCTAACATTTAAGAAAGTAGCAATAGTTAGGGTTGGCTGAACCATTCTAGCCTTAAGTTTGCCCCTCCAGTCAGCATCTACTATGTAGATGCAATCAAGACCCTGTAATAAGTCTTTATCGCTGTACAGGGCTGTAAGAGTGAAGGCCAGAGTTCCTTTGGAACCTGTAGGATAGACTGGCTTTTGCCAAGTCTTTCCAAAGAAGCTTTTTTGAGCCATAGGCCTCAGACAGGTCCTAACAAGAAAGTGGCATTAGATAGGTTTTTCTTTAGTTAGGATTGATTCAACTACTCAAGCCTCATGCGCACTCCTCCGGCCAGCAGCTACTCTGTAGATGCAACCCTGGGCCTATGGTAAGTATCTATCCCTGTACAGGGGTGTAATGGTAAAAACCAGGGTTCCCTTGGGATCTGCAGAATGGAGTAGCTTGCGCCAAGTCTGTCCGAGGAAGTCTGTTTGAGCCAACAGCCTTAAATAGATCCCAGTATTTAGGAAAAAAAAGCTTTAGTTAGAGTTGAATCAACCACTATAGCCTCAAGCTCGCTCCTCCGGCCAGCAGCTACTCTGTAGATGCAGCCCTGGGCCTATGGTAAGTATCTATCCCTGTACAGGGGTGTAATGGTAAAGGCCAGGGTTCCCTTGGGATCTGCAGAATGGAGTAGCTTGCGCCAAGTCTGTCCGAGAAAGCCTTTTTGAGCTGATGGATTTAAACAAATTTCAACATTTAGGAAAAAAGCATTAATCTATTTCAGTTAGAGTTAATTCAATTACTCTAGCATAAAGATCCTAATTCACTTTGTCTAAAGGAAGTTAGTTGGCAAATTTTTATTGTGTGAGCAATGAGGTTATGAAACTCTCTACCACATGAAATTGAAATACTTAATTTTCTAAAAAAAATTCAAGGAGGGCATGTGTGTGCCTTTCTTAAATAATATAAAATTGCAGGTTATCCGTACTAGATTTTGTTATGGGACGTTGATCCAGGGAACTAGTCTGATTGCCATATGTGGAGTCGGGAAGGAATTTTTCCCCTAATATGGGGCAATTAGCATCTGCCTCATGGGGTTTTTGCCTTCCTCTGGATCAACACATTAGCTTTTAGGTTGAACTTGACAGACTTGTGTCTTTCAACCTTAAAACTATGAAACGGTCCCTGTATAGAGGTTCAAGGGTGAAGCCCAGGGTTCATTTGGAAACATCAGAAATGGTGTGTTTTGCGCCAAGTCTGTCCAAGGAAGCCTGTTTGAGCCAATGGCCTCAGAAATATCCTAACATTTAAGAAAATAGCAATAGATAGGGTTGGCAGAACCATTCTAACTTTAAGTTTGCCCCTCCAGTCAGCATCTACTATGTAGATGCAATCAAGGCCCTGTAATAAGTCTTTATCACTGTACAGGGCTGTAAGAGTGAAGGCCAGAGTTCCTTTGGAACCTGTAGGATAGACTGGCTTTTGCCAAGTCTTTCCAAAGAAGCTTTTTTGAGCCATAGGCCTCAGACAGGTCCTAACAAGAAAGTGTCATTAGATAGGTTTTTCTTTAGTTAGGATTGATTCAACTACTCAAGCCTCAAGCGCACTCCTCCGGCCAGCAGCTACTCTGTAGATGCAAACCTGGGCCTATGGTAAGTATCTATCCCTGTACAGGTGTGTAATGGTAAAAACCAGGGTTCCCTTGGGATCTGCAGAATGGAGTAGCTTGCGCCAAGTCTGTCCGAGGAAGTCTGTTTGAGCCAACAGCCTTAAACAGATCCCAGTATTTAGGAAAAAAAAGCTTTAGTTAGAGTTGAATCAACCACTATAGCCTCAAGCTCGCTCCTCCGGCCAGCAACTACTCTGTAGATGCAGCCCTGGGCCTATGGTAAGTATCTATCCCTGTACAGGGGTGTAATGGTAAAGGCCAGGGTTCCCTTGGGATCTGCAGAATGGAGTAGCTTGCGCCAAGTATGTCCGAGAAAGCCTTTTTGAGCTGATGGATTTAAACAAATTTCAACATTTAGGAAAAAAGCATTAATCTATTTCAGTTAGAGTTAATTCAATTACTCTAGCATAAAGATCCTAATTCACTTTGTCTAAAGGAAGTTAGTTGGCAAATTTTTATTGTGTGAGCAATGAGGTTATGAAACTCTCTACCACATGAAATTGAAATACTTAATTTTCTAAAAAAAATTCAAGGAGGGCATGTATGTGCCTTTCTTGAATAATATAAAATTGCAGGTGATCCGTACTAGATTTTGTTATGGGACGTTGATCCAGGGAACTAGTCTGATTGCCATATGTGGAGTCGGGAAGGAATTTTTCCCCTAATATGGGGCAATTAGCATCTGCCTCATGGGGTTTTTGCCTTCCTCTGGATCAACACATTAGCTTTTAGGTTGAACTTGATGGACTTGTGTCTTTCAACCTTAAAACTATGAAACGGTCCCTGTATAGAGGTTCAAGGGTGAAGCCCAGGGTTCATTTGGAAACATCAGAAATGGTGTGTTTTGCGCCAAGTCTGTCCAAGGAAGCCTGTTTGAGCCAACGGCCTCAGAAATATCCTAACATTTAAGAAAGTAGCAATAGTTAGGGTTGGCTGAACCATTCTAACCTTAAGTTTGCCCCTCCAGTCAGCATCTACTATGTAAATGCAATCAAGGCCCTGTAATAAGTCTTTATCACTGTACAGGGCTGTAAGAGTGAAGGTCAGAGTTCCTTTGGAACCTGTAGGATAGACTGGCTTTTGCCAAGTTTTTCCAAAGAAGCTTTTTTGAGCCATAGGCCTCAGACAGGTCCTAACAAGAAAGTGTCATTAGATAGGTTTTTCTTTAGTTAGGATTGACTCAACTACTCAAGCCTCAAGCGCACTCCTCCGGCCAGCAGCTACTCTGTAGATGCAACCCTGGGCCTATGGTAAGTATCTATCCCTGTACAGGGGTGTAATGGTAAAAACCAGGGTTCCCTTGGGATCTGCAGAATGGAGTAGCTTGCGCCAAGTCTGTCCGAGGAAGTCTGTTTGAGCCAACAGCCTTAAACAGATCCCAGTATTTAGGAAAAAAAAGCTTTAGTTAGAGTTGAATCAACCACTATAGCCTCAAGCTCGCTCCTCCGGCCAGCAGCTACTCTGTAGATGCAACCCTGGGCCTATGGTAAGTATCTATCCCTGTACAGGGGTGTAATGGTAAAGGCCAGGGTTCCCTTGGGATCTGCAGAATGGAGTAGCTTGCGCCAAGTCTGTCCGAGGAAGCCTTTTTGAGCCAATGGCCTTAGACAGAACCCATCATTTAGTAATAAAAAAGCTTTAGTTTGAGTTATAGCCTCAAGCTCGCTCCTCTGGCCAGCAGCTACTCTGTAGATGCAACCCTGAGCATGTGGTAAGTCTCCATTCCTGTAAAGGGGTGTAATGGTAAAGATCAGGGTTCCTTTTGACCTGCTTATGCCAAGTCTGTCAAAGGAAGCCTTTTTGAGCTGATGGCTCTACACAGATCCTAATGTTTAGGAAAAAAGCTTATGTGTATTTCAGTTAGATTAAAAGTAAAGCCAACAAAAGAGAATTTAACTTTCCCCCAAAAATCAATTATTAATATAGCATTTACCTGCCCAGATCTCAGAACTAATGCACTATTAGGATGTAGCAATCCCATATAATTTTTGGGTAAAGTTTTAATACTATGTAATCACCCCCCTCCATTAATTGGTAATATGTGAGTGGTTGTCGCATCAGTATTTTGCACCTGTATTGCTGTCATCGTTATTATATGGTATGATTAGTACTGAGACCTAGGCAGGTAAACACTGTTGCCCTTTTTTTGCTGTGATAATTCTTGAATTTTGGTGGGAATTTAAATTTGTCTTTGCTTTTAATGTTAGTGTAGGGACTCGCAAGTATGAGGACCCTTGACGCGGGTTGCGAGCTTGTGTATTTTGGCCAAAATATTTACTAATACCTCATATATATCATATATATTTTCTGCATGTTATTTTTATTCAGGGTGCAGCCAGACCCATCAATGTTGGCCTTGTAAACTAGGGTGTCTGTCTTCATGGGGTGTACTTAAAAAGTGCTGGGCAGCCCGCCTAATCTAATAGTTTGGGCTTCACTAATAGGCTGTAAGCCAGACATTCTGCACTACCTATGTGTGACCAGTGCCCTATACAAGGCTTATTTGTGTGCAGTTTTAATACTAAGCAATCACCCCCTCCATGAATTGGTAGGTTGTGAGTGGTTGTCTCATCAGTATTTTGCACCTGTGCTGCTGACTTCTTCATTATATGGGTTTGCTGCATCCTTGTAATTATTGTTGCTGTATTTGCGGTGTTAATTCTTGAATTTTGGTGGGAACTTTAATTCCTTGTTTTTGTGACTTTGCTTTTAATGTTAGTGTAGGGACTCGCAACTATGAGGACCCTTGAGCAGGTTGCGAGCTTGTATATTTTGGCCAAAATATCGACCAATACCTCATATATATCATATATATTTTTTACATGCTATTTTTATTCAGGGTGCAGCCAAGTCCATCTACAGGTGCATCTCACAAAATTAGAATATCACCAGAAAAGTTAATTTAATTCAGTTCTTCAATACAAAAAGTGAAACTCATATATTATATAGAGCCATTACACACAGAGTGATCTATTTCAAGTGTTTATTTCTGTTAATGTTGATGATTATGGCTTACAGCCAATGAAAACTCAAAAGTCATTATTTCAATTAATTAGAATACTTTATAACAACAGCTTGAAAAATGTTTTCAAAATCCAAAATGTTATCCTACTGAAAAGTATGTTCAATAAATGCACTCAATACTTGGTCGGGGCTCCTTTTACATCAATTACTGCATCAATGCGGCAATGTGGCATGGAGGGATCAGCCTGTGGCACTGCTGAGGGGTTATGGAAGCCCAGGTGGCTTTGATAGAAGCCTTCAGCTCGTCTGCATTGTTGGGTCTGGTGTCTCTCATTTTCCTCTTGACAATACCCCATAGATTCTTTATGGGGTTAAGGTCAGGCGAGTTTGCTGCAAATCAAGCACAGTGATACTGTTGTGTGTAAACCAGGTATTAGTACTTTTGTCAGTGTGGACAGGGGCCAAGTCCTGCTGGAAAATGACATTTCCATCTCCAAAAAGCTTGGCGTAGCTAAGGTTTTGGTTCAGGGGGCCGAAACTTCTGAGTGGGCCTCTAACCAGGTAACCCTGATTACAACTATAGTGGCGCACCCAGATAGTGGATGTAGGAAAACCTCAGCAGATGACCGCGCTGTTACTAAAAATAATCTCTATACAAAGACCAGCACTGATATTACCGCCATATGGTGACATATATTGATAGATGCCAGTCCTGCAGAACATATAAGAGATCACAGCTCAGTTATATATAGTACCTTACAGCTGACGTTCTTTCTGATTAAATTGTTCACTTTTCCCGTCTTTTCCTTCTGGCCCAGACCGACACGACAACTTCTCCAGCCAGGACTCAGAGTCTCAGGTATGCAGAGATCACAACAAAGACACATTTGACTCCTTACATTTCAGGTACTGACCACATCTATCCCCAACCTGCACAAACTTCTCATCCTGCTGATACCCCAATACTGAGCCTCTGCTGCAAAATGTGTCCCTATTACTGCACCTACTGTGTGCCCTCTAGATGGTAAAACAAACCTCTTAAATAAAGTAATGCCGTGTGCAAGTGTCCTAGAAAACAGTGCCCACATTGTGCCCCCTAGAAAGTAATAGTGCCCCTTCGACAGTCACGATAACCTGAGTTCCCCTATAACAATAAGTGCCCACCTAAGATTTAATAATGACCTGAGTCTCCCCCCATGTAGAGCTCCGCTCTAACCAGTATGATGTTCTCCTATTCACGATATAATTCCCCCTCACTGTATAGTACCCCCACAAAGTATACTGACCCCTTAGTAGCCCCCATCTGATGGCTCCAACACTGTATGATGGCCTCCACACCATACAAAGATCCCACATTATCTCCCACACTGTATGATGGCCCCCACACTGTTCAAAGAACCCACATTATCTCCCACACTGTATAAATAGCCTACATATAGTATAATGCACCAGATAGTCCTCAATATAGTATAATGCACTCCCCATAGTCCTTCATATAGTATAATGCACCCCCATAGGCAGAGTCTGTAGTATAATGCCCCCCCATAGTATAATGCACCAGATAGTCCTCAATATAGTATAATGCACTCCCCATAGTCCTTCGTATAGTATAATGCGCCCCTATAGGCAGAGTCTGTAGTAAAATGCTCCCCCCATTGACAGAGTCTGTAGTATAAAGCTCCCCCCCATAGGCAGAGTCTGTAGTATAATGCTCCCCCCCTCCTCATAGGCAGAGTCTGTGGTATAATGCCCCCCCATAGGCAGAGTCTGCAGTATAATGCCCCCCCCATAGGCAGAGTCTGTAGTATAATGCTCCCCCCTCCTCATAGGCAGAGTCTGTAGTATAATGCCCCCCCCTCCTCATAGGCAGAATCTGTAGTATAATGCCCCCCCCATCTCATAGGCAGAGTCTGTAGTGTAATGTGCCCCCCCTCCTCATAGGCAGAGTCTGTGGTATAATGCCCCCCCCATCTCATAGGCAGCGTCTGTAGTATAATGCCCCACCTATAGGCAGAGTCTGTAGTAAAATGCACCCCCCATAGGCAGAGTCTGTAGTATAATGCTCCCCCTCTTATAGGCAGAGTCTGTAGTACAATGTCCCCCCCATAGGCAGAGTCTGTAGTATAATGCTCCCCCCCTCCTCATAGGCAGAGTCTGTAGTATAATGCCCCCCCATAGGCAGAGTCTGCAGTATAATGCCCCCCCATAGGCAGAGTCTGTAGTATAATGCTCCCCCCTCCTCATAGTCAGAGTCTGTAGTATAATCCCCCCCCCTCCTCATAGGCAGAATCTGTAGTATAATGCCCCCCCATCTCATAGGCAGAGTCTGTAGTATAATGTGCCCCCCCTCCTCATAGGCAGAGTCTGTGATATAATGCCCCCCCCATCTCATAGGCAGCGTCTGTAGTATAATGCCCCACCTATAGGCAGAGTCTGTAGTAAAATGCACTCCCCATAGGCAGAGTCTGTAGTATAATGCTCCCCCTCTTATAGGCAGAGTCTGTAGTACAATGTCCCCCCATAGGCAGAGTCTGTAGTCTACTGCTCTCCCCTGCTCATAAACAGAGTCTGTAGTATAATGCCCCCCATAGGCAGAGTCTGTAGTAGAATGCCCCCCCATAGACAGAGGCTTTAGTATAATGCTCCCCCCCTCCCCATAGACAGTCTGTAGTATAATGCCCCCCCTCCCCATAGGCAGAGTCTTTAGTATAATGCCCCCCCTCTCTGTGGGCAGAGTCTTTAGGATAATGCTCCCCCATAGGCAGAGTCTGTAGTATAATGCACCTCCCCCTTCCCATAGGCAGAGTCTGTAATATAATGCCGCCCCCCACCCGGCAAAAAATAAATAAACAGTACTCATCTCTCCTCCTGGTTCCCTCGCTGCTCAGAGCACCCAGCACGCACACATCTTCAGCACAGCGGGCTGGGCGCCAAGTGATGATGTCAGAGACGTCAGTCACAGAAGGGACTAATGGGAGAGAGATCCGCGCTCCCTCTCTCATCAGTAAACTTGCGGCGGTGGCGGGCAGTGGGGCCCGATGCTGGCACCAGGGGCATGCTAGATACAGTTACACTGGCGTAGCCCTGGATGGGCCCCCTAAGAGCGAGGGGCCCGGGGCCACCGCCCCCTTTGCCCCCCTGGTAGCTTGATACTGTGGCAGAGGGAAGCATGAAGTGCTCTAAAATTTCCTGGTAGACGGCTGCGCTGACTTTTGTGTTGAAAAAACACAGTGGACCTACACCAGCAGATGACACGGCTCCCCAAACCATCACTGATTGTGGAAACTTCACACTAGACCTCAAGCAGCTTGGATTGTGGCCTCTCCACTCTTCTTCCAGACTCTGGGACCTTGATTTCAAATGAAAATTGGAACTCTGGACATCTGTCAAGTCAGCAGTCTTCATCATGATTGTCATGATTGTGGAGCCTACTAAAACAGACTAAGGGACCTTTTTAAATGCTTAGGAAGTCTTTGCAGGTGTTTTTTGTTAATTATTTTAATTTACTGAGTTAATGACTTTTGTGTTTTCATTGGCTATAAGCCATAATCATCAACATTAACAGAAATAAACACTTGAAATAGATCACTGTGTTTGTAATGACTCTATATAATATATGAGGTTCACTTTTTGCATTGAAGAACTGAAATAAATTAACTTTTTGATGATATTCTAATTTTGTGAGATGCACCTATATGTTATGGCCTTGTAAATTAGAGTGTCTATCTTCATGGGGTGCACTTAAATAGTGCTGGGCAGCCCGTGTTCTTGCCTCAGCAGCGAATTTAGCTATCCAGGGAATCTAGTCACTTTATGTGTATATCAGTTCTGACATTATGTTGCTTGCATTTGAATCCTGTCTCTTTTTTATTGTTTGATAACTGCACTGTCTGCTAGTGATTTAATGTATTTGCTCTAGTTTCAATTTGCAATGCATTATGGGAAAGTTCCAAGAGCATTGTGAGACAGTTCTTGTTGCATTGTGGTCCTGTTCTTGTCACAGTTTGGGCAGCGACCATTATTTCCTCTTCTCTTCTGATGGAGAAGTTCCCTTATCACTCATCTTGTAAAGTGGCACAGAGCGGTAGTCGTGACTGAACGTCGGTCTGATTTCGCTCTGGCACTTTACAGACAATGGGTGTCCCAGTCCCAGTGTGCTCTAGGGTGTGGGGTGCAGCACACTCTCTTGTAGGCCGCAGGCCTCCACTGCCTTCAGGCTTCTGTCCTCAGAAGCCGCCGCACACAATTTAGGGGACACGAAGTTCTTTGTAACAGTCAAACATATACTTGACAGTTCAAGTTCATCAGGTGGGTACAGATGGGATAAGGCACAGCAATTCACATTATCCTCCTTCTTAGCATAACTCCTCTTCAGCCCTGTTGCTAGCTCATCCTGTATTTCTCGTCCACCTCTGCAGTGCACCCGGGACTGGCCTTCAACTTCCATCTATGCAGGTCCCTGTCCATCTTCCTTTGTACTTCAGAGCACACAAAGTGTCCGGCAGCTCCTATGCCAGACCTTAGGCTCTGGACGTGACTGGAGCGACTGCTCTGGATCCCAGTAATGCCTCCCACTGCCTGGAACATTGAGTACTATATACAGTGGGTACGGAAAGCATTCAGACCCCTTTACATCTTTCACTCTTTGTTTCATTGCAGCCATTTGGTAAATTCTAAAAAGTTCATTTTTTTTCTCATTAAAGTACACTGTGCACCCCATCTTGACTGAAAAAAAACAGAAATGTAGAAATTTTTGCAAATTTATTAAAAAAGGAAAACTGAAATATCACATGGTCATAAGTATTCAGACCCTTTGCTCATATTTAAGTCACATGCTGTCCATTTCTTGTGATCCTCCTTGAGATGGTTCTACTCTTTCATTGGAGTCCAGCTGTGTTTAATTAAACTGATAGGACTTGATTTGGAAAGGCACACACCTGTCTATATAAGACCTCACAGCTCACAGTGCATGTCAGACCAAATGAGAATCATGAGCTCAAAGGAACTGCCTGTTACGATGTTAGTAGATACCCTGAAGTCCAATGGCGTGGGCCAAAAGCAGAGACTGAGACAAGAGTAGTGTGAAAGTCTATTTTAAACTCAAGTGCAAAAGATCACAGCAAACAGTTTATGAAGGTAACTTCATTCCAAACAACACTTCTTAGAACCTAATCTGTAAGGCACGGCCTTCATTACTATTAGGGTATGCAAAAGTTAACCATAGTTCAAGTTTACTTAGGTACAGTAATATGCAAACAGAAATAAGGATAGTAAGCAGACGTAGGTATTCCTCAGTTGATTGTGGACTCACGTAGTGCAGAAGAGAAGACAAACTGGAATATGGATCTGGATATTGAAGAATGCAGGAGGTGCAGCGGAGGAAACAGCGATGTCTTAAGCAGAGCTGGAGCCGGGTATTTAAACACAGAGCAAGATGGTGACTATACCAGAAGTGTAGAGATCCTGGAGAAGTTTTCTTCAGGAAGACAAAAGTTCAGAGATCCCAGCGTGAGTGAACAACAGCCAGCGGTTCCTTTCAGCAGAAGTCCCCTTAGCAGAGGATTCAGGCAGCAATCCTTTCAGCGGATGACTAGGAGTAAACACAAAGTCAGCAAGACTCTATTCAGAGGGCTAGCACAGGTGAGTAGAAAGCTAAAAGCACACAATACTCAGGCAAGGCATGATTGCAACACATGCAGTTTAAGTAGGTCCACAGGCAGGAAACACATGACCCCAGTGAGGCAATGGAAGCCATCTTGGCTAAGGGAAAAACTACTGGCAAAGTAAAATTAAACCTGGCATCCTGACACTGCCCAAGGAGCTTAGAGACAGAATTGTGGCAAGGCACAGATCTGGCCAAGTTTACAAAAGAATTTCTGCATTAGTCAAGGGTCCTAAGAACACAGTGGCCTCCATAATCCTTAAGTGGAAGAAGTTTGGGACCACCAGAAGTCTTCCTAGACCTGTCCGTCCAGCTCAACTGAGCAATCGTGGGAGAAGAGCCTTGGTGAGAGAGGTAAAGATGAACCCCAAGATCACTGTGGCTGAGCTCCAAAGATGCAGTAGGGAGATGGGAGAAAGTTGCATAAAGTCAACTATCACTGCAGCCCTCCACAAGTCGAGCCTTTATGGCAGAGTGGCCCAACGGAAGCCTCTCCTCAGTGCAAGACATATGGAAGCCTGCACAGAGTTTGCTTAAAAACACATGAAGGACTCCCAGTCTATGAGAAATAAGATTCTTTGGTCTGATGAGACTAAGATAGAACTTTTTGGTGATAATTCTAAGGGGTATGTGTGGAGAAAACCAGGCACTGCTCATCACCTGCCCAATACAATCCCAACAGTGAAACATGGTGGTGGCAGCATCATGGGGGTGTTTTTCAGCTGCAGGGACAGGACGACTGGTTGGAATTGAAAGAAACATGAATGTGGCCAAGTACACAGATATCCTGGATGAAAACCTCTTCCAGAGTGCTCTGGACCTCAGACTTGGCCGAAGGTTCACCTTCCAACAAGACAATGACCCTATGCACACAGTTAAAATAACAAAGGAGTAGCTTCAGAACAACTCTGTGACCATTCTAGACTGGCCCAGCCAGAGCCCTGACCTAAACCCAATTGAACATCTCTGGAGAGACCTGAAAATGGCTGTCCACCAACGTTCACCATCCAACCTGACAGAACTGGAGAGGATCTGCAAGGAAGAATGGCAGAGGAACCCCAAATCCAGGTGTGAAAAACTTGTTGCATCATTCCCAAGAAGACTCATGGATGCACTAGCTCAAAAGGGGACTTCTACTCAATACTGGTCATTTGGTCTGACATGCACTGTGAGCTGTGAGGTCTTATATAGACAGGTGTGTGCCTTTCCAAATCAAGTCCTATCAGTTTAATTAAACACAGCTGGACTCCAATGAAAGAGTAGAACCATCTCAAGGAGGATCACAAGGAAATGGACAGCATGTGACTTAAATATGAGCAAAGGGTCTGAATACTTATGACCATGTGATATTTCAGTTTTCCTTTTTAAATAAATTTGCAACAATTTCTACATTTCTGTTTTTTTCAGTCAACATGGGGTGCAGAGTGGACTTTAATGAGAAAAAAATGAACTTTTTAGAATTTACCAAATGGCTGCAATGAAACAAAGAGTGAAAAATTTAAAGGGGTCTGAATGCTTTCCGTACCCACTGTACTTCAATAAAACTCACCCTATAGATACCCTAGCCTGAACCTGCATGTCAACGGAGATGGGCATCCTACATATAGATGACAATGGCACCCTTGCTGAACGGCAGCTGCCCCTAGACCCTAAAAGTCCCTTATTCGTACTTACATAGACCAAAGATCTGACAGTCTACCAGAAACTGGTACAGATATCACATCAAACAATCAATCCTCAGTGTGTACTAAATGATTAAAGTGACAACAGTGAATAAAGTGACAATGTGCAAATTTATAAAAACACCCAAGAACGTTCCTAATATCTTTGGACCTCCAAGCCAAAGGATACATTCGGGCATCCAAACAAAGGCTACAATCAGCCCTGTTCAACACCCTAGATGCTGATTACCTGCCTTATAGTGGAGGGTGACACCCTAGTTAATGTTGACACTGTGGCGCCCCCGCTCCACGGCGGCTATCCCTGGATAACCCTAGCCAGCCCTGGAATTAATCACCCATAGAGGTATCAATGACATAAATGATCACAAGACTAAACAATAAAAGGAACTTATCTTGATAAAGTGCAATACTGATGCGGATCATCTTTATGCCGCATGTCCCGATTTTAAAGAGATTTAATAAAATTTGTATTTTAGGGTTTATGTTATACTTATGTCTTATGGTATCCTAAGCTTATCTTATGCTATACTCACATTATGCATTAACACTTCACATGCTGTTACATCACCATTATACAATACATAAGACACATATCACTTTTACATATAAAACCGCAAGAGAGTGTTCACATGAGGTGTTTGTTGTCTTCAGGGGCAGGAACAGGGTAACACAGTCCACATCCCTACAGTTTTGTATCTTGGGCTCTGTGCACACAGCCTGCTCCAAGCTTAGCCGGTAAGAGCCCTATCTATGTGGTACAATACTGGGGTTCATCGTATGTTTTCCGCATCTACTGTATGGAGGTTTCTCTACTATCAATAAAGAGAAGGGTTTTCGCAGCCTTTTTCTTAAGAAGACAGGGGGTTTAGCTCCATGTCACACTACACACCGTGGTAAGGTGTATGAGGGGAGCATAGCCCGCCTAATCTAATAGTATGGGCGTCACTAATAGGCTGTAAACCAGACACTGTGCGTGACCAGCGCCAAAATATTTACCAGAACCTCATATATAGATTTTGCATGTTATTTTTATTCAGGGTTCAGACAAGCCCATCAATGCTGGATTTGTAAACTAGGGGGTCTGTCCTCATGGGGTGCACTTAGATAGTGCTTTGCAGCCTGCCTAATCTAACAGTATGAGGGTCACTAATAGGCTGTAAGCCCTATATTGAGCACTATCTGTGTTAGGTGTCAGGTGTTTTCTGGATCTGAAATGGGTTCAGAATCATCAGTGGATTCTGTGGTCTCCCATTCCGGTCCAGATGCTTCTCAGCATCGTCGTCAGTCCCAACGCCTAGCTGGTGCACGAGATGTACAAGCTGTCTCTTGGGTCTTTGTTCCTAGCAACATGAAGGATAGGTTGCGGAGGGAAACAGGGCTGTTACAGCCTAAGTCCAGGATACACTGCACTGAGCATGCCCGTGACATGGCGGACCGTGATTAGTGGTTTGGGAGTCAGCTGATCCGGTGACCTGGCACCGCCTGATTGGTCACGGGTGACGTCACCAATAATGTGACGGTGGGCAGGGCTTAATATTTAAATAGCACGCCCACAAACATGGCGGCGCGCTCTGATCATTGAGCTGAGTTGGTGTTATTGTGTGGACGCTTGGTCGTTTCGGCTCCATGTGTACTTTTGCTGTTATAGCTTCTGACAGGCAGGTTTAGCAGGGGATAGACAGCCTTAGATGGAGGGAGGCAGGTAGCTTCGTCTGACACTCTGGCTCCAACAAGGGGGTCGCTATACACCCCGAGCAGACTGCGGACTCCGTATTCCCGGCACCGCCTGTTAGCCACGTGGAGAGATACTCCTCAGTCCGGTAGCACGCCGGCTGGGAGCATGTATACGCCTGCGTGAATCACACATGCATCCTAGCGCCTGCTGCGTAGCCTCTGTGCAGTTAACAGGGCTACAGCTACATTATGTGTCGCACATCTCTCGTGCAGTTAACGGAGATAGTGCGAATCCCTATTCCCGTTCCGGTGTGCAGTAACACGGGGGGGATTGTTATTTCAGTTGGTTGTTTTACCTTCTTACCCGGAAGGTGTTCGTCCGCAGTCCTCCAGGCTGCATCGCGGACCCCGGGTTCGTTTGCTTTCCATTATTTAATAAAGTTGTTTGCAACCATTCCCCTAACAATCTGTGTGTGACCAGTGACCTATACAAGCCATTTTTTGTGTGCAGTTTTAATACTAAGCAATGACCCCCTCCAAGAATTGGTAGGTTAATGAGTTGGTTGTCTCATCAGTATTTTGCACCTGTGCTGCCCCTGCCTTTATTATATGGTTTGCTTCATCCTGATTAGTGCATTCGTTTTGAGACCTGGGCTGGAGAATAAATACTGTTCCTCTTTTTTGCTGTGTTAATAATTTTTTTCAGTTTTAATTCAACTACTCTAGCATCAAGCTCCTAATTCGCTTTGTCTAAAGGAAGTTAGATGGCAATGTTTTATTGTGTGAGGTATGGAACTCTCTACCACATGACCTTGTAATACTTAATTCTCTAAAAAAAAGTTCAAGGAGGTCCTGTGTGACTTTCTTGAATAACATTACAGGTTATTCATACTAGATTTTGTTATGGGACGTTGATCCAAGCAACTAGTCTGATTGCCATATGTGGAGTCGGGAAGGAATTTTTCCCCTAATTTTGGGCAAGCAGCATCTGCCTCATGGGGTTTTTTGACTTCCTCTGGATCAACACATTAGCTTTTCACAGGTCTCTATATATAGTGTGATGGCTCCCACAGCTCTTTATATACAGTACTAGATGGTGTCCCGATTCTAACGCATCGGGTATTCTAGAATCTGTATGCGGCCGACCAGGCGCAATCAACAGAGTGGTGTTTAAATGTGGCGCCAGTATCGCTGATTGGTCGCGGCGCCAATATCGCTGATTCCGACCAATCAGCGAATCGTATTACTGAGGACCGGGCAGCGACGCTACCTGTGCGGGTACTTCCGCTGCGAGGAACCGGGAGATGGCCGGCTGCTCACAGCCGAAGTATCCCGACTGGCGGCGCCGCTCCCCGGTCCTCGCTTCACACTTGCCGTCGGGAGATCAGCGGCCCTAGCCATTGATCTCCCGACGGTAGCCGCATGGAGGTCAGCAGCGCCGCCGGTCGCGGTAC
Organism: Phyllobates terribilis; assembly: GCF_046119375.1. Lineage (NCBI taxonomy): Eukaryota > Metazoa > Chordata > Amphibia > Anura > Dendrobatidae > Phyllobates > Phyllobates terribilis. Next base: position 4,939,602 of record NW_027362870.1, on the reverse strand, counting down.
TTCTGCTGCGAGCAGCCGGGAGATGAGCGGCTAGCGCCGGTCATCTCCCGGCTGCATCGCCGCTGACCTCCGTGCGGCAGATGAGCTGCTAACGGCTGCCATCTTTTTCTGAAATCCCGCGTCGCTGATTGGCCGCGGCTGGACCAATCAGCGACGCAGGATTTCCTGGACAGAAGGACAGACAGACAGACGGGATTAGACGATTATATACAGTACAGACCAAAAGTTTGGACACACCTTCTCATTTCAAGATTTTTCTGTATTTTCATGACTATGAAAATTGTACATTCACACTGAAGGCATCAAAACTATGAATTAACACATGTGGAATTATATACTTAACAAAAAAGTGTGAAACAACTGAAAATATGTCTTATATTCTAGGTTCTTCAAAGTAGCCACCTTTTGCTTTGATGACTGCTTTGCACACTCTTGGCATTCTCTTGATGAGCTTCAAGAGGTAGTCAATGGAAATGGTCTTCCAACAATCTTGAAGGAGTTCCCAGAGATGCTTAGCACTTGTTGGCCCTTTTGCCTTCACTCTGCGGTCCAGCTCACCCCAAATCATCTCGATTGGGTTCAGGTCTGGTGACTGTGGAGGCCAGGTCATCTGGCGTAGCACCCCATCATTCTCCTTCTTGGTCAAATAGCCCTTACACAGCCTGGAGGTGTGTTTGGGGTCATTGTCCTGTTGAAAAATAAATGATGGTCCAACTAAACGCAAACCAGATGGAATAGCATGCCGCTGCAAGATGCTGTTGTAGCCATGCTGGTTCAGTATGCCTTCAATTTTGAATAAATCCCCAACAGTGTCACCAGCAAAGCACCCCCACACCATCACACCTCCTCCTCCATGCTTCTCGGTGGGAACCAGACATGTAGAGTCCATCCGTTCACCTTTTCTGCATCGCACAAAGACACGGTGGTTGGAACCAAAGATCTCAAATTTAGACTCATCAGACCAAAGCACAGATTTCCACTGGTCTAATGTCCATTCCTTGTGTTCTTTAGCCCAAATAAGTCTCTTCTGCTTGTTGCCTGTCCTTAGCAGTGGTTTCCTAGCAGCTATTTTACCATGAAGGCCTGCTGCACAAAGTCTCCTCTTAACAGTTGTTGAAGAGATGTGTCTGCTGCTAGAACTCTGTGTGGCATTGACCTGGTCTCTAATCTGAGCTGCTGTTAACCTGCGATTTCTGAGGCTGGTGACTCGGATAAACTTATCCTCAGAAGCAGAGGTGACTCTTGGTCTTCCTTTCCTGGGGCAGTCCTCATGTGAGCCAGTTTCTTGCAGCGCTTGATGGTTTTTGCATCTGCACTTGGGGACACTTTCAAAGTTTTACCAATTTTTTGCATTGACTGACCTTCATTTCTTAAAGTAATGATGGCCACTCATTTTTCTTTAATTAGCTGCTTTTTTCTTGCCATAATACAAATTCTAACAGTCTATTTAGTAGGACTATCAGCTGTGTATCCACCAGACTTCTGCACAACACAGCTGATGATCCGAACCCCATTTATAAGGCAAGAACTCCCACTTATTAAACCTGACAGGGCACACCTGTGAAGTGAAAACCATTTCCGGTGACTACCTCTTGAAGCTCATCAAGAGAATGCCAAGAGTGTGCAAAGCAGTCATCAAAGCAAAAGGTGGCTACTTTGAAGAACCTAGAATATAAGACATATTTTCAGTTGTTTCACACTTTTTTTGTTAAGTATATAATTTCACATGTGTTAATTCATAGTTTTGATGCCTTCAGTGTGAATGTACAATTTTCATAGTCATGAAAATACAGAAAAATCTTTAAATGAGAAGGTGTGTCCAAACTTTTGGTCTGTACTGTATATTAGATGATGACCCCACAGACCCTTTACACAGCATTATGTTTCCACAGCTCCTTGTATACAGTATGATTCCCTCATTGTTCCCTAAATACAGTATGATGTGCTCACAGCTCCATATACACCGTATGATGTCCCCACACATGCAGATACACAATATGATACCTATACACAATATGATGCCCCTACATCTCCCTATAAACAATATGATGCCCCTACATCTCCCTCCATCTGAACAAGTCTCTCCAGCTTCAGAAAGATTATGGACGCATCACATTTTTTTTTACGGACAGGGAAAAAAGTGCCCTATTTTTATGGACTGTCCAAGAATTTCTGGACAGTTGGCTACCCTGCTATTAGTTCCACTGGGGTGGCAGCCTAGGTGGATGCTGGAAGCACAACCGTCTCTCCCTAAGATTCGGAGAGGGAAGGCCACCGATTCCTGACCCTTGCTGTGGCCTTTTCGTTGAGAGGGATGGTTTATTGAGGGCCCATATATACACACAGTCATGGCCGGAAGTGTTTAGCAACCTTGAGATTGTTCCAGAAAGTGAAGTATTTCTCCCAGAAAATTATTACAATTACACATGTTTTGTTATACATTTGTTATAATATTTATTTCCTTTGTGTGTATTGAAACAGCACAAAAAAATGGGAAAAAAAGGCAAATTGGACATAATTTCACACAAAACTCCAAAAGTGGGCCGGACAAAATTGTTGGCACTTTTCCAAAATTGTGGAAAAACAACTTTGCTTCAAGCATGTGATGCTCGTTAAAACTCACCTGTGGCAAGTAACAGTCGTGGGTAATATGAAAGTCATACCTGAGACCAGATAAAAAGTGGAGAAGATAGATAGATATGAGATTGATAGATAGATAGATATGAGATAGATAGATGGATATGTGGCACCCCAGGGGTCTGGTTACCACTGTAATAGAAATATTATGTCTGAGAGCAAGTGGGAGGTTTCCTGGTTCGGAGCCCTTAAACATGCAACACCTCCTGTCCCAGACCAGATAGGGGAGGAACCTGCCCTATATAAACTGGATCTGGGGCGGGGTTAGTGAAGTCAGAGCCTGGAGTTAGTTCCAGACACAGGGAAAGTAACAGCGAGGAGCTCTGTAGGAGCAGGAGCTGAAGACCAGGGACTTGAGCTAAGCGGAGTTCGTCCTGGCAGAAGACTCTGAGAACCGGACACAGGAGTCCGAGGTTGCAGGGACTTATATATACCCAGCAGCAGAAACCCGCCGGCAGGGGATTTCAAGTCCTCTGGCCATAGAAGCCCGGAGGCTCAGTCACGAGCAAGGGACCAGCACTGCAATCGAGGAGCGGGGGCTATCAGAAGGCCCCAAGTCACCAGCCATACAGGTGAGCACCACACGGAACACTCAGGGACGTGGGCTACTTCCACTCGCTTACAGCAAGGTAGCCAGGAAGAGTGCAGATAGTCGGGGAGGCCTACAACTCCACCTGGCCAGGGGAACTCCAGTTTGCTCACAGACTGACCAGGCCTCTTATGCTAGCCAGTACTCCCGGGAGGGTCTGCCTTATCACCATCAGTAAAGACCCTGAACTGCACTGCAAAGCCTCTGAGTCGTTCCTGCTGCGCTCGTGTACCATCACTCCTATCATCCACACTCACTAGCCTGAGGCTATACTCCTCCCATGGGGAGTTATACTACACTCAGCTGCCCTCACAACATCAGCCTCAGAGGTCTGCTCAGCAGCGGCGGTTCTTATTGACCGCAATCCACGGGTGGCGTAGTCGGACATTGCATTATACTGATACAGAGACTGCCACAATATTGGTCTGGCCACCCTGAGCCACGGGACCAGGTCGCCACAACTACTCCCAGCATTGCCCTGAAGTCCGGTCCCGGGTGCCCCATGGCCCAGGGGGCGCGTCATATAGATAATAGATAGATGATAGATAGTCCTATGATATGAGATAGAGGTCGTTATAGACAGGTTTATACACTCTCTCCCGAAGTCGGTAAAATCCTGGGTTGGCCAGGGAGATCCCTATAATGCTGATGACTTGGTGGGGTTGGTGGAAAGATACCAGGCGGTTGAGAGTCAAGGGGTCGTAGCCTCTCAATACTGGGGTTCCCAAAAGGTGGCGGACACCCAAAAGAAGGGAGCTAGCGCCACACCTGGGGGGCATCCTAGAGTTCAGGAGGGGTCTGAGTTGCTGCCCAAGGTCCCACCCCATAATATAGTGTGTTGGAGATGTCATACCCCTGGCCATATTGCCTCCCGGTGTCCCATAACCTCTGAACCAATGGACTGTAACATGGGCCGGCGTTGCTCTTATTTTGCCTACCCCGCCTGCAGCGCGGTTCGTCAACATGGCGAGGGCCCTCAGGCATGCTCAGTGTCAGTTAACGGGGCACAAGTCTCTGGACTATTGGTCTCAGGAAGTTTGGTGACCCTGATAAGGGCCACACTCCCTCATCGGCTGGTTTCTGGGAAGGTGGTGGGTGTCCGGTGTATCAATGGGGACGCTAAGAACTATCCTGTGGCCCAGGTGGATGTAAACACAGACTGTGGCACCACATCTCATGAAGTGGCGGTCGTTAAGGACCTATTGCATCCCATAATAATTGGACGTTACTTTGCATTATTCTGGGAAATGTGGGGGAAAGCGGGGACACCTGGTTGCTTGGACGACAGCCAGATCGCCCCTAAGGAAACTTACCCGCAGAACATAGTAGATGAGTTTCCCATGTGTGTGCTGGTGGGCAATGAGGCTGAAGTAGCATCCCCTGAGTCCAATATCCCTGAGCTTTAGGTGTCCGAGGGAAACGTTGGAACTGCCCAACTCAGGGATTTAACTCTGAAAGGGGCCTTTGAAAATGTTACTGTGTTAAATGGGGTGCCTCAGGAACCGGGGGCTGACACTCGGTTCCCTCATTTTGCTGTGAATGGGGATTTGCTGTACAGAATAACCAAGCCAAGGGGTGAGGTAATAGAACAGTTGCTGGTGCCAGGGCCCTATAGACGCAGGGTGTTAGACATGGCTCATTCTCATGTGTTGGGTGGTCACCTGGGTGCAGACAAGATTCAAGAACGGATCCTCCAAAGATTCTACTGGCCAGGTTGCTATAGAGAAATATAGAGTTATTGTCGTTCCTGCCCCACATGCCAGATAACCTCCCCAGTGGCCCACTTCCGCAGTCCCCTAGTGCCACTACCAGTCATCGAGGTTCCATTCGAACGCATAGCAATGGATCTAGTGGGGCCTCTGGTCAAGTCCGCCCAAGTGCATCAGTATATCCTGGTGGTATTAGGTTATGCTACATGGTATCTGGAGGCCGTACCACTACGAAACTCCTCCACCAGGTGTATAGCCCGGGAGTTAGACCACATGTTTTCAAGAACTGGGTTGCCTAACGAGACCCTAACAGACCAAGGAACTCCATTTATGTCGAAGGTCATGAGGGAATTGTGCAAGACACTGCAGATTGCACAACTGAGAACCTCCGTGTACTCTCCCCAGACGGACGGACTGGTAGAGAGGTTTAACAAAACCTTGAAAGCAATGTTGAGGAAAGCAGTGGAAAAGGATGGCCGAGACTGGGACTATATGTTGTTCGCCATGAGGGAAGTTCCCAAAGCTTCCACAGGTTTCTCCCCGTTTGAACCACTCTATGGACAACACCCTCAGGACTCCTGGAGGTGGAGAAAGAGTCCTGGGAAGCTGAGACCACTCCCTATAGGAGAGTGGTGGAGCACGTTGCCCAGATGCAAGAGAGGATTGCCCATGTGATGCCCATTGTGAGGGAGCACCTCCTTAAGGCACAAGAGGCACAGTCCAGGGTGTATAATAGGTCGGCCAGGGTGAGATCGTTCAACCCAGGAGATCGAGTGCTTGTGCTAGTCCCACAGTGGAGACAAGTTCATGGCCAAGTGGCAGGGCCCCTATGAGGTGGTAGAGAAAGTGGGGGAAGTCAACTTTAAGATCCACCAACCAGGGAAGAGGAAGCCCTACCAAATTTACCATGTTAACTTGATTAAGCCATGGCAAGATAGAGAGCCTGCGGAAGCTCCCTGTTTAATGGCTGAGGCTGAGGCCGATGTGAAAGAGGTCAAGGTGGCAGAGTCACTGTCACATGCCCAAAAGCAACAGTGCAAAGAGTTGTTACAGCGAAATAAAGACATGTTTTCGGAGTTGCCAGGACTCACTCAGGTCATAGAGCATGAGGTTCTCACAGAGCCTCATGTTCGCGTCAATCTAAAACCATACCGGATCCCCGAAGCCCGCAGAGAGGTGATCTCTAAAGAAGTAAGGCGGATGCTAAACCTGGGAGTCATTGAAGAGTCCAAAAGTGGATGGTCCAGTCCTATAGTCTTAGTGCCGAAACCAGATGGGGAATGGCGGTTTTGCAACGACTATAGGAAGCTGAACGAGGTCTCAAAGTTCGACGCCTACCCAATGCCTAGGGTAGATGAGCTTATCGAAAGGCTAGGACCCGCTCGGTACATCACCACTCTGGACCTCACCAAAGGATATTGGCAAATTCCCCTGTCTAAAGAGGCTAAGGAGAAGACAGCCTTCTCGACGCCAATACGTCAGGATGCCGTTTGGGTTGAAGGGAGCTCCGGCCACCTTCCAGAGAGCCATGGACCGGATCTTAGCACCCCACAAACAGTATGCAGCAGCCTACCTAGATGCCATCGTCATATTTAGCCAGGACTGGGAAAGTCATCTGGACAAAGTTCAAGCCATACTTGATGCCCTAAGGAAGGCGGGCTTTACTATCAACCCGAAGAAATGTGCCATGGGGATGGAGGAAGCCAAGTACCTAGGGTACGTGGTTGGTAGAGGGGAAATAAAACCACAAATAAATAAGGTCGAGGCGATCTTGAACTGGCCACAGCCCCTCTCGAAGAAGCAGGTCATGGCGTTTCTAGGCATTGTGGGCTACTATCGAAGATTTGTCCCTAACTTTGCCCTGATAGCAGCCCCACTGAGGGATCTTCCGAAAGGGATGAAGTCAGCTATGGCCAAGTGGTCCCCGGAAGCAGAAGTGACCTGCCAGGAATTGAAACTGGTCCTCTGTAAACAACCAGTCTTGGTGGCACCCAGCTTCTCCAAGGAGTTTGTGGTCCAGATGGATGCATCGGATGTCGGGCTGGGAGCAGTCTTGTCCCAGGAGATTAACGGAGAAGAACACCCTGTAAAATACCTCAGTCTGAAGCTCTCCGCTTGTGAGAAGGACTACTCCATTGTAGAAAAAGAATGTTTGGCCATTAAGTGGGCGTTAAACACTCTGAGGTATTACCTATTAGGTAGAAGGTTCAGGTTAGTGTCAGACGATGCCCCATTGAGGTGGATGCGAGAAAAGAAGGGAAACAATGCCAGAGTGACTAGGTGGTTCCTGGCTCTACAAAATTTTAGTTTCCGGGTAGAGCATAGGCCTGGGAAACAACATGGGAATGCCGCTGCCTTGTCAAGGGTTTATTGTATGGTGACAGAAGGTGCCAAGCCCTACGGCTTTGGACAGAGGGCCGGTGTATGTAAGGTTGCTGCCGGACAGATCGTGGACGGGAGGTATGTGTCCTCGAAGTGCCATGCTTCGGTGATGTAGGATCCGGAGAAGCAGGCTCCAGCGCACATAGTGCTGAGAGGAATTTAATGGGTCCGGATTACAGGGCCGGGTTTTATGAGCAGCTGAAAGAGCACCTGTGGCACCTAACAGGTGTTGGCAATAACTAAATCACACTTGCAGCCAGTTAACATGGATTAAAGTTGACTCAACTTCTGTCCTGTGTCCTTGTGTGTACCACATTGAGCATGGAGAAAAGAAAGAAGACCAAAGAACTGTTTGCGGACTTGTGAAACCAAATTGTGAGGAAGCATGAGCAATCTGAAGGCTACAAGTCCGTCTCCAAAGACCTGAATGTTCCTGTGTCTTCCGTGCGCAGTGTCATCAAGAAGTTTAAAGCCCATGGCACTGTGGCTAACCTCCCTACATGTGGACGGAAAAGAAAAATTGACGAGAGATTTCAACGCAAGATTGTGCGGATGGTGGATAAAGAACCTCGACTAACATCCAAACAAGTTCAAGCTGCCCTGCAGTCCGAGGCTACAACAGTGTCAACCCGTACTATCCGTCGGCGTCTGAATGAAAAGGGACTGTATGGTAGGATACCCAGGAAGACCCCACTTCTTACCCCGAGACATAAAAAAGCCAGGCTGGAGTTTGCCAAAACTTACCTGATAAAGCCTAAAACTGGAAGTGCATTGAGGTGAAGGTGAAGAGGTATTGGGAATCCTGCAGAAAATACCTGTGTGAATTGCGTGAAGAGGTATTGGGAATCCTGCAGAAAATACCTGTGTGAATTGCGTGAAGAGGTATTGGGAATCCTGCAGAAAATACCTGTGTGAATTGCGGTGAGTGCTGCATTGTGATCTGCTGAGTGCTTTTCTACCTGTTTAGATTTATTGGGCTTTTTAAAATCTATTTTCTCACTACAGTTTTAGTTTCTTAGTTTACTACCTGTGTATTTAAGGGTTAACTACATTGCACTAAAATCCTGAGGTGTAGATTTACTCACAAGGGGTTAATTAAGGGGAAGGGGTCATAATTAAGGGTTTATAAGGGGCAGCTGGTTGGGCATAAAGTCCTTTGGAAGTGCATTGAGGTGAAGGGTACATTGCTGGAAAAGGAAAAAAAAAAAAAAAAAACACTTTAAATCTCTTAGTTTGCGAGTGTGAACGAGCTGCGTGTGTCCGGAGCGTAAGTGCGAACGAAAGTAAGTGTGTGACTTGTTTTTCAGTGAAGAGGTATTGGGAATCCTGCAGAAAATACCTGTGTGAATTGCGGTGAGTGCTGCATTGTGATCTGCTGAGTGCTTTTCTACCTGTTTAGATTTATTGGGCTATTAAAAATCTATTTTCTCACTACAGTTTTAGTTTCTTAGTTTACTACCTGTGTATTTAAGGGTTAACTACATTGCACTAAAATCCTGAGGTGTAGATTTACTCACAAGGGGTTAATTAAGGGGAAGGGGTCATAATTAAGGGTTTATAAGGGGCAGCTGGTTGGGCATCAAGTCCTTTGGAAGTGCATTGAGGTGAAGGGTACATTGCTGGAAAAGGAAAAAAAAAACAAACAAAAAAAACACTTTAAATCTCTTAGTTTGCGAGTGTGAACGAGCTGCGTGTGTCCGGAGCGTAAGTGCGAACGAAAGTAAGTGTGTGACTTGTTTTTCAGTGACTTTGGATTCAGGGAGTTTGGAAGGGAGGACTTAGGACTGAATTGCTGACTGTATTTCATTCTTTCTTTACTTTACTTTTTACTTAATTAATCCACCTGACCTACTTAGCTGATTTCCCCGTCCATACTTGATACTTAATTGATCCCCCGTCCATACTTAACTGATCCCCCGCCGATATCTAATTGATACACTTGCACATCCCTAATTGATCCCCGTCCATACACCTATATATAAATAATTGTGTTTTGTACTTGTATATATATACTGACTGTATCCCCATATTTAGAATGACGTCCATGTTGGATGGAGCCGTGCAGTGTACATCTTGCGCAATGTATGCATTCCGTGAGCACCCGCTCGAGGATCCATACTGCTGCGAGAGATGTGAGCATATCGTGCACTTGGAAGCCCAAATTCTGGATCTAAGTGCTCAGATAGCGGTACTGAGGAGCATCGACAACATAGAACGGAGTTTGCTGCTCACCGAGCAGACACTCAATGGGTCAATACTGGGGGTGGAGCATAGAGGGGAAGTGCAGGCTGAACAGGCAGGGAGCTGGATAACAGTAAGGAGGGATAGAGGGAAGAAGTATAGGAAGGCTGGTTCAGAACCGGCATTATTGGAGCACGACAGATCCTCTGACCGCCGGGGGAGTGTATGCTCCAGTAATGAGGGGGAGGGGGGAAGTGTAGGGCAGGCAAGACAGGTTCTGGTAGTGGGTGACTCTATTATTAGGGGGACAGACAGGGCAATCTGTCACAAAGACCGGGATCGCCGAACGGTGTGCTGCCTCCCTGGCGCTCGAGTCCGGCACATCGCGGATCGGGTTGACAGGTTACTGGGTGGGGCTGGCGAAGACCCAGCGGTCATGGTCCACATCGGCACCAATGACAAAGTGAGTGGTAGATGGAGGGTCCTTAAAAATTATTTCAGGGACCTAGGTAGGAAGCTTAGGGCAAGGACCTCCAAGGTAGTTTTCTCAGAAATACTACCAATCCCGTGAGCCACACAGGAGCGCCAACAGGAGGTTAGGGAGGTGAATAAGTGGCTAAAGAGTTGGTGCAAGGCAGAAGGGTTTGGGTTCATGGAGAACTGGGCCGACTTCGCGGTCGGCTACAGGCTCTACCGTAGGGACGGGCTGCACCTCAATGGGGAGGGTGCAGCGGTGCTGGGGAAGAAGATGGCTAATAGGTTGGAGGAGTTTTTAAACTAGAGACGGGGGGGGGGGAAACCAAGGAAATAGGTGGGATGTGAGGCAAGCAAGGGGGAAGGGGAGAAGTGAATATAATGAGGGTGGAGAGGGGGGTGGGGATAGTACAGTTAGATCGTTAGAGAAGAATAGGATGCTAAATAACCACAAAGTTTTATCTTGCATGCTGACCAACGCAAGAAGCCTGACCAATAAGGCGGATGAGCTGCGGGCGCTTATATGGGAGGAGAGGTATGACATCGTAGGTATAACAGAGACTTGGCTAGACGATAGCTACGAGTGGGCGGTAAATTTATTAGATTATAGTTTATTTAGAAGGGACCGGAAACAGGGGAAAGGCGGAGGAGTCTGCTTATATGTAAAGTCATGTCTAAAACCCAGACTAAGGGAAGATATAGGAGAGGGAGAAGAGGGGGTCGAGTCCATGTGGGTAGAGATAGAGGGAACTAAAAATAATAATAAAATATTACTGGGGGTCTGCTATAAGCCACCCAATATAACAGAGGAGAATGAGAAACTGCTATTAGGACAAATAGACAAAGTAGCAAAACATAATGAAGTGATTGTAATGGGGGATTTCAACTACCCGGATATTGACTGGGAAACAGAAACCTGTAGATCTCAGAAAGGAAAAAGGTTCTTGACAAATATTAAGGATAATTATCTCTCCCAACTAGTGCAGGAACCAACGAGAGGGAAGGCCGTGTTAGACTTAATATTGACTAATAGGCCTGATAGAATAACTGAGGTACAGATAGGGGGGCACCTAGGTAATAGCGACCATAATATTATCGACTTCAAAATGCCCTTCAGTAGGGTTATCAATAAGGGAACAACAAAAACATTAAACTTTAGGAGGGCGAAGTTTGATCAGCTGAAAGAAAGCCTTCAACTTATTGACTGGGACAAAGTTCTTAATCAAAGGAATACGAATAGTAAATGGGAAACCTTCAAAAGAATTCTGAATACTCAGTGAGAGAGGTATATACCGTATGGGAATAAAAGGGCCAGAAATAAGAGGAAACCAATATGGTTGAACAAGAACGTAAAAGGGGCGTTAAATAGCAAAAAAGAGGCATTCAAGAGATTAAAACAGGAAAACAGTAAGGAGGCACTAATGTGTTACAAGGAAAAAACGAGAACCTGCAAAAAACAAATAAAAATAGCGAAGGAGGAAACAGAGAGACGTATTGCTAGGGAAAGTAGATCAAATCCCAAACTGTTCTTTACGTATATAAATAGTAAAAGGATTAAATCGGATAATATTGGACCGATAAAAAGTGAGGAAGGCAAAATCATAGAGAAAGATGAGGATAAAGCTAATCTATTAAATAATTTTTTTTCGACAACTTTCACAAAGGAAATCGAACTAACAGGAGAAATGAGAAGTGACAAACTTAATCCTCCACTAAGTATGACAAATCTAACCCAAGCTGGGGTACAGAAACGCCTCAGTAACATTAAAATAAACAAATCACCAGGACCTGATGGCATACACCCACGGGTACTAAGGGAACTAAGTAATGTGATAGACAGACCGTTATATCTTATATTTAAGGACTCTGTTGAGACTGGGTCTGTGCCACTTGATTGGCGACAGGCGAATGTAGTGTCAATATTCAAAAAGGGAGCGAAAAGTGACGCCGGAAACTATCGGCCGGTGAGTCTGACGTCCGTTGTGGGCAAAATTTTTGAAAGCTTCATTAAAGAGGCAATTATGGAGCATCTTGATGCTAATAATCTTTTAATCCCGAACCAACATGGATTCATGAGGAATCGCTCCTGCCAAACAAACCTGATTGACTTCTACGAGGAGGTGAGCTCTCGAGTAGATCAGGGGGAACCAGTGGATGTCGTGTATCTCGACTTCTCAAAAGCTTTTGATAGCGTGCCACATAATAGGTTGGTATACAAAATGAGAATGATGGGGCTGGGGGAAAATGTCTGCAAGTGGGTAGCTAACTGGCTAAGGGATAGAAGGCAGAGGGTGGTTATAAATGGAATATACTCAGATTGGGTAAGCGTCACTAGTGGGGTACCACAGGGGTCTGTACTAGGCCCAATGTTATTTAATATCTTTATTAACGACATAGTCAACGGGATAAATAGTAAAATATCAATATTTGCAGATGACACAAAGTTATGTAAAACAATTAATACAAAAGAGGACAGTGCAGACCTACAGAGGGATTTGGATAAGCTGGGTAGGTGGAGCATTAAATGGCAAATGAGGTTTAACGAGGAGAAATGTAAGGTCATACATATGGGAAGGAAACATGGAAGTCACCAGTACTCACTGAATGGGAAATCATTGGGGAATTCAGAGATGGAGAAGGACTTGGGCATCTTGATTGATGGCAAACTAAATTGGAGTGCCCAAAGTCAGGCCGCTGCTGTAAGGGCAAACAGGGTAATGGGATGTATCAGAAGAGGTATAGCTGCAAAGGATGAGAACATTGTTCTTCCACTGTACAAAGCACTGGTCAGACCACACTTGGAATACTGTGCTCAGTTATGGGCCCCAATATATAGAAAGGATATAAATGAGCTTGAAAAGGTACAAAGGAGGGCAACAAAATTAATAAAGGGAATGGAGGGACTGCAATACCCAGAGAGGTTGGCAAAACTAGGACTATTCAGCCTGGAAAAGAGAAGGTTGAGGGGGGACATAATAAATGTGTACAAATATGTTAGGGGACAGTATAGAGACCTTGCCAGGGATTTGTTCAAAGGGAGGGATATTACGGTAACAAGAGGGCATTCACTAAGACTGGAAGAGAAAAGGTTTCAGCACCAGCATAGGAAGGGGTTCTTTACGGTAAGAGCAGTGAGAATATGGAATTCACTGAGTGAAGAGACGGTAATGTCAGATTCACTAAACCAGTTCAAGCGGGGACTGGATGCATTTCTAGATACCAGGCAGATTTCAGCATATACTTAAAAATAAAATAAAATAGTAAGTTGATACAGGGATTTATTCTGACTGCTGGTTTCAGAGTCAGGAGGGAATTTTTCCTCAGGTGAAGATTGGCCAAATCATTTGGGGTTTTTGCCCTCCTCTGGATCAACTTTAGCAATTACAGAACTAACAGGTCGAACTTGATGGACGCAAGTCTTTATTCGGCTTTTACTAACTATGTTTACAAACTATGTTACTATGTTTTGGAAGAATGTTCTCTGGTCAGATGAGACAAAAGTCGAGCTTTTTGGGAAAAACCATCAACATAGAGTGTACAGGAGAAAAAAAGAGGCATTCAAAGAAAAGAACATGGTCCCTACAGTCAAACATGGCGGAGGTTCCCTGATGTTTTGGGGTTGCTTTGCTGCCTCTGGCACTGGACTGCTTGACCGTGTGCATGGCATTATGAAGTCTGAAGACTACCAACAAATTTTGCAGCATAATGTAGGGCCCAGTGTGAGAAAGCTGGGTCACCCTTAGAGGTCATGGGTCTTCCAGCAGGACAATGACCCAAAACACACTTCCAAAAGCACTATAAAATGGTTTTAGAGAAAGCACTGGAGACTTCTAAGGTGGCCAGCAATGAGTCCAGACCTGAATCCCATAGAACACCTGTGGAGAGATCACAAAATGGCAGTTTGGAGAAGGCACCCTTCAAATATCAGGGACCTGGAGCAGTTTGCCAAAGAAGAATGGTCTACGATTCCAGCAGAGCATTGTAAGAAACTCATTGATGGTTACCGGAAGCGGTTGTTCACAGTTATTTTGGCTAAAGGTTGTGCAACCAAGTATTAGGCTGAGGGTGCCAATACTTTTGTCTGGCCCATTTTTGGAGTTTTGTGTGAAATGATCAAGGTTTTGATTTTTGCTTCATTCTCTTTTGTATTTTTTCCTTGCAAGCAAATTAAATGAAGATAATAATACCAAAGAATTTGTGATTGCAATCATTTTCAGGAAGAAACTGAGTATTATCTGTCAGAATTGCAGGGGTGCCAATACTTTTGGCCACCACTGTAATAAGTGAGCTGTCATTTATTCATAAGACGTTCTATTCTTCAGAGCTGAGACTGTAAAATAAAAAGTGAACAATAAAATATCTGATGACTGTTCTTTCACTGTGAGTAAGAAACAGATAATAAAATTAAAGGAAAAATAACTGAGGGGAGAACCCTGCAGGTTTATTGTCCTTCTATAGCTGTATGGTGGCAGGATGGTGACACTGCTGGAGTCCTGGTGAGGATCTGCATGATATTCATTTCTGTTGACTTTTTATTGCCAACATATTCTGCAGTGATGTACATTATAGTCCCTGCCCACAATGCGGTACACATGAGGGACAATTTCATATTAAGCCAAGTAACCTATGATGTCAACGTCTCATATTTACAAGGTGCTTATTGACAATCTGAGCCGGCGAATGGCTCTGTGTCCGTATATTCGCTATATACTGCCCGCAATATCTTGTAGAAAGCTCACAGTGACTAAAATGTATAAATAGTTCTCTTTGGAGAATTTAATTAGATCCATTCATACCTTACCTTATAATGAGGACTTAAAGGGCTTTTATAACTAGGTAAAACAAGCTTAACGGGACTGTCCAGGACTTATATATTAATGACCGATTTTAGGATAAGTCATCAACAGGGAGGGACTGGGCTGGCGGGGTACCCTTCTGCAGAGGAGAGGGGGAGAAGAGAATGAAAAAATAAAAAAACCTGCGGTTTTAAGGGGCACGGGCCCTTTAAAAGCGCAGGCACAGTGTATGCAGGGACGCGCTAACGCGGCGTTCATTACCTGAACCGCCGCGACACACGTCCCAGTGAAGCAGCTGAAGCTGCGCGTCTCCCTTCCCCGGCCGGCGTATGACGTCATCGTCATGCGCCTGCAGTGAAGGAGGCGCGCAACTCAGCCGCCGGAGAAGGAGGACACCGCACAGGAGAGCAGGAAGGTAAGAGGTGTCTGTGTGTGTGTCTGTGTGTATATGAGTGGATGCAGAATGGGATGGGCCCCCACAAGGGGGGAGCTGGATCGACACACAAGGGGGAACCCTGGCTGGACCCACAAGGGGGAGCCCTGGCTGGACACACAAGGGGAAGCCCTGACTGGACACACAAGAGGGAACCCTGGCTGGACACACAAGGGGGAACCCTGGCTGGACACACAAGGGGGAACACTGGCTGGACACACAAGGGTGAGAGCCTGGCTGGACATACAAGGGGGAACCCTGGCTGGACACACAAGGGGGGGAGCCTGGCTGGACACATAAGGGGGAGCCTGGCTGGACACATGGGAAAGGGTGGGCAGGATGGCTATATGGTGGGGCAGGCTGGACACATGGAGGCCAGGATGGATATGTGAGGGGGATGGATATATGGGGGCGGGGCAGGCTGGACACATGATGGCCAGGATGGATATGTGGGGGGCAGGCTGGACACATGGGGGGCTAGGATAGGTATGTGGGGGGGCAGGCTCGATACACGTGGGCTAGGATAAATATATGGAGGGGCCACGCTGGACATATGGGGGCCAGTATGGATATATGGGGGGGTGTCAGGATGGATATATGCAGGGGGGAAGGGCAGGATGGATATATGAGGGGGCAGGCTGGACACATGGAGGCCAGGATGGATATATGGGGGGCAGGCTGGAAACATGGAGGCCAGGATGGATATATTGGGGGGGCAGGCTGGACACATGGAGGCCAGGATGGATATGTAGGGAGGGCATGCTGGACACATGGAGGCCAGGATGGATATATGGGGGGGCAGGCTTGACACATGGGGCTTTAGGACAGATATATGGGAGGGGGCAGGCTGGACACATGGAGGCCAGGACAGATATATGGGGGGGCAGGCTGGAAACATGGAGGCCAGGATGGATATGTGGGGGGGCAGGCTGGACACATGGAGGCCAGGATGGATATATGGGGGGAACAGGAGGGCGACATGGGGGACTAGGATGGGTATATGGGAGGGGGCAGGCTCGATACACGTGGGCTAGGATAAATATATGGAGGGGTCACACTGGACATATGGGGGCCAGAAGGGATATATGGGGGGTGTCAGGATGGATATATGCAGGGAAGGGGGGGCCAGGATGGATATATGGGGGTGCCAGGCTGAACAAGGGACTTAATTACTGTTTGGTGCCAGATTGAGGAACATACTGTATTAGTTTATGGTGGCCAGTGAGGAACATTATTATTTTAGAGTCCAATTAGAGACATTATTACTTCTGTAATATAATTTACTTTTTAGGAAATTGTTTTCCATGGGATAGGACAAAAGCGGGCTCCTGTTACTGTGCAGGGCGGCACTATATCGCTTTTTTTCTTCAACTGGTGTAGTGTAGAAGTCGGGGGGTGGAGTGGGAATATTCCCTAGAAGAGATCAGTTATTGATAACTGTGTGTTATTGTGACACCCCAGGGGTCTGGTTGCCACAGTGATAGAGATATTATGTCTGAGAGCAGGTGGGAGGTCCTTTGGTCAGGGATCCTGTGCATGCCACACCTCCTGCCCAGTCTTGGGAGGGGAAGAACTTCCCCTGTATAAACCCGGGGCTGAAGCAGGGTGAGTCAGACAAGGAGGGTGGAGAAGAGAAGCAGCATAGGAAACAGCAGAGTTACAAGGAGTCAGGGGCTGGCAGCTACAGAGCTCGCCCTGACTAAGAAGATTCTTTACCGGACCCGGAGTCCGAGGCTGTGGGGACTACATCCTACCCAGCAGCAGAATCCGTCGGGCAGGGGATTTCAGGTCCTCTGGCCCAGAAGCCTGAAGGCACGGTCACACGCGTGGTACCAGCACCGCCATCGTGGAGCGGAAGCCATTAGAAGGCCCCGAGTCACCGGCCATACGGGTGAGCACCACACGGTACACTCAGGGACGTGGGCTACTTACATCAGCTTCTAGCAAGGTAGCCAGAAGAGTACAGTCAGTTTGGGAGGCCTACAACTACGCCTGGCCAGGGGAGATCCCATCTGCTCAAGGACTGACCAGGCCCCGTTTGCTAGCAAGTACTCCGGGAGGGTCTATCGTTGTTACCAGTAAAGACCCTGAACTACACCGTACCGTCTCTGAGTGGTTCCTGCTACCCCCATCATCCACGTCGGCTGCCCTGAGACCATACCCCTCCCGTTGGGGGTTATACTATCACGCTGCACAATCCTACCACCGGCCTCAGCGGTCTGCCCTGCAGCAGCAGCTTCCTGGCTGCACTCAACGGGTGGCGTAGTCATCAACTATTTACTACTAATAGACTGCCGTCTAGTTTGACTCCCTGGGCACGGACCGGGTCACCGCCACGAGATTACAACCCTCCACGGATCCGGCTCCGGGTAAGCTCCCGCGTGCGCACCGCAGCGCGACACAGGCCCAGGGGCGCGTCAACTTTGGCGTAGTCGGCAGGATTTCGTGCCCGCAACCACCGGGTACTGCGTGCCTGAAAAGCAAAGACTGTTCAAACTTACCAGTGGTGAAGGTTTCCCGCCATCCGGCGCCATCTTCTACCTTCTTCCCACCATCCGTGGAGTTTTCCCGCCATTGGACGCCATCTTGAGGACGCCGCGCGGGAAGAAGAGGGGCGTGGACTCCGAAAGCGCGCGAGAACTGAAGCCCCGCCTCACGTCCGGACGTTGCGTAAGGTCCTGGAAGGAGCCCAGCAGACGCCGACGTCACAGGAGCGCGACGGAAGGTCCTCAACCCTGACGATCCACTGCGGAGCCGCGGCCTACGGAAGAGGATCATCGCAAGGTAGGCCACGGTCCACTAGGGGGGAGGAAGATGTCGGATACGGAGGAGAGCTTCACTGCCTCAACCCCCGCCAGCGCTACCGCTGCTGCAGTTATGCCCTTCACCATGCCCTATATCCCGGGAGCAGCTTGGCTACCCCAGTACTCAGGGGAGTCACATACCCTGCATGACTTTAGAGAAAAGCTGGATAGCCTCTTCCAGGTGTACCCCCTCACAGAAGAGCAAAAAGTGAGCATCCTGGTGGCCCAACTAACCGGGGCAGCCAAAAGGGAAGTAAAATCCTGGCCACCTGGGAGGAAGACTGTCGCAGGGATACTAACCCGGTTGAAGGACACCTTTGATACCCGCACCTCAGCCGAGATTAAGCTTAGATTCTACGGGTGCAAGCAGCGAGCGCATGAGAGTATAAGGGACTATGCACTAAACCTACAAGAGGCCCTGAGGGCCATAAAGCAGACCGACCCTGATGGGGTGGGAAACGAGGACAGGCTGTTGACTGAACAATTTATAGAGGGTTTATATTGCAATGCCCACCGAACCCAGTTGCGGGCAATGGCCTTACAGGATCCCCATCTGGACTTTGCACAGTTCAAGGACAGAGCCATCCGGGTGCTCCGAGAACCGGCACCAGGTGGCGTTGTGACCCACAGACGCCCCACTACCACTTACTACCAGGAGGCGGCGCCCTTGCCAGCAGGGCCTGTGGGAGCTGATGCGCAGGCTTTGGACAATGACCCGGCTCCAGACCTACACCATCAGGTCCAAGAGCTAGCTAAGAGCGTTGCTGCGCTAACCCGAACTGTGCAGTCTTTACAGGTTTCCACCCCAGGGAATATCCAGCTGGCATCCGGACCGGAGGACATCCCGTGGCGTCGACCAAGGAGGACCCCACCGGCCAGAGGAAGACCCAGTGACCGATACAGTGAGGACGGACGACCCATCTGCCGCCGCTGCAATCAACCCGGACATATGGCAAGGTACTGTTCTTTAAACGGGCACAACCTGGGGTAGAGGGCCAACCCCCAGGAAAAAGATCACCAGGCCCATCGAACTGGCGCGACAGATATGTGGGAGGACGTCCAGTCTTGCCTGTGGTACTGGATGGCATTCCCATGAGTGCCCTACTGGACACCGGGTCACAGGTCACCACCATCCCGTACGTGCTCTTCAAGCAGTACTGGAATGACTCGGATATTACCCGCTACCCCGACGACGACTTGAGTATCATCGCCAGCAATGGTCAGCCCGTGCCACAGATCGGATTTAAAGAGGTGACCATCAAAATTGGTAGAGTCGAACTGGCCGCACAGGGACTGATCATTGTAGATATCGATAAACATGAGAGTCACCCAAAAATAACTCTAGGAACTAATGTAATTGAAAATTGTCTTGCAGAGGTGATTTTCCTTTTACAGCAGGTTGCCAAGAATGCCAGCTCCGGCGAGCAGCGGGTGCTCCAGAAAGAGATCCGGGCACTGATGCAACGGCAACAAGTGGAACTCTCCGGCGGTGAGATTGGTAGCGTAAGAATGTGTGACCCTTTTCCTATTGCCATGCCCCCAAAAAGTGAAATGATGATTTGGTGCCGGGCAGCTATTGGTCTGAGAGGTAGAGATTACCAGGCAATGGTAGAACCAGTTTACTCAGACAGTAGGCCCACCATTTTGACAGCACGGGGGGTGGTCAATGTACGCCATGGGAGGGTGCCCATTCGCATAATAAATATCGGGGAGAGGGAAGTGTACCTGCCCCGGTATGCCACGCTAGCCAAATTATATACCACTAATCAAAGTTCTATACAATCTGTGGAACCCTTGCCTCCATCTCACCCGGAGGAAGGTAACGGCTCTAAGAAAGACATGGAGGACTGGTGTCAGCAACTACATTTGGGTACTGACTCCACTCCCTCACATCAGAAACAAGGAGTCTATCGGGTGGTTCAAGAGTATGAGAGAGTGTTTAGTAAACACCCGTTAGACTTCGGGCGAGTCAAGGGGGTAGAACATCGCATCCCCACGGGAGATCATCCTCCCATAAAAGAGAGGTATCGACCCGTACCCCCTGCACATTACCAACACGCCAAGGGGATGCTTAGAGATATGAAGGAGGCTGGGGTAATCCGGGATAGTTGTAGCCCCTGGGCAGCCCCATTAGTTTTAGTCAAAAAGAAAGACAACACCATGAGGATGTGTGTAGATTACCGGAAAATCAACCGTATCACACACAAGGATGCGTACCCCTTACCAAGGATAGAGGAGTCATTGGCTGCTTTAAGATCTGCTAACTTCTTCTCTACCTTGGATCTCACTAGCGGGTACTGGCAGGTTCCTGTAGCAGAGGCGGACCGGGAGAAGACCGCATTCACCACCCCGATGGGACTTAGCGAGTTCACCTGCATGCCGTTCGGACTCTGCAACGCACCAGGAACCTTCCAACGCCTAATGGAGTGTTGTCTGGGCCACAGAAACTTCGAGACGGTCCTGTTGTACCTGGACGATGTCATCGTATATTCCAAGACGTATGAGGACCACCTGAAACACCTGGCGGAAGTGTTCGAGGCTCTGGCGAGTTACGGCCTAAAGGTGAAACCCTCCAAGTGTCACCTCCTGAAACCAAAGGTGCAGTACCTGGGACACGTGGTGAGCGCTGACGGAGTGGCTCCCGACCCCGATAAGATCACCGCAATTAAGGGATGGCCAAGCCCCTCCAGCGTAAAAGAAGTGCGGCAGTTCCTCGGGTTGGTAGGCTACTACCGAAGGTTTATTCCCGGTTTCACCAAAAAGGCAGCACCTATGCAGGACCTCCTGATAGGCCAGTCCCGGAAGGCCAAGAACCAGAAGCCGCCCTTCAAATGGGAAGAGCTGGAAGAAGAGTCCTTCCGCCAGCTGAAGATGGCCCTCACGGGGGACGAAATCCTGGCGTACCCGGATTATAGCCAGCCCTTTATCCTCTACACCGACGCCAGTAACATCGGGCTAGGAGCCGTACTGTCCCAGATCCAGCAGGGGAAGGAACGAGTAATCGCCTACGCCAGCCGAAAACTGCGACCCACCGAAAGGAACCCCGAGAATTACAGCTCATTTAAGTTAGAGTTCCTGGCCGTAGTATGGGCAATCACTGAGCGCTTTAAGCATTACCTCGCTTCTTCCCGGTTCACCGTGTACACGGATAACAACCCGCTGACACACCTGGACACGGCAAGACTCGGTGCCCTGGAGCAGAGGTGGATGGCCCGTCTGTCCAACTACGAGTTCACAATTAAATACCGGGCAGGACGCTCCAATACCAACGCGGACGCCCTGTCCAGGATGCCCAACCTGCCGGACGGAGGAGAAGATCCGGAGGGACTGGAAGAAGTTGAACTCCCTGCGTTCCACCGTCATGGGACTATTCAGTATTCCCACCGGGTAAGGAGTAAGCAGGCTGCTACGTTGAACCCCTTACCCCACTACAACTGGGCGGAAACGCAAGACAGCGACCCTGCCGTCCGACTGGTGAAGGAGATGCTGACTCGGCCGGAGGCTCGCCTTGAACCAGACGCTCCGGAGGAAGCCAAACAACTATGGGCAGAGAAGAGTCGACTGTTCCTTTACAAAGGGAAGTTGTGCCGCAGAATGGTTAACTCCCGGACGCATGAATTACTCTGGCAAGTAGTGGTGCCACGAAGAGACGCAGCCATGGTGATGGAGGTATACCACGACGGAGCTGGACACTTTGGGTGGAAAAAGCTGGAGTTCCTGCTGCGCGAGCGGTTCCACTGGGTAGGCATGAGGGGAACCATCGAGAAGTGGTGCAGAGATTGTGGCCCGTGCAACCTGAGAAGGAAGGACCGAGCCAGCCAGAAGACTCCCCTGCAGTCCATCGTCACCCGGCAACCGTTGGAACTGGTAGCCTTGGATCATGTAAAACTGACCCCAAGCAGAAGTGGCTACGTCTACGCGTTAACCATCGTGGATCATTACTCCCGGTTCTTGGTTGTCGTCCCCGTCAAGGACTTAACGGCTCAAACAGCAGCTAGAGCCTTCCAGCAGCACTTCTGCCGTCCACACGGGTACCCGGACCAAGTGCTGACGGACCAGGGACCTGCCTTTGAAGCGGAGGTCTTTCAGGAATTCTGCAATCTGTATGGCTGCCGGAAGATAAGGACGACACCCTACCATCCGCAGACTAATGGACTTTGTGAAAAAAATGAACCAGGTGGTAATGGATCTTCTAAAAACGTTGCCCCTGGAAGAACGCAGTCTGTGGCCTGAGAAGCTGCCCGATCTGGTGGACCTATACAACCACATCCCGGTAGGTTCCACCAACTGTACCCCGGCTTACCTAATGAGGGCAAGACCTGGTAAGTTACCTGTTGACCTGGAAATGGGAGTCCTGACCCCCGAGGACACTTCACCAGAAACAGACTGGGACACAGAGAGGCAGCAGCAGTACCGGAGAGTACAGGAGAGCGTGGAGCGAAGTCTCTGTCAGGCTAGGGAAAGACAAGAGAAAACTTACAACCAGTATGCTCCCGCTGTTCCCCTGGTACCCGGAGAGCAGGTCTTGAAGAGGAAGAGACGGCTCCACAAGTTGGACGACCAGTGGGAGAAGGACCCTTACACCGTACTGCCCTCAAGCCACGAGAACCCGAAGGTCTGTACCATCAGTAAAGACGGAGGGGAAACCACAGCCATTGTATCCCGGGACCACCTGAAGAAGTGTCCCGAACAACTGAGGAACCCTGAAGAGGAACAAGAAGACCATCGACCCGTGGAAGAAAGGGAAGATATGGTTAGTACCGTGCTCGGGGACTTTCCTCAGTCTTGGACTCAAGTCAATGGTGCAGTTGTGGTACCCGTACTCACCTTCCTCCAACCATCATCCCAAGAACCTACGGAGCAACGGGTAGAGCTGGAAGAACAGCCGGTCCAGGAGGCAGAAGACTCCACACAAGCAGAACAGGAGAATCAACCCTCTGCTTATAGTGAGCCTGCCGTACCCCTAGTGAGACAAAGAGCCGGTAGACAGCTGCCCAGTTTACCCTTGACAGCTCCTACACCCTGTAGTTCAGGGCCAGACAGTCAGCTCCGTAGGTCCACTCGGGCCACTAGAGGCCAGTTACCCGCACGCTGGAGAATTTAAAGTGTATAAATTGTTTTATCTATGTTTTTCTGTGTCTTGTTGCTTGTGTATAATTTTGTGTTTCTAGTTATTTTTAGGAAACCTTGGTGGATTTACCGGGAATCCTTGTATATAGTTGGAGCGTAACCCAGGATGGACTAGAGACTGTTAAGGACTCGGGGTAGGACAGACCCCTACCTGGTTACGTCTCCCTGTGTTGGTGAAATGGACACCTTTGCTTTTCTTCAAAGACTGCATCCGGTTGCGGACACGCCGTAACCATCTTATGTGTTTTTCTTATAGTATTGTTATTGTTATACTTTGTTATGTTTTTCTAAATGTGTTTAGTCCCGGAGTACTAAATTTCACTAGGGGGGAATGTGACACCCCAGGGGTCTGGTTGCCACAGTGATAGAGATATTATGTCTGAGAGCAGGTGGGAGGTCCTTTGGTCAGGGATCCTGTGCATGCCACACCTCCTGCCCAGTCTTGGGAGGGGAAGAACTTCCCCTGTATAAACCCGGGGCTGAGGCAGGGTGAGTCAGACAAGGAGAGTGGAGAAGAGAAGCAGCATAGGAAACAGCAGAGTTACAAGGAGTCAGGGGCTGGCAGCTACAGAGCTCGCCCTGACTAAGAAGATTCTTTACCGGACCCGGAGTCCGAGGCTGTGGGGACTACATCCTACCCAGCAGCAGAATCCGTCGGGCAGGGGATTTCAGGTCCTCTGGCCCAGAAGCCTGAAGGCACGGTCACACGCGTGGGACCAGCACCGCCATCGTGGAGCGGAAGCCATTAGAAGGCCCCGAGTCACCGGCCATACGGGTGAGCACCACACGGTACACTCAGGGACGTGGGCTACTTACATCAGCTTCTAGCAAGGTAGCCAGAAGAGTACAGTCAGTTTGGGAGGCCTACAACTACGCCTGGCCAGGGGAGATCCCATCTGCTCAAGGACTGACCAGGCCCCGTTCGCTAGCAAGTACTCCGGGAGGGTCTATCGTTGTTACCAGTAAAGACCCTGAACTACACCGTACCGTCTCTGAGTGGTTCCTGCTACCCCCATCATCCACGTCGGCTGCCCTGAGACCATACCCCTCCCGTTGGGGGTTATACTATCACGCTGCACAATCCTACCACCGGCCTCAGCGGTCTGCCCTGCAGCAGCAGCTTCCTGGCTGCACTCAACGGGTGGCGTAGTCATCAACTATTTACTACTAATAGACTGCCGTCTAGTTTGACTCCCTGGGCACGGACCGGGTCACCGCCACGAGATTACAACCCTCCACGGATCCGGCTCCGGGTAAGCTCCCGCGTGCGCACCGCAGCGCGACACAGGCCCAGGGGCGCGTCATTATTTTCTGCAGAGATGATTCCTGGCTGGAAGAAGTGATGGCCGTCTGTGCCAGATGAAGAAGAAAAGCGAAGATGAAGGACTTCACCTAGAGACGTCACTGGTGAGTCAGTGTATTACATGTGACTCGCCCCCTGGGCCGTGGGGCACTCGGATCCGTGCAATAGGGAGACGATGGGGGTAGTAGTGGCGACCCGATTCTGTGGCTCAGGGTGGTCAGGCCAATGGTAGTCTGCTATGTTCTGCTGATAATGTCCGACTACGCCACCCGTGGATTGCGGTTATTAGGAACCGCCGCTGCATGCAGACCGCTGGGGCTGATGAGGTGTGCAGCTAGGGTAGTGTGACTCTCCACGGGAAGAGTGCGGCCCCAGGGCAGTATAATGGATGTTGGGAGTGATGGTAGTGGGAGTCCCAGTGCTGATTGTGCTGGAGGAGCAAGGAGCACACAGACAACAGGTTGCAGTCCAGGGTCTTTACTAAACAGGTAAACTGACCCACAAACAGTCCCGGCTAGGAGGGGACCTGGATGTCTGAGAGCAACGGGGAAATTGGCCCTGGTCAGGGTGAGGGTGTAGGCCTACCGTGCTTTCTGCACTCCTTCTGGCTATCTCCTCCTGATAGGGTAACAGCCCACGTTTCCGAGCTTTCCGTGTTTTCTCGCCTGTATGGCCTGCGACGTGGGTTCCTTTCTGCTCCCAGCCTTGTATGGCTTTACTGGTCCCTTCTGTTGTGGCAGGGCCTCCAGGCTTCTTAGGCCAAGGAATATACAGTCCCTTGCGGACTGGTTCTCTGCTGGGGGATGTGGAATCCTTCCAGCCTCAGACACCAAAGTCTGGTAGATTAAGTCTGTTATCTGCCAAGACAGGCTTGCTTCGCCTCTTGTCTCTGGCTTGTGGCTCTCCTCCTGCCACACTTCCTCTTAGGTGCAGTGCAACTGTCTGTCCCTGCTCTGCTGAGACACGTCTCAGTCCTGAGACAGGTCATCTGGGTTCTCTCTAACCCTGCCCCCAGCACCAGCTTTTATAGGGGCAGCCTGCTCCCCCTACTGGCCTGAGACAGGAGGCATTGCATGCTAATGTTCCCCTGACTAGAGAACCTCCCCCCTGCTCTCAGACACAGCTTTAATTACACTTGTGGCATCCAGGCCAGGGTGACACATTCCCCCCTAGTGAAATTTAGTACTCCGGGACTAAACAGTAAACAAAGACAATATGCATAACAATAAAACATTAATAGACAGACGACGCACAAATTGAGTTCTTAAGGTCACAGTGTGGCCTGTGACCGGGTGTCCATATCACCAGCACAACGGGGAGCCTTAACCAGGTGGGGGTCTGTCCTACCCCAAGTCCTTCACAGTCTTAGTTCATTCCTGGGTTAGGCTCTGAACGCAGTCCATACAAGGTCCCGGTTATAAAAAGTCCATAACCTGTGAGTCCTTACGGTAGCTGCAAGAAACTGAAACACAGTATTACCAAACATGCATGTAACTTTGCAAACAATTCAACATTTGGCAACAGGGTTATTTACAATTTTAGTACACTCTATATTCTCCAGCGAGCGGGTATCTGTCCCTTTGTGCTCCTGGTTGACCTACGTAGCCCACTGTCTGGTGGTGGACTGACTTGGCTTTCCCCACTAGCGTTAGGGGTGCAGCTACCAGCTGGGTGTACAGGTAGGGCAGGCAGCTGTCTGCGGGTCCTTTGGCTTACCGCAGGCATGGCAGGCTCACTGTCAGCAGAGGGTTGACTCTCCTGGGCTGCTGGTACAGGCTCTTCTGCCTCTGGAACTGCTTGCTCCTCTTCACCTTCCGGCTCTGGTGTTGGTTGTTGCTGTGCCGGTTGCAGGAAATGCAGGACAGGTACCACTATGGCATCATTTATGCGAGTCCAGGACTGAGGGAACTCTCCGAGAACGGTGCTGATCATTTCTTCTTTGTCCTCTGCGGGTTCAAGGTCACTCTGATCCTCTTCTGCACTACGGAGTTGCTCAGGGCACCTTTTGAGATGGTCTCTGGAGACGACACTAGTGGTTTCTCCTCCGTCCTTGGTGATTACGCACACCTTTGGGTTGTCGTGGTCAGACTGCAGTACGGTGTAGGGTTCCCTTTCCCACTGGTCGTCCAACTTATGTAGCCTTCTTTTTCGCTTTAGGACTTGCTCACCAGGTTCTAGGGGACTAGCAGGGGCGTGTTGATTGAAGAGTCTTTCTTGCTTCTCTCTCACCTGGGCCAGGCTCTTCTCCACACTCTCCTGTACCTTCTTGTACTGCAGTTGCCTTTCCGTATCCCAGTCCGCATCCGGGGAGGTGTCCTCAGGTATTAGGACTCCCATCTCCAGGTCTACGGGCAGCTTTCCTGGTCTAGCTCGCATCAGGTAAGCCGGGGTGCAGTTTGTAGCATTCACCGGGATATTGTTGTATAGGTCTATCAGGTCCGGCAGTTTTTCTGGCCACAGGCTGCGTTCCTCCAGGGGCAACGTCTTCAGGAGATCAATGACTATATTGTTCATCTTCTCACACATCCCGTTGGTTTGGGGGTGGTAAGGCGTTGTACGAATCTTCTTACAGCCATAGAGGTTGCAGAACTCCTGGAAGATTTCAGCCTCGAACGCTGGACCCTGGTCTGTCAGGACCTGTTCCGGATACCCGTGTGGACGGCAAAAATATTGCTGGAAGGCTCTGGCCGCTGTTTGGGCTGTCAAGTCCTTTACCGGGACCACCACTAGAAAACGGGAATAGTGGTCCACGATTGTCAGGGCATAGATGTATCCTGACCGGCTGGGAGCCAATTTGACGTGGTCCAGAGCTACCAGCTCAAGAGGCTGCGTGGTGACGATGGGCCTCAAGGGTGTCTTCTGGCTGGCACGGTCCTTCCTCCTTAGGTGACAAGGGCCACAGTCTCTGCACCATTTTTCTACAGCTCCTCTCATGCCGACCCAAAAGAATCTTCCGCTTAGTAGGAACTCCAGTTTCTTCCAACCGAAGTGTCCCGCTCTGTCATGGTAAGCCCCCAGGACCATAGCTGCATCCCTCCTTGGGACCACGACTTGCCAGGTCAGCTCGTGCGTCCGGTGGTTGACAATCCTTCTGCACAACTTGCCTTCGTAGAGGAACAGCTTGCTCTTCTCCTTCCATAGCTGCTTGGCTTCCTCTGGGGCATCTGGATCTAAGCGGGCGTCTTCCCGGGTCAGCAGATCTTTCACCAGGCGGACTGCAGGGTCACTATCTTGGGTCTCGGCCCAGCTGTGGTGAGGTAGGGGATTCATCATCACAGTTGTTAGATCCTCCTCCTTCACGCGGTGAGAGTGTTGAGCGGCTCCATACCGGTGAAACGCGGGGAGTTCTACCTCCTCCAGCTCTTCTGGGTCTTCGTCACCTTCAGGTAAGTGAGGCATCCTTGATAGGGCGTCCGCGTTGGCGTTGGTTTTGCCTGCCCGGTACTTGATCACGAAGTCATAGTTGGAGAGACGGGCCATCCACCGCTGTTCCAGGGCACCCAGTCTTGCATTGTCCAGGTGTGTCAACGGGTTGTTGTCCGTGTACACGGTGAACTTTGCGGAGGCCAGGTAATGCTTGAAGCGTTCCGTCACGGCCCACACCACCGCCAAGAATTCTAGCTTGAAGGAGCTGTAATTCTCCGGGTTCCTTTCGGTGGGCCTCAGCTTCCGGCTGGCGTATGCGATCACCTGTTATCTGCCCTGTTGGTTTTGGGACAATACGGCTCCCAGTCCCACATTACTGGCATCTGTGTGGAGAATGAAAGGCTGGCCATAATCAGGGTAGGCCAGGATCTCATCCCCTGTGAGGGCCATCTTTAGCTGGCGGAAGGACTCCTCTTCCGGTTTATCCCACTTGAAGGGCGGCTTTTGGCTCCTGGACTTAGACTGTCCGATCAGGAGGTCCTGCATAGGAGCTGCCATCTTGGTGAACCCGGGGATGAATCTTCGGTAGTAGCCTACCAACCCGAGAAACTGTCTCACCTCTTTGATGTTCGAGGGGCTTGGCCAGCTCTTGATTGCCGTGACCTTGTCAGGGTCGGGGGCCACTCCTTCCGCGCTTACCACGTGCCCTAGGTACTGGACCTTTGGTTTCAGCAGGTGACACTTCGATGGTTTCACCTTCAGGCCATAGCCTGCCAGGGCTTCGAACACCTCGGCCAGGTGCTTCAGATGGTCCTCGTAGGTCTTCGAATAGACGATCACGTCGTCCAGGTAAAGGAGGACCGTCTCGAAGTTTCGGTGCCCTAGACAGCATTCCATCAGCCGCTGGAAGGTCCCTGGTGCGTTGCAGAGCCCGAAAGGCATGCAGTTGAATTCGCTCAGTCCCATCGGGGTGGTGAAGGCGGTCTTCTCCTTGTCAGCCTCTGCCACAGGAACCTGCCAGTACCCGCTAGTAAGGTCCAAAGTAGAAAAGAAGTTAGCTGATTTTAGTGCGGCTAAAGACTCCTCTATTCTAGGCAGCGGATATGCGTCTTTGTGAGTGATACGGTTGATTTGTCTATAGTCGACGCACATTCTCATGGTGCCGTCTTTCTTTTTGACCAGAACCAAGGGGGCTGCCCAGGGGCTACAGCTGTCTCTAATAACCCCAGCTTCTTTCATCTCTCTTAGCATGCCCCTTGCGTTCTGATAATGTGCAGGGGGTACAGGTCTGTGCCTCTCTTTTATCGGTGGGTGGCTCCCTGTGGGGATGTGGTGTTCTATCCCCTTTACTCTGCCGAAGTCTAGCGGGTGCTTACTAAAGACTCTCTCGTACTCCTGTACCACCCAGTAGACTCCTTTTGGTGCAGGGGAGTGGAGTCAGCACCCACGTGGAGTTTCTGGCACCAGTCCTCCTTTTGTTTCTGGGAGCCATTACTCTCCGCCTGTGGAGATGGAGGCAAAGGTTCCACGGCCCTGATAGCTTTGTGTTCGACCACAAACAGCTTGGCAAGTGTAGCGTACCTGGGTAAGTGTACCTCCCTCTCCCCAATGTTGAGGATGCGGACGGGCACCCTCCCATGACGGACATCAACCACCCCCCGGGCTGTCAAAATGGTGGGCCTGCTGTCTGAGTACACGGGTTCTACCATGTCTTGGTAGTCTCTACCTCTCAACCCGATTGCAGTCCGACACCAGATCATCATTTAACTTTTGGGAGGCATGGAAATGGGGAATGGGTCACTCAGTCTTACGCTACCGATCTCACCACCAGACAGTTCTACCTGCTGCCGTCTCATCAGGGCCTTTATCTCCTTGTTGAGGATTCTCTGTTGGCTGGAACTAGCATTCACCGCCACCTGTTGTAAGATTACAATTACCTCTGAAAGACAATTTTCAATCACGTTAGTACCCACAGTTATTTTAGGGTGACTTTCATGACGGTCAATGTCCACAATAATCACTCCCTGTGCCGGTAGTTCAACTTTACCAATCTTAATGGTCATCTCCTTGAACCCCATCTGCGGCACGGGTAAGCCATTACTGGCGATGATGCTCAAGTTACCGTCTGGATACCGTGTGATATCAGCATCAGTCCAATACTGCTTAAAAAGTACATAAGGGATAGTGGTTACTTGTGACCCAGTATCCAGCAAGGCGCTCATGGGGATACCGTCCAGCACCACGGGTAAAACCGGGCGCCCCCCAACGTACTTATTACGCCAATTGTAAGGGCCTGGTGATCTTATGCCTGGGGGTTGGCCCTCTGCCCCAGGTTGGACCCGTTTAAATTTCAGTACCTGGAAATGTGTCCGGGCTGGTTGCATCGACGGCAAATGGGCTGTCCATCCTCTGCGTAGCGGTCTGTGGGCCTCCCTCGGAACGACGGGATCCTCCTCTGTCGACGCCATGGGACATTCTCTGGACTTGAAGCCAGCTCGATGGGTCTTGACGGGTCCACTTGCAACGCCTGGACGGTCCTGGTCAACGCCGCGACGCTCCTGGTCAGCTCCTGGACTTGGTGGTGCAGATCTTTCGACGGGGCTTGGTTCAGGGCCTGTGCATCAGCCTCCACGGAGTCCATAGAGGAGGGCGCCGCCTCCTGGTGGTAAGTGATAGCAGGGCGCCGGGGGTTTATAGCGCTACTGGTTGCAGATTCACGGAGCACCCTTATGGCCCTGTCCTTAAATTGGGCAAAGGTCAGGTCGGGGTTCTGAAAGAACATGAGGCGCAGTTGGGCCCTGTGGGCGCTAGACAGCAGACCTTCTATGAATTGTTCTCTTAGCAGCTTATCCGTTTCCTGCACACTGCCAGGGTCAGTTTGTTGAACAGCCCTCAAGGCTTCCTGCAGATTTAGGGCATAGTCTCTGATGCTGTCCTGTGCCCGCTGCTTACATCCATAGAACCTCATTTTAATCTCAGCGGAGGTACGTGTGTCAAAGGTACCCCGCAGCCGGGCCAGAATACCCTTCACAGTCCTTTTCTCCTCAGTGGGCCATGATTTTACCTCCCGCTGGGCTGCGCCAGTTAACTGTCCTGTTAATATGCTGACCTTCTGTTCCTCTGTCAGGGGGTAAACGTGGAACAAACTGTATAGCCTTTCCTTGAAGTCAGTTAGGGCATGGGGCTCCCCTGAGTATTTGGGCAGCCAGGCCGCTCCAGGGATGTAGGGCAAGGAAAAGGGCATCACCGCTGCTGCAGCTGCGTTGGTGGTAGTGGGCGCCTCTGTGTCCGTTATCTTCCTCCCCCCCTAGTTACACGTGGCCTACCTTCCGACGATCCTCTTCTGTAGGCCGCGGCTCCGCTGCTGCTGCTATGGACGAGGACCTGGCGTCGCGTCCTGATGACGTCAGCGTCGCTCTCTCTCCCTTCCAGGACCTTGCGCAGCGTCGGTGCGTGGGGCGGAGCTTCGGATCTCGCGCGGTTTTGACGTCCACGCCCATCTTCTTCCCGCGCGGCGTCCTGAAGATGGCGTCCGATGGCGGGAAGCAGCTGCGGATGGTGGGAAGGCGGCAGAAGACGGCGGGAAACGGTCCAAGATGGCGTCCGATGGCGGGAATCGGCTCCGGATGGCGGGAAACGACTCCGGACGGCGGGAAACTTTGCCACAGGTAAGTTACAAAAGTCTTTTTCAGGCACGCAGTAACCGGTGGTTGCGGGCACGAAATGCTGCCGACTACGCCAAAGCTGACTCGCCCCCTGGGCCGTGGGGCACTCGGATCCGGGCAATAGGGAGACGATGGGGGTAGTAGTGGCGACCCGGTTCCGTGGCTCAGGGTGGTCAGGCCAATGGTAGTCTGCTATGTTCTGCTGATAATGTCCGACTACGCCACCCGTGGATTGCAGTTATTAGGAACCGCCGCTGCATGCAGACCGCTGGGGCTGATGAGGTGTGCATCTAGGGTAGTGTGACTCTCCACGGGAAGAGTGCGACCCCAGGGCAGTATAATGGATGTTGGGAGTGATGGTAGTGGGAGTCCCAGTGCTGATAGTGCTGGAGGAGCAAGGAGCACACAGACAACAGGTTGCAGTCCAGGGTCTTTACTAAACAGGTAAACTGACCCACAAACAGTCCCGGCTAGGAGGGGACCTGGATGTCTGAGAGCAACGGGGAAATTGGCCCTGGTCAGGGTGAGGGTGTAGGCCTACCGTGCTTTCTGCGCTCCTTCTGGCTATCTCCTCCTGATAGGGTAACAGCCCACGTTTCCGAGCTTTCCGTGTTTTCTCGCCTGTATGGCCTGCGACGTGGGTTCCTTTCTGCTCCCAGCCTTGTATGGCTTTACTGGTCCCTTCTGTTGTTGCAGAGCCTCCAGGCTTCTTAGGCCAAGGAATATACAGTCCCTTGCGGACTGGTTCTCTGCTGGGGGATGTGGAATCCTTCCAGCCTCAGACACCAAAGTCTGGTAGATTAAGTCTGTTATCTGCCAAGACAGGCTCTCTTCGCCTCTTGTCTCTGGCTTGTGGCTCTCCTCCTGCCACACTTCCTCTTAGGTGCAGTGCAACTGTCTGTCCCTGCTCTGCTGAGACACGTCTCAGTCCTGAGACAGGTCATCTGGGTTCTCTCTAACCCTGCCCTCAGCACCAGCTTTTATAGGGGCAGCCTGCTCCCCCTACTGGCCTGAGACAGGAGGCATTGCATGCTAATGTTCCCCTGACTAGAGAACCTCCCCTCTGCTCTCAGACACAGCTTTAATTACACTTGTGGCATCCAGGCCAGGGTGACACACATGTACACTTACACTACACACGTGGTCAAAACTGTTGGTACCCCTCGTTTAATGAAAGAAAAACCCACAATGGTCACAGAAATAACTTGAATCTGACAAAAGTAATAATAAATTAAAAATCTATGAAAATGAACAAATGAAAGTCAGACATTGCTTTTCTGCTTCCACAGAATAAAAAAAAATAAATAAACTGATGAAACAGGCCTGGACAGAAATGATGGTTCTTCTTAACTTTATATTTTGCTGAACAACCTTTTGAGGCAATCACTGCAATCAAACGACTCCTGTAACTGTCAATGAGACTTCTGCACCTCTCCACAGGTATTTTGGCCACTCCTCATGAGCAAACTGCTCCAGTTGTCTCATGGTTGAAGGTTGCCTTTTCCAGACGGCATGTTTCAGCTCTTTCCAAAGATGCTCAATAGGATTTAGGTCAGGGCTCATAGAAGCCACTTCAGAATAGTCCAATGTTTTCCTCTTAGCCATTGTTGGGTGTTTTTAGCTGTGTGTTTTGGGTCATAATACTGTTGCAAGACCCATGACCTGCGACTGAGACCACGCTTTCTGACACTGGGCAGCACATTTCTCTCTAGAATCCCTTGATAGTCTTGAGATTTCATTGTACCCTGCACAGATTCAAGACACCCTGTGCCAGATGCGGCAGACCAGCCCCAAAACATAAAAGAGACTCCTCCATGTTTCACAGTAGGGACAGTGTTCTTATCTTGATATGCTTCATTTTTCCATCTGTGAACATAGATCTGATGTGCCTTGCCAAAAACTTCCATTTTTGTCTCATCTGTCCATAGGGCATTCTCCTAAAAGCTTTGTGACTTGTGAACATGTAGTTTGGCAAATTCCAGTCTGGCTTTTTTATGATTTTTTTTCAACAATGGTGTACTCCTTGGTCGTCTCCCATGAAGTCCACTTTAGATCAAACAACGACGGATGGTGCGATCTGACACTGATGTTCCTTGAGCTTGAAGTTCACCTTTAATCTCTTTAGAAGTTTTCCTGGGCTCTTTTGTTACCATTCATATTATTCGTCTCTTTGATTTGTTATCAATTTTCCTCCTGCGGCCACGTCCAGGGAGGTTGGCTACAGTCCCATGGATCTTAAATTTCTGAATAATATGTGCAACTGTAGTTACAGGAACATCAAGCTGCTTGGAGATGGTCTTATAACCTTTACCTTTAACATGCTTGTCTATAATTTTCTTTCTAATCTCCTGAGACAACTCTTTCCTTTGCTTCCTTTGGTCCATGTTGAGTGTGGTACACACCATGTCACCAAACAGCACAGTGAGTATCTGTAGCCCTATATACAGGCCCACTGACTGATTACAAGATTGTAGACACCTGTGATGCTAATTAGTGGACACAACTTGATTTAACATGTCCCTTTTGTCACATTATTTTCAGGGGTACCATCATTTCTGTCCAGGCCTATTTCAAGAGTTTAATTTTTTTTAAATTCTGTGGAAGCAGGGTTGAAAAGCAATGTCTGTCTTTCATTTGTTCATTTTCATCGATTTTTAATTTATTATTACTTTTGTCAGATTCAAGTTTTTTCTGTGACCATTGTGGGTTTTTCTTTCATTAAACGAGGGGTACCAACAATTTTGACCACGTGTGTATATAGTATATACAGAGCTCCTGTGTATGTCACTGGTGATCACTGTATTACCTATACACTATATACAGAGCTCCTGTCTATAATGTCACTGGTGATCACTGTGTTACCTGTACACTGACACTATATACAGAGCTCCTGTGTATAATGTCGCTGGTGGTAATAACAGTGTTGTTAGTTTTGTGGTTTTGTATTCATGATCAGTACTGTAGTATTTGGTCACCTTGGGGTGGTAATATATGGTCTGGTCATAGTTTGGCCATATTTGTTCCTTGTATGTGGTATTATTCAGTCACTATGTAGTGGTAATATGTGATCTAGTCAAGGTGTGGCGATATTTGTCCCTTTTGTATGTGGTATTATTGGTGTTGATATAGTGGTCTGTGCTGTGTATGGCGGTCATTTTGTTCTCGCTGATCTTAACTAGGAAAAGATTTTTTTCCATTAGGCCACAGCCCCACCATCAGTATTTGGTCAGTATTTTTCTCAGGAGTGGCTGCCAAAACCAGGAATGGTTGATAAATGCAGAATTGGTGACTTGTTTCTATTATACCTTTTCTCTGATTGTTCATCACCTGTTTTGGCTCCCACTCCTGAGAAAAAATACTGACTGGATACTGACCGAATACTGATAGTAGGGCCGTGGCCTTAGCGATTAAATACTTGGACCAGAGCGGCAGAGATGCACTTACAGGGGTTCTCCGGTGAAAACAAGTAATCACCTCTCCACAGGATCATTGATAATATTGATTGGTGGGGGTCTGACTGCTTGCACACACCGGCAGAATGTGGAGCTTTTCTCCCCATTAGACTGGAGCGGCATGTGAGATGCGACCACTGATCCATTCATTCTCTCAGTGGCTGTGAGCGCTGCTCTTTTTTGCAAGTCTCTAAGAGAATGAATAGAGCTGCGGTCAGACGTCCCACCTGCCGCAGCATTTTAAAATAGGGATAAGTGTTCTGTCAGGGATAAAACTTCCCCATTCTTCCGATAGGTGCGTTTTCCAATGTTCGGACACAAATGCTCAATAAGTGATCACCTATCCTGTAGAGCCCATGGATCGGTGATAACTTGTTTTAACTAGTGTTGAGCGAGTATGTTCTGTCCGAGTATGCTCGGGCCGAGCGCCGAGTATTTACAGCTGCTCGGTGATATGGTTGAATCGCTCCCGTGTGCATGATTTGCAACTGTTTGACAGCTTTAACCCCTTAACGACATGTCACGTATTAGTACACGCATGTCGTTATCCTCCGGTTCAGTGAGGGCTCCGGCGCTGAGCCCGCACTGAACCAAGCACATGTCAGCTGATTATTACAGCTGACATGTGCCCGCAACAGGCGCGGGTGGAATTGCTATGAGCGCCATCTAGTGGTCGGTGCTCATAGGACAGGACCATTTCTGCTGCATACAGGGGATCTGCTGGTTCCCTGTATGTAGCAGAGGTGATCGGACAGTTGCTGCTTCAAGTCTCCTATGTAGAGTACAGAAGCAAGCAAAAAGTGAAAAAAAAAGTTTTAAAAAATATGAAAAAAAATAAAAAAATTTAAAAGTTTAAATCACCCCCTAAAATCATAAAATAAACCCCACATACACATATTTGGCATTGCCGCGTTCAGAATCGCCTGATCTATCAATATAAAAATAGAATTAATGCGATCGGTAAATGGCGTAATGAGAAAAAAATTCTAAACGCCAGAATTACGTTTTTTGGTCACCGTAAAATTGCAATAAAATGCAATAACGGACGATCAAAACATCGGATCTACCCCAAAATAGCATCTATAAAAACTTCAGCTCGGTTCACAAAAAATAAGCCCTCACCCTGCCCCAGATCCCGAAAAATGGAGACGCTACGGGTCTCGGAAAATGGCACCATTTTTTTTTTTTTTACCAAACTTTGGAATTTTTTTTCATCACTTAAATAAAAAAGAACCTATACATGTTTGGTGTCTACGAGCTCTTAATGACCTGGAGAATAATAATGGCAGGTCAGTTTTAGCGTTCAGTGAACGTGGTAAAAAAAAAAAAAAAAAACCTCAGTGGTATTGCACTTTTTTTGCAATTTCACGGCGCTTGGAATTTTTTTCCCGTTTTCCCGTACACGGCATGGTAAAACTAGTAATGGCGTTGAAAAGTACAACTCGTCCCGCAAAAAATAAGCCCTAACATGGCCATATTGACCAAAAAATAAAAACGCTATGGCTCTGGGAACAAGTGGAGCAAAAAGCGAAAATGCAAAAACGGAAAATGCTCCGCGGCTTAAGGGGTTAATACATGTGAGGAATGTCTATTTCTTACACATTCCTCACATGTATTAAAACCGTCAAATAGTCGCAAATCATGCACACGGGAGCGATTCAACCATATCACCGAGCAGCTATAAATACTCGGAGCTCGGCCCGAGCATACTCGCCGAAAGGGTTAACAGAACATACTCGCTCAACACTAGTTTTAACCAAAGAAGCCCTTTAATGCAAACATGTCCATCCCAGTTAGAGTGTCGCCCAGTAGATGTGCAGGAGCCGCCAGTCAATGCTCCACTATAACAGGGAGAGCGGATAACAGATATTTGCATCTTGGTGTAGGTGGGCCCCTAGAGTTAATTTCCCCTGTGGGCCCCAGACACCGCAGTCCGACCCTGGTCATCAATATCAGATCAGTGAGGTTCCAACACACGGCCCCCTCACCAATAAGACAGCAGCTGGAAATACTCAGCGTAGAGACCAAACAGCACAGCGCTGTACACTGTGTAGTGGCCGATCTTGGTACTGCAGCTCCTATTGAAATGATTGTGATCTGAGCTGTAGTACCTGAAACCAGCCATTGCACAGTGTGCGGAGCTGTGCTATTCCAGCTCTTAACACTGTGTACATCATCTTGCAGAAGTAGCTGATGTCTGGGGATTTCAGGTGTCAGACCCCCACTAATCACTGTATGAGTTCTGCTCTACTCCTTTATTAAAGGGGTGGTCTTGTGTTCCTCTCATCAGAAGCTGAAGATTTACAGTTCTGGCCGGTGGCTTGGCTGAGCCGCTTGTCTGAATTGTGCCCTCTTGCATTCTGCGGGCAGAGGCGGCTTTGCCTCTGCAGAATGGGACAGGCACAGGGGCGCTGAAGTCCACCAGTCTGCAAGTGAGCGCTTCTTGCCAAGGAGACCGGCCACTTCTCAGGTGGTCAGTAACCATAGCAATGAGCTGTACACTGCAGAATTAAAAATCTTTTCCTTCTTGAGAACAGAGAAGATTTTGAATAAGAAGGAAATTGCAAAGTTTCTTGTTTTTACAAGCTCTTTGCAATCTTAGCCTTTTAATACATTCATTTTATTTAGTTATATATTTATTTTACTCTCTTATATAGCGCCGTTAGATTTCGTAGCACCTTACAGACATTATCATCACTGTCCCCATTGGGGCTCACAATATGAATTCCCTATCAGTATGTCTTTGGAGTGTGGGAGGAAACCGGAGAACCCGGAGGAAACCCATACAAACACGGGGAGAACATACAAACTCCTTGCAGATGTTGTCCTTGCTATTATATGAACCCAGCCCCACAGCGTTAATCATTGACCCACCATGTTGCCCACATTCCTCGGCTTTTTTAAGATTTTCTGCAATGAATAAGAACACTGAAGAAAATCTAGATTGATCAACATTTCCTATCACAAATGCAGTTGCTGCAAAACTTGTCCATAGTCCTGTTCCCAGCTGAAAATTGGATACAATTGTATCTTGTGTAGACAATGCTCTGTGAGCTAAATAGCCGGGATCCACTGCTACAAGGCAGGAAACAGACAGATTCTGCTGATGGGTTCTGCTCCCAGAGCATTATTCAGCCTGGACATCTCAGCTCAGAGCAAAACCAGCTATAAGGCTGTGTGCACACCTAGCAGATTTGATGCAGATTTACATGCGTTTTTTCTGCCAGAGAGAAGCGTTTTCACATGCGTTTTTTCAAGCACTTTTCCAAGCAATTTTGAGCATCACTTGGAAAAGTGCTTGACAAGTTGATCACACAATATAAATCCATGCAACCGACATGGATCTATAATGTGTGAACAACTTAGATGCTTTAAATGCAGCATCTATAGTAAAAAAAAGAAAACGTTAATAAATAAAAAAAAACAACGGTATATTCACCTCTCCGGCGGCCCCCGGTCTGCTCTCCGGTCTCCTCCGGTCTGCTCCCGGCCGCGTCTTCTCTCTTCAGCGTCCCGCAGTGTACGGTCAGGACCTGCGGTGACGTCATTTAGTCAGCTGATGGTCACACGACCATCACCTGATGCCGACGTCAGCGGTCATGCGACCATCACCTGACTAAATGACGTTAGCGCAGGTCCTGACAGTACAGACAGCAGACCGGAGGAGACCGGAGAGCAGACCGGGGGCCGCCGGAGAGGTGAATATACAGGTTTTGTTTGTTTTTAACTTTTTTATTTCTTTTTTTCACCGCGTGGTAGCCGGGATGAAGAGGAGTTGTAGTCTCGTCTTCCTCCCAGGTACCACACGCATCGCGAATAAGCTTCAGCGTAATCGCAGTAGAAATGGTCATGCTGCGTTTTGCAAAGTAATGCGAATTCGGCGCGCAAATTAGCGCATCATGTGCACAGCACATCCGAATTCACATGGCTTTGCATGGCAGACTGTTCTACAAACGTTTTCGCGGCCGTAAAAATGCCGCAAAAATGCTACAAAAACGCTACGTGGGCACATGGCCTAAGGCTGTGTGCCCACAATGCGTTTTTTAAGCGTTTCGGCATGGCAAAAACGCTGCAGAAACGCTTAAAAACGCATGTTAGAAGGTCTGCCATGTTCCCCAATGATAGTCCGCATGTGCTGTGCACATGCTGCGGAAATTTCCACTGCGGATTATCATTGCGGAAAAAAACGCAGCACTACCAATTATTTCGCGTAAGCGCTGCTTTTTCGCCGCCATTGACTTGCATTGGAACAAATGGATTCCGCTTCACTAGATAAGCACATGCGGAATACATGCGTTCAATGTGCGGATGGTACCCGCGTGTGGAGGATGGGAGACTCTCCTCCGGACCCGGGTACCATAGAACCTGTCAAAAAAAAGAATAAAATATAAAATAAATGTTATATTTACCTTCTGACGGCCCCCGCTGCGCTCGTCCTCCCATGCCGGCAGCTCGCGATGGACTGAAGGACCTGCGCTGACGTCATAGTCATGTGACAGCAGGTCCTTCAGTGTACCGCGATCTGCCGGCAGCCAGGACGGAGCGAAGCAAGACTGCGGGGGCCATCGGAAGTTAAGTATAGATTTATAGATGGTGGCCTGATTCTAACGCATCGGGTATTCTAGAATATGTATGCGGCAGACCGGGCGCAATCAGCAGAGCGGTGTTTAAATTTGGCGCCAAAATCGCTGATTGGTCGCGGCCAACAACCGCGACCAATCAGCAAAGCGGTGTTGAAATTTAGCGGCTATATCGCTGATTGGTCACGGCCGGCAGTCGCGACTAATCAGCAGGGCGGGGTTTAAATTTTGCGCCAATAATGCTGATTGGTCACGGCCAGCGAACGTGACCAATCAGCAGAGCGGGGTTTAAATTTTGCGCCAATAATGCTGATTGGTTGCAGCCGCCGGTCGCGACCAATCAGCAAAGCGGTGTTTAAATTTGGCGCCAATAGTGGTGACTGGTCACGGCCACGACCATTCAGCAGAGCGGTGTTTAAATTTGGCGGCAATAATGCTGATTAGTCGCGGCCGGCAATTTGGCGCCAACAATACTGATTAGTCGTGGCCGGCAACCGCGACCAATCAGCAGAGCGGGGTTTAAATTTGGCGCCAAAATTGCTGATTGGTGGCGGCCGGTGTCTCGACCAATCAGCAGAGCGGGGTTTAAATTTGGCGCCAATAATGCTGATTGGTCGCAATCGCCGCCCGCGACCAATCAGCAGAGCGGTGTTTAAATTTGGCG
Organism: Phyllobates terribilis; assembly: GCF_046119375.1. Taxonomy (NCBI): domain Eukaryota; kingdom Metazoa; phylum Chordata; class Amphibia; order Anura; family Dendrobatidae; genus Phyllobates; species Phyllobates terribilis. The sequence goes on along the minus strand of NW_027362870.1, from coordinate 4,899,437 downwards.
CCAATACTGCTGATTGGTCGCGGCCGGCAACCGCGACCAATCAGCATAGCGGGGTTTAAATTTGGCGCCAATACTGCTGATTGGTCGCGGACGGCGACCGCGACCAATCAGCAGAGCGGTGTTTAAATTTTGCGCCAATATTGCTGATTGGTCGCGGACGGCGACCGCGACTAATCAGCAGAGCGGTGTTTAAATTTGGCGCCAATACTGCTGATTGATCTCGGCCAGCGACCGCGATCAATCAGCAGAGCGGTGTTTAAATTTGGCGCCAGTAATGCTGATTAGTCGCGGCCGGCATCCGCGACCAACTAGCGGAGCGGGTTTAAATTTGGCGCCAAAATCGCTGATTGGTCGCGTCTGGCGTCCGCGACCAATCAGCACAGCAGTGTTTAAATGTGGCGGCAAGATCGGTGATTGGTCGCGGCCGCTATTTAAATGTGGCGCCCAAATCGGTGATTGGTCACGGGCAGCGGCCGCGACCAATCAGCAGAGCGGTGTTTAACTTTAGCGCCAAGATCACTGATTGGTCGCGTGTGGAGAGCGAGACCAATCAGTGAATCGTATTGGTGAGGACCGGGGAGCGGAATCGTATTAGTGAGGACCGGGGAGCGCCGCTGCCTGTGCGGCTACTTCCGCTGCGAGAAGCCGGGAGATGAGCGACTGCTCGCAGCAGAAGTATCCGGACCCGCAGCGCCGCTCCCCGGTCCTCCCTTGACACCCTAGCCGCTGATGTCCCCACAGTATCCGCATGGTGTTACAAAGGTCCGGACATTTGTGTTAAAAATCGGTGATTGGTCGCTGGCGCTGCCGATTTTGGCGCCACATTTAAATAGCGTCCGCGACCAATCAGTACAGCGGTGTTTAAATGTGGAGCCAAGATCGGTGATTGGTCGCGGCCGATATTTAAATTTGGCGCCCAAATCGGTGATTGGTCGCGGGCAGCGTCCGCGACCAATCAGCACAGTAGTGTTTAACTTTTGCGGCAAGATCAGTGATTGGTCGCGGGCCAAGACCGCGACCAATCACCGATTTGTGCGGCACATTTAAATAGCGGCTGCGACCAATTGGATGTCAGCGCCGCTCCCCGATCCTCCCTTTAAATATCGGCCGCGACCAATCACCGATCTTGGCTACACGATCTTGGCTCCCGGCTGCATCTCCGTCCCGCAGATGGGTCCGGCGGTCGATGTCCTTCTGCTGGTACCGGCCGGGAGATGAGCGCCTCGCGGCGCTCATCTCCCGGCTGCATCGCCGCTGAGCTCCGTCCCGCAGATGAGCCGCTAACGGCCGCCATCTTTTTTCAGAAATCCCGCGGTGCTGATTGGCCGCTGCCGGACCAATGAGCGACGCGGGATTTCCAGGACAGACGGACAAACAGACAGACAGACGGGATAAGACAATTATACAGTAGATTTTTTTATTTTTAACCAGTCTTTGGGGTCACACTATATAAATCCATGCCGTTTTCATGGATTTCTATAGTGTGACCAAATTGACAAGCACTTTCCAAGTGATGCTAAAATCACTTGTAAAGCGCTTGTCAACCCGCATGTGGAAATGCATGTGAAGAACGCTTCACTTCTGCATGTCCCTGGCAGGAAAAACGCATGTACAATCCGCATGTACAATCCGCATGTACAATCCGCATATACAATCCGCATGTACAATCCGCATGTACAATCCGCATATACAATCCGCATGTACAATCCGCATGTACAATCCGCATGTACAATCCGCATGCACAATCCGCATGTACAATCCGCATATACAATCCGCATGTACAATCCGCATGTACAATCCGCATGTACAATCCGCATGCGTTTTTTCTGCCAGGGAGATGCAGAAACGCTCAGGAAAAATCCGGAGCTTTTGTGCATCGTGGGCACATAGCCTAAGTCTCTGCATTTGTCTGCTTACACATCTGTACATTTCTGAACACATTCAGGAAAAATTGCAGTACATTTGTTAAAATTGGGCATATAGCATACTATAGGTGTGACGCGCCCCCTGGGCCAGTGTTGTTTGGGGGATACCCGGAGCCGGATCAGATGGGGATTGTAGTCTCCGAGTGGCGGTGACCCGGTCCGTGCCCAGGGTGTCAAGCTCAGTGTGTGGCAGTCCTACAGATGTTGCTGGATGTTCTTTAGTGTCGACTACGCCACCCGTTGATGTGCGGTCAATACGGCCGCCGCTGCAGCAGGGTCCGCTGAGGCTGGTGGTGTGTGTGCAGCTTCTGGTGGTATAACCCCCAACGGGAGGGGTATAGCCTCAGGGGGTCAGTTGTAGAGGATGGTGGTTGTGGTGGTGCAGTGAGGATGATAATCAGACTCAGAGTCGGGCTGTGCAGTTCAGGGTTTTTACTTACTGCTGTTGTACTGGTCACTCCGGCCTTGAGTGACCGCCCGAGCCGTGCTGCGTCCACCAGGTCCTGGACTCGGCCAACCCCCAGGTAATTCTGGAGCGTGATCCTGAGCTCCCTTTCTGACGTTCCTTTCCTCTGGCCTTCCCCACCAGGGATCCACTTATGTCCGGCTCCCTCGGGCCTCTTGTTGGTAAAACCCTTGTCTCTGGGTTCCCTGACCCTATACTTGGTGTGCCTTCGCAGTGGATTTAGTGGGGGGTCGTGGCAGATCCTGCCCACAACCTCCGGTCTCTGGCTGAGGATTAGTGCCCTCCACCAGCTTGGGATCCGGTACCCTTGTGCCAACCCTTCACCCTTCTGGTTGTATTTGGGCTCTTGGGGTTCCCTCTTCTTCCCCTCTGGGTCCTCCTCTTTTTCTCTCTCTTCTTCCAGGACTGCTTGACCCTCTACAACAGACTGACTGGTAACTGTCTGCCTGTCTGACCCTGATCTAAGATGGTTCCCACCTTATATACTCCCTCTATGTGTGAGCTCAGGTGACCAGCACCCAATGAGCTCCTAGCTTTACCCAGACTGCTCCCCCTATCTGCCCCTACACTACTGGGATGTTCCACCCCCCTCCCACTCCAGCCAGGGACAGACACTGTCGTACCTGCACATATACCTAGTGGGAGTACCATCAGTCTGTCCCCCGGAAATGGGATGTATGTGTGACACCCCAGGGGTCTGGTTGCCACAGTGATAGAGATATTATGTCTGAGAGCAGGTGGGAGGTCCTTTGGTCAGGGATCCTGTGCATGCCACACCTCCTGCCCAGTCTTGGGAGGGGAAGAACTTCCCCTATATAAACCCGGGGCTGAAGCAGGGTTAGTAGTCAAGGAGAGTAGAGACAAGAAACAGTCACAGGAAGAAACAGCAGAAGCTCAGTGGGAGCAATACTACTACAAGTCAGGGGCTGGCAGCTGCAGAGCTCGCCCTGACTGAGAAGCTTTCTTACCGGACCCGGCGTCCGAGGCTGTGGGAACTAACTCTTACCCAGCAGCAGAAGCCGACCGGCAGGGGATTTCAGGTCCTCAGGCCCAGAAACCCGAAGGCACGGTCACACGCGTGGGACCAGCACCGCCATCGTGGAGCGGAAGCCATTAGAAGGCCCCGAGTCACCGGCCATACGGGTGAGCACCACACGGTACACTCAGGGACGTGGGCTACTTATATCCACTTCTAGCAAGGTAGCCAGAAGAGTGCAGTCAGTTTGGGAGGCCTACAACTCCGCCTGGCCAGGGGAGATCCCATCTGCTCAAGGACTGACCAGGCCCCGTTCACTAGCAAGTACTCCGGGAGGGTCTATCGTTGTTACCAGTAAAGACCCTGAATTACACCGCACCGTCTCTGAGTGGTTCCTGCTACCCCCATCATCCATCTGCTGCCCTGAGGCCATACCCCTCCCGTTGGGGGTTATACCATCTACGCTGCACCATCCATCCACCGGCCTCAGCGGACTGTCCTGCAGCGGCAGCTCCATAGCTGCATTCAACGGGTGGCGTAGTCGTCCTACATCTACCGCTGTTACATCGCCGCTCAGTTTGACTCCCGGGACACGGACCGGGTCACCGCCACGAGACTACAACCCTCAAGAGATCCAGCTCCGGGTAAGCTCCCGCGTGCGCAACGCAGCGCGACACAGGCCCAGGGGCGCGTCAACTTTGGCGTAGTCGGCAGGATTTCGTGCCCGCAACCACCGGGTACTGCGTGCCTGAAAAAGAGACTTTTCAAACTTACCTGTGGTGAAGATTCCCGCCATCCGGCGCCATCTTCAGCCTTCTTCCCGCCATCGGTGAAGTTTCCCGCCATCCGGCGCCATCTTTTGCCTTCTTCCCGCCATCCGTGGAGTTTTCCCGCCATTGGACGCCATCTTGAGGACGCCGCGCGGGAAGAAGAGGGGCGTGGACTCCGAAAGCGCGCGAGAACTGAAGCCCCGCCTCACGTCCGGACGTTGCGTAAGGTCCTGGAAGGAGCCCAGCAGACGCCGATGTCACAGGAGCGCGACGGAAGGTCCTCAACCCTGACGATCCACTGCGGAGCCGCGGCCTACGGAAGAGGATCATCGCAAGGTAGGCCACGGTCCACTAGGGGGGAGGAAGAAGTCGGATACGGAGGAGAGCTTCACTGCCTCAACCCCCGCCAGCGCTACCGCTGCTGCAGTTATGCCCTTCACCATGCCCTATATCCCGGGAGCAGCTTGGCTACCCCAGTACTCAGGGGAGTCACATACCCTGCATGACTTTAGAGAAAAGCTGGATAGCCTCTTCCAGGTGTACCCCCTCACAGAAGAGCAAAAAGTGAGCATCCTGGTGGCCCAACTAACCGGGGCAGCCAAAAGGGAAGTAAAATCCTGGCCACCTGGGAGGAAGACTGTCGCAGGGATACTAACCCGGCTGAAGGACACCTTTGATACCCGCACCTCAGCCGAGATTAAGCTTAGATTCTACGGGTGCAAGCAGCGAGCGCATGAGAGTGTAAGGGACTATGCACTAAACCTACAAGAGGCCCTGAGGGCCATTAAGCAGACCGACCCTGATGGAGTGGGAAACGAGGACAGGCTGTTGACCGAACAGTTTATAGAGGGACTGTATTGTAATACCCACCGAACCCAGTTGCGGGCAATGGCCTTACAGGATCCCCATCTGGGCTTTGCACAGTTCAAGGACAGAGCCATCCGGGTGCTCCGAGAACCGGCACCGGGTGGCGTTGTGACCCACAAGCGCCCTGCTATCACTTACCACCAGGAGGCGGCGCCCTTGTCGGCAGGGCCTGTGGGAGCTGATGCGCAGGCTTTGGACAATGACCCGGCTCCAGACCTACACCATCAGGTCCAAGAGCTAGCTAAGAGCGTTGCTGCGCTAACCCGAACTGTGCAGTCTTTACAGGCTTCCACCCCAGGGAAGATCCAGCTGGCATCCGGACCGGAGGACATCCCGTGGCGTCGACCAAGGAGGATCCCACCGGCCAGAGGAAGACCCAGTGACCGATACAGCGAGGACGGACGACCCATCTGCCGCCGCTGCAATCAACCTGGACATATGGCAAGGTACTGTTCTTTAAACGGGCACAACCTGGGGTAGAGGGCCAACCCCCAGGAAAAAGATCACCAGGCCCATCGAACTGGCGCGACAGATATGTGGGAGGACGTCCAGTCTTGCCTGTGGTACTGGATGGCATTCCCATGAGTGCCCTACTGGACACCGGGTCACAGGTCACCACCATCCCGTACGTGCTCTTTAAGCAGTACTGGAATGACTCGGATATTACCCGCTACCCTGACGACGACTTGAGTATCATCGCCAGCAATGGCCAGCCCGTGCCACAGATCGGATTTAAAGAGGTGACCATCAAAATCGGTAGAGTCGAACTGGCAGCACAGGGACTGATCATTGTAGATATTGACAAACATGAGAGTCACCCAAAAATAACTCTAGGAACTAATGTAATTGAAAATTGTCTTGCAGAGGTGATTTTCCTTTTACAGCAGGTTGCCAAGAACGCCAGCTCCGGCGAGCAGCGGGTGCTCCAGAAAGAGATCCGGGCACTGATGCGACGGCAACAGGTGGAACTCTCTGGCGGTGAGATTGGTAGCGTAAGAATATGTGACCCTTTTCCTATTGCCATGCCCCCAAAAAGTGAAATGATGATTTGGTGCCGGGCAGCTATTGGTCTGAGAGGTAGAGATTACCAGGCAATGGTAGAACCAGTTTACTCAGACAGTAGGCCCACCATTTTGACAGCACGGGGGGTGGTCAATGTACGCCATGGGAGGGTTCCCGTTCGCATAATCAATATCGGGGAGAGGGAAGTGTACCTGCCCCGGTATGCCACGCTAGCCAAATTATATACCATTAACCAAAATGCTATACAATCTGTGGAACCCTTGCCTCCATCTCACCCGGAGGAAGGTAACGGCTCTAAGAAAACAAAGGAGGACTGGTGTCAGCAACTACATTTGGGTACTGACTCCACTCCCTCACATCAGAAACAGGGAGTCTATCGGGTGGTTCAAGAGTACGAGAGAGTGTTTAGTAAACACCCGTTAGACTTTGGGCGAGTCAAGGGGGTAGAACACCACATCCCCACGGGAGACCATCCTCCCATAAAAGAGAGGTATCGACCCGTACCCCCTGCACACTACCAACACGCCAAGGGGATGCTTAGAGACATGAAGGAGGCTGGGGTGATCAGGGATAGCTGTAGCCCCTGGGCAGCTCCACTAGTCTTAGTCCGAAAGAAAGACAACACCATGAGGATGTGTGTAGATTACCGGAAAATCAACCGTATCACACACAAGGATGCGTACCCCTTACCAAGGATAGAGGAGTCATTGGCTGCTTTAAGATCTGCTAACTTCTTCTCTACCTTGGATCTCACTAGCGGGTACTGGCAGGTTCCTGTAGCAGAGGCGGACCGGGAGAAGACCGCATTCACCACCCCGATGGGACTTAGCGAGTTCACCTGCATGCCGTTCGGACTCTGCAACGCACCAGGAACCTTCCAACGACTAATGGAGTGTTGTCTGGGCCACAGAAACTTCGAGACGGTCCTGTTGTACCTGGACGATGTCATCGTATATTCCAAGACGTATGAGGACCACCTGAAACACCTGGCGGAAGTGTTCGAAGCTCTGGCGAGTTACGGCCTAAAGGTGAAACCCTCCAAGTGTCACCTCCTGAAACCAAAGGTGCAGTACCTGGGACACGTGGTGAGTGCTGACGGAGTGGCTCCCGACCCTGATAAGATCACCGCAATTAAGGAATGGCCAAGCCCCTCCAGCGTAAAAGAAGTGCGGCAGTTCCTCGGGTTGGTAGGCTACTACCGAAGGTTTATTCCCGGTTTCACCAAGAAGGCAGCACCTATGCAGGACCTCCTGATAGGCCAGTCCCGGAAGGCCAAGAACCAGAAGCCGCCCTTCAAATGGGAGGAGCTGGAAGAAGAGTCCTTCCGCCAGCTGAAGATGGCCCTCACGGGGGACGAAATCCTGGCGTACCCGGATTATAGCCAGCCCTTTATCCTCTACACTGACGCCAGTAACATCGGGCTAGGAGCCGTACTGTCCCAGATCCAGCAGGGGAAGGAACGAGTAATCGCCTACGCCAGCCGAAAACTGCGACCCACCGAAAGGAACCCCGAGAATTACAGCTCATTTAAGCTGGAGTTCCTGGCCGTAGTATGGGCAGTCACCGAGCGCTTTAAGCATTACCTCGCTTCTTCCCGGTTCACCGTGTACACGGATAACAACCCGTTGACACACCTGGACACGGCAAGACTCGGTGCCCTGGAGCAGAGGTGGATGGCCCGTCTGTCCAACTACGAGTTCACAATCAAATACCGGGCAGGACGCTCCAATACCAACGCGGACGCCCTGTCCAGGATGCCCAACCTGCCGGACGGAGGAGAAGATCCGGAGGGACTGGAAGAAGTTGAACTCCCTGCGTTCCACCGTCATGGGACTATTCAGTATTCCCACCAGGTAAGGAGTAAGCAGACTGCTACGTTGAACCCCTTACCCCACTACAACTGGGCGGAAACGCAAGACAGCGACCCTGCCGTCCGACTGGTGAAGGAGATGCTGACTCGGCCGGAGGCTCGCCTTGAACCAGACGCTCCGGAGGAAGCCAAACAACTATGGGCAGAGAAGAGTCGACTGTTCCTTTACAAAGGGAAGTTGTGCCGCAGAATGGTTAACTCCCGGACGCATGAATTACTCTGGCAAGTAGTGGTGCCACGAAGGGACGCAGCCATGGTGATGGAGGCATACCACGACGGAGCTGGGCACTTCGGGTGGAAGAAGCTGGAGTTCCTGCTGCGCGAGCGGTTCCACTGGGTAGGCATGAGGGGAACCATTGAGAAGTGGTGCAGAGACTGTGGCCCGTGCAACCTGAGAAGGAAGGACCGTGCCAGCCAGAAGACTCCCCTGCAGTCCATCGTCACCCGGCAACCGTTGGAACTGGTAGCCTTGGATCATGTAAAACTGACCCCAAGCAGAAGTGGCTACGTCTACGCGTTAACCATCGTGGATCATTACTCCCGGTTTCTGGTTGTCGTCCCCGTCAAGGACTTAACGGCTCAAACAGCAGCTAGAGCCTTCCAGCAGCACTTTTGCCATCCACACGGGTACCCGGACCAAGTGCTGACGGACCAGGGACCTGCCTTTGAAGCGGAGGTCTTCCAGGAATTCTGCAATGTGTATGGCTGCCGGAAGATAAGGACGACACCCTACCATCCGCAAACTAATGGACTTTGTGAGAAAATGAACCAGGTGGTAATAGATCTTCTAAAAACGTTGCCCCTGGAAGAACGCAGTCTGTGGCCTGAGAAGTTGCCCGATCTGGTGGACCTATACAACCACATCCCGGTAGGTTCCACCAACTGTACCCCGGCTTACCTAATGAGGGCAAGACCTGGTAAGTTACCTGTTGACCTGGAAATGGGAGTCCTGACACCCGAGGACACTTCACCAGAAACAGACTGAGACACAGAGAGGCAGCAGCAGTACCGGAGAGTACAGGAGAGCGTGGAGCGAAGTCTCTGTCAGGCTAGGGAAAGACAAGAGAAAACTTACAACCAGTATGCTCCCGCTGTTCCCCTGGTACCCGGAGAGCAGGTCTTGAAGAGGAAGAGACGGCTCCACAAGTTGGATGACCAGTGGGAGAAGGACCCGTACACCGTACTGCCCTCAAGCCACGAGAACCCGAAGGTCTGTACCATCAGTAAAGACGGAGGGGAAACCACCGCCATTGTATCCCTGGACCACCTGAAGAAGTGTCCCGAACAACTGAGGAACCCTGAAGAGGAACAAGAAGACCATCGACCCGTAGAGGAAAGGGAAGATATGGTTAGTACTGTGCTCGGGGACTTCCCTCGGTCTTGGACTCAAGTCAATGGTGCAGTTGTGGTACCCGTACTCACCTTCCTCCAACCAGCATCCCAAGCACCTACGGAGCAACAGGTAGAGCTGGAAGAACAGCCGGTCCAGGAGGCAGAAGACTCCACACAAGCAGAACAGGAGGATCAACCCTCTGCTTATAGTGAGCCTGCCGTACCCCTAGTGAGACAAAGAGCCGGTAGACAGCTGCCCAGTTTACCCTTGACAGCTCCTACACCCTGTAGTTCAGGGCCAGACAGTCAGCTCCGTAGGTCCACTAGGGCCACTAGAGGCCAGTTACCCGCACGCTGGAGGATTTGAAGTGTATAGATTGTTTTATTTATGTTTATCTGTGTATTGTTGCTTGTGTATAATTTTGTGTTTCCAGTTATTTTTAGGAATCCTTGGTGGATTTACCGGGAATCCTTGTACATAGTTGGAGCGTAACCCAGGATGGACTAGAGACTGTTAAGGACTCGGGGTAGGACAGACCCCTACCTGGTTACGTCTCCCTGTTTTGGTGAAATGGACACCTTGCTTTCTTCAAAGACTGCACCCGGTTACGGACATGCCGTGACCACCTTTATGTGTTTCTTATTGTATTGTTATTGTTATATCTTGTTATGTTTTTCTAAAATATGTTTAGTCCCGGAGTACTAAATTTCACTAGGGGGGAATGTGACACCCCAGGGGTCTGGTTGCCACAGTGATAGAGATATTATGTCTGAGAGCAGGTGGGAGGTCCTTTGGTCAGGGATCCTGTGCATGCCACACCTCCTGCCCAGTCTTGGGAGGGGAAGAACTTCCCCTATATAAACCCGGGGCTGAAGCAGGGTTAGTAGTCAAGGAGAGTAGAGACAAGAAACAGTCACAGGAAGAAACAGCAGAAGCTCAGTGGGAGCAATACTACTACAAGTCAGGGGCTGGCAGCTGCAGAGCTCGCCCTGACTGAGAAGCTTTCTTACCGGACCCGGCGTCCGAGGCTGTGGGAACTAACTCTTACCCAGCAGCAGAAGCCGACCGGCAGGGGATTTCAGGTCCTCAGGCCCAGAAACCCGAAGGCACGGTCACACGCGTGGGACCAGCACCGCCATCGTGGAGCGGAAGCCATTAGAAGGCCCCGAGTCACCGGCCATACGGGTGAGCACCACACGGTACACTCAGGGACGTGGGCTACTTATATCCACTTCTAGCAAGGTAGCCAGAAGAGTGCAGTCAGTTTGGGAGGCCTACAACTCCACCTGGCCAGGGGAGATCCCATCTGCTCAAGGACTGACCAGGCCCCGTTCACTAGCAAGTACTCCGGGAGGGTCTATCGTTGTTACCAGTAAAGACCCTGAATTACACCGCACCGTCTCTGAGTGGTTCCTGCTACCCCCATTATCCATCTGCTGCCCTGAGGCCATACCCCTCCCGTTGGGGGTTATACCATCTACGCTGCACCATCCATCCACCGGCCTCAGCGGACTGTCCTGCAGCGGCAGCTCCATAGCTGCATTCAACGGGTGGCGTAGTCGTCCTACATCTACCGCTGTTACATCGCCGCTCAGTTTGACTCCCTGGGCACGGACCGGGTCACCGCCACGAGACTACAACCCTCAAGAGATCCGGCTCCGGGTAAGCTCCCGCGTGCGCAACGCAGCGCGACACAGGCCCAGGGGCGCGTCATATGTAGTGTATGCAGCTAACTGAGCTCAGTTCCACACTCCATCCTTACCCGGGAGTGGAATATCACACCTCTGGCTTGAGGTGCAATACCCCTGTAGCAGCCGAATCCTCAGGGTGCTACAGGTGCTTCTCACAAAATTAGAATATCATCAAAAAGTTAATTTATTTCAGTTCTTCAATACAAAAAGTAAAACTCATATTATATAGAGTCATTACAGACAGAGTGATCTATTTTAAGTGTTTATTTCTGTTAATGCTATTATCTCAGTAAATTAGAATACTTTATAACACCAGCTTGAAAAATGTTTTTAAAATCTGAAATGTTGTCCTACTGAAATGTATGTTCAGTAAATGCCCTCAATACTTGGCCAGGCTCCTTTTGCATCAATTACTGCATCAATGCGGCAATGTGGCATGGAGGCGATCAGCCTGTGACACTGCTGAGGTGTTATGGAAGCCCAGGTGGCTTTGATAGAAGCCTTCAGCTCGTCTGCATTGTTGGGTCTGGTGTCTCTCATCTTTCTCTTGACAATACCCCATAGATTCTCTATAATAGATTCTCTATGGGGTTAAGGTCAGGTGAGTTTGCTGCCAATCAAGCACAGTGATACTGTTGTGTAAACCAGGTATTGGTACTTTTGGCCGTGTGGACAGGTGCCAAGTCCTGCTGGAAAATGACATTTCCATCTCCATAAAGCTTGTCGGCAGAGGGAAGCATGAAGTGCTCTACAATGTCCTGGTAGACGGATGCGCTGACTTTGGTCTTGATAAAACACAGTGGACCTACACCAGCAGATGACATGGCTCCCCAAACCATCACCGATTGTGGAAACTTCACATGAGACCTCCAGCAGCTTGGATTGTGGCCTCTCCACTCTTCCTCCAGACTCTGGGACCTTGATTTCCAAATTAAATGCAAAATTTACTTTCATCGGAAAACAACACCTTGGACCACTGAGCAACAGTCCAGGTGTTTTTCTCCTTGGCCCAGGTAAGATGCTTCTGGCGCTGTCTATTGGTGATGAGTGGCTCGACACAAGGAATGTGACACTTGTAGCCCATGTCCTGGATACGTCTGTGTGTGATGGCTCTTGAAGCAATGACTCCAGCAGCAGTCCACTCCTTGTGAATCTTCCCCAAATGTTTGAATGGCCTTTCCTTAACAATCTTTTCAAGGCTGCGGTTATCCCGGTTGCTTGTGCACCTCTTCCTACCACACTTTTTCTTTCCACTCAACTTTCCATAAATATGCTTGGATACAGCACTCTGTTAACAGCCAGCTTCTTTAGCAATGACCTTTTGTGGTTTACACTCCTTGTGGAGTGTGTCAATGACTGCCTTCTGGACATCTGTCAAGTCAGCAGTCTTCCCCATGATTGTGGAGCCTACTGAAACAGACAAAGGGACCTTTTTAAATGCGTAAGAAGCCTTTGCAGGTGATTTTTGTTAATGATTCTAATTTACTGAGATAATGACTTTGTGTTTTCATTGGCTGTAAGCCATCATTATCAACATTAACAGAAATAAACACTTGAAATAGATCACTCTGTAATGACTCTGTATAATATATGAGTTTCACTTTTTGGATTGAAGAACTGAAATAAATTAACTTTTTGATGATATTCTAATTTTGTGAGAAGCACCTGTATGTTTGATGCATCTCATTAGCTAAGCTCAACCTCTTCCTTGCTTCACCTCAATTTGAGCCATAAATTGTGATATTTCATTTTGGTGCATTTTATGACTCCTTTTTGTCACACTTTTCTCATAACTATTTTGTTTATAACTGAGGGAAAATAACAAAATCTTATTTGTTGTACTCAAGTTTTCACAGAAACATCTGATAAAGTGTTGACTTATTTTTCTGAGTTAAACTCTTCCTTTTGGCCCTCTATATATTTGAGTTTGACAGCCCTGATGTAGATGGATGATGATGTGGCAAGAAGGGGCAGAGGGGCAGAGCCTCCTGGCTCTCAGCTTCGCTCTCCACTGCTCACAGGAGACAGCAGTTACTTCACAAATGTAACTGATAGAAAAGATGTCACGTAAGAGGGGGTCAGGGGAGCGATGTGCTGCAGGAGGGGGAAGATTAGCCAGGGGAGTGGTGTGCTGCAGGAAGAGGAGGATTATGCAGGGGAGTGATGTAATGCAGGATAGGGAGAATCATGCAGGGAGCGATGTGCTGCAGGAAGAGGAGGATTAGGCAGGGAGCGCTGTGCTGCAGGAAGAGGAGGATTAGGCAGGGGAGTGATGTAATGCAGGAGGGGGAGGCTTAGGCAGGGAAGCGATGTGCTGCAGGAAGAGGTGGCTTATGCAGGGGAGTGATGTAATGCAATAGGAGAGGATTAGGCAGGGAGCGATATGCTGCAGGAAGTGCAGGATTTGGCAGTGGGCGATGTGGTGCAAGAGGGGATTTGGCAGTGGGTGATGTGGTGCAGGAAGGGAGAGATTTAGAAAGGGCACAATGTGCTGCAAGGAGGGGAGGATTAGACGGGAGCAATGTGCCGCAAGAGGGGGAGGTTTAGACAGGGGAGTGATGTGCTGCAGAAGTGGGAGAATTAAGCGGTGAGAAACATGCTGCAGGACGGGGAGGGTTAGGCAGGGGAGCAATGTGCTGCAGGTGGAAGGAGAATCTGTGACTACAGCCCAGTGTTTAAGGTTTATTGGAGCCTGTCTTTTATATATTTTATTGTTTTTTTTCTGACAAAACTGCATAACATCTGACATGAAGTCCGCTTAGCAGTCACTGTCCCTGTAGATTGTTACTGTCCAGGTTCACCGCGGTCTCTTTTTGTTTTTAGTGCCAATCTGACAGCAGTGAAGGTTCCGCTGATAATGGCGGTCGGGTTCCGAATAGAATGTTCATGTCTGTTCTCATTGTAGTAACATCACGGAATATGCTAATTTCTTCTGACCACACCCGATGACTGAATAAAGGCGCCTCACCCACTTGTCTATGTCATCACTTTGTGTTGTCACAATGATCTAAGGGGATAAAAAAACGCTCCTGGCAGCTTTACAGTCGTCCCTTCGTGTTAAAGGAGCAGGATGATAGAGCCGCACCATGCCAGCCAGAAGAAAAGAAAGTGGAGCCCTTCAAGATGATGAAGCAAGAAAGCAGACTGTGGAAGGCCATCCAGGACCAAGAGCATCATGAGGGCCTGGTAACGTATACTACACAACTGTTCTGTATATGCTCATGCCATGTAAACCTATGGTGGCCGATTCATCAAGGCTGGTGGATTTCTATACCAGCATTCATGAAGCGCCTATTGGAGGAACGTGCACCAAATTCATTAAAAAGACTAAACCTCTTAATGAACTTGACTCATCCTTAAAGGGGTTGTTCCCTTTCAATAAATGAATGTCCCTAGCTGCAGGTCATTTAATTAAAAAAAAGAGGTTCCACCATCTCAGAGCTGCAGCAGCTCAGTGCGCTCAGCTGGGCAGTCCGTCTGATTACATTTGTTGGCTGCGGCAGTATTGAGGTGATGGCAGTGCCATACACAATCCCAGGAATGGGTCAGGACAGCACAGTTTGATTCTTTATACCTGCAGCCAGGGTCATTCATTTATTGAAATATCCCCTTAAAGCTGACGTACTACACCTCAAGAAATGTACTCCAGTCAAAAGATGGAGTCAATTTCAGTCCTATTTTACACCACTTTTCCAGCCTAATTTGTAATAAGTTTTCAGGTAAAGCTAAGCCACAAGCGGTCCAGATAAGCTCTGTTCACTATTTAAGAAGTTAAAAGAGTGGGTGTAAAAAGGTCAGAGTATTTAAATGTAAGTTGCGCAGGAATTTACTGAGATTCAAACAGTTGTGCAACACATTTCCGGTGAAAACTGCTTGATGAAAAATGTTCCTTGAATAATATAACATTTCAGGTTAGTGGTAATAGATTTTATTATGGGACGTTGATCCAGGGAACTAGTCTGATTGCCATATGTGGAGTCGGGAAGGAATTTTTCCCCTAAAATGGGGCAATTAGCATCTGCCTCATGGGGTTTTTGCCTTCCTCTGGATCAACACATTAGCTTTTAGGTTGAACTTGATGGACTTGTGTCTTTCAACCTTAAAACTATGAAACTGTCCCTGTATTGAGGTTCAAGGGTGAAGCCCAGGGTTCATTTGGAACCATCAGAAATGGTGTGTTTTGCGCCCAGTCTGTCCAAGGAAGCCTGTTTGAGCCAACGGCCTCAGAAATATCCTAACATTTCAGAAAGTAGCAATAGTTAGGGTGGCTGAACCATTCTAGCCTTAAGTTTGCCCCTCCAGTCAGCATCTACTATGTAGATGCAATCAAGGCCATGTAATAAGTCTTTATCGCTGTACAGGGCTGTAAGAGTGAAGGCCAGAGTTCCTTTGGAACCTGTAGGATAGACTGGCTTTTGCCAAGTCTTTCCAAAGAAGCTTTTTTGAGCCATAGGCCTCAGACAGGTCCTAACAAGAAAGTGGCATTAGATAGGTTTTTCTTTAGTTAGGATTGATTCAACTACTCAAGCCTCAAGCGCACTCCTCCGGCCAGCAGCTACTCTGTAGATGCAACCCTGGGCCTATGGTAAGTATCTATCCCTGTACAGGGGTGTAATGGTAAAAACCTGGGTTCCCTTGGGATCTGCAGAATGGAGTAGCTTGTGCCAAGTCTGTCCGAGGAAGTCTGTTTGAGCCAACAGCCTTAAACAGATCCCAGTATTTAGGAAAAAAAAAAGCTTCAGTTAGAGTTGAATCAACCACTATAGCCTCAAGCTCGCTCCTCCGGCCAGCAGCTACTCTGTAGATGCAGCCCTGGGCCTATGGTAAGTATCTATCCATGTACAGGCGTGTAATGGTAAAGGCCAGGGTTCCCTTGGGATCTGCAGAATGGAGTAGCTTGCGCCAAGTCTGTCCGAGAAAGCCTTTTTGAGCTGATGGATTTAAACAAATTTCAACATTTAGGAAAAAAGCATTAATCTATTTCAGTTAGAGTTAATTCAATTACTCTAGCATAAAGATCCTAATTCACTTTGTCTAAAGGAAGTTAGTTGGCAAATTTTTATTGTGTGAGCAATGAGGTTATGGAACTCTCTACCACATGAACTTGAAATACTAAATTTTCTAAAAAAAATTCAAGGAGGGCATATGTGTGCCTTTCTTGAATAATATAAAATTGCAGGTTATCCGTACTAGATTTTGTTATGGGACGTTGATCCAGGGAACTAGTCTGATTGCCATATGTGGAGTCGGGAAGGAATTTTTCCTCTAATATGGGGCAATTAGCATCTGCCTCATGGGGTTTTTGCCTTCCTCTGGATCAACACATTAGCTTTTAGGTTGAACTTGATGGACTTGTGTCTTTCAACCTTAAAACTATGAAACTGTCCATGTATTGAGGTTCAAGGGTGAAGCCCAGGGTTCATTTGGAAACATCAGAAATGGTGTGTTTTGCGCCCAGTCTGTCCAAGGAAGCCTGTTTGAGCCAACGGCCTCAGAAATATCCTAACATTTAAGAAAGTAGCAATAGTTAGGGTTGGCTGAACCATTCTAGCCTTAAGTTTGCCCCTCCAGTCAGTATCTACTATGTAGATGCAATCAAGGCCCTGCAATAAGTCTTTATCGCTGTACAGAGCTGAAAGAGTGAAGGCCAGAGTTCCTTTGGAACCTGTAGGATAGACTGGCTTTTGCCAAGTCTTTCCAAAGAAGCTTTTTTGAGCCATAGGCCTCAGACAGGTCCTAACAAGAAAGTGGCATTAGATAGGTTTTTCTTTAGTTAGGATTGATTCAACTACTCAAGCCTCAAGCGCACTCCTCCGGCCAGCAGCTACTCTGTAGATGCAACCCTGGGCCTATGGTAAGTATCTATCCCTGTACAGGGGTGTAATGGTAAAAAACAGGGTTCCCTTGGGATCTGCAGAATGGAGTAGCTTGCGCCAAGTCTGTCCGAGGAAGTCTGTTTGAGCCAACAGCCTTAAACAGATCCCAGTATTTAGGAAAAAAAAGCTTTAGTTAGAGTTGAATCAACCACTATAGCCTCAAGCTCGCTCCTCCGGCCAGCAGCTACTCTGTAGATGCAGCCCTGGGCCTATGGTAAGTATCTATCCCTGTACAGGGGTGTAATGGTAAAGGCCAGGGTTCCCTTGGGATCTGCAGAATGGAGTAGCTTGCGCCAAGTCTGTCCGAGAAAGCCTTTTTGAGCTGATGGATTTAAACAAATTTCAACATTTAGGAAAAAAGCATTAATCTATTTCAGTTAGAGTTAATTCAATTACTCTAGCATAAAGATCCTAATTCACTTTGTCTAAAGGAAGTTAGTTGGCAAATTTTTATTGTGTGAGCAATGAGGTTATGAAACTCTCTACCACATGAAATTGAAATACTTAATTTTCTAAAAAAAATTCAAGGAGGGCATGTGTGTGCCTTTCTTGAATAATATAAAATTGCAGGTTATCCGTACTAGATTTTGTTATGGGACGTTGATCCAGGGAACTAGTCTGATTGCCATATGTGGAGTCGGGAAGGAATTGTTCCCCTAATATGGGGCAATTAGCATCTGCCTCATGGGGTTTTTGCCTTCCTCTGGATCAACACATTAGCTTTTAGGTTGAATTTGACAGACTTGTGTCTTTCAACCTTAAAACTATGAAACGGTCCCTGTATAGAGGTTCAAGGGTGAAGCCCAGGGTTCATTTGGAAACATCAGAAATGGTGTTTTGTGCCAAGTCTGTCCAAGGAAGCCTGTTTGAGCCAATGGTCTCAGAAATATCCTAACATTTAAGAAAGTAGCAATAGTTAGGGTTGGCTGAACCATTCTAACTTTAAATTTGCCCCTCCAGTCAGCATCTACTATGTAGATGCAATCAAGGCCCTGTAATAAGTCTTTATCACTGTACAGGGCTGTAAGAGTGAAGGCCAGTGTTCCTTTGGAACCTGTAGGATAGACTGGCTTTTGCCAAGTCTTTCCAAAGAAGCTTTTTTGAGCCATAGGCCTCAGACAGGTCCTAACAAGAAAGTGTCATTAGATAGGTTTTTCTTTAGTTAGGATTGATTCAACTACTCAAGCCTCAAGCGCACTCCTCCGGCCAGCAGCTACTCTGTAGATGCAACCCTGGGCCTATGGTAAGTATCTATCCCTGTACAGGTGTGTAATGGTAAAAACCAGGGTTCCCTTGGGATCTGCAGAATGGAGTAGCTTGCGCCAAGTCTGTCCGAGGAAGTCTGTTTGAGCCAACAGCCTTAAACAGATCCCAGTATTTAGGAAAAAAAAGCTTTAGTTAGAGTTGAATCAACCACTATAGCCTCAAGCTCGCTCCTCCGGCCAGCAGCTACTCTGTAGATGCAGCCCTGGGCCTATGGTAAGTATCTATCCCTGTACAGGGGTGTAATGATAAAGGCCAGGGTTCCCTTGGGATCTGCAGAATGGAGTAGCTTGCGCCAAGTCTGTCCGAGAAAGCCTTTTTGAGCTGATGGATTTAAACAAATTTCAACATTTAGGAAAAAAGCATTAATCTATTTCAGTTAGAGTTAATTCAATTACTCTAGCATAAAGATCCTAATTCACTTTGTCTAAAGGAAGTTAGTTGGCAAATTTTTATTGTGTGAGCAATGAGGTTATGAAACTCTCTACCACATGAAATTGAAATACTTAATTTTCTAAAAAAAATTCAAGGAGGGCATGTGTGTGCCTTTCTTGAATAATATAAAATTGCAGGTGATCCGTACTAGATTTTGTTATGGGACGTTGATCCAGGGAACTAGTCTGATTGCCATATGTGGAGTCGGGAAGGAATTTTTCCCCTAATATGGGGCAATTAGCATCTGCCTCATGGGGTTTTTGCCTTCCTCTGGATCAACACATTAGCTTTTAGGTTGAACTTGATGGACTTGTGTCTTTCAACCTTAAAACTATGAAACGGTCCCTGTATAGAGGTTCAAGGGTGAAGCCCAGGGTTCATTTGGAAACATCAGAAATGGTGTGTTTTGCGCCAAGTCTGTCCAAGGAAGCCTGTTTGAGCCAACGGCCTCAGAAATATCCTAACATTTAAGAAAGTAGAAATAGTTAGGGTTGGCTGAACCATTCTAACCTTAAGTTTGCCCCTCCAGTCAGCATCTACTATGTAGATGCAATCAAGGCCCTGTAATAAGTCTTTATCACTGTACAGGGCTGTAAGAGTGAAGGTCAGAGTTCCTTTGGAACCTGTAGGATAGACTGGCTTTTGCCAAGTTTTTCCAAAGAAGCTTTTTTTGAGCCATAGGCCTCAGACAGGTCCTAACAAGAAAGTGTCATTAGATAGGTTTTTCTTTAGTTAGGATTGACTCAACTACTCAAGCCTCAAGCGCACTCCTCCGGCCAGCAGCTACTCTGTAGATGCAACCCTGGGCCTATGGTAAGTATCTATCCCTGTACAGGGGTGTAATGGTAAAAACCAGGGTTCCCTTGGGATCTGCAGAATGGAGTAGCTTGCGCCAAGTCTGTCCGAGGAAGTCTGTTTGAGCCAACAGCCTTAAACAGATCCCAGTATTTAGGAAAAAAAAGCTTTAGTTAGAGTTGAATCAACCACTATAGCCTCAAGCTCGCTCCTCCGGCCAGCAGCTACTCTGTAGATGCAACCCTGGGCCTATGGTAAGTATCTATCCCTGTACAGGGGTGTAATGGTAAAGGCCAGGGTTCCCTTGGGATCTGCAGAATGGAGTAGCTTGCGCCAAGTCTGTCCGAGAAAGCCTTTTTGAGCCAATGGCCTTAGACAGAACCCATCATTTAGTAATAAAAAAGCTTTAGTTAGAGTTATAGCCTCAAGCTCGCTCCTCTGGCCAGCAGCTACTCTGTAGATGCAACCCTGAGCATGTGGTAAGTCTCCATTCCTGTAAAGGGGTGTAATGGTAAAGATCAGGGTTCCTTTTGACCTGCTTATGCCAAGTCTGTCAAAGGAAGCCTTTTTGAGCTGATGGCTCTAAACAGATCCTAATGTTTAGGAAAAAAGCTTACGTGTATTTCAGTTAGATTAAAAGTAAAGCCAACAAAAGAGAATTTAACTTTCCCCAAAAAATCAATTATTAATATAGCATTTACCTGCCCAGATCTCAGAACTAATGCACTATTAGGATGTAGCAATCCCATATAATTTTGTGTGCAGTTTTAATACTATGTAATCACCCCCCTCCATTAATTGGTAATATGTGAGTGGTTGTCACATCAGTATTTTGCACCTGTGTTGCTGTCATCGTTATTATATGGTATGATTAGTACTGAGACCTAGGCAGGTAAACACTGTTGCCCTTTTTTCCTGTGTTAATTCTTGAATTTTGGTGGGAATTTAAATTTGTCTTTGCTTTTAATGTTAGTGTAGGGACTCGCAAGTATGAGGACCCTTGACGCGGGTTGCGAGCTTGTGTATTTTGGCCAAAATATTTACTAATACCTCATATATATCATATATATTTTTTGCACGTTATTTTTATTCAGGGTGCAGCCAGACCCATCAATGTTGGCCTTGTAAACTAGGGTGTCTGTCTTCATGGGGTGTACTTAAAAAGTGCTGGGCAGCCCGCCTAATCTAATAGTTTGGGCTTCACTAATAGGCTGTAAGCCAGACATTGTGCACTACCTATGTGTGACCAGTGCCCTATACAAGGCTTATTTGTGTGCAGTTTTAATACTAAGCTATCACCCCCTCCATGAATTGGTAGGTTGTGAGTGGTTGTCTCATCAATATTTTGCACCTGTGTTGCTGACTTCTTCATTATATGGGTTTGCTGCATCCTTGTAATTATTGTTGCTGTATTTGCTGTGTTAATTCTTGAATTTTGGTGGGAACTTTAATTCCTTGTTTTTGTGACTTTGCTTTTAATGTTAGTGTAGGGACTCGCAAGTATGAGGACCCTTGAGCAGGTTGCGAGCTTGTATATTTTGGCCAAAATATCGACCAATACCTCATATATATCATATATATTTTTTACATGCTATTTTTATTCAGGGTGCAGCCAAGCCCATCTACAGGTGCATCTCACAAAATTAGAATATCACCATAAAAGTTAATTTATTTCAGTTCTTCAATACAAAACGTGAAACTCATATATTATATAGAGCCATTACACACAGAGTGATCTATTTCACGTGTTTATTTCTGTTAATGTTGATGATTATGGCTTACAGCCAATGAAAACTCAAAAGTCATTATTTCAATTAATTAGAATACCTTATAACAACAGCTTGAAAAATGTTTTCAAAATCCAAAATGTTATCCTACTGAAATGTATGTTCAATAAATGCCCTCAATACTTGGTCGGGGCTCCTTTTACATCAATTACTGCATCAATGCGGCAATGTGGCATGGAGGGATCAGCCTGTGGCACTGCTGAGGGGTTATGGAAGCCCAGGTGGCTTTGATAGAAGCCTTCAGGTCGTCTGCATTGTTGGGTCTGGTGTCTCTCATTTTCCTCTTGACAATACCCCATAGATTCTTTATGGGGTTAAGGTCAGGTGAGTTTGCTGCCAATCAAGCACAGTGATACTGTTGTTTTAAACCAGGTATTAGTACTTTTGTCAGTGTGGACAGGGGCCAAGTCCTGCTGGAGAATGAAATTTCCATCTCCAAAAAGCTTGGCGTAGCTAAGGTTTTGGTTCAGGGGGCCGAAACTTCTGAGTGGGCCTCTAACCAGGTAACCCTGATTCCAACTATAGCGGCGCACCCAGATAGTTGATGTAGGAAAACCTCAGCAGATGACCGCGCTGTTACTAAAAATAATCTCTATACAAAGACCAGCACTGATATTACCGCCATATGGTGACATATATTGATAGATGCCAGTCCTGCAGAACATATAAGAGATCACAGCTCAGTTATATATAGTACCTTACAGCTGACGTTCTTTCTGATTAAATTGTTCACTTTTCCCGTCTTTTCCATCTGGCCCAGACCGACACGACAACTTCTCCAGCCAGGGCTCAGAGTCTCAGGTATGCAGAGATCACAACAAAGACACATTTGACTCCTTACATTTCAGGCACTGACCACATCTATCCCCAACCTGCACAAACTTCTCATCCTGCTGATACCCCAATACTGAGCCTCTGCTGCAAAATGTGTCCCTATTACTGCACCTACTGTGTGCCCTCTAGATGGTAAAACAAACCTCTAAAATAAAGTAATGCCGTGTGCAAGTGTCCTAGAAAACAGTGCCCACATTGTGCCCCCTAGAAAGTAATAGTGCCCCTTCGACAGTCACGATAACCTGAGTTCCCCTATAACAATAAGTGCCCACCTAAGATTTAATAATGTCCTGAGTCTCCCCCCATGTAGAGCTCCGCTCTAACCAGTATGATGTTCTCCTATTCACGATATAATTCCCCCTCACTGTATAGTACCCCCACAAAGTATACTGACCCCTTAGTAGCCCCCAAGCTGATGGCTCCAACACTGTATGATGGCCTCCACACTATACAAAGACCCCACATTATCTCCCACACTGTATGATGGCCCCCACGCTGTTCAAAGAACCCACATTATCTCCCACACTGTATAAATAGCCTACATATAGTATAATGCACCAGATAGTCCTCAATATAGTATAATGCACTCCCCATAGTCCTTCGTATAGTATAATGCGCCCCTATAGGCAGAGTCTGTAGTAAAATGCTCCCCCCATTGACAGAGTGTGTAGTATAAAGCTCCCCCCCATAGGCAGAGTCTGTAGTATAATGCTCCCCCCCTCCTCATAGGCAGAGTCTGTGGTATAATGCCCCCCCATAGGCAGAGTCTGCAGTATAATGCCCCCCCCATAGGCAGAGTCTGTAGTATAATGCTCCCCCCTCCTCATAGGCAGAGTCTGTAGTATAATGCCCCCCCCTCCTCATAGGCAGAATCTGTAGTATAATGCCCCCCCCATCTCATAGGCAGAGTCTGTAGTGTAATGTGCCCCCCCTCCTCATAGGCAGAGTCTGTGGTATAATGCCCCCCCCATCTCATAGGCAGCGTCTGTAGTATAATGCCCCACTTATAGGCAGAGTCTGTAGTAAAATGCACCCCCCATAGGCAGAGTCTGTAGTATAATGCTCCCCCTCTTATAGGCAGAGTCTGTAGTACAATGTCCCCCCCATAGGCAGAGTCTGTAGTATAATGCTCCCCCCTCCTCATAGGCAGAGTCTGTAGTATAATGCCCCCCCATAGGCAGAGTCTGCAGTATAATGCCCCCTCATAGGCAGAGTCTGTAGTATAATGCTCCCCCCTCCTCATAGTCAGAGTCTGTAGTATAATCCCCCCCCCTCCTCATAGGCAGAATCTGTAGTATAATGCCCCCCCATCTCATAGGCAGAGTCTGTAGTATAATGTCCCCCCCCTCCTCATAGGCAGAGTCTGTGATATAATGCCCCCCCCATCTCATAGGCAGCGTCTGTAGTATAATGCCCCACCTATAGGCAGAGTCTGTAGTAAAATGCACCCCCCATAGGCAGAGTCTGTAGTATAATGCTCCCCCTCTTATAGGCAGAGTCTGTAGTACAATGTCCCCCCATAGGCAGAGTCTGTAGTCTACTGCTCTCCCCTGCTCATAAACAGAGTCTGTAGTAGAATGCCCCCCCATAGACAGAGGCTTTAGTATAATGCTCCCCCCCTCCCCATAGACAGTCTGTAGTATAATGCCCCCCCTCCCCATAGGCAGAGTCTTTAGTATAATGCCCCCCCTCTCTGTGGGCAGAGTCTTTAGGATAATGCTCCCCCATAGGCAGAGTCTGCAGTATAATGCACCTCCCCCTTCCCATAGGCAGAGTCTGTAATATAATGCCGCCCCCCACCCGGCAAAAAATAAATAAACAGTACTCATCTCTCCTCCTGGTTCCCTCGCTGCTCAGAGCACCCAGCATGCACACATCTTCAGCACAGCGGGCTGGGCGCCAAGTGATGATGTCAGAGACATCAGTCACAGAAGGGACTAATGGGAGAGAGATCCGCGCTCCCTCTCTCATCAGTAAACTTGCGGCGGTAGAGGGCAGTGGGGCCCGATGCTGGCACCAGGGGCATGCTAGATACAGTTACACTGGCGTAGCCCTGGATGGGCCCCCTAAGAGCGAGGGGCCCGGGGCCACCGCCCCCTTTGCCCCCCTGGTAGCTTGATACTGTGGCAGAGGGAAGCATGAAGTGCTCTAAAATTTCCTGGTAGACGGCTGCGCTGACTTTTGTGTTGAAAAAACACAGTGGACCTACACCAGCAGATGACACGGCTCCACAAACCATCACTGATTGTGGAAACTTCACACTAGACCTCAAGCAGCTTGGATTGTGGCCTCTCCACTCTTCTTCCAGACTCTGGGACCTTGATTTCAAATGAAAATTGGAACTCTGGACATCTGTCAAGTCAGCAGTCTTCACCATGATTGTCATGATTGTGGAGCCTACTAAAACAGACTAAGGGACCTTTTTAAATGCTTAGGAAGTCTTTGCAGGTGTTTTTTGTTAATTATTTTAATTTACTGAGTTAATGACTTTTGTGTTTTCATTGGCTATAAGCCATAATCATCAACATTAACAGAAATAAACACTTGAAATAGATCACTGTGTTTGTAATGACTCTATATAATATATGAGGTTCACTTTTTGCATTGAAGAACTGAAATAAATTAACTTTTTGATGATATTCTAATTTTGTGAGATGCACCTATATGTTATGGCCTTGTAAATTAGAGTGTCTATCTTCATGGGGTACACTTAAATAGTGCTGGGCAGCCCGTGTTCTTGCCTCAGCAGCGAATTTAGCTATCCAGGGAATCTAGTCACTTTATGTGTATATCAGTTCTGACATTATGTTGCTTGCATTTGAATCCTCTCTCTTTTTTATTGTTTGATAACTGCACTGTCTGCTAGTGATTTAATGTATTTGCTCTAGTTTCAATTTGCAATGCATTATGGGAAAGTTCCAAGAGCATTGTGAGACAGTTCTTGTTGCATTGTGGTCCTGTTCTTGTCACAGTTTGGGCAGCGACCATTATTTCCTCTTCTCTTCTGATGGAGAAGTTCCCTTATCACTCATCTTGTAAAGTGGCACAGAGCGGTAGTCGTGACTGAACGTCGGTCTGATTTCGCTCTGGCACTTTACAGACAATGGGTGTCCCAGTCCCAGTGTGCTCTAGGGTGTGGGGTGCAGCACACTCTCTTGTAGGCCGCAGGCCTCCACTGCCTTCAGGCTTCTGTCCTCAGAAGCCGCCGCACACAATTTAGGGGACACGAAGTTCTTTGTAACAGTCAAACATATACTTGACAGTTCAAGTTCATCAGGTGGGTACAGATGGGATAAGGCACAGCAATTCACATTATCCTCCTTCTTAGCATAACTCCTCTTCAGCCCTGTTGCTAGCTCATCCTGTATTTCTCGTCCACCTCTGCAGTGCACCCGGGACTGGCCTTCAACTTCCATCTATGCAGGTCCCTGTCCATCTTCCTTTGTACTTCAGAGCACACAAAGTGTCCGGCAGCTCCTATGCCAGACCTTAGGCTCTGGACGTGACTGGAGCGACTGCTCTGGATCCCAGTAATGCCTCCCACTGCCTGGAACATTGAGTACTATATACAGTGGGTACGGAAAGCATTCAGACCCCTTTACATCTTTCACTCTTTGTTTCATTGCAGCCATTTGGTAAATTCTAAAAAGTTCATTTTTTTTCTCATTAAAGTACACTGTGCACCCCATCTTGACTGAAAAAAAACAGAAATGTAGAAATTTTTGCAAATTTATTAAAAAAGGAAAACTGAAATATCACATAGTCATAAGTATTCAGACCCTTTGCTCATATTTAAGTCACATGCTGTCCATTTCTTGTGATCCTCCTTGAGATGGTTCTACTCTTTCATTGGAGTCCAGCTGTGTTTAATTAAACTGATAGGACTTGATTTGGAAAGGCACACACCTATCTATATAAGACCTCACAGCTCACAGTGCATGTCAGACCAAATGAGAATCATGAGCTCAAAGGAACTGCCTGTTACGATGTTAGTAGATACCCTGAAGTCCAATGGCGTGGGCCAAAAGCAGAGACTGAGACAAGAGTAGTGTGAAAGTCTATTTTAAACTCAAGTGCAAAAGATCACAGCAAACAGTTTATGAAGGTAAGTTCATTCCAAACAACACTTCTTAGAACCTAATCTGTAAGGCACGGCCTTCATTACTATTAGGGTATGCAAAAGTTAACCATAGTTCAAGTTTACTTAGGTACAGTAATATGCAAACAGAAATAAGGATAGTAAGCAGACGTAGGTATTCCTCAGTTGATTGTGGACTCACGTAGTGCAGAAGAGAAGACAAACTGGAATATGGATCTGGATATTGAAGAATGCAGGAGGTGCAGCGGAGGAAACAGCGATGTCTTAAGCAGAGCTGGAGCCGGGTATTTAAACACAGAGCAAGATGGTGACTATACCAGAAGTGTACAGATCCTGGAGAAGTTTTCTTCAGGAAGACAAAAGTTCAGAGATCCCAGCGTGAGTGAACAACAGCCAGCGGTTCCTTTCAGCAGAAGTCCCCTTAGCAGAGGATTCAGGCAGCAATCCTTTCAGCGGATGACTAGGAGTAAACACAAAGTCAGCAAGACTCTATTCAGAGGGCTAGCACAGGTGAGTAGAAAGCTAAAAGCACACAATACTCAGGCAAGGCATGATTGCAACACATGCAGTTTAAGTAGGTCCACAGGCAGGAAACACATGACCCCAGTGAGGCAATGGAAGCCATCTTGGCTAAGGGAAAAACTACTGGCAAAGTAAAATTAAACCTGGCATCCTGACACTGCCCAAGGAGCTTAGAGACAGAATTGTGGCAAGGCACAGATCTGGCCAAGTTTACAAAAGAATTTCTGCATTAGTCAAGGGTCCTAAGAACACAGTGGCCTCCATAATCCTTAAGTGGAAGAAGTTTGGGACCACCAGAAGTCTTCCTAGACCTGGCCGTCCAGCTCAACTGAGCAATCGTGGGAGAAGAGCCTTGGTGAGAGAGGTAAAGATGAACCCCAAGATCACTGTGACTGAGCTCCAAAGATGCAGTAGGGAGATGGGAGAAAGTTGCATAAAGTCAACTATCACTGCAGCCCTCCACAAGTCGAGCCTTTATGGCAGAGTGGCCCAACGGAAGCCTCTCCTCAGTGCAAGACATATGAAAGCCTGCACAGAGTTTGCTTAAAAACACATGAAGGACTCCCAGTCTATGAGAAATAAGATTCTTTGGTCTGATGAGACTAAGATAGAACTTTTTGGTGATAATTCTAAGGGGTATGTGTGGAGAAAACCAGACACTGCTCATCACCTGCCCAATACAATCCCAACAGTGAAACATGGTGGTGGCAGCATCATGGGGGTGTTTTTCAGCTGCAGGGACAGGACGACTGGTTGGAATTGAAAGAAACATGAATGCGGCCAAGTACACAGATATCCTGGATGAAAACCTCTTCCAGAGTGCTCTGGACCTCAGACTTGGCCGAAGGTTCATCTTCCAACAAGACAATGACCCTATGCACACAGTTAAAATAACAAAGGAGTGGCTTCAGAACAACTCTGTGACCATTTTAGACTGGCCCAGCCAGAGCCCTGACCTAAACCCAATTGAACATCTCTGGAGAGACCTGAAAATGGCTGTCCACCAACGTTCACCATCCAACCTGACAGAACTGGAGAGGATCTGCAAGGAAGAATGGCAGAGGAACCCCAAATCCAGGTGTGAAAAACTTGTTGCATCATTCCCAAGAAGACTCATGGATGCACTAGCTCAAAAGGGGGCTTCTACTCAATACTGGTCATTTGGTCTGACATGCACTGTGAGCTGTGAGGTCTTATATAGACAGGTGTGTGCCTTTCCAAATCAAGTCCTATCAGTTTAATTAAACACAGCTGGACTCCAATGAAAGAGTAGAACCATCTCAAGGAGGATCACAAGGAAATGGACAGCATGTGACTTAAATATGAGCAAAGGGTCTGAATACTTATGACCATGTGATATTTCAGTTTTCCTTTTTTAATAAATTTGCAAAAATTTCTACATTTCTGTTTTTTTCAGTCAACATGGGGTGCAGAGTGTACTTTAATGAGAAAAAAAATGAACTTTTTAGAATTTACCAAATGGCTGCAATGAAACAAAGAGTGAAAAATGTAAAGGGGTCTGAATGCTTTCCGTACCCACTGTACTTCAATAAAACTCACCCTATAGATACCCTAGCCTGAACCTGCATGTCAACGGAGATGGGCATCCTACATATAGATGACAATGGCACCCTTGCTGAACGGCAGCTGCCCCTAGACCCTAAAAGTCCCTTATTCGTACTTACATAGACCAAAGATCTGACAGTCTACCAGAAACTGGTACAGATATCACATCAAACAATCAATCCTCAGTGTGTACTAAATGATTAAAGTGACAACAGTGAATAAAGTGACAATGTGCAAATTTATAAAAACACCCAAGAACGTTCCTAATATCTTTGGACCTCCAAGCCAAAGGATACATTCGGGCATCCAAACAAAGGCTACAATCAGCCCTGTTCAACACCCTAGATGCTGATTACCTGCCTTATAGTGGAGGGTGACACCCTAGTTAATGTTGACACTTTGGCGCCCCCGCTCCACGGCGGCTATCCCTGGATATCCCTAGCCAGCCCTGGAATTAATCACCCATAGAGGTATCAATGACATAAATGATCACAAGACTAAACAATAAAAGGAACTTATCTTGATAAAGTGCAATACTGATGCGGATCATCATTATGCCGCATGTCCCGATTTTAAAGAGATTTAATAAAATTTGTATTTTAGGGTTTATGTTATACTTATGTCTTATGGTATCCTAAGCTTATCTTATGCTATACTCATGACGCGCCCCTGGGCCTGTGTCGCGCTGCGTTGCGCACGCGGGAGCTTACCTGGAGCCGGATCTGTTGAGGGTTGTAGTCTCGTGGCGGTGATCCGGTCCGTGCCCAGGGAGTCAGACTAAGTGGCGCTGTTTTAGCGGTAGATGTTGGACGACTACGCCACCCGTTGAGTGCAGCCAGGGAGCTGCTGCTGCAGGGCAGACCGCTGAGGCTGGTGGTAGGATTGTGCAGCGTGATAGTATAACCCCCAACGGGAGGGGTATGGCCTCAGGGCAGCCGACGTGGATGATGGGGGTAGCAGGAACCACTCGGAGACGGTACTGTGTAGTTCAGGGTCTTTACTGGTGACAAAGATAGACCCTCCCGGAGTACTGGCTAGCGATTGGGGCCTGGTCAGTCCTTGAGCAGATGGGATCTCCCCTGGCCAGGTGGAGTTGTAGGCCTCCCAAACTAACGATACTCTTCTGGCTACCTTGCTAGAGGCGGGTATAAGTAGCCCACGTCCCTGAGTGTACCGTGTGGTGCTCACCCGTATGGCCGGTGACTCGGGGCCTTCTAGTAGCTTCCGCTCCACGACGGCGGTGCTGGTCCCACGCGTGTGACCGTGCCTTCGGGTTTCTGGGCCAGAGGACCTGCAATCCCCTGCCGGTCGGTTTCTGCTGCTGGATAGGAGTTAGTCCCCACAGCCTCGGACTCCGGGTCCGGTGATAACTTCTCAGTCAGGGCGAGCTCTGCAGCTGCCAGCCCCTGACTCCTTGTAACACTGCTCCCACAGAGCTCCTGTTGTTTCTTCCTATGCTGCTTCTCTTTCTCTACTTCTTCTCTACTCACTAACCCTGCCTCAGCCCTAGGTTTATATAGGGGAAGTTCTTCCCCTCCCAGGACTGGGCAGGAGGTGTGGCATGCATAGGATCCCTGACCAAGAGACCTCCCACCTGCTCTCAGACGTAATATCTCTATCACTGTGGCAACCAGACCCCTGGGGTGTCACATTCCCCCCTAGTGAAATTTAGTACTCCGGGACTAAACATATTTTTAGAAAAACATAACAAGGTATAAACAATAATAATACAATAAGAAAAACACATAAAGATGGTTACAGCGTGTCCGCAACCGGGTGCAGTCTTTGAAGAAAACAAAGGTGTCCATTTCACCAAAACAGGGAGACGTAACCAGGTAGGGGTCTGTCCTGCCCCGAGTCCTTAACAGTCTTTTAGTCCATCCTGGATTACGCTCCAACTAATTGTACAAGGATTCCCGGTAAATCCACCAAGGACTCCTAAAAATAACTAGAAACACATAATTATTTACAAGTAACAAGAAAAACAGGTAACCACAAATAAAACAATTTATACATTTCAAATCCTCCAACGTGCGGGTAACTGGCCTCTAGTGGCCCTAGTGGACTTACGGAGCTGACTGTCTAGCCCTGAACTACAGGGTGTAGGAGCTGTCAAGGGTAAACTGGGCAGCTGTCTACCGGCTCTTTGGCTCACTAGGGGTACGGCAGGCTCACTATAAGCAGAGGGTTGATCCTCCTGTTCTGCTTGTGTGGAGTCTTCTGCCTCCTGGACCGGCTGCTCTTCCAGCTCTACCTGTCGCTCCGTAGGTGCTTGGGATGCTGGTTGGAGGAAGGTGAGTACGGGTACCACAACTGCGCCATTGACTTGAGTCCAAGACCGAGGGAAGTCTCCGAGCACAGTACTAACCATGTCTTCCCTTTCCTCTACGGGTCGAGGGTCTTCTTGTTCCTCTTCAGGGTTCCGTAGCTGTTCGGGACACTTCTTCAGGTGATCCCGGGATACAATGGTTGTGGTTTCCCCTCCGTCTTTACTGATGGTACAGACCTTTGGGTTGTCGTGGCTTGAGGGCAGTACGGTGTACGGGTCCTTCTCCCACTGGTCGTCCAACTTGTGGAGCCGTCTTTTTCTCTTCAAGACCTGCTCTCCGGGTACCAGGGGAACAGCGGGAGCATACTGGTTGTAAGTTTTCTCTTGTCTTTCCCTAGCCTGACAGAGACTTCGCTCCACGCTCTCCTGTACTCTCCGGTACTGCTGCTGCCTCTCTGTGTCCCAGTCTGCTTCTGGTGAAGTGTCCTCGGGTGTCAGGACTCCCATTTCCAGGTCAACAGGTAACTTACCAGGTCTCGCCCTCATTAGGTAAGCCGGGGTACAGTTGGTGGAACCTACCGGGATGTGGTTGTATAGGTCCACCAGATCGGGCAGCTTCTCAGGCCACAGACTGCGTTCTTCCAGGGGCAACGTTTTCAGAAGATCCATTACCACCTGGTTCATTTTCTCACAAAGTCCATTAGTTTGCGGATGATAGGGTGTTGTCCTTATCTTCCGGCAGCCATACAGAGTGCAGAATTCTTGGAAGACCTCCGCTTCAAAGGCAGGTCCCTGGTCTGTCAACACTTGGTCCGGGTACCCGTGTGGACGGCAGAAATGCTGCTGGAAGGCTCTTGCTGCTGTTAAGTCCTTGACAGGGACGACAACCAAGAACCGGGAGTAGTGATCCACGATGGTTAGTGCGTAGACGTAGCCACTTCTGCTTGGGGTCAGTTTTACATGATCCAAGGCTACCAGTTCCAACGGCTGCCGGGTGACGATGGACTGCAGGGGAGTCTTCTGGCTGGCACGGTCCTTCCTTCTTAGGTTGCACGGGCCACAGTCTCTGCACCACCTCTCGATGGTTCCCCTCATGCCTACCCAGTGGAACCGCTCGCGCAGCAGGAACTCCAGCTTCTTCCATCCGAAATGTCCAGCCCCGTCGTGGTATGCCTCCATCACCATGGCTGCGTCTCTTCGTGGCACCACTGCTTGCCAGATTAGTTCATGCGTCCGGGAGTTAACCATTCTGCGGCACAACTTCCCCTTGTAAAGGAACAGTCTACTCTTTTCTGCCCACAGTTGCTTGGCTTCCTCCGGAGCATCTGGGTCAAGGCGAGCCTCTGGCCGAGTCAGCATCTCCTTCACCAGCCGGACGGCAGGGTCACTGTCTTGCGTTTCCGCCCAGTTGTAGTGAGGTAAGGGGTTAAGCGTAGCATCTTGCTTACTCCTTACCCGATGGGAATACTGGATAGTCCCATGACGGTGAAACGCGGGGAGTTCGACTTCTTCCAGTCCCTCTGGATCTTCTCCTACGTCCGGTAGGTTTGGCATCCTGGACAGGGCGTCCGCGTTGGTATTGGAGCGTCCTGCCCGGTATTTGATGGTGAACTCGTAGTTGGACAGGCGGGCCATCCATCTCTGCTCTAGGGCACCGAGTCTTGCCGTGTCCAGGTGTGTCAACGGGTTGTTATCCGTGTACACGACGAACCGGGAAGAAGCGAGGTAGTGCTTAAAGCGTTCGGTGACTGCCCACACCACTGCCAGGAACTCTAGCTTAAATGAGCTGTAATTCTCAGGGTTTCTTTCGGTGGGTCGCAGTTTTCGGCTGGCGTAAGCGATTACTCGCTCTTTCCCCTGCTGGATCTGGGACAGCACGGCTCCTAGCCCGATGTTACTTGCGTCGGTGTAGAGGATAAAGGGCTGGCTGTAATCCGGGTACGCCAGGATTTCATCCCCCGTGAGGGCCATCTTCAGCTGGCGGAAGGACTCTTCTTCCAACTTCTCCCATCTGAAGGGCGGCTTCTGGTTCTTGGCCTTCCGGGACTGGCCTATCAGGAGGTCCTGCATAGGAGCTGCCTTTTTGGTGAAACCGGGGATGAACCTGCGGTAGTAGCCTACCAACCCGAGGAACTGCCGCACTTCCTTTACACTGGAGGGACTTGGCCATTCCTTAATTGCGGTGATCTTATCAGGGTCGGGAGCCACTCCGTCAGCGCTCACCACGTGTCCCAGGTACTGCACCTTTGGTTACAGGAGGTGACACTTGGAGGGTTTCACCTTTAGGCCGTAGCTTGCCAGAGCTTCGAACACTTCCGCCAGGTGTTTCAGGTGGTCCTCATAAGTCTTAGAATATACGATGACATCGTCCAGGTACAACAGGACCGTCTCGAAGTTTCTGTGGCCCAGACAGCACTCCATTAATCGTTGGAAGGTTCCTGGTGCGTTGCAGAGTCCGAACGGCATGCAGGTAAACTCGCTAAGTCCCATCGGGGTGGTGAATGCGGTCTTCTCCCGGTCCGCCTCTGCTACAGGAACCTGCCAGTACCCACTAGTGAGATCCAAGGTAGAGAAGAAGTTAGCAGATCTTAAAGCAGCCAAAGACTCCTCTATCCTTGGTAAGGGGTACTCATCCTTGTGTGTGATACGGATGATTTTCCGGTAATCTACACACATTCTCATGGTGTTGTCTTTCTTTTTGACTAAGACTAGTGGAGCTGCCCAGGGGCTACAGCTATCCCTGATCACCCCAGCCTCCTTCATGTCTCTAAGCATCCCCTTGGCGTGTTGGTAGTGTGCAGGGGGTACGGGTCGATACCTCTCTTTTATGGGAGGATGGTCTCCCGTGGGGATGTGGTGTTCTACCCCCTTGACTCGCCCGAAGTCTAACGGGTGTTTACTAAACACTCTCTCGTACTCTTGAACCACCCGATAGACTCCCTGTTTCTGGTGTGAGGGAGTGGAGTCAGTACCCAAATGTAGTTGCTGACACCAGTCCTCCATTGTTTTCTTAGAGCCGTTACCTTCCTCCGGGTGAGATGGAGACAAGGGTTCCACAGATTGTATAGCATTTTGGTTAATGGTATATAATTTGGCTAGCGTGGCATACCGGGGCAGGTACACTTCCCTCTTCCCGATATTGATTATGCGAACGGGCACCCTCCCATGGCGTACATTAACCACCCCCCGTGCTGTCAAGATGGTGGGCCTACTGTCTGAGTAAACTGGTTCTACCATTGCCTGGTAATCTCTACCTCTCAGACCAATAGCTGCCCGGCACCAAATCATCATTTCACTTTTTGGGGGCATGGCAATAGGGAAAGGGTCACACATTCTTACGCTACCAATCTCACCACCGGAGAGTTCCACCTGTTGCCGTCGCATCAGTGCCCGGATCTCTTTTTGGAGCACTCGCTGCTCGCTGGAGCTGGCGTTCTTGGCAACCTGCTGTAAAAGGAAAATCACCTCTGCAAGACAATTTTCAATTACATTAGTTCCTAGAGTTATCTTTGGGTGACTCTCATGTTTGTCAATGTCTACAATGATCAGTCCCTGTGCTGCCAGTTCAACTCTACCAATTTTAATGGTCACCTCTTTAAATCCGATCTGTGGCACGGGCTGACCACTGCTGGCGATGATACTCAAGTCGTCGTCAGGGTAGCGGGTAATATCCAAGTCATTCCAGTACTGCTTGAAGAGCACGTACGGGATGGTGGTGACCTGTGACCCGGTATCCAGTAGGGCACTCATAGGAATGCCATCCAGTACCACAGGAAGACTGGACATCCTCCCACATATTTGTCGCGCCAGTTCGATGGGCCTGATGATCTTTTTCCTAGGGGTTGGCCCTCTACCCTAGGTTGTGCCAGTTTAAAGGACAGTACCTTGCCATATGCCCGGGTTGATTACAGCGGCGGCAGATGGGTCGTCCGTCCTCGTTGTATCGGTCGCTGGGTCTTCCTCTGGCCGGTGGGGTCCTCCTTGGTCGACGCCACGGGATGTCCTCCGGTCCGGATGCCAGCTGGATCTTCCCTGGAGTAGAAACCTGTAAAGACTGCACAGTTCGGGTTAGCGCAGCAACGCTTTTAGCTAGCTCTTGGACCTGATGGTGCAGGTCTGGAGCCGGGTCATTGCTCAAAGCCTGCGCATCAGCTCCCATAGGCCCTGCCGACAAGGGCGCCGCCTCCTGGTGGTAAGTGGTAGTGGGGCGTCTGTGGGTCACAACGCCACCTGGTGCCGGTTCTCGGAGCACCCGGATGGCTCTGTCCTTGAACTGTGCAAATCCCAGATGAGGGTCCTGTAAGGCCATTGCCCGCAACTGGGTTCGGTGGGCATTGCAATATAAACCCTCTATAAATTGTTCAGTCAACAGCCTGTCCTCGTCTCCCACGCCGTCAGGGTCGGTCTGCTTAATGGCTCTCAGGGCTTCTTGTAGGTTTAATGCATAGTCCCTTATACTCTCATGTGCCCGCTGTTTGCACCCGTAGAATCTGAGCTTGATCTCGGCTGAGGTGCGGGTATCAAAGGTGTCCCTCAGCCGGGCCAGTATCCCTGCGACAGTCCTCCCCCCAGGTGGCCAGGACTTTACCTCCCTTTGGGCTGCCCCGGTTAATTGGGCCACCAGGATGCTCACTTTTTGCTCTTCTGTAAGGGGGTACACCTGGAAGAGGCTATCCAGCTCTTCTCTAAAGTCATGCAGGGTATGCGATTCCCCTGAGTACTGGGGTAGCCAGGCTGCCCCCGGGATATAGGGCATGGTGAAAGGCATGACCGCAACAGCGGTGGCGCTGGCGGGGGTTGAAGCGGTGAAGCTCTCCTCCGTATCCGACATCCTTCTCCCCCCTAGTGGACCGTGGCCTACCTTGCGATGATCCTCTTCCGTAGGCCGCGGCTCCGCAGTGGATCGTCAGGGTTGAGGACCTTCCGTCGCGCTCCTGTGACGTCGGCGTCTGTTGGGCTCCTTCCAGGACCTTACGCAACGTCCGGACGTGAGGCGGGGCTTCAGTTCTCGCGCGCTTTCGGAGTCCACGCCCCTCTTCTTCCCGCGCGGCGTCCTCAAGATGGCGTCCAATGGCGGGAAACCTCCACGGATGGCGGGAAGAAGGCCGAAGATGGCGCCGGATGGCGGGAAAACTTCGCGGATGGCGGGAAGAATGTAGAAGACGGCGCCGGATGGCGGGAATCTTCACCACTGGTAAGTTTGAACAGTCTTTTTCAGGCACGCAGTACCCGGTGGTTGCGGGCACGAGATCCTGCCGACTACGCCAAAAGTTGATGCGCCCCTGGGCCTGTGTCGCGCTGCGTTGCGCACGCGGGAGCTTACCCGGAGCCGGATCTGTTGAGGGTTGTAGTCTCGTGGCGGTGATCCGGTCCGTGCCCAGGGAGTCAGACTAAATGGCGCTGTTTTAGCGGTAGATGTTGGACGACTACGCCACCCGTTGAGTGCAGCCAGGGAGCTGCTGCTGCAGGGCAGACCGCTGAGGCCGGTGGTAGGATTGTGCAGCGTGATAGTATAACCCCCAACGGGAGGGGTATGGCCTCAGGGCAGCCGACGTGGATGATGGGGGTAGCAGGAACCACTCGGAGACGGTACTGTGTAGTTCAGGGTCTTTACTGGTGACAAAGATAGACCCTCCCGGAGTACTGGCTAGCGATTGGGGCCTGGTCAGTCCTTGAGCAGATGGGATCTCCCCTGGCCAGGCGGAGTTGTAGGCCTCCCAAACTAACGATACTCTTCTGGCTACCTTGCTAGAGGCGGGTATAAGTAGCCCACGTCCCTGAGTGTACCGTGTGGTGCTCACCCGTATGGCCGGTGACTCGGGGCCTTCTAGTAGCTTCCGCTCCACGACGGCGGTGCTGGTCCCACGCGTGTGACCGTGCCTTCGGGTTTCTGGGCCAGAGGACCTGCAATCCCCTGCCGGTCGGTTTCTGCTGCTGGATAGGAGTTAGTCCCCACAGCCTCGGACTCCGGGTCTGGTGATAACTTCTCAGTCAGGGCGAGCTCTGCAGCTGCCAGCCCCTGACTCCTTGTAACACTGCTCCCACAGAGCTCCTGTTGTTTCTTCCTATGCTGCTTCTCTTTCTCTACTTCTTCTCTACTCACTAACCCTGCCTCAGCCCTAGGTTTATATAGGGGAAGTTCTTCCCCTCCCAGGACTGGGCAGGAGGTGTGGCATGCATAGGATTCCTGACCAAGAGACCTCCCACCTGCTCTCAGACGTAATATCTCTATCACTGTGGCAACCAGACCCCTGGGGTGTCACACTCACATTATGCATTAACACTTCACATGCTGTTACCTCACCATTATACATTACATAAGACACATATCACTTTTAGATATAAAACCGCAAGACAGTATTCACATGACGTGTTTGTTGTCTTCAGGGGCAGGAACAGGGTAAGACAGTCCACATCCCTACAGTTTTGTATCTTGGGCTCTGTGCACACAGCCTGCTCCAAGCTTAGCCGGTAAGAGTCCTATCTATGTGGTACAATACTGGGGTTCATCGTATGTTTTCCGCATCTACTGTATGGAGGTTTCTCTACTATCAATAAAGAGAAGGTTTTTTGCAGCCTTATTCTTAAGAAGACAGGGGGTTTAGCTCCATGTCACACTACACACCGTGGTAAGGTGTATGAGGGGAGCATAGCCCGCCTAATCTAATAGTATGGGCGTCACTAATAGGCTGTAAACCAGACACTGTGTGTGACCAGCGCCAAAATATTTACCAGAACCTCATATATAGATTTTGCATGTTATTTTTATTCAGGGTTCAGACAAGCCCATCAATGCTGGATTTGTAAACTAGGGGGTCTGTCCTCATGGGGTGCACTTAGATAGTGCTTTGCAGCCTGCCTAATCTAACAGTACGAGGGTCACTAATAGGCTGTAAGCCCTATATTGAGCACTATCTGTGTTAGGTGTCAGGTGTTTTCTGGATCTGAAATGGGTTCAGAATCATCAGTGGATTCTGTGGTCTCCCATTCCAGTCCAGCCAGGGCAGATGCTGCTCATCATCGTCATTGGTCCCAACGCCTAGCTGGTGCACGAGATGTACAAGCTGTCTCTTGGGTCTTTGTTCCTAGCAACATGAAGGATAGGTTGCGGAGGGAAACAGGGCTGTTACAGCCTAAGTCCAGGATACACTGCACTGAGCATGCCCGTGACATGGCGGACCGTGATTGGTGGTTTGGGAGTCAGCTGATCCGGTGACCTGGCACCGCCTGATTGGTCGCGGGTGACGTCACCAATAATGTGACGGTTGGCAGGGCTTAATATTTAAATAGCACGCCCACAAACATGGCGGCGCGCTCTGATCATTGAGCTGAGTTGGTGTTACTGTGTGGACGCTTGGTCGTTTCGGCTCCACGTGTACTTTTGCTGTTATAGCTTCTGACAGGCAGGTTTAGCAGGGGATAGACAGCCTTAGATGGAGGGAGGCAGGTAGCTTCGTCTGACAGTCTGGCTCCAACAAGGGGGTCGCTATACACCCCGAGCAGACTGCGGACTCCGTATTCCCGGCACCGCCTGTTAGCCACGTGGAGAGATACTCCTCAGTCCGGTAGCACGCCGGCTGGGAGCATGTATACGCCTGCGTAAATCACACACGCATCCTAGCGCCTGCTGCGTAGCCTCTGTGCAGTTAACAGGGCTACGGCTACATTATGTGTCGCACATCTCTCGTGCAGTTAACGGAGATAGTGCGAATCCCTATTCCCGTTCCGGTGTGCAGTAACACGGGGGGGATTGTTATTTCAGTTGGTTGTTTTACCTTCTTACCCGGAAGGTGTTCGTCCGCAGTCCTCCAGGCTGCATCGCGGACCCCGGGTTCGTTTGCTTTCCATTATTTAATAAAGTTGTTTGCAACCATTCCCCTAACAATCTGTGTGTGACCAGTGACCTATACAAGCCATTTTTTGTGTGCAGTTTTAATACTAAGCAATGACCCCCTCCAAGAATTGGTAGGTTATGAGTTGGTTGTCTCATCAGTATTTTGCACCTGTGCTGCCCCTGCCTTTATTATATGGTTTGCTTCATCCTGATTAGTGCATTAGTTTTGAGACCTGGGCAGGTGAATAAATACTGTTCCTCTTTTTTGCTGTGTTAATAATTTTTTTCAGTTTTAATTCAACTACTCTAGCATCACGCTCCTAATTCGCTTTGTCTAAAGGAAGTTAGATGGCAATGTTTTATTGTGTGAGGTATGGAACTCTCTACCACATGACCTTGTAATACTTAATTCTCTAAAAAAAGTTCAAGGAGGTCCTGTGTGACTTTCTTGAATAACATTACAGGTTATTCATACTAGATTTTGTTATGGGACGTTGATCCAAGCAACTAGTCTGATTGCCATATGTGGAGTCGGGAAGGAATTTTTCCCCTAATTTTGGGCAAGCAGCATCTGCCTCATGGGGTTTTTTGACTTCCTCTGGATCAACACATTAGCTTTTCACAGGTCTCTATATATAGTGTGATGGCTCCCACAGCTCTTTATATACAGTACTAGATGGTGTCCCGATTCTAACGCATCGGGTATTCTAGAATCTGTATGCGGCCGACCAGGCGCAATCAACAGAGTGGTGTTTAAATGTGGCGCCAAAATCGCTGATTGGTCGCGGCCGCCGGCCACGACCAATCAGCAGAGCGGTGTTTAAATTTGGCGCCAGTATCGCTGATTGGTCGCGGCGCCAATATCGCTGATTCCGACCAATCAGCGAATCGTATTACTGAGGACCGGGCAGCGACGCTACCTGTGCGGGTACTTCCGCTGCGAGGAACCGGGAGATGGCCGGCTGCTCACAGCCGAAGTATCCCGACTGGCAGCGCCGCTCCCCGGTCCTCGCTTCACACTTGCCGTCGGGAGATCAGCGGCCCTAGCCAGTGATCTCCCGACGGTAGCCGCATGGAGGTCAGCAGCGCCGCCGGTCGCGGTACTTCTGCTGCGAGCAGCCGGGAGATGAGCGGCTAGCGCCGGTCATCTCCCGGCTGCATCGCCGCTGACCTCCGTGCGGCAGATGAGCTGCTAACGGCCGCCATCTTTTTCTGAAATCCCGCGTTGCTGATTGGCCGCGGCTGGACCAATCAGCGACGCAGGATTTCCTGGACAGAAGGACAGACAGACAGACGGGATAAGACGATTATATAGAGTACAGACCAAAAGTTTGGACACACCTTCTCATTTCAAGATTTTTCTGTATTTTCATGACTATGAAAATTGTACATTCACACTGAAGGCATCAAAACTATGAATTAACACATGTGGAATTATATACTTAACAAAAAAGTGTGAAACAACTGAAAATATGTCTTATATTCTAGGTTCTTCAAAGTAGCCACCTTTTGCTTTGATGACTGCTTTGCACACTCTTGGCATTCTCTTGATGAGCTTCAAGAGGTAGTCAATGGAAATGGTCTTCCAACAATCTTGAAGGAGTTCCCAGAGATGCTTAGCACTTGTTGGCCCTTTTGCCTTCACTCTGCGGTCCAGCTCACCCCAAATCATCTCGATTGGGTTCAGGTCTGGTGACTGTGGAGGCCAGGTCATCTGGCATAGCACCCCATCATTCTCCTTCTTGGTCAAATAGCCCTTACACAGCCTGGAGGTGTGTTTGGGGTCATTGTCCTGTTGAAAAATAAATGATGGTCCAACTGAACGCAAACCGGATGGAATAGCATGCCGCTGCAAGATGCTGTTGTAGCCATGCTGGTTCAGTATGCCTTCAATTTTGAATAAATCCCCAACAGTGTCACCAGCAAAGCACCCCCACACCATCACACCTCCTCCTCCATGCTTCTCGGTGGGAACCAGACATGTAGAGTCCATCCGTTCACCTTTTCTGCATCGCACAAAGACACGGTGGTTGGAACCAAAGATCTCAAATTTAGACTCATCAGACCAAAGCACAGATTTCCACTGGTCTAATGTCCATTCCTTGTGTTCTTTAGCCCAAATAAGTCTCTTCTGCTTGTTGCCTGTCCTTAGCAGTGGTTTCCTAGCAGCTATTTTACCATGAAGGCCTGCTGCACAAAGTCTCCTCTTAACAGTTGTTGAAGAGATGTGTCTGCTGCTAGAACTCTGTGTGGCATTGACCTGGTCTCTAATCTGAGCTGCTGTTAACCTGCGATTTCTGAGGCTGGTGACTCGGATAAACTTATCCTCAGAAGCAGAGGTGACTCTTGGTCTTCCTTTCCTGGGGCAGTCCTCATGTGAGCCAGTTTCTTGCAGAGCTTGATGGTTTTTGCATCTGCACTTGGGGACACTTTCAAAGTTTTAACAATTTTTTGCATTGACTGACCTTCATTTCTTAAAGTAATGATGGCCACTCATTTTTCTTTACTTAGCTGCTTTTTTCTTGCCATAATACAAATTCTAACAGTCTATTTAGTAGGACTATCAGCTGTGTATCCACCAGACTTCTGCACAACACAGCTGATGATCCGAACCCCATTTATAAGGCAAGAACTCCCACTTATTAAACCTGACAGGGCACACCTGTGAAGTGAAAACCATTTCCGGTGACTACCTCTTGAAGCTCATCAAGAGAATGCCAAGAGTGTGCAAAGCAGTCATCAAAGCAAAAGGTGGCTACTTTGAAGAACCTAGAATATAAGACATATTTTCAGTTGTTTCACACTTTTTTTGTTAAGTATATAATTCCACATGTGTTAATTCATAGTTTTGATGCCTTCAGTGTGAATGTACAATTTTCATAGTCATGAAAATACAGAAAAATCTTTAAATGAGAAGGTGTGTCCAAACTTTTGGTCTGTACTGTATATTAGATGATGACCCCACAGACCCTTTACACAGCATTATGTTTCCACAGCTCCTTGTATACAGTATGATTCCCTCATTGTTCCCTAAATACAGTATGATGTGCTCACAGCTCCATATACACCGTATGATGTCCCCACACATGCAGATACACAATATGATACCTATACACAATATGATGCCCCTACATCTCCCTATACACAATATGATGCCCCTACATCTCCCTCCATCTGAACAAGTCTCTCCAGCTTCAGAAAGATTATGGACGCATCACATTTATTTTTACGGACAGGGAAAAAAGTGCCCTATTTTTATGGACTGTCCAAGAATTTCTGGACAGTTGGCTACCCTGCTATTAGTTCCACTGCGGTGGCAGCCTAGGTGGATGCTGGAAGCACAACCGTCTCTCCCTAAGATTCGGAGAGGGAAGGCCACCGATTCCTGACCCTTGCTGTGGCCTTTTCGTTGAGAGGGATGGTTTATTGAGGGCCCATATATACACACAGTCATGGCCGGAAGTGTTTAGCAACCTTGAGATTGTTCCAGAAAGTGAAGTATTTCTCCCAGAAAATTATTACAATTACACATGTTTTGTTATACATTTGTTATAATATTTATTTCCTTTGTGTGTATTGAAACAGCACAAAAAAATGGGAAAAAAAGGCAAATTGGACATAATTTCACACAAAACTCCAAAAATGGGCCGGACAAAATTGTTGGCACTTTTCCAAAATTGTGGAAAAACAACTTTGCTTCAAGCATGTGATGCTCGTTAAAACTCACCTGTGGCAAGTAACAGTCGTGGGTAATATGAAAGTCATACCTGAGACCAGATAAAAAGTGGAGAAGATAGATAGATATGAGATTGATAGATAGATAGATATGAGATAGATAGATGGATATGTGGCACCCCAGGGGTCTGGTTACCACTGTAATAGAAATATTATGTCTGAGAGCAAGTGGGAGGTTTCCTGGTTCGGAGCCCTTAAACATGCAACACCTCCTGTCCCAGACCAGATAGGGGAGGAACCTGCCCTATATAAACTGGATCTGGGGCGGGGTTAGTGAAGTCAGAGCCTGGAGTTAGTTCCAGACACAGGGAAAGTAACAGCGAGGAGCTCTGTAGGAGCAGGAGCTGAAGACCAGGGACTTGAGCTAAGCGGAGTTCGTCCTGGCAGAAGACTCTGAGAACCGGACACAGGAGTCCGAGGTTGCGGGGACTTATATATACCCAGCAGCAGAAACCCGCCGGCAGGGGATTTCAAGTCCTCTGGCCATAGAAGCCCGGAGGCTCAGTCACGAGCAAGGGACCAGCACTGCAATCGAGGAGCGGGGGCTATCAGAAGGCCCCAAGTCACCAGCCATACAGGTGAGCACCACACGGAACACTCAGGGACGTGGGCTACTTCCACTCGCTTACAGCAAGGTAGCCAGGAAGAGTGCAGATAGTCGGGGAGGCCTACAACTCCACCTGGCCAGGGGAACTCCAGTTTGCTCACAGACTGACCAGGCCTCTTATGCAAGCCAGTACGCCCGGGAGGGTCTGCCTTATCACCATCAGTAAAGACCCTGAACTGCACTGCAAAGCCTCTGAGTCGTTCCTGCTGCGCTCGTGTACCATCACTCCTATCATCCACACTCACTAGCCTGAGGCTATACTCCTCCCGTGGGGAGTTATACTACACTCTGCTGCCCTCACAACATCAGCCTCAGAGGTCTGCTCAGCAGCAGCGGTTCTTATTGACCGCAATCCACGGGTGGCGTAGTCGGACATTGCATTATACTGATACAGAGACTGCCACAATATTGGTCTGGCCACCCTGAGCCACGGGACCAGGTCGCCACTACTACTCCCAGCATTGCCCTGAAGTCCGGTCCCGGGTGCCCCATGGCCCAGGGGGCGCGTCATATAGATAATAGATAGATGATAGATAGTCCTATGATATGAGATAGAGGTCGTTATAGACAGGTTTATACACTCTCTCCCGAAGTCGGTAAAATCCTGGGTTGCCCAGGGAGATCCCTATAATGCTGATGACTTGGTGGGGTTGGTGGAAAGATACCAGGCGGTTGAGAGTCCGTTGGGAAAACAAGGGGTCGTAGCCTCTCAATACTGGGGTTCCCAAAAGGTGGCGGACACCCAAAAGAAGGGAGCTAGCGCCACACCTGGGGGGCATCCTAGAGTTCAGGAGGGGTCTGAGTTGCTGCCCAAGGTCCCACCCCATAATATAGTGTGTTGGAGATGTCATACCTTTGGCCATATTGCCTCCCGGTGTCCCATAACCTCTGAACCAATGGACTGTAACATGGGCCGGCGTTGCTCTTATTTTGCCTACCCCGCCT
This sequence comes from Phyllobates terribilis, assembly GCF_046119375.1. Taxonomy (NCBI): domain Eukaryota; kingdom Metazoa; phylum Chordata; class Amphibia; order Anura; family Dendrobatidae; genus Phyllobates; species Phyllobates terribilis. The sequence goes on along the minus strand of NW_027362870.1, from coordinate 4,855,949 downwards.
GCAGCGCGGTTCGTCAACATGGCGAGGGCCCTCAGGCATGCTCAGTGTCAGTTAACGGGGCACAAGTCTCTGGACTATTGGTCTCAGGAAGTTTGGTGACCCTGATAAGGGCCACACTCCCTCATCGGCTGGTTTCTGGGAAGGTGGTGGGTGTCCGGTGTATCAATGGGGACGCTAAGAACTATCCTGTGGCCCAGGTGGATGTAAACACAGACTGTGGCACCACATCTCATGAAGTGGCGGTCGTTAAGGACCTATTGCATCCCATAATAATTGGACGTTACTTTGCATTATTCTGGGAAATGTGGGGGAAAGCGGGAACACCTGGTTGCTTGGACGACAGCCAGATCGCCCCTAAGGAAACTTACCCGCAGAACATAGTAGATGAGTTTCCCATGTGTGTGCTGGTGGGCAATGAGGCTGAAGTAGCATCCCCTGAGTCCAATATCCCTGAGCTGGAGGTGTCCGAGGGAAACTTTAGAACTGCCCAACTCAGGGATTTAACTCTGAAAGGGGCCTTTGAAAATGTTACTGTGTTAAATGGGGTGCCTCAGGAACCGGGGGCTGACACTCGGTTCCCTCATTTTGCTGTGAATGGGGATTTGCTGTACAGAATAACCAAGCCAAGGGGTGAGGTAATAGAACAGTTGCTGGTGCCAGGGCCCTATAGACGCAGGGTGTTAGACATGGCTCATTCTCATGTGTTGGGTGGTCACCTGGGTGCAGACAAGATTCAAGAACGGATCCTCCAAAGATTCTACTGGCCAGGTTGCTATAGAGAAATATAGAGTTATTGTCGTTCCTGCCCCACATGCCAGATAACCTCCCCAGTGGCCCACTTCCGCAGTCCCCTAGTGCCACTACCAGTCATCGAGGTTCCATTCGAACGCATAGCAATGGATCTAGTGGGGCCTCTGGTCAAGTCCGCCCAAGTGCATCAGTATATCCTGGTGGTATTAGATTATGCTACATGGTATCTGGAGGCCGTACCACTACGAAACTCCTCCACCAGGTGTATAGCCCGGGAGTTAGTCCACATGTTTTCAAGAACCTGGTTGCCTAACGAGATCCTAACAGACCAAGAAACTCCATTTATGTCGAAGGTCATGAGGGAATTGTGCAAGACACTGCAGATTGCACAACTGAGAACCTCCGTGTACTCTCCCCAGACGGACGGACTGGTAGAGAGGTTTAACAAAACCTTGAAAGCAATGTTGAGGAAAGCAGTGGAAAAGGATGGCCGAGACTGGGACTATATGTTGTTCGCCATGAGGGAAGTTCCCAAAGCTTCCACAGGTTTCTCCCCGTTTGAACCACTCTATGGACGACACCCTCAGAGAGGTGATCTCTAAAGAAGTAAGGCGGATGCTAAACCTGGGAGTCACTTAAGAGTCCAAAAGTGGATGGTCCAGTCCTATAGTCTTAGTGCCGAAACCAGATGGGGAATGGCGGTTTTGCAACGACTATAGGAAGCTGAACGAGGTCTCAAAGTTCGACGCCTACCCAATGCCTAGGGTAGATGAGCTTATCGAAAGGCTAGGACCCGCTCGGTACATCACCACTCTGGACCTCACCAAAGGATATTGGCAAATTCCCCTGTCCAAAGAGGCTAAGGAGAAGACAGCCTTCTCGACGCCAATACGTCAGGATGCCGTTTGGGTTGAAGGGAGCTCCGGCCACCTTCCAGAGAGCCATGGACCGGATCTTAGCACCCCACAAACAGTATGCAGCGGCCTACCTAGATGCCATTGTCATATTTAGCCAGGACTGGAAAAGTCATCTGGACAAAGTTCAAGCCATACTTGATGCCCTAAGGAAGGCGGGCTTTACTATCAACCCGAAGAAATGTGCCATGGGGATGGAGGAAGCCAAGTACCTAGGGTACGTGGTTGGTAGAGGGGAAATAAAACCACAAATAAATAAGGTCGAGGCGATCTTGAACTGGCCACAGCCCCTCTCGAAGAAGCAGGTCATGGCGTTTCTAGGCATTGTGGGCTACTATCGAAGATTTGTCCCTAACTTTGCCCTGATAGCAGCCCCACTGATGGATCTTCTGAAAGGGATGAAGTCAGCTATGGCCAAGTGGTCCCCGGAAGCAGAAGCGACCTGCCAGGAATTGAAACTGGTCCTCTGTAAACAACCAGTCTTGGTGGCACCCAGCTTCTCCAAGGAGTTTGTGGTCCAGATGGATGCATCGGATGTCGGGCTGGGAGCAGTCTTGTCCCAGGAGATTAACGGAGAAGAACACCCTGTAAAATACCTCAGTCTGAAGCTCTCCGCTTGTGAGAAGGACTACTCCATTGTAGAAAAAGAATGTTTGGCCATTAAGTGGGCTTTGGACAGAGGGGGGTGTATGTAAGGTTGCTGCCGGACAGATCTTGGACGGGAGGTATGTGTCCTCGAAGTGCCATGCTTCGGTGATGTAGGATCCGGAGAAGCAGGCTCCAGCACACATAGTGCTGAGAGGAATTTAATGGGTCCGGATTACAGGGCCGGGTTTTATGAGCAGCTGAAAGAGCTGGGGGGGAACAGCTGCTCACTTACCTCCAGTCCAGGTCTTGGAAGGCTAATTTAAGACAGCTGCGCCTGTCTCTGTCTGTCTGTGTTTGCTGGGCAAGGTGAGCAGACCTTGCAGGTGCTTCTTAGACTCTGCAGGAGGCAGAGAAAAGCACCTTGTTTAAACGGCTGAAGCCGTGCTGCATGGACTTGTTATTTTGAGCTTTGTTCTGTTATTCCTTTTTGTGCCAGGAAAAGGCTGTAACTTTTGTTTCTTAACTGGTGTATGGACACTAAAATAAGCCACCAGTTTGTTTGAACCCGTGGACTGCATCACTGTGTGAACCTGTGCCTACCTCCAACGCGGCTCAGTGAGTACAAATCCCTACACTATCTATCTATCTATTTATCTATCTATCCATCTATCTATCCATCTATTTATTCATCTATCCATCTATCTATCCATCTATCATACATGGATAGATAGAAAGATAGATAGATATGTGACACCCCAGGGGTCTGGTTGCCACAGTGATAGAGATATTACGTCTGAGAGCAGGTGGGAGGTCTCTTGGTCAGGGATCCTATGCATGCCACACCTCCTGCCCAGTCCTGGGAGGGGAAGAACTTCCCCTATATAAACCTAGGGCTGAGGCAGGGTTAGTGAGTAGAGAAGAAGTAGAGAAAGAGAAGCAGCATAGGAAGAAACAACAGGAGCTCTGTGGGAGCAGTGTTACAAGGAGTCAGGGGCTGGCAGCTGCAGAGCTCGCCCTGACTGAGAAGTTATCACCGGACCCGGAGTCCGAGGCTGTGGGGACTAACTCCTATCCAGCAGCAGAAACCGACCGGCAGGGGATTGCAGGTCCTCTGGCCCAGAAACCCGAAGGCATGGTCACACGCGTGGGACCAGCACCGCCGTCGTGGAGCGGAAGCTACTAGAAGGCCCCGAGTCACCGGCCATACGGGTGAGCACCACACGGTACACTCAGGGACGTGGGCTACTTATACCCGCCTCTAGCAAGGTAGCCAGAAGAGTATCGTTAGTTTGGGAGGCCTACAACTCCGCCTGGCCAGGGGAGATCCCATCTGCTCAAGGACTGACCAGGCCCCAATCGCTAGCCAGTACTCCGGGAGGGTCTATCTTTGTCACCAGTAAAGACCCTGAACTACACAGTACCGTCTCCGAGTGGTTCCTGCTACCCCCATCATCCACGTCGGCTGCCCTGAGGCCATACCCCTCCCGTTGGGGGTTATACTATCACGCTGCACAATCCTACCACCGGCCTCAGCGGTCTGCCCTGCAGCAGCAGCTCCCTGGCTGCACTCAACGGGTGGCGTAGTCGTCCAACATCTACCGCTAAAACAGCGCCACTTAGTCTGACTCCCTGGGCACGGACCGGATCACCGCCACGAGACTACAACCCTCAACAGATCCGGCTCCGGGTAAGCTCCCGCGTGCGCAACGCAGCGCGACACAGGCCCAGGGGCGCGTCAACTTTTGGTGTAGTCGGCAGGATCTCGTGCCCGCAACCACCGGGTACTGCGTGCCTGAAAAAGACTGTTCAAACTTACCAGTGGTGAAGATTCCCGCCATCCGGCGCCATCTTCTACATTCTTCCCGCCATCCGCGAAGTTTTCCCGCCATCCGGCGCCATCTTCGGCCTTCTTCCCGCCATCCGTGGAGGTTTCCCGCCATTGGACGCCATCTTGAGGACGCCGCGCGGGAAGAAGAGGGGCGTGGACTCCGAAAGCGCGCGAGAACTGAAGCCCCGCCTCACGTCCGGACGTTGCGTAAGGTCCTGGAAGGAGCCCAGCAGACGCCGACGTCACAGGAGCGCGACGGAAGGTCCTCAACCCTGACGATCCACTGCGGAGCCGCGGCCTACGGAAGAGGATCATCGCAAGGTAGGCCACGGTCCACTAGGGGGGAGAAGGATGTCGGAAACGGAGGAGAGCTTCACCGCTTCAACCCCCGCCAGCGCCACCGCTGTTGCGGTCATGCCTTTCACCATGCCCTATATCCCGGGGGCAGCCTGGCTACCCCAGTACTCAGGGGAATCGCATACCCTGCATGACTTTAGAGAAAAGCTGGATAGCCTCTTCCAGGTGTACCCCCTTACAAAAGAGCAAAAAGTGAGCATCCTGGTGGCCCAATTAACCGGGGCAGCCCAAAGGGAGGTAAAGTCCTGGCCACCTGGGGGGAGGACTGTCGCAGGGATACTGGCCCGGCTGAGGGACACCTTTGATACCCGCACCTCAGCCGAGATCAAGCTCAGATTCTACGGGTGCAAACAGCGGGCACATGAGAGTATAAGGGACTATGCATTAAACCTACAAGAAGCCCTGAGAGCCATTAAGCAGACCGACCCTGACGGCGTGGGAGACGAGGACAGGCTGTTGACTGAACAATTTATAGAGGGTTTATATTGCAATGCCCACCGAACCCAGTTGCGGGCAATGGCCTTACAGGACCCTCATCTGGGATTTGCACAGTTCAAGGACAGAGCCATCCGGGTGCTCCGAGAACCGGCACCAGGTGGCGTTGTGACCCACAGACGCCCCACTACCACTTACCACCAGGAGGCGGCGCCCTTGTCGGCAGGGCCTGTGGGAGCTGATGCGCAGGCTTTGAGCAATGACCCGGCTCCAGACCTGCACCATCAGGTCCAAGAGCTAGCTAAAAGCGTTGCTGCGCTAACCCGAACTGTGCAGTCTTTACAGGTTTCTACTCCAGGGAAGATCCAGCTGGCATCCGGACCGGAGGACATCCCGTGGCGTCGACCAAGGAGGACCCCACCGGCCAGAGGAAGACCCAGCGACCGATACAACGAGGACGGACGACCCATCTGCCGCCGCTGTAATCAACCCGGACATATGGCAAGGTACTGTCCTTTAAACTGGCACAACCTAGGGTAGAGGGCCAACCCCTAGGAAAAAGATCATCAGGCCCATCGAACTGGCGCGACAAATATGTGGGAGGACGTCCAGTCTTGCCTGTGGTACTGGATGGCATTCCTATGAGTGCCCTACTGGATACCGGGTCACAGGTCACCACCATCCCGTACGTGCTCTTCAAGCAGTACTGGAATGACTCGGATATTACCCGCTACCCTGACGACGACTTGAGTATCATCGCCAGCAATGGTCAGCCCGTGCCACAGATCGGATTTAAAGAGGTGACCATTAAAATTGGTAGAGTTGAACTGGCAGCACAGGGACTGATCATTGTAGACATTGACAAACATGAGAGTCACCCAAAGATAACTCTAGGAACTAATGTAATTGAAAATTGTCTTGCAGAGGTGATTTTCCTTTTACAGCAGGTTGCCAAGAACGCCAGCTCCGGCGAGCAGCGAGTGCTCCAAAAAGAGATCCGGGCACTGATGCGACGGCAACAGGTGGAACTCTCCGGTGGTGAGATTGGTAGCGTAAGAATGTGTGACCCTTTCCCTATTGCCATGCCCCCAAAAAGTGAAATGATGATTTGGTGCCGGGCAGCTATTGGTCTGAGAGGTACAGATTACCAGGCAATGGTAGAACCAGTTTACTCAGACAGTAGACCCACCATCTTGACAGCACGGGGGGTGGTTAATGTATGCCATGGGAGGGTGCCCGTTCGCATAATCAATATCGGGAAGAGGGAAGTGTACCTGCCCCGGTATGCCACGCTAGCCAAATTATATACCATTAACCAAAATGCTATACAATCTGTGGAACCCTTGCCTCCATCTCACCCGGAGGAAGGTAACGGCTCTAAGAAAACAATGGAGGACTGGTGTCAGCAACTACATTTGGGTACTGACTCCACTCCCTCACACCAGAAACAGGGAGTCTATCGGGTGGTTCAAGAGTACGAGAGAGTGTTTAGTAAACACCCGTTAGACTTCGGGCGAGTCAAGGGGGTAGAACACCACATCCCCACGGGAGACCATCCTCCCATAAAAGAGAGGTATCGACCCGTACCCCCTGCACACTACCAACACGCCAAGGGGATGCTTAGAGACATGAAGGAGGCTGGGGTGATCAGGGATAGCTGTAGCCCCTGGGCAGCTCCACTAGTCTTAGTCAAAAAGAAAGACAACACCATGAGGATGTGTGTAGATTACCGGAAAATCAACCGTATCACACACAAGGATGCGTACCCCTTACCAAGGATAGAGGAGTCTTTGGCTGCTTTAAGATCTGCTAACTTCTTCTCTACCTTGGATCTCACTAGTGGGTACTGGCAGGTTCCTGTAGCAGAGGCGGACCGGGAGAAGACCGCATTCACCACCCCGATGGGACTTAGCGAGTTTACCTGCATGCCGTTCGGACTCTGCAACGCACCAGGAACCTTCCAACGATTAATGGAGTGCTGTCTGGGCCACAGAAACTTCGAGACGGTCCTGTTGTACCTGGACGATGTCATCGTATATTCTAAGACTTATGAGGACCACCTGAAACACCTGGCGGAAGTGTTCGAAGCTCTGGCAAGCTACGGCCTAAAGGTGAAACCCTCCAAGTGTCACCTCCTGAAACCAAAGGTGCAGTACCTGGGACACGTGGTGAGCGCTGACGGAGTGGCTCCCGACCCTGATAAGATCACCGCAATTAAGGAATGGCCAAGTCCCTCCAGTGTAAAGGAAGTGCGGCAGTTCCTCGGGTTGGTAGGCTACTACCGCAGGTTCATCCCCGGTTTCACCAAAAAGGCAGCTCCTATGCAGGACCTCCTGATAGGCCAGTCCCGGAAGGCCAAGAACCAGAAGCCGCCCTTCAGATGGGAGAAGTTGGAAGAAGAGTCCTTCCGCCAGCTGAAGATGGCCCTCACGGGGGATGAAATCCTGGCGTACCCGGATTACAGCCAGCCCTTTATCCTCTACACCGACACAAGTAACATCGGGCTAGGAGCCGTGCTGTCCCAGATCCAGCAGGGGAAAGAGCGAGTAATCGCTTACGCCAGCCGAAAACTGCGACCCACCGAAAGAAACCCTGAGAATTACAGCTCATTTAAGCTAGAGTTCCTGGCAGTGGTGTGGGCAGTCACCGAACGCTTTAAGCACTACCTCGCTTCTTCCCGGTTCGTCGTGTACACGGATAACAACCCGTTGACACACCTGGACACGGCAAGACTCGGTGCCCTAGAGCAGAGATGGATGGCCCGCCTGTCCAACTACGAGTTCACCATCAAATACCGGGCAGGACGCTCCAATACCAACGCGGACGCCCTGTCCAGGATGCCAAACCTACCGGACGTAGGAGAAGATCCAGAGGGACTGGAAGAAGTCGAACTCCCCGCGTTTCACCGTCATGGGACTATCCAGTATTCCCATCGGGTAAGGAGTAAGCAAGACGCTACGCTTAACCCCTTACCTCACTACAACTGGGCGGAAACGCAAGACAGTGACCCTGCCGTCCGGCTGGTGAAGGAGATGCTGACTCGGCCAGAGGCTCGCCTTGACCCAGATGCTCCGGAGGAAGCCAAGCAACTGTGGGCAGAAAAGAGTAGACTGTTCCTTTACAAGGGGAAGTTGTGCCGCAGAATGGTTAACTCCCGGACGCATGAACTAATCTGGCAAGTAGTGGTGCCACGAAGAGACGCAGCCATGGTGATGGAGGCATACCACGACGGGGCTGGACACTTCGGATGGAAGAAGCTGGAGTTCCTGCTGCGCGAGCGGTTCCACTGGGTAGGCATGAGGGGAACCATCGAGAGGTGGTGCAGAGACTGTGGCCCGTGCAACCTAAGAAGGAAGGACCGTGCCAGCCAGAAGACTCCCCTGCAGTCCATCGTCACCCGGCAGCCGTTGGAACTGGTAGCCTTGGATCATGTAAAACTGACCCCAAGCAGAAGTGGCTACGTCTACGCACTAACCATCGTGGATCACTACTCCCGGTTCTTGGTTGTCGTCCCTGTCAAGGACTTAACAGCTCGAACAGCAGCAAGAGCCTTCCAGCAGCATTTCTGCCGTCCACACGGGTACCCGGACCAAGTGTTGACAGACCAGGGACCTGCCTTTGAAGCGGAGGTCTTCCAAGAATTCTGCACTCTGTATGGCTGCCGGAAGATAAGGACAACACCCTATCATCCGCAAACTAATGGACTTTGTGAGAAAATGAACCAGGTGGTAATGGATCTTCTGAAAACGTTGCCCCTGGAAGAACGCAGTCTGTGGCCTGAGAAGCTGCCCGATCTGGTGGACCTATACAACCACATCCCGGTAGGTTCCACCAACTGTACCCCGGCTTACCTAATGAGGGCGAGACCTGGTAAGTTACCTGTTGACCTGGAAATGGGAGTCCTGACACCCGAGGACACTTCACCAGAAGCAGACTGGGACACAGAGAGGCAGCAGCAGTACCGGAGAGTACAGGAGAGCGTGGAGCGAAGTCTCTGTCAGGCTAGGGAAAGACAAGAGAAAACTTACAACCAGTATGCTCCCGCTGTTCCCCTGGTACCCGGAGAGCAGGTCTTGAAGAGAAAAAGACGGCTCCACAAGTTGGACGACCAGTGGGAGAAGGACCCGTACACCGTACTGCCCTCAAGCCACGACAACCCAAAGGTCTGTACCATCAGTAAAGACGGAGGGGAAACCACAACCATTGTATCCCGGGATCACCTGAAGAAGTGTCCCGAACAGCTACGGAACCCTGAAGAGGAACAAGAAGACCCTCGACCCGTAGAGGAAAGGGAAGACATGGTTAGTACTGTGCTCGGAGACTTCCCTCGGTCTTGGACTCAAGTCAATGGCGCAGTTGTGGTACCCGTACTCACCTTCCTCCAACCAGCATCCCAAGCACCTACGGAGCGACAGGTAGAGCTGGAAGAGCAGCCGGTCCAGGAGGCAGAAGACTCCACACAAGCAGAACAGGAGGATCAACCCTCTGCTTATAGTGAGCCTGCCGTACCCCTAGTGAGCCAAAGAGCCGGTAGACAGCTGCCCAGTTTACCCTTGACAGCTCCTACACCCTGTAGTTCAGGGCTAGACAGTCAGCTCCGTAGGTCCACTAGGGCCACTAGAGGCCAGTTACCCGCACGTTGGAGGATTTGAAATGTATAAATTGTTTTATTTGTGGTTACCTGTTTTTCTTGTTACTTGTAAATAATTATGTGTTTCTAGTTATTTTTAGGAGTCCTTGGTGGATTTACCGGGAATCCTTGTACAATTAGTTGGAGCGTAACCCAGGATGGACTAAAAGACTGTTAAGGACTCGGGGCAGGACAGACCCCTACCTGGTTAAGTCTCCCTGTTTTGGTGAAATGGACACCTTTGTTTTCTTCAAAGACTGCACCCGGTTGCGGACACGCTGTAACCATCTTTATGTGTTTTTCTTATTGTATTATTATTGTTTATACCTTGTTATGTTTTTCTAAAAATATTTCACTAGGGGGGAATGTGACACCCCAGGGGTCTGGTTGCCACAGTGATAGAGATATTACATCTGAGAGCAGGTGGGAGGTCTCTTGGTCAGGGATCCTATGCATGCCACACCTCCTGCCCAGTCCTGGGAGGGGAAGAACTTCCCCTATATAAACCTAGGGCTGAGGCAGGGTTAGTGAGTAGAGAAGAAGTAGAGAAAGAGAAGCAGCATAGGAAGAAACAACAGGAGCTCTGTGGGAGCAGTGTTACAAGGAGTCAGGGGCTGGCAGCTGCAGAGCTCGCCCTGACTGAGAAGTTATCACCGGACCCGGAGTCCGAGACTGTGGGGACTAACTCCTATCCAGCAGCAGAAACCGACCGGCAGGGGATTGCAGGTCCTCTGGCCCAGAAACCCGAAGGCACGGTCACACGCGTGGGACCAGCACCGCCGTCGTGGAGCGGAAGCTACTAGAAGGCCCCGAGTCACCGGCCATACGGGTGAGCACCACACGGTACACTCAGGGACGTGGGCTACTTATACCCGCCTCTAGCAAGGTAGCCAGAAGAGTATCGTTAGTTTGGGAGGCCTTCAACTCCGCCTGGCCAGGGGAGATCCCATCTGCTCAAGGACTGACCAGGCCCCAATCGCTAGCCAGTACTCCGGGAGGGTCTATCTTTGTCACCAGTAAAGACCCTGAACTACACAGTACCGTCTCCGAGTGGTTCCTGCTACCCCCATCATCCACGTCGGCTGCCCTGAGGCCATACCCCTCCCGTTGGGGGTTATACTATCACGCTGCACAATCCTACCACCGGCCTCAGCGGTCTGCCCTGCAGCAGCAGCTCCCTGGCTGCACTCAACGGGTGGCGTAGTCGTCCAACATCTACCGCTAAAACAGCGCCACTTAGTCTGACTCCCTGGGCACGGACCGGATCACCGCCACGAGACTACAACCCTCAACGGATCCGGCTCCGGGTAAGCTCCCGCGTGCGCAACGCAGCGCGACACAGGCCCAGGGGCGCGTCAGATACATATATGGATAGATAGATGGATAGATAGATAGATATGAAATAGAGTATATAAGGATAGATAGATGATAGATAATCCTATGATATGATAGGTTTGATCGTGCATTTCCAATGTCTCTTACCACTGCTGCCATGATAGAGCATTTTCTACACTTTCTCGGTTCCCTCTTCCATTGCTGGAGGCTAACTTCTGCCGCATGAAATACAGTGGTGGCCAAAAGTATTGGCACCCCTGCAATTCTGTCAGATAATACTCAGTTTCTTCCTGAAAATGATTGCAATCACAAATTCTTTGGTATTATTATCTTCATTTAATTTGTCTTCAATGAAAAAACACAAATAGAATTGTCCTAAAGCCAAATTGGATATAATTCCACATCAAACCTAAAAAAGGGGGTGGACAAAAGTATTGGCACTGTTTGAAAAATCATGTGATGCTTCTCTAATTCGTGTAATTAACAGCACCTGTAACTTACCTGTGGCACCTAACAGGTGTTGGCAATAACTAAATCACACTTGCAGCCAGTTAACATGGATTAAAGTTGACTCAACTTCTGTCCTGTGTCCTTGTGTGTACCACATTGAGCATGGAGAAAAGAAAGAAGACCAAAGAACTGTTTGCGGACTTGTGAAACCAAATTGTGAGGAAGCATGAGCAATCTGAAGGCTACAAGTCCGTCTCCAAAGACCTGAATGTTCCTGTGTCTTCCGTGCACAGTGTCATCAAGAAGTTTAAAGCCCATGGCACTGTGGCTAACCATCCTACATGTGGACGGAAAAGAAAAATTGACGAGAGATTTCAACGCAAGATTGTGCGGATGGTGGATAAAGAACCTCGACTAACATCCAAACAAGTTCAAGCTGCCCTGCAGTCTGAGGGTACAACAGTGTCAACCCGTACTATCCGTCGGCGTCTGAATGAAAAGGGACTGTATGGTAGGATACCCAGGAAGACCCCACTTCTTACCCCGAGACATAAAAAAGCTATCCTGGAGTTTGCCAAAACTTACCTGATAAAGCCTAAAACTGGAAGTGCATTGAGGTGAAGGTGAAGAGGTATTGGGAATCCTGCAGAAAATACCTGTGTGAATTGTGTGAAGAGGTATTGGGAATCCTGCAGAAAATACCTGTGTGAATTGCATGAAGAGGTATTGGGAATCCTGCAGAAAATACCTGTGTGAATTGCGTAAAGAGGTATTGGGAATCCTGCAGAAAATACCTGTGTGAATTGCGGTGAGTGCTGCATTGTGATCTGCTGAGTGCTTTTCTACCTGTTTAGATTTATTGGGCTTTTTAAAATCTATTTTCTCACTACAGTTTTAGTTTATTAGTTTACTACCTGTGTATTTAAGGGTTAACTACATTGCACTAAAATCCTGAGGTGTAGATTTACTTACAAGGGGTTAATTAAGGGGAAGGGGTCATAATTAAGCGTTTATAAGGGGCAGCTGGTTGGGCATAAAGTCCTTTGGAAGTGCATGGAGGTGAAGGGTACATTGCTGGAAAAGGAAAAAAATAAAAAAAAAAACACTTTAAATCTCTTAGTTTGCGAGTGTGAACAAGCTGCGTGTGTCCGGAGCGTAAGTGCGAACGAAAGTAAGTGTGTGACTTGTTTTTCAGTGAAGAGGTATTGGGAATCCTGCAGAAAATACCTGTGTGAATTGCGGTGAGTGCTGCATTGTGATCTGCTGAGTGCTTTTCTACCTGTTTAGATTTATTGGGCTTTTTAAAATCTATTTTCTCACTACAGTTTTAGTTTCTTAGTTTACTACCTGTGTATTTAAGGGTTAACTACATTGCACTAAAATCCTGAGGTGTAGATTTACTCACAAGGGGTTAATTAAGGGGAAGGGGTCATAATTAAGGGTTTATAAGGGGCAGCTGGTTGGGCATCAAGTCCTTTGGAAGTGCATTGAGGTGAAGGGTACATTGCTGGAAAAGGAAAAAAAAAACAACAAAAAAAAAACCACTTTAAATCTCTTAGTTTGCGAGTGTGAACGAGCTGCGTGTGTCCGGAGCGTAAGTGCGAACGAAAGTAAGTGTGTGACTTGTTTTTCAGTGACTTTGGATTCAGGGAGTTTGGAAGGGAGGACTTAGGACTGAATTGCTGACTGTATTTCATTCTTTCTTTACTTTACTTTTTACTTAATTAATCCACCTGACCTACTTAGCTGATTCCCCCGTCCATACTTGATACTTAATTGATCCCCCGTCCATACTTAACTGATCCCCCGCCGATATCTAATTGATACACTTGCACATCCCTAATTGATCCCCGTCCATACACCTATATATAAATAATTGTGTTTTGTACTTGTATATTTATACTGACTGTATCCCCATATTTAGAATGACGTCCATGTTGGACGGAGCCGTGCAGTGTACATCTTGCGCAATGTATGCATTCCGTGAGCACCCGCTCGAGGATCCATACTGCTGCAAGAGATGTGAGCATATCGTGCACTTGGAAGCCCAAATTCTGGATCTAAGTGCTCAGATAGCGGTACTGAGGAGCATCGACAACATAGAACGGAGTTTGCTGCTCACCGAGCAGACACTCAATGGGTCAATACTGGGGGTGGAGCATAGAGGGGAAGTGCAGGCTGAACAGGCAGGGAGCTGGATAACAGTAAGGAGGGATAGAGGGAAGAAGTATAGGAAGGCTGGTTCAGAACCGGCATTATTGGAGCACGACAGATCCTCTGACCGCCGGGGGAGTGTATGCTCCAGTAATGAGGGGGAGGGGGGAAGTGTAGGGCAGGCAAGACAGGTTCTGGTAGTGGGTGACTCTATTATTAGGGGGACAGACAGGGCAATCTGTCACAAAGACCGGGATCGCCGAACGGTGTGCTGCCTCCCTGGCGCTCGAGTCCGGCACATCGCGGATCGGGTTGACAGGTTACTGGGTGGGGCTGGCGAAGACCCAGCGGTCATGGTCCACATCGGCACCAATGACAAAGTGAGTGGTAGATGGAGGGTCCTTAAAAATGATTTCAGGGACCTAGGTAGGAAGCTTAGGGCAAGGACCTCCAAGGTAGTTTTCTCAGAAATACTACCAATCCCGCGAGCCACACAGGAGCGCCAACAGGAGGTTAGGGAGGTGAATAAGTGGCTAAAGAGTTGGTGCAAGGCAGAAGGGTTTGGGTTCATGGAGAACTGGGCCGACTTCGTGGTCGGCTACAGGCTCTACCGTAGGGACGGGCTGCACCTCAATGGGGAGGGTGCAGCGGTGCTGGGGAAGAAGATGGCTAATAGGTTGGAGGAGTTTTTAAACTAGAGACGGGGGGGGGAAACCAAGGAAATAGGTGGGATGTGAGGCAAGCAAGGGGGAAGGGGAGAAGTGAATATAATGAGGGTGGAGAGGGGGGTGGGGATAGTACAGTTAGATCGTTAGAGAAGAATAGGATGCTAAATAACCCCAAAGTTTTATCTTGCATGCTGACCAACGCAAGAAGCCTGACCAATAAGGCGGATGAGCTGCGGGCGCTTATATGGGAGGAGAGGTATGACATCGTAGGTATAACAGAGACTTGGCTAGACGATAGCTACGACTGGGCGGTAAATTTATTAGATTATAGTTTATTTAGAAGGGACCAGAAACAGGGGAAAGGCGGAGGAGTCTGCTTATATGTAAAGTCATGTCTAAAACCCAGACTAAGGGAAGATATAGGAGAGGGAGAAGAGGGGGTCGAGTCCATGTGGGTAGAGATAGAGGGAACTAAAAATAATAATAAAATATTACTGGGCGTCTGCTATAAGCCACCAAATATAACAGAGGAGAATGAGAATCTGCTATTAGGACAAATAGACAAAGTAGCAAAACATAATGAAGTGATTGTAATGGGGGATTTCAACTACCCGGATATTGACTGGGAAACAGAAACCTGTAGATCTCAGAAAGGAAAAAGGTTCTTGACAAATATTAAGGATAATTATCTCTCCCAACTAGTGCAGGAACCAACGAGAGGGAAGGCCGTGTTAGACTTAATATTGACTAATAGGCCTGATAGAATAACTGAGGTACAGATAGGGGGGCACCTAGGTAATAGCGACCATAATATTATCGACTTCAAAATGCCCTTCAGTAGGGTTATCAATAAGGGAACAACAAAAACATTAAACTTTAGGAGGGCGAAGTTTGATCAGCTGAAAGAAAGCCTTCAACTTATTGACTGGGACAAAGTTCTTAATCAAAGGAATACGAATAGTAAATGGGAAACCTTCAAAAGAATTCTGAATACTCAGTGCGAGAGGTATATACCGTATGGGAATAAAAGGGCCAGAAATAAGAGGAAACCAATATGGTTGAACAAGAACGTAAAAGGGGCGTTAAATAGCAAAAAAGAGGCATTCAAGAGATTAAAACAGGAAATCAGTAAGGAGGCACTAATGTGTTACAAGGAAAAAACGAGAACCTGTAAAAAACAAATAAAAATAGCGAAGGAGGAAACAGAGAGACGTATTGCTAGGGAAAGTAGATCAAATCCCAAACTGTTCTTTACGTATATAAATAGTAAAAGGATTAAATCGGATAATATTGGACCGATAAAAAGTGAGGAAGGCAAAATCATAGAGAAAGATGAGGATAAAGCTAATCTATTAAATAATTTTTTTTCGACAACTTTCACAAAGGAAATCGAACTAACAGGAGAAATGAGAAGTGACAAACTTAATCCTCCACTAAGTATGACAAATCTAACCCAAGCTGGGGTACAGAAACGCCTCAGTAACATTAAAATAAACAAATCACCAGGACCTGATGGCATACACCCACGGGTACTAAGGGAACTAAGTAATGTGATAGACAGACCGTTATATCTTATATTTAAGGACTCTGTTGAGACTGGGTCTGTGCCACTTGATTGGCGACAGGCGAATGTAGTGCCAATATTCAAAAAGGGAGCGAAAAGTGACGCCGGAAACTATCGGCCGGTGAGTCTGACGTCCGTTGTGGGCAAAATTTTTGAAAGCTTCATTAAAGAGGCAATTATGGAGCATCTTGATGCTAATAATCTTTTAATCCCGAACCAACATGGATTCATGAGGAATCGCTCCTGCCAAACAAACCTGATTGACTTCTACGAGGAGGTGAGCTCTCGAGTAGATCAGGGGGAACCAGTGGATGTCGTGTATCTCGACTTCTCAAAAGCGTTCGATAGCGTGCCACATAATAGGTTGGTATACAAAATGAGAATGATGGGGCTGGGGGAAAATGTTTGCAAGTGGGTAGCTAACTGGCTAAGGGATAGAAGGCAGAGGGTGGTTATAAATGGAATATGCTCAGAATGGGTAAGCGTCACTAGTGGGGTACCACAGGGGTCTGTACTAGGCCCAATGTTATTTAATATCTTTATTAACGACATAGTCAACGGGATAAATAGTAAAATATCAATATTTGCAGATGACACAAAGTTATGTAAAACAATTAATACAAAAGAGGACAGTGCAGACCTACAGAGGGATTTGGATAAGCTGGGTAGGTGGAGCATTAAATGGCAAATGAGGTTTAACGAGGAGAAATGTAAGGTCATACATATGGGAAGGAAAAATGGAAGTCACCAGTACTCACTGAATGGGAAATCATTGGGGAATTCAGAGATGGAGAAGGACTTGGGCATCTTGATTGATAGCAAACTAAATTGGAGTGCCCAAAGTCAGGCCGCTGCTGTAAGGGCAAACAGGGTAATGGGATGTATCAGAAGAGGTATAGCTGCAAAGGAGGAGAACATTGTTCTTCCACTGTACAAAGCACTGGTCAGACCACACTTGGAATACTGTGCTCAGTTATGGGCCCCAATATATAGAAAGGATATAAATGAGCTTGAAAGGGTACAAAGGAGGGCAACAAAATTAATAAAGGGAATGGAGGGACTGCAATACCCAGAGAGGTTGGCAAAACTAGGACTTTTCAACCTGGAAAAGAGAAGGTTGAGGGGGGACATAATAAATGTGTACAAATATGTTAGGGGACAGTATAGAGATCTTGCCCGGGATTTGTTCAAAAGGAGGGATATTACGGTAACAAGAGGGCATTCACTAAGACTGGCAGAGAAAAGGTTTCAGCACCAGCATAGGAAGGGGTTCTTTACGGTAAGAGCAGTGAGAATATGGAATTCACTGAGTGAGGAGACGGTAATGTCAGATTCACTACACCAGTTCAAGCGGGGACTGGATGCATTTCTAGATACCAGGCAGATTTCAGCATATACTTAAAAATAAAATAAAATAGTAGGTTGATACAGGGATTTATTCTGACTGCTGGTTTCAGAGTCGGGAGGGAATTTTTCCTCAGGTGAAGATTGGCTAAATCATTTGGGGTTTTTGCCCTCCTCTGGATCAACTTTAGCAATTACAGAACTAACAGGTCGAACTTGATGGACGCAAGTCTTTATTCGGCTTTACAAACTATGTTACTAACGCTTTCTCTGCTCCTCCTTACTGCCGGCGACATCTCTCCACATCCCGGTCCTCCTCACCACATCCCTACACTCACTTCCACCTCCTACCCACGATCTATCCCAAACTCTCGTAACCCTTCTAACCTTATACCCATCCGCCCAGCCCCCTCTTCCCCAGTCCCACTAATAGGAGCTCTATGGAACGCTCGCTCCGTCTGCAACAAACTTTCCTATATTCACGATCTCTTCATCACTAACAAGCTTTCCTTCCTCGGCATCACTGAAACCTGGCTCACCCCCTCCGACACAGTCTCTCCTGCTGAACTTTCGTATGGCGGATTCCACCTCTTCCATACCCCCCGCCCCACCGGCAAGCACGGTGGAGGAATAGGTTTCCTCCTCTCAGAAAACTGCTCCTTCACCCATATCCCACTGCCGCCCTCAATTACTCTCCCCTCTTTTGAAGTGCACTGCGTGCGCATCTACTCCCCATCCAACTGGCTGTTATCTACCGCTCCCCAGGATCAACCACCACTTTCTTTGACCACTTCACCACTTGGCTACTTCATTTCCTCTCCGTTGACATCCCCACTATGCTCATGGGCGACTTTAACATCCCCATTGACACTTCCCTCTCAGCTGCCTCTAAGCTTCTATCCCTCACTTCCTCCTTTGGTCTTACTCAGTGGTCTTCCACACCCACCCACAAAGACGGCCACACACTGGACCTCATCTTCACCCGCCTCTGTTCCCTATCTAACCTCTCTAACTCACCTCTCCCTCTTTCTGACCACAACCTACTCACATGCTCTTCTCTCTCCTCCCCGGGGCAACAATCCCCACTCCACAAACTTGCATACCCTCGCAGAAATCTCAAAACACCTTGACCTACACTGACTCTCTGAATCCCTCCTCCCTCTTACAGACATTAGTTCCTTACATGATGCAGATGTTGCTGCCACTTTATACAACACCACAACCGCTGCAGCTCTCGATTTGGTCGCCCCCCTCACACATACCAAGGCTCGCACAATCAACAGACAACCCTGGCACATCAGCCTAACTAAAGAACTGCGACGGGCCTCCAGGGTTTCTGAGCGTAGATGGAAAAGGTCCCACTCCCATGAGCACTTCAT
This sequence comes from Phyllobates terribilis, assembly GCF_046119375.1. Lineage (NCBI taxonomy): Eukaryota > Metazoa > Chordata > Amphibia > Anura > Dendrobatidae > Phyllobates > Phyllobates terribilis. The sequence goes on along the minus strand of NW_027362870.1, from coordinate 4,837,553 downwards.
CGCATTCAAACAGTCCCTCACTACGTTCAAGTCCACACTCACTGCAGCAAAACAAACATACTTCGCATCTCTCATATCCTCCCTGTCTCATAACCCCAAACAACTATTCAACACCTTCAATTCTTTCCTCCGTCCCCCAGTGCCTCCTCCCTCTCCTCTTATTTCAGCCGAAGACTTTGCCTCATTCTTCAAGCAGAAGATTGACACCATCAGACAAAGCTTTTGCCTAAAGCCCCCACAGCCCCTCCCCACACCTACTCAACCCTCTTCCTCCAAAACCACCTCCACCATTTCTGAAGATCAACTTTCCTCTTTACTCTCCAAATCACACCTCACCACCTGTAAACTTGACCCAATCCCGTCCCACCTCATCCCAAACCTTACCACTATCTTCATCCCAGCCCTAGCCCACCTCTTCAACCTGTCACTAACAACTGGTGTCTTCCCCTCATGCTTCAAACATACCTCAATCACACCCATCCTCAAAAAGCCCTCCCTTGACCCATCCTCTGTGTCTAGCTATCGCCCCATATCACTTCTCCCCTATGCCTCAAAACTACTGGAACAACATGTCCATTCTGAACTGTCCTCCCACCTCTCATCCTGCTCCCTCTTTGACCGCCTACAATCTGGTTTCCGACCACACCATTCTACTGAAACTGCACTGATTAAAGTCACCAACGACCTACTAACTGCCAAATCTAAGCGACACTACTCTGTCTTCCTCCTATACCTGTCATCTGCCTTTGACACAGTGGACCATTCCCTCTTACTACAGACTCCCTCATCTATCGGCATCACAGACTTGGCCCTATCCTGGATCTCCTCATACCTAACAGACAGGACATTCAGTGTCTCCCACTCACACACCACCTCCTCATCTCGCCCCCTATCTGTCAGTGTCCCCCAAGGTTCAGTTCTAGGACCGCTGTTCTTCTCCATCTACACCTTCGGCCTGGGACAGTTCATAGAGTCTCACGGCTTTCATTATCACCTCTATTCCAATGACACACAGATCTACCTCTCTGGACCCGATATCACCTCCTTACTAACCAAAATCCCACAATGTCTATCTGCTATTTCATCCTTCTTCTCTTCCAGATTTCTAAAACTTAACATGGACAAAACAGAATTCATCATCTTTCCACCATCTCATTCAACCCCCCAACTGACCAACTATTAACGTCAATGGCTGCCCACTCTCCCCAGTCCCTCAAGCTCGCTGCCTTGGGGGAACCCTGGACTCTGAACTCTCCTTCAAACCACATATGCAAACCCTTTCCACTTCCTGCCGACTCCAACTCAAAAATATCTCCCAGATCCGCACATTCCTCAACCATGAATCTGCAAAAACACTAGTGCACGCCCTCATCATCTCCCGCCTTGACTACTGCAACCTCCTGCTCTGTGGCCTCCCCTCTAACACTCTCGCACCCTTCCAATCTATCCTAAACTCTGCTGCTCGACTAATCAACCTGTCCCCCCGCTATTCCCCGGCCTCTCCTCTCTGTCAATCTCTTCACTGGCTCCCCATTGCTCAGAGACTCCAGTTCAAAACCCTAACCATGACATACAAAGCCATTCACAACCTGTCTCCTCCATATATCTCTGACCTAGTCTCCCGTTCCATACCCGCACACAACCTCCGATCCTCACAAGAACTCCTTCTCTACTCCCCTCTTATCTCCTCCTCCCACAATCGCATACAAGATTTCTCCCGTGCTTCTACTCTGGAACTCTACCCCAACGTATCAGACTCTCGCCTACCGTGGAAACCTTCAAAAGGAACCTGAAAACCCACCTCTTCCGACAAGCCTACAACCTGCAGTAACCACCGCTCCACCATACTGCTGCACGACCAGCTCTACCCTCACCTACTGTATCCTCACCCATCCCTTGTAGATTGTGAGCCCTCGCGGGCAGGGTCCTCGCTCCTCCTGTACCAGTCGCTGTGACATTGTGTTCAAGATTATTGTAATTGTTCTTTTATTATACCCCTTTTTCACATGTAAAGCGCCATGGAATAAATGGCGCTATAATAATAAATAATAATAATAATAATTTGGTGGGGAGGTTTGTGGTGGTCTATCTGGACAATATTTTGGTTTACCCACCTGATTTTGAGACTCATTGGGGGGATGTTAATCAGGTGCTCCAGATATTAAGGGATAACAAACTTTATGCCAAACTAGAAAAATGTGTTTTCGCTCTTCAGAAGGTGCAGTTTTTGGGGTACTTGTTGTCATCTTTGGGTTTTCGGATAGATCCAGAGAACGTCCCGAGAACCTGAAGGCTCTACAACGTTTTTTTGGGCTTTACTAATTTTTACCGTAAATTCATCCAAAACTACTCTGTTATTGTGAAACCCCTTACTGACATGACTAAGAAGGGGTCTGATTTTTCCAAATGGTCGGATGCTTCCCTCTAGGCTTTTTCTTCCTTAAAGAATCATTTTGCCACTGCACCTATACTCAGTCAATCCGTTGTTTCTCAACCCTTCATTGTGGAGGTTGATGCGTCGGATGTCAGGGTTGTGGCTGTGTTGTCTCAGGGTTCGTCCCGTGGTAAATGGCTTCCATGCGCATTCTTTTCTAAAAAATTGTCTTCGGCTGAGAGAAATTATGACGTGGGTAATAGGGAACTTTTGGCGATCAAATTGGCGTTCGATGAATGGCGACATTGGTTGGAGGGGGCTGTCCATCCTTTTACTGTTATTACTGACCATAAGAACCTGTTATATCTCCAGTTAGCTAAACGTCTCAACCTTAGACAAGCCAGATGGTCACTGTTTTTTACTAGGTTCAATTTTGTTGTCACTTTTCGTCCGTGGGTCAAAAACGTCAAGGCTGATGCTTTGTCCCGGAGATTCACTGGTGGTGGTGACCATGAGAACCCTGCCCCGATATTACAGAAAGGGGTAGTCATTTCGGCACTTTATCTTGAACTGGAGGGTGAGGTGTTGGAGGCTCAGGGGGACGCCCTTGCCTCCTGCCCTTCAGGAAAGTTATTTGTACCATCTAATCTGTTCCGCAAAGTAATTAAGGAACATTATAACTCTGTGCTTGCTGGGCATCCAGATGGTAAGGCAACCGCAGGCCTCCTCTCTCATCATTTTTGGTGGCCAGGGTTGCATCGGGACATAATTGAGCACATAGCTGCTTGTAGTATTTGCGCCCGTTGTAAGGTTTTGCATACCCGTTCCGTCTAGTACTTTTCTTCCATTACTTATTCCTAATAGGCCATGGACACACTTGTCCATGGATTTTATTACTGACCAACCGGTTTCTGCAGGCAAAACGGTGGTTTTGGTGGTAGAAAATAGGTTCAGTAAAATGGTTAATTTTGTCTCATTAACTGCGTTTCCAAATGCCAAGACATTTGCTCAGGTGTTCATAAATGAGATAGTGAAGCTTCACAGGGTTCCCTCGTGTCAGATCGGGGGACCCAGTTTGTTTCCTAGTTCTGGAAGGCATTCTGTTCTCGACTGGGGGTGCAGCTGTCCTTTTCCTCTGCCTTCTACCCTCAGTCGAATGGACTGACTGAGCTTGTCAATCAGAATTTGGAGACCTACCCCAGTTGTTTCGTTTCTGAAAATGAGGATTGGGCATCCTACCTACTGCTGGCAGAATTTGCCATTAATAATCATCGTCAAGAATCCACTGGCAGGTCACCGTTCTTCGGTGCATACGGTTATCACCCACAGTTTGGTACTTTTAGTGGGTGAGGAACTTCAGGAGTTCCTGAGGAGGAACGGTTTGCTTCATCGCTCTCCTCGGTATGGCAGGGTGTGCTGAGTAATTTAAAGATGATGGGAGACAGGTATAAATGTATGGCTGACAGAAAACGCTTGCCAGGTCCGGACCTGAATGTGAATGACTTTGTGTGGTTGTGTACCAGGAATATAAGATTGAAAGTTCCTTCTTGGAAGTTGGGACCTAGGTTTATTGGTCCCTATAAAATAACCGCCGTCATCAACCCAGCAGAGTTTTGTCTTGAACTTCCTCAGGCCCTTAAAGTCCACAATGTGTTCCATAGGTCCTTACTTAAAAAATATGAGGAACCTCTTGAGCCCTCGCCTCTACCACCACCCCCAGTAAGGGTTGATGACCATGACATACAGTTGCCCTGCAGTTGGTTGCAGGAGATCTCTACATTTGGCATTACAGACATCTTCTTAGAGGCTGGTTGTCTCTAGGACTCAGCGACTACCTCCCTCTGGCTAATTCGCTCCCTGGCCTGGGTGTATAACTACCTGGTGTTTCTGAGAGGGAGGTGCTGGCGATATTCATTACTACTTGTGAGGCTTTAGCAAGAGCAGTACTTTGTCCTCTCTGGAGCTTGAGGCCATGTGCGCATTTGTTTGGAGTCGTCTAAGGCTAAACAATTCCCCCCTGTTTGTCTACCCTTGTTGTCTATAGAGTTTAGTGGAGATCATCTAGTGCTCATCTCCTTCCTTCCCTAGCCTTAGCCATATGCCAGGGAAAGTCAGGGAGAGGCACGCATGCGGCGATTGGTGAAGAGCCAATATAGGGACGGTAGATGAGACAGGTTGACACTAGACCCGACTAGGAGGTCTTCACTCCCCTATTTCCCTAGTATCTGGGCTCACTTTCCCTCTTCACTCTGTGTTGCACTAAGTCTTTCCCACACCTTGCGTGACAGATGAGCCCCGCATATAATGGTCTCTATAGTATGATGGCTCCACATTAGTGTTGAGCGATACCTTCCGATATCAGGAAATATCGTATCGGATTGGATCGGGCCGATACCCAAAAAGTATCGGATATCGCCGATTCCGATACCGGAAACCAATGCAAGTCAATGGGACACAAATATCGGAATGAAAATAAACCCTTTCTTTCCTTGTAGGTTAATTCTACATGAAGTAAAACAACTAAGAATAATGTAGAATGACATGAAAAGCCGGCAATTCAGCAGCGGCATTCACCGGTACCCGACAATTTACAACAGAAAGAATAGAGCATCACACATAGATTAGATAGATAGAAACATGTCAGTCACATATATATGAAGTACAGTGACAGTGTTGCTTACTGTACTTGTCATTTAGTGTAAAGGATTTATTAAAAAAAATATTAGTGTTTTCGTGCACCGTCTCTTTAAAAAAGCCGGCCGGCAATTCAGCAGCGGTACCCGACAATTTATAACAGACAGAATAGAGCTTCACACATAGATTAGATAGATAGAAACATGTCAGCCACATATATAAGAAGTACAGTGACAGTGTTGCTTACTGTACTTGTCATTTAGTGTAAAGGATTTATTTAAAAAAATAATAGTGTTTTCATGCACCGTCTCTTTAAGAAAGCCGGCCGGCAATTCAGCATCTGTACCCGACAATTTAGAATAGAAAGAATAGAGAATCACACATAGATTAGATAGATAGAAACATGTCAGTCACATATATATGAAGTACAGTAATAGTGTTGATTACTGTACTTGTCATTTAGTGTTAAAATAAAGGATTTATTTAAAAAAAAATTGGCGTGGGGTTCCCCTTAATTTTAGGCTCTAGCGGAGGTTAAGCAGACAGCTGGGGCAAATGTTTGAAGCCTGGGAAGGGGGTAATACCCACGGAGCTTCCCAGGCTACTAATATCAGCCCCCAGCTGAATACCTAGCCTTTACTAGCTATTAAAATGGGGGAACCCCCCAAAAAAAATAACGTGGGGTCCCCCCTAATTTAATAGGTAGCACAGGCTAGGCAGACAGCTGGGGGCTGATATTCATAGCCCAGGAAGGGTGCCATGAATATTGGCCCCCTCCCAGGCTAGAAACACCAGCCGTCAGCCGCCCCAGAAATGGCGCATCCATAGGATGCGCCAATTCTGGCACTTAGCCTCGCTCTTCCACGCTGCCCTGGTGCGGTGGCAGGGGGTAATAGGGTTGGGGTTGATGTCAGCTTATAATGCCAGCTGACATCAAGCCCAGGTTAGTAATGGAGAGGCGTCTATAAGACACCCCCATTACTAACCCCATAGTCAAAGTTAAAGAAAAACACAAACACCCAGAATAAAGTCCTTTAATTGAAATAAAGACACAATCCTTTATTGTTCTAAATTAAACCATACTTACCATCACGCCCATTCCAGCTGAAGCCAACGATCTCCTGCAATAAAAGTAAAATAATAAAGCAACCTCATCCTTACCTTTCCATGGTTCCCACGACAGCTTCAGCTCTGCTACATCGAGATGACAGGCTGGACCGCAGCAGAACGCTGCCATCCAGCCTGTCATCCCGCAGACACTGAGAAGCGCAGGCATGCTTGCGCTCCTCAGTGTCTCTCTGTGACGTCATCCAGATGAGCCGAGTTCATGTCCAATGAACTCAGCTCACCTCATGCACGTCACTGACAGCGTGGGAAAATTCTCACGCTGAAGTGCTGAGTGCAGGAGAATTTTCCCACGCTGTCAGTGACGTACATGAGGTGAGCTGAGTTCATTGGACATGACCTCGGCTCATCTGGATGCCGTCACAGCCAGACACTGAGGAGTGGAAGTATGCCTGCGCTTCTCAGTGTCTGCGGGATGACAGGATGGATGGCAGCGTTCTGCTGCGGTCCAGCCTGTCATCTCGATGTAGCAGAGCTGAAGCTGTCGTGGGAGCCATGGAAAGGTAAGGATGATGTTGCTTTATTATTTTACTTTTATTGCAGTGTCGGGGTAAAAAAGAATATATATATTTGTAACTTTTATATTTTTGTAACTTTTATACGCTTTTTTGCTAATGTACTAACCACCATTTTGTGTCATATAACAATAAGCTTTCCTTGCTACGTAATACTCAAATCGAAACTTAAACTAAGACAGTTCCAGTGTTGCCAAGACTTATTTCAGAGAAACGAAACAAGATTATAAGCTGACGGCTGCAATATCTGCCCAGAGACTGAGATAAGGAGATGTGGACCAATCAGGAGTGGCTAGACACTGGACTTTCATGGCTTACCCCGCTCCGGACAACCTCTTTCCCCTCCCATTATGTAGTGTATTTAGATTTGTGTATGTAAAAAATAAATTCAGAACATTGCTGAGGACGTTGTCTGTAGTAGCCTTCTGAGCATGCTCTGAGTTTGAACCAGCTTGTTGTCTGACTCATTCTTTGAATGGTTGACCCATGCTCATAGTTTGAATTTGGAGTGACTGGAGGACGAGTGGAATGTCATCACGACCCCCACAAATGGCGCTCAACGTGCGGCGTGGCTAGCGGTACGCCGCCCTCCCGGACCCATATTGCTGACTTCCCTGGTGGTGACCGCGGTGGCTGAATTTGAGGCCTGATCAACCTCCATCGAACACGGTAAGTTGAGATGTATTTTATATGTCTCACTTGCCTGTGTGTCAGCCGCAGCGGTTCCTGTGGGATTGTCAGGTTGGATCTGGGTGGGTGACCGGTCGAGTGGTGAGACCTCAGGCGTCCCGCACCACGTCCTGAACCAGCAAGTGTTAAAACGAGTGACGTCGCATGCCTGCGCGTGCTCGTGTGCACACCACCTCCTCCTCCCCTGGTCACTGTACTTTTCTTAGATAGCTGCCTCCTGTAACTGAGTCGAAGTTTCAAAGCATTCCTGAATTGTAGTGTAAGGGAGAAAGAATCTGTGACGAATTGAGGAGTGCTCTTCGTCTAACACAGAGACTGCTCTAAATTCAAGGTTAGGAAAGGAGATAGATTGAGAGGTGTACTCTCTATCTCATCAGTGTATTGAGAGGTACTCTACACTGACGGGTGGTGCCGTGGTAGGAAAGAAGACGGATTGATAGGTGCTCTTCGTCTTATACAGAGAAACCTCATAAGGAGGGGTTCTGCTGTCAGTCAGGGTGCCGTGGTGAGTCGTACTGTAAAGTCGCCATTCAAGGTTAGGGAAGGGATAGATTGAGAGGTGACTCTCTATCTCATCAGTGTATGGAGAGGTACTCTACACTGACGAGTGGCGACCTGTCGGCTGCACCAGTGATCTGAGTCGCGACAGATCATTGCATTCTATAAGAAAATGTTGTGTATATTCAAATTTGAAAGATCTCGTAAGTTGTGGAATGCTGCTGTAGGAGTTAAGCCAATTAGTGGAGTTACGGGAAGGCAAGAAGGCAAGAAGAATGTTAGGAATTTGTATAACATGATAAGCTTATCCAGTACAGGCAGGCTTTAGTTTTCAGTGTAGAAAGAATGTGTTACACAGAAGTTGGGAAAGTTGGGTGAGGACTTCTGCACCAGGCTCATGCACATCTTAGAGTAGATGGTGCAGGGGGGAACAGAGAATGCTGAGTCTTTGTTCGGATACATGAAAGCTGCAGAATGTGATTTGTTATGTGCCCCCAAAATGGCCGTTGCACCTTTGATGCCTGTCACTACACCGAACCCTCAGCCACCGCCCTATAATGGTGCCAACAACAAATCACCGGAGGGGTGGACGTGTCGGGTGTGTGGAGAGCAAAACCCACTTTGGGCGGAGTTCTGCTGTGTCTGGGGGGGGGGGCCGCCCATGGCACGATGCCCAGCCTGCCTCCAAGAACATTCCCACTCCCACTCTAACTCCTCCCTCCCACGGCCATCTTGCTACACCTCTTACTTGTTGTGGGAGGCCCGGAAAGCCCCAATCCGGCCTATATCCACTACTAGATCCGTCCGGTGCATATTACCAGCCACCAGCACAGGTGGAAAAGCCCGCAGTCCCAGAGCACCCATCTGAAACTAATGTGACACCCTCTGCTCCAGTCCACGATGCTGAGACGCTTCCCCTGTTTCCTATGGGAGTCACCCACAACCCTGGGGATATCCTCCTCAACCCCCCCAGAATTTCAGGCCAGACTGCTCTCCCTCCGCCAACATACTGTTACTCAAGACGATACGGAGCCAGATGAGGGATGGGCTCAAGATACTCCAGCCCCCCCCCCTCCTTTACCCCATACGTCTCCTATGGCATCCTCCACCCCATATCCATTACCCGTACTCCGGCCCTTGCTCCAAGCAACTGCTGAAAGAGCACCACCCCCCAGCCCCTCAGAAGTCTGGGACCCCTGCCGCTCCCGGAATCTAGTAGACCCATCAGGACGCCCTGTCACTCTGTCAATAGGCTATGGTGACATCCTTACATATTGGGTGGGGGCCATAGTCAACCCTGCAAACACCTGTATGAGCCATGCTGGAGGATTGGCTCGCAAAATTTCCCTTGCTGCTGGTTCTACTCTGGCTGCAGAATGCCAGGCTCACTTAGCCGAAAACGGAGAGCTTTCAAAAGGCCATGGATTCCACAAAAGCAGGATCCCTTAGTACGTATGAATCCGGCCTAGAATACATGAAACAGTTAAAAGCCTGGGCTCAGAATCGTTTGTCAGATCAAGCTGGGTCTGTACAAGATGTTCAACAAGACCCTGTTAAATCTGTGGAAAGATATGCCGCAAGACTCAGCATGCATTTTGAGGATCTCGGATACAGTCCTCACGTCAAGACGCAGGCCGCCCTGTTGGTTCAGGCCCTAGTAGATGGCCTACAAGACGCTCTCAGAGATGAAGTCCTGAGAGTACGGCCCGAGATTCGTTCTTCTTCCTTCAACGACGCGGTGGACATCGTTAAAGCTTTCCAAAAATCAATGCTAAAAATGGAAAAGGATACTAAGCCAAGGAAGAAAGCCGCTCCTGCTATGGTATATCAAGCTCATGAAAGCTACCCACCCCCTGGCAACCAACATGGAATCAAGTGGGTAATGGTTAAAGGCACAGGTGATGATACTCCTCCCACATATAGAAAACAAGACAGAAGAGATGACAAGGGACCATCTAGAAACAGAAGACAACTTCGTGATTCTGAAAGATGAATGTTGTGTTAGGAGTGTGGTAACCTTGACCACATCCTCAGAGACTGTCCAACCCGCAGACAGTACCATGACCGCTCATTTCATGACGGTCCACACAACCATGGACCTTCCCGTGAACCATCTCATCCACGCCAATGACGGCTCGGTCAACCAGTGTCCACTTTCCCGGCTACGCATCTCACGGCCGCCTGTGGGACTGTCACTTTACAGGTGGACCATCAACCACTGGAGTTCCTGGTGGACACTGGAGCAGCCACATCTGTCATTTCCTCTGCACAGCTCCCTCCTTCTGTATCCCTATCACCGGATACCCTCATCTGTGTTGGGGTGGAAGGCCAACATATTTCCTCTCCACTCACAGTCCCTGTGTCTACAGGACCGTTCACCGGAGTACTCACAAGATTCTTGGTCTCTGAAACTTGCCCTGTCAACCTGTTGGGAGCCGATCTCTTAGAGCGGATGAAGGCAACAATTACCTTCGGAAACCATGGTATGGAGCTTCTTTTGCGGGACCCTCATTCCAAACAAGGGACTGAAGACCGCTGTGTTCTTAAAGCCTTCCCTCTCATGATGATGACCATACAACCTCACACTCTTCTTGATACCTCACAGTTCTCTCACTCTCTGTGGTCCAGTGGGCCAGAGGACGTCGGCCTTCTGCAGGTTCCCCCGGTCCGAGTACACCTCAAGTCTGGACATAGGTACCCACGGTTGCCACAATACCCCCTCAAGGCTGCACAAGAACAAAGCTTGAGTACCCAAGTCGCTTCCCTCCTGGAATCAGGAGTCCTTGTCAGATGTGTATCTCCATGCAATACACCCCTCTTTCCTGTAAAAAAGAAAACCGCTCCGGGAGAGCCTCCAAGATACCGGTTGGTTCAGGATCTCAGAGCCGTCAATGCAGCTACCATTTTAGAAACTCCAGAGGTACCTAACCCAAACACCCTTTTGTCTCAGCTGCCTCCAACGGCCACTTTGTTTACGGTGTTAGATCTGGCCAACGCCTTTTTCAGTATACCCTTACATGAAGATTCGTGGTTTCTTTCTGCCTTCACCTTTCAAGGAGCACAGCTTACATGGACCAGGACTCCGCAAAGAGCCCAGAACTCTCCTAACCAATTCACTCATTCTATGAAGTCTATTCTGGAGCCATGGGTTCAAGAGAACCCTCAGGTCACCCTTCTACAGTATGTGGATGATCTTTTACTCTGTGGCACTGAAGAAAATTTGCCAGAGATGTCAGCATCCCTTCTCTGGTTTCTTCACTCAGCTAACTGTAAAGTCTCAAAAGGCAAAGTCCAATGGTGTCTGCCCAAGGTCATTTTCCTCGGACATTGTATATCACAAGGTACTAGACATCTGACTGAAGAAAGAAAACAAGCCATCATGGATATCACCTTCCCAACCACCTACTCCGCTATGCAGACTTTCCTTGGCCTCATCACTTACTGCAGGCAATGGATCCCTGATGCCTCAAAGCTCATGCAACCTCTGTACGACTGTCTCAAGAATGAAGGCTCAGTTTGGCTTCATGCCGAAAATCCACGTGTTTCTCATCAACACAGATTATGTTTTGACCGCTTTAAACAGGCTGTTGTCTCTGCCCCGGCCTTGGGCTTACCAGACTATACTCAGCCATTTCACCTTTTTGTCTCGGAATCGGAAGGTCATGCCTCTGGAGTTCTAGCACAACGTTATGATCATAAGTATCGGCCTTTGGGCTACTACTCAGCCCGCCTGGACCCTGTCGCCCGAACTGCCCCCACGTGCCTTAAGGCGGTCCACGCTGCTCACATCTTCCTTGACAAGTCAGCTGATATCGTCCTTGGACATGATCTAGTTATACAGGCTGGCCATGATCTCTCGGCTGTTCTGCAACAAACATCTCCGAAACATCTAACCAACCAAAGACACCTGCGGCTGCAGTGTTCCCTATTGTTGCCCTCCAATATAACATTTACCAGATGTCTGACTATCAATCCTGCCACTTTGCTTCCACCTTCTAGGGGGGAAGGTGAAGAGGGTGAAGGTCCATTGGTGGAACCTCATGATTGTATAAAAATTTTGCAGGAAGAGACTTCTGCTCCAGAGAATATGGTGGCACATCCGCTCGCAGACCCTCAAGGGAAGTTCCACACGGGATATGCTGTCACAACAGACCTAACAGTCCTCAAGGCCGAAGCTCTACCACCATACATGTCTGCACAAGAAGCTGAACTTGTGGCTCTCACAGAGGCCTGCCACCTGGCAGCAGGAACAAAGGCGAATATATATATACCGATTCCAGGTATGGACATGGAATTTGCAATGATTCTGGACTCTTGTGGAAGTCTAGAGGATTCATCACAGCTGCAGGTACACCAGTGAAACATGCCTCATGGATTAAGGCCCTAATGAAGGCCCTGGAACTACCCATTCAGGTTGCTGTTATGAAGGTCAAGGCTCATGGAAGACTAGAATCCAGAGAAGCCAGGGGCAACCACCTAGCTGACCAAGCAGCCAAGACTGCAGCAGTGGAGAATGTGTCATCAAAGTGGCAGGAAAAGGAAGAAGAGATGGGAGAGACTCTGCAAACCGTAGCTGTGGCGCTCACTAGAGCAAGAGCCAAGGAACAGCCGGCGGAAGACCATACAAGTCCAGCGGAGACACGAGTGGAATCCAGGGGGGTCAAGATGCCTGAAGAAAAATTGTGTGAGGAACAAAGGAAGACCCCCCACTGAAGAAGTCAAGCAATGGAAATCGGCAGGAGCCGTGCTGGCAGGTCGCAAAGATTCAAAGGTCAACTCGACTCTTTACCAAGTGGATGGGAAGCCTTGCTTGCCTAGACGCATGTACTCAGCTGTGGCAGCATGGGCTCACGGGCCTACACACAGAGGAAAGAATCAAGCTTTGGCATGTATCAAGAAACTGTACTTTGCACCCGGAATCTCTTCCACTGTGACTGCGTACTCAAAATCCTGCTCTGTCTGCGCTACCTGCAACCCAACGTGTACGGCACGGGTCCCTCTTCAACATCTGGCTAAACCAGACTACCCTTGGCAGAGAATACAAGTCGACCATATCCAAATGCCTAAAGCAGGGAAATAGGAGTACGTTTTGGTAGCCGTAGATATGTTCTCAGCCTGGCCCGAGGCCTACCCGGTTGTCAACATGACTGCTAAAGTCACAGCCAAGAAACTGATCACCGAAATTGCCTGCAGATTTGGAGTTCCCCAAGTCATAGAATCGGATCAAGGACCAGCTTTCACAGCAAATATCTACAAAGAACTCTGGAACATGTTGGGAACAGATTTGGGCCTCCACGCTCCATACCATCCTGCCAGTTCAGGCAAAGTGGAGAGGATGAATTCCACACTCAAGACCCAGCTCTTGAAAATGACCTAAGATCATCCCCTCCCCTGGCCCGACCTGCTCCCCATAGTATTGTATCATATTACACACACTCCTCAGGTCAAACATGGGCTGACTCCCTATAAAATTTTGTTTGGGACCCCCCACCCAAGATAGGAGAGATTAGGCCCCAAGAGTTGTCTGAAACACATGATAGAGTGGTAAAATTTGTGATTGCCTGGTCTAGAGAATTGACTAACACCCGCTCTCCAGTATCTGCTTCTCTCCCAGAATCTACAGGTGATGCAGTACATGATTTCATCCCAGGCGATCTAGTGTATGTGAAGAAGTTTGTCCGGAAAGACTGCCTCCAGCCGCGGTTCGAGGGACCGTACACTGTGCTTCTCACCACCCCGACGGCTCTGAAGCTTGAGGGCAAGAGCACCTGGATTCACGCCTCCCACTGCAAGAGAGACAGAACGAGTCTATAAAAGATGACTACCTTCTTCTATATCCTTTCCATATGCTTACTGTCTGTCCCAGGGTGGACAGCTACCACACAGGGGTAGATACCTCCTTTTTCTCAAGTTGGTTGGGAGGGCTCAAGGGATTCCTCCAACAAGTTTGTCTAGTAATGGGAGGTCTATTAGTATTGGGCCTGGTGGTCCTGTGCTGCATAGTCCCCTTATACAGGAAAAATATAACCAATGCTGTCCCAACCTCCGGGACCTTTCTGAATCAAGAGAAGATATGGAGAAATACACTTCTTTGAACAAGTCTGACCAGACCCCCCCATAACAAAGTTCAATTGAAAGATTCAGTTTAGGATCAGTTGGGAGAACTCCATGTGTCACCCAGGATAGGGCTCGATTGTCTGGGGGCGTCCCATAAGGGGGCAGCTTCTAAGATGATTGGGTGAAGAAATCCACCTCCCCTCTCCCCACACATGGACAGTCTCAAAGGCCCCGAAGCAAGGGAAAGCTTAGTGTTTAGGGGGGAATGTCGGGGTAAAAAAGAATATATATATTTGTAACTTTTATATTTTTGTAACTTTTATACGCTTTTTTGCTAATGTACTAACCACCATTTTGTGTCATATAACAATAAGCTTTCCTTGCTACGTAATACTCAAATCGAAACTTAAACTAAGACAGTTCCAGTGTTGCCAAGACTTATTTCAGAGAAACGAAACAAGATTATAAGCTGACGGCTGCAATATCTGCCCAGAGACTGAGATAAGGAGATGTGGACCAATCAGGAGTGGCTAGACACTGGACTTTCATGGCTTACCCCGCTCCGGACAACCTCTTTCCCCTCCCATTATGTAGTGTATTTAGATTTGTGTATGTAAAAAATAAATTCAGAACATTGCTGAGGACGTTGTCTGTAGTAGCCTTCTGAGCATGCTCTGAGTTTGAACCAGCTTGTTGTCTGACTCATTCTTTGAATGGTTGACCCATGCTCATAGTTTGAATTTGGAGTGACTGGAGGACGAGTGGAATGTCATCACGACCCCCACAGCAGGAGATCGTTGGCTTCAGCTGGAATGGGCGTGACGGTAAGTATGGTTTAATTTAGAACAAAATTCTAAATTAATCTAAATTAAACCATACTTACCATCACGCCCATTCCAGCTGAAGCCAACGATCTCCTGCAATAAAAGAAAAATAATAAACCAACCTCATCCTTACCTTTCCATGGCTCCCACGACGGCTCCAGCTCTGCTACATCGAGATGACAGGCTGGACCGCAGCAGAACGCTGCCATCCAGCCTGTCATCCCGCAGACACTGAGAAGCGCAGGCATACTTCCACTCCTCAGTGTCTGGCTGTGACGGCATCCAGATGAGCCGACAATGAACTCGGCTCACCTCATGTACGTCACTGACAGCGTGGGAGAATTCTCCTGCACTCAGCGCTTCAGCGTGAGAATTTTCCCACGCTGTCAGTGACGTGCATGAGGTGAGGTCATGTCCAATGAACTCGGCTCACCTCATGTACGTCACTGACAGCGTGGGAGAATTCTCCTGCACTCAGCGCTTCAGCGTGAGAATTTTCCCACGCTGTCAGTGACGTGCATGAGGTGAGGTCATGTCCAATGAACTCGGCGCACCTCATGCACGTCACTGACAGCGTGGGAAAATTCTCACGCTGAAGCGCTGAGTGCAGGAGAATTTTCCCACGCTGTCAGTGACGTGCATGAGGTGAGCTGAGTTCATTGGACATGACCTCCGCTCATCTGGATGCCGTCACAGCGAGACACTGAGGAGCGCAAGCATGCCTGCGCTTCTCAGTGTCTGCGGGATGACAGGCTGGATGGCAGCGTTCTGCTGCGGTCCAGCCTGTCATCTCGATGTAGCAGAGCTGAAGCTGTCCTGGGAACCATGGAAAGGTAAGGATGAGGTTGCTTTATTATTTTACTTTTATTGCAGGAGATCGTTGGCTTCAGCTGGAATGGGCGTGACTGTAAGTATGGTTTAATTTAGAACAATAAAGAATTGTGTCTTTATTTCAATTAATGGACTTTTTTCTGGGTGTTTGTGTTTTTTTTAAATACTTTACTAGAAATTCATGGTGGTCATGTCTAATATTGGCGTGACCCCATGAATTTCGGGCTTAGGGCCAGCTGATAATGCCAAGCTGGCCTTAACCCCTTTATTACCCAGTGAGCCACCGCACCAGGGCCCTGGATGAGTTGGGTACAGCGCCAGAAGATGGCGCTTCTATGAACGCGCCATTTTCCGGGGCGGCTGCGGACTGCAATTTGCAGCGGGTGGGGCCCAGAAAGCTTGGGCCTCCCTGCGCTGCGGATTCCAGCCCCCAGCTGCCTAGTTGTACCTGGCTGGACACAAAAATAGGGCGAAGCCCCACGTATTTTTTTTTTTAATTATTTCATGAAATTCATGGAATAATTAAGAAAAAAAGGGCTTCCCTATATTGTTGTGTCCGGCTAGGTACAAATAGGCAGCTGGTGGTTGGGGGCAGCCCGTTCCTGCCTGCTGTACCTGACTGGACACAAATATAGGGCGAAGCCCCACATAATTTTTTTTTAATTATTTCATGAATTTCCTGAAATAATTAAAAAAAAATTGACGTGGGGCTTTGCACTATATTTGGGTCCAGCCAGGTACAGCAGGCAGGAACGGGCTGCCCCCAACCACCAGCTGCCTATTTGTACCTGGTTGGACACAACAATATAGGGAAGCCCTTTTTTTCTTAATTATTCCATGAATTTCATGAAATAATTAAAAAAAAAAAAACGTGGAGCTTCTCCCTATTTTTGTGTCCAGCCAGGTACAACTAGGCAGCTGGGGGATGGAATCTGCAGCGCAGGGAGGCCCAATCTTTCTGCCCCCCGCTGAAAATTGCAGTCCGCAGCCGCCCCGGAAAATGGCGCGTTCATAGAAGCTGGATGCTGTACCTGGCTGGCATACAAAAATATGGCGAAGCCCACGTCAAAAGTTTTGGGAAAA
Organism: Phyllobates terribilis; assembly: GCF_046119375.1. Classification (NCBI taxonomy): domain Eukaryota; kingdom Metazoa; phylum Chordata; class Amphibia; order Anura; family Dendrobatidae; genus Phyllobates; species Phyllobates terribilis. The sequence continues at coordinate 4,820,922 of NW_027362870.1, read as the reverse complement.
ATTAATTAAAAAAGAAATAATAATTTAGGGACTGCATCTTTATTAACTCCTCAAATGTCATTTAGTGTTAAAATAATGGATTTATTTTAAAAAAAAATGGCGTGGGATCCCCCATAATTTTAGTCTCTAGCGGAGGTTAAGCAGACGGCTGGGGCAGATGTTTGAAGCCTGGGAAGGGGGTAAAACCCACGGAGCTTCCCAGGCTACTAATATCAGCCCCCAGCTGAATACCTAGCCTTTACTAGCTATTAAAATGGGGGACCCCCCCAAAAAAAATGACGTGGGGTCCCCCCTATTTTAATAGCTAGCAAAGGCTAGGCAGACAGCTGGGGGCTGATATTAATAGCCCAGGAAGGGTGCCATGAATATTGGCCCCCTCCCAGGCTAGAAACACCAGTCGTCAGCCGCGCCAACTCTGGCACTTAGCCTCGCTCTTCCACGCTGCCCTGGTGCGGTGGCAGGGGGTAATAGTGGTGGGGTTCATGTCAGCGCCAGCTGCCATGAAGCCCAGGTTAGTAATGATGGGCGTCTATAAGACACCCCCATTACTAACCTACAAAGTGTTAAAAAGAAAAAACACACACTACACCCAGAAAAAAATGATTTATTTGAAATAAAACACACAATTTTATTTAATTCTTAGTTTACTAAAAATAATAGTTACCTGTCCACGTTCCTGCGCTGATCTCCCATGCACATCTGTCACATCTGGAGATGGTGACAGCTGTGCATGGCTGCTGTAAGCTCACGCTGCCGGGAACACGTCCGCTCCCGGCAGCGGGAGCCACTGACTGAGGTCACCGGAGTGCATTCAGTCAGCGCAGCTCCGGAGACCTCCTTTACGGCACTGCTGTACCGTGGGAATTTCTCACTATACAGCAGGGCCGTAAAGCAGCTAACCGGAGCAGCGCTGCCTGAACTCCGGTGAACCCGCTTATGCTGTCATTCTAGTGGCGGCAGCGGTTCAGAGCGGTCACATTCTATGTGGCTGCTCTGAACTGGAGATCTTCGTGGGACACTCGTGGACTACTACGGAGGGGTAAGGATAAGGTTGTGGTTTATTATTTTATATTTTATTACAGGAGATCGATGGCTTCGGGGAATTAGGTGTCTTGGTGAGTATAGGTGTAGTTTTTTATTTTTTACTTTATTTTAGGTGGCGATCGGCGGGGACAGGTAATGTATGAACTAATTTCTTTTAGGTAACCACTGGCCACCAATGACATGTATTTAACATTTATTGGGGACACAGTAGGGCAATTTAAATAGCAGGATCAGTCTGATGGGAACTACTGCTCCCATCGAGCTGATCCTGCTGGCAGGAGTGGACGGGGGACAGACATAGGCCGATGGGAGTAGTAGTGTCACATCGGCCTATGTCTGCCTGCACGCACACACCCGCACACATCGCACAGACACCGCGCACACACTAATCATGACGGGTCTGGGAGGTGAGGCTGACCTGTGCGGCCGTGGGAAAGTTCATGTGAGTTCATGCAGTCAAGCATGAACTCACATGAACCCTCTGAGGGCAACGCGGCGACTTCAAATGAACAGCTGATCGGCATCACCTGATACCTCAGCTGTTCATTTGAAATAACCGGCGGGAAAGCGCAGCACAGAACGGGAAAGCCGGCGGTGAAGTCTTTTCACTGCCGGCTTCCCCGCCCGGGTCCTTCGCTCCTTGGTGCTGCGCTCCCCGCCCGGTCCTAATTTACGATTGGGATTGGAGGTGGCGAGGGGAGCGGAGGATCGGGGTGGGAGGCTGCGGGGAAGCAGTGTGGGGCTGTGTGATTGTTTAAAAGCCGGCGGCTTTTTACCGCGCGCCGGCTTTTAAACGATCAGGAGAATTCTCCCCCGCTGGGATGGCATTCTGATGACAGGCTGGATCTCAGCTGAGCGCTGCCATCCAACTTGTCATCCTTCACAGACACTGCAGAGCGCAGGCATTATGGGAACTTCCGATTCCGGTATCCGATATTGTAAAAGTATCGGAATTAAGTATCGGAATTCCGATACCGTGAATATCGGCCCATACCCGATATTACAGTATCGGAATGCTCAACACTAGTGCTGACTAATGTCACAGCATTTCTGACTTAAATGAATGTAACTAGATGAAATACTATTTTTGCTGCATGCAGCCACCACCAGGGGGAGCTGTTGACCTGTGATTATGTACAGCTAGTATTGTACCCAACCGCAGCAGTAGAAGTCTGTCTCCAGTGAGCGCCCTCTAGTGCCAGCTGTATATAGCTGTAGTGAACTCATGCAGTGCTGGGTCTCAGAGCCGTTGCTGCCTTCTTTTATGGCTGATTTGTACCTGATATTCAATGTAGAATTTGATGAATCTGCACTAATTGTGAATATATATTACTCTCATTGCTTCTAAGATATGCTGGGCAAGTAGGTTATCTAATCGCTGGGATGAAGGACGCACAGGAAGCACAAATAGGAGACACTCTGCATTTACTGAAGCAGCCAGTGGCTCTGCCCGGCTTTAAGCCTGCGAAACCCATGGTGTTTGCAGGTGAGTTGAACCCTAATACAAATTAAATGGTCCCTGTACTTGATCTCATTCGATAGATAATGTGCAAAATCCCTTTATAAAGTTCAATTAAGTTGGAGTTACTTTTCAGGGGTTAGATAACCTAAAAGTGTCGGCCGGTAGGGTCTCCCTTCTGTCTAAGTGTAATTTGTCTCTAGCAGCAGAAACCCCCCTATATGGATTACCGGAAGTGGGGCTTGGCCTTCGTCTCTCTGCTCCTGCCTGTCAAACTGTATATGCAGGCTTAACAGAGATTCAGTCTTTCAGTTAATTGCAGGCATTTCATTAAGCAATGGCGGAAGCAATACATGCTGAGTAATGAGAGAAGGGATGTCCCAGGACCTATAGTGCTGACAGAATGCTGATAAAGAGCAATCGTCCACTCCAAAAGAGTGGATGGCAAGTTACAGAGCATGTGTATTGGTACTGTTCCAGGACATACTGTTTTATCTACAGTCCATTTAGAATCAAAACTCTGTTCTACATAATATTGTACATGGAACAGAGTATTATGCCAATGTAACTGCAACACGCATCGAAGTCAAAATCTCAGCAGAATTACACCTATAGCCCCTCAGACTATGCAAAACACCAATTGAGCTTTAACAACTTCAGCTCAAGTGCTCAAAAACTGTGTAACGGGGTCAGAAAGCTATTGTACAGTATACAGTATATATTTTATTAGCGTAATATTAAAACCTGTATTACAAGAGCACTTAGTTCAAGATTCAGCCTCCAGATGGCGTGACATCAGAGATTAGACACATCTGCAAGACCGTCCTCAGCAATGAATATATAGTCAATCACAGGGACTAGACGTGTAATGGATCAGTACAACAGTATAACGAGTGTTGTGTAGAGATGAGCGAACCCGAACTGTAAAGTTTGGGGTTCATACCGGACACCTAGTGTCCAATGCTGAACTCCGAACACTGACAAGTCCGTTTTAAGAGTGAGAGACCTCCTAGCCCTTACTACAACCATTTTACAGCATCAAAGTTTGTGTCTCCATTGACTTCTATGGGGTTTGGGTTCAAGTTCTGGTACCCGAACCGAACTTTGGACTAAAGTTTGGTCGAAACCGAACATCCACGGGGTTCGCTCATCCCTAGTGTAGTGTAAATTCTACGTATTTTGCGCCTGAGTACCAGTAATGAGGAGATCCTTACCCATTATGTGCCTGCCACTCTCCTAAACACGCGTTTCACTTTTTTAGCTTCTTCAGAGGGTCACAGAGTATACCAAACACTGCCCCCCGGGCACCAGATGTAACCCACTGTATCAGTTCCTTTAAGGCTAAAGTTACAGCTATAGAATAGATTGACCTTGACAATTCAAGTGCTTTCTTGTGGGAAGTATGTGCACCTCCCGATCATTTCAGTGGAGAGCGACCATTCCCAGCCACCTCTATTGAGAATCCATGACAGACACAGGCGCTGTACCCTCGCCTCTCACACTTTAGTAATCCTACTAATTCCTTGTAACAGCCAGGAACGCCTCCACGATTGGATTAGGAACGGTGATCACAGAGTAGATAAATGCCAGAGAACCTTTATTCTGCAGCCGCATCTTTCATCCCATTAGACTCGGCCTATTTTACAGAAGCCGAGATAATTGAGGAGAGATGTAAGGAAGGAACCTCACGATCCTCCAGGACTCGTCAGCTCAGAGCCGTGACGTGTGGACAAGGTTTTTCTACATTGTGGGGAATTTAGGGAGCGCTGCAGCAAGGGGGTTGGTAATGACACGCCACCGTGACACATAATGCATGGACTGTCTCCTCTCATTTGTTCTTTGAAGCTTGTTTTCCTCGTGAGTGATGCTCGGCGCATGAGAAAAGCCCAAACAATTAACATCAAATGGGTTTTCTGCGATTTGTAAAATCCTGTGCCCCGCTGATCCCCCGCTGCGGCTCCCCATAGGTGGATTATAATGAGGGCAATCCGGGCTACCGCCCGGGGCCTCCGGTCTCTATGGCCGGATTGCCCTCATTATATGTGCAGCCCCGCGGCACATACCGGCAGACAGTGGCAGGGGGGGGCCCCGGACCACTCCCCCAGCAGCGGTGCAGAACCGCTGCTTCTTCTTCGGCCGGGCCAGCACTGCAGCAGTTAACTTCCCTGTGCTGGCCCGGCCGCGTCACTGCTAGGAGACACGGCCCTGTGCGCGGCCGTGTCTCCTAGCTGTGACGTCACGCAGTGCGCGCCCGGCCTGCACTGCTACTTACCACCGGAGAGGAGCAGGAGCCAGGAGGACTGGAGCCGAGCCGGGGGATGGTGAGTGTGTGTGTGTGTGTCTGTCTGTGTGTGTGTGTGTGTGTATGTATGTATGTGTGTGCAGGCAGATATCATTGTGTGATGTCGGTTTATATGTATTTTTGTGTTTCAAATGTGTTTATGCGTGTATGTATATGTCTGTATATGTTTGTGTGTGTGCGTGACTGCGTGCGGCCTCCTGCTGAGTATAGATGGCGCTGTGTGGCCTCCTGCTGTCTCTGGGGGGGGGCGCTGTGCTGCCTCATGCTGTGTATAGATGGCGCCGTGCGGCCTCCCGCTGTGTATAGATGGCTCCATGCTGCCTCACGCTGTGTATAGATGGCTACGTGCGGCCTCACGGTGTGTATAGATGGCACCATGCGGCCTCCTGCTGTGTATAGATGGCTACGTGCGGCCTCCCGCTGTGTATAGATGGCTACATGCGGCTTCCTGCCATGTATAGATGGCTCCGTGCTGCCTCACGCTGTGTATAGATGGCTCCGTGCTGCCTCACGCTGTGTATAGATGGCTCCGTGCGGCCTCCCGCTGTGTATAGATGGCACCGTGCGGCCTCCCGCTGTGTATAGATGGCACCGTGCGGCTCCCTGCTGTGTATAGATGCCACCGTGCGGCCTCCTGCTGTGTATAGATGGCACCGTGCGGCCTCCTGCTGTGTATAGATGGCACCGTGCGGCCTCCTGCTGTGTATAGATGGCACCGTGCGGCCTCCTGCTGTGTATAGATGGCACCGTGTGGCCTCCTGCTGTGTATAGATGGCACCGTGCGGCTCCGTGCTGTGTATAGATAGCTACGTGCGGCCTCCTGCCGTGTATAGATGGCTACGTGCGGCCTCCCGCTGTGTATAGATGGCACCGTGCGTCCTCCTGCTGTGTATAGATGGCTACGTGCGGCCTCCTGCTGTGTATAGATGGCTACGTGCGGCCTCCCGCTGTGTATGGATGGCGCAGTGCGGCCTCCTGCTGTGTATAGATGGTTACGTGTGCTCAATATTGAGTCATAAAATTACCTGCCAGGGACATGCGGATGTGAAGCGTTCTTCACATGCATTTCATGTTGACAAGCGCTTTCCAAGCGATTTTAGCATCACTTGGAAAGTACTTGACAACTTGGTCACACTATATAAATCCATGCAACCAGTGTGACCGTAAAAGAATGGTAAAAAATAAATATATAATTACCTTCTGATGGCCTTCCGACGTCAGCGGTCGCGTGACCCGTCACATGACTAAATGACATCATGGCAGGTCCTTTTCAGACCATCGCGAGCTGCCGGCAAGCCAGGACGCATCGGATAAAGACATCAGGGGCCATCAGGGGTAAGTATAATATTTATTTTTTATTTTATTCTTTTTTTACAGGTTCTATGGTACCCTGGTCCGGAGGAGAGTCTCCTTTTCTCCAAACCCGGGTACCATCCGCACATTGAAACGCATGGAATCTGCATGTACAGATGCAGTGATGCGGATTCCATGTGTTCCAATGCAAGTCAATGGCGGCGAAAGCGCCGCGCTTCCGCAAAATAATTGTTATTGCTGCGGATTTTTCTGCAATGATAATCCGCAGCGGAAATTTCCGCAGCATGTGCACAGCACATGCGGATTATCATTGGGGAACATGGCAGACCTTCTACCAAGCGTTTTTTAAGCGTTTCTGCAGCGGAATTGCCGCTTCGGAAAAGCTTAAAAAACGCGTAGTGGGCACACAGCATAAAAAAAATTATTATAATTAATATTGTGCCAAATTAATTTCACGTGAACTATCACATGATCTATCACAGGGGATCATGTGACATGTCATACATACAGGTATGTGTGTATGTGTGTGTGGGGCCGTGCCTTCTAAACTGCCCGGGGCCCTTGCTACTCTTAATCCACCCCTGTGGCTCCCCCACACCCACCACCATGCGGCCATACAATAATATAGAAAGGGGCTGGAAGCAAGGGAAGCTGGATGGAAGCCCCACATGACCGGGATGGGCCACGAGGGTGGAATTTTTTGAGATAAAGGATCAGGATTGGGTATTAGAGCTGTGGGGCGGGCAGTTGGTGGAGGGAGGGTGAGTATATCAAGAAAAAGTGCGGGAAATTAGTCAGTCCGGCAGGGAAGTTACAGGAGAAAGTTCCCACCCACCCACCCCTTTTTTCTGGTTGCATCTGTTCAAGTATAAGTGGGAAGTGGCGGTGGTATGGTGGAAAACGTTAAGGAGTAATATGGACATATGTCTATTATAATTGTTAAAAAAAAATAAAAAATAAATAAATAAATAAAAAAAAAAAAAAAAAAAAGTGAATAAAAAATAAAGAAAAATGAGGTAGGGTGTTTGTCGCAGTGGCTTGGTGGGGGGTGGGGTTCTTGGAGTTGGCACAGAAGTGTCGGTGGGAATAATTTGGTTAAAATTACAGCCAATTGGTTAATTGAGCGGGGTGATCTGGCATTTGGTTTTTGGGCTCTGGACGGGGTTTTACCCTGGGAGCTTTTGGTGCCCTTGAGCTGGTGATGGACGGCTGAGGGTAATATGGTGGTTCCAGTTCGGTTTAATTTATGCCAGATCTAATTTTTAACTCCAAGAACCCTCCCTTCTTATTTATTTATAACACTGTTAATGGGTTAATGTTGTTTGTTAATAAAATGGCCGCTGTGGCCAAATTTATCCAAAGAAATTACAGGTGCAGTGTTTTTATTTGTGGGAAAAGGTGAGTGCTGGAAAATGGGAGGAACAGGTTAAACGGTGGAACCCGGGTTGGCCGTACACGGTCAAGTATTCGGACTATAAGACGCACCCCCCACTTTCCTCCAAAATTTTGGAGGAAAAAAGTGCATCTTATAGTCCGAAAAATACGGTTATTATTAAGAATAGGAGATTTTTTTTTTTTTTTAAATGTAGGTACGATTCAATTATTCCCAAGATCTCACCCCATGGATGGATCCTTTGTATTTGCTATTGGTGGAGGAAGGGCATTGCTAACAATAGGAATTCCAGAGAATGGAGGACTTAACTACAACTCCCAGTATGTCCTTAGCAATGGTAAGGAGATACTGGGAGTTGTTACCAGTCATCATCAGACTGTGGACCGTATAGGAACCAATGTACTGATTAGATGCAAGCAGTGGAACTATTAAACGTTTAAAAAGTAACTTACATTTTGGGATATATATTACATGATTTAGGTCCTATAATTTTGAGCAGATTAGTGCGAATCTGAGACCCTGATCACTCAGAAGATCTCTTAGAAGTGAAGAGGTGAGGAGACATGACTATGACTTTCTGCTGCATTTGCTCCGCTCAGTGTACTCTCCTATCTACTGAGCTGCGCTCTTCTAGGGGGTCTTTTAAGCAAAGGAGCAAAGGATTGGGGTCCCCACAAATCTGCTCAGAATTAATGACCCTAAATCACATTAAAAACGTCCCAAAAGTTGATTTACTCTTTAAGGTTAATTTACTTACACACACACACACACTGTATACGCCGTACGCACCACACACACACTGTATACTCCGTACACACCACACACACACACTGTATACGCCGTACACACCACACACACACTGTATACACCGTACACACCACACACACACACTGTATACGCCGTACACACCACACACACACACACTGTATACTCCGTACATACCACACACACTGTATACGCCGTACACACACACACACACACTGTATACACCGTACACACCACACACACACACACTGTATACGCCGTACGCACCACACACACACTGTATACGCCGTACACACCACACACACACACACTGTATACTCCGTACACACCACACACACACACACTGTATACACCGTACACACCACACACACACACACTGTATACGCCGTACGCACCACACACACACTGTATACGCCGTACACACCACACACACACTGTATACACCGTACACACCACACACACACACACTGTATACGCCGTACGCACCACACACACACTGTATACGCCGTACACACCACACACACACTGTATACACCGTACACACCACACACACACACACTGTATACACCGTACGCACCACACACACACAAACACTGTATACTCCATACGCACCACACACACACTGTATACTCCGTACGCACCACACACACACTGTATACGGCGTACGCACCACACATACACTGTATACGCCGTACGCACCACACACACTGTATGCGCCGTACGCACCACACACACTGTATACGGCGTATGCACAACACATACACTGTATACGCCGTACACACCACACACACACTGTATACGCCGTACACCCCACACACACACTGTATACGCCGTACGCACCACACACACATTGTATACACCGTACGCACCACACACACACACTGTATACGCCGTACGCACCACACACACTGTATACGCCGTAAACACCACACACACACTGTATACGCCGTACACCCCACACACACACTGTATATGCCGTAGTGCATCACACACACATTGTATACACCGTACGCACCACACACACACACTGTATACGCCGTACGCACCACACACACTGTATACGCCGTACGCACCACACACACAGTATACGCCATATGCACAACACATACACTGTATACGCCGTACACACCACACACACACTGTATACGCCGTACACCCCACACACACACTGTATACGCCGTACGCACCACACACACTGTATACGGCGTACGCACCACACACACTGTATACGCCGTACGCACCACACACACTGTATACGCCGTAAGCACCACACACACTATATACGCCGTATGCAACACACACTGTATACGCCGTACACACCACACGCACAGTATATTCCGTACGCACCACACATACACTGTATACGCCGTACGCACCACACACACACACACACTGTATACTCCATACGCACCACACACACACTGTATACGGCGTGCGCACCACACACACTGTATACGGCGTGCGCACCACACACACTGTATACGGCGTACGCACCACACACACTGTATACGCCGTACGCACCACACACACACTGTATACGCCGTACGCACCACACACACACTGTATACGCCGTACGCACCACACACACTGTATACGGCGTACGCACCACACATACACTGTATACGCCGTACGCACCACACACACTGTATACGCCGTACGCACCACACACACTGTATACGCCGTACGCACCACACACACACACTGTATACTCCATACGCAACACACACACACACACTGAATACGGCGTACGCACCACATACACACTGTATACGCCGTACATACCACACACACTGTATACGCCGTACGCACCACACACACTGTATACGCCGTACGCACCACACATCCACTGTATACGCCATACTCACCACACACACACTGTATACGCCGTACACACCACACACACATTGTATACGCCGTACACACCACACACACTGTATACACCGTACACACCACACACACACACACTGTATACACCGTACACACCACACACACACACACACACACTGTATACGCTGTACATACCACATACACTGTATACGCCGTACACGCCACACACACTGTATACGCCGTACACACCACACACACTGTATACACCGTACACACCACACACACACACACTGTATACACCGTACACACCACACACACACACACACACACTGTATACTCCGTACACACCACACACACACACACACACACTGTATACTCCGTACGCACCACACACACACTGTATACGTCGTACGCACCACACATACACTGTATACGCCGTACGCACCACACACACTGTATACGGCGTACGCACCACACACACACTGTATACGCCGTACACACCACACACACACTGTATACGGCGTACGCACCACACACACTGTATACGCCGTACGCACCACACACACTGTATACGCCGTACGCACCACACACACTGTATACGGCGTACGCACCACACACACTGTATACGCCGTACGCACCACACACACATTGTATACACCGTACGCACCACACACACACACTGTATACGCCGTACGCACCACACACACTGTATACGCCATACGCACAACACACACACTGTATACGCCGTACACACCACACACACAGTATATTCCGTACGCACCACACATACACTGTATACGCCGTACACACCACACACACAGTATATTCCGTACGCACCACACATACACTGTATACGCCGTACGCACCACACACACACACACACACTGTATACTCCATACGCACCACACACACACTGTATACGGCGTGCGCACCACACACACTGTATACGGCGTGCGCACCACACATACACTGTATACGCCGTACGCACCACACACACTGTATACACCGTACACACCACACACACACTGTATACGCCGTACACACCACATACACTGTATACGCCGTACGCACCACACACACACACACACACTGTATACTCCATACGCACCACACACACACTGTATACGGCGTACGCACCACACATACACTGTATACGTCGTACGCACCACACACACTGTATACGCCGTACGCACCACACACACTGTATACTCCATACGCAACACACACACACACTGAATACGGCGTACGCACCACATACACACTGTATACGCCGTACATACCACATGCGCTGTATACGCCGTACATACCACACACACACTGTATACGCCGTACACACCACACACACATTGTATACGCCGTACACACCACACACACACACACTGTACACGCTGTACATACCACATACACTGTATACGCCGTACACACCACACACACACACACACACTGTATACACCGTACACACCACACACACACACACACACTGTATACTCCGTACACACACACACACATTGTATACACCGTACGCACCACACACACACACTGTATACGCCGTACACACCACACACACACACACACACTGTATACACCGTACACACCACACACACACTGTATACACCGTACACACCACACACACACTGTATACTCCGTACACACCACACACACACACACACACTGTATACACCGTACACACCACACACACTGTATACTCCATACGCACCACACACACACTGTATACGGCGTGCGCACCACACACACTGTATACGGCGTACGCACCACACATACACTGTATACGTCGTACGCACCACACACACTGTATACGCCGTACGCACCACACACACTGTATACTCCATACGCAACACACACACACACACTGAATACGGCGTACGCACCACATACACACTGTATACGCCGTACATACCACATGCGCTGTATACGCCGTACATACCACACACACACTGTATACGCCGTACACACCACACACACATTGTATACGCCGTACACACCACACACACACACACTGTACACGCTGTACATACCACATACACTGTATACGCCGTACACACCACACACACACACACACACTGTATACACCGTACACACCACACACACACACACACACTGTATACTCCGTACACACACACACACACACACACACACACTGTATATGCCGTACGCACCACACACACATTGTATACACCGTACGCACCACACACACACACTGTATGCGCCGTACGCACCACACACACTGTATACGCCGTACGCACCACACATACACTGTATACGCCGTACGCACCACACACACTGTATACGCCGTACGCACCACACACACTGTATACGCCGTACGCACCACACACACTGTATACGGCGTACGCACCACACACACTGTATATGCCGTACGCACCACACACACACACTGTATACGCCGTACGCACCACACACACTGTATACACCGTACGCACAACACACACACTGTATACGCTGCACACACCACACACACAGTATATTCCGTACGCACCACACATACACTGTATACGCCGTACACACCACACACACAGTATATTCCGTACGCACCACACATACACTGTATACGCCGTACGCACCACACACACACACACACTGTATACTCCATACGCACCACACACACACTGTATACGGCGTACGCACCACACATACACTGTATACGCCGTACGCACCACACACACTGTATGCGCCGTACGCACCACACACACTGTATACGGCGTATGCACAACACATACACTGTATACGCCGTACACACCACACACACACTGTATACGCCGTACACCCCACACACACACTGTATACGCCGTACGCACCACACACACATTGTATACACCGTACGCACCACACACACACACTGTATACGCCGTACGCACCACACACACTGTATACGCCGTAAACACCACACACACACTGTATACGCCGTACACCCCACACACACACTGTATATGCCGTACGCATCACACACACATTGTATACACCGTAAACACCACACACACACTGTATACGCCGTAAACACCACACACACACTGTATACGCCGTACACCACACACACACACTGTATACGCCGTACGCACCACACACTGTATACGCCGTACGCACCACACACACAGTATACGCCATATGCACAACACATACACTGTATACGCCGTACACACCACACACACACTGTATACGCCGTACACCCCACACACACACTGTATACGCCGTACGCACCACACACACTGTATACGGCGTACGCACCACACACACTGTATACGCCGTACGCACCACACACACTGTATACGCCGTAAGCACCACACACACTATATACGCCGTATGCAACACACACTGTATACGCCGTACACACCACACGCACAGTATATTCCGTACGCACCACACATACACTGTATACGCCGTACGCACCACACACACACACACACTGTATACTCCATACGCACCACACACACACTGTATACGGCGTGCGCACCACACACACTGTATACGCCGTACGCACCACACACACACTGTATACGCCGTACGCACCACACACACTGTATACGGCGTACGCACCACACATACACTGTATACGCCGTACGCACCACACACACTGTATACGCTGTACGCACCACACACACTGTATACGCCGTACGCACCACACACACACACACACACACTGTATACTCCATACGCAACACACATACACACTGTATACGCCGTACATACCACATGCACTGTATACGCCGTACATACCACACACACATTCTATACGCCGTACACACCACACACACACACACTGTATACGCCGTACATACCACATGCACTGTATACGCCGTACGCACCACACATCCACTGTATACGCCGTATGCAACACACACACACTGTATACGCCGTACACACCACACACACATTGTATACGCCGTACACACCACACACACATTGTATACGCCGTACACACCACACACACACACACACACACTGTATACGCTGTACATACCACATACACTGTATACGCCGTACACGCCACACACACTGTATACGCCGTACACACCACACACACACACACACACTGTATACACCGTACACACCACACACACACACACACACACTGTATACACCGTACACACCACACACACACACACACTGTATACTCCGTACGCACCACACACACACTGTATACGCCGTACGCACCACACATACACTGTATACGCCGTACGCACCACACACACTGTATACGGCGTACGCACCACACACACACTGTATACGCCGTACACACCACACACACACTGTATACGGCGTACGCACCACACACACTGTATACGCCGTACGCACCACACACACTGTATACGCCGTACGCACCACACACACTGTATACGGCGTACGCACCACACACACTGTATACGCCGTACGCACCACACACACATTGTATACACCGTACGCACCACACACACACACTGTATACGCCGTACGCACCACACACACACTGTATACGCTGCACACACCACACACACAGTATATTCCGTACGCACCACACACACACTGTATACGCCGTACACACCACACACACAGTATATTCCGTACGCACCACACATACACTGTATACGCCGTACGCACCACACACACACACACACTGTATACTCCATACGCACCACACACACACTGTATACGGCGTGCGCACCACACACACTGTATACGGCGTGCGCACCACACATACACTGTATACGCCGTACACACCACACACACACTGTATACACCGTACACACCACACACACACTGTATACGCCGTACACACCACATACACTGTATACGCCGTACGCACCACACACACACACACACTGTATACTCCATACGCACCACACACACACTGTATACGGCGTGCGCACCACACACACTGTATACGGCGTACGCACCACACATACACTGTATACGTCGTACGCACCACACACACTGTATACGCCGTACGCACCACACACACTGTATACTCCATACGCAACACACACACACACTGAATACGGCGTACGCACCACATACACACTGTATACGCCGTACCTACCACATGCGCTGTATACGCCGTACATACCACACACACACTGTATACGCCGTACACACCACACACACATTGTATACGCCGTACACACCACATACACACACACTGTACACGCTGTACATACCACATACACTGTATACGCCGTACACACCACACACACACACACACACTGTATACACCGTACACACCACACACACACTGTATACACCGTACACACCACACACACACTGTATACTCCGTACACACCACACACACACACACACACTGTATACACCGTACACACCACACACACACTGTATACACCGTACACACCACACACACACTGTATACTCCGTACACACCACACACACACACACACACTGTATACACCGTACACACCACACACACTGTATACTCCATACGCACCACACATACACTGTATACGTCGTACGCACCACACACACTGTATACGCCGTACGCACCACACACACTGTATACTCCATACGCAACACACACACACACTGAATACGGCGTACGCACCACATACACACTGTATACGCCGTACATACCACACACACACTGTATACGCCGTACACACCACACACACATTGTATACGCCGTACACACCACACACACACACACTGTACACGCTGTACATACCACATACACTGTATACGCCGTACACACCACACACACACTGTATACGCCTTACACACCACACACACACACACACACTGTATACACCGTACACACCACACACACACTGTATACGCCTTACACACCACACACACACACACACACTGTATACGCCTTACACACCACACACACACACACACACTGTATACTCCGTACACACACACACACACACACACACACACACTGTATATGCCGTACGCACCACACACACATTGTATACACCGTACGCACCACACACACACACTGTATACGCCGTACGCACCACACACACTGTATACGCCGTACGCACCACACACACAGTATACGCCGTATGCACAACACATACACTGTATACGCCGTACGCACCACACACACTGTATACGCCGTACGCACCACACACACTGTATACGCCGTACGCACCACACACACTGTATACGGCGTACGCACCACACACACTGTATACGCCGTACGCACCACACACACATTGTATACACCGTACGCACCACACACACACACTGTATACGCCGTACGCACCACACACACTGTATACACCGTACGCACAACACACACACTGTATACGCTGCACACACCACACACACAGTATATTCCGTACGCACCACACATACACTGTATACGCCGTACACACCACACACACAGTATATTCCGTACGCACCACCACACACACACATACACTGTATACGCCGTACGCACACACACACACACACACTGTATACTCCATACGCACCACACACACACTGTATACGGCGTGCGCACCACACACACTGTATACGGCGTGCGCAGCACACATACACTGTATACGCCGTACACACCACACACACACTGTATACACCGTACACACCACACACACACTGTATACGCCGTACACACCACATACACTGTATACTCCATACGCACCACACACACACTGTATACGGCGTGCGCACCACACACACTGTATACGGCGTACGCACCACACATACACTGTATACGTCGTACGCACCACACACACTGTATACGCCGTACGCACCACACACACTGTATACTCCATACGCAACACACACACACACTGAATACGGCGTACGCACCACATACACACTGTATACGCCGTACATACCACATGCGCTGTATACGCCGTACATACCACACACACACTGTATACGCCGTACACACCACACACACATTGTATACGCCGTACACACCACACACACACACACTGTACACGCTGTACATACCACATACACTGTATACGCCGTACACACCACACACACACACACACACACACACACTGTATACACCGTACACACCACACACACACTGTATACACCGTACACACCACACACACACTGTATACTCCGTACACACCACACACACACACACACACTGTATACACCGTACACACCACACACACTGTATACTCCATACGCACCACACACACACTGTATATGGCGTGCGCACCACACACACTGTATACGGCGTACGCACCACACACACTGTATACGCCGTACGCACCACACACACTGTATACTCCATACGCAACACACACACACACTGAATACGGCGTACGCACCACATACACACTGTATACGCCGTACATACCACACACACACTGTATACGCCGTACATACCACACACACACTGTATACGCCGTACACACCACACACACATTGTATACGCCGTACACACCACACACACACACACACTGTATACGCTGTACATACCACATACACTGTATACGCCGTACACACCACACACACACACACACACTGTATACACCGTACACACCACACACACACACACACACACTGTATACTCCGTACACACACACACACACACACACACACACACTGTATACTCCGTACACACACACACACACACACACACACACACACACACACACTGTATACTCCGTACACACCACACACACACACACACACACTGTATACACCGTACACACCACACACACACACACACACACACACACACTGTATACTCCGTACACACACACACACACACACACACACACACACACACACTGTATACGCCGTACGCACCACACACACTAAAAGAAGAAGGGGGGAAAAGGAAGCCGACCATAAAGTCCAAAATATCAAAGTGTAGTGAATAATTCCATATTTATTATTAATTAACAACAGGTGACAACAATGAATAGCAGATCAAATACATGATAAAAATAAACTAAAAGCATCTAAAAACAGGGGCGAGTGTCCGATATGATATTCCATGTGGGAGAGAAAAATAGAAGAAAGGGGGAAATATTATATCATGATGATTGAATAGATAGTCTATAAATAGATAGGATAATTAGGAAATAGTGAAATATAAATAAGGTGCACAAGAGATATATTAAAAAGTGTCAGTGCTATGGATATTTTGATGTCTATCCCAAGATTGTGTACAGAGTATACATAACAGTATATAACAAGTAAATAGCAGCATCAATGCATAATATATGTTGGTCAATATATATATACTAGGGAGACAGGGCAGAGAATATCAATGCCTTAATCAAGAAATCATCAATGACTGTGATAGTACTAAATTGATGGTTCGTGGCATTGACTCCATTTCCTCTACCATTCGCGGTGGTAATATCAATCGCAATCTTGCTCAGCGGGAAACAAAATGGATTTGGACTCTAAATACGGTCCACCCCCTTGGGCTTAATGAATATAACAGTTTTGTCCCATTTCTCTGACCACCTATTTTGATTCCAGGCCGGCTCTAATTAATTATTAATTTTTAATATCCATGTTTTCTTTCTTTTTATATTATATTTTATGTGATATATACTGTGTGTTTTTTGACTACGTTTAGTTTTGTTGGAGTGTGCGAGAGAGATATACATACATATATATATTATTTTGTCTCTCTTTTGGACCCTATGTTGTTCATATATTTACATTTATCTTTATGTTTTTTTTAGTTTATATTCCATCGATTTGACTCATGTGTGGGATATCATGGTGTGGGGCGTTTCGTCTATTACCATCTGGTGGACCTGATGGACTTACATGACATTCATGGACTTGGTCGCATTTCTTCTGGCTGCTTACTATCCAAGAACGAGTGGACACCACTGCATGTGTTTGCGTTTTTTGTTGTCATATCATCTATCTATGTAATGCAATTATGTGCATTTTATGCATGTACCTATACTCTGTACTTATATGTAACTAATTATTTCATATATTTTCACCTTATTTATTATATTCATTCATTTTTTGTTCACTTTTCTTTTTATTTATTAGCCTTTCATCATCACTATTCGTTACTTTTTACACTTCTTTCACACATTCACATTCCTCACTTTTCACATGACCGTGTACGGCCAACCCGGGTTCCACCGTTTAACCTGTTCCTCCCATTTTCCAGCACTCACCTTTTCCCACAAATAAAAACACTGCACCTGTAATTTCTTTGGATAAATTTGGCCACAGCGGCCATTTTATTAACAAACAACATTAACACATTAACAGTGTTATAAATAAATAAGAAGGGAGGGTTCTTGGAGTTAAAAATTAGATCTGGCATAAATTAAACCGAACTGGAACCACCATATTACCCTCAGCCGTCCATCACCAGCTCAAGGGCACCAAAAGCTCCCAGGGTAAAACCCCGTCCAGAGCCCAAAAACCAAATGCCAGATCACCCCGCTCAATTAACCAATTGGCTGTAATTTTAACCAAATTATTCCCACCGACACTTCTGTGCCAACTCCAAGAACCCCACCCCCCGCCACAAACGAACAGCCCTGACCACCTCAGGCTCGTGAGTGCCCCAAAAAATCGCCAAAGCCCTCTCATTCCCCTCCTGTATAACCAATGCCCACAAATCGGTACCAATGTAATTCAAATGTACACCATCATTTGCCCAAAAATTTCCAACTCCCGCCTCGAGTTCAAAATGTCGAACGCTTACTCCCCCGTTCCTGGACACAAAGGCTGATATGGCTCTATTTAACCTCACTCTCACCCTATTAATCCCCTTCAAAGATCTAGCCTCCCTCCACCTTTTTTTTTTTTTTTTTTTTTTTTTTTTTTTTTTTTGGCACAATGTCAGACCAGACCGTCAACACCACAGGAAAGGATGTCCATAACCTTAAAAATTAAATCGAATGTCGAATGTCCCTTATCAGTTCCCTGACCGGGCGAGCCCCTAAGTCATTCCCCCCCATATGCACCACCAAAATATCCAGCGTCCGAACCAAACGGGCTGCCTTATGAAATTCAGGCAGCACCCTTCTCCATACCATGCCTCTGGAGACGAGCCACCGAACCACAACTTGCTCTCTCCTAAAACCCAACTGCCTACCGTCTGGCCTCCCGTCCGCTCACAACACCCCCAGTGGACGAAGGAATGTCCCAGAATCCACGCTAACAATGGGACACCATCTGCAACAAACAACCACAATGTATTCAATACTTAACAAGATGAAAAACAAACCTCAGCCCCCTGTACCTAATGCCGCACAAAGGACAAATAACGATCAGAACTCCACCTCCCTATCCGCTTTGTCACATCCTTGCCTAAGCCCAAGCCATTGGCTTCTGACGCCACGCCAATTCTAAAAGAATGTGACCCGTACACCTCCGGGCGAAAGCCCCAACTCCCAAACTCCTTTCTTAAATACTGCTATTTAAGAAAAGTCCCCATTTTCATGACATAATAAGGAACCCACTCGCCCAGGCCAAAATTGCCAGTCTACTTGGTGCCACCGATTCAGACAATCTCAGCGCACCAAAAAACGCTAACGAAAAGGTTAACCTAAACAATGTAGCTTCACAACTGAACAACAAGTTTCGTCTAACACTAAACCCAAACGTTCCAAGATTTTAAAAGTCACCGGTCTTCTTTTATCCAGCACCTTAACTCCTCTCCTAAAGCCCCTAAGTGCTTGCTACACTAAAAAGGACTTTGTAACATCTCTTATCCCCACTTTTGAAACAGACCATCCAATCTCCGCTGCCCTACCTACAAGAAAGAACACCGCCGTCTCCCCATCACCGACATTCTCCACCAAACCCCACTGCATTATCCAACATTTCCATACTCGCCACGATGCCTCGTATGAGGACCAGGTCTGCCTCGTAATGGACTCTCGTATTAAACGTCCCCACTCCTCCATAACCAGCTGCCACAAATGCGAAGGGCATTCCTGTCCCACGTCCTCCGCCTCTGGTGCTAGCGCCCGAAAAACGATCCCACTGAAAACGAGACAAGGCATCTGCGAAAGAATTTTTACACCAGCACCTCCTGCAGTATCTGTAAAAAATCTCACAATCACGACTGCTCAAAAACTCGTGCTGAATTAACGACCTGCCATTATAATTTTCCAAAAAACATTTTCCAAACCTTCAAATCCTCCTTGTGATCCTTATTTAAACGAATGAAATGATGGAGGGCGCGCACTCCTGCTGTCGCCCTTGCCAACCCGCGACAAAATATCCTGCCCATTGGCATAATGCTGCATGCGAAATTCAAATGACCTAACAGGGATTGTAGCTCCTTCAGCGTCACCTTACGCAACCTCCTGACTCTATCGACCTCCTGCTTGAGCAAACAAACTCAATTTATCATCAGGTAACCGACACTCCATCCTCTCCGTATCAATTAGGATGCCCAAAAAGTTAACAAGGTGCAAGGTCCCTCTGTTTTTTTGTTTTTTTTTTAAATTTTCTGCCAAAGGTATGCCAAAAATGCTCCGCTACCCACACCATAGTTCCTAACAAAGTCCTACACAACAACGATTGCTGAGGGCCTTTAAACAAAATGTCATCCAAATAATGAATGACCGACTGAACTGATGCCAGGTCCCTCACCACCCATTCCAAAAAGGTACTAAACGTTTCAAACTGGGAACACGTAATTGCGTAGCCCATATGCAAACACCTGTCCACGTAGTATTCCCCTTTCCAAAAACAACCTAACAATGGGAAGCTATCCGGATGTACTGACAGCAATCCAAATGCCGATTCCATATCAGTTTTATCTAGCAACGATCCTGGCCCATATCTCCACACCCATCCCACCGCCGCATCGAATGCTGAATAATCCACCGAACATAATTCCTGAGCAATGCCATCATTCACCGAAAAAACCCCTTAGGGTATGACAAATGCTGAATCAAATGAAACTTATTAGCCTCTTTTTGGGCACGACCCCCAACGGCAAAACAATCACCCTGCTGCTAGGTAAATCCTGAAACGGACCAGCCATCCTGCCCAATTCCACCTCCTTTGCCAGTTTCAAGCTAACCACTTCCGGATGAAGGGAAGCCGACATCACTTTTTTAAGAGAAAAGGGGACCTCATGATCAGGAGGAGTAATTCTAAAACCTTCCAAAAAAGACCATCTGAAATGGCCTTAGCCTTCAACTGATCTGGATACCTACTTCGAAAGGGGGCCATCTCGTGAACCCTCACCGGAGTCACCCCCTTGACCGGTACCCATTGGCATTTTTCCATTACCCTTCTTAAAGCATTTAGATGCTCCGTGTGAAATACCGTTGCAATGGGAGCACACATGTTTAAATTTGCAGGAGTTCCCGTACTTACACTGGCCATCATTAAATTGCCAGCAAGATCCCGCTTCCTTCTTTGTGCACTCTGACTACTTCCCCCGTGTCCTGCCGATTAGTTCCCACTACCGCTGCTCCCGTGAAAGGACTGCCCATACCTCACCGGAGTCACAACTTTCAGCCACAACCCGATGTCCTTTGATCCCATCTAATCTCCGGGCGGACTGCCTTCCTCTGCCGATATTGCTAGTCGTATCGTAACCATGTCTGGCCCCCCTATGTGCGATGAGCCTCCCCTATAGCATCCAGGTAGCAAAATAAGCCTGAGGAATTATCCGGAGCTTTTTTCCCAATGACACTAGCCATTATTGCAAAAGCTTGCAACCAATTAACAAATGTCTGAGGAATGAACCTCCACCTACGCTTTTCTTCCTCCATTTTATTATTATTATTATTTTTTTATTTATTTATTTTTTTTGCTGTCGTCCTTTTCTCCCTTGTCCAAATTAAACTTTTCAAGAGAAAGTAGGGAAAAAATTTCTACAAATTCATCCCACCCAATTTTTTCTTTAACCTCTTTATTTATTTATTTTTTTAAATGTGCCCAGCTGCCCCTCAAAGCACACGTATACCTCCCCTTTCGCCCTATCATCCAGTTTTACGGCATCCGCTTTATCCTTTTCTGTCTGTACAGAAACCGATACCCCCCTAAAGTCCCCCTCAGTACACACCGCCGCCCTTGCCGATTCACTCCCCACCTGCGACGCCACACGTCGACCGGGTAACCAAGCCCCCATCGGAGATAACCCTGCCTCACTGGCTTCACCAGTGCCTAAACTAGCCAGAATTTGTGACATGTTTGCCAAATTATCCCTGAGCCCCACGACATCTAACCACGCCTCCCCCTAACATTTACACCACAGGGCCCTGCCAACTGCCTATCCCCTACCCCATCCGCTACAGACCCAGTGGGTGACAAAACAAACATAGACGCATACTCACGGAGCTGCGCAGGTGCTGTGTCCCCGCCAGCCGTACGTCCTGAGTCCTGCCGATTCCTTGGGTCGTCCTGATCCTCTCCGTATTCCGATCCTCCCTCTCACTGTTGCTCAAGGCCCGCGCCCCTGGCCTCCTCGTCACCAGGGGGGACCTGAGCACGTGCCGATGCCCCCGCAGCTCGTCCGCTGCACGTTTCTGCACCGATCCTTCCTGCCGTCCGTGATCCAGCAAGACCTCTAGACCTGGGCCCCCCAGCCCAGTCTGTGCTGATCTGTGGGGGGGGGCTGCCAGGCAGCTCCATGCTGCTCCCCGCCGCTCTGCTACCGTGACTCCGGTGACTGGGGCCAGGCAACAGGTCTCCAAACTGCCGCTGCCTGCCCGAAAAACGCCATACTGTCCTCCACTGTCGATTTGACTGGCAGGCACCCCGACTGGTACATCGCCAGGTGTGCCTGCCGCGCTGCTGCTCCTCCTGGCCCTTCTTTTTTTTTTTTTTTTTTTTTTTTTTTATAACGGCCGTCCGCCGCCGTGAACCGCTGCTGGCCCTGTTTACGGGGGCCAGCGTCATCGCTGCCCCACAACTTCCTGTCCGGCCCGGTCACGTGTACAGGAAGTGACGCGGGCCGAACTTCCGGCGAAGCCACGCCCCCGGACTGGTGACGCGGCTCTAGTGCGGGCCTTGCTTCTGGCGCGGCCCGGGCTCTATTACTGCGGCGCGCCGCCGGAGCAGGCCGCACTTCCGGTGGGGCCCTCGGTCCAGACCCTGCTAGCGATCCGCTGACGGAAGCGCCCACAGGCCGGCTGGGCGGATTCCTGCAGCGGCGGGCGCAGCGGCAGGGGGGTTCTGCCGCCAGGCTCACCTGGCTCAGGGTCCCATGAGGGGCTCCGCAGCCTGCGTCTGCAGCACGTGGGAGTCTCTGGCAAAAGCCTCTCGGGGGGCCGCGTTCTCCTTGCCCTTCTTCCTGACCCCGCCGCCGATTCCTCGGATGAGCCATGCAGCAACCCTTAAAGCTTTGCCTCCAGCCACCCTCCACGCCTGGATCGAGCCGCATCCCACAGTCTGCCAAACAGAGATTCCACGGTCTCCATTACGCCCGGTCAGTGTCCAGAACAATGGGTGAGCAGATATTAAAATTTTTTTTTTTTTTTTTTTTTTTTTTGGTGAACTTTCTCCTGTAACTTCCCTGCCGGACTGACTAATTTCCCGCACTTTTTCTTGATATACTCACCCTCCCTCCACCAACTGCCCGCCCCACAGCTCTAATACCCAATCCTGATCCTTTATCTCAAAAAATTCCACCCTCGTGGCCCATCCCGGTCATGTGGGGCTTCCATCCAGCTTCCCTTGCTTCCAGCCCCTTTCTTTATTTTCACTTACGTTTTACACCCCTTCCCCCACTCCCTCCCTTTTCCTCTCCCTCCCCCTTCCCCCACTCCCTCCCTTCTCTTCCCCTTCCCCCCCCTATACCTAATTTTTTATATATATATTCTCTTCACATCACACTTTTCATTGATTCTTGTTTTCCTTCACTTTTTGCATTTCTTCTACATATATACATATATATATATACATACTTGGGGGCGGTACGCACTGTCGCCATGCTGCCATGGATACCCGCGGCCCCTGTGTCTCTATGTGGCCCTCCCTTGGTCACATGACAGGGGGGTCGCGGCTGCCCTTGGTCATCGTGGCGTCATATGCGTCATTCCACGCCTCCTCTACCATTCCGGAGCAGGCAGTATGCGGCGTGTGTTCCCGTGTCCTGTGCTGTCTCCGTGATGACCGCATCTATCATGTGCCCTGTGGTTCGGGACCACGTGTCCTACGTGCGTCTCGTGACTGCGGGTCACGTGACGTGGTTGCTGCGGTGACGCGCGGAAGCTGGGGCTTGCGTCGCATCGCGCCATGCCTCCTCCTGGATTATTGGTCCATTCACACACGCCCCCTACATGATTGGTTTGGGGCTTACATCGTGTCATACTACGCCCCCTCTCCTGTGATTGGTCTATCACCACACGCCCTCTTATATGATTGGTCCCTATCTCCTTTTATACTTCCTGTTTGCCTGGTATCTTCACCCCCTGGCGAAGGCGCTTGCCGAAACGCGCGTCGGGGTGGACGCGTGTCCTGCGTGTGGGAGCCTCTTACTACATAATTGTAGGTATATTTTCACCATTTACCAATTATGCTAGGATAGTTATCTACTTTAGGTACACATTGATCTATTTTCAGGCACTTGCATTGATGATTTCTTGATTAAGGCATTGATATTCTCTGCCCTGTCTCCCTAGTATATATATATTGACCAACATATATTATGCATTGATGCTGCTATTTACTTGTTATATACTGTTATGTATACTCTGTACACAATCTTGGGATAGACATCAAAATATCCATAGCACTGACACTTTTTAATATATCTCTTGTGCACCTTATTTATATTTCACTATTTCCTAATTATCCTATCTATTTATAGACTATCTATTCAATCATCATGATATAATATTTCCCCCTTTCTTCTATTTTTCTCTCCCACATGGAATATCATATCGGACACTCGCCCCTGTTTTTAGATGCTTTTAGTTTATTTTTATCATGTATTTGATCTGCTATTCATTGTTGTCACCTGTTGTTAATTAATAATAAATATGGAATTATTCACTACACTTTGATATTTTGGACTTTATGGTCGGCTTCCTTTTCCCCCCTTCTTCTTTTGGTGTTTTTTCCGATTGTCCCTTTTTGCTTATATTGGTCCCTCATTCTGGCGGGTTGAATATTTATGTACTCTGCATTTATACACTTACATTTATTTCCGCCGGAAATATATTCTGTTGTTTTGGTTTCTTTATTCTATCATTGCACCACACACACTGTATACGGCGTACGCACCACACACACTGTATACGCCGTACGCACCACACACACTGTATACGGCGTACGCACCACACACACTGTATACGCCGTACGCACCACACACACTGTATACGCCATACGCACCACACACACTGTATACGCCGTACGCACCACACACACTGTATACGCCGTACGCACCACACACACTGTATACGCCATATGCACCACACACACACTGTATACGCCATACGCACCACACACTGTATACACCGTACGCACCACACACTGTATACGCCGTACACACCACACACACTGTATACGCCGTACGCACCACACACACTATATACGCCGTATGCAACACACACTGTATACGCCGTACGCACCACACACACTGTATACGCCATACGCACCACACACACTGTATACGCCGTACGCACCACACACACTGTATACGCCGTACGCACCACACACACTGTATACGCCATATGCACCACACACACACTGTATACGCCATACGCACCACACACTGTATACACCGTACGCACCACACACTGTATACGCCGTACACACCACACACTCTGTATACGCCGTACGCACCACACACACTATATACGCCGTATGCAACACACACTGTATACGCCGTACATACCACACACACTTTATACTCCATACGCACCACACACACACACTGTATACGCCGTACGCACCACACACACTGTATACGCCGTACGCACCACACACACACTGTATACGCTGCACACACCACACGCACAGTATATTCCGTACGCACCACACATACACTGTATACGCCGTACGCACCACACACACACACACACACTGTATACTCCATACGCACCACACACACACTGAATGCGGCGTGCGCACCACACACACTGTATACGGCGTGCGCACCACACACACACTGTATACGCCGTACGCACCACACACACACACACACACACTGTATATTCCATACGCAACACACTCACACACTGAATACGGCGTACGCACCACATACACACTGTATACGCCGTACATACCACATGCACTGTATATGCCGTACACACCACACACACTGTATACGCCGTACACACCACACATCCACTGTATACGCCATACTCACCACACACACACTGTATACGCCGTACACACCACACACACATTGTATACGCTGTACACACCACACACACACACACACTGTATACACCGTACACACACACACACACACACACACTGTATACACCGTACACACCACACACACACACACACACACTGTATACACCGTACACACACACACACTGTATACTCCGTACACACCACACACACACACACACACTGTATACACCGTACACACACACACACACACACACACACACACTGTATACACCGTACACACACACACACTGTATACTCCGTACGCACCACACACACACTGTATACGCCGTACGCACCACACATACACTGTATACGCCGTACGCACCACACACACTGTATACGCCGTACGCACCACACATACACTGTATACGGCGTACGCACCACACACACTGTATACGCCGTACGCACCACACACACTGTATACGCCGTACACCACACACACACACACTCTGTATACGCCGTACGCACCACACACACTGTATACGCCGTACGCACCACACACACATTGTATACGCTGTACACCCCACACACACACTGTATACGCCGTACGCACCACACACACTGTATACGCCATACGCACAACACACACACTGTATACGCTGCACACACCACACGCACAGTATATTCCGTACGCACCACACATACACTGTATACGCCGTACGCACCACACACACACTGTATACGCCGTACGCACCACACACACTGTATACGGCGTACGCACCACACATACACTGTATACGTCGTACGCACCACACACACACAGACTGTATACTCCATACGCAACACACACACACACTGAATACGGCGTACATACCACATGCGCTGTATACGCCGTACATACCACACACACACTGTATACACCGTACACACCACACACACATTGCATACGCCGTACACACCACACACACACACACTGTATACGCCGTACACACCACACACACATTGCATACGCCGTACACACCACACACACACACACTGTATACGCTGTACATACCACATACACTGTATACGCCGTACACACCACACACACACACTGTATATGCCGTACACACCACACACACACTGTATACGCCGTACGCACCACACACACACACACACACACTGTATATACCGTACACACCACACACACACTGTATACACCGTACACACCACACACACACACACACACTGTATACTCCGTACACACCACACACACACACACACTGTGTACACCGTACACACCACACACACACACACACTGTATACACCGTACACACCACACACACACACACATACTGTATACTCCGTACACACACACACACACACACTGTATACGCCGTACACCACACACACACACACTCTGTATAAGCCGTACACACCACACACACACACACTGTATACACCGTACACACACACACACTGTATACGCTGTACACCACACACATACACACTGTATACGCCGTACGCACCACCACACACACTGTATACGCCTTACACACCACACACACACTGTATACGTCATACACACCACACACACTGTATACGCCATATATACCACATACACTGTATACGCCGTACACCACACACACACACTCTGTATAAGCCGTACACACCACACACACACACTGTTTACGCCGTACGCACCACACACACACACACACTGTATACGCTGTACATACCACATACACTGTATACGCCATATGCACCACCACACACACTGTATACACCATACACACCACACACACACTGTATACGCCGTACGCATCATCACACACACGCAGTCTGTATACATCGTATGCACCACACACACGCACTCTGTATACACCGTACGCACCACACACACTGTATACGCCGTACGCACCACACATCCACTGTATACGCCATACTCACCACACACACACTCTGTATACGCCGTACACACCACACACACACTGTATACGCTGTACATACCACACACACACACTGTATATGCCGTACACACCACACACACACACACACACACTGTATACGCCGTACGCACCACCACACACACACGCACTCTGTATACACCGTACGCACCACACACACGCACTCTGTATACACCGTACACACCACACACACACTGTATATGCCGTACACAGTGGCATACTGCCAATGGCGGCAGACCAGGCGACTGCTATGGGGCCCGTGAGCCGAGGGGGCCCATAGCAGTCCAGGGGTGGATATACCGCCACCGGTGCAGCTGCGCCGGGTCCCCACCATGCAGCTGCACCAAGGGGCCCACAAGGTGCAGCTGCTCCCTGCACGCGGCGGTCAGGGAGTGATTCCTACAGCTCCGCTGCTGTCAGGAGGAGAATAGCAGCGGAGCTGGAGGGTTCATCCACTACTTCCTCCCTGACCCAGGCGCGCGCAGCTTGATGACGTCATCATGCAGCGCGCGCTTGGGTCAGGAAGAAAGCTGCCGGCAACCAGGAGGATGCTGCTGCTGGGGAGCGAGCTGAAGTAAGTTTTTTTTTTTTTACTGAAATGCTGGGGAGGGGATGGGGCTGGGAAGAGCAATAATGGGGCGGATAGAGCTGGAGAGAGCAATGATGGGGATGGTGGGGAAGGGGAGAGCAATGATGGGGGTGCTGGGAGAGAGCAATGATGGGGGTGCTGGGAGAGAGTGTGTCACCCTGGCCTGGATGCCACAAGTGTAATTAAAGCTGTGTCTGAGAGCAGGGGGGAGGTTCTCTGGTCAGGGGAACATTAGCATGCAATGCCTCCTGTCTCAGGCCAGTAGGGGGAGCTGGCTGCCCCTATAAAAGCTGGTACTGAGGGCAGGGTTAGAGAGAACTGGATTGCCTGTCTCAGCTCTGAGACGTGTCCCAGAGTGGAGCAGGGACAGACAGTTGCACTGCACCTAAGAGGGAGTGTGGCAGGAGGAGAGCCACAAGCCAGAGACAAGAGGCGAAGTGAGCCTGTCTTGGCAGATAAAAGACTTAATTTACCAGACTTTGGTGTCTGAGGCTGGGAGGATTCCACATCCCCCAGCAGAGAACCAGTCCGCAAGGGACTGTATATTCCTTGGCCTAAGAAGCCTGGAGGCCCTGCCACAACCGAAGGGACCAGTAAAGCCATACAAGGCTGGGAGCAGAAAGGAACCCACGTCGCAGGCCATACAGGCGAGAAAACACGGAAAGCTCGGAAACGTGGGCTGTTACTCTATCAGGAGGAGATAGCCAGAAGGAGCGCAGAAAGCACGGCAGGCCTACACCCTCACCCTGACCAGGGCCAATTTCCCCGTTGCTCTCAGACATCCAGGTCCCCTCCTAGCTGGGACTGTTTATGGGTCAGTTTACCTGTTTCAGTAAAGACCCTGGACTGCAACCTATTGTCTGTGTGCTCCTTCGCGCCTCCAGCACTACCGGTACTGGGACCCTCACTACCATCACTCCCACCATCCACTATACTGCCCTGGGGCTGCACTCTTCCCGTGGGGAGTCACACTACCCTAGCTGCACACCTCATCAGCCCCAGCGGTCTGCATGCAGCGGCGGTTCCTAATAACCGCAAATCCACGGGTGGCGTAGTCGGACATAAACATTAGCACATAACGGACTACCACTGGCCTGACCACCCTGAGCCACGGAACCGGGTTGCCACTACTACTCCCATCGTTCCCCTACTGCCCGGATCCGAGTGCCCCACGGCCCAGGGGGCGAGTCAGCTTTGGCGTAGTCGGCAGGATTTCGTGCCCGCAACCACCGGGTACTGCGTGCCTGAAAAAGACTTTTGTAACTTACCTGTGGCGAAGTTTCCCGCCGTCCGGGGTCGTTTCCCGCCATCCGGAGCCGATTCCCGCCACCAGACGCCATCTTGGACCGTTTCCCGCCGTCTTCTGCCGTCTTCCCGCCATCCGCAGCTGCTTCCCGCCATCGGACGCCATCTTCAGGACGCCGCGCGGGAAGAAGAGGGGCGTGGACGTCAAAACCACGCGAGATCCGAAGCTCCGCCCCACGCTCCAACGCTGCGCAAGGTCCTGGAAGGGAGAGAGAGCGACGCTGACGTCATCAGGACACGACGCCAGGTCCTCGACCATAGCAGCAGCAGCGGAGCCGCGGCCTACAGAAGAGGATCGTCGGAAGGTAGGCCACGCTTAACTAGGGGGGAGGAAGATGTCGGACATAGAGGCGCCCACTACCACCAACGCAGCTGCAGCAGCGGTGATGCCCTTTTCCCTGCCCTACATCCCTGGAGCGGCCTGGCTGCCCAAGTACTCAGGGGAGCCCCATGCCCTAACTGACTTTAAGGAAAGGCTATACAGTTTGTTCCACGTTTACCCCCTGACAGAGGAACAGAAGGTCAGCATACTAACAGGGCAGTTAACTGGCGCAGCCCAAAGGGAGGTAAAATCATGGCCCACTGAGGAGAAAAGGACCGTGAAGGGTGTTCTGGCCCAGCTGCGTGGTACCTTTGACACACGTACCTCCGCTGAAATTAAAATGAGGTTCTATGGATGTAAGCAGCGGGCACAGGACAGCATCAGAGACTATGCCCTAAATCTGCAGGAAGCCTTGAGGGCTATTCAACAAACTGACCCTGGCAGTGTGCAGGAAACGGATAAGCTGCTAACAGAACAATTCATAGAAGGTCTGCTGTCTAGCGCCCACACCTGACCTGAACCCCGACCTGACCTTTGCCCAATTTAAGGACAGGGCCATAAGGGTGCTCCGTGAATCTGCAACCAGTGGCGCTATAAACCCCCGGCGCCCTGCTCTCACCTACCACCAGGAGGCGGCGCCCTCCTCTATGGACCCCGTGGGGGCTGATGCACAGGCCCTGAACCAAGCCCCGTCGAAAGACCTGCACCACCAAGTCCAGGAGCTGACCAAGAGCGTCGCGGCGTTGACCAGGACCGTCCAGGCGTTGCAAGTGGACCCGTCAAGACCCATCGAGCTGGCTTCAAGTCCGGAGGATGTCCCGTGGCGTCGACAGAGGAGGATCCCGTCGTTCCGAGGGAGGCCCACAGACCGCTACGCAGAGGATGGACAGCCCATTTGCCGTCGATGCAACCAGCCCGGACACATTTCCAGGTACTGTAATTTAAACGGGTCCAACCTGGGGCAGAGGGCCAACCCCCAGGCATAAGATCACCAGGCCCTTACAATTGGCGTAATAAGTACGTTGGGGGGCGCCCGGTTTTACCCGTGGTGCTGGACGGTATCCCCATGAGCGCCTTGCTGGATACTGGGTCGCAAGTAACCACTATCCCTTATGTACTTTTTAAGCAGTATTGGACTGATGCTGATATCACACGGTATCCAGACAGTAACTTGAGCATCATCGCCAGTAATGGCTTACCCGTGCCACAGATGGGGTTCAAGGAGATGACCATTAAAATTGGTAAAGTTGAACTGCCGGCACAGGGAGTTATTATTGTGGACATTGACCGTCGTGAAAGTCACCCTAAAATAACTGTGGGTACTAACGTAATTGAAAATTGTCTTTCAGAGGTAATTGTAATCTTACAACAGGTGGCGGTGAATGCTAGTTCCAGCCAACAGAGAGTCATCAACAAGGAGATAAAAGCCCTGATGAGACGGCAGCAGGTAGAACTGTCTGGTGGTGAGATCGGTAGCGTAAGAATGAGTGACCCATTCCCCATTTCCATGCCTCCCAAAAGTGAAATGATGATCTAGTGTCGGACTGCAATCGGGTTGAGAGGTAGAGACTACCAAGCCATGGTAGAACCCGTGTACTCAGACAGCAGGCCCACCATTTTGACAGCCAGGCGGGTGGTTGATGTCCGTCATGGGAGGGTGCCCGTCCGCATCCTCAACATTGGGGAGAGGGAGGTACACTTACCCAGGTACGCTACACTCGCCAAACTGTTTGTTGTCGAACACAAAGCTATCAGGGCTGTGGAACCCTTGCCTCCATCTCCACAGGCGGAGGGTAATGGCTCCCAGAAACAAAAGGAGGACTGGTGCCAGAAACTCCACGTGGGTGCTGACTCCACTCCCCTGCACCAAAAACAAGGAGTCTACCGGGTGGTACAGGAGTACGAGAGAGTCTTTAGTAAGCACCCGCTAGACTTCGGCAGAGTAAAGGGGATAGAACACCACATCCCCACAGGGAGCCACCCACCGATAAAAGAAAGACACAGACCTGTACCCCCTGCACACTACCAGAATGCAAAGGGCATGCTAAGAGAGATGAAAGAAGCTGGGGTCATTAGAGACAGCTGTAGCCCCTGGGCAGCCCCCTTGGTTCTGGTCAAAAAGAAAGACGGCACCATGAAAATGTGCATGGACTATAGACAAATCAACCGTATCACCCACAAAGACCCATATCCGCTGCCTAGAATAGAGGAGTCTTTAGCCGCACTAAAATCAGCTAACTTCTTTTCTACTTTGGACCTTACTAGCGGGTACTGGCAGGTTCCTGTGGCAGAGGCTGACAAGGAGAAGACCGCCTTCACCACCCCGATGGGACTGAGCGAATTCAACTGCATGCCTTTCGGGCTCTGCAACGCACCAGGGACCTTCCAGCGGCTGATGGAATGCTGTCTAGGGCACCGAAACTTCGAGACGGTTCTCCTTTACCTGGACGACGTGATCGTCTATTCGAAGACCTACGAGGACCACCTAAAGCACCTGGCCGAGGTGTTCGAAGCTCTGGCAGGCTATGGCCTGAAGGTGAAACCATCGAAGTGTCACCTGCTGAAACCAAAGGTCCAGTACCTAGGGCACGTGGTAAGTGCGGAAGGAGTGGCCCCCGACCCTGACAAGGTCACGGCAATCAAGAGCTGGCCAAGCCCCTCGAACATCAAAGAGGTGAGACAGTTTCTCGGGTTGGTAGGCTACTACCGAAGGTTCATCCCCGGGTTCACTAAGATGGCAGCTCCTATGCAGGACCTCCTGATCGGACAGTCTAAGTCCAGAAGTCAAAAGCCACTCTTCAAGTGGGATAAACCGGAAGAGGAGTCCTTCCGCCAGCTAAAGATGGCCCTCACGGGGGATGAGATCCTGGCCTACCCTGATTATGGCCAGCCTTTCATTCTCCACACAGACGCCAGTAATGTGGGACTGGGAGCCGTACTGTCCCAAAACCAACAGGGCAGAGAACGGGTGATCGCGTACGCCAGCCGGAAGCTGAGACCCACCGAGAGGAACCCGGAGAATTACAGCTCCTTCAAGCTAGAATTCTTGGCGGTGGTGTGGGCCGTGACGGAACGCTTCAAGCATTACCTGGCCTCCGCAAAGTTCACAGTGTACACGGACAACAACCCGTTGACACACCTGGACAATGCAAGACTGGGTGCCCTAGAACAGCGGTGGATGGCCCGTCTCTCCAACTATGACTTCGTGATCAAGTACCGGGCAGGCAAAACCAATGCCAACGCGGACGCCCTATCAAGGATGCCTCACTTACCTGAAGGTGACGAAGACCCAGAAGAGCTGGAGGAGGTAGAACTCCCCGCGTTTCACCGGTATGGAGCTGCTCAACACTCTCACCGTGTGAAGGAGGAGGATCTAACAACCGTGATGATCAATCCACTACCTCACCACAGCTGGGCCGAGACCCAAGATAGTGACCCTGCAATCCGCCTGGTGAAAGATCTGCTGACCCGGGAAGATGCCCGCTTGGATCCAGATGCCCCAGAGGAAGCCAAGCAGCTATGGAAGGAGAAGAGCAAGCTGTTCCTCTACGAAGGCAAGTTGTGCAGAAGGATTGTTAACCACCGGACGCACGAGCTGACCTGGCAAGTCGTGGTCCCAAGACGGGATGCAGCCATGGTCCTGGGGGCTTACCATGACAGAGCGAGACACTTCGGTTGGAAGAAACTGGAGTTCCTGCTAAGAGGAAGGTTATTTTGGGTCGACATGAGAGGAGCTGTAGAAAAGTGGTGCAGAGACTGTGGCCCTTGTCACCTGAGGAGGAAGGACCGCACCAGCCAGAAGACACCCTTGAGGCCCATCGTCACCACGCAGCCTCTTGAGCTGGTAGCTCTGGACCACGTCAAATTGGCTCCAAGCCGGTCTGGATACATCTCTGCCCTGACAATCGTGGACCACTATTCCCATTTTCTAGTGGTGGTCCCGGTAAAGGACTTGACAGCCCAAACAGCGGCCAGAGCCTTCCAGCAATATTTCTGCCGTCCACACGGGTATCCGGAACAGGTTCTGACAGACCAGGGTCCAGCGTTCGAGGCTGAAATCTTCCAGGAGTTCTGCAACCTCTATGGCTGTAAGAAGATTCGTACAACGCCTTACCACCCCCAAACCAACGGGATGTGTGAGAAGATGAACAATATAGTCATTGATCTCCTGAAGACGTTGCCCCTGGAGGAACGCAGCCTGTGGCCAGAAAAACTGCCGGACCTGATAGACCTATACAACAATATCCCGGTGAATGCTACAAACTGCACCCCGGCTTACCTGATGCGAGCTAGACCAGGTAAGCTGCCCGTAGACCTGGAGATGGGAGTCCTAATACCTGAGGACACCTCCCCGGATGCAGACTGGGATACGGAAAGGCGACTGCAGTACAAGAAGGTACAGGAGAGTGTGGAGAAGAGCCTGGCCCAGGTGAGAGAGAAGCAAGAAAGACTCTTCAATCAACACGCCCCTGCTGGTCCCCTAGAACCTGGTGAGCAAGTCCTAAAGCGAAAAAGAAGGCTACATAAGTTGGACGACCAGTGGGAAAGGGAACCCTACACCGTACTGCAGTCTGACCACGACAACCCAAAGGTGTGCGTAATCACCAAGGACGGAGGAGAAACCACTAGTGTCGTCTCCAGAGACCACCTCAAAAGGTGCCCCGAGCAACTCCGTAGTGCAGAAGAAGATCAGAGTGACCTTGAACCCACAGAGGACAAGGAAGAAATGATCAGCACCGTTCTCGGAGAGTTCCCTCAGTCCTGGGCTCGCATAAATGATGCCATAGTGGTACCCGTCCTGCATTTCCTGCAACCGGCACAGCAACAACCAACACCAGAGCCGGAAGGTGAAGAGGAGCAAGCGGTTCCAGAGGCAGAAGAGCCTGTACCAGCAGCCCAGGAGAGTCAACCCTCTGCTGACAGTGAGCCTGCTGTGCCTGCGATAAGCCAAAGGACCCGCAGACAGCTGCCTGCCCTACCTGTACACCCAGCTGGTAGCTGTACCCCTAACGCTAGTGGGGAAAGCCAGGTTGGTCCACCACCAGACAGTGGGCTACGTAGGTCAACCAGGAGCACAAAGGGACAGATACCCGCTCGCTGGAAAATATAGAGTGTACTAAGATTGTAAATAACCCTGTTGCCAAATGTTGAATTGTTTGCAAAGTTACATGCATGTTTGGTAATTCTGTGTTTCAGTTTCTTGCAGCTACCGTAAGGACTCACAGGTTATGGACTTTTTATAACCAGGACCTGGTATGGACTGCGTTCGGAGCCTAACCCAGGAATGAACTAAGACTGTAAAGGACTTGGGGTAGGACAGACCCCCACCTGGTTAAGGCTCCCCGTTGTATTGGTGATATGGACACCCGGTCACAGACCACACTGTGACCTTAAGAACTCAATTTGTGCGTCGTCTGTCTATTAATGTTTTATTGTTATGAATATTGTCTTTGTTTACTGTTTAGTCCCGGAGTACTAAATTTCACTAGGGGGGAATGTGTCACCCTGGCCTGGATGCCACAAGTGTAATTAAAGCTGTGTCTGAGAGCAAGGGGGAGGTTCTCTGGTCAGGGGAACATTAGCATGCAATGCCTCCTGTCTCAGGCCAGTAGGGGGAGCTGGCTGCCCCTATAAAAGCTGGTACTGAGGGCAGGGTTAGAGAGAACTGGATTGCCTGTCTCAGCTCTGAGACGTGTCCCAGAGTGGAGCAGGGACAGACA
Organism: Phyllobates terribilis; assembly: GCF_046119375.1. NCBI lineage: Eukaryota > Metazoa > Chordata > Amphibia > Anura > Dendrobatidae > Phyllobates > Phyllobates terribilis. The sequence goes on along the minus strand of NW_027362870.1, from coordinate 4,783,746 downwards.
GTTGCACTGCACCTAAGAGGGAGTGTGGCAGGAGGAGAGCCACAAGCCAGAGACAAGAGGCGAAGTGAGCCTGTCTTGGCAGAGAAAAGACTTCATTTACCAGACTTTGGTGTCTGAGGCTGGGAGGATTCCACATCCCCCAGCAGAGAACCAGTCCGCAAGGGACTGTACATTCCTTGGCCTAAGAAGCCTGGAGGCCCTGCCACAACCGAAGGGACCAGTAAAGCCATACAAGGCTGGGAGCAGAAAGGAACCCACGTCGCAGGCCATACAGGCGAGAATACACGGAAAGCTCGGAACCGTGGGCTGTTACTCTATAAGGAGGGGATAGCCAGAAGGAGCGCAGAAAGCACGGTAGGCCTACACCCTCACCCTGACCAGGGCCAATTTCCCCGTTGCTCTCAGACATCCAGGTCCCCTCCTAGCTGGGACTGTTTATGGGTCAGTTTACCTGTTTCAGTAAAGACCCTGGACTGCAACCTATTGTCTGTGTGCTCCTTCGCGCCTCCAGCACTACCGGTACTGGGACCCTCACTACCATCACTCCCACCATCCACTATACTGCCCTGGGGCTGCACTCTTCCCGTGGGGAGTCACACTACCCTAGCTGCACACCTCATCAGCCCCAGCGGTCTGCATGCAGCGGCGGTTCCTAATAACCGCAAATCCACGGGTGGCGTAGTCGGACATAAATATCAGCACATAACGGACTACCACTGGCCTGACCACCCTGAGCCACGGAACTGGGTTGCCACTACTACTCCCATCGTTCCCCTACTGCCCGGATCCGAGTGCCCCACGGCCCAGGGGGCGAGTCAAGAGCAATGATGGGGGTGCTGGGACAGAGCAATGGTGGGGGGCTGGGAGAGAGCAATGATGGAGGTGCTGGGACAGAGTAATGATGGGGGTGCTGAGAGGAAATGATGGGGGTGCTGGGAGAGAGCAATGATGGGAGTGCTGGGAGAAGCAATGATGGAGGTGCTGGGACAGAGCAATGATGGGGGGCTGGGAGAGAGCAATGATGGAGGTGCTGGGACAGCGCAATGATGGGGGTGCTGGGACAGAGCAATGATGCAGGTGCTAAGAGAGAGAGCAAAGATGGGGGTGCTGGGAGAGAGCAATGATGGGGTTGCTGGGAGAGAGCAATGATGGGGGTGGTGGGACAGACTAATGATGCAGGTGCTAAGAGAGAGAGCAAAGATGGGGGTGCTGGGAGAGAGCAATGATGGGGTTGCTGGGAGAGAGCAATGATGGGGGTGCTGGGAGAGAGCAATGGTGGGGGTGCTGGGACAGAGCAATGGTGGAGTGCTGGGACAGAGTAATGGTGGGGGGCTGGGAGAGAGCAATGATGTGGGGCTGGGAGAGCAATGATGGAGGTGCTGGGACAGAGAAATGATGGAGGTGCTGGGAGAGAGCAATGATGGGAGTGCTGGGAGAAGCAATGATGGAGGTGCTGGGACAGAGCAATGATGGGGGGCTGGGAGAGAGCAATGGTGGAGGTGCTGAGACAGCGCAATGATGGGGGTGCTGGACAGAGCAATGATGCAGGTGCTAAGAGAGAGCAAAGATGGGAGTGCTGGGAGAGAGCAAAGATGGGGGTGCTGGGACAGAGCAATGACGTGGGTGCTGGGACACAGCAATGATGGGGCTACTGGGAGAGAGCAATGATGGGGGTGCTGGGAGAGAGCAATGATGGGGGTGCAGGGAGAGAGCAATGGTGGGGGTGCTGGGAGAGAGCAATGGTGGGGGGCTGGGAGAGAGCAATGATGTGGGGCTGGGAGAGAGCAATGATGGAGGTGCTGGGACAGAGAAATGATGGGGGTGCTGGGAGAGAGCAATGATGGGAGTGCTGGGACAGAGCAATGGTGGAGGTGCTGAGACAGCGCAATGATGGGGGTGCTGGACAGAGCAATGATGGGGGTTGGGAGAGAGCAATGATGGGGGTGGTGGGACAGAGCAATGATGCAGGTGCTAAGAGAGAGAGCAATGATGGGGGTGCTGGGAGAGAACAAAGATGGGGGTGCTGGGAGAGAGCAACGATGAGGGTGCTGGGACAGAGCAATGATGTGGGTGCTGGGACAGAGCAATGATGGGGGTGCTGGGAGAGAGTAATGATGGGGGTGCTGGGAGAGAGTAATGATGGGGGTGCTGGGAGAGAGCAATGATGGGGGTGCTGGGAGAGAGCAATTATGGGGGTTTCACTTTGCTTGTACTGTTAAGCCTTGTATGTTTTCCGTGTGCACATAGCCTTACAGTTAATTGGGAAGAGTCACAGAGACTGAATAATTTATATTATTGGCCGGTGCAGATTATAGTTAATGGGGGGCACAGTGCTGCTTATCACTTTATATTTTGATTACTAAGTGGTTAATAGTATATTAATGGGGGGGTTACATATCTGTATTCGAGGACACAGAGCGGGGGAGACACATGTATACATACAATATGTGACCTTGTTATTTTCTAGGCTGGAGATCATCGTGACAAGACGAGTCGTGGCTGGGAGATGTCGACATGAAGGTCTGACCAGATGGAGAAGAAGAAGCAGAAACCGACTCTGATCAGATGAGACATCAGCGGTAAGTGCCTGGATGTAAATATTATTCTGTATCTGCACTGTGTGACTTGGAGTGATAATGTTATCTGTAAAATCCCTTAGGCCACATTCTCACATTTGTGTGAAATGTCCGTGTGCTGCCAGATCTTTTTATCGGATGGTTCACGGACTCGTACAGTTTTATAGATCCATTCACACATCCATGAAAATCACGGATCTGAGAATGAGATCTAAGAGGGTCAGAGAATGTCCTGTTCTGATCCGATATTGAGGATTAGAATAGGACATGCTCAATGCAGGGCAGCACACCGACACTGCACACAGATGCAGGAATGTAGCCTTATTATGTATAGCACAGTCACTTAGTATATAGTGCACTCACTTATTATGTATAGCGCCATCCTTAGTTATATAGTTTCCTCTTTTATTATGTGTAACACCCTCCCTTATTATGTACCATCCTCTCTAGCGGCTCACAGTTGGGGGATCATACTGTGTTGGGGACAGCATACTTTACCCTGGGAGTTGAGGTGGGGTACAGTAGGGTCATTATACTGTGCATGTGGAGGAATTCACCATGGGGGTATTATACTGTGTTTGGGGGGCCCTTTTATTGGCATCACACTTTATGGGGCAATGAAAAAGGGATCTAGGACTTCAGCAGGAGGAAAATTACTATGTAAAGGATGGAATGTTGTGAGATCTGATCTTTGGTGACCCCGACAATTATTTATTTTTTTTTTTTTTGAGGGGGGGGCAATTAGAGCTTCTGCTATGGGGCCCCATGATTCCTATGTATGCCCCTGGCCGTACATACCACATACACTGTATACTCCATATACACCACCACACACACACACTGTATACGCCGTACGCACCACACGCACACATACACTGTATATGCCGTACGCACCACCACACACACTGTATACACCCTGCGCACCACACACACACACACACACACACACACACACACACTGTATATGCCGTAAGCACCACACACACACTATATACGCCGTATTCACCACACATACCCTGTATACGCCGTATGCAACACCACACACACTGTATACGCCATACGCACCCCCCACACACACACTGTATACGCCGTATGCACCCCCCCACACACACTGTATACGCCATACGCACCACACACGCTCTGTATACGCTGTATTCACCACCACACACACTCTGTATATGCTGCACACACCACACACACAGTATATTCCGTACGCACAACACACACACTGTATACGCTGTACACACCACACACACTGTATATGCCGTACACACCACACACACACTCTGTATACGCCATACGCACCACACACGCTCTGTATACGCCGTACGCACCACCACACACACTCTGTATACGCTGCACACACCACACACAGTATATTCCGTACGCACAACACACACTGTATACGCTGTATGCACCACCACACACACACACTGTATACTCCATACGCACCACACACGCTCTGTATACGCTGTATTCACCACCACCCACACTCTGTATACGCTACACACACCACACACAGTATATTCCGTACGCACAACACACACACTGTATACGCTGTACACACCACACACACACTGTATATGCCGTACGCACCACCACACACACACACACTCTGTATACGCTATATGCACCACACACACACACTCTGTATACGCCATACGCACCACACACGCTCTGTATACGCTGTATTCACCACCACCCACACTCTGTATACGCTACACACACCACACACAGTATATTCCGTACGCACAACACACACACTGTATACGCTGTACACACCACACACACACTGTATATGCCGTACGCACCACCACACACACACACACTCTGTATACGCTATATGCACCACACACACACACTCTGTATACGCCATACGCACCACACACACTGTATACGCCGTATGCATCACACACTGTATACGCCGTACGCACCACACACTGTATACGCCGTACGCACCACACACTGTATACGCCGTACGCACCACACACTGTATACGCCGTACGCACCACACACTGTATACGCCGTACGCAACACACACTGTATACGCCATACGCACAACACACACACTGTATACGCTGCACACACCACACACACAGTATACGCCGTACGCACAACACACACACTGTATACGCTGTACACACCACACACACTGTATACGCTGTACACACCACACACACTGTATACGGCGTACGCACCACACACTGTATACGCCGTACGCACCACACACTGTATACGCCGTACGCACCACACACTGTATACGCCGTATGCAACACACACTGTATACGCCATATGCACAACACACACACTGTATACACTGCACACACCACACACACAGTATACGCCGTACGCACAACACACACACTGTATACGCTGTACACACCACACACACTGTATATGCCGTACGCACCACCACACACACACACACTCTGTATACGCTATATGCACCACACACACACACTCTGTATACGCCGTACGCACCACACACACACTCTGTATACGCCGTACGCACCACACACACGGTATACGCCGTACGCAGCCTCTTGCGTGGTACCACCAGCGGAACACTGTCGCAAACACGCCGCCGCCGGGATCAGCCGAATGATTCACTGACTGCCGCCATCTTTGTACAGGAGGAGCGCATGCACAGTTTTAATGTGACCGCCGCTATCTGCCTGCACAAAGATGGCGGCGATCTGATTTACTGCGTGGGGAGACAGCTCAAACGAGAGAACACATGAGGGAAGAAGACAGCACAGGGGTGGAGAGAGAGAGCAGACAAGGGGGAGAGCACATGGGGTACACAGGTCAAAGAAGAGATCACATAAGAGGAGAAGACAGCAGATGGGGGAGAGAGAAAGCAGACAAGGGGGAGAGCACATGGGGTACACGGGTCAAAGAAGAGAGCACAAAAGAGGAGAAGACAGCAGATGGGGGAGAGAGAAAGTGCACAGAGGGAGAGAGACAGAGCACAGGGGGGAGACAGCTCAAACGGGACAGCACATGAGGGGAGAACACAGCACAGGAAGGAGAGAGACAGCAGACAAGGGGGAGAGCACATGGGGTACACAGGTCAAAGAAGAGATCACATAAGAGGAGAAGACAGCAGATGGGGGAGAGAGAAAGCGCACAGAGGGGAAAGAGACAGAGCACAGGGGGGAGACAGCTCAAACGGGACAGCACATGAAGGGAGAACACAGCACAGGAAGGAGAGAGACAGCAGACAAGGGGGAGAGCACATGGAGAAGATAGGTCAAAGAAGAGATCACAGACGGGAGAAGTCAGCACATGGGGGAAAGAGAGAGTGGATAGGTGGGTGAGCACATGGGGGGGAGAGATTCTCAGCGCTGCAAAGCCTGCCCCCATCGTGACATTACCACCCTCCCGATGCGATAGCATCGGGCCTCCATCTAGTATATACAGTACAGACCAAAAGTTTGGACACACCTTCTCATTTAAAGATTTTTCTGTATTTTCTTGACTATGAAAATTGTACATTCACACTGAAGGCATCAAAACTATGAATTAACACATGTGGAATTATATACTTAACAAAAAAGTGTGAAACAACTGATAATATGTCTTATATTCTAGGTTCTTCACAGTAGCCACCTTTTGCTTTGATGACTGCTTTGCACACTCTTGGCATTCTCTTGATGAGTTTCAAGAGGTAGTCACCGGAAATGGTCTTCCAAGAATCTTGAAGGGGTTCCCAGAGATGCTTAGCACTTTTTGGCCCTTTTGCCTTCACTCTGCGGTCCAGCTCACCCCAAACCATCTCGATTGGGTTCAGGTCTGATGACTGTGGAGGCCAGGTCATCTGGCGTAGCACCCCATCACTCTCCTTCTTGGTCAAATAGCCCTTACACAGCCTGGAGGTGTGTTTGGGGTCATTGTCCTGTTGAAAAATAAATGATGGTCCAACTAAACGCAAGCTGGATGGAATAGCATGCCGCTGCAAGATGCTGTGGTAGCCATGCTGGTTCAGTATGCCTTCAATTATGAATAAATCCCCAACAGTGTCATCAGCAAAGCACCCCCACACCATCACACCTCCTCCTCCATGCTTCACGCTGGGAACCAGGCATGTAGAGTCCATCCGTTCACCTTTTCTGCGTCGCACAAAGACACGGTGGTTGGAACCAAAGATCTCAAATTTGGACTCATCAGACCAAAGCACAGATTTCCACTGGTCTAATGTCCATTCCTTGTGTTCTTTAGCCCAAACAAGTCTCTTCTGCTTGTTGCCTGTCCTTAGCAGTGGTTTTCTAGCAGCTATTTTACCATGAAGGCCTGCTGCACAAAGTCTCCTCTTAACAGTTGTTGAAGAGATGTGTCTGCTGCTAGAACTCTGTGTGGCATTGACCTGGTCTCTAATCTGAGCTGCTGTTAACCTGCGATTTCTGAGGCTGGTGACTCAGATAAACTTATCCTCAGAAGCAGAGGTGACTCTTGGTCTTCCTTTCCTGGGGCGGTCCTCATGTGAGCCAGTTTCTTTGTAGCGCTTGATGGTTTTTGCAACTGTACTTGGGGACACTTTCAAAGTTTTCCCAATTTTTCAGACTGACTGACCTTCATTTCTTAATGTAATGATGGCCACTCATTTTTCTTTACTTAGCTGCTTTTTTCTTGCCATAATACAAATTCTAACAGTCTATTCAGTAGGACTATCAGCTGTGTATCCACCAGGCTTCTGCACAACACAACTGATGGTCCCAACTCCATTAATAAGGTAAGAACTCCCACTTATTAAACCTGACAGGGCACACCTGTGAAGTGAAAACCATTTCTGGTGACTACCTCTTGAAGCTCATCAAGAGAATGCCAAGAGTGTGCAAAGCAGTCATCAAAGCAAAAGGTGGCTACTTTGAAGAACCTAGAATATAAGACATATTTTCAGTTGTTTCACACATTTTTGTTAAGTATATAATTCCACATGTGTTAATTCATAGTTTTGATGCCTTCAGTGTAAATGTACAATTTTCATAGTCATGAAAATACAGAAAAATCTTTAAATGAGAAGGTGTGTCCAAACTTTTGGTCTGTACTGTATATATATTACATATTCTACAAGCAGGGCTTGTGGATTGTCCATTATTATAATATACAACATATAAAGTGCAGTGCAGGAGGGGAAGGCGAAGGACCTGACTAATCCCCCCCAAATATTAATGATAGTGTGTAAAATAATCACAGGCTGCAATTACCCACAATGTTTTTTAGTTTTGTTTTTTTAAACCATTAAAATCAAATTTTTCTTGTGGTTGTAAATGTGAATTAACAGTGAGAGCCATGATGACATCACAATGCACATGACATCATAGACATGACAGCTGGAGTAGAATGTATGAAGCTCTGCGCCAGAGCCATCTTGTGTCACTAGGATCTGACAGCTGGAAGGGGACGAGTCCAGGTAGGGAGCACATTACTTTTAAGCTTTGGTATACTTATAGCGTATCCCCCGGATTTATCATGGATCGCCAGAAACACTCTGTAATAAGACATTTTCAGGACCACCCCTTACCTAAATGAGGAGTCACTGATGATCTGTTGATATTAACAAGTATGGCAGCTAAACCCCCAGCAATGAGCTGCTATATTGCTGGGGAAGCAGCGTTTTCCATGCCCCCTATAGCAGGAGGATGACAATGTGATGATACATATTTGTTGGGGGTCTTCCAGCTCTTTGCACTGGCTCCCCACTATGGCAGACTACAATGGCGCTCGCCCTCTATGTCACCCCTATGCTCTAGTAAGGCATGTAGATAGGGGGGGCTCAAGTTGGGACATCTTTATGGGGCTCCATTTTTGGAGCGTTTCGCCATTGACGTGGTAGAATTACAGCACTTTGTAACAGAAATTTAGTAGCGTATGCCATCATTCTCTGTTGTCAGCTCTTTTGTTCCTGTTGAATTCGGGGTGACATTGGAGTTGTAGGTTACTGGGGTCAGGAATGGCAGTATGGGGTCCGGGGGGTTATTTTAGTACATAGAGCAGTAGGTAATATAGATAAAATAAAAGGCTCCTTTTAAATGTGCGTCATAGAATTATAAAATGAGGTCGGGGTTTTGTCTTTTTATTGAATTAATTTTTTGTTGATGTTGTAAACTGGATCCATAAAAAGCAGTGAGAGTTTTAATGACATCACAGGGCGCGTGACGTCATCGACATCCCATGACATCACAGATGAAATAGAATGTGCACATTTCTAAACCTGAATCATTTTATGTCTTTAACCCCGGACAGCTTGAAGGAGACTGGTCCAGGTAAGCGTCTCTTCACACAATCTTGGGGTCCTGTTTACACATCATGTAGCTGGGGGTGTTTGTGGTGAAGTTCAGCACTGCACCATTTTGCCCCCCAAAAAATCCCACACATCTGTGTCATGTGCTTATTGCTGTGATTGTCAAGGTGATGCCTTTAGGGATCGCTGACACTGGTGAGAAGCCGGCATATAACTCGGATGAGTATAGCACTCACTCCAATGTTATACTATGGGGCAGTGCCAACTAGTGTTTATTTTCTCATGCCAAGTCAGCATGAGAAAAAAATTGCTGCATGCTGCAATTGGCAGAGTATATCAGACGACGCGCCCATACAAGTCTATGGATACGTGAAAAACATCGGACTGCACTCAGATGTCATCTGAGTGCAGTCCAATATACGCCGGCTGACTCACACAATTGAGAAGATGGAGAAATTAAATGCTCCATCTTCTCCACACCTGTGATCCGAATCTCGCATGCGAGAGAATTGGATCACAAACACAATATTGTTGATATTTTCCATTGAAGTAAGGCCCCCCTAAGGCGAAGGTCTGGACAGTAAGAAACCCTTCCAGTGTCAATGACCACCTAATGGTTCAAAAATATCTACCCCACTTTTTGCTATAAAGTGTAGATTGAGCATCCCAGAATGCCAAAGGGGATCCAGAAACCAGAATATTTAATACCTTATTTCAATCAAACTTCACCAATCTTTTTTTTTTTTGGTTTGTCCCATAGGGCGGAACGTTAAGTCGTCTGAAGAAACGCAGTGAGAAGGCATTCGTCTTGACTAGCGGAGAGGTTACTCCTTTGCTACAGGAGTCTGACAGGTAAGTGGACATTTTAACTCATCCATCAATTCCTCCCCTTGTAGATTTATTGCAGAATTGCCGTTTTAATCACCCAAAAAGCACATTGACCGGATATTTAACCAACTCACCACTTAGTTCAATCTAGCAATTTTAGGACTTCAATCCTGAAATACTTATTGGGTATAATGGCTTCACCGACTTAATTTCTAATATGTCCATTTTCCAACTTCAACCAAGAGGATATGCTGGTCTTGGAATATTTTCACTAGAACCGGTATAACTACGTCCATCATGCTCCTCCAGTTAGGAGGATAGACTGGGACATTGAGGGTTTATCAGCCCCACACTGGCGAATCCAGATCCAACTTCCATTAGGAGGGCAGACTGGTATACGGTGGGGAAAAGAAGTATTTAATACACTGCCGATTTTGCAAGTTTTCCCACCTACAATGAATGTAGAGGTCTGTATTTTTTATCGTAGGTCACTTCACCTGTGAGAGACCGAGTTTAAAAATAAAATCCAGAAAAATCACATTGTATGATTAACATTACATAATTCATTTGCATTTTATTGCATGAAATAAGTATTTGATACAATAGAAAAATAGAACTTAATATTTGGTACAGAAACCTTTGTTTGCAATTACAGAGGTCAGATATTTCCTGTAGTTCTTGACCAAGTTTGCACATAATAAAGCAGGGATTTTGGCCCTCTCCTCCATACGGATCTTCTCCAGATCTTTCAAGTTTCGGGGCTGTTGCTGGGCAATATTGAGTTTCAGCTCCCTCCAAAGCTTTTCTACTGGGATCAGGTCTGGAGACTGGCTAGACCACTACAGGACCTTGAAATGCTTCTTATCGAGCCACGCCTTAGGTTGCCCTGGCTGTGTGTTTCAGATCATTGTCATGCTGGAAGACCCAACCACAACCCATCTTCAACGTGCTTACTGAGGGAAGGAAGATACATGACCCCATCCATCCTCTCTTCAATACATTGCAGTCGTCCTGTCCCCTTTGCAAAAAAAAAGCACCTCCGAAGTATGAGGTTTCCCCCGCCATGCTTCATGGTTGGGAGAGTGTTCTTGGGGTTGTACTCATCCTTCTTCTTCCTCCAAACAAGGTGAGTGGAGTGGACACCAAAAAGTTCTATTTTGATCTCATCTGACCACATGACCTTCTCCCATGCCTCCTCTGGATCATCCAGATGGTTATTGGCAACTTCAAACAGGCCTGGATATGTGCTGGGGTGAGCACTGGACCTTGTGTGCCCTGCAGGATTTTAATCCATGATAGCATAGTGTGTAACTAATGGTAATGTTTGAGACTGTGGTGCCAGCTCTATTTAGGTCATTGACCAGGTCCTCCCATGTAGTTCTGGGCTGATTCCTGACGTTTCTCAGAATCATCCTTACCCCACGAGGCGAGATCTTGCATGGAGCCCCAGACCGAGGAAGACTTAGTCATCTTGTGTTTCTTCCATTTTCTAATAATTGCGCCAACAGTTGTTGGCGTCTCGTGAAGCTGCTTGCTTATTGTCCTGTAGCCCATCCCAGCCTTGTGTCTTTTATACAGGTAATAAGTTCAAACAAGTGCAATTAATACAGGTAATGAGTGCAGAGTAGGAGGGCTTCTTAAAGAAAAACTAACAAGTATGTGAGAGCCAGAATTCTTGCTGGTTGGTCGGTGATCAAATACTTATTTCATGCAATAAAATGCAATTTAATTATTTAAAAATCATATAATGTGATTTTCTGATTTTTAGATTTTGTCTCTCACAGATGAAGTGACCTACGATAAAAATGACAGACCTCTACACTCTTTGTAGGTAGGAAAACTTGCAAAATCGTCAGTGTATCAAATACTTATTTTCTCCACTGTAGTGCTGTCCAACATGACACCATCAAGCTCATCTTACCACTCCATACCAGGAGGGTAGATTGGGGCATTAACAGTTTAATCACTTTGTGTCCACAAGGCCATCTCTTCCAACTAGGAGCCTTAACTGGACTTACAGTGGTTTTATTCAGCTTATTGCAGCCATGTCCAGCTTGCACCTCCAACAAGGAGAGTAAACTGAAATGTAGATGTTTATCAGCTTAAATGCTGAGCAGTCCATCCTATGACACCGGACCAGGAGGAGCAGCTGGACTTACACTGGTTTTGCTCAGCTCAGCCATACCCAACTTACAAATCCAACTTAAAGGATAACCTGGAAACTAAATGGTTAACCAACTTAAACGCCAACCAGTCCAATTTATGACTCCAGACCCCGAATATTAATTGAACTTACAATGATTTCATGTGTCTTATGACCAGTGGCGTAACTAGAGTCTGAATATATATATCCCGAATATGTCCCCCATTCTGCCGCTGTTCTTTATTGTATAAAAAAAAAAACTAAGTCATTATACTCACCAGGGGTGTACATTCAAGTCATGGGGCTCCAGAGCTTAAGTATAACGCACTCCCCATAGTCCTTCATATAGTATAATGCATCCCATAGTCCTCCATATAGTATAATGCATCCCATTCTCCTCTATATAATATACTGTACAGCCCATAGTCGTCCATAAAGTATAATGCACAGCTCCTAGTCATACATGTAGTATAATGCACCCCATAGTTTTCAATAAAGTATAAAGCACCTCCACAGTCATACATAGTAGTATAATGCACCACATTATAATATATAGCAGTATAATTCACCCCCATATATGGTAATATAATGTACCTCCATAGTCATATAAAGTAGTGTAATGCACCCCATAGTCATATATAGTAGTATAATGCACCTCCATAGTCATATATAGCAGTATAATGCACCCCCATCATCATATATAGCAGTATAATGCACTCCATCGTCATATAGAGCAGTATAATGCAAGCCATAGTCCTATATAGCAGTATAATGCACCCCCAGTCATATATAGTAGTATAATGCACCCCATAGACATGTACAGTAGTATAATGCATCCTCATAGTCATATATAGTAGTATAATACACTTCATAGTCATTTATAGAAGTATAATGCACCCCCATCGTCACATAAAGCAGTATAATGCACTCCATAGTCATATAAGGCAGTATAATGTACCCCCATATAGTTTATATAGTAGTATAATGCACCCCATTGTCATATATAGCAGTATATTGCACCTCCTGGTCATATATAGTTGTATAATGTACCCCCATAGTCATATATAATAGTATACTGCACCCCCATAGTCATATACACTAGTATAAAGCCTCCCATAGTCATATATAGTAGTTTAAAGCACCCCATAGTCATATATAGTAGTATAAAGCACCCCATAGTCATTTATAGTAGTATAAAGCACCCCATAGTCATTTATAGTAGTATAATGTACCCCCCATAGTCATATATAGTAGTATAATGCACCCAACTGTCATATCAGTATAATGCACCCCCATAGTCATATATAGTAGTATAATGCACCCACATAGTCATATATAGTAGTATAATACACCTTCATAGTCATATACAGAAGTATAATGCACCCCTATAGTCATCCGTAGTAGTATAATACAACCCCAATAGTCATCCGTAGTAGTATAATACAACCCCCATAGTCATATATTGTAGTGTAATGCACCTCCATAGTCATAAATAGTAGTATAATGCACCACCATAGTCATAAATAGTAGTAAAATGCACCCTATAGTCATATATAGCACTATATTGCACTTCAGTCATATATAGCAGTATAATGTACCCCCATAGTCATATATAGCAGTATAATGTACATCATAGTCATATATAGCAGTATAATGCACCCTTATAGCCATATATAGTAGTATAGTATACCCCATATTCATATATAGTAGTATAATGTACCCCATAGTCATATAGCAGTATAATGCACCCCGTAGTCATATATAGTAGTATAAAGCACCTCATAGTCATATATAGTGTTACGGGTCCGGGGGGTGGAACCTCTGTGCTATGGTGCAAGGAGGGACCCAGAGGGGCGTAACTAAGTATCAACCCGGACCGACCCTGGTCGTACGGCGGCTAACGACTCCGTGACCAGGGAGGGACCGAGCCGAGGGACCAGGTGCTACTCTGGGGATGACCTTGTAAGGGAGCAGGTGACCTTCACGGTACAGATGGCAGGGACTGACCGGAATAGCAGGTAGGCACAGCAGGCAGGCTGGCGAGCAGGAGTCTCTAGGTGGGCTGGCAGGTGGTCACGGCAAGTGACGGCAGAAGTCTCTAGGTGGTCACGGCAAGTGACGGCAGGAGTCTCTAGGTGGGCTGGCAAGTGGTCACGGCAAGTGACGGCAGGAGCCTCCAGGAAGGCACGGCAGGTAACAGGCAGGTCACAGGCAAGTGCTCCCAGGTGAGCGGGCTGACAGGCATGGCAGGTACCAGGCAGGCAACAGGCAAGTGCTCCCAGGTGAGCGGGCTGGCAGGCACGGCAGGTAACAGGCTGGTGGGCAAGACTGGTAGTCAGGCTAGCAGCGGGACCTGAGGGCTGAAGCAGAAGTCAGAAACACTGTGCAACAACTTTTGCTCGGGCACCTCCATTTTGGAGGAGGTGCCTTATATATGGGAGGACCCTCGGCTATTGGCCGAGGACTCCTTAGGACGGCGCATGCGGCCCCTTTAAGAGGGAGGGAGCGAGCGCGCCCTAAGCACAGTGCCCGGGGAGCTGCGCGCGCCGGCTGCAGGAAGAGGAGCGCTGGTGAACGCAGAGCGGGGAGCGAGGAGGTGAATGGGACGGCGTCTCTGCCTAGCAGGGGGCAGAGACGCCGATGCTACATATAGTAGTATGGCAACTTATTTAAAATAAATATTTAAATACTCTACCCACCTTCCCTTCACTCCCGCTCCGCAAGTCCTGTTGTGAAGCAGGCAGCTGACTTCGGCCTGTGACGGGAGTGCATGACGTTACTGCCATGCGCCCCGTCATGTGCTGGCCTATGATTGGCCGACAGAATGCATTGTCGCTAAAGGACCCAATAGGTATGTCCACAGCAATACACTTCAACTGGATGTGCGTAGGAGGACACACATCTAATTAAAGGTTCTGCTGGTGTCGGCGGGCCCCTGATCCTCCGGGCCTTTGTGACTTGCTGCGACCGCAGTCGTTACTCCCCTACTAATCACAACCATGACCAACTTCAACTAGAAGGATAACTGGGACATAAATATTTTGCTAAGTAAAATGTCGACCAGTCCATTCTGAGACTCCCGACATCAGACTTAAAATAGCTTCATTCTGTTTAAAGCAACCATTTACACCTCCTACCAACAAGAGGCCAAACTGGGACATGGATAGCATATTGAACAGGTCTGCCTTTAACATATAAGTATGAGGGATGGACTGGAAATTTGTTGGCCTCACCAGCTACCCTCAGGACTGTACTTTATTAAGGCACCTCCTTGTTGTTTGATAGGATCAGCCGTTATCACCCGGAAGTCATTCTTACCAATATCAGCAGAATTGCTAGTTAATGAAGCATTGAGACAGTAAAGAAAAGAAGCCTACAAACCACAATCGGCTGACATACCACTGAAAGTAGCCCGGGGCGGACGGGCCCCACAGTCCGGACCCGGGGCAGGCGGGCCCCACAGTCCGGACCCGAGGCTAGATCCGGGACAGGCGGCCTAACAATCCAGACACAGGGCGGACGGGCCCCACAGTCCAGGCTCGGGTTGGACGGGCCCCACAGTCCAGGCTCGGGTTGGACGGGCCCCACGGTCCAGGCTCGGGGCAGACGGGCCCCACGGTCCAGGCTCGGGGCGGACGGGCCCCTCGGTCCAGGCTCGGGGAGGACGGGTCCCTCAGTCCAGGCTCGGGGAGGACGGGTCCCACGGTCCAGGCTCGGCGAGGACGGGCCGCACGGTCCAGGCTCGGGCGAACAGGCCCCAAAGTCCAGGATCGGGGCGGATGGGGGGCCCCACAGTCCGGAGTCGGGGCGGGTGGGGGGCCCCACAGTCCGGACCCGGGGCAGGCGTGGGTCCCCACTGTCCAGACCTGGAGCTAGACCCGGGGCAGGCGGCCGCAAAGGCCGGACACGGGGCCGATGGGCCCCACAGTCAGGACACGGGACAGGCTGGCCCCACAGTCAGGACACGGGGCGGGCGGGGGGCCCCACAGTCAGGACACGGGGCGGGCGGGGGGCCCCACAGTCAGGACACGGGGCGGGCGGGGGGCCCCACAGTCTGTACCCGGGGTGGGCGGGGGGCCCCACAGTCCGTACCCGGGGCTGGCGGGGGGCCCCACAGTCCAGACCTGGGGCTAGACTCGGGGCGGGCGGCCCCACCGTCCGGACCTGGGGCGGGCGGGGGGCCCCACAGTCCAGACCTGGGGCTAGACCCGTTGCAGGTTGCCCCACAGTCCGGACACGGGGCGGACGGGCCCATAGTCCGGACACTGGGCGGCCGTAGTCCGGATATAGGGCGGCCGGGCCCCACAGTCCAGGCTCGGGGCTAGACCTGGGACGGACGGGCCCCACAGTCCAAGCTTGGGGCGGGCGTGCCCCACAGACCGGAAACGGGGCTAGACCCGGGGCAGGCGGCCCTAAAGACCAGACACGGGGCGGATGAGCCCCACAGTCTGGACACGGGGCGGATGAGCCCCACAGTCTGGACACGGGGCGGGCGAGCCCCACAGTCAGGACACGGGGCGGGCGAGCCCCACAGTCAGGACACGGGGCGGGCGGGCCCCACAGTCAGGACACGGGGCGGGCGGGCCCCACAGTCAGGACACAGGGCCCACAGTCAGGACACGGGGCGGGCGGGCCCCACAGTCAGGACACGGGGCGGGCGGGCCCCACAGTCAGGACACGGGGCGGGCGGGCTCCACAGTCAGGACACGGGGCGGACGGGCTCCACAGTCAGGACACGGGGCGGGCGGGCCCCACAGTCCAGACCTGGGGCTAGACCCGGGGCAGGCGGCCCACAGTCCAGACACGGGGTGGACGGGCCCCACAGTCCGGACACGGGGCGGGCATGCCCCATAGTCCAGACCTGGGGCTAGACCCGGGGCAGGCGGCCCCACAGTCCAGACCTGAGGCTAGACCCGGGGCAGGCGGTCCCATGTTCTAGACACGGGATGGACGGGCCTCACAGACCTTTCATGGGGCGGACATGCCCCACAGTCCAGACCTGGGGCTAGACCCGGGGCAGGCGACCCACAGTCCGGACACGGGGTGGACGGGCCCCACAGTCCGGACACGGGGTGGACGGGCCCCACAGTCCGGACACTGGGTGGACGGGCACCACAGTCCGGACACAGGGTGGACGGGCCCCACAGTCCGGACACGGGGTGGACGGGCCCCACAGTCCGGATATGGGGTGGACGGGCCCCACAGTCCGGACACAGGGCGGACGGGCCCCACAGTCAGGACACAGGACGGGCCCCACAGTCAGGACATTGGGCGGGCGGGCTCCACAGTCAGGATACAGGGCGGGCAGGCCCCACAGTCCGGACACAGGGCTAATCCCGGGGCAGGTGGCCCCACAGTCCAGACCTGGGGCTAGACCCGGGGCAGGCGGCCCACAGTCCAGACACGGGGTGGACGGGCCCCACAGTCCAGATACGGGGCGGGCATGCCCCATAGTCAAGACCTGGGGCTAAACCCGGGGCTGGCGGCCCCACAGTCCAGACCTCAGGCTAGACCCGGGGCAGGCAGCCCACAGTCCAGACACGGGGTGGACGGGCCCCACAGTCCGGACACGGGGCGGGCATGCCCCATAGTCCAGACCTGGGGCTAGACCCGGGGCAGGCGGCCCCACAGTCCAGACCTGAGGCTAGACCCGGGGCAGGCGGTCCCATGTTCTAGACACGGGGTGGACGGGCCTCACAGACCTGACATGGGGCGGACATGCCCCACAGTCCAGACCTGGGGCTAGACCCGGGGCAGGCGACCCACAGTCCGGACACGGGGTGGACGGGCCCCACAGTCCGGACACGGGGTGGACGGGCCCCACAGTCCGGACACTGGGTGGACGGGCACCACAGTCCGGACATGGGGTTGACGGGCCCCACAGTCCGGACACAGGGTGGACGGGCCCCACAGTCCGGATACGGGGTGGACGGGCCCCACAGTCCGGACACAGGGCGGACGGGCCCCACAGTCAGGACACAGGACGGGCCCCACAGTCAGGACATTGGGCGGGCGGGCTCCACAGTCAGGATACAGGGCGGGCAGGCCCCACAGTCCGGACACAGGGCTAATCCCGGGGCAGGTGGCCCCATAGTCCAGACCTGGGGCTAGACCCGGGGCAGGCGGCCCACAGTCCAGACACGGGGTGGAGGGGCCCCACAGTCCAGATACGGGGCGGGCATGCCCCATAGTCAAGACCTGGGGCTAAACCCGGGGCTGGCGGCCCCACAGTCCAGACCTCAGGCTAGACCCGGGGCAGGCGGCCCCACATTCTAGACACGGGGTGAACGGGCCCCACAGTCCGGATACGGGGCGGGCATGACCCATAGTCAAAACCTGGTGCTAGACCCGGGGCAGGCGGCCCCACAGTCCAGACCTGAGGCTAGACCCGGGGCAGGCGGCCCCACATTCTAGACACAGGGTGGACGGGCCCCACAGTCCTGACACGGGGCGGACATGCCCCACAGTCCAGACCTGGGGTTAGACCCGGGGTAGGCTGCCCCACAGTCCGGACACGGGGTGGACGGGCCCCACAGTCCGGACACGGGGTGGACGGGCCCCACAGTCCGGACACGGGGTGGACGGGCCCCACAGTCCGGACACGGGGTGGACGGGCCCCACAGTCCAGACACGGGGGGACGGGCCCCACAGTCTGGACACGGGGCGGACGGGCCCCACAGTCCGGACACGGGGCGGACGGGCCCCACAGTCCGGACAAGGGGCGGACGGGCCCCACAGTCCGGACACGGGGCGGACGGGCCCCACAGTCCGGACACGGGGCGGACGGGCCCCACAGTCCGGACACGGGGCGGACGGGCCCCACAGTCCGGACACGGGGCGGACGGGCCCCACAGTCCGGACACGGGGCGGACGGGCCCCACAGTCCGGACACGGGGCGGACGGGCCCCACAGTCCGGACACGGGGCGGACGGGCCCCACAGTCCGGACACGGGGCGGGCGGGACCCACAGTCAGGACACGGGGCGGGCGGGACCCACAGTCAGGACACGGGGCGGGCCCCACAGTCAGGACATTGGGCGGGCGGGCTCCACAGTCAGGATACAGGGCGAGCAGGCCCCACAGTCAGGATACAGGGCGAGCAGGCCCCACAGTCAGGACACAGGGCTAATCCCGGGGCAGGTGGCCCCACAGTCCAGACCTGGGGCTAGACCCGGGGCAGGCGGCCCCACATTCTAGACACGGGGTGGACGGGCCCCACAGTCCGGATACGGGGCGGGCATGACCCATAGTCAAGACCTGGGGCTAGACCCGGGGCAGGCGGCCCCACAGTCCAGACCTGAGGCTAGACCCGGGGCAGGCGGCCCCACATTCTAGACACAGGGTGGACGGGCCCCACAGTCCTGACACGGGGCGGACATGCCCCACAGTCCAGACCTGGGGCAAGACCCGGGGTAGGCTGCCCCACAGTCCGGACACGGGGCGGACGGGCCCCACAGTCCGGACACGGGGCGGACGGGCCCCACAGTCCGGACACGGGGCGGACGGGCCCCACAGTCCGGACACGGGGCGGACGGGCCCCACAGTCAGGACACGGGGCGGACGGGCCCCACAGTCCGGACACGGGGCGGACGGGCCCCACAGTCCGGACACGGGGCGGACGGGCCCCACAGTCCGGACACGGGGCGGACGGGCCCCACAGTCCGGACACGGGGCGGACGGGCCCCACAGTCCGGACACGGGGCGGACGGGCCCCACAGTCCGGACACGGGGCGGACGGGCCCCACAGTCCGGACACGGGGCGGACGGGCCCCACAGTCCGGACACGGGGCGGACGGGCCCCACAGTCCGGACACAGGGCTGGCATGAACCATAGTCAAGACCTGGGGCTAAACCCGGGGCAGGTGGCCCCACAGTCCAGACCTGGGGCTAGACCCGGGGCAGGCGGCCCACAGTCCAGACACGGGGTGGAGGGGCCCCACAGTCCAGATACGGGGCGGGCATGCCCCATAGTCAAGACCTGGGGCTAAACCCGGGGCTGGCGGCCCCACAGTCCAGACCTCAGGCTAGACCCGGGGCAGGCGGCCCCACATTCTAGACACGGGGTGGACGGGCCCCACAGTCCGGATACGGGGCTGGCATGACCCATAGTCAAGACCTGGGGCTAGACCCGGGGCAGGCGGCCCCACAGTCCAGACCTGAGGCTAGACCCGGGGCAGGCGGCCCCACATTCTAGACACAGGGTGGACGGGCCCCACAGTCCTGACACGGGGCGGACATGCCCCACAGTCCAGACCTGGGGTTAGACCCGGGGTAGGCTGCCCCACAGTCCGAACACGGGGTGCACGGGCCCCACAGTCCGGACACGGGGTGGACGGGCCCCACAGTCCGGACACGGGGTGGACGGGCCCCACAGTCCGGACACGGGGTGGACGGGCCCCACAGTCCGGACACGGGGGGACGGGCCCCACAGTCCAGACACGGGGCGGACGGGCCCCACAGTCCGGACACGGGGCGGACGGGCCCCACAGTCCGGACACGGGGCGGACGGGCCCCACAGTCCGGACACGGGGCGGACGGGCCCCACAGTCCGGACACGGGGCGGACGGGCCCCACAGTCCGGACACGGGGCGGACGGGCCCCACAGTCCGGACACGGGGCGGACGGGCCCCACAGTCCGGACACGGGGCGGACGGGCCCCACAGTCCGGACACGGGGCAAACGGGCCTCACAGTCCGGACACGGGGCGGGCGAGCCCCACAGTCAGGACACGGGGCGGGCGGGACCCACAGTCAGGACACGGGGCGGGCGGGACCCACAGTCAGGACACGGGGCGGGCCCCACAGTCAGGACATTGGGCGGGCGGGCTCCACAGTCAGGATACAGGGCGAGCAGGCCCCACAGTCAGGATACAGGGCGAGCAGGCCCCACAGTCAGGACACAGGGCTAATCCCGGGGCAGGTGGCCCCACAGTCCAGACCTGGGGCTAGACCCGGGGCAGGCGGCCCACAGTCCAGACACGGGGTGGACGGGCCCCACAGTCCAGATACGGGGCGGGCATGCCCCATAGTCAAGACCTGGGGCTAAACCCGGGGCTGGCGGCCCCACAGTCCAGACCTCAGGCTAGACCCGGGGCAGGCGGCCCCACATTCTAGACACGGGGTGGACGGGCCCCACAGTCCGGACGCGGGGCGGACGGGCCCCACAGTCCGGACGCGGGGCGGACGGGCCCCACAGTCAGGACGCGGGGCGGATGGGCCCCACAGTCCGGAAGCGGGGCGGACGGGCCCCACAGTCCGGACACGGGGCGGACGGGCCCCACAGTCCGGACACGGGGCGGGCGAGCCCCACAGTCAGGACACGGGCGGGCGAGCCCCACAGTCAGGACACGGGGCGGGCGGGACCCACAGTCAGGACACGGGGCGGGCCCCACAGTCAGGACATTGGGCGGGCGGGCTCCACAGTCAGGATACAGGGCGAGCAGGCCCCACAGTCCGGACACAGGGCTAATCCCGGGGCAGGTGGCCCCACAGTCCAGACCTGGGGCTAGACCCGGGGCAGGCGGCCCACAGTCCAGACACGGGGTGGACGGGCCCCACAGTCCAGATACGGGGCGGGCATGCCCCATAGTCAAGACCTGGGGCTAAACCCGGGGCTGGCGGCCCCACAGTCCAGACCTGAGGCTAGACCCGGGGCAGGCGGCCCCACATTCTAGACACGGGGTGGACGAGCCCCACAGTCCGGATACGGGGCGGGCATGACCCATAGTCAAGACCTGGGGCTAGACCCGGGGCAGGCGGCCCCACAGTCCAGACCTGAGGCTAGACCCGGGGCAGGCGGCCCCACATTCTAGACATAGGGTGGACGGGCCCCACAGTCCTGACACGGGGCGGACATGCCCCACAGTCCAGACCTGGGGCTAGACCCGGGGTAGGCTGCCCCAAAGTCCGGACACGGGGTGTACGAGCCCCACAGTCCGGACACGGGGCGGCCACAGCCCAGACATAGGGTGGGCAGGCCCCACAGTCCAGGCTCGAGGCTAAACCCGGGGAAGCCGGCCCCACATTTCAGACCCGGGGCGGATGGGCCCCACAGTCCAGGCTCGGGGCGGATGGGCCCCACAGTCCAGGCTCGGGGCGGATGGACCCCACAGTATTGGCTCGGGGCGAACGGGCCCCACAGTCCAGACCTGAGGCTCGGCCCGGGGCAGGCGGCCCCACAGTCCAGATACGGGGTGGACGGGCCCCACAGTCCTGACACGGGGCGGACATGCCCCACAGTCCAGACCTAGGGCTAGACCAGGGGTAGGCTGCCCCAAAGTCCAGACACAGGGTGACGAGCCCCACAGTCCGGACACGGGGCGGCCACAGTCCAGACATAGGGTGGGCGGGCCCCACAGTCCAGGCTCGGGGCTAAACCCGGGGAAGCCGGCCCCACATTTCAGACCCGGGGCGGGGGGCCACACAGTCCAGGCTCGGGGCGGATGGGCCCCACAGTCCAGACTCGGGGCGGATGGGCCCCACAGTATTGGCTCGGAGCGAACGGGCCCCACAGTCCACGCTCTGGCCCCACAGTCCACGCTCGGGGCAGACGGGCCCCACAGTCCACGCTTGGAGCGGACGGGCCCCACAGTCCAGACTCGGGGCGGACGGGCCCCACAGTCCAGGCTCGGGGCGGGCGGGCCCATAGTTACGACATGGGGCGGGCGGGCCCGGGCAGGCCCCACAGGGCGGGCGGGCCCCACAGTCCGTACACGGGGCTAGTCCCGGGGCAGGCAGCCCCACAGTCCGGACACGGGGTGGACGGGCCCCACAGTCCGGACACGGGGCGGCCATAGTACGGACATAGTGTGGGCGGGCCCCACAGTCAGGACACGGGGCGGGCGGGCTCCACAGTCAGGACACGGGGCAACCAAGCCCCACAGTCCGGACACTGAGCTAATCCCGGGGCAGGCGGCTTCACAGTCCAGACCTGGGGCTAGACCAGGGGCAGACGGCCCACAGTCCAGACACGGGGTGGACGGGCCCCACAGTCCGGACACGGAGCAGGCATGCCCCACAGTCCAGACCTGGGGCTAGACCCGGAGCACGCGGCCCACAGTCCGGACACGGGGTGGACGGTCCCCACAGTCCGGACACGGGGGGAGCCACAGTCCGGACATATGGTGGACGGGCCCCACAGTCCAGGCTCGGGGCGGACGGGCCCCACAGTCCGGACACGGGGCTAGTCCCGGGGCAGGCGGCCCCACAGTCCAGACCTGAGGCTAGACCAGGGGCAGGCGGCCCCACAGTCCAGACACGGGGTGGACGGGCCCCACAGTCCTGACATGGGGCGGACATGCCCCACAGTCCAGACCCGGGGCAGGCGGCCCCACAGTCCAGACTCGGGGCGAGCGGGGGGCCCCACAGTCCGTACCCGGGGCGGGCGGGGGGGCCCCACAGTCCAGGCTCGGGGCGGACGGACCCCACAGTCCAGGCTCGGGGCGGACGGGCCCCACAGTCCGGACACGGAGCTAGTCCCGGGGCAGGCGGCCCCACAGTCCAGACCTGAGGCTAGACCAGGGGCAAGCGGCCCCACAGTCCAGACACGGGGTGGACGGGCTCCACAGTCCTGACATGGGGCGGACATGCCCCACAGTCCGTACCCGGGGCTGGCGGGGGGCCCCACAGTCCAGACCTGGGGCTAGACTCGGGGCGGGCGGCCCCACCGTCCGGACGTGGGGTGGACGGGGGGCCCCACAGTCCAGACCTGGGGCTAGACCCGATGCAGGCGGCCCGACAGTCCGGACACGGGGCGGACGGGCCCATAGTCCGTACACTGGGCGGCCGCAGTCCGGATATAGGGCGGCCGGGCCCCACAGTCCAAGCTCGAGGCTAAACCCGGGGAAGCCGGCCCCACATTTCAGACCCGGGGCGGGGGGCCACACAGTCCAGGCTCGGGCCGGATGGGCCCCACAGTCCAGGCTCGGGGCGGATGGGCCCCACAGTATTGGCTCGGGGCGAACGGGCCCCACAGTCCAGGCTCGGGGCGGACGGGCTCCACAGTCCAGACCTGAGGCTCGGCCCGGGGCAGGCGGCCCCACAATCCAGATACGGGGTGGACGGGCCCCACAGTCCTGACACGGGGCGGACATGCCCCACAGTCCAGACCTAGGGCTAGACCAGGGGTAGGCTGCCCCAAAGTCCAGACACAGGGTGACGAGCCCCACAGTCCGGACACGGGGCGGCCACAGTCCAGACATAGGGTGGGCGGGCCCCACAGTCCAGGCTCGGGGCTAAACCCGGGGAAGCCGGCCCCACATTTCAGACCCGGGGCGGGGGGCCACACAGTCCAGGCTCGGGGCGGATGGGCCCCACAGTCCAGACTCGGGGCGGATGGGCCCCACAGTATTGGCTCGGAGCGAACGGGCCCCACAGTCCACGCTCTGGCCCCACAGTCCACGCTCGGGGCAGACGGGCCCCACAGTCCACGCTTGGAGCGGACGGGCCCCACAGTCCAGACTCGGGGTGGACGGGCCCCACAGTCCAGGCTCGGGGCGGGCGGGCCCATAGTTACGACACGGGGCGGGCGGGCCCCACAGTCCGTACACGGGGCTAGTCCCGGGGCAGGCGGCCCCACAGTCCGGACACGGGGTGGACGGGCCCCACAGTCCGGACACGGGGCGGCCATAGTACGGACATAGGGCGGGCGGGCTCCACAGTCAGGACACGGGGCAGGCAGGCCCCACAGTCCGGACACTGAGCTAATCCCGGGGCAGGCGGCTTCACAGTCCAGACCTGGGGCTAGACCCGGGGCAGACGGCCCACAGTCCTGACATGGGGCGGACATGCCCCACAGTCCAGACCCGGGGCAGGCTTCCCCACAGTCCAGACTCGGGGCGAGCGGGGGGCCCCACAGTCCGTACCCGGGGTGGGCGGGGGGCCCCACAGTCCGTACCCGGGGCGGGCGGGGGGCCCCACAGTCCAGACCTGGGGCTAGACTCGGGGCGGGCGGCCCCACCGTCCGGACGTGGGGCGGGCGGGGGGCCCCACAGTCCAGACCTGGGGCTAGACCCGATGCAGGCGGCCCCACAATCCGGACACGGGGCGGACGGGCCCATAGTCAGGACACTGGGCGGCCGCAGTCCGGATATAGGGCGGCCGGGCCCCACAGTCCTGGCTCGGGGCTAGACCCGGGACGGACGGACCCCACAGTCCAAGCTTGGGGCGGGCGTGCCCCACAGATCGGAAACGGGGCTAGACCCGGGGCAGGCGGCCCCAAAGTCCAGACACTGGGCGGAAGAGCCCCACAGTCAGGACACGGGGCGGGCGAGCCCCACAGTCAGGACACGGGGCGGGCGAGCCCCACAGTCAGGACACGGGGTGGGTGGGGGTGGGCGGGCCCCACAGTCAGGACATGGGGCGGGCGGGCCACACAGTCAGGACATGTGGCGGGCGATCTCCACAGTCAGGACACGGGGCGGGCTGGCCCCACAGTCCAGACCTGGGGCTAGACCCGGGGCAGGCGGCCCACAGTCCAGATACGGGGTGGACGGGCCCCACAGTCCACGCTTGGAGCGGACGGGCCCCACAGTCCAGACTCGGGGCGGACTGGCCCCACAGTCCAGGCTCGGGGCGGGCGGGCCCATAGTTACGACACGGGGCGGGCGGGCCCCACAGTCCGTACACGGGGCTAGTCCCGGGGCAGGCGGCCCCACAGTCCGGACACGGGGTGGACGGGCCCCACAGTCCGGACACGGGGCGGCCATAGTACGGACATAGGGCGGGCGGGCTCCACAGTCAGGACACGGGGCAGGCGGGCCCCACAGTCCGGACACTGAGCTAATCCCGGGGCAGGCGGCTTCACAGTCCAGACTTGGGGCTAGACCCGGGGCAGACGGCCCACAGTCCGGACACGGGGTGGACGGGCCCCACAGTCCGGACACGGAGCAGGCATGCCCCACAGTCCAGACCTGGGGCTAGACCCGGAGCACGCGGCCCACAGTCCGGACACGGGGTGGACGGTCCCCACAGTCCGGACACGGGGGGAGCCACAGTCCGGACATATGGCGGACGGTCTCCACAGTCCAGGCTCGGGGCGGACGGGCCCCACAGTCCGGACACGGGGCTAGTCCCGGGGCAGGCGGCCCCACAGTCCAGACCTGAGGCTAGACCAGGGGCAGGCGGCCCCACAGTCCAGACACGGGGTGGACGGGCCCAACAGTCCTGACATGGGGCGGACATGCCCCACAGTCCAGACCCGGGGCAGGCGGCCACACAGTCCAGACTCGGGGCGAGCGGGGGGCCCCACAGTCCGTACCCGGGGCGGGCGGGGGGCCCCACAGTCCGTACCCGGGGCTGGCGGAGGGCCCCACAGTCCAGACCTGGGGCTAGACTCGGGGCGGGCGGCCCCACCGTCCGGACGTGGGGGGGGCGGGCGGGGGGCCCCACAGTCCAGACCTGGGGCTAGACCCGATGCAGGCGGCCCCACAGTCCGGACACGGGGTGGACGGGCCCATAGTCCGGACACTGGGTGGCCGCAGTCCGGATAAAGGGCGGCCGGGCCCCACAGTCCAGGCTCGGGGCTAGACTCGGGACGGACGGGCCCCACAGTCCAAGCTTGGGGCGGGCGTGCCCCACAGTCCGGAAACGGGGCTAGGCCCGGTGCAGGCGGCCCCAAAGTCCAGACACTGGGCGGATGAGCCCCACAGTCAGGACACGGGGCGGGCGAGCCCCACAGTCAGGACACGGGGCGGGCGAGCCCCACAGTCAGGACACGGGGCGGGCGGGCCCCACAGTCAGGACATGGAGCGGGCCGGCCCCAAAGTCCGGACACGGGGCGGATGAGCCCCACAGTCCGGACACGGGGCGGACGGGCCCATAGTCCGGACACTGGGCGGCCGCAGTCCCGATATAGGGCGGCCGGGCCCCACAGTCCAGGCTCGGGGCTAGACCTGGGACGGACGGGCCCCACAGTCCAAGCTGGGGCGGGCGTGCCCCACAAACCGGAAACGAGGCTAGACCCGGGGCAGGCGGCCCCAAAGTCCAGACGGGGCGGATGAGCCCCACAGTCTGGACACGGGGCGGGCGAGCCCCACAGTCAGGACACGGGGCGGGTGGGCCCCACAGTCAGGACACGGGGCGGGCGGGCCCCACAGTCAGGACACGGGGCGGGCGGGCCCCACAGTCAGGACACGGGGCGGGCGGGCCCCACAGTCAGGACACGGGGCGGGCGGGCCCCACAGTCAGGACACGGGGCGGGCGGGCCCCACAGTCAGGACACGGGGCGGGCGTGCCCCACAGTCAGGACACGGGGCGGGCGGGCCCCACAGTCAGGACACGGGGCGGGCGGGCTCCACAGTCAGGACACGGGGCGGGCGGGCTCCACAGTCAGGACACGGGGTGGGTGGGACTAGTCCAGACCTGGGGCTAGACCCGGGGCAGGCGGCCCACAGTCCAGACACGGGGTGGAAGGGCCCCACAGTCCGGACACGGGGCGGGCATGCCCCATAGTCCAGACCTGGGGCTAGACCCGGGGCAGGCGGCCCCACAGTCCAGACCTGAGGCTAGACCCAGGGCAGGCGGTCCCATATTCTAGACACGGGGTGGACGGGCCTCACAGACCTGACATGGGGCGGACATGCCCCACAGTCCAGACCTGGGGCTACACCCGGGGCAGGCGACCCACAGTCCGGACACGGGGTGGACGGGCCCCACAGTCCGGATACGGGGTGGACGGGCCCCACAGTCCGGATACGGGGTGGACGGGCCCCACAGTCCGGACACGGGGTGGACGGGCCCCACAGTCCGGACACGGCGTGGACGGGCCCCACAGTCCGGACACGGGGTGGACGGGCCCCACAGTCCGGACACGGGGTGGACGGGCCCCACAGTCCGGACACGGGGTGGACGGGCCCCACAGTCCGGACACGGGGTGGACGGGCCCCACAGTCCGGACACGGGGTGGACGGGCCCCACAGTCCGGACACGGGGTGGAGGGGCCCCACAGTCTGGACACGGGGCGGGCGAGCCCCACAGTCAGGACGCGGGGCGGGCGGGACCCACAGTCAGGACACAGGGCGGACGGGCCCCACAGTCAGGACATTGGGCGGGCAGGCAGGCCCCACAGTCCGGACACAGGGCTAATCCCGGGGCAGGTGGCCCCACAGTCCAGACCTGGGGCTAGACCCGGGGCAGGCGGCCCACAGTTCAGACACGGGGTGGACGGGCCCCACAGTCCAGATACGGGGCGGGCATGACCCATAGTCAAGACCTGGGGCTAGACCCGGGGCAGGCGGCCCCACAGTCCAGACCTGAGGCTAGACCCGGGGCAGGCGGCCCCAGATTCTAGACACAGGGTGGATGGGCCCCACAGTCCTGACACGGGGCGGACATGCTCCACAGTCCAGACCTGGGTCTAGACCCGGGGTAGGCTGCCCCACAGTCCGGACACGGGGTGGACGGGCCCCACAGTCCGGACACGAGGTGGACGGGCCCCACAGTCCGGACACGGGGTGGACGGGCCCCACAGTCCGGACACGGGGTGGACGGGCCCCACAGTCCGGACACGGGGTGGACGGGCCCCACAGTCCGGACACGGGGTGGACGGGCCCCACAGTCCGGACACGGGGTGGAGGAGCCCCACAGTCCAGACACGGGGTGGACGGGCCCCACAGTCCGGACACGGAGCGGACGGGCCGCACAGTCCGGACACGGGGCGGACGGGCCGCACAGTCCGGACACGGGCTGGACGGGCCCCACAGTCCGGACACGGGGTGGACGGGCCCCACAGTCCGGACACGGGGTGGACGGGCCCCACAGTCCGGACACGGGGCGGACGGGCCTCACAGTCCGGACACGGGGCTAGTCCCGGGGCAGGCGGCCCCAAAGTCCTGACACCGTGCGGATGAGCCCCACAGTCTGGACACGGGGCGGGCGAACCCCACAGTCAGGACACGGGGCGGGCGGGACCCACAGTCAGGACACGGGGCGGGCGGTACCCACAGTCATGACACAGGGCGGGCCCCACAGTCAGGACATTGGGCGGGCGGGCTCCACAGTCAGGATACAGGGCGGGCAGGCCCCACAGTCCGGACACAGGGCTAATCCCGGGGCAGGTGGCCCCATAGTCCAGACCTGGGGCTAGACCCCGGGCAGGCGGCCCACAGTTCAGACACGGGATGGACGGGCCCCACAGTCCAGATACGGGGCGGGCATGCCCCATAATCAAGACCTGGGGCTAAACCCGGGGCTGGCGGCCCCACATTCTAGACACGGGGTGGACGGGCCCCACAGTCCGGATACGGGGCGGGCATGACACATAGTCAAGACCTGGGGCTAGACCCGGGGCAGGCGGCCCCACAGTCCAGACCTGAGGCTAGACCCGGGGCAGGCGGCCCCACATTCTAGACACAGGGTGGATGGGCCCCACAGTCCGGACACGGGGCGGACGGGCCTCACAGTCCGGACACGGGGCTAGTCCCGGGACAGGCGGCCCCAAAGTCCTGACACCGTGCGGATGAGCCCCACAGTCTGGACACGGGGCGGGCGAGCCCCACAGTCAGGACACGGGGCGGGCGGGACCCACAGTCAGGACACGGGGCGGGCGGGACCCACAGTCAGGACACGGGGCGGGCGGGCCCCACAGTCAGGACACAGGGCGGACGGGCCCCACAGTCATGACACAGGGCGGGCCCCACAGTCAGGACATTGGGCGGGCGGGCTCCACAGTCAGGATACAGGGCGGGCAGGCCCCACAGTCCGGACACAGGGCTAATCCCGGGGCAGGTGGCCCCACAGTCCAGACCTGGGGCTAGACCCGGGGCAGGCGGCCCACAGTTCAGACACGGGATGGACGGGCCCCACAGTCCAGATACGGGGCGGGCATGCCCCATAGTCAAGACCTGGGGCTAAACCCGGGGCTGGCGGCCCCACATTCTAGACACGGGGTGGACGGGCCCCACAGTCCGGATACGGGGCGGGCATGACACATAGTCAAGACCTGGGGCTAGACCCGGGGCAGGCGGCCCCACAGTCCAGACCTGAGGCTAGACCCGGGGCAGGCGGCCCCACATTCTAGACACAGGGTGGATGGGCCCCACAGTCCTGACACGGGGCGGACATGCCCCACAGTCCAGACCTGGGGCTAGACCCGGGGTAGGCTGCCCCACAGTCCGGACACGGGGTGGACGGGCCCCACAGTCCGGACACGGGGTGGACGGGCCCCACAGTCCGGACACGGGGTGGACGGGCCCCACAGTCCGGACACGGGGTGGAGGGGCCCCACAGTCCGGACACGGGGTGGACGGGCCCCACAGTCCAGACACGGGGTGGACGGGCCCCACAGTCCTGACACGGGGTGGACGGGCCCCACAGTCCGGAGATGGGGTGGACGGGCCCCACAGTCCGGAGACGGGGTGGACGGGCCCCACAGTCCGGACACGGGGCGGACGGGCCTCACAGTCCGGACACGGGGCTAGTCCCGGGGCAGGCAGCCCCAAAGTCCGGACACGGGGCGGATGAGCCCCACAGTCTGGACACGGGGCGGGCGAGCCCCACAGTCTGGACACGGGGCGGGCGGGACCCACAGTCAGGACACGGGGCGGGCGGGACCCACAGTCAGGACACAGGGCGGACGGGCCCCACAGTCAGGATACAGGGCGAGCAGGCCCCACAGTCCGGACACAGGGCTAATCCCGGGGCAGGTGGCCCCACAGTCCAGACCTGGGGCTAGACCCGGGGCAGGCGGCCCACAGTCCAGACACGGGGTGGACGGGCCCCACAGTCCAGATACGGGGCGGGCATGCCCCATAGTCAAGACCTGGGGCTAAACCCGGGGCTGGCGGCCCCACAGTCCAGACCTGAGGCTAGATCCGGGGCAGGCGGCCCCACATTCTAGACACGGAGTGAACGGGCCCCACAGTCCGGATACGGGGCGGGCATGACCCATAGTCAAGACCTGGGGCTAGACCCGGGGCAGGCGGCCCCACAGTCCAGACCTGAGGCTAGACCCGGGGCAGGCGGCCCCACATTCTAGACATAGGGTGGACGGGCCCCACAGTCCTGACACGGGGCGGACATGCCCCACAGTCCAGACCTGGGGTTAGACCCGGGGTAGGCTGCCCCACAGTCCGGACACGGGGTGGACGGGCCCCACAGTCCGGACACGGGGTGGACGGGCCCCACAGTCCGGACACGGGGGGACGGGCCCCACAGTCTGGACACGGGGCGGACGGGCCCCACAGTCCGGACACGGGGCGGACGGGCCCCACAGTCCGGACACGGGGCGGACGGGCCCCACAGTCCGGACACGGGGCGGACGGGCCCCACAGTACGGACACGGGGTGGACGGGCCCCACAGTCCGGACACGGGGTGGACGGGCCCCACAGTCCGGACACGGGGTGGAGGGGCCCCACAGTCTGGACAC
The DNA here is from genome assembly GCF_046119375.1 of Phyllobates terribilis. NCBI lineage: Eukaryota > Metazoa > Chordata > Amphibia > Anura > Dendrobatidae > Phyllobates > Phyllobates terribilis. Next base: position 4,752,593 of record NW_027362870.1, on the reverse strand, counting down.
GGGGCGGACGAGCCCCACAGTTAGGACGCGGGGCGGGCGGGACCCACAGTCAGGACACAGGGCGGACGGGCCCCACAGTCAGGACATTGGGCGGGCGGGCAGGCCCCACAGTCCGGACACAGTGCTAATCCCGGGGCAGGTGGCCCCACAGTCCAGACCTGGGGCTAGACCCGGGGCAGGCGGCCCACAGTTCAGACACGGGGTGGACGGGCCCCACAGTCCAGATACGGGGCGGGCATGACCCATAGTCAAGACCTGGGGCTAGACCCGGGGCAGGCGGCCCCACAGTCCAGACCTGAGGCTAGACCCGGGGCAGGCGGCCCCACATTCTAGACACAGGGTGGATGGGCCCCACAGTCCTGACACGGGGCGGACATGCTCCACAGTCCAGACCTGGGGCTAGACCCGGGGTAGGCTGCCCCACAGTCCGGACACGGGGTGGACGGGCCCCACAGTCCGGACACGAGGTGGACGGGCCCCACAGTCCGGACACGGGGTGGACGGGCCCCACAGTCCGGACACGGGGTGGACGGGCCCCACAGTCCGGACACGGGGTGGACGGGCCCCACAGTCCGGACACGGGGTGGAGGGGCCCCACAGTCCAGACACGGGGCGGAGGGGCCCCACAGTCCGGACACGGGGCGGACGGGCCCCACAGTCCGGACACGGGGCGGACGGGCCGCACAGTCCGGACACGGGGTGGACGGGCCCCACAGTCCGGACACGGGGTGGACGGGCCCCACAGTCCGGACACGGGGTGGACGGGCCCCACAGTCCGGACACGGGGTGGACGGGCCCCACAGTCCGGACACGGGGCGGACGGGCCTCACAGTCCGGACACGGGGCTAGTCCCGGGGCAGGCGGCCCCAAAGTCCTGACACCGTGCGGATGAGCCCCACAGTCTGGACACGGGGCGGGCGAACCCCACAGTCAGGACACGGGGCGGGCGAGACCCACAGTCAGGACACGGGGCGGGCGGGACCCACAGTCATGACACAGGGCGGGCCCCACAGTCAGGACATTGGGCGGGCGGGCTCCACAGTCAGGATACAGGGCGGGCAGGCCCCACAGTCTGGACACAGGGCTAATCCCGGGGCAGGTGGCCCCACAGTCCAGACCTGGGGCTAGACCCGGGGCAGGCGGCCCACAGTTCAGACACGGGATGGACGGGCCCCACAGTCCAGATACGGGGCGGGCATGCCCCATAGTCAAGACCTGGGGCTAAACCCGGGGCTGGCGGCCCCACATTCTAGACACGGGGTGGACGGGCCCCACAGTCCGGATACGGGGCGGGCATGACACATAGTCAAGACCTGGGGCTAGACCCGGGGCAGGCGGCCCCAAAGTCCAGACCTGAGGCTAGACCCGGGGCAGGCGGCCCCACATTCTAGACACAGGGTGGATGGGCCCCACAGTCCGGACACGGGGCGGACGGGCCTCACAGTTCGGACACGGGGCTAGTCCCGGGACAGGCGGCCCCAAAGTCCTGACACCGTGCGGATGAGCCCCACAGTCTGGACACGGGGCGGGCGAGCCCCACAGTCAGGACACGGGGCGGGCGGGACCCACAGTCAGGACACGGGGCGGGCGGGACCCACAGTCAGGACACGGGGCGGGCGGGCCCCACAGTCAGGACACAGGGCGGACGGGCCCCACAGTCATGACACAGGGCGGGCCCCACAGTCAGGACATTGGGCGGGCGGACTCCACAGTCAGGATACAGGGCGGGCAGGCCCCACAGTCCGGACACAGGGCTAATCCCGGGGCAGGTGGCCCCACAGTCCAGACCTGGGGCTAGACCCGGGGCAGGCGGCCCACAGTTCAGACACGGGATGGACGGGCCCCACAGTCCAGATACGGGGCGGGCATGCCCCATAGTCAAGACCTGGGGCTAAACCCGGGGCTGGCGGCCCCACATTCTAGACACGGGGTGGACGGGCCCCACAGTCCGGATACGGGGCGGGCATGACACATAGTCAAGACCTGGGGCTAGACCCGGGGCAGGCGGCCCCACAGTCCAGACCTGAGGCTAGACCTGGGGCAGGCGGCCCCACATTCTAGACACAGGGTGGATGGGCCCCACAGTCCTGACACGGGGCGGACATGCCCCACAGTCCAGACCTGGGGCTAGACCCGGGGTAGGCTGCCCCAAAGTCCGGACACGGGGTGGACGGGCCCCACAGTCCGGACACGGGGTGGACGGGCCCCACAGTCCGGACACGGGGTGGACGGGCCCCACAGTCCGGACACGGGGTGGACGGGCCCCACATTCCGGACACGGGGTGGACGGGCCCCACAGTCCGGACACGGGGTGGACGGGCCCCACAGTCCAGACACGGGGTGGACGGGCCCCACAGTCCTGACACGGGGTGGACGGGCCCCACAGTCCGGACACGGGGTGGACGGGCCCCACAGTTCGGATACGGGGTGGACGGGCCCCACAGTCCGGACACGGGGTGGACGGGCCCCACAGTCCGGACACGGGGTGGACGGGCCCCACAGTCCGCACACGGGGCGGACGGGCCCCACAGCCCGGACACGGGGCGGACGGGCCCCACAGCCCGGACACTGGGCGGACTGGCCCCACAGTCCGGACACGGGGCGGACGGGCTCCACAGTCCAGGCTCGGGGCGGACGGGCCTCACAGTCTGGACACGGGGCTAGTCCCGGGGCAGGCGGCCCCAAAGTCCGGACACGGGGCGGATGAGCCCCACAGTCTGGACACGGGGCGGGCGAGCCCCACAGTCTGGACACGGGGCGGGCGACCCCCACAGTCTGGACACGGGGCGGGCGATCCCCACAGTCCGGACACGGGGCGGACGGGCTCCACAGTCCAGGCTCGGGGCGGACGGGCCTCACAGTCTGGACACGGGGCTAGTCCCGGGGCAGGCGGCCCCAAAGTCCGGACACGGGGCGGATGAGCCCCACAGTCTGGACACGGGGCGGGCGAGCCCTACAGTCTAGACACGGGGCGGGCGAGCCCCACAGTCTGGACACGGGGCGGGCGAGCCCCACAGTCTGGACACGGGGCGGGCGAGCCCCACAGTCTGGACACGGGGCGGGCGACCCCCACAGTCTGGACACGGGGCGGGCGAGCCCCACAGTCCGGACACGGGGTGGACGGGCCCCACAGTCCGGACACGGGGTGGACGGGCCCCACAGTCCGGACACGGGGTGGACGGGCCCCACAGTCCGGACACGGGGTGGACGGGCCCCACATTCCGGACACGGGGTGGACGGGCCCCACAGTCCGGACACGGGGTGGACGGGCCCCACAGTCCGGACACGGGGTGGACGGGCCCCACAGTCCGGACACGGGGCGGACGGGCCCCACAGTCCGGACACGGGGCGGACGGGCCCCACAGTCCGGACACGGGGCGGACGGGCCCCACAGTCCGGACACGGGGCGGACGGGCCCCACAGTCCGGACACGGGGCGGACGGGCCCCACAGCCCGGACACGGGGCGGACGGGCCCCACAGCCCGGACACGGGGCGGACTGGCCCCACAGTCCGGACACGGGGCGGACGGGCTCCACAGTCCAGGCTCGGGGCGGACGGGCCTCACAGTCTGGACACGGGGCTAGTCCCGGGGCAGGCGGCCCCAAAGTCCGGACACGGGGCGGATGAGCCCCACAGTCTGGACACGGGGTGGACGGGCCCCACAGTCCGGACACGGGGTGGACGGGCCCCACAGTCCGGACACGGGGCGGACGGGCCTCACAGTCCGGACACGGGGCTAGTCCCGGGGCAGGCGGCCCCAAAGTCCTGACACCGTGCGGATGAGCCCCACAGTCTGGACACGGGGCGGGCGAACCCCACAGTCAGGACACGGGGCGGGCGAGACCCACAGTCAGGACACGGGGCGGGCGGGACCCACAGTCATGACACAGGGCGGGCCCCACAGTCAGGACATTGGGCGGGCGGGCTCCACAGTCAGGATACAGGGCGGGCAGGCCCCACAGTCTGGACACAGGGCTAATCCCGGGGCAGGTGGCCCCACAGTCCAGACCTGGGGCTAGACCCGGGGCAGGCGGCCCACAGTTCAGACACGGAATGGACGGGCCCCACAGTCCAGATACGGGGCGGGCATGTCCCATAGTCAAGACCTGGGGCTAAACCCGGGGCTGGCGGCCCCACATTCTAGACACGGGGTGGACGGGCCCCACAGTCCGGATACGGGGCGGGCATGACACATAGTCAAGACCTGGGGCTAGACCCGGGGCAGGCGGCCCCAAAGTCCAGACCTGAGGCTAGACCCGGGGCAGGCGGCCCCACATTCTAGACACAGGGTGGATGGGCCCCACAGTCCGGACACGGGGCGGACGGGCCTCACAGTTCGGACACGGGGCTAGTCCCGGGACAGGCGGCCCCAAAGTCCTGACACCGTGCGGATGAGCCCCACAGTCTGGACACGGGGCGGGCGAGCCCCACAGTCAGGACACGGGGCGGGCGGGACCCACAGTCAGGACACGGGGCGGGCGGGACCCACAGTCAGGACACGGGGCGGGCGGGCCCCACAGTCAGGACACAGGGCGGACGGGCCCCACAGTCATGACACAGGGCGGGCCCCACAGTCAGGACATTGGGCGGGCGGACTCCACAGTCAGGATACAGGGCGGGCAGGCCCCACAGTCCGGACACAGGGCTAATCCCGGGGCAGGTGGCCCCACAGTCCAGACCTGGGGCTAGACCCGGGGCAGGCGGCCCACAGTTCAGACACGGGATGGACGGGCCCCACAGTCCAGATACGGGGCGGGCATGCCCCATAGTCAAGACCTGGGGCTAAACCCGGGGCTGGCGGCCCCACATTCTAGACACGGGGTGGACGGGCCCCACAGTCCGGATACGGGGCGGGCATGACACATAGTCAAGACCTGGGGCTAGACCCGGGGCAGGCGGCCCCACAGTCCAGACCTGAGGCTAGACCTGGGGCAGGCGGCCCCACATTCTAGACACAGGGTGGATGGGCCCCACAGTCCTGACACGGGGCGGACATGCCCCACAGTCCAGACCTGGGGCTAGACCCGGGGTAGGCTGCCCCACAGTCCGGACACGGGGTGGACGGGCCCCACAGTCCGGACACGGGGTGGACGGGCCCCACAGTCCGGACACGGGGTGGACGGGCCCCACAGTCCGGACACGGGGTGGACGGGCCCCACAGTCCAGACACGGGGTGGACGGGCCCCACAGTCCTGACACGGGGTGGACGGGCCCCACAGTCCGGATACGGGGTGGACGGGCCCCACAGTCCGGATACGGGGTGGACGGACCCCACAGTCCGGAGACGGGGTGGACGGGCCCCACAGTCCAAAGACGGGGTGGACGGGCCCCACAGTCCGGACACGGGGCGGACGGGCCTCACAGTCCGGACACGGGGCTAGTCCCGGTGCAGGCGGCCCCAAAGTCCGGACACGGGGCGGATGAGCCCCACAGTCTGGACACGGGGCGGGCGAGCCCCACAGTCTGGACACGGGGCGGGCGGGACCCACAGTCAGGACACGGGGCGGGCGGGACCCACAGTCAGGACACAGGGCGGACGGGCCCCACAGTCAGGATACAGGGCGAGCAGGCCCCACAATCCGGACACAGGGCTAATCCCGGGGCAGGTGGCCCCACAGTCCAGACCTGGGGCTAGACCCGGGGCAGGCGGCCCACAGTCCAGACACGGGGTGGACGGGCCCCACAGTCCAGATACGGGGCGGGCATGCCCCATAGTCAAGACCTGGAGCTAAACCCGGGGCTGGCGGCCCCACAGTCCAGACCTGAGGCTAGATCCGTGGCAGGCGGCCCCACATTCTAGACACGGAGTGAACGGGCCCCACAGTCCGGATACGGGGCGGGCATGACCCATAGTCAAGACCTGGGGCTAGACCCGGGGCAGGCGGCCCCACAGTCCAGACCTGAGGCTAGACCTGGGGCAGGCGGCCCCACATTCTAGACATAGGGTGGACGGGCCCCACAGTCCTGACACGGGGCGGACATGCCCCACAGTCCAGACCTGGGGCTAGACCCGGGGTAGGCTGCCCCAAAGTCCGGACACGGGGTGTACGAGCCCCACAGTCCGGACACGGGGCGGCCACAGTCCAGACATAGGGTGGGCAGGCCCCACAGTCCAGGCTCGGGGCTAAACCCGGGGAAGCCGGCCCCACATTTCAGACCCGGGGCGAGGGGCCACACAGTCCAGGCTCGGGGCGGATGGGCCCCATAGTCCAGGCTCGGGGCGGATGGGCCCCACAGTATTGGCTCGGGGCGAACGGGCCCCACAGTCCAGGCTCAGGGCGGACGGGCTCCACAGTCCAGACCTGAGGCTCGGCCCGGGGCAGGCGGCCCCACAGTCCAGATACGGGGTGGACGGGCCCCACAGTCCTGACACGGGGCGGACATGCCCCACAGTCCAGACCTAGGGCTAGACCAGGGGTAGGCTGCCCCAAAGTCCAGACACGGGGTGACGAGCCCCACAGTCCGGACACGGGGCGGCCACAGTCCAGACATAGGGTGGGTGGGGCTAAACCTGGGGAAGCCGGCCCCACATTTCAGACCCGGGGCCACACAGTCCAGGCTCGGGGCGGATGGGCCCCACAGTATTGGCTCGGAGCGAACGGGCCCCACAGTCCACGCTCTGGCCCCACAGTCCACGCTCGGGGCAGACGGGCCCCACAGTCCACGCTTGGAGCGGACGGGCCCCACAGTCCAGACTCGGGGCGGACGGGCCCCACAGTCCGGACACGGGGTGGACGGGCCCCACAGTCCGGACACGGAGCAGGCATGCCCCACAGTCCAGACCTGGGGCTAGACCCGGAGCACGCGGCCTACAGTCCGGACACGGGGTGGACGGTCCCCACAGTCCGGACACGGGGGGAGCCACAGTCCGGACATATGGCGGACGGGCCTCACAGTCCAGGCTCGGGGCGGACGGGCCCCACAGTCCGGACACGGGGCTAGTCCCGGGGCAGGCGGCCCCACAGTCCAGACCTGAGGCTAGACCAGGGGCAGGCGGCCCCACAGTCCAGACACGGGGTGGACGGGCCCCACAGTCCTGACATGGGGCGGACATTCCCCACAGTCCAGACCCGGGGCAGGCGGCCCCACAGTCCAGACTCGGGGCGAGCGGGGGGCCCCACAGTCCGTACCCGGGGCGGGCGGGGGGCCCCACAGTCCAGGCTCGGGGCGGACGGTCCCCACAGTCCAGGCTCGGGGCGGACGGGCCCCACAGTCCGGACACGGAGCTACTCCCGGGGCAGGCGGCCCCACAGTCCAGACCTGAGGCTAGACCAGGGGCAGGCGGCCCCACAGTCCAGACACGGGGAAGGCTTCCCCACAGTCCAGACTCGGGGCGAGCGGGGGGCCCCACAGTCCGTACCCGGGGCGGGCGGGGGGCCCCACAGTCCAGACACGGGGAAGGCTTCCCCACAGTCCAGACTCGGGGCGAGCGGGGGACCCCACAGTCCGTACCCGGGGCGGGCGGGGGGCCCCACAGTCCATACCCGGGGCTGGCGGGGGGCCCCACAGTCCAGACCTGGGGCTAGACTCGGGGCGGGCGGCCCCACCGTCCGGACGTGGGGCGGGCGGGGGGCCAGACAGTCCAGACCTGGGGCTAGATACGATGCAGGCGGCCCCACAGTCCGGACACGGGGCGGACGGGCCCATAGTCCGGACACTGGGCGGCCGCAGTCCGGATATAGGGCGGACGGGCCCCACAGTCCAGGCTCGGAGCTAGACCCAGGACGGACGGGCCCCACAGTCCAAGCTTGGGGTTGGCGTGCCCCACAGACCGGAAACGGGGCTAGACCCGGGGCAGGCGGCCCCAAAGTCCAGACACTGGGCGGATGAGCCCCACAGTCAGGACACGGGGCGGGCGAGCCCCACAGTCAGGACACGGGGCGGGCGAGCCCCACAGTCAGGACACGGGGCAGGCGGGCCCCACAGTCAGGACATGTGGCGGGCGGCCCGCCCCACAGTCAGGACAGGGGGCGGGCGGCCCGGGCGGGCGGCCCGCCCCACAGTCAGGACACGGGGCAGGCGGCCCGCCCCACAGTCAGGACACGGGGCGGGCCGCCCCCCACAGTCAGGACATGTGGCGGGCGCCCCGCCCCACAGTCAGGACAGGGGGCGGGCGGCCCGGGCAGGTGGCCCGCCCCACAGTCAGGACACGGGGCGGGCGGGCGGCCCGCCCCACAGTCAGGACACGGGGCGGGCGGCCCGCCCCACAGTCAGGACACGGGGCGGGCGGCCCGCCCCACAGTCAGGACACGGGGCGGGCGGCCCGCCCCACAGTCAGGAAATGGGGCGGGCGGGCCCCACAGTCAGGACATGGGGCGGGCGGGCCCCACAGTCAGGACATGGGGCGGGCGAGCCCCACAGTCAGGACACGGGGTGGGCGGGCTCCACAGTCAGGACACGGGGCGGGTGGGCCCCACAGTCAGGACACGGGGCGGGCATGCCCCATAGTCCAGACCTGGGGCTAGACCCGGGGCAGGTGGCCCACAGTCCAGACACGGTGTGGACGGGCCCCACAGTCCGGACACGGGGCGGGCATGCCCCATAGTCCAAACCTGGGGCTAGACCCGGGGCAGGCGGCCCCACAGTCCAGACCTGAGGCTAGACCCGGGGCAGGCGGTCCCATATTCTAGACACGGGGTGGACGGCCCTCACAGACCTGACACGGGGCGGACATGCCCCACAGTCCAGACCTGGGGCTAGACCCGTGGGCAGGCGACCCACAGTCCGCACACGGAGTGGACGGGCCCCACAGTCCGGACACGGGGTGGATGAGCCCCACAGTCCGGACACGGGGTGGACGGGCCCCACAGTCCGGACACGGGGTGGACGGGCCCCACAGTCCGGACACGGGGTGGACGGGCCCCACAGTCCGGACACGGGGTGGACGGGCCCCACAGTCCGGACACGGGGTGGACGGGCCCCACATTCCGGACACGGGGTGGACGGGCCCCACAGTCCGGACACGGGGTGGACGGGCCCCACAGTCCGGACACGGGGTGGACGGGCCCCACAGTCCGGACACGGGGTGGACGGGCCCCACAGTCCGGACACGGGGTGGACGGGCCCCACAGTCCGGACACGGGGTGGACGGGCCCCACAGTCCGGACACGGGGTGGACGGGCCCCACAGTCCGGACACGGGGTGGACGGGCCCCACAGTCCGGACACGGGGCGGACGGGCCCCACAGCCCGGACACGGGGCGGACGGGCCCCACAGCCCGGACACGGGGCGGACTGGCCCCACAGTCCGGACACGGGGTGGACGGGCTCCACAGTCCAGGCTCGGGGCGGACGGGCCTCACAGTCTGGACACGGGGCTAGTCCCGGGGCAGGCGGCCCCAAAGTCCGGACACGGGGCGGATGAGCCCCACAGTCTGGACACGGGGCGGGCGAGCCCTACAGTCTGGACACGGGGCGGGCGAGCCCCACAGTCTGGACACGGGGCGGGCGAGCCCCACAGTCTGGACACGGGGCGGGCGAGCCCCACAGTCTGGGCACGGGGCGGGCGACCCCCACAGTCTGGACACGGGGCGGGCGATCCCCACAGTCCGGACACGGGGCGGACGGGCTCCACAGTCCAGGCTCGGGGCGGACGGGCCTCACAGTCTGGACACGGGGCTAGTCCCGGGGCAGGCGGCCCCAAAGTCCGGACACGGGGCGGATGAGCCCCACAGTCTGGACACGGGGCGGGCGAGCCCTACAGTCTGGACACGGGGCGGGCGAGCCCCACAGTCTGGACACGGGGCGGGCGAGCCCCACAGTCTGGACACGGGGCGGGCGAGCCCCACAGTCTGGACACGGGGCGGGCGACCCCCACAGTCTGGACACGGGGCGGGCGAGCCCCACAGTCAGGACACGGGGCGGGCGGGACCCACAGTCAGGACATTGGGCGGGCGGGACCCACAGTCAGGAAACGGGGCGGGCGGGCCCCACAGTCCGGACACAGGGCTAATCCCGGGGCAGGTGGCCCCACAGTCCAGACCTGGGGCTAGACCCGGGACAGGCAGCCCACAGTCCAGACACCGGGTGGACGGGCCCCACAGTCCGGATACGGGGCGGGCATGCCCCATAGTCAAGACCTGGGGCTAAACCCGGGGCTGGCGGCCCCACAGTCCAGACCTGGGGCTAGACCCGGGCCCCACAGTCAGGACACAGGGCGGGCCCCACAGTCCGGACACGTGGCTAATCCCGGGGCAGGTGGCCCCACAGTCCAGACCTGGGGCTAGACCAGGGGCAGGCGGCCCACAGTCCAGACACGGGGTAGACGGGCCCCACAGTCCGGACCCGGGGCGGGCATGCCCCATAGTCCACACCTGGGGCTAGACCCGGGGCAGGCGGCCCCACAGTTCAGACCTGAGGCTAGACCCGGGGCAGGCGGCCCACAGTCCGGACACGGGGTGGGTGGGCCCCACAGTCAGGACACAGGGCTGGCGGTGGGTGAGCCCCACAGTCAGGACACAGGGCTGGCGGGCCCCAAAGTCAGGACACAGGGCGGGCGGGCCCCAAAGTCAGGACACAGGGCGGGCGGGCCCCAAAGTCAGGACACAGGCGGGGCTGGCCCCAAAGTCAGGACACAGGGCGGGCGGGCCCCAAAGTCAGGACACAGGGCGGGCGGGCCCCACAGTCAGGACACAGGGCGGGCGGGCCCCACAGTCAGGACACAGGGCGGGCCCCACAGTCCGGACACGTGGCTAATCCCGGGGCAGGTGGCCCCACAGTCCAGACCTGGGGCTAGACCAGGGGCAGGCGGCCCACAGTCCAGACACGGGGTGGACGGGCCCCACAGTCCGGACGCGGGGCGGGCATGCCCCATAGTCCACACCTGGGGCTAGACCCGGGGCAGGCGGCCCCACAGTTCAGACCTGAGGCTAGACCCGGGGCAGGCGGCCCACAGTCCGGACACGGGGTGGGTGGGCCCCACAGTCAGGACACAGGGCTGGCGGTGGGTGAGCCCCACAGTCAGGACACAGGGCTGGCGGGCCCCAAAGTCAGGACACAGGGCGGGCGGGCCCCAAAGTCAGGACACAGGGCGGGTGGGCCCCAAAGTCAGGACACAGGCGGGGCTGGCCCCAAAGTCAGGACACAGGGCGGGCGGGCCCCAAAGTCAGGACACAGGGCGGGCCCCACAGTCAGGACACAGGGCGGGCGGGCCCCACAGTCAGGACACAGGGCGGGCCCCACAGTCAGGACATGGGGCGGGCGGGCCCCACAGTCAGGATATGGGGCGGGCGGGCCCCACAGTCCGGACATGGGGCTAATCCCGGGGCAGCTGGCCCCACAGTCCAGACCTGGGGCTAGACCAGGGGCAGGCGGCCCACAGTCCAGACACGGTGTGGACGGGCCCCACAGTCCGGACGCGGGGCGGGCATGCCCCATAGTCCAGACCTGGGGCTAGACTCGGGGCAGGCGGCCCCACAGTTCAGACCTGAGGCTAGACCCGGGGCAGGCGGCCCACAGTCCGGACACGGGGTGGATGGGCCCCACAGTTCGGACACGGGGCGGGCATGCCCCACAGTCCAGACCTGGGGCTAGACCCGGAGCAGGCGGCCCACAGTCCAGACCTGGGGCTAGACCCGGAGCAGGTGGCCCACAGTCCGGACACGGGGTGGACGGTCCCCACAGTCCGGACACGGGGGGGGGCCACAGTCCGGACATAAGGCAGCGGGCCCCACAGTCCGGACCCGGGGCAAGCAGAGGATCCCACAGTCCGGACCAGGGGCGGGCGAGGGGCCCCACAGTCTGGAATCGGGGTGGGCGTCGGGCCCCACAGTCCGGGCCTGGGGCTAGACCCGGGGCAGGCGGCCCCACAGTCCGGACACGGGGCGGCCGCAGTCCGGATATAGGGCGAGGCCCACAGTCTGGACTCGGGGCGGCCACAGTCCAGACATAGGGTGGGCGGGTCCCACAGTCCAGGCTCGGGGCTAGACCCGGGGCAGCCGGCCCCACATTTCAGACCAGGGGCGGGGGGCCCCACAGTCCAGGCTCGGGGCGGACGGGCCCCACAGTCCAGGCTCGGGGCGGACGGGCCCCACAGTTCGGACACGGGGCTAGTCCCGGGGCAGGCGGCCCCACAGTCCTGACATGGGGCGGATATGCCCCACAGTCCAGACCCGGGGAAGGCGGCCCCACAGTCCGGACACAGGGTGGACGAGCCCTACAGTCCGGACACGGGGCAGCCGCAGTCCGGACATAGGGTGTGCAGGCCGCACAGTTCAGGCTCAGGGCCAGACCCGGGGCAACCGGCCCCACAGTCCAGACTCGGGGCGGGCGGGGGGCCCCACAGTCCGTACACGGGGCGGGCGGGCCCCACAGTCCGTACCCGGGGCTGGCGGGGGGCTCCACAGTCCAGACCTGGGGCTAGACTTGGGGCGGGCGGCCCCACTGTCCAGACCTGGGGCTAGATTCGAAGCAGATGGCCCCACAGTCCGTACACGGGGCGGACGGGCCCACACTCCAGACATGGGGCGGTCGCAGTCCGGATATAGGGCGGACGGGCCGCACAGTCCAGGCTCGGGGCTAGACCCAGGGCGGACAGGCCCCACAGCCCAGGCTCGGGGCGGACGGGCCCCACAGCCCAGGCTCGGGTCGGACGGGCCCCACAGTCCAGATACGGGGTGAACAGGCCCCACAGTCCAGACCTGGGGCTAGACCCGGGGTTGGCAGCCCCAAAGTCCGGACACGGGGTGGACGAGCCCCACAGTCCAGACACGGGAAGGCCACAGTCCAGACATAGGGTGGGCGGGCCCACCAGTCCAGGCTCGGGGCTAGACCCGGGGTAGCCGGCCCCACATTTCTGACCTGGGGCGGGGAGCCACACAGTCCAGGCTTGGGGCGGACGGGCCCCACAGTCCAGGCTCAGGGCGGATGGGCCCCACAGTACTGGCTCGGGGCGAACGGACCCCACAGTCCATGCTCGGGCCCCACTGTCCATGCTCTGGATGGACGGGCCCCACAGTCCACGCTTGGAGCGGACGGGCCCCACAGTCCAGGCTCGGGGCGGACGGGCCCCACAGTCCAGGCTCGGGGCGGGCGGGCCCATAGTTACGACATGGGGTGGGCGGGCCCTACAGTCCGGACACGGGGCTAGTCCCAGGGCAGGCGGCCCCACAATCCGGACACGGGGCGGACGGGCCCCACAGTCCTGACACGGGGCGGGTATGCCCCACAGTCCTGACCTGGGGCTAGAGCCGGGGCAGGCGGCCCCACAGTCCAGACACGGGGTGGACGGGCCCCACAGTCCGGACATAGGGCGGGCGGGCCCCACAGTCCAGGCTCGGGGCTAGACCCGGGGGCAGCTGGCCCCAAAGTCCAGACCCGGGGCGGGCGGACGGGCCCCACAGTCCAGGTTCGGGGCGGACGGGCCCCACAGTCCAGGCTTGGGGCGGACGGGCCCCACAGTCCAGGCTTGGGGCGGACGGGCCCCACAGTCCAGGCTTGGGGCGGACGGGCCCCACAGTCCAGATACGGGGTGAACAGGCCCCACAGTCCAGACCTGGGGCTAGACCCGGGGTTGGCAGCCCCAAAGTCCGGACACGGGGTGGACGAGCCCCACAGTCCGGACACGGGAAGGCCACAGTCCAGACATAGGGTGGGCGGGCCCACCAGTCCAGGCTCGGGGCTAGACCCGGGGTAGCCGGCCCCACATTTCTGACCTGGGGCGGGGAGCCCCACAGTCCAGGCTCAGGGCGGATGGGCCCCACAGTACTGGCTCGGGGCGAACGGGCCCCACAGTCCACGCTCGGGCCCCACTGTCCATGCTCTGGATGGACGGGCCCCACAGTCCACGCTTGGAGCGGACGGGCCCCACAGTCCAGGCTCGGGGCGGACGGGCCCCACAGTCCAGGCTCGGGGCGGGCGGGCCCATAGTTACGACACGGGGTGGGCGGGCCCTACAGTCCGGACACGGGGCTAGTCCCAGGGCAGGCGGCCCCACAATCCGGACACGGGGCGGACGGGCCCACAGTCCTGACACGGGGCGGGTATGCCCCACAGTCCTGACCTGGGGCTAGAGCCGGGGCAGGCGGCCCCACAGTCCAGACACGGGGTGGACGGGCCCCACAGTCCGGACATAGGGCGGGCGGGCCCCACAGTCCAGGCTCGGGGCTAGACCCGGGGGCAGCTGGCCCCAAAGTCCAGACCCGGGGCGGGCGGACGGGCCCCACAGTCCAGGTTCGGGGCGGACGGGCCCCACAGTCCAGGCTTGGGGCGGACGGGCCCCACAGTCCAGGCTTGGGGCGGACGGGCCCCACAGTCCAGGCTCGGGGCGGACGGGCCCCACAGTCCAGGCTCGGGGCGGACGGGCCCCACAGTCCAGGCTCGGGGCGGACGGGCCCCACAGTCCAGGCTCCGGGCGGGCGGGCCCCACAGTCCAGGCTCCGGGCGGGCGGGCTCCACAGTCCAGGCTCGGGGCGGGCGGGCCCCACAGTCCAATCGGGGCGGGCGGGCCCCACAGTCCACTCTCGGGCCCCACAGTCCATGCTCGGGGTGGACTGGCCCCACAGTCCAGGCTCGGGGCGGACGGGCCCCACAGTCCAGGCTCGGAGCGGATGGGCCTCCCTTTAACGCTCGGGGCGGGCGTGCCCCACAGTCCAGGCTCGGGGCTAGTCCCGGGGCAGGTGGCCCCACAGTCGAGACCTGGGGCTAGACCCGGGGCAGGCGGCCCCAAGTCAGTACGCGGGGCGGATGGGCCCCACAGTCTGGACTCGGGGCGGGCAAGCCCTACAGTCAGGACACGGGGCGGGCGGGCCGCGGGCGGGCCCCACAGTCAAGACACCCACAGACCGGACACGGGGCTAATCCCGGGACAGGCGGCTTCACAGTCCAGACCTGGGGCTAGACCCGGGGCAGGCGGCCCACAGTCCGGACAAGGGGTGGACGGGCCCCACAGTCCAGATGCGGGGCGGGCATGCCCCACAGTCCAGACCTAGGGCTAGACCCGGAGCAGGCGGCCCACAGTCCGGACACGGGGTGGACGGTCCCCACATTCCAGACACGGGGGGGGCACAGTCCGGACCTAAGGTTGGCGGGCCCCACAGTCCAGGCTCGGGGCTAGACCCGGGGGCAGTCGGCCCCACAGTCCAGACCCGGGGCAAGCGGGGGATCCCACAGTCTGGACCCGGGGCGGGCGAGGGGCCCCACAGTCTGGAATCGGGGCGGGGGGCCCCACAGTCCGGACCTGTGGCTAGACCCGGGGCAGGCGGCCCCACAGTCCGGACACGGGGCGGCCGCAGTCGGATATAGGGCGGGCCCCACAGTCCAGGCTCGGGGCGGAGGGGCCCCACAGTCCAGGCTCGGGGCGGAGGGGCCCCACAGTCCAGGCTCGGGGCGGAGGGGCCCCACAGTCCAGGCTCAGGGAGGAGGGGCCCCACAGTCCAGGCTCGGGGCGGAGGGGCCCCACAGTCCAGGCTCGGGGCGGAGGGGCCCCACAGTCCAGGCTCGGGGCGGAGGGGCCCCACAGTCCAGGCTCGGGGCGGAGGGGCCCCACAGTCCAGGCTCGGGGCGGAGGGGCCCCACAGTCCAGGCTCGGGGCGGAGGGGCCCCACAGTCCAGGCTCGGGGCGGACGGGCCCCACAATCCAGGCTCGGGGCGGACGGGCCCCACAGTCCGGGCTCGGGGCGGACGGGTCCCACAGTCCGGGCTCGGGGCGGACGGGCCCCACAGTCCGGACACGGGGCGGACGAGCCCTACAGTCCGGACACGGGGCGGCCACAGTCCGGACATAGGGTGGGCGGGCCGCACATTCCATGTTCGGGGCTAGACCCGGGGCAACCGGCCCCACAGTCCTGACATGGGGCGGACATGCCCCACAGTCCGGACACGGGGTGGACGAGCCCTACAGTCCGGACACGGGGCGGCCACAGACCGGACATAGGGTGGGCGGGCCGCACATTCCAGGTTCGGGGCTAGACCCGGGGCAACCGGCCCCACAGTCCGGACACGGGGCGGCCGCAGTCCGGTTATATGGCGGGCCCCACAGTCCAGGCTCGGGGCTAGACCCGGGACAGGCGGGCCCCACAATCCAGGCTTGGAGCGGACGGGCCCCGCAGTCTAGGCTCGGAGCGGACCGGCACCACAGTCCAGGCTCGGAGCTGACGGGCCCCACAGTCCGGACACGGGGCTAGTACCAGGGCTGGCGGCCCTACAGTCCAGACCTGAGGCTAGACCAGGGGCAGGTGGCCCCACAGTCCAGACACGGGGAGGATGGGCCCCATAGTCCTGACACGGACTTGACATGCCCCACAGTCCAGACCTGGAGCTAGACCCGGGGCAGGCAGCCCCAAAGTCCGGACACGGGGTGGACGAGCCCCACAGTCCGGACACGGGGCGGCTACAGTCCGGACATAGGGTGGGCCCCACAGTCCAGGCTCGGGGCGAGACCCGGCTCAGCCGGCCCCACAGTTCAGACCCGGGGCGGGTGGGGGGCCCCACAGTCCGTGCCCGGGGCTGACGCGGGGGCCCACAGTCCAGACCTGGGGCTAGACTCGGGGCGGGCGGGGGGCCCCACCATCCGGACCTGGGGAGGGGGGCCCCACAGTCCAGTCCAGGGGCTAGACCCGATGCAGGCGGCCCCACAGTCCGGACACGGGGTGGACGGGCCCCACAGTCCAGATGCAGTGCGGCCACAGTCCGTACATAGGGCGGGCCCCACAGTCCAGGCTCGGGGCGGACGGGCCCCACAGTCCAGGCTCGGGGCGGACGGGCCCCACAGTCCAGGCTCGGGGCGGACGGGCCCCACAGTCCAGGCTCGGGGCGGACGGGCCCCACAGTCCAGGCTCGGGGCGGACGGGCCCCTCAGTCCAGGCTCGGGGCGGACAGGCCCCCCTTTCCCGCTCGGGGCGGGCGTGCCACACAGTCCAGGCTCGGGGCGTGCGGTGCCCACAGTCAGGACACGGGACGGGCGGGCTCCACAGTCAGGACACGGGGCGGGCCCCACAGTCCGGACACGGAGCTAATCCCGGGGCAGGAGGCCCCACAGTCTAGACCTGGGGCTAGACCCGGGGCAGGCGGCCCACAGTCCGGGCAGGCGGCCCACTGTCCGGACACGGGGTGGACGGGCCCCACAGTCCGGACACGGGGCGGGCATGCCCCACAGTCCAAACCTGGGGCTAGACCCGGAGCAGGCGGCCCACAGTCTGGACACGGGGTGGACGGTCCCACAGTCTGGACACGGGGGGGGACCACAGTCCGGACATAAGGCGGGCGGGCCCCACAGTCCAGGCTCGGGGCTAGACCCAGGGGCAGTCGGCCCCACAGTTCAGACCCGGGGCGGTGGGCCCCACAGTCAGGACACACGGCGGGCTGGCCCCACAGTCGGGACACTCTGCGGGCGAGCCCCACAGTAAGGACACGGGGCGAACGAGCCCCACAGTCAGGACACGGGGTGGGCGGGCCCATAGTTAGGACACGGTGCTAGTCCTGGGGCAGGCGGCCCAACAGTCCAGACCTGCGGCTAGACCCGGGGCTGGCGGCCGCAAAGTCCGGACACGGGTCGGACGGGCCCCACAGTCCTGACACGGGGCGGGCATGCCCCACAGTCCAGAGTTGGGGCTAGACCCAGGGCAGGCAGTCCCACAGTCCGGACACGGGGTGGACGGGCCCCACAGTACGGACACGAGGCGGCCACAGTCCGGACATAGGGCGGGCGGTCCCCACAGTCCAGACTCGGGGCTGGACCCGGGGGCAACCGGCCCCACAGTCCAGGCTCGGGGAGGACGGGCCCCACAGTCAGGACACAGTGTGGGCGGGCCCATAGTTAGGACATGGGGCGGGCCCCACAGTCCGGGGACTGGGCTTGTCCCGGGGCAGGCGGCCCCACAGTCCGGACACGGGGCGGACGGGCCCCACAGTCCTGACACGGGGTGGGCATGCCCCACAGTCCAGACCTGGGGCTAGACCCGGGGCAGGCGGCCCCACAGTCCAGGCTCGGGGCGGACGGGCCCCACAGTCCGGGCTCGGGGCGGACGGGTCCCACAGTCCGGGCTCGGGGCGGACGGGCCCCACAGTCCGGACACGGGGCGGACGAGCCCTACAGTCCGGACACGGGGCGGCCACAGTCCGGACATAGGGTGGGCGGGCCGCACATTCCAGGTTCGGGGCTAGACCCGGGGCAACCGGCCCCACAGTCCTGACATGGGGTGGACATGCCCCACAGTCCGGACACGGGGTGGACGAGCCCTACAGTCCGGACACGGGGCGGCCACAGACCGGACATAGGGTGGGCGGGCCGCACATTCCAGGTTCGGGGCTAGACCCGGGGCAACCGGCCCCACAGTCCGGACACGGGGCGGCCGCAGTCCGGTTATAGGGCGGGCCCCACAGTCCAGGCTCGGGGCTAGACCCGGGACAGGCGGGCCCCACAATCCAGGCTTGGAGCGGACGGGCCCCGCAGTCTAGGCTCGGAGCGGACCGGCACCACAGTCCAGGCTCGGAGCTGACGGGCCCCACAGTCCGGACACGGGGCTAGTACCAGGGCTGGCGGCCCTACAGTCCAGACCTGAGGCTAGACCAGGGGCAGGTGGCCCCACAGTCCAGACACGGGGAGGATGGGCCCCACAGTCCTGACACGGACTTGACATGCCCCACAGTCCAGACCTGGAGCTAGACCCGGGGCAGGCAGCCCCAAAGTCCGGACACGGGGTGGACGAGCCCCACAGTCCGGACACGGGGCGGCTACAGTCCGGACATAGGGTGGGCCCCACAGTCCAGGCTCGGGGCTAGACCCGGGGCAGCCGTCCCCACAGTTCAGACCCGGGGCGGGTGGGGGGCCCCACAGTCCGTGCCCGGGGCTGACGCGGGGGCCCACAGTCCAGACCTGGGGCTAGACTCGGGGCGGGCGGGGGGCCCCACCATCCGGACCTGGGGAGGGGGGCCCCACAGTCCAGTCCAGGGGCTAGACCCGATGCAGGCGGCCCCACAGTCCGGACACGGGGTGGACGGGCCCCACAGTCCAGATGCAATGCGGCCACAGTCCGTACATAGGGCGGGCCCCACAGTCCAGGCTCGGGGCGGACGGGCCCCACAGTCCAGGCTCGGGGCGGACGGGCCCCACAGTCCAGGCTCGGGGCGGACGGGCCCCACAGTCCAGGCTCGGGGCGGACGGGCCCCACAGTCCAGGCTCGGGGCGGACGGGCCCCTCAGTCCAGGCTCGGGGCGGAGGAGGCCCCCCTTTCCCGCTCGGGGCGGGCGTGCCACACAGTCCAGGCTCGGGGTGTGCGGTGCCCACAGTCAGGACACGGGACGGGCGGGCTCCACAGTCAGGACACGGGGCGGGCGGGCCCCACAGTCCGGACACGGAGCTAATCCCGGGGCAGGAGGCCCCACAGTCTAGACCTGGGGCTAGACCCGGGGCAGGCGGCCCACAGTCCGGGCAGGCGGCCCACTGTCCGGACACGGGGTGGACGGGCCCCACAGTCCGGACACGGGGCGGGCATGCCCCACAGTCCAAACCTGGGGCTAGACTCGGAGCAGGCGGCCCACAGTCTGGACACGGGGTGGACGGTCCCACAGTCCGGACACGGGGGGGGGCCACAGTCCGGACATAAGGCGGGCGGGCCCCACAGTCCAGGCTCGGGGCTAGACCCAGGGGCAGTCGGCCCCACAGTTCAGACCCGGGGCGGTGGGCCCCACAGTCAGGACACACGGCGGGCTGGCCCCACAGTCGGGACACTCTGCGGGCGAGCCCCACAGTAAGGACACGGGGTGGGCGGGCCCATAGTTAGGACACGGTGCTAGTCCTGGGGCAGGCGGCCCAACAGTCCAGACCTGCGGCTAGACCCGGGGCTGGCGGCCGCAAAGTCCGGACACGGGTCGGACGGGCCCCACAGTCCTGACACGGGGCGGGCATGCCCCACAGTCCAGAGTTGGGGCTAGACCCAGGGCAGGCAGCCCCACAGTCCGGACACGGGGTGGACGGGCCCCACAGTACGGACACGAGGCGGCCACAGTCCGGACATAGGGCGGGCGGTCCCCACAGTCCAGACTCGGGGCTGGACCCGGGGGCAACCGGCCCCACAGTCCAGGCTCGGGGAGGACGGGCCCCACAGTCAGGACACAGTGTGGGCGGGCCCATAGTTAGGACATGGGGCGGGCCCCACAGTCCGGGGACTGGGCTTGTCCCGGGGCAGGCGGCCCCACAGTCCGGACATGGGGCGGACGGGCCCCACAGTCCTGACACGGGGTGGGCATGCCCCACAGTCCAGACCTGGGGCTAGACCCGGGGCAGGCGGCCCCACAGTCCAGACACGGGGCGGCCACAGTACGGACATAGGGCCGGCGGGCCCCACAGTCTAGGCTCGGGGCTAGACCCGGGGGCAGCCGGCCCCACAGTCCAGACCCTGGGCGGACGGGGGGCCCCACAGTCCAGGCTCGGGGCGGACAGGCCCCACAGTACACGCTCGGGCCCCACAGTCCAATCTCGGGGTGGACGGGCCCCACAGTCCAGGCTCGGGGCGGATGGTCCCCACAGTCCAGGCTCGGGGCGGACGGGCTCCCCTTTCCCGCTCGGGTCGGGCGTGCCCCACAGTCCAGGCTCGGGGCGCTCGTGCCCCACAGTCCGGACACGGGGCGGGCATGCCCCACAGTCCAAACCTGGGGCTAGACTCGGAGCAGGCGGCCCACAGTCTGGACACGGGGTGGACGGTCCCACAGTCCGGACACGGGGGGGGGCCACAGTCCGGACATAAGGCGGGCGGGCCCCACAGTCCAGGCTCGGGGCTAGACCCAGGGGCAGTCGGCCCCACAGTTCAGACCCGGGGCGGTGGGCCCCACAGTCAGGACACACGGCGGGCTGGCCCCACAGTCGGGACACTCTGCGGGCGAGCCCCACAGTAAGGACACGGGGTGGGCGGGCCCATAGTTAGGACACGGTGCTAGTCCTGGGGCAGGCGGCCCAACAGTCCAGACCTGCGGCTAGACCCGGGGCTGGCGGCCGCAAAGTCCGGACACGGGTCGGACGGGCCCCACAGTCCTGACACGGGGCGGGCATGCCCCACAGTCCAGAGTTGGGGCTAGACCCAGGGCAGGCAGCCCCACAGTCCGGACACGGGGTGGACGGGCCCCACAGTACGGACACGAGGCGGCCACAGTCCGGACATAGGGCGGGCGGTCCCCACAGTCCAGACTCGGGGCTGGACCCGGGGGCAACCGGCCCCACAGTCCAGGCTCGGGGAGGACGGGCCCCACAGTCAGGACACAGTGTGGGCGGGCCCATAGTTAGGACATGGGGCGGGCCCCACAGTCCGGGGACTGGGCTTGTCCCGGGGCAGGCGGCCCCACAGTCCGGACATGGGGCGGACGGGCCCCACAGTCCTGACACGGGGTGGGCATGCCCCACAGTCCAGACCTGGGGCTAGACCCGGGGCAGGCGGCCCCACAGTCCAGACACGGGGCGGCCACAGTACGGACATAGGGCCGGCGGGCCCCACAGTCTAGGCTCGGGGCTAGACCCGGGGGCAGCCGGCCCCACAGTCCAGACCCTGGGCGGACGGGGGGCCCCACAGTCCAGGCTCGGGGCGGACAGGCCCCACAGTACACGCTCGGGCCCCACAGTCCAATCTCGGGGTGGACGGGCCCCACAGTCCAGGCTCGGGGCGGATGGTCCCCACAGTCCAGGCTCGGGGCGGACGGGCTCCCCTTTCCCGCTCGGGTCGGGCGTGCCCCACAGTCCAGGCTCGGGGCGCTCGTGCCCCACAGTCCGGACACGGGGATAGTCCCGGGACTGGTGGCCCCACAGTCCAGACCTGGGGCTAGACCCGGGGCAGGCGGCCCCAAAGTCCGGACTCGGGGCGGATGGGCCCCACAGTCTGGATTTGGGGCGGGCGAGCCCCAAAGTCAGGACACGGGGCGGGCGGGCTCCACAGTCAGGACACTGGGCGGGCAGGCCCAACAGTCTGGATACGGGGTGGGCGGGCCTCACAGTCAGGACACGGGGCGGGCGGGCCCATAGTTAGGACAAGGGGCGGACGGGCCCCACAGTCCTGACACGGGGTGGGCATGCCCCACAGTCCAGACCTGGGGCTAGACCCGGGGCAGGCGACCTCACAGTCCGGACATGGGGCGGCCACAGTACGGACAGAGGGCGGACGGGCCCCACAGTCCAGGCTCGGGGCGGATGGGCCCCACCGTCCAGGCTCGGGGCGGACGGGCCCCACAGTCCACGTTCTGGCCCCACAGTCCACGCTCGGGGCGGATGGGCCCCACAGTTCACGCTCGAGGCGGTCGGGCCCCACAGTCCAGGCTCGGGGCAGACGGGCCCCAAACTCCAGGCTCGGGGCGGACGGGCCCCACAGTCCAGACACGGGGATAGTCCCGGGGCAGGCGGCCCCACAGTCCAGACCTGGGGTTAGACCCAGGGCAGGCGGCCCCAAAGTCCAGACACAGGGCGGACGGGCCCCAACAGTCCAGACCCAGGGCGGGCGGCCCAACAGTCCAGACCCAGGGCGGGCGGCCCAACAGTCCAGACCCAGGGCGGGCGGCCCAACAGTCCAGACCCAGGGCGGGCGGCCCAACAGTCCAGACCCGAGTCGGGCGGCCCAACAGTCCAGACATGGGGCCAGACCCGAGGAGGGTGGCCAATTGGTGCAACATGTGCAGTTCCACAGGGACCCAAGATGTAAAGGGGCCACCACCACCTCCTAATCAGGTGAATTGTGCATTATGATGAGCTATGCCAATATACTGATAGAGGGGAACTGTCCAGACCCGAGGCGGGCGGCCCAACTGTCCAGACCCGAAGTGGGAGGTCCAACAGTCCAGACTCAAGGCGGGAAGTCCCACAGTCCAGATACGAAGCCAGGCCCGAGGTGGGCGGCCCAACAGTCCAGACACGGGGCCATGCCCGAGGCGGCCCGCCCAACAGTTCAGACACGGGGCTAGATATACTATTCTGATAGAGGGGCCCTCTTCTGGCTGTGTCCGCCCCTGACGTACAGATATACAGCAATATGCAGCAGGAGAGACAAGATCCAGGGAGATATCCGATCGCCAGAACTGGGGTCAGGAAGGAATTTTTTTCCCCCCTAGGGGGTTTTCTTCGCCTTCCTCTGGATCTTTGGTTCCAGTGGCTCTCATCAGGTCTGCACTATCCGCAGCAAGTTCTGTAGTCTCTATCGGGCCTGACCTGAGAGTCATTGTGAACTTTAATTTATTAAAGGGCCAGTAATATTTTTATTACAATGTGGCTTATTGCTATTCCAATAAAAAAATTAATAATAATATATTGTGTTGTGTGTTTTATTTGTGTGGACTTCACCCTACAGAAACAATGATGAGAGTGAACGCTGACGCTCAATATTCCAGAACTAGAACCAGACTTGGCTCATCCGGCATATAATAAAGTGTCTGTCTCATCTGCTGTATACATGATGGCAGCTGCTGCAGGACCAGGGAGTATAGAGGGTGCTACATACAGGAGCATCTCACAAAATTAGAATATCATCAAAAAGTTAATTTCAGTTCTTCAATATAAAAAGTCAAAGTCATATATTATATAGAGTCATTACAAACGGAGTGATCTATTTCAAGTGTTTATTTCTGTTAATGTTGATGGTTATGGCTTACAGCCAATGAAAACACAACAGTCATTATCTCAGTAAACTTAAATAATTAACAAAAAACACCTGCAAAGGCTTCCTAAGCATTTAAAAGGTCCCTTAGTCTGTTTCAGTAGGCTCCGCAATCATGGGGAAGACTGTTAACTTGACAGATGTCCAGAAGGCAGTCATTGACACTCCACAAGGTCCCAGACTTCCAATTTTAATTTGTTTCATTTCATTTGTTTAGCTGCTGGAGGTCTAGTGTGAAGTTTCCACCATCAGTGATGGTTTGGGGAGCCATGTCATCTTCTGGTGTAGGTCCACTGTGTTTTATCAAGACCAAAGTCAGCGCAGCCGCCTACCAGGAAATTTTAGAGCACTTCATGCTTCCCTCTGCAGACAAACTTTTGGAGATGGAAATGTCATTCTCCAGCAGGACTTGGCCCCTGTCCACACGGCCAGAAGTACCAATACCTGGTTTACACACAACAGTATCACTGTGCTTGATTGGCCAGCAAACTCGCCTGACCTTAACCCCATAGAGAATCTATTATAGAGAATCTTTGGGGTATTGTCAAGAGGAAGATGAGAGACACCAGACACAACAATGCAGACGAGCTGAAGGCTGCTATCAAAGCCACCTGGGCTTCCATAACACCTCAGCAGTGCCACAGGCTGATCGCCTCCATGCCACACCGCATTGATGCAGTAATTGATGCAAAAGGAGCCCCGACCAGGTATTGAGTGCATTTACTGAATATACATTTCAATAGGCCAATATTTCGGATTTTAAAATAATTTTTCAAGCTGTTATAAAATATTCTAATTTACTGAGATAATAACTTTTGTGTTTCCATTGGCTGTAAGCCATAATCATCAACATTAACAGAAATAAACACGTGAAATAGATCCCTCTGTGTGTAATGACTCTATATAATATAGGAGTTTCACTTTTTGTATTGAGGAACTGAAATAAAGTAACTTTTTGATGATATTCTAGTTTTGTGAGATGCACCTGTAATAGAGCAGGTCACATATAACTCCAGCCCAAGTTACATCACCAGTGTTTTGGGGGTCGGTCTCTGTGATGGGGGCACTTATATTGTATTGGTCCTATAAAACACACTACCTGAAAGACTGATGACCAGATCACAGCAAAGCAGAATGCAGGAAACCCAGGAAAATGGCTAAATAGGTGTCACAGGGTGCAATAAGTAGCCATGGGCCCCAAGACAAAACTAGGGCCTCACTCAGAAATGAACACAATAGCCCATTTACCAAGGCTGGCTATAGGTAGGAAAGCAGATACTTGGAGGGATTTGTGCCAAATTTTCCACCTATTTATTAGAACGAAGAAAATAGTGTTACAGGGTCAGGATAGGGTTAAAAATCTTGTGAGTTTATTTGTAGTAAAAAATATATAAAAACATCACCATAGGTCGCGATCCTAACCAGAATAATGTTTAACCGCAAATGCGTTTGACTTGCATCTTTAGTTATTGCAATAGGATAGGACAGATACACAATTCCAGTTAAAGGGAATCTGTCAGAAGGTTTTGCTACGTAATCCGAGATCAGCATGATGTAGGGGCAGAGAGCCTGATTCCAGCGATG
Source organism: Phyllobates terribilis (assembly GCF_046119375.1). Lineage (NCBI taxonomy): Eukaryota > Metazoa > Chordata > Amphibia > Anura > Dendrobatidae > Phyllobates > Phyllobates terribilis. The sequence goes on along the minus strand of NW_027362870.1, from coordinate 4,727,448 downwards.
TATCACTTACTAGACTGCTTGGTGCAGTTTTGATAGAATCCCTGCTTTCTCTGTTGTAAATGAAGCAGTGCTCAGAATGTTAAGCCCTGTGTAACCCCGCCCACGCTGGCAGATTCCTGTGTACAAACTGCAAATCAGTGGTGAGGGCGGGGTTACACAGATTAGCCTGACTGGCCTGTACCTGAGACCTAGTCAGGCAGTGATCATCTCCTGTTGATAAAACATGGATTGTATTGAAACTACAACACACAGCCTAATAAGTGACACATCCCTGGAATCAGGATATCTTGCTCTACATCATGCTGCTCTCAGATTAAGTAGCAAAAATCTGCTGACAGATTCCCTTTAATAAAGTACATGACCTGTTTTGTATCTCCCAGAGCAATGTCATCAGTGTCGCTCACCACCAATGCAGATGTGAGTGGTGCCGGACAACCTCTTTATGTCAAATAATTCCCTGCAGAGCTGGCATCCATCTGAGGAGATGTAACATATCTGCCTGACACGTGGGTGGAGATGAATTGGTTGATATATCCCACTCTTAGTCCACTTGGCTAAAAAGATGATTTACATCCAGGGAAGAGGGACAGAGGGGCAGGAACACAAGAAAAGCAACGCCGTATTCAGAACAGGGGCATTTACACCAGGTAAAAAATTACATCGTTATGGAAAGGGACAGGTTCTCTTTAAAGGGATTTCAGAAGACTGAGAACACCTACAACACCTGAAATGGACGACCCCCATCTCTGGTTCACTCTATTATGACCGGCTATTAATGGAAAAAGTATGGAAATGGGACCAGTCGTGTGCAGGGTCCTCACATACAAAGGTTGAAAAAAAGATGATGGGGCTGGTATCTACTATAGACAAGTTGTGGGGCCGCACATCAACTAGTCCATAAACCTCCTGCAATCAGCAGCAAACCAAAGACAAGTGCGAAGCATCATGCTCCGGGTGCATTACCTAATTCCCTATTAGTTATTAATTTGTGGGGATAATTTGGGACATTAATTTGACTGCTGGTTCTATTAGCTCAATAGGTCCACAGGAATCCTTGATTAGTTTAGGAATGGGCATCCACTATGGTTACTGGACACATGAAGTCCCCCACAACCACGATCCCCATACACAATAGATACAAGGTAGAAAGTCTTGCCCTGTTGAACACTACACCTGACTTGAGGCCACCACCTCTTGGTTGTCCAATGTTCTTGCTTCTCTAGGGCTCTTCTCAGATATTCATTATACCAGCTCCCCAGAATACCAAAGCTAGGGTGGGTGACCGCAAGCCCTGGTGGTGGTCATAACTGCGGCCACCCAGGGGCAATACTCCATAACAACAATCCCCTGAGGTGGTGTAGGATGTAAGGACCTATTCACACTACATTCAGCGCTGCATTCAGGTCTTTACACAAGGCTTACAACTGAATCCCTGAAATACAGGATTGTGCTGTCTGAAATGAGACATCTGAAAGCAGAGCAAATGGAGCCTGAAGATTCATACTTTAGGCTCGGTTTGCCTTTGTTCAAATCAATGGAAAAAAATCCCCATCTCTACATGTCTGACAGCCATTCCATTCCAGCGTCAGTTGAATTCCAACCACAGTCCACCTCATTCTACTTAATGTGCTTCTGATTAGGTGATCACCTGAACCAAATCTTATGTAACCAGGGAAAGGATAAAAAACACTGCTGTGGTCTTCACAATCCTCTTGCAATAGGACAAGCTGGATGGCAAAACAAGTGCTAGGAATAGCCCAAAAGTAATTTGAATGAAAAACTAACTTTTAACCATGCCAAAGGAGTTGAAAAGAAGTCTTGAGTGAGGAAAAGAAGGGCTCAATTCTGGCTTCACTAACAGAGGGATACAGTGAGCGTCATGTTGCCTCCATCCTTAAAATTTCAAAGACGGCAGTCCATTACAACAAGGTCAAGCAGCAGACATTGGGGACAACAAAGCTACAGACCGGCAGAGGGCGAAAGCGACTCTCCACTGACCGGGATGACCGTCATCTTATTCCAATGTCACTCAGCCACCGCAGGATGACATCAAGTGACCTACAAAAGGAATGGCAAATGGCAGCTGAGGTGAAGTGCACGGCAAGAACAGTTCATAACAGGCTCCTAGAGACCTCAAGTCATGTAAAGCTAGAAAAAAGCCTTTCATCAATGAGAAGCAAAGGAGAGCCAGGCTGAAGTTTGCCAAAGACCATAAGGATTGGACCATAGAGGACTGGAGTAAGGTAATCTTCTCTGATGAGTCTAATTTTCAGCTTTGCCCAACACCTGGTCTTCTAATGGTTAGACGGAGACCTGGAGAGGCATACAAGCCACAGTGTCTTGCACCACTGTGAAATTTGGTGGAGGATCGGTGATGATCTGGGGATGCTTCAGCAAGGCTGGAATTGGGCAGGTTAATCTTTGCAAAGGACGTATGAATCAAGTCGCATACAAGGTTATCCTTGAAAAACCACTTGCTTCCTTCTGCTCAGGCAATGTTCCCCAACTCTGAGGACTGTTTTTTCCAGCAGGACAATGCCCCATGCCACACAGCTAGGTCAATCAATGTGTGGATGAAGGAGCACCACATCAAGACCCTGTCATGGTCAGCCCAATCTCCAGACCTGAACCCTATTGAAAACCTCTGGAATATAATCAAGAGGTAGATGGATAGTCACAAGCCATCAAACAAAGAAGAACTGCTTACATTTTTGTGCCAGGAGTGGCATAAGGTCACCCAAAAGCAGTGTGAAAGACTGGTGGAAAGCAGCCAAGACGCATGAAAGCTGGGATTAAAAATCATGGTTATTCCACCAAATATTGATTTCTGAACTCTTCCTGAGTTAAAACATGAGTATTGTTGTTTCTAAATGAATAAGAACTTGTTTTCTTTGCAGTATTTGAGGTCTGACAGCACTAGTTCTCTGTTTCTCTGTTTCTTTTTTATTATTTTGACGATTTCTCATTTGCTGCAAATAAATACAAAATGTTTAGCTTTGAATTTCGGAGACATGTTGTCAGTAGCTTATAGAATAAAACAACAATGTACATTTTACTCAAAAATAGACCTATAAAGAGAAAAATCAGAGAAAATGAAAATGAGCTGTGTATATATAGATATATATAGATATATACACACACACATTATATACATACACACATATTATATACACACACACATATATATGTGGCGCCCCTGAGGGTTCGGTCGCCACAGAGGTACTGCATCTCACCCAGAGCTGTGGTATCTCACTCTCAGGTAAGGAAGGAGTACAGCTCAGGACCCTAACACCTGCATTCATTACACCACACTTCAGAGGGCAGGGCGAGATTGCTCCTACGGGAGAGCACAGTCCCTGGTCCCTGGCTGGAGTGGGGGGAACCTAGTAAAGGGGTGTGGGTGGAGGACGTAGTTAAGGGGAGCACATAGAAGGAAGATATAAAAAGAGAAACCATCTTAGAAAGACAGATTAGTCTGAGGAGGAAAGTGCCAGGAGCAGAGGCTCTGTAGGAGCTCTTTTGCAGAGGCGGGCCTAGCCAGTGAGGCCCAAGGCTGAGAGGAAGAAGAGAAGGAGAGGAGAGGGAGCAGGAAGGCTCCAGGAACCAGAAGAAAGGATCCCAGGGGTACAGGCAGTGCGAGAGGCCACCCATACGCCCAAATATGGTGGAGGGGTCAGGCTGCATACAGGGAACTGGTCCCTCAACTAGTAGAAGATTGCACGTCTTAACTAGAAACCGGAGGCTGCAGTATTTCATGTCCAGTAGCCAACATTCCATACCAGTCTCACCAGGAAGGTAGCTATATAGGACCCAGGGGACGGAACAGACGTCGCCCGCCAAGGCCCGCAGGTACTGGACTGGGACACTTGGTATGAGATTCGGGGAGACAGCCAGAGAGAGTACACAGAAGGGGGTCGTGCTATGAACTCCGGAGTTACCTGGGGGTGGACTGAACCCCTCACTGAGTAAATGCAGCACGGCACGGGAAGTTACCTTGACGTCTGTAACTTGGACTGCAATAACCGTGAGTAAAGATCCAGAGGACTGCACCACCTTGTCTGTGTTTCTTGCAGCGCCATCACTCCCTGCACTACAACGCCCAGCGCAACTTACAACAACATCTACACTGCCCTGGAGCTAGCTCTTCCTGTGGAGAGCCACACCATCCCTGCTGCAGTAACATCAGCTTCAGAGGACGGCTCCGCAGCGGCCGCTCCCTTTAGCCGCAATCCACAGGTGGCGTCACAAACTTTAACATCCTACTAATATTATAAATGCGAAAGTTTGTGAGTATGTATGTTTGTTACTCTTTCACGAAAAAACTACTGGACGGATTTGCATGAAACTTTACAGTAATATAGATTATACATCGGAATAACATATAGGCTACAATTTGTAATGATTTTATGTAATTTTGGTCGTAATATAACGATACATGTCAATTAAGTCGGAAAAAAATCTGGCCTCTGAGAGCTATCTTGGCGTACGCTGCCTAAACCGTTGGAGTTACACAAAGATGATGTACCGTAGAATTGTTTGTCTTGAATAGTTCTAAATAAAAGTCCGCGACAGCATATATCTACCTTTTATGTGGAAGCCACTATGACCAAAATTGTGAACCATAAATTTAATTAAATTAGATACTATTTTACAATGCACATTTTAGTATATTTATCAAACTTTTTAGTATATTTATCAAACTCTTATATACACACATACACAGGTGATATTTAAATGGCTGATTTACAGCAGTCAGAAAAGATTGATAATACAATCATTTGCCCATAGTGGATCATTGTATAGTGAGGTCACAGTTGCCGCCTGTCCACAGTCAGAATACAGGGGTGATCATATACCGTGGCCAGGTACAAGTGTGGCACAGGGGGTTCACACACGACCCCCAGGGACTGACATTTCCTAGAAACTTTGGCAGCTGTCAGTCATGAGCTCACCCTGATACATTACACTCTGGAAACAGCTGAAGGGAGAAGGATAATTTATGACATTTTCTCAGACTTAAAAAAAAAAAAAAATAGCCCAGAAAACAGCCCATATGTCAGGAACAGGTTACTAGGGAACTACACGTCCCAGCACGGCCTGCCCGCGCCCACAGCCCGGGGGGAGTGTGAGGCTTCCTCCTGCAGGTTGCCCGGGGGCACCGGGCCATCATTGTCCTCACACAGGGGGTCCCCGCCGCCATTGTCCCCCCACATAACACCGTATAATAAAACATGCGCTCACCTGCGCCAGCTGCTGCAGCCGGGAAAGTTCCGAGCGCCTCACCTGGGCGGAGGGGAAGTGACTCACACACGGGGAGGGGCAGTAACCTGAGCGCAGCTCCATGGAGGATGCACACACTGCAGCCTGACAGCACCGGCAGCAGCGCTACACAAATGGCGTCCTCCCCTCCTGTGTGCAGCACAGCCCTGTGTGTGTGCAGCGCAGCATGTCACCCACAGCACCAGCAGGCTGCTCTCAGCTCCCACAGAGCACTGGGAATGGTTGCTATGGGTAACCGCGCCACAGCTGCTCCTCATAGACCAGTCATATACAACTGATATCGTCTGTACAGCGATCGTAATATAACTAATTAGATTGTTTTAGTATTTTGTTTGAACTTTACTAAGTACCTATTTTGTAATTAGTACTTATAAAAATGCCGCGAAAGCGTACGTCTAACATTTCGCAAAGCTCTAATAAAGCCCGAACTATGAAAATAATTAGACGTGATGAGACGTCGCAACAAGCTGAGCAACGAAGGCTTGAGCAGGCGGTGCGTTGTGCGGCACATAGAGCTGCAGAGACTCCAGGACAATCCCAAGCCCGACGTAAACGGAATGAGGAGTTTTTGGCATCTCAACGGGCTGCTGAAACTCAAGAACAGTCCCAAGCCCGACGTGAACAGCATGCGGAGTATCTGGCGTCTCAACGGGCTGCTGAAACTCCAGAACAGTCCCAAGCCCGACGTGAACAGCATGCGGAGTATCTGGCGTCTCAACGGGCTGCTGAAACTCCAGAACAGTCCCAAGCTCGACGTGAACAGCATGCGGAGTATCTGGCGTCTCAACGGGCTGCTGAAACTCAAGAACAGTCCCAAGCCCGACGTGAACAGCGTGCGGAGTATCTGGCGTCTCAACGGGCTGCTGAAACTCAAGAACAGTCCCAAGCCCGACGTGAACAGCATGCGGAGTATCTGGCGTCTCAACGGGCTGCTGAAACTCCAGAACAGTCCCAAACTCGACGTCAGCAGCAAGCGACTTACATGGCGTCCCAAAGAGCCACTGAAACTTATGAAATGGCCGAATCTCGCAGACGCACTGTTGCTGAAAGGGCAGCACAGCAACGTCAAACATTTACAAGAAATACATGGATATTGTTTCATAAAGCTGCATTTGAGTATGACGAGACTCTTTATTATGAAACTCACAAGCTTATAAAAATAGAAGCAATGACCATAGATTGCAAATATTGCGGAGCTCTTAAGTGGAAAGAGGAAGCAGCAGGTATGTGTTGTTTGGGCGGGAAATTAGCTCTTCCTTATATAGACGAGCCAGTTCAACCTTTAAAAGAGCTTTTCTCTAATGAAACTGATGAATCTCGCCTTTTTCTAAATAATATAAGAAAACACAACATGTGCTTTCATATGACGTCTTTTGGAGCAGATCAAATTGTCTCAATGCCAGGGTTTTGCCCGACCTTTACAATACAAGGACAAGTATACCACCGTATCGGTTCTTTAATTCCTACGTCCATTTCGCAACCACAATTTTTACAAGTTTATTTCATAGGTGACGAAGAAGAACAAATCAACAGGCGTACTGAGTGCGTGCAAAGCGTAGATAGAAACATAGTTAAAAAATTACAACGACTACTTCAAGACCACAACATTTTGGTGCATGAATTTAAAACGGCTAGAGACAGAATGATCAATGACGATCATTTCAAAGTAGTGATTCACCCAGACCGTGTACCACGTGGTCAACATGAGAGACGATTCAATACCCCTACTACAAATGAAATAGCTGCTGTAATAGTTAGTAGCGAACAAACTATGTCTCGGGACATCGTTGTGCAGCCGCGCGATGGCATGCTTACTAGGGTTCCCGATACACATAGATTCTATGACGCTCTCGAGTACCCAATAATTTTTTGGAAAGGACAAGAGGGGTACAGCATTGATATTCCTCAGATAAATCCAATTACCAAACAAGCAATGCCAAGCAAAAAGGTGTCCTGCAAAGATTTTTATGCCTTTCACTTGATGGTCCGTCGCAGCGATTTTAATTTGATGCTTAAGTGTAGGCTCCTACTTCATCAGTTTCTAGTCAACATGTATGTAAAGATGGAAAGTGAGCGCTTAAGGGTCATTTCTTTAAATCAAAAAAAACTGCGCGCAGAAAATTATATTCACTTGCAAGATGCAATAAGAAATTATGCGGATTTGGATCCAAATAACTTAGGTCAGATGGTGATTCTCCCGTCATCATTTGTAAATAGCCCGAGATACCTACACGAATACACACAAGATGCGTTCACATACGTACGTAATTATGGGAGGCCTGATTTATTTATTACAATGACTTGCAACCCCGCTTGGCCAGAAATCACCAAAGAGCTTATGGCTGGTCAAAATTCAACGGACAGACAAGACTTAACAGCTCGAGTATTTAGAATAAAAGTACAGAAGTTGGTAGCTCTACTTACAAAAGGTAACATATTTGGTGATATGCAATGCTTCATGTACTCGATCGAGTGGCAAAAGCGAGGTTTGCCTCATGTGCACTTACTGCTGTGGTTAAAGGAAAAATTGCATCCGAACCAAATTGACGAAATCATATGTGCTGAGATACCAAACCCAGAAACCGATCAAAAGCTCTATGATACAGTGACAAAGAATATGATTCACGGGCCATGTGGTACATTCAATTCTTCATCGCCATGCATGAAGGAAGGAAAATGTGTAGCGCCGGCGTCCCTGCCCTCTGCTAGGCAGGGACGCTGTTCCCCTCACCCCTCTGCTCCGAGCCCGGCGTCCTCCTCCCGCTCTGCTGGCAGCGCGCGCTCCTTCCCGGCCCTTGTGCTTAGGGCGCGCGCTCCCTCCCTCTTAAAGGGGCCGCGCGCGCCGTCCTAAGGAGTCCCCGGCCAATGGCCAGAGGACTTCACCATATATAAGGCACCTCCTCCAAAATGGAGGTGCCCGAGCAATGTTGTTGCACTGTTCACTACTCTGCTTCAGCCCTCAGGTCCCGTTGCCAGTTACCAGCCAGTTACCTGCCAGAATCCTGCCAGTTTGCTGTCTGTTTCCTGCCTGACATTCCTCCTACCTGCTTGCTAGCCTGAGGTCCGACGGTCTGCCTTCCTACTCCTGTCAGTCTGTCTATGGACCAGCTTGCCCGCTCACCTGGGAGCGCACATCTGCTACCTGCCTGCTAGCCTACCTGGAGGCTCCGCCGTCACGTGCTGTGACCACCTGCCATTCCAGAGACTCCTGCCCGCTCACCTGGGAGCGCACACCTGCTACCTGCCTGCTAGCCTACCTGGAGGCTCCGCCGTCACGTGCTGTGACCACCTGCCATTCCAGAGACTCCTGCCCGCTCACCTGGGAGCGCACACCTGTTACCTGCCTGCTAGCCTACCTGGAGGCTCCGCCGTCACGTGCTGTGACCACCTGCCATTCCAGAGACTCTCGCTTGCTCACCTGGGAGCACACATCTACCATCTGCCTGCTAGCCTACCTGGAGGCTCTGCCATCACAGGTCGTACCTACCCTTTACCCAGAGACTGCCCCGGTCACTTGCCGTGACCTCCTGCCCGTTCATCCAGAGACTGCCTCGGTCACTTGCCGTGACCTCCTGCCCGTTCATCCAGAGACTGCCCCGGTCACTTGCCGTGACCTCCTGCCCGTTCATCCAGAGACTGCCCCGGTCACTTGCCGTGACCTCCAGCCCGTTCACTCAGAGACTGTCCCGGTCACCTGCTGTGACTGCCTGCCCGTCTTCCCTGGTCGCCACCCGCTCCCTTACAAGGACCGCCCCCTTGTATAGTAGCTCAGAGGTTCCGCCTCCCAGACCCGTTACAGTTTGCTCGGGCCATGGAACCCGGTGGCACCCAAGCTCCCTCACTCTCGGACCTGTGTCATGAACTGTCCCGTCAGAGGTCCCAACAGGAGTCCATCCTGGGTCACCTGCGGAATGTCAATTCTCGCCTGGACACTCTGACTGCTCCACCAGCAACCACCGCCAGTGCCATGACTCGCAATCCGGCAGCTCCGCTGCCCACCAATACTATGGTATCCTACCCCGGACTCCGGCTTTCTGCACCTCCTCGCTTCGGAGGCGACTCCGCTCAGGCTCGGGGCTTTATAAATCAGTGCACCCTGCACTTTGAACTCCTGTCCCACCAGTTTAACTCCGACCGGGCCAAAATTGCCTTCATCATGTCCCATCTCACCGGGGAGGCCCTGGCCTGGCTAAATCCTCTATGGGAGAGAGGAGACCCCCTGGTGTCCGACTTGCCTGCCTTTTTCACGGCTTTCCGGAAAGTCTTCGACGAACCTGGACGGAAGACCTCATCCGCATCATCTCTGCTACGCCTCCGTCAGGGAAGTCTCACCGTGGGCCAATATGCCATACGGTTCCGTACCCTTGCCTCGGAGCTGGCCTGGGATAACGACGCTCTGGTATCTGTCTTCTGGGAGGGTCTGTCCGGCCGTATTAAAGATGAACTTGCCGGTCGAGAGATTCCTACCACTCTCGATGACCTAATAACTCTTGCCACCCGGATTGACCTACGGTTCCAGGAGCGTGCCAAAGAAGTCACCCGTGAGAGGAGGTTTCCACGTCTAGCTCCTACTTTTCAGAAATCCGTCACTCCCTCCGTTTCTCCCCAGGTACACTCTCCTGAGCCTATGCAGGTCGACCAGACCAAGATGGTCAAAACCCGTCAGGACTTACGCCGTGCCGAGGGGAGCTGCTTCTACTGTGGCAGTAAGGAGCACCGGATCCGTACCTGCCCGGAGAGGTCGGGAAACGCCTGTGTCTAGGTTCGCTCAGAGAGGTCGACCTAGACAAGAATAAATCCTCTCCATCTCTGCTGCTGTCAGTCTCAATTATCTGCGGGGAGAATCGTTTTTTCGAACTAGCCCAACTTGACTCTGGAGCGGCCGGGAATCTTATTTCACAGGCCCTGGTAGAAAAATACCGCATTCCCACCAAACCTCTGGCTATACCATTATCTGTCGCTGCTGTGGATGGGGGCCTCTTACCACGTCCCATCCAACTCATCACCGAATCCGTAACTCTGCAGGTGGGAATGCTGCATTCTGAGAGCATCTCTTTTCATGTTCTGCCTGGACTCTCTCACGCCCTCTTACTAGGTCTACCTTGGCTCCAGAGACATGCACCCGTGCTTGACTGGCAGACCGGAGAAGTCCTTCGCTGGGGACAGGACTGTCATAAGACTTGTTTGGTTCCTGTTCATCCCGCCCGTCCTTCTCCTACCCCAACTAATCTACCTGGACTTCCGATTCCCTATTGGTCATTTGCTGATGTCTTTAATAAAAAGGAGGCAGAGACATTACCCCCTCATAGACCATACGACTGTCCTATCGACCTGTTACCCGGTGCTACGCCTCCCCGTGGGCGTATTTACCCATTGTCCGCTGCGGAGACCCGGTCGATGTCCGAATATATTGAGGAGAATTTGGCCAGGGGATTCATCCGGAAATCCACCTCCCCGGCGGGAGCAGGCTTCTCTTTCGTAAAAAAGAAGGACGGCTCTCTCCGTCCCTGCATAGACTATAGAGGCCTTAACCAGATCACGGTGAAGAATAAGTACCCCCTTCCGCTCATTCCAGAATTATTTGATCGTCTGAGGGGGGCTAGAATCTTCACCAAACTGGACCTCCGTGGGGCGTACAACCTGGTCCGTATCCGTCAAGGGGATGAATGGAAGACTGCATTCAACACCCGGGACGGCCACTATGAATATCTGGTAATGCCCTTTGGTCTCTGTAACGCTCCTGCCGTCTTTCAAGAGTTGGTCAATGACATCTTCCGGGACCTTCTCTACTCCTGCGTAGTGGTGTACCTGGACGACATCTTGGTCTTCTCTCCGGATCTCCAGACTCACCGGAGAGACGTTCGTCAGGTCCTGCTCAGGCTCAGGCAGAATCACCTCTTCGCTAAATATGAGAAGTGCCTCTTTGAGCAGACCTCGCTTCCGTTTTTGGGCTACATTATTTCTCAGACCGGCCTACGAATGGATCCAGAGAAACTGTCTGCCATCGAGAAATGGCCCCGACCGGAGGGGTTGAAGGCCATTCAGCGGTTCCTGGGCTTCGCCAACTACTACCGCCTCTTCATACCGCACTTCTCTTCCCGGACTGCCCCAATTTCCGCGCTCACCCGTAAGGGCACTAATCCCAGAGAGTGGCCGCCCGAAGCAGAGGAGGCCTTTCTTTCCTTAAAACAGGCCTTCTCTTCCGCCCCGGTGCTGCATCGTCCAGATGGCAACAAGCAGTTCTTCCTGGAGGTTGACGCCTCCTCCTCTGGAGCCGGAGCGGTACTTACCCAAAAATCATCTTCCGGGAGAATGATAACTTGTGGCTTCTTCTCCAAACTCTTTTCCTCTTCTGAGCGCAACTATTCCATTGGAGATCGAGAGTTATTGGCCATCAAGCTGGCATTGGAGGAGTGGCGTTACCTGCTCGAAGGGGCTCTTCACCCGGTAATAATTTGCACTGACCACAAGAACTTGGCTTACCTCCAGCATGCCCAGAGACTTAACCCGCGCCAAATAGAGATGAGCGTTGTTCTACTCGAACTGTTCGCCAATCTCAAATTCGAGCTGTTTTGGGCGGTGTTCGAGCCGTTCGGCGAACACGAACAATTTGAGAAAAATTCGGCTGTTCGAGGTTATGTTCGATAACTGTTCGTGCACCAAAATCATAACTGGATTTTTTCTCAGTAATGATGAAAATTAATGTTAATACGCAGTTTGAGTGTACAGCGGGGTGGGGGGAGGGGCAGGGGATGGATCTCTGCAGGAATAATGAAGATCTCCATTTTTTTTTTCTCTTTCCCGCATTTACAGTGGGGAGGTGCAATCTGTCAGCCTATCAGCAGCGCACACACGGAGCGAAGTGCTTTTTTCACACAAGCAAGGGCATGTGTCATTGGCAGTGTATGTCACATGTCCTTGCCCTATAAGACCAAGCCATTTTCCCCGTCGCCACCATTTTCTCACTGCTGCAGCTGCGTGTTAGACGGCACCGCTGTTGCTGTGTGCGCTATACCTTGTTAATTTCAAGCCAATGTTCGCACAAATATACAGATAGCTTGGGAGTAGGGAATAGTTGTGATTGCAGTCCTTTTAAGGACTAGGTTACAGCATTTCCTACGACTTTTATCAGGCAGGTCTGTGCTCTTAAATAGATAGATTGTGGGAGTAAAGACTAATTGTAATTGGAGTCCTTTTCAGGACTAGGTTACATCAGTTCCTATCAGTTTTTGCCAGGCAGGTCTGTGCCAGTGCTGTGCAAGTTTTTTTCACAGCATTTGGCTGAATCTAGCAAAGCTAATCCTTTTTGGCCTATTGCAGAGTGTGTTAGTCAGTGGAGTAGCCTATCTGTGTTGCAAGATATACCACCTGTGTATAGAATACCAATTTTTTTACTGCACCTAGTGAAGTAAAATCTTTTGGGCATAGCATCATTCTATTAGTCCATCTATACTGACCTCCATCAGGTTGCAAACTGAATATAATTTTTTTCTGCATCTAGCTCTGAAAAAATATTTGGCCTTCTAGCAGTGTGTCGGACTTTCTCTATTAGTCCATCTATACTGACCTCCATCAGGTTGCAAATTAAAAATAATTTTTATCTGCATCTACAGTACCTCTGAAAAAATATTTGGGCTTCTAGCTGTGTGTGGGACTTGTTGTATTAGTCCATCTATACTGACCTCCATCAGGTTGCAAACTGAATATATTTTTTTCTGCATCTACCTCTGAAAAAATATTGGGCTTCTAGCTGTGTGTGGGTCTTGTTCTATTAATCCATCTATACAGACCTCCATCAGGTTGCAAACTGAATATAATTTTTTTCTGCATCTAGCTCTGAAAAAATATTTGGCCTTCTAGCAGTGTGTGGGACTTTCTCTGTTAGTCCATCTATACTGACCTCCATCAGGTTGCAAACTGAATATAATTTTTTTCTGCATCTAGCTCTGAAAAAATATTTGGCCTTCTAGCAGTGTGTGGGACTTTCTCTGTTAGTCCATCTATACTGACCTCCATCAGGTTGCAAACTGAATATAATTTTTTTCTGCATCTAGCTCTGAAAAAATATTTGGCCTTCTAGCAGTGTGTGGGACTTTCTCTATTAGTCCATCTATACTGACCTCCATCAGGTTGCAAATTAAAAATAATTTTTATCTGCATCTACAGTACCTCTGAAAAAATATTTGGGCTTCTAGCTGTGTGTGGGACTTGTTGTATTAGTCCATCTATACTGACCTCCATCAGGTTGCAAACTGAATATATTTTTTTCTGCATCTACCTCTGAAAAAATATTGGGCTTCTAGCTGTGTGTGGGACTTGTTGTATTAGTCCATCTATACTGACCTCCATCAGGTTGCAAACTGAATATATTTTTTTCTGCATCTACCTCTGAAAAAATATTGGGCTTCTAGCTGTGTGTGGGTCTTGTTCTATTAATCCATCTATACAGACCTCCATCAGGTTGCAAACTGAATATAATTTTTTTCTGCATCTAGCTCTGAAAAAATATTTGGCCTTCTAGCAGTGTGTGGGACTTTCTCTATTAGTCCATCTATACTGACCTCCATCAGGTTGCAAACTGAATATAATTTTTTTCTGCATCTAGCTCTGAAAAAATATTTGGCCTTCTAGCAGTGTGTGGGACTTTCTCTGTTAGTCCATCTATACTGACCTCCATCAGGTTGCAAACTGAATATAATTTTTTTCTGCATCTAGCTCTGAAAAAATATTTGGCCTTCTAGCAGTGTGTGGGACTTTCTCTATTAGTCCATCTATACTGACCTCCATCAGGTTGCAAATTAAAAATAATTTTTATCTGCATCTATAGTACCTCTGAAAAAATATTTGGGCTTCTAGCTGTGTGTCGGACTTTCTCTATTAGTCCATCTATACTGACCTCCATCAGGTTGCAAATTAAAAATAATTTTTATCTGCATCTACAGTACCTCTGAAAAAATATTTGGGCTTCTAGCTGTGTGTGGGACTTGTTGTATTAGTCCATCTATACTGACCTCCATCAGGTTGCAAACTGAATATATTTTTTTCTGCATCTACCTCTGAAAAAATATTGGGCTTCTAGCTGTGTGTGGGTCTTGTTCTATTAATCCATCTATACAGACCTCCATCAGGTTGCAAACTGAATATAATTTTTTTCTGCATCTAGCTCTGAAAAAATATTTGGCCTTCTAGCAGTGTGTGGGACTTTCTCTGTTAGTCCATCTATACTGACCTCCATCAGGTTGCAAACTGAATATATTTTTTTCTGCATCTACCTCTGAAAAAATATTGGGCTTCTAGCTGTGTGTGGGACTTGTTGTATTAGTCCATCTATACTGACCTCCATCAGGTTGCAAACTGAATATATTTTTTTCTGCATCTACCTCTGAAAAAATATTGGGCTTCTAGCTGTGTGTGGGACTTGTTGTATTAGTCCATCTATACTGACCTCCATCAGGTTGCAAATTGAATATAATTTTTTTCTGCATCTAACCCAGCCAATAGTTTTGGCCTAATACCACAGTTTGGCCACTCAGCTCTGCTCGGTTACCATCCATTGTTTTTTTGTGCAAACAACTCCAGAGTTGTGAATTAGTTAACCACCAAAATGAGTGGAAAAAGGCCTGCTGCTGGTGGAAAGGGGAATAGGCGTGTTGGGAAGGGAAAAAAAGGTTGTGTCCGTGGGGTAGGTGTTAAAGCAACAGTAACATCTGCAGAAGAAAGACCATCTTCCAGCCAAACTAAAATGTCTACTTCTTTTAGCGGACAATGTGATAAGATCCCTTTCTTACGGCCACGCCAATCGCTACAAATTCCAGATGAGGCACAAAAACAGCAGGTGCTTCAACGGATATCAAGTGCTCCTTTAAGTGGGCTCTCCTCCACATCAACTTCAACATCACAAATACTCCAGTCCTCAAAGGTGTCACCCCAATCGCACTTGCTTCCTCACAGCTCCCAAATCTCCAGCTGCCCGTCTGAGTATGAGGTAGAACAGATGGTTGAGTCTGCAGAGCTGTTTACTCATACTATAGCCTGGGAATCAGAGGTCGACTCCAGCGCTTCTGTGAATCCAGACGAGGAAATGATCTGCACTGATGCCCAGAATCTTTATGAGTCGGATCCAGGACCAGACGCAGAAGGTTCTGACCATAATGTAGACCCTCATTCCCAAACTGTAACTCCTGTTGGTGGAGACAATGAGGAAGACGATGATAAGACTCAAATACCTGATTGGAGCGACAACTTTAGTTTTTTGTCAGGGCAGGAACAGGTTGGCTCTGAGGACGACGGGTGTGATAACGCACAGGGTGATGATGATGAGGTTGGAGATCCCACTTACTGTCAACCCACAGTCAGCCAAGAGATGAGGTCAGCAGAGGAGGTGGAGGAAGATGCTAGTGACGACGAGGTCAGGTTGCGCCTTCCTGGACAGAGACGTAGTACTGGAAGCACGTCAACAACTGCATCCTCAAACACAACTCTGCCTCTCACCACAAGTCGTGGTGGCTCTTCAGGTCGCATGGGTGCTAAGCCTTGCATAGCCTGGGCATTTTTTCAGATCGATAAAGATGACCCAACTCGTGTTATCTGTAACATTTGTCAGCCAAAGCTAAGTAGAGGCCAAAAAATACATAGTTTGAGTACTTCATGCATGAACCGGCACATGGACATGAAGCATAAGTTGCAGTGGGAAGCTCAGTGTGCTACAATGCGGCCTAGCCGGCCGGGCCAACCACCGTCTGCCATATCTTGTGCATCCGCGGCCTCTTCATCCTCTGTGACTGGGGGGACAGCAGTCACACCTGTTTTGGGGCGCAGATCTGCCACCTCTTTACCCGCAACAGCCAGCGTGATTGGCAGGTCATCATTTTCTTTGGAGGTGGGAACACCAGCTGGTGTTGAGCGCTGTCCGACATCGATAGCACCACCTTTGGATCAAGGCAACCTAACATGTCCGCCTGCATCTTCCTCACAGACCGGCAGTTTGCCGGGGACACCCTTATCAACCCCGTCTAAGCACAATAGCCAGCCCTCGGTCCCTCAGATGTGGACAAGTAAAAGACCATTTCCTCCTAGCCATGAGAAAGCTAAGAGGTTGAATTTCACCATCTGCAAGCTCTTGGCTACAGAAATGCTGCCTTTCCGCCTGGTGGACACAGAGGATTTTCGAGACCTTATGTCCGTCGCAGTGCCCCAGTACCAGATGCCCAGTCGGCACTACTTCTCAAAGAAAGGTGTGCCTGCGCTCCACCAGCATGTCGCACACAACATCACCGCTTCTTTGAGAAACTCTGTGTGTGACAGGGTGCATTTCACCACAGACACTTGGACGAGTAGGCATGGACAGGGGCGTTACATGTCGCTGACTGGGCACTGGGTAACTATGGTGACAGCAGGACAAGGGGCTGCTGTCCAAGTCTTGCCGTCCCCACGAGTTGTGCGTCAATCCTCTTTATGTCAAAGTTCCTCCACTGCTTCTGCCTCCTCAACCTCCTCTCGGTCTTCCACCTGCACCCAAAGCCTGTCTGGTCATGCCATAAGCTTTCTAACTGCGCAGAAGGGATCCTGCACACCTCCTTACTATGCTGGCAGTAGGGCTCAACGTCATCAGGCGGTTTTTACATTGAAATGTCTGGGAAATGTGAGTCACACAGCTGAGGAGTTGTGGTCAGCTCTGGAGAACCAATTTCATGAATGGTTGTCTCCACTGGACCTGAAACCAGGGAAGGCCGTGTGCGACAATGCTGCAAACCTGGGTGCGGCCCTTCGCCGGGGCAATGTCACACACGTGCCTTGTATGGCTCACGTGTTGAACCTGGTTGTCCAGCAATTTTTAGTCCACTATCCCAGACTAGATGGCCTTCTGCAGAGGGCACGGTCGCTGTGTGCTCACTTCCGCCGTTCGCATCCCGCAGCTCAGCGACTTACATCTCTACAGAAGTCGTTGGGCCTGCCACTTCACCGGCTAAAATGCGATGTGCCTACCCGGTGGAATTCAACTCTGCACATGTTGCAGAGACTGTGGCAGCACCGACAAGCCTTGGTGCAATACGTTCTGACGTATAGCCTGGGCCAACGAGATTCAGAGGTGGGGCAAATCACGCTGGAGGAGTGGTCTCAGATCAGGGACCTATGCACCCTTCTGCACAGTTTTGAAATGGCGACGAAGATGTTTAGTGCTGACGATGCCATTATCAGCATGACTATTCCGGTGATTTACATGCTGGAGCACATGTTAAACAGAATTCGGAGTCAGGTGGTGGCACAAGAGGAGGTGGAGGAAGTAGAGGAGGAGGAGTTGTATGCGGAAGGGCTAACATCTGCAAGGTCCAGACGGTCGGCAGCACCAAGGCGGCAGGCATGTGAGGGTGGGGGAGATGGTTTTACCAGGGCGCATGGTAGCAGCCAAGCTAGTGAGGAAGGTGCAGGAGCCCAGGAAGAAGTGGAGGACGAACTGATGGAAGACTCATCAGATGAGGGAGACCTTGATCACATTTCTGTTGTGCGAGGTTGGGGGGAGAGGACAGAGGAAGGAAGCATGATTGTTACCTCGCCACCAACACAACAGGGACTTGGTGCTCCTGGATGCGCAACACACATGAGTGCCTTCTTGCTGCACTACCTGCAACATGACCCTCGAATTGTGAGAATTAGAAATAATCCTGACTACTGGGTTGCCACACTGTTAGATCCCCGGTACAAAAGTAAATTTGCAGAAATTATTCCTGCCATAGAAAGGGATGCACGCATGCAGGAGTATCAGCAGAGACTGTTGCAGAATCTTACATGTGCTTTTCCACAAAATACCAGTGGTGCACGTAGTGAATCTCACAGTTCCAACTTGCCAACCGTGGGACCGTCAAGTGTTCAGCACTCAAACCGTAACAGAACCACAGTATCTGCTGGTAACATCAATTTTGCGGAATCATTTCACCACTTTTTTAGCCCATCCTTTGCAAGGCCACAGGAGACAAGAAGTCTGACACATAGTCAACGCCTAGAGACGATGGTACAGGAGTATCTCCAAGTAAACATTGAAGCCACGACTGTGTCACTGGACCCTTGCTCTTTTTGGGCTTCCAATCTGGATAAATGGCCGGAGCTAGCCACTTACGCCTTGGAGATCTTGTCATGCCCCGCAGCCAGCGTTCTGTCTGAACGTGTGTTCAGCGCTGCTGGTGGTGTGCTGACAGATAAGCGCACGCGGCTCTCCACTGATAATGTAGACAGACTCACGTTCATAAAGATGAACAAATCATGGATCCGAAACGACTTTTCTACCCCTGTGTCATCCTGGGGAGAGTAAAAGCTTGATGATTGGTTAAAATCACCCTACCAACCGTTTTAAGCTTTCAAATTACTAATCATGTTTATCTGTATCTTGGCTGGAAAATAATTTGGGCTTTGTAGCAGTGTGCAGCACTGATCCTATTAGGCCATCTATACTAAAGCTTCACCAGATTTAAAATTAAAAATAATTTTTAGCTGCATCTAGCCCGGAAAATAATTTTGGGGCTCCGAGATGCGCAAGACACATAAGTGCCTTCTTGCTGCACTACCTGCAGCATGACCCTCATATTGTCAGAATTCGAAGTAATCATGACTACTGGGTTGCCACACTCTTAGATCCCCCAAACTTTTCGATCAACCTTTTCATTTTAATAAAGACCAAAAAAATGGTCATTTTTGAAATTATAAGCATTAGCAGGTTGTTAGAAACTGAAATCAAACAGTTTTCAACTCAAAACTTTATTCTAGGTGATGTTACATTTTCACATAGGACCCCTTGTTTGAAAGGAGCTTCTGAACTCTCTCGTCCATTGAATTTGTCAGGTTTTGGATGGTTTCTGCTTCAATTGTTTTGCATGAGGACAGAATACCCTCCCAGAGCTGTTGCTTAGATGTGAACTGCCTCCCGCCATCATAGACACTCCTTTTAATGATGCTCCAAAGGTTCTGAATGGGGTAGAGGTCAGGGGAGCATGGGGGTCACACCATAAGTTTGTCCCCTTTTATGCCCATATCAGCCAGAGATGCAGATGTTTTATGTGCAGCATGAGATGGTGCATTATCATGCAGAAAAATGATCTTGCTGTGAAATACACGGTTCTTCTTCTTGAACCATGGCAGGAAGTGCTGTTTGAGAAAATCCACATACATTATGGAGTTCATCTTTAGCGCCTTCAGGGATCCTAAAGGGGCCGACAATCTCTCTCCCCATGATTCCAGCCCAAAACATTACTCCACCTCCTCCTTGTTGGCGCTGTAGCCGTGTTTGCGTGGGGTGTCCATCAACCAGCCATCCTCCACTCCATCCATCTGGACCATCGAGCGCTGCACGGCACTCATCCGTGAACAAAACTGTTTTGAAATCAGTCTTCATGTAATGTTTGGCCCACTGGAGCCGTTTCTGCTTGTGTGAAGTGGATAGAGGAGGTCGACAGGATGGCGTATGCACAGCTGCAAACCTCTGAAGGACCCTGCATCTTGTTGTTCGGGGGACGTTGGAGGCACAAGCAGCTTCAAAATCTTGTCTGCTGCTATGACAAGGCTTTTTTGCCGCTGCTCTTTCAACCTGACGTAATTGCCTGTAGGAAAGAGTCCTCAATTTGCCCTTATCAGCACGCACACGTGTGTACTGTGAATCAGCTACATACTTCTTGATTGCCAAGACACTTCATCCTGATCATCGCACAATGTTGATTGTAGTCATGCCTTGACCTAAACACTCCACAATTTGTTGCTTCTCAGCAGCCGACACATCCTTTTTCTTTCCCATTTTGGCAGAAAATGTAGGCTGCTTAATAATGTGAGAGAGCCTTCTTAAGTAGTCTTGCCTTTCATTGGACACACCTGCCAAACTAATTAGCACAGGTGTCTGCAATTGCTTACAGTGATATAAAGAGCCCTGACACACATCACCATCAATGAGTTTAACTGACAAACAAACAAATTCTTCCCTTATCACTCCTAAACACTTTTTGCATAATAATTTGGAACGCAGTGTACATGTGCTTTTCCACAAAACACCAGTGGTTCACGTAGTGAATCTTACAGTTCTAACTTGCCAACCGTGGTCTGTATGGAGTTGTTCAATAAAGGGCCCAAAATTAAGATAACATAGATGGGAGAGGTCTCTATGAATAGGAATTCCTAAGTATTTGATACCCTGTGAGGGCCAGGCAAAGGGAAAGTTGGACTGGATGGAATCCTATATGGATTTGGGGAGGGAGACATCGAGGGCCTCAGACTTCGCTGCATTGATTTTAAAATTTGACCATGTAACAAAGTGATCTATTTCAGCCATAACAGCATGGATGGATATATGTGATTGAGTGATATATACTAGGACATCATCAGCAAATAGAGAGCACTTGTACTCGGTGCCTCCCACCTCAATCCACCTAATATTGGGGTTATGGCGAATTGATGAGAGCAGGTGCTCCGTCACTAGGATGTATAAGAGAGGGGACAGAGGACATCCCTGCCTTGTCCCATTGGTGATTGTGAAAGGTGATGAAAATGTTCTGACGCACCCCCTGGGCCTTGGGACACCCGGAGCCGGACCCTTTTTGGTGGATGCTGGTGGTTGTAGTCTTCGTGGCGGCGACCCGGTTCCGTGGCTCAGGGCGGTCAAACCAGTGGCGGAACTATTTATGTGGTTTTGATGTTTAAATGTACGACTACGCCACCCGTGGATTGCGGTCAGAGTGAACCGCCGCTACAGGGCAGACCGCTGAGGCTGGTGTTGTGGGTGCAGCAGAGCGTAGCATAACTCCCCACGGGAGGAGTATAGCCTCAGGGCAGTGTATGCGGAGGATGGGGGTGATGGTGCAGGGCAGCAGCAGTAACGACACGGAGTCAGTGATGCAGTTCAGGGCCTTTACTCACAGTTCTTATTATCCAGACCACGTCTGCAGGTAACGGCTGCCCACGTCGTACTGTGCTCACCAGGTGAGGGGCTCAGACAACTCCCAGATAACTTTGGAGCACTTCACAGGACCCCCTTTGTGTGTCCTTTGTATGGCCTTTCTTACCAACACTTCTGTCCGGCTGCCTCGGGCCTCCTCTTGGTAAACTTGGCGCCAGTTTCCCTGACCCTATGTGGTGCCTTCCTAGCGGGTGTAGCGAGGGGCTGCGCCACATAAAATGTCAGAGCCTCCGGTTTCTAGCTGAAGGTCGTTTCCTGCCTCCACTAGTTCGGGGACCGGTCTCCCCCTTTGGCCTGACCCCTCCACGCAGGTGGATTCGGGCGTGCGGTGGCGACTCGCCCGTCCGCACCCCTGGGATCCCTTCATTCCTCGTTCCTGGAGCCTTCTCCGCTCCTCTTCCTTCCTTCTCCCTCTTCCAGGCCTGGGCCTCTGTTACTAGGCCCGCCTCCGGAGCAGAGCTCATGCAGAGCCCCTGCTCCCTGCCACTTCTGCTCAGACTTCTCTGCACTGAACTAAGATGGTGCCCACCTTTTATACTCCCTTCTCAATGCACCCAGGAACTGCTTCCTCCCTGCTCCTGCACTACAGGGTTCCCCTTCCTCAGTGTTCCCTCCCCCCACTCCAGCCAGGGACAGGGACTGTCGTGCCCATCTCAGGGGCATATTGGTCGCCCTGCCCCACGGCAATGTGGTGTAATGCATGCAGGTGTCGGGTCCTGATCCACACTACATCCTTACCTGAGAGTGAGATATCACACCTCTGGGTGAGGTGCAATACCTCTGTAGCAACCGAGCCCTCAGGGTGCTACAGTTCCATTTATCTTCAGCCTAGGTGACGTATTGCGATACAGGGCCGTGATTCTGGCTATAAAAGGGTCCCCTAGACCCCTACCCCAAGCTTTTTAAGAGAATCATATATGGCGTGCCAGGAGACTCTATGGAATGCTTTCTCAGCATCCAACGAGAGTATCTAATTACAAATTTTTAACTGCATCTAGCCCAGGAAATACTTTGTGCCTAGCAGCAGTGTCTGCTAGTCAGCGGATTATCCCGGCTGTTAAGCAAGCTACACCACCTGTAGTTTGGACACTTAATTTTTTCAAAGGAAATGCTTCGGGACCACGGGATACTCAGTGAAGAGCATCAGGAGGCACCCCAAGGCATAGGGGCTCGGACTGGCAGTAGGATGCCTTGCGGTGGACAGCCGAGCTCGATCCTTATAAAAGCTTTTTAACTGCAGCAGCTTTAGTGGACGCTACTGGAGCTGGAATTACGCGGCTGCTGGCATGAGACTTGCCCTCCAATAGAACCTTGTAAATGGATTTAAAGTGTATTTATTCAAATTAGAGAGACAATTTAAATTAAAAAGCTTAGAGCTGCCTCCACCACAGGGGGGCTCGCTCGACCCACCAGCGGACAGGCACCAGTATTGGGAGAGGGGGGCTGGCCATCAGGGTTCACCGCGGCTCTGGCACAAACCCGGCGACACGGAGGTGGCACGGGCAGGAGCGGACTGGCCGTGTCGGCTTCTCACTTTTTGGATTTTAGAAGAGCATGACATGCCTATATTTGTGTCTCCCCCTCCTTTTACTCCTCCACCTCTTTTATTTTCGCATGACTATATGTACTTGTCACTTTTCCATGTGTTAGTTATGTCTTCTGAGCAGTTTGTCAGCTTTTGGACACCTTTGAAGGTGTTTTCTATGTGTTTCTATGTGTTTTTGTTTGCCTGCCATTGGTTTTAACGGTGTTCGAAGGTGTTCGACGAACAGTTCGACGAACAGTTCGGCGAACACACGGGTGTTCGACGAACCGAACCGAACTCGAACACTACGGGGGTGGCTCAACACTAGCGCCAAGCTCGGTGTTCCTTGTTTTTTGCTCGCTTTGATTTTATTCTTCATTTTCGCCCGGCTGACAAAAACATCAAGGCGGACGCCTTATCCCGATCCTTTCTGGTGTCTGATCTCGAGGAGGAACCGAAACACATCATCGATCCCGCCAGAGTAATGCAGGTGGCTCCCGTGAGTCTAAATCGTCTCCCTCCCGGTAAGACGTTCGTATCAGTACCTGATCGGCAGAAGATCCTACACTGGGGTCACTCGTCTAAACTAGCTGGCCACGCCGGTCAGAAAAAGACCCTCCAGCTTATTACCCGGCACTACTGGTGGCCTACCCTGCACAAGGACGTAATAGACTTTGTTTCTGCCTGTGTGTCCTGCGCCCGCAACAAGGTTCCGACACATCTGCCAGCCGGTCGCCTCCTTCCGCTCCCAGTACCTGCTGCCCCCTGGCAGCATATAGCAATGGACTTTATAACTGATCTCCCCGTCTCTGCCGGTTGTACGGTCATTTGGGTGGTCGCTGACCGCTTTTCCAAGATGGCTCATTTCGTTCCCCTGCCAGGCCTCCCGTCTGCACCCAAGCTGGCTAAAGACTTTATCTGCCACATCTTCCGTCTTCATGGCCTGCCCCTCCACATCGTGTCGGATCGTGGGGTACAGTTCACCTCACGCTTCTGGAGAGCCACTTGTAAACTGCTAGACGTCACCCTGGACTTCTCCTCCGCTTACCACCCACAGTCTAATGGTCAAGTGGAGCGGATCAATCAGAACCTGACCAGTTACCTCCGGCACTTTGTTAATGCCCACCATTCAGACTGGGTGGATCTCCTGCCATGGGCCGAATTTTCTTACAACAATCACGAGAGCGAATCCTCCTCCAAATCCCCGTTTTTTGTTGTCTTCGGTCAGCATCCTCGGATCCCATTTCCCGTCTCCACCTCGGTGGACAATCCGGCTGCGGAATCTCTTGTTAACAAATTTTCCTCCATATGGGAGAGTACCCGATCCGCACTCCTTCTGTCATCCGAGCGTATGAAAAGACATGCTGACAAAAAACGTCTGGATCCTCCTCAATTCCGTCCAGGGGATAAGGTCTGGCTCTCGTCCAAGTATGTCCGGCTCAAGATTCCTTCCTATAAGTTAGGGCCTCGGTTCATCGGTCCTCTGGAGGTCATCAGTCAGATCAACCCGGTGGCCTATAAATTGAAACTCCCGGCCAACTTGCGGATCCCTAACTCCTTCCATGTATCTCTCCTCAAACCTGTGGTACTTAACTCTTTTTCCAAGTCTACAGGTACGCCTCCTGCTCCGGTTTCCGCTGAAAACGAATTTGAGGTAGAGAACATTCTGGCCACCAAAAGGGTAAGAGGGAAGACCCTTTTTCTAGTAGATTGGAAGGGGTTTGGTCCTGAAGAGAGAACGTGGGAGCCCCGGGAGAACATCCATGCCCCTCTCATCCTAGCTAAATTTCTCTCTGGCCTAAAAAAGGGGGGGCCTAAAAGGGGGGGTACTGTAGCGCCGGCGTCCCTGCCCTCTGCTAGGCAGGGACGCTGTTCCCCTCACCCCTCTGCTCCGAGCCCGGCGTCCTCCTCCCGCTCTGCTGGCAGCGCGCGCTCCTTCCCGGCCACTGTGCTTAGGGCGCGCGCGCTCCCTCCCTCTTAAAGGGGCCGTGCGCACCGTCCTAAGGAGTCCCTGGCCAATGGCCGGAGGACTTCACCATATATAAGGCACCTCCTCCAAAATGGAGGTGCCCGAGCAATGTTGTTGCACTGTTCACTACTCTGCTTCAGCCCTCAGGTCCCGCTGCCAGTTACCAGCCAGTTACCTGCCAGAATCCTGCCAGTTTGCTGTCTGTTTCCTGCCTGACATTCCTCCTACCTGCTTGCTAGCCTGAGGTCCGACGGTCTGCCTTCCTACTCCTGTCAGTCTGTCTATGGATCAGCTTGCCCGCTCACCTGGGAGCGCACATCTGCTACCTGCCTGCTAGCCTACCTGGAGGCTCCGCCGTCACGTGCTGTGACCACCTGCCATTCCAGAGACTCCTGCCCGCTCACCTGGGAGCGCACACCTGCTACCTGCCTGCTAGCCTACCTGGAGGCTCCGCCGTCACGTGCTGTGACCACCTGCCATTCCAGAGACTCCTGCCCGCTCACCTGGGAGCGCACACCTGTTACCTGGCTGCTAGCCTACCTGGAGGCTCCGCCGTCAGGTGCTGTGACCACCTGCCATTCCAGAGACTCTCGCTTGCTCACCTGGGAGCACACATCTACCATCTGCCTGCTAGCCTACCTGGAGGCTCTGCCATCACAGGTCGTACCTACCCTTTACCCAGAGACTGCCCCGGTCACTTGCCGTGACCTCCTGCCCGTTCATCCAGAGACTGCCCCGGTCACTTGCCGTGACCTCCTGCCCGTTCATCCAGAGACTGCCCCGGTCACTTGCCGTGACCTCCTGCCCGTTCATCCAGAGACTGCCCCGGTCACTTGCCGTGACCTCCAGCCCGTTCACTCAGAGACTGTCCCGGTCACCTGCTGTGACTGCCTGCCCATGTTCCCTGGTCGCCACCCGCTCCCTTACAAGGACCGCCCCCTTGTATAGTAGCTCAGAGGTTCCGCCTCCCAGACCCGTTACAAAATGTACCAAAAAATATCCGAGGAAGCTTTTAAAAGATACTCAAACCAATGACAAAGGTTATCCTTTCTTTGTACAGGCGCAGAGCACCAGAGAATGGTGGATGCACGACGATTATAAAAACCCGTAGAGGAACACAGGAAATATTGGTGGACAATAGCTGGGTGGTCCCATATTCTCCACTCTTATCAAAAAATTTTAATTTTCATTTAAATGTAGAGTTCTGTAATACGGTACAGGCGATAAAATATATTTGTAAATATATTAATAAGGGTAGCGACAAGGCTATTTTTAACATCCGCCAGATAGGGAATGTTAACATTGACCCAAGAGATGAGGTGCAGACCTTTAGAAACGGCCGATATGTTAGTAGTAACGAAGCAACGTGGCGGATCTTAGGTCTGCCTCTGCACGAGAGACACCCAACCGTCACTCATCTCGTGATTCATTTACCCAATGGCGAGAGGGTTTACTTTATGGAAAATAATTTTAGAGAGAGATTAGAAGCACCACCTAAAACTACACTAACTGCATTTTTCCTGTTGTGCCAAAGTGATACGTTTGCAAAAACATTACTTTACATTGACGTGCCTCGCTACTATACTTGGAATGTGGCTCGGAAGCAATGGAAACGTCGTCTACAAGGAACACCTGTCGATGGCTGGCCAGGTGTAAAGGCAGGAGACGCTCTAGGTCGCATTTACACGGTGCACGTTAGCAATTTTGAATGTTATTGCTTGCGTATGCTGCTGAATGTAATAAGGGGTCCAACCAACTTCTCGGATTTAAAAACATTTGAAGGTCAAGAACTTTTCGGCAGGTGTGTGAGAAGATGGGGTTGTTGGAAGATGATAACCACTGGGATACCACCTTAGAAGAGGCCGTGCTATGTCGCTCCCCGGCGCAAATAAGAGAGCTGTTTGCCATATTGATATGCACTTGCGGTTTATCCAATCCTCTACAACTCTGGCACAAGTATAAAACTGCGTTATCAGAGGATATCATGCACAGATTTGAAAGAATGGATCACGTTAACGATGATCTCTGTTTCAATGAGGCGTTGGGGCTTATCGAGGACAAAATATTAATAATTTCTGGAAAGAAATTGTCCGATTTTAGTCTACCCTCACCGCGGCGTAGAGGAGAGCTGTCGAACGAGTTGATAAAAGAGCTAAGCTATGATACCAACCAGTTAGACGCTCACGTTTGCGAAACTGAGCCACGTTTGCTACCTGATCAAAGAGAGATTTATCACAAAATAGTAGGACGAGTTGAGAATGGTGAAGGCGGACTTTTTTTCCTTGATGCCCCGGGTGGTACAGGAAATACTTTCTTGCTTAATTTACTTTTAGCAAAAATTCGTAGCGGTCATAACGTTGCATTAGCTGTGGCTTCCTCTGGAATTGCTGCAACATTGCTAAGCGGTGGACGGATGGCACATTCAGTCTTTAAATTACCTCATAATCTGGTGAACGAAGAAACCCCATCGTGTAATATCAGCAAGAGCAGCGCCCGTGGCCTCCTGTTGCAACAGTGCAAACTAATCGTGTGGGACGAGTGCACAATGTCACACAAACGCGCCATCGAAGCTCTTGATCGTTGTCTACAAGACTTACACAGTAAACAAACAATAATGGGTGGTGTGGTTGTTTTATTGGCTGGGGACTTTAGGCAAACTTTGCCTGTCATCGAGCGAGGCACTGCAGCAGACGAAATTAACGCATGTCTGAAATCCTCATATTTATGGACCAAAGTTGAAAAGCTGCACCTCACCACCAACATGCGTGTCCAGTTATTCAGTGATCTACAGTCGGGCGCGTACGCTGAGAAACTGCTCGAGATCGGTGAAGGTCGAATTGAAACTGACGAAGAAGGTATGGTTCTATTCACTAACCAATTTTGTCATGTTGTGGATTCGGAAGACGCACTTATTGCTCAAGTTTTTCCAAATTTGCAACAAAACATCCACGATGAAAATTGACTATGTGAAAGAACTATACTAGCACCAAGAAATGAAACAGTTGCGAAAATCAATAAAATTATCTTGGACCAAGTAACCAGCGATGCAACAACCTACAACTCCATCGACACAGTCATGTCATCTGAAGACTGTACGAGCTACCCCGTCGACTATCTTAACTCTTTGGAGCTATCCGGGGTCCCATCTCATAAGCTCGAATTAAAGGTCGGTATACCCGTTTTTTTAATGCGCAACTTGGACGCCCCGAGATTATGTAATGGCACTAGATTGCGAGTCACTGAACTAGGCAGGCACATTGTAAAGGCCACAATTTTAACTGGAGAAGCTAAGGGTGAAAATATTCTTATACCACGCATCCCAATAATACCCAATAACTTACCCTTTAATTTCAAACGTTTGCAGTTCCCACTTAAAGTTGCATTTTCAATGACCATCAATAAATCGCAAGGGCAAACTTTGAAGGTAGCGGGGATACATTTAGGCACGCCCTGTTTTTCCCACGGTCAGCTATACGTAGCTTGCTCACGTGTTTCTAAATCGCAAAATCTACATATTTTCGCTGAACGAAAGAAATCAAATAACATAGTTTACAGGAGTATATTGCAGTAAAAACACATAGATAAATTACCTGCAGATGTCCATTATTCCAATTACATACTAATTCTTTACTAACACGAACAATATTAAACGCAAGTAACTTCAGTCCGTCCTGTTTATTAATCAGTGTTTAGTAATCCGTTTGTGATGAAATTTGATATGGATAATTTCAAGCCTGGGGAAGGACATAGGGCTACTTTTTATAAACACACCATACAGGCGAAGATTATATAAAACTGTAAACCTGATTGACTGACACACCTAGCGGTCAACGCACAGCCGAAACCACTGAACTTAGCATCTTGAAATTTGCAGATAGGTTCTATTATAGCTTAAATGAGCACTAAGAAAGGAATTTTGATAATTCCACCCTCAAGAGTTTCCCTCTTCATATTATAGGGGTTCAAAGATTGTATGGAATCCGTCAGTTTTGAAGTTAGACATCTGAAATTTTGGATGTACGAGTAAGTAAATAAGATTATTTTTTTTTACTCTTAAGATTATTTTTTTTTACTATTAAGATTATTTTTTTTTACTATTAAAATGATCTGTCATGAAACTTAATGTGGCAGACCAAATTAAGCTAGTGTTTTAATATTTTAATAAAGGCTGTGGCCAATCTTTTATCCCCAAGTCAATGTGTCAAGCAGTATTTGTTATGCGCTGTTTAGGTAGAGAGTTAGATTAATGTGTAATGCCTTTGCAATGTATCTGTAAAAATCGAAAGCTATACTATGGCTCTGTATGGCATCTGATTTTTTTTACGCACCCAGACTTGAATGTGCGAGTCTCATCTGATTTATAGAAGAAACCAGAGCACGCTGCACTATTTTTCTCACACAAATTCAGTGAAAAAAAAAATGTCTCATCTGCACTGTGTCACTGAATAACAATGGTCCGAGTGTGGTCCGTTATTTCAACAGACAGCACCCGGACCAAAAATACAATCCTGTGAATGAGCCCCAATCCTGGCTAGAAATCAGACATGAATTGCAGCAGCTGCTTACTGATGGTCTCCTGGCCAATCTCCTGCCAGCTTCCAGGATTTAAACCACAGAGAGGAAGCAGTCAGCAGATTGTGTGCTGTGATGAGGGCCTTTATGAGAGGGTGTAAAGATGGCAGCTGTGATGACCAGGGTAAGTGGAAGGGCTCTGGCGGGTGTAAGGGTTAAGTTACTTGCATGTTGTCTGGTTATAGGTAAATTCCACTTTTACATTGTGCTGCTGTTTTATGAGATTTGCATTGCTGGGTTCTTCATGGTTGAGGCATGTCATTGTATGATTTTCCAATTTTCTTTTTTTTGTCTTATTGCTGAAACTAGAACTTGGCTTCTTCACTCTTTTTAGGCCATTTAAAAAAAAAAAACCCTTGTTGCTTACTGAAATTCCTGCTGTGACTTTGCTGCTTGCCTACAGGACTGAGTACTGGGCTAGCTGAGGCCTAACCCTGACAGCACATGTAACTCCTTTAGTGATATGGGTTAGGATTAGTGATGAGCGAGCACAAAAATGCTCGGGTCGAGCAAATTGGAATACTCAAGTGCTCGACCTGAGCAACGAGCCCAATGTAAGTCTATGGGAAACTCGAACATTTTTCAGGCGGCTCCCCCCGGCGGTCTGCAGAGGGCCTAAAAATTGCCCAAATCGATGGGAACAGTGCTCAAATGACATGGGGAAGACCCCTGGAAGCATTTCTGACTCCCAGGTCACTGGTGTCTACAACGCTGTCAGAGAATTACACCACTTTTACGGACTCACAATAAAACATACAAAAACAAAACCAAAATGGATTTTCCTGGGAAATATATTAAGGAACATCCTTTCCAGGGTAATGATTGTATATAAGGCAAAATAAATAACAAAAAATACTCCTCCACACCTTGGGCTATGTTCACACGTAGCGTTTTTGATGCGTTTTTGCACTTTAGCATTGCTTTCAACAAAGACAAATGCATTCACTGGGAAATGTAATTTTAACATTTTACAACCTTATCTGGCCATGTGGTGTATGACACATCATCAGACACATGCATACAGTGCTGAAAAGACATGGGAACAGCATGGGGAAGACCTCTGGAAGCATTTCTGACTCCCAGGTCACTGCCTAAAAGTGTGGCCATCATAAGTGATCCTTGGCACATGCGAAGATGCCTCCCGCCATGCACCTGTCGTTGCAGACTTGCAACAATCACTGTCCACGTCCTTGTCCCAGTGCAGCGTTCAGTTGTCTCTACCCCATTCCTTGGAATGCAAGCGCAAGTATGCAGCCACCCACCCACCCACAGGCTGCAATACTATACTGCCAAATTTTTCACAGCTGCTTGCACTTGAAAATGTGGCCTTTTAGGCTCGTGGAGGCGGAAGCTTTTGATAACCTCATGCAGGAGGCGGCCGGGTGTCCATACTCCTCTCCCCAGCCGCCACTGTTTCTCCCGGTGTCGTCTCCTCCTTCCACAAGCACGGTTACCACAACATTACCCGTGCCCTCCCCAGTGCACTTACTGGGCAGGACCGCCTAACCACAAACACGTGGACAGGTGAATGTGGCCAGGGAAGGTACGGAGCCAGTCCACAGCTTTTTCTGCTGAGTTGTATTTCACCACAGCCATATTCTTTAGCTTGGTGAAAGGACTTGGGAAACCATATCTACCCAGCTGTCATTTCTCCCAAGAAGTCCTCTAAAGCTGCTTTCACTTGAAATGTGGCCTTTTAGGCTCGTGAAGGCGGAAGCTTTTCATAACCTCATGCCAGCAGCGTCCGGGTGTCCAAACTCGGTCCCCAGCCGCCACTGTTTCTCCCGGGGTCGTCTCCGTCTTCCACAAGCACGGGTCCCACAACATTACCCGTGCCCTCCCCAGTGCACTTACTGGGAAGGACCGCCTAACCACAAACACGTGGACAGGTGAATGTGGCCAGGGACAGTACAGAGCCAGTCCATAGCTTTTTTTGCTGAGAGCTGTATTTAGCTCGGTGAAAGGACTGGCATAGAGGGAAATCGAATTTAAAGACACATAGAGCAGGGCCACTATAAAGACAAATTCCCATAAGAAAAGAGAGAGTTTGCTATACAGTTATAGGGTATGCAGTGAGTCCAACGGCTGACCAATTTTAGGAAAAACCCCACTAAGAATTTAAAGACACATGGAGCAGGGCCACAGTAACAAGGTACGACATGTTCCCATTAGAAAGGAGAGGGTCTGCTATACAGTTATAGGGTATACAGTGAGTCCAACGGCTGACCAATTTTAGGAAAAACCCCACTAAGAATTTAAAGACACACGGAGCAGGGCCATAGTAACGACAAATTCCCATTAGAAAAGAGAGAGTCTCCCATAGTGTTGGCCTATGCAGTGAATGCAAGGGCTGCCAAAAATTTGGAGGCACTTCAATGCCCCTTGGAAGAGACGTGGAGGAGGGCCTCATAAAAAAAAAATGTTTCCATTAGAAAGGAGCGGGCCTCCTATACTTGTAATGCCCATGCACTAAGTGTATGGGCTGACAAACATTTACCCCTGGGGGGTATACATGAACATACTGTATAAAAAATTTTTTTAACGGGCATCATAAACACCCTCTAAGAAAATTATGTGGGTGTTGCATCACGGACCACGGTCACCATGGAGATATGGTGGTGGAGGATGAAGAGAAGGAGGAGGAAAAGAACAAATAGCCAAAATCAGGAAGCGTATACCCATGTGTGGGTGTGAAAAGGTGCATGGGAATACACCTCCCAAGAAAAGACACTGGATTTGAGTTTCTTATGCTGCTATCATTCGGTGTTGTTGAGAAGCCTGGCCCAATCCAGCCCTTGTTCATTTTTATAAGAGTCAGCCTGTCAGCATTTTCAGTTGACAGGCAGATAATTGATTTTTGGGCCTTCTGTGTAACTGCCAGGTACCACTGACCTAGATGCTGTACCGAAATCTCGCACATCAATCTGCTCATCTCTAGTGTCTAGCAGTGGCTGTCCCTATTGACTACACGTAAACCCTCAGTCATACTGATCATTCTATTATAATGGGAAGTCGGAAAAGATAAGTGTTGGCAGGACAAGTGTCTTGTCAATAGCCAACTCATGTCTATGGCCACCTTAGCATCCGGAAAGCCATTCTCCAACCTACCATAAAAATGGAGGATAGGTAAAGGCTGTTAGAGCCTCAGCTAAACCTCACGTAAAAGAAGTCATGTAACAGTTATTTTAAAATAATAATGTAAATAAAACACAAGTCCGGATAAATGTCATTTTCCAAAACTTTATTTAGCATTGACTTTTTAATTAAAATCATTAAAGTATAAACTCTATTTTAAATGTAAAAATAGCTGCAGGGGCAACAGTTTTTCTTCTGAAACTCCTTTGTGGTCAAGTTGTTCTGCTGTCAAAGGCCCTGCTTGTTCTTGGTCTTCCCCATCGTGCAAATTCTGAAGACCAGGATTGCTCCTCGGGGTCAGGCTTTTGTTGACCAGTCATGAGGTCAGAATGCCATGGAGATATATAGCCTTCAGTTTAGGAAAGCAAGAGGGGAATAAGATGAATGTGATGTACTGACAAGACAGAGCTAAAAAAACAATATGTATGAAATAATATGTGACGTTGCAAGTTGCACAAAAACTGGGCCACAATGACCAAAGTGCAGTAGCATTTAAGAGCTTACAAAATGCATGTTTTAAAGAGAAACTGTCATTTGCCATTAATATGATTTTTTTTTCCAAAACAACTTCAGGGAAACAAAATCATTTAGACCAGGTAAAATATTTCCATATTTATGGCAAGTGACAGATCCTCTTTAAAGAAGAACTCCCGACAAACATATTATCTTGTAAACCTTTCTAGATACAGGGAAGGAAATAATTATTTGATTAATTGCTGTTTTTGTAAGTTTGCCCACTGACAAAGACATGAACAGTCTATAATTTTAAGGGTAGGTTAATTTTAACATTGAGAGATAGAATATCCCCCCAAAAAATCAAGAAAATCACATTGTATAAATTAGATACATTTATTTGCATTTTGCAGTGAGAAATAAGTATTTGATCCCCTACAAACCATTATGAGTTCTGGCTCCTACAGACTAGTTAGACGCTCCTAATCAACTTGTTACCTGCATTAAAGACAGCTGTCTTACATAGTCTCCTGTATAAAAGACTCCTGTCCACAGACTCAATTAATCCGTCAGACTCTAACCTCTACAACATGGACAAGACCAAAGAGCTTTCTAAGGATGTCAGGGACAAGATCATAGACCTGCACAAAGCTGGAATGGGCTAAAAAAACAAAAGTAAGACGCTGGGTAAGAAGAAGACAACTGTTGGTGCAATAGTAAGAAAATGGAAGAAGTACAAAATGACTGTCAATCGACATCGATCTGGGGAACCATGCAAAATCTCACCTCGTGGGGTAGCCTTCATCATGAGGAAGGTGAGAGATCAGCATAAAACTACAGAGGGGGAACTTGTTAATGATCTCAAGGTAGCTGGGACCACAGTCACCAAGAAAACCATTGGTCGGGCGAGTACAGAGTATCTTCAGCATGCTCGGTGATATGTTTGAATCACTCCCATGTGCATGATTTGCGACTGTTTGACAGCTTTAATACATGTGAAGAATGCTTGTTTCTTAAGCATTCCTCACATGTATTAAAACTGTCAAAGAAGCACGCTGAAGATACTTGGTACTCGCCCGAGCATACTCGTCGAAAGGGTTAACTGAACATACTCGCTCATCACAAGTGCAGGCCCATCTGAAGTTCGCCAATGAACAACTGTATGATTCTGTGAGTTATTGGGAGAAGGTGCTGTGGTCAGATGAGACAAAAATTGAGCTCTTTGGTATTAACTCAACTCGCTGTTTTTGGAGGAAGAGAAATGCTGCCTATGACCCAAAGAACACCATCCCCACTGTCAAGCATGGAGGTGGAAACATTATGTTTTGGGGGTGTTTCTTTGCTAAGGGCACAGGACTACTTCACCGCATCAATGGGAGAATGGATGGAGCCATGTACCGTAAAATCCTGAGTGACAACCTCCTTCCCTCCACCAGGACATTAAAAATGGGTCGGGGCAGGGTCTTCCAACAAGACAATGACCCAAAACATACAGCCAAGGCAACAAAGGAGTGGAGGGAGTTGAAACTCCGAGTTGCCAATCGACAGCCTCAAAATCTGAATGATTTAGAGATGATCTGCAAAGAGGAGTGGACCAAAATTCCTCCTGACATGTGCGCAACCCTCATCATCAACTACAAAAAAAGTCTGACTTCTGTGCTTGCCAACAAAGGTTTTGCCACCAAGTATTAAGTGTTGTTTTCCAGAGAAATCAAATACTTATTTCTCACTGCAAAATGCAAATAAATTTGTCTAATTTATACAATGTGATTTTCTTGATTTTTTGGGGGGATATTCTATCTCTCAATGTTAAAATTAACCTACATGCGGCCCGTGTCTCTTTGCCATCAAAACACACGGCCTGGCATCGCGTGCCACCAGAGCACACGGCTCAACTCCCACGTGCCAACAAAACACGTAGCCT
The DNA here is from genome assembly GCF_046119375.1 of Phyllobates terribilis. Lineage (NCBI taxonomy): Eukaryota > Metazoa > Chordata > Amphibia > Anura > Dendrobatidae > Phyllobates > Phyllobates terribilis. The sequence continues at coordinate 4,692,659 of NW_027362870.1, read as the reverse complement.
GGTTTCCGCTTGTCACCGAAGCATATGACCCAGCATCCGTATGCCACTGAAGCATATGGCCACATAATCGAATGTCACTGAAACATATGGCCCCGTGTCCATGTGCCACCAAAGTACATGGACCAACATCCACATGCCACCGAAGCTCATTGACCGACATCTGCCTGACACCGAAGCACATGGCTAAATGTTTGCAGCACAGTTAAATCCACTGATAGAGAATATAATGTCATGCTATGGGTCATCTATGTACGTATATAAGAATATGACAAGCTATCAAAATATGAAATTATAACCAAACTGTAGATAATAATACAACCGCTAACATACAGTATGTTATCAGAAAATGAATTACTGGAGAGCTTACCCTCCAGGTCACACTCATTGGCAATTGGTCTGCCTCTGATTTTTTTTTCCACCAAAGCACAAGGCCTGACATCCGAGTACAAACGAAGCACACTGCCCAAAGTCCATGTGCTATTGAAGCACAAAGTCCGACGTCCGCGGGCCACCGAAGCACAAAGAACAGCGTCCATGTGCCATAGAAGCACAAGGTCCTCGAGTTTGAGTCCCACTGAAGCACAGGGCTCGGCATCCGGGTGTCACCGAAGCACACGGCCCCACGTCCAGGTACCACCGAAGCACACAATCCCGTGTACGGGTGCCACCGAAGAACACGGCCCGGCATCTGGTTGCCACCAAGGTGCATGGCCCCGCGTACATGTGCCATTGAAGCACAAGGCACCGCGTACGGGTGTTAGAACTCTCCTGTTAGGTTTTTTCTATCTTGCTGGTCACATGACCTTTTTTGCCTATTTAGTCCTGCTCCGCCCTCCTGGCCTTGCTGGACTTCATTGTAATTTCTACTCTTAAGCTAGCTTGGTGCTTAGTTACCTTTCTCAGTCAGTTTTCCTAGGTCTTCGGACCTTTGTTCTATGTTGTGTGTTTGTCTTTTACTGCTACAATTTCTGCTAGGAGGTGTCCAACTTTATCCCAGTCCCTAGTTCTTGTAGGGATCCCTTTCTTGCATCTATAGGTCTTCGTACAGACTAGCGAAGACTTTAGCGGGTCTGATCGCAGGATCAGGTTCCCCGTTACATCGTAGGGATCTAGCTTATTTCTATTGTAGGGACAGATCTCCTTTCTTTCCTTAGTACTTGTAGCAGATCATAACAGTAAGTCCAGCCCAAAATTATCTCTAAGGAAAGACTTCCAGTTTCCATCATGGTGTCGGTTCAGGATTTGGCTCAACGCCTGCAGGGACTCTCTCTGGAGGTGGCCGAGCTCCAACAACACGTGAGTAGCTGTTCTGGAGCACATTTTGTGGAGCCAAAGGTACGTTTGCCTGATTTATTTTTTGGTGATCAACAAGAATTTTTTTCCTTTAAAAATGCTTGTTTGTTGTATTTTCATTTGAGACCCAGATCCTCTGGTGATGAATCACAGCGCATAGGGTTCATAATGTCACTTTTGCGCAAGGAGCCTCAGGGATGGGCCTTTTTTCTCCAACCTAGTGATCCATGCTTTAGATCAGTGGATAGTTTTTTTTCTGCTTTGGGTTTGTTGTATGATGATCCTGATCGTGTCTCATCAGCTGAGACTGAATTGAGACGTTTGAGGCAGGGATCAGGTAATGTGGAAAAATATTGTTCTCACTTCCGTCGGTGGTCTGCCCAGGTGGGGTGGAATGATTCAGCTTTGAAAAGTTTGTTTCTTGCGGGGCTAGGTGATAGGGTTAAGGATTTGCTGATTGCTTATCCCACACCTGGAAACTTGCAGGAGGCAATGCAATTAGCTATACGGGTGGACAGGAGACTGCGTGCAAGGGTTAATGAGAGTAAATCCTCTGCCATGTCAGCTCCGAGTCTTGAGAGGGTCTGTACTGACATTGGAGAGCCGATGGAGATTGGGGCGATGGCACCCCGCTCTCAGGAAAAAGACCGCAGGTATTCTGAAGGTTTGTGCTTTTATTGCGGGAAATCTGACCATTTTATTAAGAACTGTGTGCAACGTATGAACAAAGAAAAAAAAAAGGTCATGTGACCAGCAAGATAGAAAAAACCTAACAGGAGAGTTCTAACAGTACCCCCTCTTCTATGAGGATCCTCCGGATCCCCTAGGCCCAGGCTTATCAGGAAACCTCTTGTGAAATGCTCTGACAAGTCTGGAAGCAGAAACATCATCCGCCCTCACCCATGAGTTATCCTCGGGTCCGAAACCCTTCCAAGCGACGAGATACTGCAAACTCCCTCTATACCGTCTAGAATTTAGGATGCGGGAAATTTCGTATTCCCCGTCCTCCACCACCGGAGGAACAGTGGCAGAGGCGTCACCATCCGACACACAAGCTCTTTTCAACAGAGAAACATGAAACACCGGATTAATCTTCCAGGAGGTAGGAACCTCCAACCTAACAGCAGATTGGTTAACTACCTGAAGCACCTTAAAGGGCCCTACAAACTTGGGACCCAATTTTTTAGAAGGAATCCTCAACCGCAGATTCTTAGAGGACAACCAAACCATGTCACCAATAGCAAACAAAACCTCTTGCCGTTTCCTATCAAAGTACCTCTTAGATTTTTTGTTAGCCTCCTGAAGATTACCACGCACATCCGTCCAAACTCTCTCCAAATCACCGGAAAAACTCTCCTCCTCAGGCACAGCCGATACCAATTTGGAGAATGACCCAAAAGACGGATGTCTCCCAGAACAACAAAAAAAGGCGAACAACCATACATCCTCTTCTGCTGGTTGTTCGTCTTTTTTTTGTTGTATTAAAACTGTCAAACAAGCACGCTGAAGATACTTGGTACTCGCCCGAGCATACTCGTCGAAAGGGTTAACTGAACATGCTCGCTCATCACAAGTGCAGGCCCATCTGAAGTTTGTCAATGAACAACTGTATGATTCTGTGAGTTATTGGGAGAAGGTGCTGTGGTCAGATGAGACAAAAATTGAGCTCTTTGGCATTAACTCAACTCGCTGTTTTTGGAGGAAGAGAAATGCTGCCTATGACCCAAAGAACACCATCCCCACTGTCAAGCATGGAGGTGGAAACATTATGTTTTGGGGGTGTTTCTTTGCTAAGGGCACAGGACTACTTCACCGCATCAATGGGAGAATGGATGGAGCCATGCACCGTAAAATCCTGAGTGACAACCTCCTTCCCTCCACCAGGACATTAAAAATGGGTCGGAGCAGGGTCTTCCAGCAAGACAATGACCCAAAACATACAGCAAAGGCAACAAAGGAGTGGAGGTAGTTGAAACTCCGAGTTGCCAATCGACAGCCTCAAAATCTGAATGATTTAGAGATGATCTGCAAAGAGGAGTGGACCAAAATTCCTCCTGACATGTGCGCAACCCTCATCATCAACTACGAAAAAAGTCTGACTTCTGTGCTTGCCAACAAAGGTTTTGCCACCAAGTATTAAGTGTTGTTTTCCAGAGGAATCAAATACTTATTTCTCACTGCAAAATGCAAATACATTTATCTAATATATACAATGTGATTTTCTTGATTTTTTGGGGGGATATTCTATCTCTCAATGTTAAAATTAACCTACCCTTAAAATTATAGACTGTTCATGTCTTTGTCAGTGGGCAAACGTACAAAAACAGCAAGGGATCAAATAATTACTTCCTTCACTGTATGTATGCTATGTAGTATTATCGTGTTACAATACTTACTGATCACCTTCTACCCCAGTTTTCAGTGCCGCCTAGGTTCATTAAAAGCTGTTAGAATTTTTCTGCGCACCGCCAAATCTTTGTTCAATTAGTCCATAACCCCAATTTTATGAAACCTTTTCTTCATCCCAATTGAGCTTAATGGCATATGGCTGAAAGAGATCTTCCCCATCAGAATCACCCTACATATAAACTTCAGGGAATCCAACAATGGCTAAAAATTTCTGACCATCACATCACACCGCATTCACCTTTCCATCTTCCGGTAATCAACTTGACAGCCGGCAGCCTACACTGCCCTTTTAGCGAGTCCACTTGTATTCCTATATAGGACAGTCTTGAAAATGGAAAATATTTTTTTCGTGAATTCCATTAATAATTTCTCCTCTGCTTCCTCACTACCTATCTAAGTCTGTCTTCGCTGCCAAGACTTAGGTTAAAAAAAACAAAAAACATCCACGTACTCTGCTTCCCTGATGCTCTTACTACAAATGTATAAGTGAATGACAATGAACACACCCTGCGCTGTGACTAGTATCTCACTGTTCTGAGCTTTCAGCCATGTAGTGATCACCTCTTTCTTATAACACTTCACAGCTTTCAAACACTTTATTAACATGTTAAACATATTTCCTTCCTTACTGCATGCATCTTCATCTCACAATACAGCCCCATCCAATGAATTAGAATAAGACTTACTTGGCTACTGCGGTGCTGCTTGGATTGTGTCCTTGCTGTGACTTGCTCTTGTTTGGCCACTGTTTGCTGCGTGAGACCTCCATGTCCCGGCCACCTCTTATCGTCTAGTGTCCACATCTTGTTGCACCTTGTCGCTGCTTTGATCTCTGCAACAACAGACACTGTGCGAGTATGCGTTCACATGTGATTTCACTGAGGACGCAACAAATTCCTGCCCAAGCCAATTACTCCCTGTACGTGGCCTGTGCTGTGACTACTCACCTAATCCTGGATGCTGTCCATGCTTCCCAACCTAAATTTGTCCTGGCCTCTGTTCCTCACATCTCCTAGTTCTGAGTCCATGATCTGCTCCTGCTATATACTGGTTATGTCCAAGGCCTATTTCTAGTTATAGCTTGTGGTCATGAACCTGATCCCGGCTGTGTCCCTGGTGCCATGATCCTGGATGCAGCTCTTTGCTGTGTCCTAGTTATCCGTCACTCTGCTAACAGCTCCACATCTGGTACTTAAAGGGGTTTTCCAATGAACAAAAGTTCATTTTAATCAATACATCTTGGAATAATAATAATTTCCACAATTGGATGTGTTTAAATAAAATGTTCCTGTGCTAAGATAATTTTATAATGTGCCCCTGCTGTATATGGTGTAATGACCCGACTTCTGTGTGCCACTGAAGCACATCGCCCGAACAGATGCCACAGAAGCACATGGTCTGATGTCCACATGCTGCTGAAGCATGCGGCCTGGCATCTCTTTGCCACCAAAACACACGGCCTGGCATCTGCGTGCGACCAGAGCACACAGCTCAACTTCCACGTGCCAACAGAGCACGTAGCTTGGTTTCCGCTTGTCATCGAAGCATATGACCCAGCATCCGTATGCCACTGAAGCATATGGCCACGTAATCGAATGTCACTGAAACACACGGCCCCGTGTCCATGTGCCACCAAAGTACACGGACCAACATCCACGTGCCACCGAAGCACATTGACCGACATCTGCCTGACACCGAAGCACATGGCTAAATGTTTGCAGCACAGGTAATGGATGAATTAAAAAAAGGGAAAAGGAGAAAAGAAAGTGGGGCGCAGATCTAAGTGTAATATTTTAACAATATCGAATTAGAATTAAAAATTGCTCTCACCTTTGTGGTGTCTTGTTATCCAGCATGTATCCCTGTCTTTAGGGAGTGGAGTAGTTGTCTGGATCTGCTGGCCTGCAGCTCAAAAACAGGTAAAACGAGCTCCTTTGCAGGAGACTCGTCAGAAAGTGCAAGAAAAAGTTTCCAGTTTGTCAGGGAGCGCTTCCAGGTGATTCATTACTTACTCCAAATCTTTCAGGAATAATCCAGTTTATTTTTATATAAACAACGCGTTTCGGCTATACATAACATTAGCCTTCATCAGGTAAAATGAAGGCTAATGTTATGTATAGCCGAAACGCGTTGTTTATATAAAAATAAACTGGATTATTCCTGAAAGATTTGGAGTAAGTAATGAATCACCTGGAAGCGCTCCCTGACAAACTGGAAACTTTTTCTTGCAGCACAGGTAAAGAATATAATGCCATGCTATGGGTCATCTATGTACGCATATAAGAATATGACAAGCTATCAAAATATGAAATTACAACCAAACTATAGATAATAATAAAACCACTAACATACAGCATGTTATCTGAAAATGTATTACTGGAGAGTTTACCCTCCAGGTCACACTCATTGGCAATTGGTCTGCCTCTGTTTTTCTTTTCCACCAAAGCACAAGACCTGACATCCGGGTACAAACGAAGCACACTGCCCAAAGTCCATGTGCTATCGAAGCACAAAGTCCGACGTCCGCGGGCCACCGAAGCACAAAGAACAGCGTCCACGTGCCACAGAAGCATAAGGTCCTCGAGTTTGAGTCCCACTGAAGCACAGGGCTCGGCATCCGGGTGCCACCGACGCACACGGCCCCACGTCCGGGTGCCACCAAAGCACACAATCCCGTGTACGGGTGCCACCGAAGAACACGGGCCCGGCATCCGGTTGCCACCAAGGCGCACGGCCCTGCGTACATATGCCATTGAAGCACAAGGCACCGCGTACGGGTGCCCCGACACACACGGTCCCGCTTACAGGTGCCATTAAAGCACATGGCCCTGCTTCGGGGTGCCACCGAAGCACACGGCCCCACCTCACGGTGCCAAGGAAGCACACGGCCTCGCGTCTGGGTGCCACTTAAGCACACGGCCTCCCTGTACGGGTGCTACCGAAGCACACAGACCCGTGTCTGTGCACCACCGAAGCACAGAGACCCATATCTGTGTGCCACCGAAGCACATGGCCCCGCTTCTCAGTGCTATGGAAGCACAAAGACCAGCGTCCGGGTATCACCAAAGAACACGACTCCACGTACGAGTGCCCCTGAAGCACATGGCCCCTTGTCTAGGTGCCACCGAAGCACACAGACCCACATTCGGGTGCAACCGAATCACACGGCCCCACGTACTAGTGCCACCGACGCACGCAGACATGTGTGTGGGTGCCACCGAAGCACACAGATCCACATCCATGTGCCATAGAAGCACATGGCCCTGCGTCCGGGTGCCACCGAAGCACATGGCCCCGCTTTTCGGTGCTACTGAATCACAAAGACCGGCATCCGGGTACCTCCGAAGCACACTGCTCCATGTACGAGTGCCCATGAAGAACACGGTCTTGTGTCTGGGTGCCACTGAAGCACACAGACCCGCATCCGAGTGCCACCGTAGCACTCTGCCCCGCGTCCGTGTGCCACAGAAGCACATGACCCCTCGTCCAGGTGCCACCGAAGCACACAAACCCGCATCCAGGTGCCACCGAAGCACACGGCCTACTCTTTACGGGTGCTACCGAAGAACACTGCCCCACGTACGAGTGCCACAGAAGCACATGGACCTGGGTCCGTGTGCCACCGTAGCACATGGCCCCGCTTCTCAGTGCTACTGAAGCACTAAGATCGGCGTCTGGGTACCATCGAAGCACACGGCTCCATGTACGAGTGACTGTGAAGCACAAGGCCTCGAGTCTGGGTGTCACCGAAGCACTCTGCCCCACGTCCGGGTGCCACCAAAGCACATGGCCGTGCATCTAGGTGCCACCTAAGCACGCAGACCCGCATCCGTGTGCCACCAAAGCACATGGCCTCTTGTCTAGGTGCCACAGAAGCACACAGATCTGCATTCGGGTGCAACTGAAGCACACAGCCCCACATACGAGTGCCACCGAAACACACCCGCGTCCGTGTGCCCCTGAAGCATACAGACCCGCGTCCGTGTGCCACCGAAGAATACAGACCCGCGTCCGTGTGCCACCGAAGCACTCTGCCCCGCGTCTGGGTGCCACCGAAGCACATGGCCCATGTCTAGGTGCCACCGAAGCATACAGACCCCCATCTCGGTGCCACCGAAGCACACAGAGCCGCGGTCCGTATGCCACCGAAGCACATGGCCCCGCATCCGGGTGCCACCGAAGCACATGGTCCTGCGTCTGGGTGCCACAGCACACAAACCCGTGTCCAGGTGCCACCGAAGCACATGGCCTCCCTATGTGGGTGTCACCGAAGCACAAAACCAGTGTCTGGGTGCCACCAAAGCATACACACCCACATCAGGGTGCCACCGACGCATACGGCCTACCTGTACGGATGCAACAGAAGCACATGGCCCCACATGCGAGTGCCACCGAAGCACACATACCCGTGTCTGGTTGCCACCGAAGCACACAGATCCGCGTCCGGGTGCCACCGAATCACATGGCCCCACTTCTAGGTGCTACCGAAGCACAAAGCTTGGCGTCCAGGTACCACCGAAGAACACGGCTCCACGTACGAGTGTCCCTGAAGCACACGGCCCCACATCTAAATGCCATCTAAGCACACAGACCCGCGTCCGTGTGCCACCGAAGCATACAGACCGGCGTCTGTGTACCACAGAAGCACACAGACCCGTGTCTGGGTGCCACCGAAGCACACAGACCAGCGTCCGGGTGCCACCGAAGCCCCACTTCTCAGTGCTACTGAAGCACAAAGACCGGTGTCCAGGTACCACGGAAGCACACGGCTCCGTGTACGAGTGCCCCTGAAGCACAAGGCCTTGTGTCTGGGTGCAACCAAAGCACACAGTCCTGCATCCGTGTGCCACCGAAGTACTCTGCCCTGCATCCGGGTGCCACTGAAGCACTTGGCCCCATGTCTAGGTACCAGCGAAACACACTTCTCGGTGCTACCGAAGCACAAAGACCGGCGTCCAGGTACCTCCTAAGCTCACGGCTGCAAGTACGAGTGCCCCTGAAGCACACGGCCTTGTGTCTGGGTGCCACCGAAGCACACAGACCCGCATTCGTGTGCCACCGTAGCTTTCTGCCCCGCGTCTGTGTGCCACCAAAGCACATGACCCCTTGAACGGGTGCCACTGAAGAACACAGCCCTGCATAAGAGTGCGACCGAAGCACATGACCCCATGTCTAGGCGACACCGAAGCACAGACCCGTGTCTGGGTGCCACCGAAGCACACGGTCCCGCAACCGGGTGCCACCGAAGCACACGGCCCCGTGTCTGGGTGCCACCTAAGCACACAGACCTGCGTCCGTGTGCCACCGAAGCACATGGACCCGTGTCTAGGTGCCACCGAAGCACATGGCCCCTCGTCCGGGTGCCACCGAAGCACATGGACCCGTGTCTAGGTGCCACCGAAGCACACAGACCCGCGTCCGGGTGCCACCGGAGCACATGGCCCTGCCTCTCGGTGCTACCGAAGCACAAAGACCAGCGTCTGGGTACCACCGAAGCACACGGCTCCACGTATGAGTGCCCCTGAAGCATGCAGCCTCGTGTCTGGGTGCCACCGAAGCACACAGATCCGTGTCCGTGTGCCACAATAGCACTCTGCCCCGCGTCCGCGTGCCACCAAAGCAAACGACCCCCTGAACAGGTGCCACTGATGCACAAAGCTCCACATACGAGTGTCACCTAAGCACACGGCCCCGTGTCTGGATGCCACCAAAGCACACGGCCCCGCTTCTCGGTGTTACCGAAGCACAAAGACCGGCGTCTCTGTACCATTGAAGAACACGACTCCACGTATGAGAACCACCGAAGCACATGGCCCCTCGTCCGGGTGCCGCCGAAGCACATGGACCCGTGTCTAGGTGCCACCGAAGCACACAGACCCGCATCCGGGTGCCACCGGAGCACATGGCCCTGCCTCTCGGTGCTACCGAAGCACAAACACTGGCGTCCGGGTACCACCGAAGCACACGGCTCCAATTATGAGTGCCCCTGAAGCACACGGCCTCGTGTCTGGGTGCCACCGAAGCACACAGACCCATGACCATGTGCCACCGAAGCACTCTGCCATGCGTCCAGGTGCCACCGAAGCACATGGGCCCATCTCTAGGTGCCATCATAGCACACATACCCGTGTCTGGGTGCCACTGAAGCACACAGACTAACGTCCATGTGCTACCGAAGCACATGGCCCCACGTCCGGTTTCCACCGAAGCACATGGCCCCGCTTCTCAGAGCTACCGAAGCACAAAGACCGGTGTCCGGGTACCTCCGAAGTACACGGCTCCACGTACAAGCGCCCCTGAAGCACACGGCCTCGTGTCTGGGTGCCATCGAAGCACACGGCCCCACATACGAGTGCCACCGAAGCACACGGCCTCGTGTCTGGGTGCCACCGAAGCACACAGACCCATGTCCGTGTGCCACCGAAGCACTCTGCCCCGTGTCAGGGTGCCACCGAAGTACATGGCCAATGTCTAGGTGCCACCGAAGCACACAGACCCGCGTCCGGGTGCCACCGAAGCACACAGCCCCACATCCGGGTGCCACCAAAGCACACAGCCCACATACGGGTGCAACCGAAGCACACAGACCCGCGTCCGGGTGCCACTGAAGCACAAGGCCCCACGTCCGGGTGCCGCCAAAGCACACGGCCCCGCGTCTAGTTGCCACCGAAGCACTCTGCCCCGCGTCCATGTGGCACCGAAGCACATGGCCCCTTGTCTAGGTGCCACCAAAGCACACAGACCCGCATTTGGGTGCCTCTGAAGCACACGGCCCCGCTTCCGGGTGCCATCGAAGCACACAGCTCACATACGGGTGCCACCGAAGCACACAGACCAGCGTCCAGGTGCCCCCGAAGCACACGGCCCCACGTCCGGGTGCCGACAAAGCACACAGACCCGCGTGTAGGTGCAAACGAAGCACACAGACCCGCGTCCATGTGCCACCGAAGCACTCTGCCCCACGTCCGGGTGCCACCGAAGCACATGGCCCCTTGTCTAGGTGCCACAAAAGCACACAGACTCGCATTCGGATGCCTCTGAAGCACATGGCCCAGCTTCCTGAACGGGTGCCACTGAAGCACATAGCCCCACATACGAGTATCATTGAAGCACACACCCCTGTGTCTGGGTGCCACCGAAGCACACAGACCCACGTCCATGTGCCAAATAAGCACAGGGCCCTGCGCACGGGTGCCACCGAAGCACATGGCTCCCGCTTTTCGGTGCTACTGAAGCACAAAGACCGGCGTCCGGGTACCTCCGAAGCTCACGGCTCCACGTACGAGTGCACATGAAGAACACGGCTTCGTGTCTGGGTGCCACCGAAGCACACTGACCCGTTGAATGGGTGCCTATGAAGCACACAAAGCTGAGTCCAGGTGCCACTGAAGCACACAACCTGCCTGTACAGGTGCCACCGAAGCACACGGCCCCAAGTACAAGTGTCTGGGTGCCACCGAAGCACACAGACCAGCGTCCATGTGCTACAGAAGCACACGGCCCTGCATCCGGGTGCCACCAAAGCACGCGGTCCTGCTTCACGGTGATACCGAAGCACAAAGATCAGTGTCCGAGTACCACCGAAGCACACGGCTCCACGTACGAGTGCCCCTGAAGCACACAGCCTAGTGTCTGGGTGCCACCGAAGCACACAGACCCATGTCCGTGTGCCATTGAAGAACTCTGCCCCGCGTCCGGGTGCCACCGAAGCACATGGCCTGGTGTCTAGGTGCCACCGTAGCACACAGACCCGTGTCTAGGTGCCACCGAAGCACACAGACCAACATTCATGTGCCACCGAAGCACATGGCTCCTCGCCCACTTTCCACCGAAGCACTTAGCCCCGCTTCTCGGTGCTACTGAAGCACAAAGACCGGCGTCCGGGTACCTCCAGAGCACAAGACTCCACGTACGAGTGCCCATAAAGAACACGGCCCCGTGTCTGGGTGCCACCAAAGTACAGTGCCTCGTTGAATGGGTGCCACCGAAGCACACAAACCTGTGTAGCACCCTGAGGATTCGGCTGCTACAGGGGTATTGCACCTCAACCCAGAGGTGTGATATTCCACTCCCGGGTAAGGATGGAGTGTGGAACTGAGCTCGGTAGGCTGCATGCACTACACACATCCCATTTCCGAGGAGCAGACCGACGGTACTCCCACTTAGAAATGTGCAGGTACGACCGAGTCTGTTCCTGGCTGGAGTGGGAGGGGGGTGGTACATCCCAAGTAGTGTAGGGGCAGATAGGGGGAGCAGCCTGGGTAAAGTTAGGAGCTCATTGGGTGCTGGTCACCTGAGCTCACACATAGAGGGTGTATATAAGGTGGGCACCAACTAAGAACAGGGTCAGATGCAGAGAACAAGTCAGGAGCAGAGGAGAAGGAAAGACCCAGAGTGAGAGAGGAGAGAGAGAGACCCAGAGGCACAGAAGAACAGGACTCTAAGATCCCAAATTAAAACCCCGGGTGAAGAGTCGGCATCAGGGTACCGGAACCCAAGCTGGTGGGGGTAAAAACATTCCCCAGCCAGAGACCGGAGACCGTGGGCAGCGTTTGCCACGGTCACCCACTACATCCACCCCGAAGGCACACCACATGAAGGGTCAGGGAACCCAAGGCCAAGGGTGTCCCAACAGAAGGCCCGAGGGAGCTGGACCTAGGTGGATCACTGGTGGGGACGGCCAGAGAACGGGACAGAAGGAGAGCTCAGGGCCACGCTCCGGACTTGTTTGGGGGTTGGCTGGATCCAGGACCTGGTGGACGCAGCACGGCTCGGGTGGTCACTCGGAGCTGGAGTGACCAGTACAACATCTGCAGTAAGTAAACACCCTTAACTGCATAACCCGACTCTGTCTTCACTGCCGTCTGCACTGCACCACCACAACCCCCATCCTCTGCACCTGTTCCCCCTGAGGCTATACCCCTCCCGTTGGGGGTTATCATCACAAGCTGCACCTGCACCATCAGCCTCAGCGGACCCTGCTGCAGCGGCGGCCACAGTGACCGCATCACAACGGGTGGCGTAGTCGACACAAAAGAACTCTTAATAACATCTGTAGGACTGCCACATAACACTGAGCTTGACGCCCTGGGCACGGGGCCGGGTCACAGCCGCTCGGAGACTACAACCCCCCATCTGATCCGGTGCCGGGTATTCCCCTCAAAAAGGAATATGTCCCAGGGGGCGCGTCAACTTTGGCGTAGTCGGCAGGATTACGTGCCCGCAACACCCGGGTACTGCGTGCCTGAAGAAAAGTGCAAGTTTACCTCAGAAAGAAGTCTCCCGCCGGTTCCGGAGGGTCCACACCATCGGACCCCATCACAGGTCGTGTCCCGCCGATTGTCCGCCATTTCCAGCTTGTTCCCGCCATCTGCAGAGTTTCCCGCCACTGGGCGACGCTTCCCGCCAAATCCGAAGATTTCCCGCCTTGGAAGAGCAGCGGACGCCATTATGGGCGTGCCAAAGGAGGGCAAGAGGCCGCCTCCCATCGTGGGCCGGGACAGAAAATGGCGCCAAAAGTGGAAACCGCCCCCACCAACAGAGACTGTGATGCTGGAGGTGTCTGTCAGCGTGAAAGAACTACCCCTGGAGCTGACAGTCACCGAGTTGCCCCGGGACCGCCCTCGAGGTGGGAGGAGACGAAAGGAGAGAACAAAGATGGGTGCCGCCTGGAGCAGTCTAGAGCGAGCGCACCCGGAGGCAGGAAGCCTGGAGAGGAGCAGCAAAGAAGCTCACCCGGAGATGTCCAGAGAGCAGAGCAGCACCGGCCCGCTGGCCAGGAGCCTGCTGGAAGAAGAGCAGAGCAGCACCGACCCGTTGGTCAGGAGCCTGCTAGACACCACGACCCCGCTAGGCCTAGTGGAGGTCCTTGCACAGCTCCCCCGAGACCGGGAGTGTGCACAAACTGCCCTGGAGGGCCTCGCACGGAGGATGGCCCGGGTACAGCGAGAGATATTGGCGGAATGGAGCCGGGAGATGGCCCAGCAAGCTGAAACCAAGACCCGGAGCACGCCAGCCAAGATGAGGAAGCAGACCGCCTCTGAGGATGGCGCGGGAGGACCAAAGGCCGGAGACGGCGCCGAGAAGGGAGCCGAACGCATGGAGGCAGGTAAAGGGGACGTCTACACCCCAAGCCGGGACACCGCTTACCTGCCCCAGCTCCCCGTCGCAGAGCCCGAAAGTCCCCCTGCTGTGCCCGAAAACGCCATGTCACCGACGCAGACTAGGCCCCAACCGGAAGCCGCCGCCGCGACCCCTGTGACGTCACACGCCTCGACCCCGAGCGTGACCAAGCAGGAAGTACCACCAGCCTGGTCGCAGGGCCTAGAATTCCCGGGCGTCGCATCACCAACAGCGCCCCCTACCTCCGCGGAGCCTCCGGCCTGGCCGCAAGGCCAGGTAGCCCAGGGCGCCGCCGTCCTAACGGTGCCCTTCACCTTCCAGGTGCCCCAGGCCTGGCCGCAAGGCCTGGGCAACCCGGGCGCCACCACCACCGCGCCCGCACCCGTGAAATCAAGGGTGCCGCGTCTGGGAGAGGACTTGTTTGCCCAGCACACGTGGCCGGACGGGCAGCCTTTCATCTGGCCCCAGAAGTATTACGAACTGGAGCACCAGAAGAGGGTTAGGCCCATGTGTGCACCCCTGATTCCGGCTCCGAAGCCCGTAATAAGGATCTCGCCCCCGCTAGCGGAAGCGCAGTTTGAGTGGGACCCCACCGGAGAAGATCTAATGGGGTTCACTCAGGAAACCAGGGCAGCTGCAGCGGAGCGTGCTGAGTGCTGCCGACAGCAGCTCGAGGAGTTTGCGAGGGAGCGGAGAGAGAGGCGGGTCCGGGAACAACAAGCCCAGATGAGGAGCGCGGAGCAGAAGAGCCGGGCCAGGAGAGACCCCCGTGCAGCGCATTGTCCCCGCACCATCGGGACAGTGATCAAGTTCAACCAGCAGCATGGGTGGGGCTTCATCAGAGACCACAACACCCCCGGCGACGTTTTTGTAACGCGCAGAGACGTTGAGTCCCATCTGCCGGAGGGGCACAGAGGTCGTGACCTTTATATCGGGGACGAGGTCACCTTTACCCGGCACAAGTGTGCCAAAGGACCTTACGCCCTCCACGTACACCGCCTGACGGAGGAGGAGTTGCGGTGCGAGGAGGAGGAGCAAGAGGACCCGGACGGGTCTGAAGTTACCACCAGCTATAAGCAAAGAGCAGGAGGAAGACGCCGTTGAGTGCGGCAGAGCAGGTGCTGTAAATAAGTTACCCAATCGGGGTATAAAGAAACTGAAACTGTTGCTACATATATATAGTCCCCGTTGGGACCAGCTGAGTGAACTGTTTACCCGTTTACCCCTTAATCCCACAGGCTGAGGACTGTGAGCAGCCATTCCCTTTCCCTCCTTACCTGGCCGAGGACTGAGAGCGGCCATATCCCTGTACATAGTTGCGCGTCCTAAAGCGCCCCCTACCGGTTTTATAGGAAAACCAGTTTTTCTAAGAGACTGTCGCACTTTTCCCGGACACACGTTGCACAGTGTCCGGAGGAGGAGGAACCAGAAACAAAAGGCGACGAGAATGTTTATATGAAAAGTTTTTATATGATGTTTTTATTATGTTGTTTTATGAAAAAAAAATGTATGTTTGGTGTTGTTTTTTGTCTTACAGCCCGAGGACGTGCTGTGATTTACCAGGGGGGAATGTAGCACCCTGAGGATTCGGCTGCTACAGGGGTATTGCACCTCAACCCAGAGGTGTGATATTCCACTCCCGGGTAAGGATGGAGTGTGGAACTGAGCTCGGTAGGCTGCATGCACTACACACATCCCATTTCCGAGGAGCAGACCGACGGTACTCCCACTTAGAAATGTGCAGGTACGACCGAGTCTGTTCCTGGCTGGAGTGGGAGGGGGGTGGTACATCCCAAGTAGTGTAGGGGCAGATAGGGGGAGCAGCCTGGGTAAAGTTAGGAGCTCATTGGGTGCTGGTCACCTGAGCTCACACATAGAGGGTGTATATAAGGTGGGCACCAACTAAGAACAGGGTCAGATGCAGAGAACAAGTCAGGAGCAGAGGAGAAGGAAAGACCCAGAGTGAGAGAGGAGAGAGAGAGACCCAGAGGCACAGAAGAACAGGACTCTAAGATCCCAAATTAAAACCCCGGGTGAAGAGTCGGCATCAGGGTACCGGAACCCAAGCTGGTGGGGGTAAAAACATTCCCCAGCCAGAGACCGGAGACCGTGGGCAGCGTTTGCCACGGTCACCCACTACATCCACCCCGAAGGCACACCACATGAAGGGTCAGGGAACCCAAGGCCAAGGGTGTCCCAACAGAAGGCCCGAGGGAGCTGGACCTAGGTGGATCACTGGTGGGGACGGCCAGAGAACGGGACAGAAGGAGAGCTCAGGGCCACGCTCCGGACTTGTTTGGGGGTTGGCTGGATCCAGGACCTGGTGGACGCAGCACGGCTCGGGTGGTCACTCGGAGCTGGAGTGACCAGTACAACATCTGCAGTAAGTAAACACCCTTAACTGCATAACCCGACTCTGTCTTCACTGCCGTCTGCACTGCACCACCACAACCCCCATCCTCTGCACCTGTTCCCCCTGAGGCTATACCCCTCCCGTTGGGGGTTATCATCACAAGCTGCACCTGCACCATCAGCCTCAGCGGACCCTGCTGCAGCGGCAGCCACAGTGACCGCATCACAACGGGTGGCGTAGTCGACACAAAAGAACTCTTAATAACATCTGTAGGACTGCCACATAACACTGAGCTTGACGCCCTGGGCACGGGGCCGGGTCACAGCCGCTCGGAGACTACAACCCCCCATCTGATCCGGTGCCGGGTATTCCCCTCAAAAAGGAATATGTCCCAGGGGGCGCGTCACCTGCATCCGGGTGCCCCCGAAGCACACAACCTCCCTGTACAGGTGCCACCGAAGCACACAGATCAGCGTCCAGGTGACACTGTAGTACAAGGCCCCAGTTCTCGGTGCTACTGAAGCACACAGACCGGCGTCTGGGTACAACCGAAGCACACGGCTCCGCATACGAGTGCCCCTGAAGCACAAGGCCTTGTGTTTGCATGCCGGCATGCCACCGAAACACACAGACAAGCGTCCGTGTGCCACCAACGCACTCTGCCCCGCATCTGGGTGCCACCAAAGCACATGGCCCATGTCTAGGTGCGACCGAAGCTCATGGCCCCACGTCCGGATGCCGCCAAAGCACACAGCCCACATACGGGTGCCACCGAAGCACACAGACCCGAGTCCGGGTGCAACCAAAGCAGACGGCCCCAAGTCCGGGTGCCACCAAAGCACACGGCCCCGCATCTAGGTGCCACCGAAGCACACAGACCCGCGTCCATGTGCCACTGAAGCACTCTGCCCCGCGTCCGGGTGCCACCGAAGCACACAGACCCGCATTCGGGTGCCACTGAAGCACACGGCCCCGCTTCCGGGTGCCATCGAAGCACACAGCCCCACATACGAGTGCCACCGAAACACATGCCCCGTGTCTGGGTGCCACCGATGCACATGGCCCGGCATCTGGGTGCCACCAAATCACACAGACCCGCGTCCATGTGCCACCGATGCACTCTGCACCGCGTCCGGGTGCCACCGAAGCACATGGCACCATCTCTAGGTGCCACCATAACACACATACCCGTGTCTGGGTGCCACCGAAGCACACAGTCCATGTGCCACCGAAGCACATGGCCCCACGTCCGGGTGCCACCGAAGCCCATGACCCCGCTTCTCAGTGCTACCGAAGCACAAAGAACGGCGTCCGGGTACCTCCGAAGTACACGGCTCCACGTATGAGGGTCCCTGAAACACACGGCCTCGTGTCTGGGTGCCACCGAAGCACATAGACCCGCGTCCGTGTGCCACCATAGCACTCTGCCCCGCGTTCGGGTGCCACCAAAGCACACGGCTCCACATACGGGTGCCACCGAAGCACATAGCCTGGTGTCTAGGTGCCACCGTAGCACACAGACCCGTGTCTGGGTTCTACCGAAGCACACAGTCCACCGTCCATGTGCCACCGAAGCACATGGCCCCTCGTCCGGTTTCCACCGAAGCACATGGCCACGCTTCTCGGTGCTACCCGAGCACAAAGGCCGGCATCCGGGTACTTTCGCAACACATGGCTCCACGTACGAGTGCCCTTGATGCACACGGCTTCGTGTGTGGGTGCCACCGAAGCACTCAGACCCATGTCTGTGTGCCACCGAAGCACTCTGCCCCACGTCCAGGTGCCACCGATGTACATGGTCCGGTGTCTAGGTGTCACTGTAGCACAAATACCTGTGTCTGGGTGCCACCGAAGCGCACAGACCAAAGTCCATGTGCCACCGAAGCACATGGCTTCACGTCCGGTTTCCACCGAAGCACATCCTCCGCTTCTCGGTGCTACCGACGCACAAAGACCGGCGTCCGGGTACCTGCAAGTCACACAGCTCCACGTACGAGTGCCCCTGAAGCACACGGCCTCGTGTCTGGGTGCCACCAAAGCACACAGACCTGCGTCCAGGTGGCATCGAAGCACACGACCCACTGTACGGGTGCCATTGAAGCACACAGCCCAGCATACGAGTGCCACCGAAGCACATGCCCCCGTGTCTGGGTGCCATCGAAGCACACAGACTCCCTTCCGTGTGCCACCGAAGCACGTGACCCCACGTCTGGGTGCCTCCGAAGCACATGGTCTCGTGTCTAGGTGCCACCAAAGCACACAAACACGCGTTAGAGTGCCATCAAAGCACACAGCCTACCTGTACGGGTGCCACCGAAGCACATGGCCCCACATGCGAGTGCCATCAAAGCACACAGACCCGTGTCTGGTTGCCACCGAAGCTCACAGACCCACGTTCATGTGCCACAGAAGCACATGGCCCTGCGTCCGTGTGCCACCGTAGCACATGGCCCCGCTTATCGGTGCTACCGAAGCACAAAGACCAGCTTCCGGGTACCACCGAAGTACACGGCTTCACGTATGAGTGCCCCTGAAGCACGCGGCCTCGTGTCTTGGTGCCACTGAAGCACACAGACCCACAACCGTGTGCCACCGAAGCAAATGGCCCCATGTCTAGGTGCCACCGAAGCACACAGACCCGCGTCCAGGTGCCACTGAAGCACACGGCTTCACATACGAGTATCACCCAAGCACACGGCCCCGTGTCTGGGTGTCACCGAAGCACAGACTTGCGTCCGTGTGCCACCGCAGCACTCTGCCCCGCCTCCGAGTGCCACCGAAGCACATGGCGCACATACGAGTGCCACCGAAGCACGCGGCCCCGCGTCTGGGTGCCAGCGAAGAACACAGACCCGCATCCATTTGCCACCGAAGCACATGGCCTTGCATCCGGGTGCCACCGAAGCACATGGCCCTGTGTCTAGGTGCCACCGAAGCACACAGACCCGAATCCGGGTGCCACCAAAGAATACAGCTCCATGTACGAGTGCCCCTGAAGCACACTGCCTCATGTCTGGGTGCCACCGAAGAACACAGACCCACGTCCGTGTATACCACCGAAGCACACAGACCCCAGTCTGGGTGCCACCGAAGCACATGGCCCCGTGTCTAGGTGCCACCGTAGCGCACTGACCTGTGTCTGGGTGCCAGCGAAGCACACAGACCAACGTCTATGTGCCACCGAAGCATATGGCCCCGCTTCTTGGTGCTACCGAAGCACAAAAACCGGCGTCCGGGTACTTGCGAAGCACACGGCCCTACATACAAGTGCCACAAAAGCACATGGCCCCGAGTCTGGGTGCCACCGAAGCTCACAGACCCGCATCCGTGTGCCAACGAAGCACATGGCCTTGTGTCCGGGTGCCACCGAAGCACATGCCCCCTGTCTAGGTGCCACCGAAGCACACAGACCCGCATCCGGGTGTCACCAAAGAATACAGCTTCATGTACGAGTGACCATGAAGCACACGGCCTCATGTCTAGGTGCCACCGAAGCACACAGACCCATATCCGTGTACCACCGAAGCACACAGACCCCAGTCCGGGTGCCACCGATGCATATGGCCCGTGTCTAGGTGCCACTATAGTGAACAGACCCGTGTCCGGGTGCCACCGAAGCACACAGACCCGTGTCCATGTGCCACTGAAGCACTCTTCCCCGCGTCCGGGTGCCAACGAAGCACATGGCCCCATCTCTAGGTGCCATCATAGCACACAGACCCGTGTCTGGGTGCCACCGAAGCACACAGACTAACGTCCATGTGCCACCAAAGTACATGGCCCCACGTCTGGTTTCCACCGAAGCACATGGCCCCGCTTCTTGATGCTACCGAAGCACAAAGACCGGCGTCCGGGTACTTCTGAAGTACACGACTCTAAATACGAGTGCCCCTGAAGCACACGGCCTTGTGTCTGGGTGCCACCGAAGCACACAGACCCACGTCCGTGTGCCACCGTAGCACTCTGCCCCGCATCCGGGTGCCATCGAAGCACACGGCCCCACATACGAGTGCCACCAAAGCACACGGCCCCGTGCCTGGGTGCCACAGAAGCACACAGACCCGCATCTGTTTGCCAACGAAGCCTATGGCCTTGAGTCCGGGTTGCACCGAAGCACATGCCCCCTGTCTAGGTCCCACCAAAGTACAGACCCGCATCCGGGTGCCACCAAAGAATACTTCTCCATGTACCAGTGACCAAGAAGCACACGGCCTCACGTCTGGGTGCCACCAAAGTAGACAGACCGGCGTCCATATACCACCAAAGCACAAAGACCCCAGTCCGGGTGCAACCGAAGCACGTGGCCCCGTGTCTAGGTGCCACCGTATCACACACACCCGTGTCTGGGTGCCACCGAAGCACAGAGACCAACGTCCATGTGCCATCGAAGCACATGACCCCTGCGTCCGGTTTCCACCGAAGCACATGGCCCAGCTTCTTGGTGCTACCGAAGCACAAAGACAGGCGTCCGGGTACCTCTGAAGTACACGGCTCCACGTATGAGTGCCCCTAAAGCACACGGCCTCGTGTCTGGGTGCTACTGAAGCACACAGACCCGCGTCTGTGTGCCACCGAAGCACTCTGCCCCGCCTCCGGGTGCCATCGAAGCACATGGCCCCGTGTCTAGGTGCTACTGAACACACAGACCCGCGTCCGGGTGCCACCGAATCACACGGCCCCGCTTCTCGGTGCTACCGAAGCACAAAGCTTGGCGTCCAGGTACCACCGAAGAACACGGCTCCACGTACGAGTGCCCCTGAAGCACATGGCCCTGCTTCTAGGTGCCACCTAAGAACACAGACCCACGTCCGTGTGCCACCGAAGCACATGGCTCCTCGTCCGGGTGCCACAGAAGCACATGGCCCGTGTCTAGGTGCCACCAAAGCACACAGACCCACGTCCGTGTGCCACCGAAGCACATGGCCCCGCTTCTCGGCGCCACTGAAGCACAAAGACCGGCATCCGGGTACCTCCCAGGCACACTGCTCAATGTACGACTGCCACTTTAGCTCTCTGCCCCGCGTCTGAGTGCCACCGAAGCACACGACCCCCTGAATGGGTGCCACTGAAGCACACAGCCCCACATAAGAGTGCCATTGAAGCACATGCCCCTGTGTCTGGGTACCACCGAAGCACACAGACCCACGTCCATGTGCCAAATAAGCACAGGGCCCTGCGTACTGGTGCCACGGAAGAACATGGCTCCTGCTTCTCGGTGCTACTGCAGCACAAAGACCAGAGTCCGGGTACCTCCGAAGAACACAGCTCCACGTACCGTTGCTCATGAAGAACACGGTTTCATGTTTGGGTACCACCGAAGCACACGGCCCCGTTGAATGAGTGCCACCGAAGCACACAAACCTTCATCCGGGTGCCACCGAAGCACACGACCTCCCTGTACAGGTGCCACCGAAGCACACGGCCCCACATGCGAGTGCCACCGAAGCACACAGACCCGTGTCTGGGTGCCACCGAATCACACAGACCAGCGTCCGGGTGCCACCAAAGCACATGGCCCTGCTTCTCGGTGCTATCGCAGTACAAAGACTGGCGTCCGTGTACCACCGAAGCACACAACTCCACATACGAGTGCCCCTGAAGCACATGGCCTAATGTCTGGGTGCCACCGTAGCATACAGACCCGCGTCCGGGTGCCACCGAAGCACATGGCCCCGGTGTCTAGGTGCCACCGTAGCACACAGACCCGTGTCTAGGTGCCACTGAAGCACACAGACCAACGTTCATGTGCCACCGAAGCACACGGCTCCTCGCCCGGTTTCCAGCGAAGCACATGACCCCGTTTCTCGGTGCTACCGAAGCACAAAGACCGGCGTCCAGGTACCTCCAGCGCACAAGACTCCACGTACCAGTGCCCATGAAGAACACGGCCTCGTGTCTGGGTGCCATCAAAGTACAGGGCCCCGTTGAATGGGTGCCACCGAAGCACACAAACCTGCATCCGGGTGCCCCCGAAGCACACAACCTTCCTGTACAGGTGCCACCGAAGCACACAGATCAGCGTCCAGGTGCCACCGTAGCACAAGTCCCCGCTTCTCGGTGCTACCGAAGCACACAGACCGGCGTCTGGATACAACCGAAACACAGGGCTCCGAAAATGAGTGCACCTGAAGCATAAGGCCTTGAGTCTGCTTGCCACCGAAACACACAGACCCAGATCCATGTGCCACCGAAGCAAATGGCCCATGTCTAGGTGCCAACGAAGCACACAGACCCGCGTCCGGGTGCCACCAAAGCACACGGCCCCACGTCCGGATGCCGCCAAAGCGCACAGCCCACATACGGGTGCCACCGAAGCACACAGACCTGAGTCCGGGTGCAACCGAAGCACACGGCCCCACGTCCGGGTGCTGCCAAAGCACACGGCCCTGCATCTAGGTGCCACCGAAGCACACAGACCCGTGTCCATGTGCCACCGAAGCACTCTGCCCATGCGTCCGGGTGCCACCGAAGCACACAGACCTGCAATCGGGTGCCACCGAAGCACACAGACCCGTGTCCATGTGCCACCGAAGCACTCTGCCCCTTGTCTAGGTGCCACCAAAGCACACAGACCTGCAATCGGGTGGCACCGAAGCACACGGCCCCGCTTCCGGGTGCCATCGAAGAACACAGCCCCACATACAAGTGCCAACGAAACACAAGCCCCGTGTCTGGGTGCCACCGCAGCACATGGCCCCACATCTGGGTGCCACCAAATCACACAAACCCGCGTCCATGTGCCACCGATGCACTCTGCCCCGCGTCCGGGTGCCACCGAAGCACATGGCACCATCTCTAGGTGCCACCAAAGCACACATAGCCATGTCTGGGTGCCACCGAAGCACACAGACTAACATCCATGTGCCACCGAAGCACATGGCCCTACGTCCGGGTGGCACCGAAGCACATGACCCCGCTTCTCAGTGCTACCGAAGCACAAAGAACTGCGTCCGGGTACCTTTGAAGTACACGGCTCCATGTATGAGGGCCCCTGAAGCACACGAGCTCGTGTGTGGGTGCCACTGAAGCACACAGACCCGCGTCCGTGTGCCACCATAGCACTCTGCCCCGCGTCTGGGTGCCACGGAAGCACATGGCCCTGTGTCTAGGTGCCACCGAAGCACACAGACCCGCGTCCGTGTATACCACCGAAGCACACAGACCCCAGTCTGGGTGCCACCGAAGCACATGGCCCCGTGTCTAGGTGCCACCGTAGCGCACACACCCATGTCTGGGTGCCAGCGAAGCACACAGACCAACGTCTATGAGCCACCAAAGCATATGGCCCCGCATCCGGTTTCTACCGAAGCACACGGCCCTGCTTCTCGGTGTTACCGAAGCACAAAGACCGGCGTCCGGGTACCTCCGAAGTACACGGCTCCACAAACGAGTGCCCCTGAAGCACATGGCCTCGTGTCTGGGTGCCACCAAAGCACTCAGCCCCGCGTCCGGGTGCCAACGAAGCACATGGCCCCGTCTCTAGGTGCCTCCATAGCAGACAGACCCGTGTCTGGGTGCCACCGAAGCACACAGACTAAGGTACATGTGCCACCGAAGCACATGGCCCCACGTCCGGTTTCCACCGAAGTACATGGCCCCGCTTCTTGGTGCTACCAAAGCACAAAGACCGGCGTCCGGGTACTTCCGAAGCACACGGCCCCACATACGAGTGCCACAAAAGCACACGGCCCCACGTCTAGGTGCCACCGAAGCACATGACACCGCTTCTTAGTGCTACCGAAGCACAAAGAACGGCGTCCGCGTACCTCCGAAGTACACGGCTCCACGTACGAGGGCCCCTGAAGCACACGGCCTCGTGTCTGGGTGCCACCGAAGCACACAGACCCGCGTCCATGTGCCACCATAGCACTCTGCCCCGCGTCCGGGTGCCACGGAAGCACACGGCCCCACATATGAGTGCCACCGAAGCACACGGCCTCGTGTCTGGGTGCCACCAAAGCACATGGTCTGGTGTCTAGGTGCCACCGTAACACACAGACCCGTGTCTAGGTGCCACTGAAGCACACAGACCAACGTTCATGTGCCACCGAAGCACATGGCTCCTCGCCCGGTTTCCAGCGAAGCACATGACCCCGTTTCTCGGTGCTACCGAAGCACAAAGACCCACTGAACAGGTGCCATCGAAGGACACAGCCCAGCATACGAGTGCCACCGAAGCACATGCCCCCGTGTCTAGGTGCCACCGAAGCACACAGACTCGCTTCCATGTGCCACCTAAGCACGTGACCCAGCGTCCGGGTGCCCCTGAAACACATGGTCCCGTGTCTAGGTGCCACCGAAGCACACACACCCGCGTTAGAGTGCCATCACTCGCGTTAGAAGCCTACCTGTACGGGTGCCACCGAAGCACATGGCCCCAAATGCGAGTGCCATCAAAGCACACAGACCCGTGTGTCGTTGCCACCAAAGCACACAGACCCACGTCCATGTGCCACAGAAACACATGGCCCTGCGTCCGTGTGCCACCGAAGCACATGGCCCCGCTTATCGGTGCTACCGAAGCACAAAACCGCCTTCCGGGTACCACCGAAGTACTCGGCTCCAAGTATGAGTGCCCCTGAATCACATGGCCTCGTGTCTTGGTGCCACCGAAGCACACAGACCCACATCCATGTGCCACCGAAGCAAATGACCCCATGTCTAGGTGCCACTGAAGCACACAGACCCGCGTCCGGGTGCCACCTAAGCACACGGCCCCGCATCCGGGTGCCACTGAAGCACACGGCTTCACATACGAGTATCACCGAAGCACACGGCCCCGTGTTTGGGTGCCACCGAAGCACACAGACTTGCGTCCGTGTGCCACCGTAGCACTCTGCCCCGCCTCCGGGTGCCACCGAAGCACACGGCGCCACATAGGAGTGACACCGAAGCACACGGCCCCGTGTCTGAGTGCTGACGAAGCACACAGACCCGCATCCATTTGCCACCGAAGCGCATGGCCTTGCATCCGGGTGCCACCGAAGCACATGGCCCCAAATGCGAGTGCCATCAAAGCACACAGACCCGTGTGTCGTTGCCACCAAAGCACACAGACCCACGTCCATGTGCCACAGAAACACATGGCCCTGCGTCCGTGTGCCACCGAAGCACATGGCCCCGCTTATCGGTGCTACCGAAGCACAAAACCGCCTTCCGGGTACCACCGAAGTACTCGGCTCCAAGTATGAGTGCCCCTGAATCACATGGCCTCGTGTCTTGGTGCCACCGAAGCACACAGACCCACATCCATGTGCCACCGAAGCAAATGACCCCATGTCTAGGTGCCACTGAAGCACACAGACCCGCGTCCGGGTGCCACCTAAGCACACGGCCCCGCATCCGGGTGCCACTGAAGCACACGGCTTCACATACGAGTATCACCGAAGCACACGGCCCCGTGTTTGGGTGCCACCGAAGCACACAGACTTGCGTCCGTGTGCCACCGTAGCACTCTGCCCCGCCTCCGGGTGCCACCGAAGCACACGGCGCCACATAGGAGTGACACCGAAGCACACGGCCCCGTGTCTGAGTGCTGACGAAGCACACAGACCCGCATCCATTTGCCACCGAAGCACATGGCCTTGCATCCGGGTGCCACCGAAGCACATGGCCCTGTGTCTAGGTGCCACCGAAGCACACAGACCCGTGTCCGTGTGCCACCATAGCACTCTGCCCCGCGTCCGGGTGCCACCGAAGCACACGGCCCCACATATGAGTGCCACCGAAGCGCACGGCCTCGTGTCTGGGTGCCACCAAAGCACATGGCCTGGTGTCTAGGTGCCACCGTAACACACAGACCCGTGTCTGGGTGCCACCGCAGCACACAGACCAACGTCCATGTGCCACCGAAGCACATGGCCCCTCGTCCAGTTTCCACCAAAGCACATGGCCACGCTTCTCGGTGCTACCGGAGCACAAAGGCCGGCGGCCGGGTACCTCCGCAACACATGGCTCCACGTACGAGTGCCCCTGAAGCACACGGCTTCGTGTGTGGGTGCCACCGAAGCACTCAGACCCATGTCCGTGTGCCATCGAAGCACATGGCCCCTAGTCCGGCTTCCACCGAAGCACATGGCCCCACTTCTCAGTGCTACAGAAGCACAAAGACCCACTGAACAGGTGCCATCGAAGGACACAGCCCAGCATACGAGTGCCACCGAAGCACATGCCCCCGTGTCTGGGTGCCACCGAAGCACACAGACTCGCTTCCGTGTGCCACCTAAGCACGTGACCCAGCGTCCGGGTGCCCCCGAAGCACATGGTCCCGTGTCTAGGTGCCACCGAAGCACACACACCCGCGTTAGAGTGCCATCAAAGCACACGGCCTACCTGTACGGGTGCCACAGAAGCACATGGCCCTGCGTCCGTGTGCCACCGAAGCACATGGCCCCGCTATTCGGTGCTACCGAAGCACAAACACCAGTGTCCGGGTACCACCGAAGCACACGGCTCCAAGTATCAATGCCCCTGAAGCACACGGCCTCGTGACTGGGTGACACCGAAGCACACAGTCCCACATCCATGTGCCATCGAAGCACATGGCCCAATGTCTAGGTGCCACCAAAGTGCACAGACTCGCGCCAGGGTGCCACCGAAGCACAAGGCCCCGTGTCTGGATGCCAACGAAGCACACGGCTTCACATGCGAGTTCCACCGAAGCACACGGCCCCGTGTCTGGGTGCCACCGAAGCACACAGACCCACGTCCGTGTGCCACTGTAGCACTCTGCCCTGCCTCCGGGTGCCACCGAATCACACGGCCCCGTGTCTGGGTGACACCGAAGCACACAGACCCGCATCCGTGTGCCATCGAAGCACATGACCTTGCGTCGGGGTGCCACCGAAGCACATGGCCCCATGTCTAGGTGCCACCGAAGCACACAGACCCGCATCCGGGTGCCGCCAAATAATACAGTTCCATGCACGAGTGCCCCTGAAGCACACGGCCTCATGTCTGGGTCCAACCAAAGCACACAGACCCACGTCCGTGTACCACCGAAGCACACAGACCCCAGTCCGGGTGCCACCGAAGCACAGGGCCCCGTGTCTAGGTGCCACCGTAGCGCTTAGACCCATGTCTGGGTGCCACCGAAGCACACAGACTAACGTCCATGTGCCACCAAAGAACATGGCCTCGCGTCCGGTTTCCATTGAAGCACATGGCCCTGCTTCTCGGTGCTACCGAAGCACAGAGCCGGCGTCCGGGTACCTCCGCAGTACACGGCTCCACGTACGAGTGCCCCTGAAGCACACGGCCTCGTGTCTAGCAGCCACCGAAGCACACAGATCCGTGTCCGTGTGCCACCGAAGCACATGGCCCCACTTCTCGGTGCTACCGAAGCACAAAGATCGGCATCCGGATATTACCGAAGTACACGGCTTCACGTACGAGTGCCCCTGAAGCACACGGCCTTGTGTCTGGGTGCAACCGAAACACACAGACCCGTGTCCGTGTGCCATCGAAGCACTCTGCCCCGCGTCCGGGTGCCACCGAAGCACATGGCCCCCGTGTCTAGGTGCTACCGCGCACATGGCCCCCGTGTCTAGGTGCTACCGAAGCACACAGACACGCGTCCGGGTGCCACCGAATCACATCGCCCCGCTTCTCGGTGCTACCGAAGCACAAACCTTGGCGTTCAGGTACCACCGAAGAACACGGCTCCACGTACGAGTGCCCCTGAAGCACAAGGCCGCGCATCTAGGTGCCACCTAAGCACACAGACCCGCGTCCTTGTGCCTCCGAAGCACATAGCCCCTCATCCGGGTGCCACCGAAGCACACGACCCCCTGAATGGGTGTCACCGAAGCACACAGTGCTACATGAGTGCCATTGAAGCACACGCCCCCGTGTTTGGGTGCCACTGAAGCATACAGACCCTCGTTAATGTGCCAACGAAGAACTCTGCCCCGCATCCAGGTGCCACCGAAGCACATGGCTCCGTGTCTAGGTGCCACTGAAGCACACAGACCCACGTCTGTGTGCCAAATAAGCACAGGGCCCTGCGTATGGGTTCCACCGAAGCACATGGCTACCGCTTCTCGGTGCTACCGAAGCACAAAGACAGGCATCCGGGTACCTCCGAAGCACACGGCTCTACGTACGAGTGCCCATGAAGCACACGGCCCCGTTGAATGGGTGCCACCGAAGCACACAAACCTGCGTCCGAGTGCCACCGAAGCACACGACCTCCCTGTACAGGAGCCACTGAAGCATAAGGCCCCACATACGAGTGCCAACGAAGCACACAGACCCGTGTCTGGGTGGAACCGAAGCACACAGACTCGTGTCCGGGTGCCACCGAAGCACAAGGCCCCGCTTCTCGGTGCTACCGAAGCACAAAGACCGGCGTCCGGGTACCACCGAAGCACACGGCTCCGCGTATGAGTGCTCCTGAAGCACAAGGCCTTGTATCTGCGTGCCACCAAAACACACAGACCCGCATTCGTGTGCCACCGAACCACTCTGACCCGCGTCTTGGCGCCACTGAAGCACATGGCCCGTGTCTAGGTGCCGCCAAAGCACACAGACCCACATCCGGGTGCCACTGAAGCAAACGGCCCCATGTCCGGGTGCCGCCAAAGCACACGGCCCACATACGAGTGCCATCTGGGTGCCACCGAAGCACATGGCCTCCCTGTACAGGTGCCATTGAAGCACACAGACCCGTGTCTGGGTGCCACCGAAGCACACAGACCCGTGCCCATGTGCTACAGAAGCACACAACCCTGCATCCGGGTGCCACCGAAGCACGTGGCCCCGCTTCTCGGTGCTACTGAAGCACAAACATCGGCGTCCGGGAACCACCGAAGAACACAACTCTACGTACGAGTGCCCCTGAAGCACACAGCCTCGTGTCTGGGTGCTACCGAAGCACACAGACCAGCGTCCGTGTGCCACCGAAGCACTCTGCCCCGCGTCCGGGTGCCACCGAAGCACACGGCTTCACATACGAGTACCACCGAAGCACATGGCCACGTGTCTGGGTGCCACCAAAGCACATGGCCCCGCGTTGGGGTGCCACCGAAGCACATGACCCCGTGTCTGGGTGCCACCAAAGCACACAAACCCGAATCCAAGTGCCACCGAAGCACATGGCCCCGCTTCTCGGTGCTACCGAAGCACAAAGGCCGGCGTCCGGGTACCAACGAAGCACACGGGTCCGCGTACAAGTGTCCCTGAAACACACGGCCTCGTGTGTGGGTGCCACCGAAGCATACAGACCGCTGTTCATGTGCCACCGAAGCACTCTGCCCCGCGTCCGGGTGCCACCGAAGCACATGGCTCCATCTCTAGGTGCCACCGAAGCACACTGCTTCACGTCCAGGTGCCACTGAAGCACATGGCCCACATACGTGGGCCAACGAAGCACACGACCCCATGTCTGGATGCAACTGAAGAACACAGACCCGTGTTCGAGTGCCACCGAAGCACACGGCCCTGCGTATAGGTACCACCGAAGCACACGGTCCGACGTCCGGTATCCACTGAAGCACATGGCCCTCCTTCTCGGTGCTCCCGAAGCACAAAGCCGGCGTCCGGGTACCACCGAAGCACACGGCTCCGCGTATGAGTGCTCCTGAAGCACAAGGCCTTGTATCTGCGTGCCACCAAAACACACAGACCCGCGTCCGTGTGCCACCGAAGCACTCTGACCCGCGTCTTGGCGCCACTGAAGCACATGGCCCGTGTCTAGGTGCCTCCAAAGCACACAGACCCGCATCCGTTGCCACTGAAGCAAACGGCCCCATGTCCGGGTGCTGCCAAAGTACAGGGCCCACATACGAGTGCCATCTGGGTGCCACCGAAGCACATGGCCTCCCTGTACAGGTGCCATTGAAGCACACAGACCCGTGTCTGGGTGCCACCGAAGCACACAGACCCGTGCGCATGTGCTACAGAAGCACACAACCCTGCGTCCGGGTGCCACCGAAGCACGTGGTCCCGCTTCTCGGTGCTACCGAAGCACAAACATCGGCGTCCGGGAACCACCGAAGAACACAACTCTACGTACGAGTGCCCTTGAAGCACACAGCCTCGTGTCTGGGTGCTACCGAAGCACACAGACCAGCGTCCGTGTGCCACCGAAGCACTCTGCCCCGCGTCCGGGTGCCACCGAAACACACGGCTTCACATACGAGTACCACCGAAGCACATGGCCACGTGTGTGGGTGCCACCAAAGCACATGGCCCCGCGTTGGGGTGCCACCGAAGCACATGACCCCGTGTCTGGGTGCCACCAAAGCACACAAACCCGAATCCGAGTGCCACCGAAGCACATGGCCCCGCTTCTCGGTGCTACCGAAGCACAAAGGCCGGCGTCCGGGTACCAACGGAGCACACGGGTCCGCGTACAAGTGCCCCTGAAACACACGGCCTCGTGTGTGGGTGCCACCGAAGCATACAGACCGCTGTTCATGTGCCACCGAAGCACTCTGCCCCGCGTCCGGGTGCCACCGAAGCACATGGCTCCGTCTCTAGGTGCCACCGAAGCACACTGCTTCACGTCCAGGTGCCACTGAAGCACATGGCCCACATACGTGGGCCAACGAAGCACACGACCCCATGTCTGGATGCAACTGAAGAACACAGACCCGTGTTCGAGTGCCACCAAAGCACACGGCCCGACGTCCGGTATCCACTGAAGCACATGGCCCTCCTTCTCGGTGCTCCCGAAGCACAAAGCCGGCGTCCGGATACCTCTGCAGTACACGGCTGCACGTACGAGTGCCCCTGAAGCACACAGCCTCGTGTGTGGGTGCTACCGAAGCACACAGACCTGCGTCCGTGTGCCACGAAGCACTCTGCCCCGCATCCGGGTGCCACCGAAGCACACGGCTTCACATACGAGTACCACCGAAGCACATGGCCACATGTCTGGGTGCCACCAAAGCACATGGCCCCGCGTTGGGGTGCCACCGAAGCACATGACCCCGTGTCTGGGTGCCACAAAAGCACACAAACCCGAATCCAAGTGCCACCGAAGCACATGGCCCCGCTTCTCGGTGCTACCGAAGCACAAAGGCCGGCGTCCGGGTACCAACGAAGCACACGGGTCCGCGTACAAGTGTACCTGAAACACACGGCCTCGTGTGTGGGTGCCACCGAAGCATACAGACCGCTGTTCATGTGCCACCGAAGCACTCTGCCCCGCGTCCGGGTGCCAACGAAGCACATGGCTCCGTCTCTAGGTGCCACCGAAGCACACTGCTTCACGTCCAGGTGCCACTGAAGCACATGGCCCACATACGTGGGCCAACGAAGCACACGACCCCATGTCTGGATGCAACTGAAGAACACAGACCCGTGTTCGAGTGCCACCGAAGCACACGGCCCTGCGTATAGGTACCACCGAAGCAC
This sequence comes from Phyllobates terribilis, assembly GCF_046119375.1. NCBI lineage: Eukaryota > Metazoa > Chordata > Amphibia > Anura > Dendrobatidae > Phyllobates > Phyllobates terribilis. The sequence continues at coordinate 4,661,122 of NW_027362870.1, read as the reverse complement.
ACGGTCCGACGTCCGGTATCCACTGAAGCACATGGCCCTCCTTCTCGGTGCTCCCGAAGCACAAAGCCGGCGTCCGGGTACCTCTGCAGTACACGGCTGCACGTACGAGTGCCCCTGAAGCACACGGCCTCGTGTCTAGGTGCCACCGAAGCACACAGACCCATGTCCGTGTGCCACCGAAGCACATGGCCCCGCTTCTCGGTGCTACCGAAGCACAAAGATCGGCATCCGGGTACCTCCGAAGTACACGGCTTCACGTGCGAGTGCCCCTGAAGCAAACGGCCTTGTGTCTGGGTGCAACCGAAATACAGACCCGCGTCCGGGTGCCACTGAAGCACATGCCCCGTGCCTAGGTGCTACCGAAGCACACAGACCCGCGTTCGGGTGCCACCGAATCACATGGCCCCGCTTCTCGGTGCTACCGAAGCACAAAGCTTGGCATCCAGGTACCACCGAAGAACACGGCTCCACATACGAGTGCCCCTGAATCACAAGGCCGCGTATCTAGGTGCCACCTAAGCACACAAACCCGCGTCCTTGTGCCACCGAAGCACATAGCCCCTCGTCCGGGTGCCACCGAAGCACACTACCCCCTGAATGTGTGTCACCGAAGCACACAGCCCCACATGAATGCCAATGAAGCACACGCCCCCGTGTCTGGGTGCCACCGAAGCACACAGACCCACGTCTGTGTGCCAAATAAGCACAGAGCCCTGCGTACGGGTTCCACTGAAGCACATGGCTACCACTTCTCGGTGCTACCGAAGCACAAAGACCGGCGTCCGGGTACCTCCGAAGCACGCGGCTCTACGTATGAGTGCCCATGAAGCACACGGCCCCGTTGAATGGGTGTCATCGAAGCACACAAACCTGTGTCCGGGTGCCACCGAAGCACATGACCTCCCTGTACAGCTGCCACCGAAGCACACGGCCCCACGTACGAGTGCCACCGAAGCATACAGACCCGTGTCTGGGTGCCACCGAAGCACACAGACTCGCGTCCGGGTGCCACCGAAGCACAAGGCCCCGCTTCTCGGTGCTACCGAAGCACAAAGACCGGCGTCCGGGTGCCACCGAAGCACACGGCCCCGTGTTTGGGTGCCACTTAAGCACACGTCCCCGGTTACTGATGCCACTGAAGCACACGGTCCTGCATACGGATGCCACCGAAGCATTTGTCCCCAAGTACAGGTGCCACCGAAGCACATGGCCCTGCGTCTGGGTGCCACCGAAGCACACGGTCCCGCATACGGATGCCACCAAAGCACATAGCCCCGCGTACGGGTGTCACCGAAGCACACAGTCCAGCTTCTCAGCGCCACCGAAGTACACGGACCGGTGGGTGCCACTGTGCCACCGAAGCACATGGCTCCACATACGGGTGCCACCGAAACACATGGCCTGGCATCCGGGTGCCACCGAAGCACATGGCCCCACATACGCGTCCCACGAAACACATGGCCGTGCATCCACGTGCCACCGAAGCACACGGCCCTGTGTCCGGGTGCCTACAAAGAACAAGCCCCGTGTACCGGTGCCACCGAAGCACAGGGCTCCATATCTGAGTGCCCCAAAGCATACGGTCCTGTGTCCTTGTGCCACTGAAGCACAAGACCCGATGTCTGGATGTCGCTGAAGCACACGGCCCGGCATTTATTTGCCATCAAAGCACATGCATCAGCTTCCGCATTCCAGTGAAGCACCAGGCCCGACATCCACATGCCACCGACGAACATGGACCGATGTCCGTGTGACACCAAAGCATCTACTGGTACAGAATATATTATCATGATATATGTCATCTACGTATATAAGAATATATATATATTCCTCCTATACCCTGTTTACAATGCTTTTGTTGGACAGAAAAAATGCATCTAATGGCAATGGAGAACAGATGGGCATGTTAGCATTTATACTGGATTCCTGACAGATGCCACACAGACTAACGATTAGATTTGTTAATCCAAGGGAAATACACTATTGTGTTTCTGTTGACTTGTTATGTATGAGCATTTCTGTTACTGGTCAAGGGCAGACCAGTATTTGTATAACCCTGATTGTTGTCTTTTATTAGTCTGTGGAACAATTAATGTTGATTACGCTTTGTGTGGACACTGTGGCTTGTTGACTCCCAAGACAGGAGGACAAACTATGCAAATTCATTAAATGCTCAAACATTGAGACCTGAGCGCTGCCCTTTCCCCCAAACCTGTGAATGTGTACTTGCATGGAGAACTGTGACTATTTTAAGGGACATGTGCTTTTGTAGGAGAGACATGGGACAGAGATTGAAAGAGACTTGGAACATCAGCTTGGTAGTATGGCTTTACCTAAAGAGACCCAGATTTGGATTCTACATGATTCTAGCCTAAGGGTACATAGCCCTGGCTGGAAAGATACGGATCTGCTCCATTAACCATCAGAGAGCCCATGGATACATTTGTGGAGACCAGGTTGGGACGATGAAGTCACCTGGCCCCATGGATATGTTGTTTGGGGTTTGCCAGGAGGGACCCATTGGTCGCCTGGAACTCATGGAGACATTCATAAAAGCCAGATTGGGACTCACCAGTCATCTGGTCCCATGGAAACTCTCGGAGAGGCCAGGGTGGGACCCTCAGGTCTCTTGACCTTGTACCTTGATGGACTGCTAACTTCCTAAGCTTGCCGCTACCTTCTCTATGTGGGGGTCCGCCAGTAGCCGGGGCCAACTGATTGAGGTAGTTGACCCTGGAAGTCTCAAAGTCGCAGTTGTTCTATCCCAGGCAGGCGGAGCGGAAGGGTGAGACTGTGTAATGTTGTACCATCTTGGGTATTTGCTGGGACTGTTCTATGTGTTTATTGTCGTATTTTGTGGTTCAATAAAGTATTGCCATGCTGTTTTACCCTCACCCCTGTGTTGTCTGAGTAACATTACGCCCACTGAAGACCCCGGAACTTCACACCATACATTAAATGTTGGATAACAGTTGCTTAACTCCTTAAATGCCGTGGTGAAAAACAAGCATGGTATCTAAGTTGATAGACATAGGGAGGATCTCCTTTTCTCTCAGTATCTCTAAAATGCGCAATAATGGAGTATTCAGAAGTACAAAAAAAATAAAGTGAAAACCACAAAAATAACTTTTTTTTACATTAAAACGTGTTTTGACAAAAAAATCACAAGCAAAAAAATATAAACCTACGGTAATTTATATTGCAGCATCTGTAACTACCCAAACTATAAAGCCATCACATCATTTATCTTGACTGAAAAATGGCATAATAATAATAACACCACAATTGCTATTATTGATCATTTTGGCCTCACCCTAAAAAAAATCCACCAGAATATATTACCTATACTGCATTATAAACTCTGTACAGTTATATAAATAACCAAATGGAAAAGTTCATACCAGTCATCACTCCCCATAGATGAAGCGGAGAACGCTCTGGTGGTCTGCATCAGATCCGGAAGTGATGATTTCGCCATCCGGATGTTACTTGATCTCTGATTCACTGCACAGGTCAGGAAAGATCTAATGACACACTGGTTCAGACGCCTGTCCGGCCAATCTCAGGCTTCAGCATCGGTCACATCTGGGCGGCTTAGTCATCGTTTGTATCTAGAGTGAGTATAGCAGGGGGACGCACATTTGTTTGTTATTTTTAAAAGATCAATGCCAAAGAAAAAATATTGGATAACTCATTTAAAAGTAAAATAATGGTAGCTCTCAGAAAATGTAGACAGAAAAAATATTTTTATTTTTACAAAGTGATTTTATTGAGCAAAGCTTGAAAGCTTCAAAACCTTCTAAATTAGGTAAAGTGCTAAAAATAAAATAAATAACATTTTTTTTTCACAAAATGCAGCTTTTTTTGTTCATCTTTCCTACAAATAAATGGAATTAAAAAGTGATCAAAATGTTGTCTGTACCCTAAAATAGTACCACTTCTTTTTCCCTTTCCAGATTTCTGACGCACTTGTACGACGTATGTGGGGTGATTGTGTACGTGGCCCACTCGTTACAGGGTGGGTGCTGGCTGTGTTATACAGATGGCACCGGCCTCTAAACAGCAGCTGCTGAAAATAGCACCGATTGTTACTGTCAATTTATGATAGCGGCATTTAAATAGTTTTTCACCATGTGGAGAAAAACTATGGGCGACTATTGCTACCAGCCCCCACCACGCACAATAGAATAGTGGGGGCTACTGGATTTGACATTGTTCAATATCTCCAAACAAATTACAAAACATTTGCATGCTGAAATCCCCTAAAGGAAAAATATATAAGTTAAAAAAATAAAGAGATATTGAAAGAATAAAAAAATTAAAAACTCAAATCATACCCTCGTCTCCTCGTTTTCAGCAAAGAAATGTAAAATAAATAAATAAATATATGTATATATATATAGGAAACATATACTGGAACAGCACCATTTCACATTCACTCACGGTGGGTGCCAGGCCTCCAAGCAACCTGTCCAAATTGCATCTGAATAGAAACATGTAAGAAGGCAGCACTCCAGATAAATTACATTTTTAGAAAAAATGGACTTTATTGAGCCCAAATGGCGACGTTTCGGTTCATAGAACCTTTCTCAAGCCTTGAATTTATCTGTAGTGCTGCCTTATTATATTTTATATATATATATATATATATATATGTATATACATAACAGCACATTTGGTAATGTTGCATTTGTAACACATATGATAAACGCTGTAAATAAAAAAAAATGTTAAAAGCCCCAAATTTGGAATAGAAAGCAATCAACAAGCCGTAAGCAGCCCCCCTTGGTATTACTAAAACCAATAGCTTACGCTGGAAAAAAACAAGTCCTCATACAGCTCAAAAAAATGAATTGGTCTCTGAAAATGGCGACACAAGGCAATTTATTTTTACAAGATTCCGGCTTTCTTAACCCCCATCTCCCTGTCTTTGACGTGGGCAAGCTGAGCCTATATTTTTGACAGCAGATGATGGCTGTGTTATTCAGCCATCACTTGCCTCTAACAGCTGCGAATGGAGCAGAGCACCGCCCATAGCTATTAACCATCTAAATGCTGCTGTCAATCTGTGACAGTGCCATTAACAGCACGGTCTGGGGAAGAGCTCTTCTTACTGCGCACTGGCATCACCACGACGTGATCGTGAGGCGCCAGGTTGCCATGACAGCTGGGGGTCTGCTGAAGACTAGTGTTGAGCCACCCCCGTAGTGTTCGAGTTCGGTTCGGTTCGTCGAACACCCGTGTGTTCGCCGAACTGTTCGTCGAACTGTTCGTCGAACACCTTCGAACACCGTTAAAACCAATGGCAGGCAAACAAAAACACATAGAAACACATAGAAAACACCTTCAAAGGTGTCCAAAAGCTGACAAACTGCTCAGAAGACACAACTAACACATGGAAAAGTGACAAGTACATATAGTCATGCGAAAAGAAAAGAGGTGGAGGAGTAAAAGGAGGGGGAGACACAGATATAGGCATGTCATGCCCTTCTAAAATCCAAAAAGTGAGAAGCCGACACGTTCAGTCCGCTCCTGCCCGTGCCACCTCCGTGTCGCCGGGTTTGTGCCAGAGCCGCGGTGAACCCTGACGGCCAGCCCCCCTCTCCCAATACTGGTGCCTGTCCGCTGGTGGGTCGAGCGAGCCCCCCTGTGGTGGAGGCAGCTCTAAGCTTTTTAATTTAAATTGTCTCTCTAATTTGAATAAATACACTTTAAATCCATTTACAAGGATCTATTGGAGGGCAAGTCTCATGCCAGCAGCCGCGTAATTCCAGCTCCAGTAGCGTCCACTAAAGCTGCTGCAGTTAAAAAGCTTTTATAAGGATCGAGCTCGGCTGTCCACCGCAAGGCATCCTACTGCCAGTCCGAGCCCCTATGCCTTGGGGTGCCTCCTGATGCTCTTCACTGAGTATCCCGTGGTCCCGAAGCATTTCCTTTGAAAAAATGAAGTGTCCAAACTACAGGTGGTGTAGCTTGCTTAACAGCCGGGATAATCCGCTGACTAGCAGACCCTGCTACTAGGCACAAAGTATTTCCTGGGCTAGATGCAGTTAAAAATTTGTAATTAGATACTCTCGTTGGATGCTGAGAAAGCATTCCATAGAGTCTCCTGGCACGCCATATATGATTCTCTTAAAAAGCTTGGGGTAGGGGTCTAGGGGACCCTTTTATAGCCAGAATCACGGCCCTGTATCGCAATACGTCACCTAGGCTGAAGATAAATGGAACTGTAGCACCCTGAGGGCTCGGTTGCTACAGAGGTATTGCACCTCACCCAGAGGTGTGATATCTCACTCTCAGGTAAGGATGTAGTGTGGATCAGGACCCGACACCTGCATGCATTACACCACATTGCCGTGGGGCAGGGCGACCAATATGCCCCTGAGATGGGCACAACAGTCCCTGTCCCTGGCTGGAGAGGGGGGAGGGAACACTGAGGAAGGGGAACCCTGTAGTGCAGGAGCAGGGAGGAAGCAGTTCCTGGGTGCATTGAGAAGGGAGTATAAAAGGTGGGCACCATCTTAGTTCAGTGCAGAGAAGTCTGAGCAGAAGTGGCAGGGAGCAGGGGCTCTGCATGAGCTCTGCTCCGGAGGCGGGCCTAGTAACAGAGGCCCAGGCCTGGAAGAGGGAGAAGGAAGGAAGAGGAGCGGAGAAGGCTCCAGGAACGAGGAACGAAGGGATCTCAGGGGTGCGGACGGGCGAGTCGCCACCGCACGCCCGAATCCACCTGCGTGGAGGGGTCAGGCCAAAGGGGGAGACCGGTCCCCGAAACTAGTGGAGGCAGGAAACGACCCTCAGCTAGAAACAGGAGGCTGTGACATTTTATGTGGCGCAGCCCCTCGCTACACCCGCTAGGAAGGCACCACATAGGGTCAGGGAAACTGGCGCCAAGTTTACCAAGAGGAGGCCCGAGGCAGCCGGACAGAAGGGTTGGTAAGAAAGGCCAGACAAAGGACACACAAAGGGGGTCCTGTGAAGCACTCCAAAGTTATCTGGGAGTTGTCTGAGCCCCTCACCTGGTGAGCACAGTACGACGTGGGCAGCCGTTACCTGCAGACGTGGTCTGGATAATAAGAACTGTGAGTAAAGGCCCTGGACTGCATCACTGACTCCGTGTCATTACTGCTGCTGCCCTGCACCATCACCCCCATCCTCCGCATACACTGCCCTGAGGCTATACTCCTCCCGTGGGGAGTTATGCTACGCTCTGCTGCACCCACAACACCAGCCTCAGCGGTCTGCCCTGGAGCGGCGGTTCACTCTGACCGCAATCCACGGGTGGCGTAGTCGGACATTTAAACATCAAAACCACATAAATAGTTCCGCCACTGGTTTGACCGCCCTGAGCCACGGAACCGGGTTGCCACCACGGAACCGGGTTGCCGCCACGGAGACCACACCCACCAGCATCCACCAAAAAGGGTCCGGCTCCGGGTGTCCCAAGGCCCAGGGGGCGCGTCAGAACATTTTCATCACCTTTCACAATCAACAATGGGACAAGGCAGGGATGTTCTCTGTCCCCTCTCTTATACATCCTAGTGACGGAGCACCTGCTCTCATCAATTCGCCATAACCCCAATATTAGGTGGATTGAGGTGGGAGGCACCGAGTACATGTGCTCTCTATTTGCTGATGATGTCCTAGTATATATCACTCAATCACATATATCCATCCATGCTGTTATGGCTGAAATAGATCACTTTGTTACATGGTCAAATTTTAAAATCAATGCAGCGAAGTCTGAGGCCCTCGATGTCTCCCTCCCCAAATCCATATAGGATTCCATCCAGTCCAACTTTCCCTTTGCCTGGCCCTCACAGGGTATCAAATACTTAGGAATTCCTATTCATAGAGACCTCTCCCATCTATGTTATCTTAATTTTGGGCCCTTTATTGAACAACTCCATACAGACCACGGTTGGCAAGTTAGAACTGTAAGATTCACTACGTGAACCACTGGTGTTTTGTGGAAAAGCACATGTACACTGTGTTCCAAATTATTATGCAAAAAGTGTTTAGGAGTGATAAGGGAAGAATTTGTTTGTTTGTCAGTTAAACTCGTTGATGGTGATGTGTGTCAGGGCTCTTTATATCACTGTAAGCAATTGCAGATACCTGTGCTAATTAGTTTGGCAGGTGTGTCCAATGAAAGGCAAGACTACTTAAGAAGGCTGTCTCACATTATTAAGCAGCCTACATTTTCTGCCAAAATGGGAAAGAAAAAGGATGTGTCGGCTGCTGAGAAGCAACAAATTGTGGAGTGTTTAGGTCAAGGCATGACTACAATCAACATTGTGCGATGATCAGGATGAAGTGTCTTGGCAATCAAGAAGTATGTAGCTGATTCACAGTACACACGTGTGCGTGCTGATAAGGGCAAATTGAGGACTCTTTCCTACAGGCAATTACGTCAGGTTGAAAGAGCAGCGGCAAAAAAGCCTTGTCATAGCAGCAGACAAGTTTTTGAAGCTGCTTGTGCCTCCAACGTCCCCCGAACAACAAGATGCAGGGTCCTTCAGAGGTTTGCAGCTGTGCATACGCCATCCTGTCGACCTCCTCTATCCACTTCACACAAGCAGAAACTGCTCCAGTGGGCCAAACATTACATGAAGACTGATTTCAAAACTGTTTTGTTCACGGATGAGTGCCGTGCAGCGCTCGATAGTCCAGATGGATGGAGTGGAGGATGGCTGGTTGATGGACACCCCACGCAAACACGGCTACAGCGCCAACAAGGAGGAGGTGGAGTAATGTTTTGGGCTGGAATCATGGGGAGAGAGATTGTCGGCCCCTTTAGGATCCCTGAAGGCGCTAAAGATGAACTCCATAATGTATGTGGATTTTCTCAAACAGCACTTCCTGCCATGGTTCAAGAAGAAGAACCGTGTATTTCACAGCAAGATCATTTTTCTGCATGATAATGCACCATCTCATGCTGCACATAAAACATCTGCATCTCTGGCTGATATGGGCATAAAAGGGGACAAACTTATGGTGTGACCCCCATGCTCCCCTGACCTCTACCCCATTCAGAACCTTTGGAGCATCATTAAAAGGAGTGTCTATGATGGCGGGAGGCAGTTCACATCTAAGCAACAGCTCTGGGAGGGTATTCTGTCCTCATGCAAAACAATTGAAGCAGAAACCATCCAAAACCTGACAAATTCAATGGACGAGAGAGTTCAGAAGCTCCTTTCGAACAAGGGGTCCTATGTGAAAATGTAACATCACCTAGAATAAAGTTTTGAGTTGAAAACTGTTTGATTTCAGTTTCTAACAACCTGCTAATGCTTATAATTTCAAAAATGACCATTTTTTTGGTCTTTATTAAAATGAAAAGGTTGATCGAAAAGTTTGGGGGATCTAAGAGTGTGGCAACCCAGTAGTCATGATTACTTCGAATTCTGACAATATGAGGGTCATGCTGCAGGTAGTGCAGCAAGAAGGCACTTATGTGTCTTGCGCATCTCGGAGCCCCAAAATTATTTTCCGGGCTAGATGCAGCTAAAAATTATTATTAATTTTAAATTTGGTGAAGCTTTAGTATAGATGGCCTAATAGGATCAGTGCTGCACACTGCTACAAAGCCCAAATTATTTTCCAGTCAAGATACAGATAAACATGATTAGTAATTTTAAATCTGGTGGAGCTTATTATAGATGGCCTAATAGAATCAGTGCTGCACACTGCTACAAAGCCCAAATTATTTTCCAGCCAAGATACAGATAAACATGATTAGTAATTTGAAAGCTTAAAACGGTTGGTAGGGTGATTTTAACCAATCATCAAGCTTTTACTCTCCCCAGGATGACACAGGGGTAGAAAAGTCATTTCGGATCCATGATTTGTTCATCTTTATGAACGTGAGTCTGTCTACATTATCAGTGGAGAGCCGCGTGCGCTTATCTGTCAGCACACCACCAGCAGCGCTGAACACACGTTCAGACAGAACGCTGGCTGCGGGGCATGACAAGATCTCCAAGGCGTAAGTGGCTAGCTCCGGCCATTTATCCAGATTGGAAGCCCAAAAAGAGCAAGGGTCCAGTGACACAGTCGTGGCTTCAATGTTTACTTGGAGATACTCCTGTACCATCGTCTCTAGGCGTTGACTATGTGTCAGACTTCTTGTCTCCTGTGGCCTTGCAAAGGATGGGCTAAAAAAGTGGTGAAATGATTCCGCAAAATTGATGTTACCAGCAGATACTGTGGTTCTGTTACGGTTTGAGTGCTGAACACTTGACGGTCCCACGGTTGGCAAGTTGGAACTGTGAGATTCACTACGTGCACCACTGGTATTTTGTGGAAAAGCACATGTAAGATTCTGCAACAGTCTCTGCTGATACTCCTGCATGCGTGCATCCCTTTCTATGGCAGGAATAATTTCTGCAAATTTACTTTTGTACCGGGGATCTAACAGTGTGGCAACCCAGTAGTCAGGATTATTTCTAATTCTCACAATTCGAGGGTCATGTTGCAGGTAGTGCAGCAAGAAGGCACTCATGTGTGTTGCGCATCCAGGAGCACCAAGTCCCTGTTGTGTTGGTGGCGAGGTAACAATCATGCTTCCTTCCTCTGTCCTCTCCCCCCAACCTCGCACAACAGAAATGTGATCAAGGTCTCCCTCATCTGATGAGTCTTCCATCAGTTCGTCCTCCACTTCTTCCTGGGCTCCTGCACCTTCCTCACTAGTTTGGCTGCTACCATGCGCCCTGGTAAAACCATCTCCCCCACCCTCACATGCCTGCCGCCTTGGTGCTGCCGACCGTCTGGACCTTGCAGATGTTAGCCCTTTCGCATACAACTCCTCCTCCTCTACTTCCTCCACCTCCTCTTGTGCCACCACCTGACTCCAAATTCTGTTTAACATGTGCTCCAGCATGTAAATCACCGGAATAGTCATGCTGATAATGGCATCGTCAGCACTAAACATCTTCGTCGCCATTTCAAAACTGTGCAGAAGGGTGTGTAGCACCCTGAGGATTCGGCTGCTACAGGGGTATTGCACCTCGACCCAGAGGTGTGGTATTCCACTCCCGGGTAAGGATGGAGTGTGGGACTGAGCTCAGTAGGCTGCATGCACTACATACATCCCATTTCCGGGGGACAGAACAACGGTACTCCCACCAGTATATGTGCAGGTACGACAGCGTCTGTCCCTGGCTGGAGTGGGAGGGGGGTGGAACATCCCAGTAGTGTAGGGGCAGATAGGGGGAGTAGTCTGGGTAAAGCTAGGAGCCCATTGGGTGCAAGTCACCTGGGCTCACACATAGAGGGAGTATATATGGTGGGCACCATCTTAGATCAGGGTTCAGTTCAGGCAGGAGGAGAAGAGGAGAAGAGTTCAGCCAGGAGGGCTGACAGGGAGCTGTGGCTCCGGCTGGGCCCAGCTCCAGAGCTACGCCTGCAGAGGAGAAAGAAGTAAGAAGGACCCAGAGAGAAAGACAGAGGGAACCCCAAGAACCCAGAAACAGACCAGAAAGGGTGAAGGGTTGGCGGACACGGGTACCGGAACCCGAACTGGTGGAGGCCACTTATCCTCAGCCAGGAACCGGAGGTCGTGGTCAAGATTTGCCACGACCCTCACCAAATCCACCAGAAAGGCACACCAAGCATAGGGTCAGGGAGCCCAGAGGAGGCTTGACCACTAAGAGACCCGAGGGAGCCGGCCAAAGGTGGATCCCTGGTGGGAACGGCCAGAGACAGAGAGAGAGAAGGGAGCTCAGGACCACGCTTCAGAACTGCCTGGGGGTTAGCCGAGTCCAGGACCTGGTGGACGCAGCACGGCTCGGGTGGTCACTCAAGGCCAGAGTGACTGAGAGAACAACCGTGAGTAAAAACCCTGAAACTGCACCTCAAGTCTCTGACTCTCCTTTCTACAACATAACTACACCCATCATCCACACCTGCTGCCCTGAGGCCAGACCCCTCCCGTTGGGGGTTATACCATCATCGCTGCACCCATACCACCGGCCTCAGCGGACTGTTCTGCAGCGGCGGCTGCAAAGCCGCACTCAACGGGTGGCGTAGTCGACATCCAAGTTAACATCTACTGCCATAGACTGCCACTTAGTTTGACACCCTGGGCACGGACCGGGTCACCGCCACAAGGACTACTACCCCTATCCAGATCCGGCTCCGGGTATCCCCTGAACATGGCCCAGGGGGTGCGTCAACTTTGGCGTAGTCGGCAGGATCACGTGCCCGCAACCATCGGGTACTGCGTGCCTGAAGAAAAGTTCGCATTTACCTCAAAAAGAAGTCTCCCGCCGGTTCCGGAGGGTCCCCGCCATCGGACGCCATCTCGGATCGGTTCCCGCCATTTGCCCGTCATCTGCAGTCTTTTCCCGCCATCTGCAGTGTTTCCCGCCACTGGGAAGCGGTTCCCGCCATCTGAGAAGATTTCCCGCCCTGGCAGAGCGGACGCCATTATGGGCGTGCCAGAGGGTGGTAAGAGATGACCTCCCATCGTGGGCCAGGACCAAGAATGGCGCCAAAAACGAAGACCGCCCCCACCAGCAGAGACTGCAATGATTGAGATGTCCATCAGCGTGGGGGGTCTGCCCCTGGAACTGACAATCACCAAGTTGCCCGAGGACCGCCCTCAATGGGGGCGGAGACAGAACAAAAGAGAGAAGATGGGAGCAGCTTGGAGAAGTCTGGAGGAGCCGTACCCGGAGATGGAGGGAGAGGCAGGCAGCACCGACCCTGTGGTCAGGAGCCTGATGCAAGCAACCACCCCACAAGACCTGGTGGAGATCCTGGCACAGCTTCCCCGAGACCGGGAGCGTGCACAGACCGCGCTGGAGGGCCTCGCACGGAGGATGGCCCAAGTGCAGCGAGAAACGCTGATGGAGTGGAGCAGGGAGATGGCCCAGCAGGCTGGAACCCGCCAGCGGAGCACACCACCCGCAACGAGGAGCACGCCTGCCCCTGAAGAGGATGCAGAAGGGACGGAGGCCGGAGACGACGCCGCAGAGGGAGCTGAAGAGACGGAGGCAAGTAAAGGGGACGTCACTACCCCAAGCCCAGCCACCGTAAGCCTACCCCCGCTCCCCGTCGCAGAGCCCGAAGTCCCACTGATCGTGCCCGTTGCCGCACCGCTACCGCTCCAGACTAGGCCCCAAGCAGGAGCCGCGACCACGCCCCCTGTGACGTCACGCGCCTCAACCCTGAGCGCGGCCAAGCAGGAGACGCCACCGGCCTGGTCGCAAGGCCGAGTGCCCCCGGGTGCCGCCGTCTTCACGGTGCCCTTTAACTTCAGGGTACCCCAAGCCTGGTCGCAAGGCCTAGTGATCCCGGGCGCCGCTGCCACCACCGCGCCCTCAACTTCCACTGTGCCGCACCTGGGTGAAGACTTGTTTGCCCAACACACTTGCCCGGATGGGCAGCCCTTTGCGTGGCCACCGGAGTACTACCATCCCCGACTCCGGAAAGAAAGACCCCTGGATGAGCCCCTAATCCCGGTTCCGGCGCCCGTCAAGATGACCCCGCTCTCGTTAGAGGAGGCGCAGTTTGAGTGGGACCCCGCAGGAGGAGACCTCATCGGGTTCACTCAAGAGACCCGGGCGGCTGCAGCGGAGCGTGCGGAGTGCTGCCGCCAGCAGTTGAAAGTCTTTGAGCGAGAACGGCGAGAGAGGCGGGTCCGCGAGGAGCGGCTGCAAGTAAAGAGTGCAGAACAAAAGAGCCGGACCCGAAGGAACACCCGTGCAGCCCACGGTCCCCGTGCCACCGGGACTGTAATCAAATTCCAACTGCAGCACGGTTGGGGCTTCATCAGAGATCATCACACCCCCGGCGACGTCTTCGTGACCAGAAGAGATGTCGAGTCCCACCTACCGGAGGGACACAGAGGTCGTGACCTTTACCTGGGTGATGAGGTCACCTTCACCCGGCACCAATGTGCCAAAGGACCCTATGCCCTTCATGTACACCGACTGACAGAGAAAGAGCTGAGGTGTCAGGAGGAGCAAGAGGACCCGGACGGGTCTGAAGGGTACACGGAGGAAGGAGCTGGAGGACATCGCCACTGATGTACAGTAGGAGCACTGTAAATAGTTACCCGTGAAGGTACAATAACTGTTACCATTATAGTCCCCATTGGGACCAGTGAACTGTTCCAGTGTGTCCCATCTCCCCACAGGCTGAGGACTGTGAGCAGCCATCCCCTTTTCCCACTGGCCGAGGACTGAGAGCGGCCATATCCCTTGTAAATAGTTGCGCTTCCTAAAGTGCCCCCTACCGGTTTTATAGGAAACTGTTTTTTCTACCAGAGACTGTGGCACTTACCTGGTCACAATTTGCACAAGTGGCCAGAGGTCAAAAATGTTTTATATGAAAAGTTTTATTATGATGAAAGAGTTAATATTATTTTATGATGTGTCCGTAACATTTTAAAAGAGAAGTACCTCCCATAAAGGGATGATTGAAGGTTACTGTTTATATATTTTATATGTAGTGCACTTTAAAAAGCTTGTATGTTTTATGTTTTTGCTCTTTTACAGCCCGAGGACGTGCTGTGATTTACCAGGGGGGAATGTAGCACCCTGAGGATTCGGCTGCTACAGGGGTATTGCACCTCGACCCAGAGGTGTGGTATTCCACTCCCGGGTAAGGATGGAGTGTGGGACTGAGCTCAGTAGGCTGCATGCACTACATACATCCCATTTCCGGGGGACAGAACAACGGTACTCCCACCAGTATATGTGCAGGTACGACAGCGTCTGTCCCTGGCTGGAGTGGGAGGGGGGTGGAACATCCCAGTAGTGTAGGGGCAGATAGGAGGAGTAGTCTGGGTAAAGCTAGGAGCCCATTGGGTGCTAGTCACCTGGGCTCACACATAGAGGGAGTATATATGGTGGGCACCATCTTAGATCAGGGTTCAGTTCAGGCAGGAGGAGAAGAGGAGAAGAGTTCAGCCAGGAGGGCTGACAGGGAGCTGTGGCTCCGGCTGGGCCCAGCTCCAGAGCTAAGCCTGCAGAGGAGAAAGAAGTAAGAAGGACCCAGAGAGAAAGACAGAGGGAACCCCAAGAACCCAGAAACAGACCAGAAAGGGTGAAGGGTTGGCGGACACGGGTACCGGAACCCGAACTGGTGGAGGCCACTTATCCTCAGCCAGGAACCGGAGGTCGTGGTCAAGATTTGCCACGACCCTCACCAAATCCACCAGAAAGGCACACCAAGTATAGGGTCAGGGAGCCCAGAGGAGGCTTGACCACTAAGAGACCCGAGGGAGCCGGCCAAAGGTGGATCCCTGGTGGGAACGGCCAGAGACAGAGAGAGAGAAGGGAGCTCAGGACCACGCTTCAGAACTGCCTGGGGGTTAGCCGAGTCCAGGACCTGGTGGACGCAGCACGGCTCGGGTGGTCACTCAAGGCCAGAGTGACTGAGAGAACAACCGTGAGTAAAAACCCTGAAACTGCACCTCAAGTCTCTGACTCTCCTTTCTACAACATAACTACACCCATCATCCACACCTGCTGCCCTGAGGCCAGACCCCTCCCGTTGGGGGTTATACCATCATCGCTGCACCCATACCACCGGCCTCAGCGGACTGTTCTGCAGCGGCGGCTGCAAAGCCGCACTCAACGGGTGGCGTAGTCGACATCCAAGTTAACATCTACTGCCATAGACTGCCACTTAGTTTGACACCCTGGGCACGGACCGGGTTACCGCCACAAGGACTACTACCCCTATCCAGATCCGGCTCCGGGTATCCCCTGAACATGGCCCAGGGGGTGCGTCAGGTGCATAGGTCCCTGATCTGAGACCACTCCTCCAGCGTGATTTGCCCCACCTCTGGATCTCGTTGGCCCAGGCTATACGTCAGAATGTATTGCACCAGGGCTTGTCGGTGCTGCCACAGTCGCTGCAACATGTGCAGAGTTGAATTCCACCGGGTAGGCACATCGCATTTTAGCCGGTGAAGTGGCTGGCCCAACGACTTCTGTAGAGATGTAAGTCGCTGAGCTGCGGGATGCGAACGGCGAAAGTGAGCACACAGCGACCGTGCCCTCTGCAGAAGGCCATCTAGTCTGGGATAGTGGGCTAAAAATTGCTGGACAACCAGGTTCAACACGTGAGCCATACAAGGCACGTGTGTGACATTGCCCCGGCGAAGGGCCGCACCCAGGTTTGCAGCATTGTCGCACACGGCCTTCCCTGGTTTCAGGTCCAGTGGAGACAACCATTCATGAAATTGGTTCTCCAGAGCTGACCACAACTCCTCAGCTGTGTGACTCACATTTCCCAGACATTTCAATGTAAAAACCGCCTGATGACGTTGAGCCCTACTGCCAGCATAGTAAGGAGGTGTGCAGGATCCCTTCTGCGCAGTTAGAAAGCTTGTGGCATGACCAGACAGGCTTTGGGTGCAGGTGGAAGACCGAGAGGAGGTTGAGGAGGCAGAAGCAGTGGAGGAACTTTGACATAAAGAGGATTGACGCACAACTCGTGGGGACGGCAAGACTTGGACAGCAGCCCCTTGTCCTGCTGTCACCATAGTTACCCAGTGCCCAGTCAGCGACATGTAACGCCCCTGTCCATGCCTACTCGTCCAAGTGTCTGTGGTGAAATGCACCCTGTCACACACAGAGTTTCTCAAAGAAGCGGTGATGTTGTGTGCGACATGCTGGTGGAGCGCAGGCACACCTTTCTTTGAGAAGTAGTGCCGACTGGGCATCTGGTACTGGGGCACTGCGACGGACATAAGGTCTCGAAAATCCTCTGTGTCCACCAGGCGGAAAGGCAGCATTTCTGTAGCCAAGAACTTGCAGATGGTGAAATTCAACCTCTTAGCTTTCTCATGGCTAGGAGGAAATGGTCTTTTACTTGTCCACATCTGAGGGACCGAGGGCTGGCTATTGTGCTTAGACGGGGTTGATAAGGGTGTCCCCGGCAAACTGCCGGTCTGTGAGGAAGATGCAGGCGGACATGTTAGGTTGCCTTGATCCAAAGGTGGTGCTATCGATGTCGGACAGCGCTCAACACCAGCTGGTGTTACCACCTCCAAAGAAAATGATGACCTGCCAATCACGCTGGCTGTTGCGGGTAAAGAGGTGGCAGGTCTGCGCCCCAAAACAGGTGTGACTGCTGTCCCCCCAGTCACAGAGGATGAAGAGGCCGCGGATGCACAAGATATGGCAGACGGTGGTTGGCCCGGCTGGCTAGGCCGCATTGTAGCACACTGAGCTTCCCACTGCAACTTATGCTTCATGTCCATGTGCCGGTTCATGCATGAAGTACTCAAACTATGTATTTTTTGGCCTCTACTTAGCTTTGGCTGACAAATGTTACAGATAACACGAGTTGGGTCATCTTTATCGATCTGAAAAAATGCCCAGGCTATGCAAGGCTTAGCACCCATGCGACCTGAAGAGCCACCACGACTTGTGGTGAGAGGCAGAGTTGTGTTTGAGGATGCAGTTGTTGACGTGCTTCCAGTACTACGTCTCTGTCCAGGAAGGCGCAACCTGACCTCGTCGTCACTAGCATCTTCCTCCACCTCCTCTGCTGACCTCATCTCTTGGCTGACTGTGGGTTGACAGTAAGTGGGATCTCCAACCTCATCATCATCACCCTGTGCGTTATCACACCCGTCGTCCTCAGAGCCAACCTGTTCCTGCCCTGACAAAAAACTAAAGTTGTCGCTCCAATCAGGTATTTGAGTCTTATCATCGTCTTCCTCATTGTCTCCACCAACAGGAGTTACAGTTTGGGAATGAGGGTCTACATTATGGTCAGAACCTTCTGCGTCTGGTCCTGGATCCGACTCATAAAGATTCTGGGCATCAGTGCAGATCATTTCCTCGTCTGGATTCACAGAAGCGCTGGAGTCGACCTCTGATTTCCCAGGCTATAGTATGAGTAAACAGCTCTGCAGACTCAACCATCTGTTCTACCTCATACTCAGACGGGCAGCTGGAGATTTGGGAGCTGTGAGGAAGCAAGTGCGATTGGGGTGACACCTTTGAGGACTGGAGTATTTGTGATGTTGAAGTTGATGTGGAGGAGAGCCCACTTAAAGGAGCACTTGATATCCGTTGAAGCACCTGCTGTTTTTGTGCCTCATCTGGAATTTGTAGCGATTGGCGTGGCCGTAAGAAAGGGATCTTATCACATTGTCCGCTAAAAGAAGTAGACATTTTAGTTTGGCTGGAAGATGGTCTTTCTTCTGCAGATGTTACTGTTGCTTTAACACCTACCCCACGGACACAACCTTTTTTCCCCTTCCCAACACGCCTATTCCCCTTTCCACCAGCAGCAGGCCTTTTTCCACTCATTTTGGTGGTTAACTAATTAACAACTCTGGAGTTGTTTGCACAAAAAAACAATGGATGGGAACCGAGCAGAGCTGAGTGGCCAAACTGTGGTATTAGGCCAAAACTATTGGCTGGGTTAGATGCAGAAAAAAATTATATTTGATTTGCAACCTGATGGAGGTCAGTATAGATGGACTAATAGAGAAAGTCCCACACACTGCTAGAAGGCCAAATATTTTTTCAGAGCTAGATGCAGATAAAAATTATTTTTAATTTGCAACCTGATGGAGGTCAGTATAGATGGACTAATACAACAAGTCCCACACACAGCTAGAAGCCCAATATTTTTTCAGAGGTAGATGCAGAAAAAAATATATTCAGTTTGCAACCTGATGGAGGTCTGTATAGATGGACTAATACAACAAGTCCCACACACAGCTAGAAGCCCAATATTTTTTTCAGAGGTAGATGCAGAAAAAAATATATTCAGTTTGCAACCTGATGGAGGTCAGTATAGATGGACTAATACAACAAGTCCCACACACAGCTAGAAGCCCAATATTTTTTCAGAGGTAGATGCAGAAAAAAATATATTCAGTTTGCAACCTGATGGAGGTCTGTATAGATGGATTAATAGAACAAGTCCCACACACAGCTAGAAGCCCAATATTTTTTCAGAGGTAGATGCAGAAAAAAATATATTCAGTTTGCAACCTGATGGAGGTCAGTATAGATGGACTAATACAACAAGTCCCACACACTGCTAGAAGCCCAATATTTTTTCAGAGCTAGATGCAGAAAAAAATTATATTCAATTTGCAACCTGATGGAGGTCAGTATAGATGGACTAATAGAATGATGCTATGCCCAAAAGATTTTACTTCACTAGGTGCAGTAAAAAAATTGGTATTCTATACACAGGTGGTATATCTTGCAACACAGATAGGCTACTCCACTGACTAACACACTCTGCAATAGGCCAAAAAGGATTAGCTTTGCTAGGTTCAGCCAAATGCTGAGAAAAAAAGTTGCACAGCACTGGCACAGACCTGCCTGGCAAAAACTGATAGGAACTGATGTAACCTAGTCCTGAAAAGGACTCCAATTACAATTAGTCTTTACTCCCACAACCTATCTATTTAAGAGCACAGACCTGCCTGATAAAAGTCGTAGGAAATGCTGTAACCTAGTCCTTAAAAGGACTGCAATCACAACTATTCCCTACTCCCAAGCTATCTGTAGATTTGTGCGAAAATTGGCTTGAAATTAACAAGGTATAGCGCACACAGCAACAGCGGTGCCGTCTAACACGCAGCTGCAGCAGTGAGAAAATGGTGGCGACGGGGAAAATGGCTTGGTCTTATAGGGCAAGGACATGTGACATACACTGCCAATGACACATGCCCTTGCTTGTGTGAAAAAAAGCACTTCGCTCCGTGTGTGCGCTGCTGATAGGCTGACAGATTGCACCTCCCCACTGTAAATGCGGGAAAGAGAAAAAAAAATGGAGATCTTCATTGTTCCTGCAGAGATCCATCCCCTGCCCCTCCCCCCACCCCGCTGTACACTCAAACTGCGTATTAACATTAATTTTCATCATTACTGAGAAAAAATCCAGTTATGATTTTGGTGCACGAACAGTTATCGAACATAACCTTGAACAGCCGAATTTTTCTCAAATTGTTCGTTTTCGCCGAACGGCTCGAACACTGCCCAAAACAGCTCGAATTTGAGATTGGCGAACAGTTCGAGTAGAACAACGCTCATCTCTACTGAAGACCCCAGTTGCTCGCCAGTACTGACAGTACTCCGGTGTACGCCAGATTCTAGTTGGCGTTCATAGGAGATCGGAGACAGTGATTTTTTTCTATATACAGCAATATAGCGGCATTGCTGTATAAAGTACAAGCGATCAGAAGATCAGACTAACAATTACAATGAAAAGAAAAAAATATTAAAAAAAAAATAAAATAAAAAAATAAAAGTTCCAATCACCCTCCTTTTCCCTCATTAAAAATAAATAAAAAAATCAAAATTTACACATAGTGTGGTATCGTGATTTCTGTATCAAAATATAAAATGAATTAATCTGATCAGTAACAGCGTAATGAGAAAAAAATGCAACATGAGGCGATGGAAACATCATATGTACCCCAAAATTGTATCAATAAAAACATCAGCTCAGGGCGCAAAAAGCGAATCCCTCGCACAGCCCCATCCACCAACACTTGGAAACCTATCGCGTCTCAAAAAATGACAACACAAGGGATTTTTTTTATTTTACAAATTTCTGATTTGTTTTCTACACTTAAAGTAAAAACGATGTATGTTTGGTATTGGTGAAATGGTACTGCCCCGGGAATCATATTGTCAGGACATTGTGACCATATAATGAACGCTGTATATAATAAATACTGAGTTGGGGGATTGCGCTTTTTTCACTGCAGTTGGAATTTATCAGAAGATAAAATGGTGACATTCAATAGCAGAACTCGTCCCCAATAAACAAGTCGTCATACGGCGATATCAGCGGAAACATCAGAAAGTGACGGGAAGAAGGGAGGAGAACAGCGAAAACGCAAGAACTGATAATCGCCGGGAAGTGAAGGGGAAGCAGGAAATTCTACTAATCAGTTTGGTAACAGCCGCCATCATGCCACCGGAGAACCAGCACCGGACATTATTACCGGCCAATAAACCCCCAAACACAACGATCTGTTATTATTCCTTTATTCCTCGGCCCCTGGATGCAGATTATATGGACAAGTGACTGGAGCCATTAATAAGAGGAAATCACTCAGCAGATAACGAGCCGCCGTACGGATCCACCGACAGAAGAAGGAAAAGTGATGGAGGAGACATAACAGGGCGGAAATCAGAGCTGTCAGGAAGGGGTTAAAGGGCATTTATTCCATTAGTAGGAATATGGTATCTATAGATTTGGTGTCAGCTGAATCCCCCAGAATAACCCAGCAGTGCAGAGACCCCCATCCTCCATGTATGTATGTAGACTGCTATCTATAGACACACATACATCCACAATGCCCACAGCTCGTACATCGCACAGCCTCAGCCGGGGGCTCCACCACCCGGCAGCACAGACCCCGCTCACCACCTCAGACCCCCGGGGTGAGCGCTCATATCGCTGCTGGCTCTGCTCCACCGTCCTCAGCAATTTGGTGACATCCGCGGTGATGGGAACACTGCGCGCAGGGCGTGGCTTCTCACTGTAACAGACACTGACGTGTTGTCATGGAGAACTCAGGGGCGTGGTCTCTATAATGGGCGGAGTCTCCTGGGAATGGGCGGGGCCTCCGGTTTATAGTGTTCTGCACGTAATAGGAAGTAGCAGCAGTGCATGCTGGTCTATACAGTGTAAGATCCGTCCTGCTGCTGCTGCTCGGGGAAGATGGAGAGGGACAGAGAGCAAAAGGACAGATCTGTGAGAGGAGAGAGAGATGAGAATCTGTGTGAGAGGGGACATCATGGGGGCAGTCTGTAATAGTGGGGGGACTATGAGGAGCCTGCTGTATGAGAGGGGACTATGGGGAACAGGCTGTATGAGAGGGAGCTATGGAGAAAGTGGGGGGCTATGAGGAGCTGGCTGTATGAGAGGGGACTATGGGGAAAGTGGGGGGACTATGAGGAGCTGACTGTATGAGAGGGGACTATGGGGAACAGGCTGTATGAGAGGGAGCTATGGAGAAAGTGGGGGACTATGAGGAGCAGGCTATATGAGAGGGGACTATGGAGAAAGTGGGGGGACTATGAGGAGCAGGCTGTATGAGAGGAAAGTGGGGGGACGATGAGCATCAGGCTGTATGAGAGGGGACTATGGGGAAAGTGGGGGGACTATGAGGAGCAGGCTGTATGAGAGGAGACTATGGGGAACAGGCTATATGAGAGGGAGCTATGGAGAAAGTGGGGGACTATGAGGAGCAGGCTGTATGAGAGGGGACTATGGAGAAAGTGGGGGGACTATGAGGAGCAGGCTGTATGAGAGGAAAGTGGGGGGACGATGAGCATCAGGCTGTATGAGAGGGGACTATGGGGAAAGTGGGGGGACTATGAGGAGCAGGCTAAATGAGAGGAGACTATAGAGAAATTGTGGAGACTATGAGGAGCAGGCTGTATGAGAGGAAACGGGAAAGTGGGGGAACGATGAGCGTCAGGCTGTATGAGAGGGAACTATGGGGAAAGTGGGGGGACTATGAGGAGCTGACTGTATGAGAGGGGACTATGGGGAGCAGGCTGTATGAGAGGGGACTATGGAGAAAGTGGGGAACTATGTGGAGCAGGCTGTGTGAGAGGGGACTATGGGGAAAGTGGGAGGGCTATTGGGAACAGGCTGTATGAGATGGAGCTATGAGGAAAGCGGGGGGATATGAGGAGCTGGCAGTATGAGAGGGGACTGTGGGGTCGATGAGCATCAGCCTGTATGAGAGGGGACTATGGGTTAAGTAGGGAGATTATGAAGAAAAGACTATGAGAAGGGACTATGGGGAAAGTGGGTGGACTATGGGGAATAGGCTGTATGACAGGGGACTATGGGGAAAGTGGGGGGACTCTGGGGAGCACACTGTATGAGAGGGAACTATGGAGAAAGTGAGGGGACTATGGGGAACAGACTGCATGAGAGGGGACTATGGGGGAACTATGAGGAGCAGGCTGTATGAGATGGGACTATGGGGAAAGTGGGGGGACTATGGAGAGTAGGCTCTATGAGAGGGGACTATGGGGAAAGTGGGGGACTATGAGGAGCAGGATGCATTAGAGGGGACTATGGGGAAAGTGGGGGTACAATAGGGAACAGGCTGTATGAGAGGGAACTATGGGGAAAGTGGGGGGACTATGGGGAGCAGGCTATATGAGAGGGGACTATGGGGAAAGTGGGAGGACTATGAGCAGCAGACTGTATGAGAGGGGATTCTGGGGAAAGTAGGGGGACTGAGGAGCAGGTTGTATGAGAGGAAATTGAGGCAAGTAGGGGGGACTATGAGGAGCAGGTTGTATGAGGTGACTATGGGGAAAGTGGCAGGACTACAAGGAGCAGGCTGTATGAGAGAGGACTACAAGGAAAGTGGTAGGACTATGTAGAGCAGGCTGTATGAGAGGAGACTATGGGGAAAGTGGGGGGACTATAAGGAGCAGGTTGTATGAGGGGACTATGGGGAAAGTGGAGGGACTATGAGGAGCAGGCTGTATGAGAGGGGACTATGGGGAAAGTGGGGGGACTATGAAAAGCAGGCTGTATGAGGAAACTATGGAGAAAATTGGGGACTATGAGGAACAGGATGTATGAGAGGGGACTATGGGGAAAGTGTGGGGACTATGAGGAGCAGTCTGTATGAGGGAACTGTGGGGGTACTATGGGGAGCATGCTGTATGAGAGGGGACTATGGGGAAAGTGGGATGACTATGAGGAGCAGGATGTATTAGACGGGACTATGGGGAAAGTAGGGGGACTGAGGAGCAGGCTGTATAAGAGGGGACTAAGGGAAAGGTGGGGGGACTATGAGGAGCAGAATATATGAGAGGGAAGTGTGAGGCTCCATTGGGAGTTCTCTGAGAGGAGGGACTAAAGGAAAAATGAATGGAGGGTATATGGGGAGTTTTCTGTGAGAAGAGGGACTATGGAGCATGTGGGGAACATTAGGGAGTGGTCGGTGAGTAAAAAGCTTTGGGTAAATTGAGGGACCATAGCTGGTGTTCTGTGAGAGACGGGATTATGGAGAAAGTGGGGGAACTATGAGGAGTGGTCTGATAGAGCGAACTATGGGGAAAGTGAAGGGACCATGTGGAGGGGTTTGTGAGAGACGGTACTATGGGGAAACCATAGGACATGGTCTATGAGACGAGGCCTATAGAGAAGTGGAAGATGAGGGTCTGTAAGAGATCAGAGACTTCGGGGACACTCTGTAAAAGTAGGGGTACCACAGGGAGGCGTCAGTTAATTTGGCCAGTGCGGAATGAGGGAAACCATGGTGAGCGGTCTCTGGTGGGGACCGTTGGAAGCAGTTTGTGTTAAATGAGAGACAATCGGGATCACTAGATAAGAGGAGTGACTGAGAAGAGCGGTCAGGTGCCCATCATATAGATTAATGGCGCAGTGTACGGCATGTGCTGTGATGAATATAAAGTCTGCACTGTTGCATCATGATGTTGTTTATGGGGGTCTGTCTGATAAGTGACAGTGAGCCCTGGACCCAGAGGTACAAACCCACTGCCCGCCGTCCCTGCCCCCCAGTTCTAAATTATCCTAGGTACAAGCCCGCTGCACACAGCTCCTGCCCCCCAGTTCTGCATTACCCAAAGTACAAGCCCCCTGCACACAGACCCTGCCCCTCATTTCTGCATTACCCAAGGTGCAAGACCCCTGCACACATCTTCTGCCCCCATTTCTCCATT
The DNA here is from genome assembly GCF_046119375.1 of Phyllobates terribilis. Lineage (NCBI taxonomy): Eukaryota > Metazoa > Chordata > Amphibia > Anura > Dendrobatidae > Phyllobates > Phyllobates terribilis. The sequence goes on along the minus strand of NW_027362870.1, from coordinate 4,636,457 downwards.
ACCCAAGGTACAAGCAAGCCCCCTACAAACAGTCCCTGCTTGCCAGTTCTGTATTACCGAAGGTACAAGTCCCCTGAACACATTCCCTGCCCCCCAGTTCTGCATTACCCAAGATACAAGACCTCTGCACACAGCTCCTGCCCCCCAGATCTGCATTACCTAAGATACAAGCCCCCTGCACACAGCCACTGCCCCCAGTTCTGCATTACCCACAGGTACAAGCCCCCTGCACACAGCCCCTGCCCCTCAGTTCTGCATTACCCAAGGTACAAGCCGCTGCACACAGCCTCTGTTTGTCAGGGCACGGAAAACCCACCAGGAGGCAGTAAACCTCATATGCTATCCAGGGGTGTACATAGAAATCATGGGGCCCCATAGCAGAAGTTCTAATTGGGCCCCCCCCCCCTCCCAAAAAAAAATTGTTGGGGTCACAGGGGAGCATATCTCATAACTTTCCAGCCTTTACATAGTAATTTCCTCCTGCTGAAGTCCTAGATTCATTTTGCATTACCCCCATAAAGTATGATGCCAACAAAACAAAAGTACCCCCCCAAACACAGAATGATACCCCCATGGTGAATTCCTCTACATTAACCTCCACATGCACAGTATAATTACTCTATTGTACCCCACCTCAACTCCCATGGCAATGTATGGTGACCCCGACACAGTATGATCCCCCAGCTGTGACCCCCATACAGCCCTTCATGCAGTATAATGGACCTACATACAGTATGATGGCCCCACACCTCTCCACAATGTATAATGGCCCGCACTAGCCCTCCACACAGCATTATGGTACCCACACAGGGCTGCCACCAGGAATTACAGGGCCCCATACTGGCTACATTTTTGGGCCCCCTTGAGACTCTGCCCAGGCTCCACCCCAGCTCCGCCTCAACCCCTCGAACGTTCCACAGTCCCACCGCCCACTCTTGGAAAAACTCTACTTTCTGCACCACGTCTTCACCAATCACACATTAACAGTACCCATTGAACCCCAGCTCACATATACAGTACAGACCAAAAGTTTGGACACACCTTCTCATTTAAAGTTCCATAATTCATAGTTTTGATGCCTTCAGTGTGAATGTACAATTTTCATAGTCAAGAAAATACAGAAAAATCTTTAAATGAGAAGGTGTGTCCAAACTTTTGGTGTGTACTGTATACAGGGTGGTCCAAAAGTAGGTGGACAGAAAGTGTAATAAGGTTATGAAGGGACAGATTTAACAAACATGGTGTAAAGTGAAACTGGCTCATTTGCCCTTAGCAACCAGTCAGATTCCACTTTTCATTACTCACAGACTCTTTGGAAGATGAAAGGTGGAATCTGATTGGTTGCTAAGGGCAACTGAGCCAGTTTCACAGATCTAGTTTTCAAAGATAGATCTCCCCCAAATCTGTTTTCTTTTCAGATAACACATAATGGCAAATAATTTAAATACAGATCAAAGAAAATGGATTTTAACAGAGTATTGGAAATCTCAAAATGCTGAAACCGTTAGAGCAAATTGGGTTGAAACATTTGGTACTCAAGCCCCAAAGAGACAAACCATTTACCGCATTCGTGACAAATTCAATGCCACTGGCTCAATCCTTAATGCTCCAAAAACTGGTCGACCCAAAACAGTCTGTACAGAAAATAATAAACAACTTGTTGCTGAAACATTTGTTCAGAGTCCAAAAAAGTCCAGAAGAGCCTCTTTGGAATTGGGAATTTCACAAGCTTCTATCATGTGAATCCTGAAATCTATTGGGTGGAAAGCTTATCGTCCACGTCTAATTCATGGTTTATTGGAAGATGATCCAGACAGGCGGCTGCAATTTAGTGTTTGATAAATCTCCCCCTTCATAACCTTATTACACTTTCTGTCCACCTACTTTTGTACAACCCTGTGTATATATATATATATATATATATATGTGTATATATATATATATATATATATATATACACTGCTCAAAAAAATAAAGGGAACACTCAAACAACACATCCTAGATCTGAATGAATGAAATATTCCCATTAAATACTTTGTTCTGTACAAAGTTGAATGTGCTGACAACAAAATCATGCAAAAATCATCAATGGAAATCAAATTTATTAACCAATGGAGGCCTGGATTTGGAGTCACCCCTAAAATTAAAGTGGAAAAACACACTACAGGCAGATCCAACTTAGATGTAATGTCCTTAAAACAAGTCAAAATGAAGCTCAGTATTGTGTGTGGCCTCCACGTGCCTGTATGACCTCCCTACAACGCCTGGGCATGCTCCTGATGAGGTTGCGGATGGTCTCCTGTGAGATCTCCGCCCAGACCTGGACTAAAGCATCTGCCAACTCCTGGACGGCCTGTGGTGCAACGTGACGTTAGTGGATGGTGCGAGACATGATGTCCCAGATGTGCTCAATCGGATTCAGGTCTGGAGAACGGGCGGGCCAGTCCACAGCTTCAATGCTATTATCTTGCAGGAACTGCTGACACACTCCAGCCACATGAGGTCTGGCATTGTCCTGCATTAGGAGGAACCCAGGGCCAACCGCACCAGCATATGGTCTCACAAGGGGTCTAAGGATCTCATCTCGGTACCTAATGGCAGTCAAGCTACCTGTGGCGAGCACATGGAGTGATGTGTGGCCCTCCAAAGAAATGCCACCCCACACCATTACTGACCCAGTGCCAAACCGATCATGCTGAAGGATGTTGCAGGCTGTCACATGTGCTCAGTGTGAACCTGCTTTCATCTGTGAAGAGCACAGGGCGCCAGTGGCGACTTTGCCAATCCTGGTGTTCTGTGGCAAATGCCAAGCGTCCTGCACGGTCTTGGGCTGTGAGCACAACCCCTATCTGTGGACGTCGGGCCCTCATACCACCCTCATGGAGTCGGTTTCTAACCGTTTGTGCAGACACATGCACATTTGTGGCCTGCTGGAGGTCATTTTGCAGGGCTCTGGCAGTGCTTCTCCTGTTCCTCCTTGCACAAAAGCGGAGGTAGCGGTCTTGCTGCTGGGTTGTTGCCCTCCTACTGTCCCCTCCACGTCTCCTGGTGTACTGGCCTGTCTCCTGGTAGTGCCTCCAGCCTCTGGACGCTACGCTGACAGACAAAGCAAACCTTCTTACCACAGCTTTCATTGATGTGCCATCCTGGATGAGCTGCACTACCTGAGCAACTTCTGTGGGTTGTAGAGTCCGTCTCATGTTACCATGAGTGTGAAAACACAACCAACATTCAAAAGTGACCAAAACATCTGCCAGAAAGCATTGCTACTGAGATGTGGTCTGTGGTCCCCACTTGCAGAGCCACTCCTTTTATTGAGTGTGTCTTGATAATTGCCAATAATTTCCATCTATTGTCTATTCCATTTGCACAACAGCATGTGAAATTGATTGTCAATCAGTGTTTCTTCCTAAGTGGACAGTTTGATTTCACAGAAGTTTGATTTACTTGGAGTTATATTCTGTTGTTTAAGTGTTCCCTTTACTTTTTTGAGCAGTGTATATATATATATATATATATATATATATATATATATATATATATATATATATATATATATATATATGTATGTATATATATAACCATATAATATAGGATGAGAGATCCTGTAGCCAGGAGCCAATTCAGTCAGTGCATATAACTTTATATATCTGTGGACAGTATAACACATCCAGTGTACATATTGTTATATACCATCTGGTGTCTGTAGCCATGGTATATTATATATTGGTGATCCCGGACCCTGAGGAGGGGAACACATGGCATTACCAGGAATGCTATGTGTTCTGCTTAGTTAAGGGTTAAATGGCGGGAGAATGGCTTTCCCGCCGCTTTCAGATGGTCATGTAGCTAGGAGAAGTTAGGAAATTGATTGGATCTAAGGCCCGGCCATTCAGGGCACCGTAACAGGGGAGATATGTTTTCTGCCCTGGAGATGGACCGTGATTGGAGCGGGTATCAGCTGGGGGATATAAGGGAGCAGTGTCGGAGGTTCATGTCTGTCCTCCGGCACTGTCGTACCTGAAGTGCTGCCCTGCCCTCCCTCCATGAATTTTTGGCACGGCCTAGCGTTAGTCGTCCAGGTATCTGGATGGACAGGTAGTTGATTAACGGGCTTAAGCCTCATGGCCGAGCTGCGGTGTTGGAAAAATGGTTTGAACCTTTTAAGAAATTATGTTAATATGGTTATATTTATATGATATGTTTTAATATTTTAATAAAGGCTGTGGCCAATCTTTTATCCCCAAGTCAATGTGTCAAGCAGTATTTGTTATGCGCTGTTTAGGTAGAGAGTTAGATTAATGTGTAATGCCTTTGCAATGTATCTGTAAAAATCGAAAGCTATACTATGGCTCTGTATGGCATCTGATTTTTTTTACGCACCCAGACTTGAATGTGCGAGTCTCATCTGATTTATAGAAGAAACCAGAGCACGCTGCACTATTTTTCTCACACAAATTCAGTGAAAAAAAAATGTCTCATCTGCACTGTGTCACTGAATAACAATGGTCCGAGTGTGGTCCGTTATTTCAACAGAGAGCACCTGGACCAAAAATACGATCATGTGAATGAGCCCCAATCCTGGCTAGAAATCAGACATGAATTGCAGCAGCTGCTTACTGATGGTCTCCTGGCCAATCTCCTGCCAGCTTCCAGGATTTAAACCACAGAGAGGAAGCAGTCAGCAGATTGTGTGCTGTGATGAGGGCCTTTATGAGAGGGTGTAAAGATGGCAGCTGTGATGACCAGGGTAAGTGGAAGGGCTCTGGCGGGTGCAAGGGTTAAGTTACTTGCATGTTGTCTGGTTATAGGTAAATTCCACTTTTACATTGTGCTGCTGTTTTATGAGATTTGCATTGCTGGGTTCTTCATGGTTGAGGCATGTCATTGTATGATTTTCCAATTTTTTTTTTTTTGTCTTATTGCTGAAACTAGAACTTGGCTCCTTCACTCTTTTTAGGCCATTTAAAAAAAAACCCCTTGTTGCTTACTGAAATTCCTGCTGTGACTTTGCTGCTTGCCTACAGGACTGAGTACTGGGCTAGCTGAGGCCTAACCCTGACAGCACATGTAACTCCTTTAGTGATATGGGTTAGGATTAGTGATGAGCGAGCACAAAAATGCTCGGGTACTCGTTGCTCGGGTCGAGCAAATTGGAATACTCAGGTGCTCGACCCGAGCAACGAGCCCAATGTAAGTTTATGGGAAACTCGAACATTTTTCAGGCGGCTCCCCCCGGCGGTCTGCAGAGGGCCTAAAAATTGCCCAAATGGATGGGAACAGTGCTCAAATGACATGGGGAAGACCCCTGGAAGCATTTCTGACTCCCAGGACACTACTGTCTACAACGTTGTCAGAGTATTACACCACTTTTACGGACTCACAATAAAACATACAAAAACAAGACCAAAATGGATTTTCCTGGGAAATATATTAAGGAACATCCTTTCCAGGGTAATGACTTGTATATAAGGCAAAATAAATAACCAAAAATACTCCTCCACACCTTGGGCTATGTTCACACGTAGCGTTTTTGATACGTTTTTGCACTTTTGCATTGCTTTCAACAAAGACAAATGCATTCACTGGGAAATGTAATTTTAATATTTTACAACCTTATCTGGCACTGTGGTGTGTGACACATCATCAGACACGTGCATACAGTGCTGAAAAGACATGGGAACAGCATGGGGAAGACCTCTGGAAGCATTTCTGACTCCCAGATCACTGCCTAAAAGTGTGCCCATCATAAGTGATCCTTGGTGCATGCGAAGATGCCTCCCGCCATGCACCTGTCGTTGCAGACTTGCAACAATCACTGTCCACGTCCTTGTCCCAGTGCAGCGTTCAGTTGTCCCTACCCCATTCCTTGAAATGCAAACGCAAGTATGCAGCCAGCCACCCACCCACCCACAGGCTGCAATACTATACTGCCAAATTTTTGACAGCTGCTTGCACTTGAAAATGTGGCCTTTTAGGCTCGTGGAGGCGGAAGCTTTTGATAACCTCATGCAGGAGGCGGCCGGTTGTCCATACTCCTGTCCCCAGCCGCCACTGTTTCTCCCGGTGTCGTCTCCTCCTTCCACAAGCACGGTTCCCACAACATTACCCGTGCCCTCCCCAGTGCAATTACTGGGAAGGACCGCCTAACCACAAACACGTGGACAGGTGAATGTGGCCAGGGAAGGTACGGAGCCAGTCCACAGCTTTTTTTGCTGAGTTGTATTTCACCACAGCCATATTCTTTAGCTTGGTGAAAGGACTTGGGAAACCATATCTACCCAGCTGTCATTTCTCCCAAGAAGTCTTCTAAAGCTGCTTTCACTTGAAATGTGGCCTTTTAGGCTCGTGAAGTCGGAAGCTTTTCAACCTCATGCCAGCAGCGGCTGGGTGTCCAAACTCGGTCCCCAGCCGCCACTGTTTCTCCTGGGTTTGTCTCCGTCTTCCACAAGCACGGGTCCCACAACATTACCTGTGCCCTCCCCAGTGCACATACTGGGAAGGACCGCCTACCCACAAACACGTGGACAGATGAATGTGGCCAGGGATGGTACGGAGCCAGTCCACAGCTTTTTTTGCTGAGAGTTGTATTTAGCTCGGTGAAAGGACTGGCATAGAGGGAAATCGTATCTACTCTGGGTGTCATTTCTCCGTCACCAGGTTCCGCCCATTGTCACACACGACCATGCCTGGCTGTATGTTCAGCGGTAAGAGCCACAGATCAGGCTGCTGTGTTACAGCTTTCAACAACTCTGCAGTGCTGGGCGGTTTGTCAATTAAGCATTAAGCATGTTATCTTCAGCACAGCCTGTTGCCGCTTGGCCAAGGCAGTGCTGCAGTGCTGTCAGCTTGTGACTGATGTGGTCATTTTGGAGATGGAGGAGGAGGGGCATGAGCTGAACAATGTGATTACATTGAGGTTAAATTGGTGACGCTGATTTTTATACTAAAGAAAGATCCTATTGTTTTGTTTTTTTACGTTATTTTTTAAGACAAATGTATTCACTGGGAAATGTCATTTTAACATTTTACAACCTTATCTGGCAATGTGGTGTGTGACACATCATCAGACACATCCTTTTTTATTTATGATGGAGGGACTCTGAAAGTCATAAAGCCTATTTTTATAGGGACATCAGACGGCCCTTACTATTCTTAAAAGGCCAGCAGTCGGCCCTAGCTATTGTTAGAGAGCCATCAGCCGGCTATGCTTTCTTGTTCCCATTATTAATAAGTAGGTCTCCTATACTGTTATTGCGTATCCAGTGACTGGAAGGGCTGCCAAAAATTTGGACGCAACCCAATACACCTTTGAAGAGACATAGAGGAGGGTCTCAGTAAAAAAAATGTTCCCATTATAAAGGAGCGGGTCTCCTATAGTGGTAATGCCCATGCTGTGACTGCAAGGGCTGCCAAAATTTGGGAAAAACCCCACTAAGAATTTAAAGACACATAGAGCAGGGCCAGAGTAACAAGGTACGACATGTTCCCATTAGAAAGGAGAAGGTCTGCTATATAGATATAGGGTATGCAGTGTGTCCAACGGCTGACCAATTTTAGAAAAAAACCCACTAAGGATTTAAAGACACGCGGAGCAGGGCCACAGTAACAAGGTACGACATGTTCCCATTAGAAAGGAGAGGGTCTGCTATACAGTTATAGGTTATGCAGTGAGTCCAACGGCAGACCAATTTTAGGAAAAACACCACTAAGAATTTAAAGGCACATAGAGCAGGGCCACAGTAACAAGGTACAACATGTTCTCATTAGAAAGGAGAGGGTCTGCTATACAGTTATAGGGTATGCAGTGAGTCCAACGGCTGACCAATTTTAGGAAAAACCCCACTAAGAATTTAAAGACACATAGAGCAGGGCCACAGTAACAAGGTACGACATGTTCCCATTAGAAAGGAGAGGGTCTGCTATACAGTTATAGGGTATTCAGTGAGTCCAACGGCTGACCAATTTTAGGAAAAACCCCACTAACAATTTAAAGACACACGGAGCAGGGCCACAGTAACGACAAATTCCCATTAGAAAAGAGAGAGTCTCCCATAGTGTTGGCCTATGCAGTGAATGCAAGGGCTGCCAAAAATTTGGCACTTCAATGCCCCTTGGAAGAGACGTGGAGGATGGCCTCATAAAAAAAAAAATGTTCCCATTAGAAAGGAGCGGGCCTCCTATACTTGTAATGCCCATGCACTAAGTGTATGGGCTGACAAACATTTACCCCTGGGGGGTATACATGAACATACTGTATAAAAAAAATTTTTAACGGGCATCATAAACCTCCTTTAAAAAAATTATGTGGGTGTTGCATCACGGACCACGGTCATCATGGTGATATGGTGGTGGAGGATGAGGAGAAGGAGGAGGACAAGAGCAAATAGCCAAAATCAGGAAGCGTATACCCATGTGTGGGTGTGAAAAGGTGCATGGGAATACACCTCCCAAGAAAAGACACTGGATTTGAGTTTCTTACGCTGCTATCATTCGGTGGTGTTGAGAAGCCTGGCCCAATCCAGCCCTTGTTCATTTTTATAAGAGTCAGCCTGTCAGCATTTTTAGTTGACAGGCAGATAATTGATTTTTGGGCCTTCTGTGTAACTGCCAGGTACCACTGACCTAGATGCTGTACCGAAATCTCGCACATCAATCTGCTCATCTCTAGTGTCTAGCAGTGGCTGTCCCTATTGACTACACGTAAACCCTCAGTCATACTGATCATTCTATTATAATGGGAAGTCGGAAAAGATTAGTGTTGGCAGGACAAGTGTCTTGTCAATAGCCAACTCATGTCTATGGCCACCTTAGCATCCGGAAAGCCATTCTCCAACCTACCATAAAAATGGAGGATAGGTAAAGGCTGTTAGAGCCTCAGCTAAACCTCACTTATAAGAAGTCATGTAACAGTTATTTTAAAATAATAATGTAAATAAAACACAAGTCCGGATAAATGTCATTTTCCAAAACTTTATTTAGCATTGACTTTTTAATTTAAATCATTAAAGTATAAACTCTATTTTAAATGTAAAAATAGCTGCAGGGGCAACAGTTTTTCTTCTGAAACTCCTTTGTGGTCAAGATGTTCTGCTGTCAAAGGCCCTGCTTGTTCTTGGTCTTCCCCATCGTGCAAATTCTGAAGACCAGGATTGCTCCTCGGGGTCAGGCTTTTGTTGACCAGTCATGAGGTCAGAATGCCATGGAGATATATAGCCTTCAGTTTAGGAAAGCAAGAGGGGAATAAGATGAATGTGATGTACTGACAAGACAGAGCTAAAAAAACAATATGTATGAAATAATATGTGACGTTGCAAGTTGCACAAAAATTGGGCCACAATAACCAAAGTGCAGTAGCATTAAAGAGCTTACAAAATGCATGTTTTAAAGAGAAACTGTCATTTGCCATTAATATGATTTTTTTTTCCAAAACAACTTCAGGGAAACAAAATCATTTAGACCAGGTAAAATATTTCCATATTTATGGCAAGTGACAGATCCTCTTTAAAGAAGAACTCCCGACAAACATATTATCTTGTAAACCCTTCTAGATACAGGGAAGGAAATAATTATTTGATCAATTTCTGTTTTTGTAAGTTTGCCCACTGACAAAGACATGAACAGTCTATAATTTTAAGGGTAGGTTAATTTTAACATTGAGAGATAGAATATCCCCCCAAAAAATCAAGAAAATCACATTGTATAAATTAGATACATTTATTTGCATTTTGCAGTGAGAAATAAGCATTTGATCCCCTACAAACCATTAGGAGTTCTGGCTCCTACAGACTAGTTAGACGCTCCTAATCAACTTGTTACCTGCATTAAAGACAGCTGTCTTACATAGTCTCCTGTATAAAAGACTCCTGTCCACAGACTCAATTAATCCGTCAGACTCTAACCTCTACAACATGGGCAAGACCAAAGAGCTTTCTAAGGATGTCAGGGACAAGATCATAGACCTGCACAAAGCTGGAATGGGCTAAAAAACATAAGTAAGACGCTGGGTAAGAAGAAGACAACTGTTGGTGCAATAGTAAGAAAATGGAAGAAGTACAAAATGACTGTCAATCGACATCGATCTGGGGCACCATGCAAAATCTCACCTCATGAGGTAGCCTTGATCATGAGGAAGGTGAGAGATCAGCATAAAACTACAGAGGGGGAACTTGTTAATGATCTCAAGGTAGCTGGGACCACAGTCACCAAGAAAACCATTGGTCAGGCGAGTACAGAGTATCTTCAGCATGCTCGGTGATATGTTTGAATCACTCCCATGTGCATGATTTGCGTCTGTTTGACAGCTTTAATACATGTGAAGAATGCTTGTTTCTTAAGCATTCCTCACATGTATTAAAACTGTCAAACAAGCACGCTGAAGATACTTGGTACTCGCCCGAGCATACTCGTCGAAAGGGTTAACTGAACATACTCGCTCATCACAAGAGCAGGCCCATCTGAAGTTTGCCAATGAACACCTGGATGATTCTGTGAGTTATTGGGAGAAGGTGCTGTGGTCAGATGAGACAAAATTTGAGCTCTTTGGCATTAACTCAACTCGCTGTGTTTGGAGGAAGAGAAATGCTATGACCCAAAGAACACCATCCCCACTGTCAAGCATGGAGGTGGAAACATTATGTTTTGGGGGTGTTTCTTTGCTAAGGGCACAGTACTACTTCACCGCATCAACGGGAGAATGGATGGAGCCATGTACTGTAAAATCCTGAGTGACAACCTCCTTCCCTCCACCAGGACATTAAAAATGGGTCGGGACAGGGTCTTCCAGCAAGACAATGACCCAAAACATACAGCCAAGGCAACACAGGAGTGGAGGGAGTTGAAGCTTCGAGTTGCCAATCGACAGCCTCAAAATCTGAATGATTTAGAGATGATCTGCAAAGAGGAGTGGACCAAAATTCCTCCTGACATGTGCGCAACCCTCATCATCAACTACAAAAAAAGTCTGACTGCTGTGCTTGCCAACAAAGGTTTTGCCACCAAGTATTAAGTGTTGTTTTCTAGAGGAATCAAATACTTATTTCTCACTGCAAAATGCAAATAAATTTATCTAATTTATACAATGTGATTTTCTTGATTTTTTGGGGGGATATTCTATCTCTCAATGTTAAAATTAACCTACCCTTAAAATTATAGACTGTCCATGTCTTTGTCAGTGGGCAAACGTACAAAAACAGCAAGGGATCAAATAATTACTTCCTTCACTGTATGTATGCTATGTAGTATTATCGTGTTACAATACTTACTGATCACCTTCTACCCCAGTTTTCAGTGCCGCCTAGGTTCATTAAAAGCTGTTAGAATTTTTTTGCACACCGTCAAATCTTTGTTCAATTAGTCCATAACCCCGATCTTATGAAACCTTTTCTTCATCCCAATTGAGCTTAATGGCATATGGCTGAAAGAGATCTTCCCCATCAGAATCACCCTACATGTAAACTTCAGGGAATCCAACAATGGCTAAAAATTTCTGACCATCACATCACACCGCATTCACCTTTCCATCTTCCAGTAATCAACTTGACAGCCGGCAGCCTACACTGCCCTTTTAGCGAGTCCACTTGTATTCTTATATAGGACAGTCTTGAAAATGGAAAATATTTTTTTTGTGAATTCCATTAATAATTTCTCCTCTGCTTCCTCACTACCTGTCTAAGTCTGTCTTCACTGCCAAGACTTAGGTTAAAAAAAAAAAAAAACATCCACGTACTCTCCTTCCCTGATGCTCTTACTACAAATGTATAAGTGGATGACAATGAACACACCCTGCGCTGTGACTAGTATCTCACTGTTCTGAGCTTTCAGCCATGTAGTGATCACCTCTTTCTTATAACACTTCTCAGCTTTCAAACACTTTATTAACGTGTTAAACATATTTCCTTCCTTACTGCATGCATCTTCATCTGACAATACAGCCCCATCCAATGAATTAGAATAAGACTTACTTGGCTACTGCGGTGCTGCTTGGATTGTGTCCTTGCTGTGACTTGCTCTTGTTTGGCCACTGTTTGCTGCGTGAGACCTCCATGTCCCGGCCACCTCTTATCGTCTAGTGTCCACATCTTGTTGCACCTTGTCGCTGCTTCGATCTCTGCAACAACAGACACCGTGCGAGTATGCGTTCACATGTGATTTCACTGAGGACGCAACAAATTCCTGCCCACGCCAATTACTCCCTGTACGTGGCCTGTGCTGTGACTACTCACCTAATCCTGGATGCTGTCCATGCTTCCCAACCTAAATTTGTCCTGGCATCTGTTCCTCACATCTCCTAGTTCTGAGTCCATGATCTGCTCCTGCTATATACTGGTTATGTCCAAGGCCTATTTCTAGTTATAGCTTGTGGTCATGAACCTGATCCCGGCTGTGTCCCTGGTGCCATGATCCTGGATGCAGCTCTTTGCTGTGTCCTAGTTATCCGTCACTCTGCTTACAGCTCCACATCTGGTACTTAAAGGGGTTTTCCAATGAACAAAAGTTAATTTTAATCAATACATCTTGGAATAATAATAATTTCCACAATTGGATGTGTTTAAATAAAATGTCCCTGTGCTAAGATAATCTTATAATGTGCCCCTGCTGTGTACTGTGTAATGACCCAACTTCTGTGTGCCACTGAAGCACATGGCCCGAACAGATGCCACAGAAGCACATGGTCTGATGTCCACATGCTGCTGAAACATGCGGCCCGGCGTCTCTTTGCCACCAAAACACACGGCCTGGCATCTGCGTGCCACCAGAGCACACGGCTCAACTTCCACGAGCCAACAAAGTACGTAGCCTGGTTTCCGCTTGTCACCGAAGCATATGACCCAGCATCCGTATGCCACTGAAGTATACGGCCACGTAATCAAATGTCACTGAAACGCACGGCCCCGTGTCCATGTGCCACCAAAGTACACGGACCAACATCCACGTGCCACCGAAGCACATTGACCGACATCTGCCTGACACCGAAGCACATGGCTAAATGTTTGCAGCACAGTTAATTCCACTGGTAGAGAATATAATGCCATGCTATGAGTCATCTATGTACGCATATAAGAATATGACAAGCTATCAAAGTATGAAACTACAACCAAACTATAGATAATAATACAACCACTAACATACAGCATGTTATCTGAAAATGAATTACTGGAGAGTTTACCCTCCAGGTCACGCTCATTGGCAATTGGTCTGCCTCTGTTTTTCTTTTCCACCAAAGCACAAGACCTGACATCCGGGTACAAACGAAGCACACTGCCCAAAGTCCATGTGCTATCGAAGCACAAAGTCCGACGTCCGCGGGCCACCGAAGCACAAAGAACAGCGTCCACGTGTCACAGAAGCACAAGGTCCTCGAGTTTGAGTCCCACTGAAGCACAGGGCTCAGCATCCGGGTGCCACCGAAGCACACGGCCCCACGTTCGGGTGCCACCGAAGCACACAATCCCGTGTACGGGTGCCACCGAAGAACACGGCCCGGCATCCGGTTGCCACCAAGGCGCACGGCCCGGCGTACATGTGCCATTGAAGCACAAGATACCGCGTTCGGCTGCCACCGAAACACACGGTCCCGCTTACAGGTGCCATTGAAGCACATATCCCGGCACCTGGGTGTCACCGAAGCACACGGCCTGCGTATCGGTGCCATTGAAGCACATGGCCTGCCTGTATGGGTGTCACCGAAGCACACAGACCCGTGTCTGGGTGCCACCGAAGCATACACACCCGCATCAGGGTGCCACCGACACATACGGCCTACCTGTACGGGTGCAACCGAAGCACATGGCCCCACATGCAAGTGCCACCGAAGCACACAGACCCGTGTCTGGTTGCCACTGACGCACACAGACCCGCATCCGTGTACCACTGAAGCACATGGCCCCGCTTCTCGGTGCTACTGAAGCACTAAGATCGGCGTCTGGGTACCATCGAAGCACACGGCTCCATGTACGAGTGACCCTGAAGCACAAGGTCTCGTGTCTGGGTGGCACCGAAGCACTCTGCCCCGCGTCCGGGTGCCACCGAAGCACATGGCCCTTTGTCTAGGTGCCACATAAGCACACAGATCTGCATTCAGGTGCAACTGAAGCACACGAGCTCTGCACTGATGTTGAATCAATTCCATAGCTGAATCCTATGTAGGAAGTGATACAGGGACTTGCTGGACTTTCTTCGGAGTCCTGAAGTCTTCACAACAAATTAACCTCCCCCTATGAAGTTATTATTTGTTATAGTGCCTTTTATTACATGGAGCATTACATGTGAAAAGGGATATACATAGCAAAAAACAAGTACAATAATCTTGAACAAAAACGAATCACCGACTGGTACAGGAGAAGCGAGGACCTTGCCCGCGAGGGCTTACAGTCTACAAGGAATGGGTGAGGATACAGTAGGTGAGGGTAGAGCTGGTCGTGCAGTGGTATGATGGAGCGGTGGTTACTGCAGATTGTAGGCTTGTCAGAAGAGGTGGATCTTCAGCTTCCTTTTGAAGGTTTCCACGGTTGGCAACAGTCTGATATATTGGGGTAGAGAGTTCTAGAGTAGGGGGATGCATGGGAGAAATCTTGCGTGCGATTGTGGGAAGAGGAGATAAGAGGGGAGTAGAGAAGGAGATCTTGTGAGGATTGGAGGTTGCGTGCAGGTAAGTACCGGGACACTGGGTCACAGTTATATGGAGGAGACAGGTTGTGGATGGCTTGGTATGTCATGGTTAGGGTTTTCAACTGGAGTCTCTGGATAATGGGGAGCCAGCGAAGGGATTGACAGAGGGGAGAGGCCAGGGAATAGCGGGGGGGACAGGTGGATTAGTCGGCCAGCAGAGTACAGTTATCTGACAGGAGAAAACAAACTCCTTTGTCATGCTTGCCGATGGGGCGAGGGGTGTGGGAAAGGTGGAATCCAACGTATGAAAGTGCAGCTGGAGACGCCATGTCACATGGGGTGAGTCAGGTACCATTGATGCCAAGGAAGGAAAGTTTGTTAGTAATGAAAAGGTCATGGATGTAGGAAAGTTTGTTGCAGACGGAGAGATCGTTCCATAGAGCTCCTGTTAGTGGGATTGGGGAAGCGGGGGATGGGCAATGGGTATAGGGTTAGGAAGGTTGCGGAAATTTGATAGATTGTGGATGAGAGGTAGAAGGGACTGTGGAGATGTGGTGAGGAGGGCCATGATTTGGAGAGATATCGCCAGCAGTGAGGAGCAGCAGGAGAGAGCGTGAGGTGGCTGTCTGTGTTTGGAGACAGAGGATTGTATGTTGAGGAACAGATCTGAGGAGGAGGTGAGATGGAGGGAGAGATGACCAGTTCATTACTAGGTGTAGGGATGAGAAGGGTTAGTAGAACGTGTAGGACTATAGGGGTGAGAGTGAAAACAAAGAGAAACATTTTTTACTCTGGCTGTGCAGTTACCTTCAGTTATCTTCTGGTTCAATTCTGGTCTAACTCAATGTGCAACACAATGTAAGGTGGAACTCAGTGCAACACAATGTAAGGTGGCTGCCAGACAGGTCGTGGACGGGAGGTATGTGTCCCCGAAGTACCAAACTTCGGTGATGTAGGACATGGAGAAGCAGGCTCCAGAACACATAGTGCTGGGAGGGAGTTAATGGGCCCGGATTAAAGGGCCGGGTTTCAAGAGCAGCTGAAAGAGTTGGGGGGAAACAGCTGCTCACTCACCTCCAGTCCAGGTCTTGGAAGGCCTGATTTAAGACAGCTGCGCCTGTCTCAATGGTGCTGTGTGTTGTGCAAGGTGAGCAAACCTTGCATGTGCTGCTCAGTCTGCTGGAGGCCGAGAAAAGCACTACATTTAAACGGCTGATGCCGTGCTGTATGGACTGGTTATTTTTAGTTTTGTTCTGTTATAGCAGTGTTTCCCAAACCCCATCCTCACGGACCCCCATAGGTCATGTTTTCAGAATCTCCTTAGTATTACACAGGTGAGAAAATTCCTGATGCCTTGATGATACTTCAATCACCTGTGTAATACTAAGGAGATCCTGAAAATATGACCTGTGGGGTCTGTGAGGATGGGGTTTGGGAAACACTGCGTTATACCTTTTGTGTATCTATTGTATGGTGGCAGAAGGTGCCAAGCCCCCCCTGCTTTGGGCAGAGGGGGGGGGGTGTGTAAGGTTGCTGCCGGACAGGTCGTGGACGGGAGGTATGTGTCCCCGAAGTGCCAAGCTTTGGTGATGTAGGACCCGGAGAAGCAGGCTCCAGCACACATAGTGTAGGGAGTTAGTGGGCCCGGATTGAAGGGCCGAGTTTTACGAGCAGCTGAAAGAGCTGTTATGTTTTGTTTTCCTGGTTGGTTTATGGACATTTAATAAACCATTTGTTTTGGAACCTGCGGACTGCATTCCTGTGTGAACCTGCGCCTACCCAAGAGCTGATCCGTCACAGCACGTATATGATGCACCGCAGACTAAATTCTTAATGATCCGATAAATGGTTGATCTAGGGGCAATCTTACAAGCAGCAATGTCCTTGCCTGCAAAGCAATGATGACTGCACATGTTTCCTTGAAGGTAATCAGAAGACAATGATTTGAAGCACCAGCCTGTTCTTGTAATTCAGTAAGCATGACTGTGGAAATGGGGGTTTTGTGGTTAAGTAATTTCCTTGGGAAAAAAATTAATATGCATTTTTTTTTTTTTTTTTTTTTTTTTTTTTTTAAACAATTCATCTGATCATTCTTCATAACAATCTGCAGTTAATGCAAATTGACACTATAAAAACTGAAGCAGCAAACTTTATGAAAGCCAGAATGTGTTTCAGTCTCCAAACTTGCCGACTGTGTATTATTGTGTTACCTCTTATGTATATTATTGTGTCACCTCTTATCTTGTGTATCGCTTCTCTTTTCAGTTTGTTAGCCTCATGCGGCTGGTGATTCTTGATGACTATGCCCGGGCTGCGAATGGGCAGCAAAATACATAAGTAATCGCATCGCCCAGTTCAATCCTGGACCTGACAATTACTTCACTCTTGGGCTACCCACAGGTAATGTGCCTTTTATCTATCTTTATCCAGTTTTCCACGAGTTGGTTCAAGCATTTTAGTTGTGGATTGAACTATTTTTGCACATGTGAATTATGAGAAGTCCTCCCGAGTAAGTCAGATGTGTACGGCAAAGCTTCATAGAGGAGGGAGACTCCAAGTTCACCGCTGAACATCTGCTCTCTCCATGTTTCGTTGCGATCTACCAGTGTCTCCGTAAGATTTGGCCATTCTCTACTGTTATATGCAAGAGTGTGCCAATTTTCCAAAGGAACAAGGAGATTGAGTAGCTCAACAGCCTCTTGCCACTGATCGGCAAACAAATTTGGAGAAAATAATTGGACAAAGCCTGAAGGACGCTGTAATGCAGGGCTGTGTTCTGGGGGATCGATGAAGACATAAGAAGCATGATCTGTGCTGAACAGTATGGATGGTAATCCAAAGCCTCCATAACCAAGCTTGGCGTGGAAGGCACTCGGGAAATAGGAGTGTGAGTTGGGGGTCTCCCAGTGGTAATACAGTTGGAATCACTGCCTTATTAATACAACGGGGAACTGTTTTTATTTCAATTAACAATTTAAAGGGCTTGTCCGAAACCAACACTGATTTAATCCTAAATCTCTATTTAATTTAATAATCTACCGTATTTTTCGGACTATAAGACGCACTTTTTTCTTCCAAAATTTTGGAGGAAAATGGGGGGTGCGTCTTATAGTCCGAATGTTGGGGGGGTGGGTATATATATATATATGTGTGTGTGTGTGTGGGTAGCGGGGCACAGGAGGCAGCGGCCGCCCGCTGCAGCCTACACTGTCCCCGCTGCTAAATAAAATGAATATTCACTGCGCTGCGACTCCTGCTGCTGCCGGAATCGCCTGTGCCCGCTGTTTAAGGGCATGAATATTCAACCTCTCTCCACGCCCATGGGCGTGGGGAGGGGGTGAATATTCATGCCCTTTAATAAGCGGGCACACGCTATAGCCCGGCAGCAGCAGGAGCCGCAGCGCGGCTAAGCTGTGTGCCGGCTATGAAGGAGAGTGAAGTCACTGCTCCCCGCGCACACAGACCCGGCATGGGAAGCAGTGACTTCCAGCAGCTGATCTCTCCATGTGAGCCGCGCATGGCAGTGACGTCATGCGCGGCTCACATGGAGAGATCAGTGCGGGCAGACAGGATGCAGCGCTGGAGGAGAGAGAAGAAAGGTGAGTATGAGTGTTTATTTTTTTTTTATGTGCAGCCTGATGGGGATTAGGGGGACCATGCATACCAGGGTAAGGATGAGGGGGCCATACATACCAGGGTAAGGATGAGGGGACCATACATACCAGGGTAAGGCTGAGGGGGGCCTTACATAACAGGATAAAGATAAGGGGGCCATACATAACAGGATAGGGATTAGGGGGGCCATGCATACTAGGATAGGGATTAGGGGTGCCATGCATACTAGGATGGGGATTAGGGGTGCCATGCATACTAGGATAGGGATTAGGGGTGCCATGCATACTAGGATAGGGATTAGGGGTGCCATGCATACTAGGATAGGGATTAGGGGTGCCATGCATTCCAGGATGGAGATTAGGGGTGCCATGCATACCAGGACTGGGATGAGGGGTGCCATGCATACCGGGACGGGGATGAGGGGTGCCATGCATACCGGGACGGGGATGAGGGGGGGTGCCATGCATACCGGGACGGGGATGAGGAGTGCCATGCATACTAGGATGGGGGATGAGGGGTGCCGTGCGTACCGGGATGGGGGATGAGGGGTGCCGTGCGTACCGGGGATGGGGGATGAGGGGTGCCGTGCGTACCGTGGATGGGGGATGAGGGGTGCCGTGCGTATCGGGGATGGGGGATGAGGGGTGCCGTGCGTACCGGGGATGGGGGATGAGGGGTGCCGTGCGTACGGGGATGGGGGATGAGGGGTGCCGTGCGTACCGGGATGGGGGATGAGGGGTGCCGTACTTACCGGGATGGGGGATGAGGGGTGCCGTGCCTACCGGAATGGGGGATTTTGTCAGAATTGGGTATTACTCCTTTACCAGTGTCAGCAGAAGACCCCCCTCCCCCTTAAAAGTGCATCATGAACAATTTTTTGCTTAATTTTTTTTTTATTTTCCTCCTCTAAAACCTAGGTGCGTCTTATGGTCCGGTGCGTCTTATAGTCCGAAAAATATGGTAATTGCTTTTCTAATATACTTTAATTAGAAGTTAATCTAAATTTATCTAACTGGGGTGTGTTTGTATGTGTGTATACATTTGTTTTTTTTTTACCAACTTCCTGTTTGATAACATTTAGTTTGAAAATCCCCAGTGCATCCTGGGATATGAAGACGGACGTGATCAGGAGCAGAGGCTGCGGTCCCTGCTGCTGCCTCTTTCCCCACCCTGAATGAAGCGTCATCAGTGATGCCTGTTTCAGGGGCTGGGCTAGTCCCTGCTACTCTGCGCATGTGTCGGTTGTCAATTCTAACTCTCAGTGGCTCAACAGGATCTTGTCACTGTGCAATATTCTTTTTAATGCGCAGCGTCAGGGATTCCTCAGAGACGGCACCGTGGAGATCACGCAATATCTCACCCTGCCGTCACTGTGTCACGGATTTCGTCCGGAATCGCGAGCACACGATCCAGATTACTCGACAGTTCAGCAGTTTTTGGGGATTGCGAATCTCAAGAATGCTACCTCCCGGAAGCTAAAATACGATAAATGAGGGGCCCGGTGAAGAAAGCCATAGCAAATTCGGTCATGTCCCTTGGAGGTGCAATGTACCTGTTGGGTACCCTGATATCGTGAGCACAATACCATTCCAGGGTTTTACAGTGGGATCTGCTACATAATGTAGTTTCTCTTAAGGGGCGCTTGGAAGGGAAGATGTCCTTATTAGTGTTGAGCCAACCCCGTAGTGTTTGGGTTCGGTTCGTCGAACACCGGGATGTTCGTGGAACTGTTCGTCGAACACCGTTAAAACCAATGGCAGGCAAACAAAAACACATAAAAACACATAGAAAACACCTTCAAAGGTGTCCAAAAGCTGACAAACTGCTCAGAAGACACTCTCTTTTAAAAAAAAAAAGCCGGCCGGCTATTCAGCAGCGGCATACACCGGTACCCAACAATTTAGACAAGAAGGAATAGAGCATCACACATAGATTAGATAGATAGAAACATGTCAGTCACATATATAAGAAGTACAGTGACAGTGTTGGTTACTGTACTTGTCATTTAGTGTTAAAGGATTTATTAAAAAAAAATATTAGTGTTTTCATGCACCGTCTCTTTAAAAAAGCCGGCCGACAATTCAACAGCGGTACCCGACAATTTATAACAGAAAGAATAGAGCATCACACATAGATTAGATAGATAGAAACATGTCAGTCACATATATAAGTACAGTGATAGTGTTGGTTACTGTACTTCAGAGACACTGCAGAGCGCAAGCATGCCTGCGCTCTGCAGTGTCTATGAAGGATGGCATGCTGGATGGCAGCACTCACCTGTGATCCAGCCTGTCACCTCAATGCCATCCCAGCGTGGGAGAATTCTCCTGCTCAAGCGCTGAGCGCTGAGAATTTTCCCACGCTGTCAGTGACGTGCATGAGGTGAGCTGAGTTCTTTGGACATGAGCTCACCTCATGCATGTCACTGACAGCGTGGGAAAATACTCCTGCACTCACCGCATGCGCAGGAGAATTTTCCCACGCTGTCAGTGACGTGCATGAGGTGAGCTGAGTTCATTGGACATGAACTGGGCTCATCTGGATGCCGTCACAGCCAGACACTGAGGAGCGCAAGCATGCCTGCGCTTCTTAGTGTCTGCCGCATGGCAAGCTGGATGGCAGCGTTCTGCTGCGGTCCAGCCTATCATGTGAATGTAGCAGAGCTGAAGCTGTCGTGGGAACCATGGAAAGGTAAGGATGATGTTGCTTTATTATTTTACTTTTATTGCAGGAGATCGTTGGCTTCAGCTGGAATGGGCATGATGGTAAGTATGGTTTCATTTAGAACAATAAAGAATTGTGTGTTTATTTCAATTAAAGGACTTTATTCTGGGTGTTTGTGTCTTTTTGTAACTTTGACTATGGGGTTAGTAATGGGGGTGTCTTATAGACGCCTCTCCATTACTAACCTGGGCTTGATGTCAGCTGGCATTATAAGCTGACATCAACCCCAACCCTATTACCCCACTGCTACCGCTACAGGGCAGTGGGAAGAGAGAGGCTAAGTGCCAGGATTGGCGCATCCTATGGATGCGCCATTTCTGGGGCGGCTGACGGCTGTTGTCTCTAGCCTGGGAGGGGGCCAATATTCATGGCACCCTTCCTGGGCTATTAATATCAGCCCCCAGCTGTCTGCCTAGCCTTTGCTAGCTATTAAAATAGGGGGGACCCCACGTCATTTTTTAGGGGGTCCCCCATTTTAATAGCTAGTAAAGGCTAGGTATTCAGCTGGGGGCTGATATTAGTAGCCTGGGAAGCTCCATGGGTATTACCCCCTTCCCAGGCTTCAAACATCTGCCCCAGCCGTCTGCTTAACCACCGCTAGTGACTAAAATTATGGGGAACTCCACGCCAATTTTTTTTTTAATAAATCCTTTATTTTGACACTAAATGACAAGTACAGTAATCAACACTGTCACTGTTCTTCATATATATGTGACTGACATGTTTCTATCTATCTAATCTATGTGTGATGCTCTATTCTTTTTGTTATAAATTGTCGGGTACTGCTGCTGAATTGCCGGCCGGCTTTTTTAAAGAGACGGTGCATGAAAACACCAATATTTTTTTTAATAAATCCTTTAACACTAAATGACAAGTACAGTAACCAACACTGTCACTGTACTTCTTATATATGTGACTGACATGTTTCTATCTAATCTATGTGTGATGCTTTATTCTTTCGGTTCTAAATTGTCGGGTACCGGTGTATGCCGCTGCTGAATTGCCGGCTTTTCATGTTTCACTGTGAGCACTGTTCCCATCAATTTGGGCAACCACTGTAATGCCACAACCACCATGGCTGCGGCATTACAGTGAGTGGCAGACAATCCCTGCATGATTGGTGCTCTAAATAGCACCAGACATGCAGGACACGCTTTTGGTGCACGAACAGTTATCGAACATAACCTCGAACAGCCGAATTTTTTGCAAATCGTTCGCGTTCTTTGAACGACTCGAACACCGCCCAAAACAGCTCGAATTTGAGATTGGCGAACAGTTCTAGTCGAACACCGCTCATCTCTAGTCCTTATCACCCCGGTCAGTAAAATCTTTATAGAGGTTAGGCTCATCCTGCCACCAATCTCGAGGGGTTCCCTGGGTACTTGGGGTCACTAGCACAATTACAACAGATGCGAGTCCCAGAGGGTGGGGAGCCCAGGGGACCTGGTCAGATATCGAAAAGGGTCTCTCCTCCAATGCAAAAGAACTTCTGGCGGTAGACAAGGCAGTGAATAATTTCTTACCTTTCCTTCAGGGCCAGAATGTAAAGATCCTCTTGGATAATCTAGTTGCGATAGCATATGTGAACCACCAGGGTGACACATGGTCAAGATTGCTGATGAGTGACAGATCATCTCTTCCAGATTACAGAAAGTCACCTCCTTTCCCTGATGGCCCTCCATATAAGGGAAAAAGAAAACACCAGAACAGATTTCCTAAGCTGCTATCCTCTGATGCAAGGGGAATGGGAACTAAATCAAGGAATTTTTACCCAAATAGCCGAAGATGGGGGGGGTGGGGGGCCCTCCGGTCAGGTAGATCTGTTTGCCACAAAACTAAATCGGAAGACAAAGATCTTGTGTTCCCTAAATCCCCTAGCTGTGGATGCTCTCCTGATACGTTGGGATTTCAGCCTGGCGTATGCCTCCCCCTGGTTGGCTCTTCTTCTCATAGTCATAAGAAAGATCAGGGAGGACAAGGCCAGGGTTCTGTTGATCGCAGCCTTTTGGCCCAGGAGGCCCTGGTTCTCATGCCTGAGGAGCATGTCCATCTCCGATCCTTGGGTTCTTCCAGAGATTCCGTATTTCCTCAAGCAACTGGCCTCCACTTGACGGTGTGGAACTTGAAAAGACACTGCTAAATCGGAAACGTTTTTCCCAAGGTCTAGTAACCATCCTGATGCACAGCTGAAAACCTGGGGTTGATGGGGGAGGGGAAGGCGCCAATAGGAAAAATCTTGGCGTTTTTACAAAAAGGTCTTGAACTAGGGTTATCCACCAGCACCCTTAAAGTTCAGGTTTCTGCCTTGGGTTCCCTATATAGCTGTGATCTAGCGGGTAACTACTGGGTTTCTCGGTTCATTAAGGCAGCTTTTAGATCTAGACCTATTATTAAAAGCAGCTTGGTTCCCTGGGATTTAAATTTGGTTCTAAAGGCCTTGACTAGCTCGCCGTTTGAGCTAATAGTCAGCAACCCTTAACTCCCTCTCCCTTAAGACCGCTTTGTTAATAGCTTTAACCTCAGCCAGGAGCATTAGTGACATCCGGGGCCTGTCTATGGCCTCGCCGTTTACTCAAATTCTGGATGATAGGCAGGATCTAGTCTAAAAATCACTCTCTCTCTCCCTAAGGTAGCCACTCGTTTCCACAGACTTCAGGAAGTCCTCCTACCCTCCTTTTGTCCAAATCCTAGTAACCAGAAAGAGGCGGAGTTACATACGTTAGACGTGAGGAGATGTGTGGTTAGGTACCATTCAGTTACCAAAAGCTATTAAAGATAACTCTTTATTTATATCCTACCAAGGGGCTAGAAAACGGTCTAATGTCACAAAGTCCACCATAGCTAGATGGAATAGGGAGGCCATTTCTCTAGCATATACATCTAGCGGCAAGGAAGTGCCAGGAGGGTTGAAGGCAAAGTCCACCCGGGCTGTGGTGACCTCCTGGGCTGAGAAGACAGGTGTCTTGATTAGAAGACATATGTAAGGCTGCTACCTGGTCCTGTCCCTCTACATTCCATAGACACCCCCATATCTAACCTACAGTTATATGAAAAAGTTTGGGCACCCCTATTAATCTTAAGCTAAATGTTTTATAAAAATTGGTGTTTTTGCAACAGCTATTTCAGTTTGATATATGTAATAACTGTTGGACACAGTAATGTTTCTGCCTTGAAATGAGGTTTATTGTACTAACAGAAAATGTGCAATCTGCATTCAAACAAAATTTGACAGGTGCATAAGTATGGGCACCCTTATCATTTTCTTGTTTTAAATACTCCTACCTACTTTTTACTGACTTACTAAAGCACGTTTTTTGGTTTTGTAACCTCATTGAGCTTTGAACTTCATAGCCAGGTGTATGCAATCATGAGAAAAGCTACTTAAAGTGGCCACTTGCAAGTTGTTCTCCTGTTTGAATCTCCTCTGAAGAGTGGCATCATGGGCTCCTCAAAACAACTGTCAAATGATCTGAAAACAAAGATTATTCAACATAGTTGTTCAGGGGAAGGATACAAAAAGCTGTCTCAGAGATTTAACCTGTCAGTTTCCACTGTGAGGAACATAGTAAGGAAATGGAAGAACACAGGGGCAGTTCTTGTTAAGGCCAGAAGTGGCAGGCCAAGAAAAACATCAGAAAGGCAGAGAAGAAGAATGGTGAGATCAGTCAAGGACAAGCCTCAGACCACCTCCAGAGAGCTGCAGCATCAACTTGCTGCAGATGGTGTCACTGTGCATCGGTCAACTATACAATGCACTTTGCACAAGGAGAAGCTGTATGGAAGAGTGATGCGAAAGAAGCCATTTCTGCGAGCACGCCACAAACAGAGTCGGCTGAGGTATGCAAAAGCACATTTGGAGAAACCAATTTCTTTTTGGAAGAAGGTCCTGTGGACTGATGAAACCAAGATTGAGTTGTTTGGTCATACAAAAAGGCGTTATGCATGGCGGCAAAAAACACAGCATTCCAAGAAAAACACTTGCTACCCACAGTAAAATTTGGTGGAGGTTCCATCATGCTTTGGGGCTGTGTGGCCAATGCCGGCACCGGGAATCTTGTTAAAGTTGAGGGACGCATGGATTCCACTCAGTATCAGCAGATTCTTGACAATAATGTTCAAGAATCAGTGACAAAGTTGAAGTTACGCAGGGGATGGATCTTTCAGCAATTCAATGATCCAAAACACCGCTCCAAATCTACTCAGGCATTCATGCAGAGGAACAATTACAATGTTCTGGAATGGCCATCCCAGTCCCCAGACCTGAATATCATTGAACATCTGTGGGATCATTTGAAGAGGGCTGTCCATGCTCGGCGACCATCAAACTTAACTGAACTGGAATTGTTTTGTAAAGAGCAATGGTCAAAAATACCTTCATCCAGGATCCAGGAACTCATTAAAAGCTACAGGAAGCGACTAGAGGCTGTTATTTTTGCAAAAGGAGGATCTACTAAATATTAATGTCACTTTTCTGGTGGGGTGCCCATACTTATGCACCTGTCAAATTTTGTTTGAATGCAGATTGCACATTTTCTGTTAGTACAATAAACCTCATTTCAAGGCAGAAACATTACTGTGTCCAACAGTTATTACATATATCAAACTGAAATAGCTGTTGCAAAAACACCAATTTTTATAAAACATTAAGCTTAAGATTAATAGGGGGGCCCAAACTTTTTCATATAACTGTATATAGTATCGGCTGACCTCACCTTTGGGAGAAGAGTGTTCCAGGCTGTGGTCCTTCAATAGATTACTTCATCCCTGTAATTCTCTCGTGGTGCTGTCATGGTCGACCGATAAAATCTTAAGTTACTTACCGGTACTGGGATTTTTCGGAGACCATGACAGCACCCTTACATTCCCTCCCTTCACGTTTGTGGGAGCACTCCCCTTTTATAAATTATAATCTCACACTCAATAGGTGTGGTATGGCAACTTTGTGGTTGTTTGCTGTGTTCATTAACCTGGCGGTCCTCTCAGTGCTCTGTAATCCAAACTGAGGCGGGAGAGAGGCGGCGCCCTTTTAAGCCTGTAGGTTTCCTCTCCTTGGTGGGCGGATCCCCTCTCTCGTGGTGCTGTCATGGTCTCTGAAAAATCCCGTTACCGGTAAGTAACTTATGACTATTCATTTGATGGAGCAATCAAAAAGTTGTACCCCAAAATGGTAAGTATTAAAAACGGTCTTAGAAAATTGAAACACGAGCCAAACAATTTGTTTGCAAAGTTTAGAATTTTTTAAAAGCAGTGAAATGTTTTTGTTTTTTTTTCTTCTGCACCATTTCACTTTATTTGGAGTTCATTACCCTTTTTTTCTATATCTTGCACAGTAAAGTGAATGGTGTCATTCAAAAATACTGTAATTTTGTACCACAAAATACACCTCAACCCTGCTGTATTGAATAGTGTCTGTGTTATTCACTATATAATATGTTGTTTTTTATGGTATACTCATGTATAGTGACTAGTGATGATCGAGCGTGTTCTATGAACCCCTTCGGCGAGCACGCTGTCTAACAGCCGTGACACTTGCAGGCACGGCGACATTAAAAGAAATGCCGAGCATGCCAAAATACTCAGCGAGCACCCGAGCGTGCTCGCCAGAGGGGTTGATAGAACACACTCGATCATCACTAATAGTGACCAGATACCTCTAAGGAATCTTTTTTACTGGTGCTTGAAGTGCAAATTTTTGTAGCGCTAATGATTAGCTAGTATGCAACTATGTGAACTGCAATTGCCATTTAATAATTTAAGGGAATCCATCAGATATACCCCTCCCTCCAATTCCCTTTCATGACCATGCAGGATTTGGAAACCTAAATCCATAGACACCTCTATATCTTTTATCTGTTGCTGCATTTCTGAGTGCTCTGGGTGTAACGGAGCACTTACCGAGCCTCAGCCTTCCAAGGTTGCTTCCCTGCCCAGCACCAGCCTCTTTATCTTGATTGATAGCTTACTTTCTGATTTTCCTTGCTTGGTGCCTGACGTCCCAAAAAACTGTGAGCTATCATTGACACTGAGGCTAAGTTCCCACCACGAGCTTTCAGTGAGCTTTTGATGTTACAGATTTAAAGAAAAAAAAAACAAGTAACCTATTTTACTTAATAGGTGCAGGAATGCTGTAGAAAATCTGCAACATCGAAAACTCATCAAAAGTGAAGGGAATGTAGCCTAAAGAGAACGGATGCTTGCTGTGGGAGATAATCTCAGGAGACAGAGACTTAACTCCTCATTTGCATGTGAACCAAAATTCTAATTACTTAGGAGTGCAGCAACAGGTAGAAGATATAAAAGTGTGCATTGGTTTAGATTTACATTTCAAAGGCCTGCATGCCCACATCTGAGGTCAAACAGATTTCCTTTTAAAATTAGTGTATTGCTTTGAACTGGAGCTATTGCTCAATCAGTAGCGCCACACACAGTCACAAGGTAGCCCTAGCCTAATGGAGCACCATAGACACTAGCACTGGGAACTTTCCCTCCGTACACGCAAAACATACACAAAAAAAAGCAATTTGGCACGTTACTTAATTATTTATGTAGATTTCTAGAATGAAATGTTGGATCTCGTACGAGCTCGATCCTTGTTTTTCACAGAACTCATATCTATTATAGTCTAGGGCTGTTCACATATTTCTGCGGATCGCGTATTTTTCACCGAAACACGTTGACCTGTCGGATTTTGATCCAAATCAAAGTTTAGAACTCGGATGCAAAACAAAGCTGATGAAAATCGGTCTTTTTTTTTTTTTTACCTACAAGAGAAATCACTGTGGTCTGAATGAGGCCTTACTCTATTATTTATTTTTTAAGCAGCGTTCATTCCAGGCTGCTGTACACATGAAGAGGGTTTACACACATAAAATACATATATAAAACACAGAAACAAGCTAACCTTGACAGACTAGTATGGAGGGGGACACTGCCACCACGAGCTAACAGTGTGGATTCTGGGGTCTCGCTCCTTCCCTCAGGGTGTATTCCAAAAGCCGCCTCCAATAAGCAAGTTCTGGACAAGCTGCAGGTGGAGAGGGAGCCCGGATTACGGTGAAGGCCCAGACTGCGTCTCTGTTTTACACTTACGAGGGAAAGAAGTATCTCCTGAACCTGATCCACACTCCGGTGAGTGTGACGTTTCTTCTTGATTTGTTTCTCTGTGCTCTTGTTGCAGATGTTCAGATACTGAATGAGTTATACAAAATGCAGCAGCTGCAATAATAATAATAATAATTTATTATTTTACAGGGTGGGCCATTTATATGGATACACCTAAATGAAATGGGAATGGTTGGTGAGATCATCTTCCTGTTTGTGGCACATTGGTATATGGGAGGGGGAAAACTTTTCCAGATGGGTGGTGACCATGGCGGCCATTTTGGATCCAACTTTATTTTTTCAATGGGAAGAGGGTCATGTGACACATCAAACTTATTGAGAATTTCATAAGGAAAACAATGGTGTGCTTTGTTTTAACGTAACTTTATTCTTTCATGAGTTTTGTACAAGTTTATAACCACTTATAAAATGTGTTCAAAGTGCTGCCCATTGTGTTGGATTGTCAATGCAACCCTCTTCTCCCACTCTTGACACACTGATAGCAACACCGCAGAAGAAATGCTAGCACAGGCTTCCAGTATCCGTTGTTTCAGGTTGATATCACCAACCATTCCCATTTAATTTAGGTGTATCCATATAAATGGCCGACCCTGTAGATCTCACACTGTTTTTTTTTTTTTTATAGACGCCCATAAGAGCTATCCAATATTTTAAAATTGAAAGAGTTTGCTCTCAGATTACAACTTATCACTTTTCTACAGAACAGATTGCTTGCTAATAGCTGGGGGACCCATCTCTGGGACCCCAATCACAGGAAATCAGGTGCACGAGCCATATTACGCCAATGGATTGGCCGATGAGCGTGTGCACTGCTGCTCCACTCAAAGTGTAATGGGCTGCCGGAGATGGCCGAATTCAGAGCTCAGCTATCTCCATCAGTCCCGTAGACAAGGGCACCACTCCATTAAAAAAGGGGATGTGAGACATCTGTTCTTCTGATCATTGGAGGTCCCGCTTGTCAATCCCCCCACAGAATAGCCAAAAAGTTGCGATCTTGGCACAGCCTATTTAAGAATGCTATAGAAAAAAAACCACCAGCTCACCCACAGCGGCTCTCGGCGTGCTGAAGCCTGGAGATCGTGTGACCACACGTGTGTAAATCACAGGAAAAAGAAAAGGAACTCCAGCTCCATAAAATCCATCTTTATTATTTCATCTTTAAAAATCCATTAATCCACAAGGTTCAAGTGAAAAATTTATGCAACATAGCAACATGTTTCCAACGCTCAGCATTCTTTGTCCATCTACATACGAAATGACTCCCCTCACATTTATACATGGTTATTTAAGAATGCGCCTTGTATCCATCAATCCATATTTGTCCAACATGTTTTCCCTTTTAACGTTTTTGTACTTTTGTAGGGTCATGTTGATTTTAGCTACGAAGTTTCAAGGTCCCTTTCTGCTTGCCAAGGTGTATTATTGGTGGTCGACGCAAATGAGGTACTTTTCCTTAGTGACGCTGTATGTAATTATAATGCATATGCTACCTGTAGGGTAGATATAATTTATGATATACTGATTACTTCTTTATTCTTCCAGATTTATTGTACACTTGCATCTATACTCTTATTAGATTCTGATTATATAAAGACAGAGACTCTGATTCCAGCCATGTGTCAATAACTGGCTGCTTGTTTTAGTTTTATCACTCAAGGACTAGTAAACCTGCTACCATGTAGTCCTCCACATTCATGAGCTCTATATATAGCCCCACCCGCACCACTGATTGACAGCTTTCTGTGTACCCTGTGCATAGGCAGAACATCTGCAGCTAATAAAGGGAATTTATCAACACTGCATCAAGCAGCTCGGTAAGTGACACATCGCTGGAATCCAGGAACCACGGGTTTACCGTAACTAGAGGGGCCAGAAGACTGCGACGTCTGAGCTCCTGCACTGATTAGAAGCACTTCACTATCATATTAAACCGTGAAGGTTTCTGCTAGCAGTGCAAAGGTTAATCTGTTCAGTTGAGAGCTGCTAGAGCTTTCCAGCATTGATGGTCTCAGCTGTTCAGTGTTGGCCTCTCCCCTCTCCTATATATACTCGCCTCTGGCAATCTTGGATTGCCAGTGTTAGATTTATGCTGCCTAGTTCTGGAGTCAGAGGTGTTGGATGTTTTGAAGAGGCGTTTGTGTGTTAACCGCTGTCATTGCCAGAGACATAAGGAGACACTCCAATTTGCAGGGGGCCTGGGGTCAAGGGCCCCTAGGTTTGAGTTAACTGAGGAACCCATGCTGTTGGGTGTGGCGACTTGTTCTGTTGGTCCAACTGTAGTTTGGCGGAAAGGGGGAGTGTGTGTGTGTGTGTGTGTGTGTGTGTGTGTCTTTCCTAAATTCCTAAACACCCACCAGAAAACTAAGGCACCCGAGTTGCGGGGTGAATTGGCAACTCGGGGGTGTACTTATTTCCTCTGTGGGTAGGTCACAATTTTTTTTTTTTTTACCGTCCAAGATCCATCTTGGCAAAAGTATGGTGGTAATTTCTGCCTTTCTGGACAGTGGGGCGGGGTTTATTTTGATCGACGCTAGGTTCGATCAGGACCTCAAACCTCATAAATTTTCTGGCTCAACACCCATAATCGCCATTGACTCTGCACCCTTGAGCTAGGGGTATTTTACTCTTATCGCTCGTGTGCTACATCTGCAGGTAGGGGCCTTGCACTCAAAATTTATTGACTGTTATGTGCTAGAGGGCTTGCCCTCTCCTGTGGTCCTTAGACTACCTTGGTTTACGCTGCACAATCCTGTGGTAGGTTGTGTGCCCACTTTATCTTTTAAGCGTTTCCGCAGCGGCGATTCCATTGCAGAAACGCTTAAACGCTTGGTAGAAGGTCTGCCATGTTCCCCAATGATAATCCGCATGTGCTGTGCACATGCTGCGGAAATTTCCGCTGCGCATTATCAGTGCGGAAAAATCCGCAGCACTACCAGTTATTTTGCGTAATCGCGACGTTTTACCTCCATTGACTTGCATTGAATCGCTTAATATCCGCATGACTACATGTGCACATGCGGATATTAAGCGATTCAACGTGCGGATGGTACCCGGGTCTGGAGAAGAGGAGACTCTCCTCCAGACCCGGGTACCATGGTACCTGTAAAAAAAAAAAAAAAAAAAAAAGACAAGAAAAAAATACATTATACTTACCTTGTGATTGCCCCCGGTCTTTTCTCCGCTGAGTCGAGTCTCTTGTACGGCTCGTCGGCGGTCGCGTGACCTGTCACATGACTAAATGACGTCATGGAAGGTCCTTTCACACCACCGTGAGCCATACAAGAGACCAGGGGCCATCAGAAGGTAAGTAAAATGTTTTGTTTTTTTTTTTTACCATTTTTAATCTTTTTTCTTCAACTATTAACTTGGTCACACTATATAAATCCATGCCGGTTGCATGGATTTATATAGTGTGACCAAGTTGTCAAGCACTTTCCAAGTGATGCTAAAATCGCTTGGAAACCGCTTGACAACCCGCATGCGGAAATGCATGTGAAAAAACGCTTCACTTACGCTTGTCCCTGGCAGGAAAAACACATGTAAAATCCGCATGCATTTTTTCTGCCAGGGAGATGCAGAAACGCTCAGGAAAAATCCAGAGCATTTCTGCATCGTGGGCACTTAGCCGTAGACTGGCAGACTCGGGAGGTGGTAAAATGGAGCGAGTATTGCCAAGAACACTGCTTGGTCACTCGGATAGCCATGGTGGGTCTGATTTCAGGAATGTGTTTTCTGAACAGGGGTGTCAAGAACTTCCACCCCATCATCCTTATGATTGCGTCGGTAATATTATTCCTGGGGCCAAGCTGCCAAAAAAGCAGGTTATATAATATCTCTGGTTCAGAGAGGTAGGCCATGAAAAACTAGATCACTGAAAGTCTACCAAAGGGCCATATAAGACGTTCTTCATCTCCCGTTGCAGTGGGGTTTTTCTTTGTCAAAAAAAAAAAGACTAGGGGTTGCGCCCCTGCCTTGATTTTTGTGAGTTTAATCAGATCACGGTCTGGGATGCATATCCTCTCCCTCTCATCCCAGACCTCTTTAGAAAACCATTTGGCTCCTACAATTTGATTAAACTAGACCTCAGGGGGGCTTATAATCTCATTCACATTGAGGAGATGAGTGGAAGACGGCCTTCAATACTCCTGAGGGGCACTATGAAAACCTTGTGATGGCATTTGGGTTGACTAATGCTCCCATTTTTACTCATCTGGCATGTAGATCACAACAAACCCATCTTGATGACATAATGGTAGACTCCATACTAAATAAGGAGGGAGTCACTGACTGTGGTGGCCCCTCCCCGGGCCATGGCGATTGGTGACCCCCCCCTTCGCTGCCCCTTACTGACCAGTGATCCTGAAGCCCCCAGAAGGATCCAATGAAGCGAAAGGGACGGCTGCTACAAGCCGTCCCATGGATACATAAACACCGGGACATCCCACGTTACTTCCTTTCTTTGCTGGTCCCGGAGTCGAACGTCATGGAGATTTCAGGATCAGGTCAGATTGCTGAGGCCCTCCAGGCTGGGTTTGCACAGGGGGACGAGCGCTGGTTACAGGCTCTCATGTCGGGGCTCAGCGCTCATCCCCCTGGCTCCAGCTCTAAATCCCCAGATCACCCTGCCCCTGGCCCTCAACCCCTTATGGGAACATCATATTCCCCAGTCCCAGTCCCCTCACCACTTGGGCCTACTCACCCACTCCAATTGCCCACGGTACAACGGTCCCCTCCACGGCGGTCGGGTCATCTGGAACGGGGGGCTGCATTACTTCCGCGGCTTGGTCCCGATCCCCTTCCTCACCCGATCGCTGCATCCGCACAACTTTACAGTGTTCATCGGGCCACTCAACCCGGGGCGGTAGGCGGCTGCGGTAGTGCTGCGGGCGCTCGCTGACTCGGGGAAGCGGGCAGCCGTGGCGGTCCGGTGGCCGCACGCCAGTGGGGAAGGGCGCGCAGCGACAGCAGGGCGGCGGGCGCGCGCCGGTGTGGGGTTGGGGGGTTCCTCTCTGCGGTCGCGCGCCGGAGCAGGGAAGCGGGCGCGTGACTCCACTAGGCTGGAGAGGCATGTTGGGGGAGGCGGAGCTGGAGGGCAGGAAGCGCTCGATGCGCATGTACAGGGCGCGTGTCCGCCCCACGTGACCCCACAGGTCACGCCCCCCAGTTCAGAATGCTGCGGGGCAGAGCAGGAAGCTGAAGCTAGTGCGGCGGTGGACCCTGCGCCTCACTTACTGCGGGCGCAGGGCTCCTCTGCACTAATAAATGAGTGCGGGCTGTCTTCCATGTCGGCGGCGGGCACAGAGGGGATTCAGGTCTCCTGCCTGCCACCGGCGCTGGAGACAGCACACAGCCTGTTGTTCCCCACCCCCGTTAACACTCGTGTCCCGCATCCTGCCGAGGAGCGCCCTGGAGGGCGGAGGTCCAGCAGGCACTCCCGTCCTCCAGAGCGCTTTAGGCACAGCACCCCGAAGCCTCACAGAAGAAGCTGCGGGCCACTTAGTAACCATTCCCCGCCCCCTCAACACACAGCAGGGGCTGTGGCAGAGCAGAGCTCCGGACAGGAATCCTCTGCCGGGGGCTGTGCTCTGCTTCCCCCCCAAACAATCCCCCACAGAAAAACTCCTATTAAAAATAAAAGAAAAAGTTCCCAAAACAGAACACGTGACACTACACATCCTGGGGACATTGCGGCCCCTGTAATCACCGCAGCCCATCCAGCGCCCAGTCACAGTATCAATACCCCCCTGATGGACACGATGCGGAGCCTAAACACTTCAGCGACCATCCTCGCCTCCCCCATATACCCCTATAATAGCGCAGCGACGCACGTGCTTGACTCCGTTATAGCATCGCCCTGGCCACAAATAGCACCGACATGTCCCGGCGGGACACATGTAAACTGCGCAGAACCCCCCATACACCCTTAGGGACACAGAGACTCCAGGCGTACTCACTCTAGGTGAACTCGCTGTAGTTCCTCCGACGACAGATCTACGCCATCGCACACAAGTCACTGGCGAAGGAAGCGGTCGTCACAAGCAAAGTGGAGATCGGCATCCCACAGGAGGGGTCACAGGTCGCGGTCCTCAAGGTGGCGCTCACCATCCTCTGCATCAGAGATGTCGAGCCCCAACGATCCCGTCCTCCGGGGGACAGAAACGATACAATGGCACCCTCCAGAGCTTACAGTCTGCACGATACAACGATTTCACGCAGGTCTAAGAGCAGAGGCACGCTGCTCACCCCGAGCGAGACTGGTGTCAGAGTCCCTCCACACATCGGAGTCCCTCCTCCAGCCGCAGGAATGGGTGCGTGCAATATAAGTATAACTGAAATGGGAAATAGTAACACCAACTTAATAGCGGCCCTTAAGGCCATAGTCGAACAACTATCCGTGCCACCAGGCGCTATACATAATTCTACTAAAACAACTCCACCATTAGCCAGCGTACACAAGGACGCATTCTTTTGCAGGATAAGCCCATTGGGCTCACACATAGACAAGGAAACCAGAATTAAAATATGGAATAATGACTACATCGACATTTGGGCACTTGTAACCGCTGACCAACATACTATAGACAAAGAGAAAAGGATAGTCGACAGACCATTCAACAGAAATAGACAAAAGGTCGCGAAGACAATGAGTAACTGGTTACAGGCGTTTTCAGTGCTGGGTTGCATCATGGGCCAAAAGCATCCGGAACGCTGCTCAGAACTATTCATATACCAGGATACGGTGTATAACTCGTACAAAGCCCACGGCGGTTCAGCATGGTGGCGCTACGATGAAGAGTTCCGGAGGCGGTTGGCCCTGCAACCACAGCTAGGCTGGGTAGTAAAAGCTACAGACATATGGTTGCGTTTCTCCCAGTGCTAGGCCTACTACGCCGGCTAGCAATCCTGTGCCTAAAACACAATGTATGGGTCCGCGCTAGCCACAATGTGGAGGGGGGATCTAACGCTGCTGCTAACGCTTTATCACAATTCAATTGGCAGGTTTTCAGAGAGCTCCTCCCCAACGCCCACCCGTCGGGCACCAGTTGCCCACCCTCCCTATGGGATCTAGTGGCGAACAGCTGATGCCATTAATCAGAGCGTCAGTCGCCCTGTCAACATGGAAAGCATACGGTAAGGCATGGGAAGACTGGATACGACTAGTAGCAGGCAGACGGGTTAACCAATGTGAACAAGCCAGACTAGATGTAACCATAGAATTTCTCCACCACCTAATGATGAGGGGCATATCAGGGGTGTCAGCGCAGCGGTGGCGGACCGGAGTAGCATTTCATTTCCAACTACTGAATTGGGGAGATGTGACAAAAAGATTCATCATCAGTCAAGCCTTAAAAGGGTGGAAAAGAGGTCAGCCAAGTCAGGAGTGCAGACGTCCTGTGTCACTAAATCTGCTCTCAAAAATCATATCCCGAACACCATTAACATGCCACTCACAATTTGAAGCAACACTACTGTCTACTGCATTTGTGATCGCCTTTTTCAGGGCGCTACGCATAAGCGAATTAGTCCCTCGATCCAAAATCACCACCAGTGGAGGCTTATTACACCAGGACGTAGTCATAGCCAATAATGCAATACGCCTACGCATACGCAAATCCAAAACAGACCCAGCGGGCAAGGGCACTTGGGTGCTTCTAAAACCCACAAACAGTACACTGTGTCCGGTAACAATAGAAAAAACATATGCAGCCATCAGGCCACAAAGTAATTTCTTCCTATCACACATTGATGGAACTCCATTATCAAGATACCAGTTCTAATTTATATTTAATAAATGCCTAACATCAGCAGGGAACCACCCCAAAGATTACGGGACACACTCATTCCGCATAGGCGCGGCCACGGAAGCAGCAAGAGCAGGACTGTCAGAAACGGAAGTGCAGAGGATAGGCAGATGGCGATCCGCGTGTTTTGCGAGATACATAAGACAGGACTTGTTATCCTAACGTGGTTTGTTTCTTTTATAGGTGACGATAAGCCAACAGTGTGGGTGATAGGCCACTCGTACATATACTGGGCAGAAAAAAGGGCGACAGTCCGCCCAGGCGGGAGGAATATGGGGTTTCATGACACATATTTCAACTGGAGAGGTATTAGAGGCCTGCGATGGCCACAGGTACTAATGGAGGTAATCAACATAGGGAGAGAAGCAACAGGTCCGGTTATCTTAGTTATACACGCTGGGGGAAACGACTTCGGTCATTACAAGAGCGCAGAACTAATGGCAATAATGAAGCTAGACACTGAGTGCTTCAGAGCATTTTTTAGTAAACTAACTATAATATGGTCAGAGATTGTGCCGAGAACGGTATGGCGAGGTGCGCGAGACAGTGCAGCCATCGAACGGACAAGGCGGCTAATAAATATTCGGATGGCAAGATTTTTAAAGGAAAGAGGTGGTGTAGTGATAAGACACCGAGAACTGGAAGGAGATAAAGCTGGCCTCATATGGCCTGACGGTGTTCATTTAACGGATATTGGACTGGACATATTCCTGTCAGGACTCCAGGACGGAGTGGAGCAAGCGTTAATGATGATGGGTGGGGGTCTGAGTCCTGCATACGAGTACGCAGGATCCTCCTTGGCCTGAAATAGAAAGGACATGTTGGAAAGTTACTCTTGTTGGCCAACTTGCCGGTGTGGAGACACAGGGCATGCTGCAACAAGCGGAATTATTTTTGGAAATAAAATGCCTTTCTAATGGAATGAGTTAAAGAGTTAATAAAGCTGTGACCGATCCTCACCCATCCAGTTGTAAGAGTTACATTATTGTATTGTTAAGGAAGGGGTGGCGGTAGGGGGGCTGAGCATCGGGGTTTCGTTGGGGGTCCCCACAGTCTAATTTATTCACCTCGTATCACATCAGGTACATGTCAGGCAGGTCTTACAGATACTCAAAGATAATACATTTCTCTGGTTTGACAAATAATTTATGTTCTCCATTCAGGAGGTCCCTTTTCAGGGTTATTTCTTATCATTCACTGTTTTTTGCATGGATCTGGCAAAAGTCCGGACGGTACTGGATTGGTATTATATTCAGGACTTAAAGGCGTTACAAAGTTTTTTGGGTTTCGCCAGCTGCTACTGTAAGTTCATCAAAAACTTTTTGGTAGTGGCCAAACCTCTGATGGACGATTTTGCCAAATAATAAAGTCTTAATTTTTTTTTTCTATTTTTCTTTCCAGTCTTGTAGCTAAACACAATCCAGCTAAGTTTTAAAATTGAAATGAAGTCCCTGTACCCCCCTCTCTAGGTGCTTCTGTACCAACTCCTCCCTGGTCCAGGACGGTCTCTGTATCACGGCCTCCATCAATAACCTATTGACACATGATTGTGGCAGCCCTCACGTGCTGGTATATCACGCTGCCAATAGAAATGGGAAGCGGCACAGAAATCACAAAATAAAGGCAGTGTTTGTGGTAATGCAAGAATCCAACAAGCAGAGTAGTCCACACGTCGTACAACTGCCCAACATGGATGATGAAAAGCAGTGACCAGCCCAGGGGATGGGGATGACTCGGTACCCGAGCCTTTGCCTGGCCTTGGGGATGTCGCGGTGGTCGGCTCCTGGGCCCGTACCCTGGGGTCACTCTTTAAAAGGGTGGTTGTTTGTTCATTTTATGAAAGTTCGTGACGCCACCTGTGGTTTCTGATGATAATCACCAGCGCTGCGGCAGTCCACTGAGGCCGGTGATGAGGCAGCTCGATGGTATAGCTCCCCACAGGCGGAGCTAGGCCTCAGGGCAGCGTATGCAAGGGGAATGCAGGACAGGCGAGACCCAGCCGGGTCAGAGCAAGAACGGGGACGGACACGGTAGTCACTTCAGTACCTTTTACTGATGGAAAGTCAGGCACATCCCGGAGCACTGTAGGGTGAAGGGTGCATATCAGGATCCTCCCCAATGAGCGGGTGTAGGGCCTCCTGTCTCTTGCCTCTGCGTAGTAAGTTTCTGACCTGCCTGGAGCTAGGCCTAACTTTGTCTCTGTCCTGCGCTGGCTGACCTTGTGGTAGGGCCTTTTCTTGGAGTACACGCTCCTCAGCTTGCGAGGCCTATGTGTCTCCTGGCTCTGTTACGTATCAGCACTCTAGCGATCCTGGGACCTGTAGTTCTCCAGGGATTCCGGTTATGCTTTACTGGGTCGTAGAGATCCCGGTAAGCTTCGGACCCAGTGTCCGGTAAATGCTTCAGGGTGAGCTAATTAAGCTCCTCTGCCCCCTATGTACTCACTCTCCACTCGCCTTCAGCCCCTCTCGGGGCCCTCACTAGGCTACACACGCTGCAGCTGGGACACTGCTCTTCTTCGCCGCTCTCAGAGCGTCGGCACACTCCTAGCTCTCTATCCTGAGCTCTGTGAGTTCTAGTCTGGAATCACTCTACAGACTGTACTGAACTCTTTCTGCAGGAACTGCTAGGCTCTGGCTCGACTGAACTGAGTCCTTCTGTGTCTGAGCAGGAAACTTCTGAATCACTTTCTGGGCTGCCTGGCTCCACCTTCCCTTTATATATCCCTAACGGTCTCCCTCTGGTGGTCTGAGGTGGAAGGTGGAGGTGTGTGAATGCTTATGAGGGCCTCTTGTGGAGGAATCCATCAATGCACACTTCTAGGATCTGTGATACCAAGCGCAGCTGGGTGTCACCGCAGCAAACGTCGCGTCTTCAGGCGTCTGTGTAAGAACATCACATTTTTATTTTCCTCCCTGAATAAGCACCAAATGGAATAGCTGAATGCCAGGATACAGAGACCGGCGGGGGGCAGGGAGGCGCTGTCCGCTGGATTTTGTGCTGGTTTCACAAGCGGTCACCCTGCAGTTTTCTCTGAATTTGCTGTGGAGACTTTTCACAACACATCTAATAATTGTGAACCTTCCACCTCACATGTTTATTACCTTGTCAGCTGGGCGGGATGAAAGCCGGACAAGAATGATCCTTATTATATATAATGGCTGCACTAAGCGATGGGGAAAAGCCGCAGAGGACTGAGAGCAGAAGGGCAGAGGGGTTCCTCTTCCTCATAGGAGAAAGTCTACAGGGACCAGTACAGAAGCCGGTGCAGAAGGGGAGACAAGGGCTGAGCCACTTACACAGACAGAAAGCTGAGGAGAGGAGGACATGTTATTACTCCAGGATCCGCTCCATTCCTTCCCTATGTGGCATTCAAGCCCTGAGCTCGGCTTTTCTGGAGCCCCATAGAGAATGAATGGAGCTGCAGTTGAATCCTGACTTTCCACTCCTTCCCGATCAGACGATGGTTCGCAGCGGTCAGACCCCCACGATCAGTAAGTGATCACCGAGCCTGTGGATAAGTGATAACTTGTTTTCTTCAGACATCCCCTTTAAGCAATGGAGCATGCCAGCAGAGAAGGTGGGAGAAGGCGCTGGTTACAGGGGAGACTTTACCTCTGGAGGCCGCATATAGGATATGTGAGGGGCGGACACTTCCCGTATTCATCATTACTGAGCCCCCGCTCTGTACGGCTCTTATCTGAGCTGCAGGAGACGCAGCAGTTACTAATCAGCCGTTCTCCGTTCACTTGCAGCCGTCCGAGCTCTGCTGTGCCTGTTAGGGGTGAAGTGTAGCGCCCCGAGGGTTCGGCCGCTACAGGGGTATTGCACCTCTGCCAGAGGTGTGATATTCCACTCCCGGGTAAGGATGGAGTGTGGACCAGGGCTCAGTTAGCTGCATGCAGCACACACACCCCATTTCCGAGGGACAGCTCAACGGTGCTCCCACTAGACAGTAGTGCAGGCACGACCGATTATGTCCCTGCCTGGAGTGGGGAGGGCGGTGGAACACCCAGTGCTATAGGGGCAGATAGGGGTTGGTTCCTGAGTGTAGGTAGGAGCCCATTGGTTGCTGGTCACCTGGGCTCATGGTCAGAGGGAGGTATAAAAGGTGGGCACCATCTTAGATCTAGGTTCTGTCCAGAGAGGAGAAGACAGGGAGTATAGGCTCTGTAGGAGCTCTACTCCAGGAGGGCCTAGTGAGAGGCCGAGGAGGAAGTGAAGGGGAGCTGTGGTGCCACCTGAGCCCAGCTCCATGAGAAGGGAGGAGAAGAAGGAACAGGAAAGACGGAGGAGAGACAGAGAAACAGAAGGGCTCAGGAACAAGAAGGTGGAAGGGACCCTAAGAACCCATGAGAATCCAGGGTGAAGGGTCAGGCAGATTAAGGGTACCGGATCCCAAGTTGGTGGAGGAGAAACAACCCTCAGCCAAAGACCGGTCGTCGTGATCATTTATTGGTGCGACACCTCATCAAACCTGCTAGGAAGGCACCATATAGGACAGCGGAGGACGGGGCCCACGTTTAACCGCACAAGTCCGCGGCAGCTGGACAGAAGTGGGTCACTGGTGAGGCAGGCCAGAGAAAGGAAAGAAGGGGGTCCTGTGTCATATTCCTGAGCTGCCTGGGAGTTGACCGAGCCCCTCACCTGGTGGATGCAGCACGGCTTGGGCGGTCACTACGTGCACAGAAGTGACCCGGAGTACCTGAACTGTGAGTAAAAGACATTGGACGTTGTTTGTGTGCTCTTTCGCTCCTCCAGCACTACCGGTACTGGGACTCTCACTACCATTACTCCCACCATCCACTACACTGCCCTGGGGCCGCACTCTTCCCGTGGGGAGTAACATCAGCCCCAGCGGACTGCCTTGCAGCGGCAGTTCCTAATAACCGCAATCCACGGGTGGCGTAGTCGGACATTATCTAAAGTACAGCAGCAGACTACCATTGGTCTGACCACCCTGAGCCGCGGGACCGGGCCGCCACTACTCCTCCCAGAGTCTCCCTATTGCCCGGTTCCGCGTGCCCCACGGCCCAGGGGGCGAGTCAGAAGTTCGGGTCCTAGGAGGCATCGACTATGCAGCCTGCACAGCAGATCACAGCCCGGGCACCACTTCTCCGGGTAAATCTCCACCTTTTGAGTTACTTCTTGTGCAGCTGCCCCATGCAAGTTGCTCCGCTCTCCTCGGCCAGCTCCTGCTGAAGACTGAGCTCCTCTGCCCAATCTAGGAGCTCAATAGCCCTGATCACGTCAGTGGTAGCCCAGCGCTGCTGGATCAGATTTACAGATGGAAAACTAATCAGCCCTAGGCATTTCTAATATGTGCAGAGCAGGCGACATAAGTCTCACCGGCATCCTCATAGACCTTTGCTCAGCCGGGGTCTAATAGGAGCAGTAAGATGGCCGTCATGGGGTCTATTGTTAGATCTCGGCTGCCATAGAAACTCATCGGCACCATGATCGCGCCTCCCTCTCCTGTCTAAAGTGCCTAAATGCTGTGGAAGCCCCCTACTGTGTCATACAGTGGATTAAACTGCCAGGGTCAGGGTTGGCTCCACTGTCGGAGGCTGAGGCAGGAGCAGGAATGTGTTATACAGCCACACTTCTGCCGCAGATCTTGTAAGAGCCCTGACAGGACCTGCCTGATGATAATGTGTCCTATAGAGCGGGTCCTGGTACCGGACTGCCCTGTACATATTCACCACTAGCTGGGAACCAGTTACTTACAAGGTCTAGTTTCGGATGTGTTTCCAGGTTCTGTAGTTGTCAGCATTTTATCCTTAAGGCCGAGTTATAATATCACTGTAACACTCTCGCCCTGTACCTGTATACCTGCCCTGTGTGCTGCACAAAAGTATATAACAAAGTGTGTGTGTACACAGATATCTATCTCCTGAATGGAATTACTGCTAGATCTCCTGTACATAGAAATATGAGGTTCTTAGCACACATTTTGAGCAAATTGTGCGAGCCCATCTGCCAACGTCAAGGCGACCTCTTCAGATGGGTCCCTACACTAACACTACACTAACTTAGTAACTGGGACTAGTTTTTTTTATTGTTATTACCACCATTTTTACTATTTATTATTATTGCATTAATCCAATTAATTGTAACTGTTATAAAACTAATTTAAAAATTTAATTCAAATTTTTTTATTATTCTTGTGATTCTAATAATGGTATTACTAAAATCCCTATGCCTAAAGCTGTTGATCCAGAAGAAGGCAAAAACCCCAGGACACCTACCGCCAATTTGTGTCACGGGAAAAATTCCTTCTTGACCCCGGGAAAAGGCGATCAGTCCTAGGACCCTGGATCAAACCTAATAATGTTATTACAAGTTATATATTACACTAATTATTGTACTACTGGAGTTATTTTAATTTGTTTTTATAAATCTAACTATTTGATATGGTTATTATTAACATTGTGCTATCTTATTACAGTATTATTCTTCTTTCCTATCACTACTAATACTGCCCTATACCTACAGTGTTGATCCAGAAGAAGGCAGAAACCCCAGGACACCTTCAGCCAATTTGTGTCACAGGGAAAAATTTCCTTCTTGACCCTGAGAAAAGACGATCAGTCCTAGGACCCCGGATCAAACCTAATTATGTTACTAGTTA
Source organism: Phyllobates terribilis (assembly GCF_046119375.1). Lineage (NCBI taxonomy): Eukaryota > Metazoa > Chordata > Amphibia > Anura > Dendrobatidae > Phyllobates > Phyllobates terribilis. The sequence goes on along the minus strand of NW_027362870.1, from coordinate 4,593,953 downwards.
TGTAATTACTATTACTGTACTAAATGTACTACTACAGTTGTTTTTAATATAGTTTTTTATATATTTTGTCTTATGTCCTGCTTTCTTATTAAAGTACTACTCTAACTTTTCTATAACTATTTAATATTACAGTATTGATTGAACTACGTCTATAATTATTTTTATTTACTCTTTGTTCTTTCTATAGATATAACTAGTTTATATTTATTAATAATAATAACCTGATGTCTTATTACGGTATTATTCTTCTTTCCTATTGCTACTAATACTACCCTATACCTAGAGTGTTGATCCAAAAGAAGGCAAAAACCTCAGGACACCTTCAGCCAATTTGTGTCACAGCGGAAAAATTCCTTCTTGACCCCGAGAAAAGGCGATCAGTCCTAGAACCCTGGATCACACTGCTATTCTACCTACTACTATTACTATTGTTATTTTATTACTTTCTTACTATTATCACTAGTATTATTACTCAAATTACACTAATACTCATATACTACCACTATATAACTACTATCGTGCTATTATTACTTTGGTGGATTTATACTTACCAGCCGGTATTGCCGTATGATGTTATCGGCAGAGAGGTCCCAGCAGGATGGTCCACATGATGTTCCTCTTTCCTCTCAAATACCGGTTGATGTAATGGCGGACGTTGTTCTGGTTCTGCTTCTTCCTTTTTATTGTAGGATCGATTGTTGTCTTTTCTGGCCTTTGGCCATCCCTTTCCCCCTAGGGATCTTAAGGTGCAGTTCTGTCCTCTTCGGTCTCCTCTTCGGTGGGACTCCTCTTCGGTGGGACTCCTCTTCGGTGGGTCTCCTCTTCGGTGGGACTCCTCTTCGGTGGGACTCCTCTTCGGTGGGTCTCCTCTTCGGTGGGACTCCTCTTCGGTGGGACTCCTCTTCGGTCTCCTCTTCGGTGGGACTCCTCTTCGGTCTCCTCTTCGGTGGGACTCCTCTTCGGTGGGACTCCTCTTCGGTGGGTCTCCTCTTCGGTGGGTCTCCTCTTCGGTGGGACTCCTCTTCGGTCTCCTCTTCTGTGGGACTCCTCTTCGGTCTCCTCTTTGGTGGGTCTCCTCTTCGGTGGGACTCCTCTTCGGTGGGACTCCTCTTCGGTGGGTCTCCTCTTCGGTGGGACTCCTCTTCGGTGGGACTCCTCTTCGGTCTCCTCTTCGGTGGGCCTCCTCTTCGGTGGGACTCCTCTTCGGTGGGTCTCCTCTTCGGTGGGTCTCCTCTTCGGTGGGTCTCCTCTTCGGTGGGACTCCTCTTCGGTGGGACTCCTCTTCGGTGGGACTCCTCTTCGGTGGGTCTCCTCTTCGGTGGGACTCCTCTTCGGTGGGTCTCCTCTTCAGTCTCCTCTTCGGTGGGTCTCTGTCACGGGTGTGTTGCCACGAAGATCGTCACGAGTACACAGCCTGACTTCTCGCAGCTGACTTGTTGGTGCTTTGTGTTTCTCGGCAGTGAGGGAGTTAATTCTCTCTCTCTCTCTGGGCTAGATGAGGTCCAGCCTCGCCCAGCTGCAATCAATACTTCTGTAGTGAGACTCCTTCATATACCTGCTGGTCTGTTTGGGAGGTGTCGGTGAAAGCATTTCATTCAGACTGACAGAGCGGATCGTGGTGTTTGGAGTTGCTGAGATAAGTGTATTTGGAAGTGTTTTTTCCCTTTCCTCGCTTTGTCATTTATCTCCTTTCCCGTTGGTTTTCCCTCTGTTGTAGTTGAGAAGTTGTTTGTATGCAAGGTGGTTTTGGTTTTTCCCTTGTACTGTCTCGTTCGTCTAAATACTGTGTTTGGGCATATTATTGCTTGTTCCCTTTGGTTGTGATCGGGGTCCTTCTCAGGACTAGATTACTGAGGTGCAGGGATCTTCAGGAGGTAGGGGTTACGCTGGCGGCCTGGACCTCTGTACCTTTAACAGTACCTCCAGGTTGAGGGATTAGTCAGGGCCCCAGCTTAGGGTCAGCTTAGGCCCCCTACCTCCAGTATACAGAGACACCGTGACAGTCTCCTCTTCGGTGGGACTCCTCTTCGGTGGGACTCCTCTTCGGTGGGTCTCCTCTTCGGTGGGACTCCTCTTCGGTGGGACTCCTCTTCGGTGGGTCTCCTCTTCGGTGGGTCTCCTCTTCGGTGGGACTCCTCTTCGGTGGGTCTCCTCTTCGGTGGGTCTCCTCTTCGGTGGGACTCCTCTTCGGTGGGACTCCTCTTCGGTCTCCTCTTCGGTGGGACTCCTCTTTGGTGGGACTCCTCTTCGGTCTCCTCTTCGGTGGGACTCCTCTTCGGTGGGACTCCTCTTCGGTGGGTCTCCTCTTCGGTGGGACTCCTCTTTGGTGGGTCTCCTCTTCGGTGGGACTCCTCTTCGGTGGGACTCCTCTTCGGTCTCCTCTTCGGTGGGACTCGTCTTCGGTGGGACTCCTCTTTGGTGGGTCTCCTCTTCGGTGGGTCTCCTCTTCGGTGGGACTCCTCTTCGGTGGGACTCCTCTTCGGTGGGACTCCTCTTCGGTGAGTCTCCTCTTCGGTGGGTCTCCTCTTCGGTGGGACTCCTCTTCGGTGGGACTCCTCTTCGGTCTCCTCTTCGGTGGGACTCCTCTTCGGTGGGACTCCTCTTCGGTGGGTCTCCTCTTCGGTGGGACTCCTCTTCGGTGGGTCTCCTCTTCTGTGGGACTCCTCTTCGGTCTCCTCTTTGGTGGGTCTCCTCTTCGGTGGGTCTCCTCTTCGGTGGGACTCCTCTTCGGTGGGACTCCTCTTCGGTGGGTCTCCTCTTCGGTGGGACTCCTCTTCGGTGGGTCTCCTCTTCTGTGGGACTCCTTTTCGGTCTCCTCTTTGGTGGGTCTCCTCTTCGGTGGGACTCCTCTTCGGTGGGACTCCTCTTCGGTGGGTCTCCTCTTCGGTGGGTCTCCTCTTCGGTGGGACTCCTCTTCGGTGGGACTCGTCTTCGGTCTCCTCTTCGGTGGGCCTCCTCTTCGGTCTCCTCTTCGGTGGGACTCCTCTTTGGTGGGACTCCTCTTCGGTGGGACTCCTCTTCGGTGGGTCTCCTCTTCGGTGGGACTCCTCTTCGGTGGGACTCCTCTTCGGTGGGTCTCCTCTTCGGTGGGACTCCTCTTCGGTGGGTCTCCTCTTCGGTGGGTCTCCTCTTCGGTGGGACTCCTCTTCGGTGGGTCTCCTCTTCGGTGGGTCTCCTCTTCGGTGGGACTCCTCTTCGGTGGGTCTCCTCTTCGGTGGGTCTCCTCTTCGGTGGGACTCCTCTTCGGTGGGACTCCTCCTCGGTCTCCTCTTCGGTGGGACACCTCTTCGGTGGGACTCCTCTTCGGTCTCCTCTTCGGTGGGACTCCTCTTCGGTGGGACTCCTCTTCGGTGGGTCTCCTCTTCGGTGGGACTCCTCTTCGGTGGGACTCCTCTTTGCTGGGTCTTCTCTTCGGTGGGACTCCTCTTCGGTGGGACTCCTCTTCGGTCTCCTCTTCGGTGGGACTCCTCTTCGGTGGGACTCCTCTTTGGTGGGTCTCCTCTTCGGTGGGACTCCTCTTCGGTGGGTCTCCTCTTCGGTGGGTCTCCTCTTCGGTGGGTCTCCTCTTCGGTGGGACTCATCTTCGGTCTCCTCTTCGGTGGGACTCCTCTTCGGTGGGACTCCTCTTCGGTGGGTCTCCTCTTCGGTGGGACTCCTCTTTGGTGGGTCTCCTCTTCGGTGGGACTCCTCTTCGGTGGGACTCCTCTTCGGTCTCCTCTTCGGTGGGACTCCTCTTCGGTGGGACTCCTCTTTGGTGGGTCTCCTCTTCGGTGGGACTCCTCTTCGGTGGGACTCCTCTTCGGTGGGTCTCCTCTTCGGTGGGACTTCTCTTCGGTCTCCTCTTCGGTGGGTCTCCTCTTCGGTGGGACTCCTCTTCGGTGGGACTCCTCTTCGGTGGGACTCTTCTTCGGTGGGACTCCTCTTCGGTGGGTCTCCTCTTCGGTGGGACTCCTCTTCGGTGGGTCTCCTCTTCGGTGGGACTCCTCTTCGGTGGGACTCCTCTTCGGTGGGTCTCCTCTTCGGTGGGACTCCTCTTCGGTGGGTCTGCTCTTCGGTGGGACTCCTCTTCGGTGGGACTCCTCTTCGGTGGGTCTCCTCTTCGGTGGGTCTCCTCTTCGGTGGGACTCCTCTTCGGTGGGTCTCCTCTTCGGTGGGACTCCTCTTCGGTGGGTCTCCTCTTCGGTGGGTCTCCTCTTCGGTGGGTCTCCTCTTCGGTGGGACTCCTCTTCGTCTCTCTTCGGTGGGTCTCCTCTTCGGTGGGACTCCTATTCGGTGGGTCTCCTCTTCGGTGGGTCTCCTCTTCGGTGGGACTCCTCTTCGGTGGGACTCCTCTTCGGTCTCCTCTTCGGTGGGACTCCTCTTCGGTGGGTCTCCTCTTCGGTGGGACTCCTCTTCGGTGGGTCTCCTCTTCGGTGGGACTTCTCTTCGGTCTCCTCTTCGGTGGGTCTCCTCTTCGGTGGGACTCCTCTTCGGTGGGACTCCTCTTCGGTGGGACTCCTCTTCGGTGGGTCTCCTCTTCGGTGGGACTTCTCTTCGGTCTCCTCTTCGGTGGGTCTCCTCTTCGGTGGGTCTCCTCTTCGGTGGGTCTCCTCTTCGGTGGGTCTCCTCTTCGGTGGGACTCCTCTTCGGTGGGACTCTTCTTCGGTGGGACTCCTCTTCGGTGGGACTCCTCTTCGGTGGGACTCCTCTTCGGTGGGTCTCCTCTTCGGTGGGACTCCTCTTCGGTGGGACTCCTCTTCGGTGGGTCTCCTCTTCGGTGGGACTCCTCTTCGGTGGGACTCCTCTTCGGTGGGTCTCCTCTTCGGTGGGTCTCCTCTTCGGTGGGTCTCCTCTTCGGTGGGACTCCTCTTCGGTGGGACTCCTCTTCGGTGGGTCTCCTCTTCGGTGGGACTCCTCTTCGGTGGGACTCCTCTTCGGTCTCCTCTTCGGTGGGACTCCTCTTCGGTGGGTCTCCTCTTCGGTGGGACTCCTCTTCGGTGGGACTCCTCTTCGGTGGGTCTCCTCTTCGTTGGGACTTCTCTTCGGTCTCCTCTTCGGTGGGTCTCCTCTTCGGTGGGACTCCTCTTCGGTGGGACTCCTCTTCGGTGGGTCTCCTCTTCGGTGGGTCTCCTCTTCGGTGGGTCTCCTCTTCGGTGGGACTCCTCTTCGGTGGGACTCCTCTTCAGTGGGACTCCTCTTCGGTGGGTTTCCTCTTCGGTGGGACTCCTCTTCGGTGGGTCTCCTCTTCGGTGGGTCTCCTCTTCGGTGGGACTCCTCTTCAGTGGGACTCCTCTTCGGTGGGTCTCCTCTTCGGTGGGACTCCTCTTCGGTGGGACTCCTCTTCGGTGGGTCTCCTCTTCGGTGGGACTCCTCTTCGGTGGGTCTCCTCTTCGGTGGGTCTCCTCTTCGGTGGGACTCCTCTTCGGTGGGTCTCCTCTTCGGTGGGTCTCCTCTTCGGTGGGTCTCCTCTTCGGTGGGTCTCCTCTTCGGTGGGACTCCTCTTCGGTGGGACTCCTCTTCGGTGGGACTCCTCTTTGGTGGAACTCCTCTTCGGTGGAACTCCTCTTTGGTGGGTCTCCTCTTTGGTGGGTCCCCTCTTCTCAGGAAACACAACCAGATATTAGGAGCAATGCTCAACTGACAGAGTGCCACTACTGACCACCGTGCTGCCCTCATCCCACTAAGTAAAAGTGTTTTTTCCTGTTTTACGCAGAATGCGGACTACTGTGCAGCAACCTATACTCCCGAGGGGCCGCAGGAAACTGGAGTGAATAATGTCCTCCTCTTCCTTTAAATTACGCTTATGCCATGTTCTTACTGGTGAGACGTAATAGATAGCATTAAAGCTGCAGTAATTTTTTTTTTTATATACACTGCTCAAAAAAATAAAGGGAACACTTAAACAACAGAATATAACTCCAAGTAAATCAAACTTCTCTGAAATCAAACTGTCCACTTAGGAAGCAACACTGATTGACAATCAATTTCACATGCTGTTGTGCAAATGGAATAGACAATAGATGGAAATTATTGGCAATTATCAAGACATCCTCAATAAAGGAGTGGTTCTGCAGGTGGGGACCACAGACCACATCTCAGTACCAGTGCTTTCTGGCTGATGTTTTGGTCACTTTTCAATGTTGGTTGTGCTTTCACACTCGTGGTAGCATGAGACGGACTCTACAACCCACAGAAGATGCTCAGGTAGTGCAGGTCATCCAGGATGGCACATCTGTGAGAGCTGTGGCAAGGAGGTTTGCTGTGTCTGTCAGCGTAGTGTCCAGAGGCTGGAGACGCTACCAGGAGACAGGCCAGTACACCAGGAGACGTGGAGGGGGCCGTAGGAGGGCAACAACCCAGCAGCAGGACCGCTACCTCCGCTTTTGTGCAAGAAGCAACAGGAGGAGCACTGCCAGAGCCCTGCATAATGACCTCCAGCAGGCCACAACTGTGCATGTGTCTGCACAAACGGTTAGAATTGACTCCATGAGGGTGGTATGAGGGCCCGACATCCACAGATGGGGGTTGTGCTCACAGCCCAACACTGTGCAGGACGCTTGGCATTTGCCACAGAACACCAGAATTGGCAAACTCGCCACTGGCTCCCTGTGCTCTTCACAGATGAAAGCAGGTTCACACTGAGCACATGTGACAGACGTGACGGAGTCTGGAGACACCGTGGAGAGTGATCTGCTGCCTGCAGCATCCTTCAGCACGACCGGTTTGGCAGTGGGTCAGTAATGGTGTGGAGTGGCATTTCTTTGGAGGGCTGCACAGCCCTCCATGTCCTCGCCAGAGGTAGCCTGACTGCCATTAAGTACCGAGATGAGATCCTCAGGCCCCTTGTGAGACAATATGCTGGTGCAGTGGGCCCTGGGTTCCTCCTAATGCAGGACAATGCCAGACCTCATGTGGCTGGAGTGTGTCAGCAGTTCCTGCAAGATGAAGGCTTTGAAGCTATGGACTGGCCCGCCTGTTCCCCAGAGCTGAATCCGATTGAGCACATCTGGGACATCATGTCTCGCTCCATCCACCAACATCACATTGCACCACAGACTGTCCAGGAGTTGGCGGATGCTTTAGTCCAGGTCTGGGAGGAGATCCCACAGGAGACCATCCGCAACCTCAGCAGGAGCATGCCCAGGCGTTGTAGGGAGATCATACAGGCATGTGGAGGCCACACACAATACTGAGCCTCATTTTGACTTGTTTTAAGGACATTACATCAATGTTGGATCAGCCTGTAGTGTGCTTTTCCACTTTAATTTTGGGGGTGACTCCAAATCCAGGCCTCCATTGGTTAATAAATTTGATTTCCATTAATGATTTTTGTGTGATTTTGTTGTCAGCACATTCAACTTTGTACAGAACAAAGTATTCGATGAGAATATTTCATTCATTCAGATCTAGGATGTGTTATTTGAGTGTTCCCTTTATTTTTTTGAGCAGTGTATTTTAACCCAGCTGAAAAGTGAACTGGCCCCTTCCTGAGGGGCAACTTGAAAAAATGTCTGAAGACAGATCAAGTCCATTCTCTTCCTTCAGCTTGGCTCCGCTGGGCGCAGTTCTTCTTTAGCAAATGTTCATACAAAATCATCAATGGAAATCAAATTTATTAACCAATGGAGGCCTGGATTTGGAGTCACCCCCAAAATTAAAGTGGAAAACACACTACAGGCTGATCCAACTTTGATGTAATGTCCTTAAAACAAGTCAAAATGAGGCTGACACACTCCAGCCACATGAGGTCTGGCATTGTTCTGCATTAGGATGAACCCAGTGCCAACCGCACCAGCATATGGTCTCACAAGGGGCCTGAGGATCTCATCTCTGTACCTAATGGCAGTCAGGCTACCTCCGGCGAGCAGATGGAGGGCTGTGCGGCCCTCCAAAGAAATGCCACCTCACACTATTACTAACCCACTGCCAAACCGGTCATGCTGAAGGATGTTGCAGGCAGGAGATCGCTCTCCACGGCGTCTCCAGACTCTGTCACGTCTGTCACATGTGCTCAGTGTGACCCTGCTTTCATCTGTAAAGAGCACAGGGAGCCAGTGGCGACTTTGCCAATCCTGGTGTTCTGTGGCAAATGCCAAGCGTCCTGCACGGTGTTGGGTTGTGAGCACAACCCCCATCTGTGGACGTCGGGCCCTCATACCACCCTCATGGAGTCAGTTTCTAACCGTTTGTGCAGACACATGCACATTTGTGGCCTGCTGGAGGTCATTTTGCAGGGCTCTGGCAGTGCTCCTCCTGTTCCTTCTTGCACAAAGGTGGAGGTAGAGGTCCTGCTGCTGGGTTGTTGCCATCCTACGGCCCCCTCCACATCTCCTGGTGTACTGGCCTGTCTCCTGGTAACGCCTCCAGCCTCTGGACACTACGCTGACAGACACAGCAAACCTTCTTCCCACAGCTCTCACTGATGTGCCATCCTGGATGACCTGCACTACCTGAGCAACTTCTGTGGGTTGTAGAGTCCGTCTCATGCTACCACGAGTGTGAAAGCACAACCAACATTCAAAATTGACCAAAACATCAACCAGAAAGCATTGGTACTGAGATGTGATCTGTGGTCCCCACCTGCAGAACCACTCCTTTATTGAGTGTGTCTTGATAATTGCCAATAATTTCCATCTATTGTCTATTCCATTTGCACAACAGCATGTGAAATTGATTGTCAATCAGTGTTGTTTCCTAAGTGGACAGTTTGATGTCACAGAAGTTTGATTTACTTGGAGTTATATTCTGTTGTTTAAGTGTTCCCTTTATTTTTTTGAGCAGTGTGTATTTTCTTATGTCCATGTATTTACTACTAAAAGTAATTTTTTACATTTAGGTTTCATTTTTCACTGGTTACTACAGACTTATTGCTTCCCTGCACATTTAAGTTTCATGTTTTCTTTGGGCATAGATCAGCTAAAAGGCACTCAGGAAAAAAAAACAGATGAAAGATATACAACCTCTCCCTTAAGACTGTCAGAAGGGGCTCACTGATAGATTCTCAGTTAGCTAATTTTGCAGCCAGGAATAGACAGTGCAGCACAGATGCTACAGAAGGCAACATTTTTAATGAAACTCAATTACAGAAATCAATTTTAGCCCCAAATACTTGCATTAAAGTAAAAAAAACAAATGGCCGCAAAGCAGGACAACCGCTTTAACTCCTTACCAACATCTGCCGTACATGTCTGGTATAAGTCAGTAGCGGGTGTATGGAGCAGAGTCAGCTCGCCCCGTACATGGCAGATAATGGCTGTGACAAACAACCAGGACCTGCCGCTAAGAGCTGCGAGTGGAGCGAAGATCTGCCCACCACTGTTAACCTGTTCAGTGCTGCTGTCAATCACTAACAGCAGCATTAACAGCGCGCCGGCATTGGGACGCATCGTTCCATGCGCCCACCGGCGCTCCTGTGACGCGATCACAGGGCGCAGATGGACTGCTATGACATCCGGGGGTCTGCTGAAGCCTCCGTGCCTGTCATCATAAAGCTTCATTTGGGCTGTAAAGAAGACCGTGATTTTGCTATATGGAGCTTTACTGTGGTATCGCTGTATATAGCACAAGCAATCAGATAATGTATACAAATGCAGTGAAAATTAAAAAAAAAAAAAGTGTAAAATATTAAAACTCCACACGTTCAACTCACCACCCACTAAAAATAAAGATAATAAAAATATACACATTTGTGGTATGGTCTCTTTCAGAGAAATACAATCTATCCAAATATAAAAAACAAACGATCAGTGAACACAGAAAAAAATTCAAAAAGCCAAAATTGCATTTTTTTCGTTCGCCACAATACTACAGAAAACCCTGGAAGAAGCGATGACCATGTCATATGTGTCCCAAAATGTTATCAATAAAGTCCTCTTGCCCTTCAAAAAATAAGCTCCACACAGCTCCATCAACCCGAAAAACGAAAATGTTACGGGTCTCAGAAAAAATGGTGACACCATAAAAAAAAGTTTTTTTCTTTTGCCAAAACTATTGGAGAAGTTTGGTCTTGCTGTGATCACACTGAGGAGTAGGATCCTATTACCAGGTCATTTTCACCACACTATGTACGCCGTTAAAACCCTTCCCAGAAAAACAGGGTCAGGCTTTTTTCCTCGCACTTTTACTGCACTTGGAATGTTTTTCCCGTTTTCTAGTACTATGTGGTAAATGAATGGTGGGATTTATAAGTACCGCTCATCCTGCAAAATAACAAGACCTCACACTATGTGGACAGACATGAAAAAGTTATAGCCCTTGGAAAAAGCCAAGGAAAAAACAGAAAAAAACATCAATTGGTTCTGTTGGGAAGGGGTAAAGCTGAAGAAACGCATGTAACAGCAGAATATGGAGGAAGGTGAGATATCACCGGCTGGTGGATACTACCTGCTCCATCGCTGGCAGAGTAACCCATCCCCATGGTGGCCGCTGAGATCTTCTCTTGTAGAAACGTCTCCAAAATCTATAAAACATCGGGCACAGTCAGCAGAGGGTTTGGTGATTGGCTCATATTGGCGATATACCCAGGGGCATTACTGGGCACAGGGAAGATTGGGAATGAATAGGATTGGCTGTTAGATATGTGATCTCTTCAATTAAAGGGGATGTCTAGTTGGAACAAGTTCTCACTGATCTCTGGATAGGTGATGACTCTTAGATCGGTGGGTTTGGCCGCTATGACCCAATCAGCAGAACAGCACTTATAGATAGAAGTGAGCGAAGTGCAAATGTTCAGCCGCCGGTCCGTTCATTCTCTATGGGGGGCGCTGTACTCCGCTTTCTCCTGCATAGAGAATGAATGGAGCGGTGGCCGGGGAGGGTCTAGCAGGGATTAGTTGGGTTCCCAGCAGATCTAGAAGTTGTCACTTATCATGTGTTGGGGAATAATGACTTCTCCTCTGATAAATGTGCTGATTCCTGTCAGTTATGGTCGCTGAGTGCGTGTGATGGGATGTGGCTCCGTCCGTTATATTATATCACGTCTTATACCTATAATCTCGCTGATCGCAGGTGTCTGTCTTCACACTCAGATGAGATGGAACAAACTGACCATATAGAACTTTTTTTTTTTTTTCTTCAAATTCAAACCGAGCAATCCTATTGGCTGAGTATGAATGCAGTTACCATGGTGACAGAAGTAGCTGCAGATTTAAAGGGACAAGATACTAATATTGTACTAAAGTGTATTTTATTATATACTTCACATAACTGACTGGGTGCACCTTGGTGCTGGTGGGATGGCTTTTTTTTTTTTATCAAAAAACATGTTTACTAAGTACCCTATATTATATATATTTCCTATTGCTTTTTACTTACTTATAGCAGGGTATATGTTCATATTGTTTCTATCCTAAGTTTGTCTATTTTCTAAGAGACGGTGGCAAACTTCTTCCTCGCCTTTGAAGCACAGCTTTCAATTATTCCTATCGTAAACCAGGTAAAAAGCTTCGAGCCGAGCGCGATCAGACTCCTTCAGTCCCGCAGCAGGTAAATCTGTGACCATCGCCGGCTCTCCTGCTGTTCCTAGTACCGATCCCTCTGAGCGGCTGTGCAGTAATGAAGGCAGGATTCACCCCAAACTTACTCGTCTTTTTTTTCGATTTCCAGTTCTGGTAATTAGTGATACACATGTGTATATCCAGTGGTCAACTCAAAACCTGTGTATGGAAAATCAATTGTTTGCTGTATGCATCTCATTTGTAGGATGCACACTATTCATTTCAATATGGAGCGGAGTAGGAGGAGACTTTCATTACTGTTCCCTTTACTTCCTCCATGCTGTTTGCTTGTGTCCTGTGATTACAGCAGCCTGCAACAGTTTTCAGCGTGCACTCCCCGGCTCAGGCATCAAGCAGTAAATGATAACATTAAAACGCTGCTACCCCTTTGTTAGTCACTTTTTTATCTTCTTCCCCTTCTACGAATGCTATAGTCCGTTATTCTAGAACTGCTCTGAAAATGGTTCTCTCTGGAGTGTTGGGATTTGGGTTTAGGGTGGGTTATGGGAATTGAAGTTCAGATACTTTGTTCATATTTTTACTATGGAATTACTATGTCATGTATGTTACTTGAAAGATGGAATATTTGTAGTTGGAGTTTTTCAATAAAAATGATTTGATTAAAAAAAATATGAAATTAAAATTCCTCTGTTCTTGAGAAAGCATAGGATTTTACTAAGAGGTAAATTGCACGTTCCTTGTTTTCCAGGCGCTTTACATTTTTGCTAGTTTTGTACGATTACACAATCCCTTTTATAGGCCAGTGCCAGTTGTACATCTCTCCCTAAACTCTTGTTCACACTATATTTTAAGCCAGTTTTCTTATATGGTTTCTAGATGTTGTCCAGCTTTGATAAATAATTAGTATTTATACTTTTGCTTTTAGATAGACTTGAAGAATGCAGATCCGGAAAGGGTGGAGAAACAAATTGAGAAGATGTTTGACGTTCCCGCTAGTGACTGTATCCGGGTACGATGCGCTCCACATCAAAATCATTCCTGTAGGCAAATTTAACTCCGCTGTCTGTACCTTGTCTTTTTATTTTTTTCTACAAAATGTGGCTGGAAAAGGGGCAATGTAGCGAGGAATTCACATCAATTTTTGGTGTTAAAAAAAAAAAAAAACTTTTGTGACGCATCATTTTTGTGCAAAAATGTGCAGCTTCCTATTTTACAGCACTCTTGCAACTTTTAGAAATTGGGCTTGGTAAGCCACACAGGTCTAAGAACGACCCATTGGGGTTTTAGGTATTAAAAAAATGATCATATGAAAGATTTTGTGATCTGCGGTTACATGATTGTAATAACAACATTAAAGCCCCATTCAGATGTGCAGGTTTTATCCATGAGAAACTGAGCAGAACGATATATAGGTTTGTGGGAGAAGATTCAGTATAAATTGTAATTTATTCATTAGATTTGAGAGTCCTCAGTGGTTGATACCTTTAATGGCTAACGGAAAAGATGGTAACAAATTGCAAGCTTTCCAGACTACTCGGGCTTCTTCATCAGGCAGACCTGAGACCTGAGTAGTCTGGAAAGCCTGCAATTTGTTACCTTTTAATGGCTAACAGAAAAGATGGTATCAACCACTGAGGACTCTCAAATCTAAATACTCTTCTATCTACTGGCTAATACGGTACAAAGATAGATGTTTTTCCTGTATCAATTTATTCAGTGGAATCCTGCTGTTTGTACAGATGAGTCCAGTGGGCGGTCCTACTAGTGATTGACAGCTATCTCTGCCTGCATGGTCATACAGGGAACTGTCAATCACTTAGTAGGACCGCCCACTGGACTAGTGTACATACGGCAGGACTTTTCACTGCATAAAATGCCAGTTTTGCTGACTCTCTTCCCACAGATATGTCTATCAGTCTGATCAACTTCTCTGCTCTACAACACCCCCTACAGATCTTATACCATTTCAGCATGACAGGTTCCTTTAATCACCTGCAGATGACATAAGTAGCCATGTTCTGTGTGGCTTACGGAGGGGCTTGATTGCTTGTCAGCTTCAAACAGGTTTCATTTCTTCTGATTCGTTGGAGCCGAGTTCTAAACTGTATTAAGAAATTCATTTCTCTGTTTATTTCTATTAGATGTCGGAGAAGCTTGGAACAAATGTGGAAAGTGTTCTTCAAGAAGTTGTCAGGAGGCTTCCACCGTGAGTACGGACTAATGCGGCTCTATCCATCTTCTCTTTATTAAAGGGAACCTGTCACCTTGGAAAATGCTATGTACCTGCAGGTATAGGGTTAATCTGCAGATAAATATTGTTACAATGCTGCCCGGCCGCCTTATAGTGTAGGTACCGGGAGAAAATTAACTTCTTTCCTCCCTGCAGCCGCCGGCCTTCACTCATTGTTGTGCACGGAGCGGCTACAGTCTTGGATCACAGCACCGCTCGCTATATCAGGGGCGACGGCTGTAAACCCGGCCTGGATTTTGATTGACAGCTTGCTCTGCACAGATGCGCTGCAGAACCACTTAGAATCTGAGTGAAGGAGTAGTATGTTCACAGATAGAGAATATGGCTCATCCACGTGCGGATCTGCTCCACGTCCGATTACATATTTGTGGGAGAAACCCTAGTGGCAGCCTCATATTTCTGACATGGATCCTCTAGCACTATTTGTGAAACTGCGGCTCCCAGCATAACTTGATGAGAGACCGTCAGTCTGCTGGGACCTGTAGTTTCACTACAGCAGGAGTGTCACAAGCTGCGGACCTCTGCTCACTCCAGCACTGGTCGGCATTTTCAGCACGTGAACGTCCGCTATGCTTTCTGGAGACACAAGGGTGTAGATAATTTTATCAAACCCTTGACTGTAAGTTTGCTGAACCCTAAGTGGATTATATTGTTCCTACAGTTTCAGTTTTGGACCATTTAAGGGGAATTTAAAGGGTTCTGGCCACTGATTTTCCTTAAAGGGGATCAGTATCCCTGTATGTCTTTGTATATACTTGATAAAGACCTATAACAGGTCGAAACGTTATGTGATGGCGGAATAAACTTTGTCTTTTGGAATTCATCACTCTGGACTGAACGCTGTTTACTCACCTTTATCCCCCTTAACAGGATGTCTTATTTTTGTGTTTTAGTCCCAAGATTGAAAAGGGCAGCCCTCTTAAAGCCCTGCTGTTTGACTCCACGTTTGATCACTACAGAGGCGTCGTAGCAGCATCGCCCTGTGTGGAGGTGACGTGTGTAAAGGCAATAAAATCGTGTCTGCCCACTCTGGCAAGTGCTATGAAGTCAATGAGGTTGGCATACTGACCCCAGAGGAAGTGTCAGCCGAAAAACTAAGGTTTTTTTTAATAATTTTATTAGCCTTTCCCTCTGTCTTCACCAATCAGCCCTCTGTATTGATGATCAGATCAAAGATGTAGACAGGGATTGTCTCACGCTGCATCTCCTTCCTGATTGTATCACTGAGAAGACAGAAGCTGCCCCATCCCATTCTCCAAGAAATGCAGAACCCAATGCATCTGCTGTCCGTGACCCGCTTATTGTCAGAGGACATCATTAGGGACTGCATTTTCTCATTGCTTAAGAAATTGTTGGGGGATCCTGCTAATTGCTGAATAATAAAACTGAAGCACCGCTCCATTTAAAGCAGTGTTTCCCAAACTCCAGTCCTCATGGCCCCCAACAGGTCAGGTTTTCAGGATTTCCTCAGTATTACACATGTGATGAAAGTATCATCAAGGAATCAGGAATTCTCTCACCTGTGCAATACTATGGAAATCCTGAAGACATGACCTGTGGGGGGCCGTGAGGACTGGAGTTTGGGAAACACTGATTTTAAAGGGACTGTCAGCACAGAATGACTGTTGAAACCAAGTACAAGCGCTCCGTGGATCACGGCGTGGGCCAATCCTTTATATACACCTTCCCACCTGCTTGTTTTACCTCTGTCTCCTTCCTTCTCTGGTTCTATGAAGCCAGAGCTGTCAATCAAAGAAGAGGAGGGTGTGGATAGAGGGCAAACAAGCAGGTGGGAAGGTGTATATAAATGATTGGCCCCGTCATGAAGCACCGAGAGTTGGGACTTAGTTTGAACAGTCATTCTGTGCTGACAGTCCCTTTAGGTGGACGAGATCCAGATGCAGCTCATTTCACCGCGTAAGGCTATGTGCCCACTATGCGTTTTTTAAGCGTTTCCGCAGCGGCAATTCCGCCGCAGGAACGCATAAACGCTTGGTAGAAGGTCTGCAATGTTCCTCAATGATAATCCGCATGTGCTGTGCACATGCTGCGGAAATTTCCGCTGCGGATTATCATTGAGGAAAAATCCGCAGCACTACCAATTATTTTGCGTAAGCGCGGCGTTTTTGCCGCCACTGACTTGCATTGAATCGCTTAATATCCGCATGACTACATGTACACATGCGGATATTAAGCGATTCTATGTGCGGATGGTACCTGGGTCTGGAGAAGAGGAGACTCTCCTCCAGACCCGGGTACTATAGTTCCTGTTAAAAAACAAAGAATTTAAAATAAAAAATAAACCTTATACTCACCTTCTGATGGCCCCCGGTCTCCTTAGTGATGCGTCCTGGCTCCCCGGCGGCTCGCGATGGTCTAAAAGGACCTTTCATGACGTCATTTAGTCATGTGACGGGTCGCATCGGATAAGGAGACCGGGGGCCATTGGAAGGTGAGTATAATGTTTTTTTACATTTTTTACCATTTTTATTCTTTTTTTTAACTAACTTGGTCACACTATATAACATCCATGCCGGTTGCCGGTTGCATGGATTTATATAGTGTGACCAAGTTGTCAAGCACTTTTCCATGTGATGCTAAAATCGCTTGGAAAGCGCTTGACAACCCGCATGCGAAATCGTATGTGCAAAACGCGTGACAAACGCTTGTCCCTGGCTGAAAAAAACGCATGTAAAATCCGCATGCCAGGGAGATACAGAAACGTTCAGGAAAAAAACGGAGCATTTCTGCATCGTGGGCACACAGCCTTAGAGTGCCGCTGTGCAGGCAAAGACAGCATCCCCCTCTTTCTGAGAATCAGTGGGCTTGAAGGGGTACGGCTCCCCATCAGTTATAAAGCCATGTCATATCATCAATCATATGAGTGTTATGTGGCAATGGCATTGTCTTGACAGCCAAGGATCCTACTGAAGGCCTCCATGTCTTCCATGATTGTACAACTATGAAGCCCATCCCATAACTGGGATTAATATCAGATTGGTCATTTTACTCTACACTGTAGCGGTAAAGCCATTGGATGTTTTCGGTGACCTGAGCCTGAAAAGTTAAATTCTCCCGTTACATCATTTTTGGCTTCACCACATCTGTTCGTGTTAAAACTAAAAAAAATATCTTCTAGAAATCCTATCGAGTGGATGATGGAATGAAAAAGAAGAAAAAAGATGAAGCGGCAGAATCTCTGGAGTTTA
Source organism: Phyllobates terribilis (assembly GCF_046119375.1). Classification (NCBI taxonomy): domain Eukaryota; kingdom Metazoa; phylum Chordata; class Amphibia; order Anura; family Dendrobatidae; genus Phyllobates; species Phyllobates terribilis. The sequence goes on along the minus strand of NW_027362870.1, from coordinate 4,577,058 downwards.
TTTTGTTCACTTTGCCTCACCAAGAAAAGTAATAAAAAGAGATCAGAAAATATTTATAAAAACTACAGCTCTAACTGCAAAAAAAGCCCAGATACAACGAATCTACTGGAAAAAAAGCCCAGATACAACGAATCTACTGCAAAAAAAGCCCAGATACAACGAATCTACTGGGAAAAAAGCCCAGATACAACGAATCTACTGGAAAAAAAGCCCAGATACAACGAATCTACTGGAAAAAAAGCCCAGATACAACGAATCTACTGGAAAAAAAGCCCAGATACAACGAATCTACTGGAAAAAAGCCCAGATACAACGAATCTACTGGGAAAAAAAGCCCAGATACAACGAATCTACTGGAAAAAAAGCCCAGATACAACGAATCTACTGGGAAAAAAGCCCAGATACAACAAATCTACTGGAAAAAAAGCCCAGATACAACGAATCTACTGGAAAAAAAAGCCCAGATACAACGAATCTACTGGGAAAAAAAGCCCAGATACAACGAATCTACTGGAAAAAAAGCCCAGATACAACGAATCTACTGGAAAAAAGCCCAGATACAACAAATCTACTGGAAAAAAAGCCCAGATACAACGAATCTACTGGAAAAAAGCCCAGATACAACGAATCTACTGGAAAAAAGCCCAGATACAACGAATCTACTGGAAAAAAGCCCAGATACAACGAATCTACTGGAAAAAAGCCCAGATACAACGAATCTACTGGAAAAAAAGCCCAGATACAACGAATCTACTGAAAAAAAAAAGCCCAGATACAACGAATCTACTGGAAAAAAAAGCCCAGATACAACGAATCTACTGGGAAAAAAAGCCCAGATACAACGAATCTACTGGGAAAAAGCCCAGATACAACGAATCTACTGGGAAAAAAGCCCAGATACAACGAATCTACTGGAAAAAAAGCCCAGATACAACGAATCTACTGGGAAAAAAAGCCCAGATACAACGAATCTACTGGAAAAAAGCCCAGATACAACGAATCTACTGGGAAAAAAAGCCCAGATACAACGAATCTACTGGGAAAAAAAGCCCAGATACAACGAATCTACTGGGAAAAAAAGCCCAGATACAACGAATCTACTGGAAAAAAGCCCAGATACAACGAATCTACTGGAAAAAAAGCCCAGATACAACGAATCTACTGGAAAAAAAAGCCCAGATACAACGAATCTACTGAAAAAAAGCCCAGATACAACGAATCTACTGGAAAAAAAAGCCCAGATACAACGAATCTACTGGAAAAAAAAGCCCAGATACAACGAATCTACTGGAAAAAAAGCCCAGATACAACGAATCTACTGGGAAAAAAGCCCAGATACAACGAATCTACTGGGAAAAAAAGCCCAGATACAACGAATCTACTGGAAAAAAGCCCAGATACAACGAATCTACTGGAAAAAAAGCCCAGATACAACGAATCTACTGGAAAAAAAGCCCAGATACAACGAATCTACTGGAAAAAAAGCCCAGATACAACGAATCTACTGGGAAAAAAGCCCAGATACAACGAATCTACTGGAAAAAAGCCCAGATACAACGAATCTACTGGGAAAAAAGCCCAGATACAACGAATCTACTGGAAAAAAAGCCCAGATACAACGAATCTACTGGAAAAAAAAGTTTTATAGCTTTTAGAAGGCAAGGATTAAAACAAATTGTAAAAGTGAAGATTATCCCACATGCACTTTGTCACCCAAGGATCTGCATAAACTGCAGCCGGCCCATCTCAGCACCACTTCTTTTGTTTGTGCTTTTTCCTTATTGCTTTCTGTGTCTTTTTAAAAGGGTTTTTCCATCATTTTTTTAAAGTAATTTTTTCCGATATCCAAAGCATTTAAAATTGTGTACGACCCTGTGCAAGATATAATAGAGCGACATTTTAGCACACTAGGAATATTCTTATAGTGCCACTAGATGGCGCTCTAATCCTGCATGCAGTACTGATGCTCCTGTCTGCTGCTTTCTATGAATATACATGTATGTTTGGTGCCCAGGAGAGAGCAGAGCTGAAAGGGGAATCTGTTATTAAAGCAAATAAAATGTCAGTATTGTGTTATGGAAAGTTCTGCAAATTAAAATACAATTTTGTGTTTTTATTGCCATTCAATACAAATCTGTTATTGCCGTATGATGGTTCTCAGCTGGTTACAGTGCGATTAGCAGAGCTCTCTGATGTGGTGTTTAGGCTCTGGGAAGTTATAACATATATGTTGATAGATCCAAAATAGTTTTACATCCAAAATTCAGTGCTGACTAATCTCACAGCATTTCTGACTTAAATGAATGTAACTAGATGAAATACTATTTTTGCTGCATGCAGCCACCACCAGGGGGAGCTGTTGACATGTGATTATGTACAGCTAGTATTGGACCCACCCGCAGCAGTAGAAGTCTGTCTCCAGTGAGCGCCCTCTAGTGCCAGCTGTATATAGCTGTAGTGAACTCATGCAGTGCTGGGTCTCAGAGCCGTTGCTGCCTTCTTTTATGGCTGATTTGTACCTGATATTCAATGTAGAATTTGATGAATCTGCACTAATTGTGAATATATATTACTCTCATTGTTTCTAAGATATGCTGGGCAAGTAGGTTATCTAATGGCTGGGATGAAGGACGCACAGGAAGCACAAATAGGAGACACTCTGCATTTACTGAAGCAGCCAGTGGCTCTGCCCGGCTTTAAGCCTGCGAAACCCATGGTGTTTGCAGGTGAGTTGAACCCTAATACAAATTAAATGGTCCCTGTACTTGATCTCATTCAATAGATAATGTGCAAAATCCCTTTATAAAGTTCAATTAAGTTGGAGTTACTTTTCAGGGGTTAGATAACCTAAAAGTGTCGGCCGGTAGGGTCTCCCTTCTGTCTAAGTGTAATTTGTCTCTAGCAGCAGATACCCCCCTATATGGATTACCGGAAGTGGGGCTTGGCCTTCGTCTCTCTGCTCCTGCCTGTCAAACTGTATATGCAGGCTTAACAGAGATTCAGTCTTTCAGTTAATTGCAGGCATCTCATTAAGCAATGGCGGAAGCAATACGTGCTGAGTAATGAGAGAAAGGATGTTCCAGGACCTATAATGCTGACAGAATGCTGATAAAGAGCAATCGTCCACTCCAAAAGAGTGGATGGCAAGTTACAGAGCATGTGTATTGGTTCTGTTCCAGGACATACTGTTTTATCTACAGTCCATTTAGAATCAAAACTCTGTTCTACATAATATTGTACATGGAACAGAGTATTATGCCAATGTAACTGCAACACGCATCGAAGTCAAAATCTCGGCAGAATTACACCTATAGCCCCCTCAGACTATGCAAAACACCAATTGAGCTTTAACAACTTCAGCTCAAGTGCTCAAAAACTGTGTAACGGGGTCAGAAAGCTATTGTACAGTATACAGTATATATTTTATTAGCGTAATATTAAAACCTGTATTACAAGAGCACTTAGTTCAAGATTCAGCCTCCAGATGGCGTGACATCAGAGATTAGACCCATCTGCAAGAGCGTCCTCAACAATGAATATATAGTCAATCACAGGGACTAGACGTGTAATGTATCAGTACAACAGTATAACGAGTGTTGTGTAGAGATGAGCGAACCCGAACTGTAAAGTTTGGGGTTCATACCGGACACCTAGTGTCCAATGCTGAACTCCGAACACTGACAAGTCCGTTTTAAGAGTGAGAGACCTCCTAGCCCTTACTACAACCATTTTACAGCATCAAAGTTTGTGTCACCATTGACTTCTATGGGGTTCGGGTTCAAGTTCTGGTACCCGAACCAAACTTTGGACTAAAGTTTGGTCGAAACCGAACATCCACGGGGTAGTGTAAATTCTACGTATTTTGCGCCTGAGTACCAGTAATGAGGAGATCCTTACCCATTATGTGCCTGCCACTCTCCTAAACACGCGTTTCACTTTTTTAGCTTCTTCAGAGGGACACAGAGTATACCAAACACTGCCCCCCGGGCACCAGATGTAACCCACTGTATCAATTCCTTTAAGGCTAAAGTTACAGCTATAGAATAGATTGACCTTGACAATTCAAGTGCTTTCTTGTGGGAAGTATGTGCACCCCCCGATCATTTCAGTGGAGAGCGACCATTCCCAGCCACCTCTATTGAGAATCCATGACCGGCACAGGCGCTGTACCCTCGCCTGTCACACTTTAGTAATCCTACTAATTCCTTGTAACAGCCAGGAACGCCTCCATGATTGGATTAGGAACGGTGATCACAGAGTAGATAAATGCCAGAGAACCTTTATTCTGCAGCCGCATTTTTCGTCCCATTAGTCTCGGCCTATTTTACCGAAGCCGAGATAATTGAGGAGAGATGTAAGGAAGGAACCTCACGATCCTCCAGGACTAGAGAGCTCAGAGCCGTGACGTGTGGACAAGGTTTTTCTACATTGTCGGGAATTTAGGGAGCGCTGCAGCAAGGGGGTTGGCAATGACACGCCACCGTGACACATAATGCATGGACTGTCTCCTCTCATTTGTTCTTTGAAGCTTGTTTTTCTCGTGAGTGATGCTCGGCGCATGAGAAAAGCCCAAACAATTAACATCAAAAGGGTTTTCTGCGATTTGTAAAATCCTGCGCCCCGCTGATCTCCCGCTGCGGCTCCCCATAGGTGGATTATAATGAGGGCAATCCGGGCTACCGCCCGGGGCCTCGGGTCTCTATGGCCGGATTGCCCTCATTATATGTGCAGCACCGCGGCACATACCGGCAGACAGTGGCGGGGGGGGGCCCCGGACCACTCGCCCAGCAGCGGTGCACAGCCGCTGCTTCTTCTTCGGCCGGGCCAGCACTGCAGCAGTTAACTTCCCTCTGCTGGCCCGGCCGCGTCACTGCTAGGAGACACGACCCTGTGCGCGGCCGTGTCTCCTAGCTGTGACGTCACGCAGTGCGCGCCCGGCCTGCACTGCTACTTACCACCGGAGAGGAGCAGGAGCCAGGAGGACTGGAGCCGAGCCGGGGGATGGTGAGTGTGTGTCTGAGTGTGTGAGTCTGTCTGTGTGTATGTGTATGTATGTATGTGTGTGCAGGCAGATATCATTGTGTGATGTCGGTTTATATGTATTTTTGTGTTTCAAATGTGTTTATGCGTGTATGTATATGTCTGTATATGTTTGTGTGTGTGCGTGACTGCGTGCGGCCTCCTGCTGAGTATAGATGGCACTGCGTGGCCTCCTGCTGTCTCTGGGGGGGGCGCCGTGCGGCCTCCCGCTGTGTATAGGTGGCTCCGTGCTGCCTCACGCTGTGTATAGGTGGCTCCGTGCGGCCTCACGCTGTGTATAGATGGCACCGTGCGGCCTCCCGCTGTGTATAGATGGCACCGTGCGGCCTCCCGCTGTGTATAGATGGCTACGTGCGGCCTTCCGCTGTGTATAGATGGCTACATGCGGCTTCCTGCCGTGTATAGATGGCTCCGTGCTGCCTCACGCTGTGTATAGATGGCTCCGTGCTGCCTCACGCTGTGTATAGATGGCTCCGTGCGGCCTCCCGCTGTGTATAGATGGCACCGTGCAGCCTCCCGCTGTGTATAGATGGCACCGTGCGGCTCCCTGCTGTGTATAGATGGCACCGTGCGGCCTCCTGCTGTGTATAGATGGCACCGTGCGGCCTCCTGCTGTGTATAGATGGCACCGTGCGGCCTCCTGCTGTGTATAGATGGCACCGTGCGGCCTCCTGCTGTGTATAGATGGCACCGTGCGGCTCCCTGCTGTGTATAGATAGCTACGTGCGGCCCCCCGCTGTGTATAGATGGCTACGTGTGGCCTCCCGCTGTGTATAGATGGCTACATGCGGCCTCCCACTGTGTATAGTTGGCACCGTGCGGCTCCCTGCTATGTATAGATAGCTACGTGCGGCCTCCCGCTTTGTATAGATGGCTACGTGTGGCCTCCCGCTGTGTATAGATGGCTACGTGTGGCCTCCCGTTGTGTATAGATGGCTACGTGCGGCCTCCCGCCGTGTATAGATGGCTACGTGTGGCCTCCCGCTGTGTATAGATGGCTACGTGCGGCCTCCTGCTGTGTAAAGATGGCTACGTGCGGCCTCCCGCTGTGTATAGATGGCGCAGTGCGGCCTCCTGCTGTGTATAGATGGTTACGTGTGCTCAATATTGAGTCATAAAATTACCTGCCAGGGACATGCGGATGTGAAGCGTTCTTCACATGCATTTCCGCATGCGGGTTGACAAGCGCTTTCCAAGCGATTTTAGCATCACTTGGAAAGTACTTGACAACTTGGTCACACTATATAAATCCATGCAACCGGCATGGATTTACAGTTATATGAAAAAGTTTGGGCACCCCTTTTAATCTTAAGCTTAATGTTTTATAAAAATTGGTGTTTTTGCAACAGCTGTTTCAGTTTGATATATGTAATAACTGTTGGACACAGTAATGTTTCTGCCTTGAAATGAGGTTTATTGTACTAACAGAAAATGTGCAATCTGCAGTCAAACAAAATTTGACAGGTGCATAAGTATGGGCACCTCACCAGAAAAGTGACATTAATATTTAGAAGATCCTCCTATTGCAAAAATAACAGCCTCTAGTCGCTTCCTGTAGCTTTTAATGATTTCCTGGATCCTGGATGAAGGTATTTTTGACCATTCCTCTTTACAAAACAATTCCAGTTCAGTTAAGTTTGATGGTCGCCGAGCATGGACAGCCCTCTTCAAATGATCCCACAGATGGTCAATGATATTCAGGTCTGGGGACTGGGATGGCCATTCCAGACATTGTAATTGTTCCTCTGCATGAATGCCTGAGTAGATTTGGAGCGGTGTTTTGGATCATTGTCTTGCTGAAAGATCCATCCCCTGCGTAACTTCAACTTTGTCACTGATTCTTGAACTTTATTGTCAAGAATCTGCTGATACTGAGTGGAATCCATGCGTCCCTCAACTTTAACAAGATTCCCGGTGCCGGCATTGGCCACACAGCCCCAAAGCATGATGGAACCTCCACCAAATTTTACTGTGGGTAGCATGTGTTTTTCTTGGAATGCTGTGTTTTTTTGCCGCCATGCATAACGCCATTTTGTATGACCAAACAACTCAATCTTGGTTTCATCAGTCCACAGGACCTTCTTCCAAAAAGAAATTGGCTTCTCCAAATGTGCTTTTGCATACCTCAGCCGACTCTGTTTGTGGCGTGCTTGCAGAAACGGCTTCTTTCGCATCACTCTCCCATACAGCTTCTCCTTGTGCAAAGTGCGTTGTATAGTTGACCGATGCACAGTGACACCATCTGTAGCAAGTTGATGCTGCAGCTCTCTGGGGGTGGTCTGAGGATTGTCCCTGATTGATCTCACCATTCTTCTTCTCTGCCTTTCTGATGTTTTTCTTGGCCTGCCACTTCTGGCCTTAACAAGAACTGTCCCTGTGTTCTTCCATTTCCTTACTATGTTCCTCACAGTGGAAACTGACAGGTTAAATCTCTGAGACAGCTTTTTGTATCCTTCCCCTGAACAACTATGTTGAATAATCTTTGTTTTCAGGTCATTTGACAGTTGTTTTGAGGAGCCCATGATGCCACTCTTGAGAGGAGATTCAAACAGGAGAACAACTTGCAAGTGGCCACTTTAAGTAGCTTTTCTCATGATTGCATACACCTGGCTCTGAAGTTCAAAGCTCAATGAGGTGACAAAACCAAAAAAAGTGCTTTAGTAAGTCAGTAAAAAGTAGGTAGGCGTATTTAAAACAAGAAAATGATAAGGGTGCCCATACTTATGCACCTGTCAAATTTTGTTTGAATGCAGATTGCACATTTTCTGTTAGTACAATAAACCTCATTTCAAGGCAGAAACATTACTGTGTCCAACAGTTATTACATATATCAAACTGAAATAGCTGTTGCAAAAACACCAATTTTTATAAAACATTAAGCTTAAGATTAATAGGGGTGCCCAAACTTTTTCATATAACTGTATATAGTGTGACCGTAAAAGAATGGTAAAAAATAAATATATACTTACCTTCTGATGGCCTGTCGACGTCAGCGGTCGCGTGACCCGTCAAATGACTAAATGACATCACGCCAGGTCCTTTTCAGACCATCGCGAGCTGCCGGCAAGCCAGGACGCATCGGATAAAGACACCGGGGGCCATCAGAAGGTAAGTATAATATTTATTTTTTATTTTATTCTTTTTTTACAGGTTCTATGGTACCCTGGTCCGGAGGAGAGTCTCCTCTTTTCCAAACCCGGGTACCATCCGCACATTGAAACGCATGGAATCTGCATGTACAGATGCAGTGATGCAGATTCCATGTGTTCCAATGCAAGTCAATGGCGGCGAAAGCGCCGCGCTTCCGCAAAATAATTGTTATTGCTGCGGATTTTTCCGCAATGATAATCCGCAGTGGAAATTTCCGCAGCATGTGCACAGCACATGCGGATTATCATTGAGGAACATTGCAGACCTTCTACCAAGCGTTTTTTAAGCGTTTCTGCAGCGGAATTGCGGCTGCAGAAAAGCTTAAAAAACGCGTAGTGAGCACACAGCATAAAAAAAATTATTATAATTAATATTGTGCCAAATTAATTTCACGTGAACTATCACATGATCTATCACAGGGGATCATGTGACATGTCATACATACAGGTATGTGTGTGTGTGTGGGGGGGGGTGGGGGGCCCGCGCCTTCTAAACTGCCCGAGGCCCTTGCTACTCTTAATCCACCCCTGCGGCTCCCCCACACCCACCACCATGCGGCCATACAATAATATAGTATTCGGACTATAAGACGCACCCCCCACTTTCCTCCAAAATTTTGGAGGAAAAAAGTGCATCTTATAGTCCGAAAAATACGGTTTTTATTAAGAATAGGAGATTTTTTTTTTTTTTTAAATGTAGGTACGATTCAATTATTCCCAAGATCTCACCCCATGGATGGATCCTTTGTATTTGCAATTGGTGGAGGAAGGGCATTGCTAACAATAGGAATTCCAGAGAATGGAGGACTTAACTACAACTCCCAGTATGTCCTTAGCAATGGTAAGGAGATACTGGGAGTTGTTACCAGTCATCATCAGACTGTGGACCGTATAGGAACCAATGTACTGATTAGATGCAAGCAGTGGAACTATTAAACGTTTAAAAAGTAACTTACATTTTGGGATATATATTACATGATTTAGGTCCTATAATTTTGAGCAGATTAGTGCGAATCTGAGACCCTGATCACTCAGAAGATCTCTTAGAAGTGAAGAGGTGAGGAGACATGACTATGACTTTCTGCTGCATTTGCTCCGCTCAGTGTACTCTCCTATCTACTGAGCTGCGCTCTTCTAGGAGGTCTTTAAAGCAAAGGAGCAAAGGATTGGGGTCCCCACAAATCTGCTCAGAATTAATGACCCTAAATCACATTAAAAACATCCCAAAAGTTGATTTACTCTTTAAGGTTAATTTACACACACACACACTGTATACGCCGTACGCACCACACACACACTGTATACTCCGTACGCACCACACACACACTGTATACGCCGTACGCACCACGCACACTGTATACGGCGTACGCACCACACACACACTGTATACGCCGTACGCACCACACACACACACACACTTTATACTCCATACGCAACACACACACACTGAATACGGCGTACGCACCACACACACTGTATACGCCGTACGCACCACACACACACTGTATACGGCGTACGCACCACACACACACACACACTTTATACTCCATACGCAACACACACACACACTGAATACGGCGTACGCACCACATATACTGTATACGCCGTACGCACCACACACACACACACACTTTATACTCCATACGCAACACACACACACACTGAATACGGCGTACGCACCACATATACTGTATACGCCGTACGCACCACACACACACACTCACTTTATACTCCATATGCAACACACACACACACTGAATACGGCGTACGCACCACATACACTGTATACGCCGTACACACCACACACACACTGTATACGGCGTACGCACCACACACACACTGTATACACCGTACATACCACATGCACTGTATACGCCGTACACACCACACACACTGTATACGCTGTACATACCACATACACTGTATACGCCGTACACACCACACACACTGTATACACCGTACATACCACATGCACTGTATACGCCGTACACACCACACACACACACACACTGTATACGCTGTACATACCACATACACTGTATACGCCGTACACACCACACACCACACACACACACACACTGTATACGCTGTACATACCACATACACTGTATACGCCGTACACACCACACACACTGTATACGCCGTACATACCACATGCACTGTATACGCCGTACACACCACACACACACTGTATACGCTGTACATACCACATACACTGTATACGCCGTACATACCACATACACTGTATACGCCGTACACACCACACACACTGTATACACCGTACACACCACATACACTGTATACGCCGTACACACCACACACACACTGTATACGCCGTACACACCACATACACTGTATATGCCGTACACCACACACACACACACTCTGTATAAGCCGTACACACCACACACACACACACTGTATACGCCGTACACACCACACACACACACACTGTATACGCTGTACATACCACATACACTGTATAAGCCTTACACACCACACACACACTGTATACGCCTTACACACCACACACACACTGTATACGCCGTACACACCACACACACTGTATACGCCGTACACACCACACACACTGTATACGCCGTACACACCACACACACTATACGCCGTACACACCACATACACTGTATACGCCGTACACCACACACACACACTGTATACGCTGTACGCACCACCACACACACACACTGTATATGCTGTACATACCACATACACTGTATACACCATATGCACCACCACACACACTGTATACGCCGTACACACCACACACACACTGTATACGCCGTACGCACCACCACACACACGCAGTCTGTATACATCGTACGCACCACACACACTGTATACGCTGTACGCACCACACATCCACTGTATACGCCGTACGCACCACCACACACACGCAGTCTGTATACATCGTATGCACCACACACACGCACTCTGTACACACCGTACGCACCACACATCCACTGTATACGCCATACTCACCACACACACACTCTGTATACGCCGTACACACCACACACACACTGTATACGCTGTACATACCACACACACACTGTATATGCCATACACACCACACACACACTGTATACGCCGTACGCACCACCACACACACACGCACTCTGTATACACCGTACGCACCATACACACGCACTCTGTATACACCGTACACACCACACACACACTGTATATGCCGTACACAGTGGCGTACTGCCAATGGCGGCAGACCAGGCGACTGCTATGGGGCCCATGAGCCGAGGGGGCCCATAGCAGTCCAGGGGTGGATATACCGCCACCGGTGCAGCTGCGCCGGGTCCCCACCATGCAGCTGCATCAAGGGGCCCACAAGGTGCAGCTGCTCCCTGCACGCGGCGGTCAGGGAGTGATCCCTACAGCTCCGCTGCTGTCAGGAGGAGAATAGCAGCGGAGCTGGAGGGTTCGTCCTCTACTTCCTCCCTGACCCAGGCGCGCGCAGCTTGATGACGTCATCATGCAGCGCGCGCCTGGGTCAGGAAGAAAGCTGCCGGCAACCAGGAGGATGCTGCTGCAGGGGAGCGAGCTGAGGTAAGTTTTTTTTTTTTTTACTGAAATGCTGGGGAGGGGATGGGGCTGGGAAGAGCAATAATGGGGCGGATAGAGCTGGGGAGAGCAATGATGGGGGTGCTGGGAGAGAGCAATGATGGGGGTGCTGGGACAGAGCAATGGTGGGGGGCTGGGAGAGAGCAATGATGAGGGTGCTGGGACAGAGTAATGATGGGGGTGCTGGGAGAGAGCAATGATGGGGGGCTGGGAGAGAGCAATGATGAGGGTGCTGGGACAGAGTAATGGTGGGGGGCTGGGAGAGAGCAATGATGGGGGTGCTGGGAGAAGCAATGATGGAGGTGCTGGGACAGAGCAATGATGGGGGGCTGGGAGAGAGCAATGATGGAGGTGCTGGGACAGAGTAATGATGGGGGTGCTGGGAGAGAGCAATGATGGGAGTGCTGGGAGAAGCAATGATGGAGGTGCTGGGACAGAGCAATGATGGGGGGCTGGGAGAGAGCAATGATGGAGGTGCTGGGACAGCGCAATGATGGGGGTGCTGGACAGAGCAATGATGGGGGTTGGGAGAGAGCAATGATGCAGGTGCTAAGAGAGAGAGCAAAGATGGGGGTGCTGGGAGAGAGCAATGATGGGGTTGCTGGGAGAGAGCAATGATGGGGGTGCTGGGAGAGAGCAATGGTGGGGGTGCTGGGACAGAGCAATGGTGGGGGGCTGGGAGAGAGCAATGATGTGGGGCTGGGAGAGAGCAATGATGGAGGTGCTGGGAGAGAGCAATGATGGGAGTGCTGGGAGAAGCAATGATGGAGGTGCTGGGACAGAGCAATGATGGGGGGCTGGGAGAGAGCAATGATGGAGGTGCTGAGACAGCGCAATGATGGGGGTGCTGGACAGAGCAAGGATGGGGGTTGGGAGAGAGCAATGATGGGGGTGGTGGGACAGAGCAATGATGGGGGTGCTGGGAGAGAGCAAAGATGGGGGTGCTGGGAGAGAGCAACGATGAGGGTGCTGGGACAGAGCAACGATGAGGGTGCTGGGACACAGCAATAATGGGGGTGCTGGGAGAGAGCAATGATGGGGTGCTGGGAGAGAGCAATGATGGGGGTGCTGGGAGAGAGCAATGGTGGGGGTGCTGGGACAGAGCAATGGTGGGGGGCTGGGAGAGAGCAATGATGTGGGGCTGGGAGAGAGCAATGATGGAGGTGCTGGGACAGAGAAATGATGGGGGTGCTGGGAGAGAGCAATGATGGGAGTGCTGGGAGAAGCAATGATGGAGGTGCTGGGACAGAGCAATGATGGGGGGCTGGGAGAGAGCAATGATGGAGGTGCTGAGACAGCGCAATGATGGGGGTGCTGGACAGAGCAATGATGGGGGTTGGGAGAGAGCAATGATGGGGGTGGTGGGACAGAGCAATGATGCAGGTGCTAAGAGAGAGAGCAATGATGGGGGTGTTGGGAGAGAGCAAAGATGGGGGTGCTGGGAGAGAGCAACGATGAGGGTGCTGGGACAGAGCAATGACGTGGGTGCTGGGACAGAGCAATGACGGGGGTGCTGGGAGAGAGTAATGATGGGGGTGCTGGGAGAGAGTAATGATGGGGGTGCTGGGAGAGAGCAATGATGGGGGTGCTGGGAGAGAGCAATTATGGGGGTTTCACTTTGCTTGTACTGTTAAGCCTTGTATGTTTTCCGTGTGCACATAGCCTTACAGTTAATTGGGGAGAGTCACAGAGACTGAATAATTTATATTATTGGCCGGTGCAGATTATAGTTAATGGGGGGCACAGTGCTGCTTATCACTTTATATTTTGATTACTAGGTGGTTAATAGTATATTAATGGGGGGGTTACATATCTGTATTCGAGGATGCAGAGCGGGGGAGACACATGTATACATACAATATGTGACCTTGTTATTTTCTATGCTGGAGATCATCGTGACAAGACGAGTCGTGGCTGGGAGATGTCGACATGAAGGTCTGACCAGATGGAGAAGAAGAAGCAGAAACCGACTCTGATCAGATGAGACGTCAGCGGTAAGTGCCTGGATGTAAATATTATTCTGTATCTGCACTGTGTGACTTGGAGGGATAATGTTATCTGTAAAATCCCTTAGGCTGTACTCTCACATTTGTGTGAAATGTCCGTGTGCTGCCAGATCTTTTTATCGGATGGTTCACGGACTCGTACAGTTTTATAGATCCATTCACACATCCATGAAAATCACGGATCTGAGAATGAGATCTAAGAGGGTCAGAGAATGTCCTGTTCTGATCCAATATTGAGGATTAGAATAGGACATGCTCAATGCAGGGCAGCACACCGACACTGCACACAGATGCAGGAATGTAGCCTTATTATGTATAGCACAGTCCCTTAGTATATAGTGTACTCACTTATTATGTATAGCACAGTCCCTTAGTATATAGTGTTCTCACTTATTATGTATAGCGCCATCCTTAGTTATATAGTTTCCTCTTTTATTATGTGTAACACCCTCCCTTATTGTGTACCATCCTCTCTAGCGGCTCACAGTTGGGGGATCATACTGTGTTGGGGTCAGCATACTTTACCCTGGGAGTTGAGGTGGGGTACAGTAGGGTCATTATACTGTGCATGTGGAGGAATTCACCATGGGGGTATTATACTGTGTTTGGGGGGCCCTTTTATTGGCATCACACTTTATGGGGCAATGAAAGAGATCTAGGACGTCAGCAGGAGGAAAATTACTATGTAAAGATGGAAAGTTGTGAGATCTGATCTTTGGTGACCCCGACAATTATTTAATTTTTTTTTGGGGGGGGGGGGGCAATTAGAGCTTCTGCTATGGGGCCCCATGATTCCTATGTATGCCCCTGGCCGTACATACCACATACACTGTATACGCCATATACACCACCACACACACACACACTGTATACGCCGTACACACCACACACACACATACACTGTATATGCCGTACGCACCGCCACACACACGCACTCTGTATACACCCTGCGCACCACACACACACACTGTACATGCCGTACGCACCACACACACACACACACACTGTATACACCGTACGCACCACACACTGTATACGCCGTATGCAACACACACTGTATACGCCATCCGCACAACACACACACTGTATACGCTGCACACACCACACACACAGTATACGCCGTACGCACAACACACACACTGTATACACCACACACACTGTATATGCCGTACGCACCACCACACACACACACACTCTGTATACGCTATATGCACCACCACACACACCCTCTGTATACGCCGTACGCACCACACACACACTCTGTATACGCCGTACGCACCACCACACACACACACACACTCTGTATACGCCGTACGCACCACCACACACACACACACTCTGTATACGCTATATGCACCACCACACACACACTCTGTATACGCCGTACGCACCACACACACGGTATACGCCGTACGCAGCCTCTTGCGTGGTACCACCAGCAGAACACTGTGTCGCAAACACGCCGCCGCCGGGATCAGCCGAATGATTCACTTACTGCCGCCATCTTTGTACAGGAGGAGCGCATGTGCAGTTTTAATGTGACCGCCGCTATCTGCCTGCACAAAGATGGCGGCGATCTGATTTACTGCGTGGGGAGACAGCTCAAACGAGAGAACACATGAGGGAAGAAGACAGCACAGGGGTGGAGAGAGAGAGCAGACAACGGGGATAGCACATGGGGTACACAGGTCAAAGAAGAGATCACATAAGAGGAGAAGACAGCAGATGGGGGAGAGAGACAGAGCACAGGGGGGAGACAGCTCAAACGGGACAGCACATGAGGGGAGAACACAGCACAGGAAGGAGAGAGACAGCAGACAAGGGGGAGAGCACATGGGGTAGACAGGTCAAAGAAGAGATCACAGACGGGAGAAGTCAGCACATGGGGGAAAGAGAGAGTGGATAGGTGGGTGAGCACATGGGGGGGAGAGATTCTCAACTGTGCAAAGCCTGCCCCCATCGTGACATTACTGCCCTCCCGATGAGACAGCATCGGGCCTCCATCTAGTATATACAGTACAGACCAAAAGTTTGGACACACCTTCTCATTTAAAGATTTTTCTGTATTTTCATGACTATGAAAATTGTACATTCACACTGAAGGCATCAAAACTATGAATTAACACGTGGAATTATATACTTAACAAAAAAGTGTGAAACAACTGAAAATATGTCTTATATTCTAGGTTCTTCAAAGTAGCCACCTTTTGCTTTGATGACTGCTTTGCACACTCTTGGCATTCTCTTGATGAGCTTCAAGAAGTAGTCACCGGAAATGGTTTTCCAACAATCTTGACGGAGTTCCCAGAGATGCTTAGCACTTGTTGGCCCTTTTGCCTTCACTCTGCTGTCCAGCTCACCCCAAACCATCTCGATTGGGTTCAGGTCTGGTGACTGTGGAGGCCAGGTCATCTGGCGTAGCACCCCATCACTCTCCTTCTTGGTCAAATAGCCCTTACACAGCCTGGAGGTGTGTTTGGGGTCATTGTCCTGTTGAAAAATAAATGATGGTCCAACTAAACGCAAACCGGATGGAATAGCATGCCGCTGCAAGATGCTGTGGTAGTCATGCTGGTTCAGTATGCCTTCAATTATGAATAAATCCCCAACAGTGTCACCAGCAAAGCACCCCCACACCATCACACCTCCTCCTCCATGCTTCACGGTGACAACCAGGCATGTAGAGTCCATCCGTTCACCTTTTCTGCGTCGCACAAAGACACGGTGGTTGGAACCAAAGATCTCAAATTTGGACTCATCAGACCAAAGCACAGATTTCCACTGGTCTAATGTCCATTCCTTGTGTTCTTTAGCCCAAACAAGTCTCTTCTTCTTGTTGCATGTCCTTAGCAGTGGTTTCCTAGCAGCCATTTTACCATGAAAGTCTGCTGCACAAAGTCTCCTCTTAACAGTTGTTGTAAAGATGTGTCTGCTGCTAGAACTCTGTGTGGCATTGACCTGGTCTCTAATCTGAGCTGCTGTTAACCTGCGATTTCTGAGGCTGGTGACTCAGATAAACTTATCCTCAGAAGCAGAGGTGACTCTTGGTCTTCCTTTCCTGGGGCGGTCCTCATGTGAGCCAGTTTCTTTGTAGCGCTTGATGGTTTTTGCAACTGCACTTGGGGACACTTTCAAAGTTTTCCCAATTTTTCAGACTGACTGACCTTCATTTCTTAATGTAATGATGGCCACTCGTTTTTCTTTACTTAGCTGCTTTTTTCTTGCCATAATACAAATTCTAACAGTCTATTCAGTAGGACTATCAGCTGTGTATCCACCAGACTTCTACACAACACAACTGATGGTCCCAACTCCATTTATAAGGCAAGAAATCCCACTTATTAAACCTGACAGGGCACACCTGTGAAGTGAAAACCATTTCCGGTGACTACCTCTTGAAGCTCATCAAGAGAATGTCAAGAGTGTGCAAAGCAGTCATCAAAGCAAAAGGTGGCTACTTTGAAGAACCTAGAATATAAGACATATTTTCAGTTGTTTCACACTTTTTTGTTAAGTATATAATTCCACATGTGGTAATTCATAGTTTTGATGCCTTCAGTGTGAACAATTTTCATAGTCATGAAAATACAGAAAAATCTTTAAATGAGAAGGTGTGTCCAAACTTTTGGTCTGTACTGTATATATATTACATATTCTACAAGCAGGGCTTGTGGATTGTCCATTATTATAATATACAACATATAAAGTGCAGTGCAGGAGGGGAAGGAGAAGGACATGACTAATCCCCCCAAATATTAATGATAGTGTGTAAAATAATCACAGGCTGCAATTACCCACAATGTTTTTTAGTTTTGTTTTTTTAAACAATTAAAATCAACTTTTTCTTGTGGTTGTAAATGTGAAATATCAGTGAGAGCCATGATGACATCACAATGCACATGACATCATAGACATGACAGCTGGAGTAGAATGTATGAAGCTCTGCACCAGAGCCATCTTGTGTCACTAGGATCTGACAGCTGGAAGGGGACGAGTCCAGGTAGGGAGCACATTACTTTTAAGCTTTGGTATACTTATAGCGTATCCCCCGGATTTATCATGGATCGCCAGAAACACTCTGTAATAAGACATTTTCAGGACCACCCCTTACCTAAATGAGGAGTCACTGATGATCTGTTGATATTAACAAGTATGGCAGCTAAACCCCCAGCAATGAGCTGCTATATTGCTGGGGAAGCAGCGTTTTCCATGCCCCCTATAGCAGGAGGATGACAATGTGATGATACATATTTGTTGGGGGTCTTCCAGCTCTTTGCACTGCCCGCCCACTATGGCAGACTACAATGGCGCTCGCCCCCTATGTCACCCCTATGCTCTAGTAAGGCATGTAGATAGGGGGGGCTCAAGTTGGGACATCTTTATGGGGCTCCATTTTTGGATCGTTTCGCCATTGACGTGGTAGAATTACAGCACTTTGTAACAGAAATTTAGTAGCGTATGCCATCATTCTCTGTTGTCAGCTCTTTTGCTCCTGTTGAATTCGGGGGGACATTGGAGTTGTAGTTACTGGGGTCAGGACTGGCAGGATGGGGTCCTGGGTGGTATTTTAGTACATAGAGCAGTAGGTAATATAGATAAAATAAAAGGCTCCTTTTAAATGTGCCTCATAGAATTATAAAATGAGGTCGGGGTTTTGTCTTTTTATTGAATTAATTTTTTGTTGATGTTGTAAACTGGATCCATAAAAAGCAGTGAGAGTTTTAATGACATCACAGGGCGCGTGACATCATCGACATCCCATGACATCACAGATGAAATAGAATGTGCACATTTCTAAACCGGAATCATTTTATGTCTTTAACCCCGGACAGCTTGAAGGAGACTGGTCCAGGTAAGCGTCTCTTCACACAATCTTGGGGTCCTGTTTACACATCATGTAGCTGGGGGTGTTTGTGGTGAAGTTCAGCACTGCACCATTTTGCCCCCCAAAAAATCAGAGCCAACACGTCTGTGTCATGTGCTTATTGCTGTGATTGTCAAGGTGATGCCTTTAGGGATCGCTGACACTGGTGAGAAGCCGGCATATAACTCAGATGAGTATAGCACTCACTCCAATGTTATACTATGGGGCAGTGCCAACTAGTGTTTATTTTCTCATGCCAAGTCGGCATGAGAAAAAAATTGCTGCATGCTGCAATTGGCAGAGTATATCAGACGACGCGCCCATACAAGTCTATGGATCCGTGAAAAACATCGGACTGCACTCAGATGTCATCCGAGTGCAGTCCAATATACGCCGGCTGACACACAATTGAGAAGATGGAGAAATTAAATGCTCCATCTTCTCCACACCTGTGATCCGAATCTCGCATGCGAGAGAATTGGATCACAAACACAATATTGTTGATATTTTCCATTGAAGTAAGGCCCCCCTAAGGCGAAGGTCTGGACAGTAAGAAACCCTTCCAGTGTCAATGACCACCTAATGGTTCAAAAATATCTACCCCACTTTTTGCTATAAAGTGTAGATTGAGCATCCCAGAATGCCAAAGGGGATCCAGAAACCAGAATATTTAATACCTTATTTCAATCAGACTTCACCAATCTTTTTTTTTTTTGGTTTGTCCCATAGGGCGGAACGTTAAGTCGTCTGAAGAAACGCAGTGAGAAGGCATTCGTCTTGACTAGCGGAGAGGTTACTCCTTTGCTACAGGAGTCTGACAGATAAGTGGACATTTTAACTCATCCATCAATTCCTCCCCTTGTATATTTATTGCAGAATTGCCGTTTTAATCACCCAAAAAGCGCATTGACCGGATATTTAACCAACTCACCACTTAGTTCAATCTAGCAATTTTAGGACTTCAATCCTGAAATACTTATTGGGTATAATGGCTCCACCGACTTAATTTCTAATATGTCCATTTTCCAACTTCAACCAAGAGGATATGCTGGTCTTGGAATATTTTCACTAGAACCGGTATAACTCCGTCCATCATGCTCCTCCAGTTAGGAGGGTAGACTGGGACATTGATGGTTTATCAGCCCCACACTGGCGAATCCAGATCCAACTTCCATTAGGAGGGCAGACTGGTATACGATGGGGAAAAGAAGTATTTAATACACTGCCGATTTTGCAAGTTTTCCCACCTACAATGAATGGAGAGGTCTGTAATTTTTATCGTAGGTCACTTCACCTGTGAGAGACCGAGTTTAAAAATAAAATCCAGAAAAATCACATTGTATGATTAACATTACATAATTCATTTGCATTTTATTGCATGAAATAAGTATTTGATACAATAGAAAAATAGAACTTAATATTTGGTACAGAAACCTTTGTTTGCAATTACAGAGGTCAGATATTTCCTGTAGTTCTTGACCAAGTTTGCACATAATAAAGCAGGGATTTTGGCCCTCTCCTCCATACGGATCTTCTCCAGATCTTTCAAGTTTCGGGGCTGTTGCTGGGCAATATTGAGTTTCAGCTCCCTTCAAAGCTTTTCTACTGGGATCAGGTCTGGAGACTGGCTAGACCACTACAGGACCTTGAAATGCTTCTTATCGAGCCACGCCTTAGGTTGCCCTGGCTGTGTGTTTCGGATCATTGTCATGCTGGAAGACCCAACCACAACCCATCTTCAAAGTGCTTACTGAGGGAAGGAAGATACATGACCCCATCCATCCTCCCTTCAATACATTGCAGTCGTCCTGTCCCCTTTGCAAAAAAAAGCACCTCCGAAGTATGAGGTTTCCCCCGCCATGCTTCATGGTTGGGAGAGTGTTCTTGGTGTTGTACTCATCCTTCTTCTTCCTCCAAACAAGGTGAGTGGAGTGGACACCAAAAAGTTCTATTTTGATCTCATCTGACCACATGACCTTCTCCCATGCCTCCTCTGGATCATCCAGATGGTTATTGGCAACTTCAAACAGGCCTGGATATGTGCTGGGGTGAGCACTGGACCTTGTGTGCCCTGCAGGATTTTAATCCATGATAGCGTAGTGTGTAACTAATGGTAATGTTTGAGACTGTGGTGCCAGCTCTATTTAGGTCATTGACCAGGTCCTCCCATGTAGTTCTGGGCTGATTCCTGACGTTTCTCAGAATCATCCTTACCCCACGAGGCGAGATCTTGCATGGAGCCCCAGACCGAGGAAGACTTAGTCATCTTGTGTTTCTTCCATTTTCTAATAATTGCGCCAACAGTTGTTGGCGTCTCGTGAAGCTGCTTGCTTATTGTCCTGTAGACCATCCCAGCCTTGTGTCTTTTATACAGGTAATAAGTTCAAACAAGTGCAATTAATACAGGTAATGAGTGCAGAGTAGGAGGCCTTCTTAAAGAAAAACTAACAAGTGTGTGAGAGCCAGAATTCTTGCTGGTTGGTAGGTGATCAAATACTTATTTCATGCAATAAAATGCAATTTAATTATTTAAAAATCATATAATGTGATTTTCTGATTTTTAGATTTTGTCTCTCACAGATGAAGTGACCTACGATAAAAATGACAGACCTCTACGCTCTTTGTAGGTAGGAAAACTTGCAAAATCGTCAGTGTATCAAATACTTATTTTCTCCACTGTAGTGCTGTCCAACATGACACCATCAAGCTCATCTTACCACTCCATACCAGGAGGGTAGATTGGGGCATTAACAGTTTAATCACTTTGTGTCCACAAGGCCATCTCTTCCAACTAGGAGCCTTAACTGGACTTACAGTGGTTTTATTCAGCTTATTGCAGCCATGTCCAGCTTGCACCTCCAACAAGGAGAGTAAACTGAAATGTAGATGTTTATCAGCTTAAATGCTGAGCAGTCCATCCTATGACACCGGACCAGGAGGAGCAGCTGGACTTACACTGGTTTTGCTCAGCTCAGCCATACCCAACTTACAAATCCAACTTAAAGGATAACCTGGAAACTAAATGGTTAACCAACTTAAACGCCAACCAGTCCAATTTATGACTCCAGACCCCGAATATTAATTGAACTTACAATGATTTCATGTGTCTTATGACCAGTGGCGTAACTAGAGTCTGAATATATATATCCCGAATATGTCCCCCATTCTGCCGCTGTTCTTTATTGTATAAAAAAAAAACTAAGCCATTATACTCACCAGGGGTGTACATTCAAGTCATGGGGCTCCAGAGCATAAGTATAACGCACTCCCCATAGTCCTTCATATAGTATAATGCATCCCATAGTCCTCCATATAGTATAATGCATCCCATTCTCCTCTATATAATATACTGTACAGCCCATAGTCGTCCATAAAGTATAATGCACAGCTCCTAGTCATACATGTAGTATAATGCACCCCATAGTTTTCAATAAAGTATAAAGCACCTCCACAGTCATACATAGTAGTATAATGCACCACATCATAATATATAGCAGTATAATTCACCCCCATAGTCATATATGGTAATATAATGTACCTCCATAGTCATATAAAGTAGTGTAATGCACCCCATAGTCATATATAGTAGTATAATGCACCTCCATAGTCATATATAGCAGTATAATGCACCCCCATCATCATATATAGCAGTATAATGCACCCCATCGTCATATATAGCAGTATAATGCAAGCCATAGTCCTATATAGCAGTATAATGCACCCCCAGTCATATATAGTAGTATAATGCACCCCATAGACATGTACAGTAGTATAATGCATCCTCATAGTCATATATAGTAGTATAATACACTTCATAGTCATCCATAGAAGTATAATGCACCCCCATCGTCACATAAAGCAGTATAATGCACTCCATAGTCATATAAGGCAGTATAATGTACCCCCATATAGTTTATATAGTAGTATAATGCACCCCATAGTCATATATAGCAGTATATTGCACCTCCTGGTCATATATAGTTGTATAATGTACCCCCATAGTCATATATAATAGTATACTGCACCCCCATAGTCATATACACTAGTATAAAGCATCCCATAGTCATATACAGTAGTATAAAGCACCCCATAGTCATATATAGTAGTATAAAGCACCCCATAGTCATATATAGTAGTATAAAGCACCCCATAGTCATTTATAGTAGTATAATGTACCCCCATAGTCATATATAGTAGTATAATGCACCCCACTGTCATATCAGTATAATGCACCCCCATAGTCATATATAGTAGTATAATGCACCCACATAGTCATATATAGTAGTATAATACACCTTCATAGTCATATACAGAAGTATAATGCACCCCTATAGTCATCCGTAGTAGTATAATACAACCCCAATAGTCATCCGTAGTAGTATAATACAACCCCCATAGTCATATATAGTAGTGTAATGCACCTCCATAGTCATAAATAGTAGTATAATGCACCACCATAGTCATAAATAGTAGTAAAATGCACCCTATAGTCATATATAGCACTATATTGCACTTCAGTCATATATAGCAGTATAATGTACCCCCATAGTCATATATAGCAGTATAATGTACATCATAGTCATATATAGCAGTATAATGCACCCTTATAGCCATATATAGTAGTATAGTATACCCCATATTCATATATAGTAGTATAATGTACCCCATAGTCATATAGCAGTATAATGCACCCCATAGTCATATATAGTAGTATAAAGCACCTCATAGTCATATATAGTGTTACGGGTCCGGGGGGTGGAACCTCTGTGCTATGGTGCAAGGAGGGACCCAGAGGGGCGTAACTAAGTATCAACCCGGACCGACCCTGGTCGTACGGCGGCTAACGACTCCGTGACCAGGGAGGGACCGAGCCGAGGGACCAGGTGCTACTCTGGGGATGACCTTGTAAGGGAGCAGGTGACCTTCACGGTACAGATGGCAGGGACTGACCGGAATAGCAGGTAGGCACAGCAGGCAGGCTGGCGAGCAGGATTCTCTAGGTGGGCTGGCAGGTGGTCACGGCAAGTGACGGCAGGAGTCTCTAGGTGGTCACGGCAAGTGACGGCAGGAGTCTCTAGGTGGGCTGGCAAGTGGTCACGGCAAGTGACGGCAGGAGCCTCCAGGAAGGCACGGCAGGTAACAGGCAGGTCACAGGCAAG
Organism: Phyllobates terribilis; assembly: GCF_046119375.1. Classification (NCBI taxonomy): domain Eukaryota; kingdom Metazoa; phylum Chordata; class Amphibia; order Anura; family Dendrobatidae; genus Phyllobates; species Phyllobates terribilis. Next base: position 4,553,246 of record NW_027362870.1, on the reverse strand, counting down.
TGCTCCCAGGTGAGCGGGCTGACAGGCACGGCAGGTACCAGGAAGGCAACAGGCAAGTGCTCCCAGGTGAGCGGGCTGGCAGGCACGGCAGGTAACAGGCTGGTGGGCAAGACTGGTAGTCAGGCTAGCAGCGATACCTGAGGGCTGAAGCAGAAGTCAGAAACACTGTGCAACAACTTTTGCTCGGGCACCTCCATTTTGGAGGAGGTGCCTTATATATGGGAGGACCCTCGGCTATTGGCCGAGGACTCCTTAGGACGGCGCACGCGGCCCCTTTAAGAGGGAGGGAGCGAGCGCGCCCTAAGCACAGTGCCCGGGGAGCTGCGCGCGCCGGCTGCAGGAAGAGGAGCGCTGGTGAACGCAGAGCGGGGAGCGAGGAGGTGAATGGGACGGCGTCTCTGCCTAGCAGGGGGCAGAGACGCCGATGCTACATATAGTAGTATGGCAACTTATTTAAAATAAATATTTAAATACTCTACCCACCTTCCCTTCACTCCCGCTCCGCAAGTCCTGTTGTGAAGCAGGCAGCTGACTTCGGCCTGTGACGGGAGTGCATGACGTTACTGCCATGCGCCCCGTCATGTGCTGGCCTATGATTGGCCGACAGAATGCATTGTCGCTAAAGGACCCAATAGGTATGTCCACAGCAATACACTTCAACTGGATGTGCGTAGGAGGACACACATCTAATTAAAGGTTCTGCTGGTGTCGGCGGGCCCCTGATCCTCCGGGCCTTTGTGACTTGCTGCGACCGCAGTCGTTACTCCCCTACTAATCACAACCATGACCAACTTCAACTAGAAGGATAACTGGGACATAAATATTTTGCTAAGTAAAATGTCGACCAGTCCATTCTGAGACTCCCGACATCAGACTTAAAATAGCTTCATTCTGTTTAAAGCAACCATTTACACCTCCTACCAACAAGAGGCCAAACTGGGACATGGATAGCACATTGAACAGGTCTGCCTTTAACATCTAAGTATGAGGGATGGACTGGAAATTTGTTGGCCTCACCAGCTACCCTCAGGACTGTACTTTATTAAGGCACCTCCTTGTTTGATAGGATCAGCCGTTATCACCCGGAAGTCATTCTTACCAATATCAGCAGAATTGCTAGTTAATGAAGCATTGAGACAGTAAAGAAAAGAAGCCTACAAACCACAATCGGCTGACATACCACTGAAAGTAGCCCGGGGCGGGCGGGCAGGCCCCACAGTCCGGACCCGGGGCGGGCGGGCCCCACAGTCAGGACACGGGGCTGGCTGGCCCCACAGTCAGGACACGGGGCGGGCGGGGGGCCCCACAGTCAGGACACGGGGCGGGCAGGGGGCCCCACAGTCAGGACACGGGGCAGGCAGGGGGCCCCACAGTCCGGATGCGGGGCTAGTCCCGGGGCAGGCAGCCCCACAGTCCAGGCTCGGGGCTAGACCCGGGGCCAGCCGGCCCCACAGTCCAGACCCGGGACGGGCGGGGGGCCCCACAGTCCAGGCTCGGGCGGACGGGCCCCACAGTCCAGGCTCGGGGTGGATAGGCCCCACAGTTCACGCTCGGGCCCCACAGTCCACGCTCGGGGCGGACGGGCCCCACAGTCCAGGCTCAGGGCGGACGGGCCCCACCGTCCAGGCCCGGGGCAGACAGGCTCCCCTTTCCTACTCGGGGCGGGCATGTCCCAAAGTCCAGGCTCGGGGCGGGCGTGCCCCACAGTCCAGACACAGGGCTAGTCCTGGGGCAGGTGGCCCCACAGTCCAGACCTGGGGCTAGAGCCGGGGCAGGCGGCCCCAAGTGCAGACACGGGGCGGATGGGCCCCACAGTCTGGACTCGGGGCGGGCGAGCCCTACCGTCAGAACACGGGGCGGGCGGGCCCCACAGTTAGGACACGGGGCGGGCGGGCCCCACAGTCAGGACACGGGGCGGGCGGCCCCCACAGTCAGGACACGGGGAGGGCGGGCTCCACAGTCAGGACATGGGGCGGGCGGGCCCCACAGTCCGAACACAGGGCTAATCCCGGGGCAGGCGGCCCCACAGTCCAGACACGGGGTGGACGGGCCCCACAGTCCTGACATGGGGCGGACATGCCCCACAGTCCAGACCCGGGGCAGGCTTCCCCACAGTCCAGACTCGGGGCGAGCGGGGGGCCCCACAGTCCGTACCCGGGGCGGGCGGGGGGCCCCACAGTCCGTACCCGGGGCTGGCGGGGGGCCCCGCAGTCCAGACCTGGGGCTAGACTCGGGGCGGGCGGCCCCACCGTCCGGACCTGGGGCGGGCGGGGGGCCCCACAGTCCAGACCTGGGGCTAGACCCGATGCAGGCGGCCCCACAGTCCGGACACGGGGCGGACGGGCCCATAGTCCGGACACTGGGCGGCCGCAGTCCGGACATAGGGCGGCCGGGCCCCACAGTCCAAGCTCGGGGCTAGACCCGGGACGAACGGGCCCCACAGTCCAAGCTTGGGGCGGGCGTGCCCCACAGACCGGAAACGGGGCTAGACCCAGGGCAGGCGGCCCCAAATTCCAGACACGGGGCGGATGAGCCCCACAGTCTGGACACGGGGCGGGCGAGCCCCACAGTCAGGACACGGGGCGGGCGAGCCCCACAGTCAGGACACGGGGCGGGCGAGCCCCACAGTCAGGACACGGGGCGGGCGAGCCCCACAGTCAGGACATGGGGCGAGCGGGACCCACAGTCAGGACACGGAGCGGGAGGGCCCCACAGTCAGGACATGGGGCGGGCGGGCCCCACAGTCAGGACATGCGGCGGGCGGGCTCCACAGTCAGGACATGGGGCGGGAAGGCTCCACAGTCAGGACACGGGGCGGGCGGGCCCCACAGTCCAGACCTGGGGCTAGACCCGGGGCAGGCGGCCCATAGTCCAAACACGGGGTGGACGGGCCACACAGTCCGGACACGGGGCGGGCATGCCCTATAGTCCAGACCTGGGGCTAGACCCGGGGCAGGCGGCCCCACAGTCCAGACCTGAGGCTAGACCCGGGGCAGGCGGTCCCATATTCTAGACACGGGGTGGACGGGCCTCACAGACCTGACATGGGGCAGACATGCCCCACAGTCCAGACCTGGGGCTAGACCCGGGGCAGGCGACCCACAGTCCGGACACGGGGTGGACGGGCCCCACAGTCCGGACACGGGGTGGACGGGCCCCACAGTCCGGACACGGGGTGGACGGGCCCCACAGTCCGGACATGGGGTGGACGGGCCCCACAGTCCGGACACGGGGTGGACGGGCCCCACAGTCCGGACACGGGGCAGGCGGGGGGCGCCACAGTCCGGACACGGGGCGGGCGAGGGGCCCCACAGTCCGTACCCGGGGCTGGCGGGGGGCCCCACAGTCCAGACCTGGGGCTAGACTCGGGGCGGGCGGCCCCACCGTCCGGACCTGGGGCGGGCGGGGGGCCCCACAATCCAGACCTGGGGCTAGACCCGATGCAGGCGGCCCCACAGTCCGGACACGGGGCGGACGGTCCCATAGTCCGGACACTGGGCGGCCGCAGTCCGGACATAGGGCTGCCGGGCCCCACAGTCCAAGCTCGGGGCTAGACCCGGGACGGACGGGCCCCACAGTCCAAGCTTGGGGCGGGCGTGCCCCACAGACCGGAAACGGGGCTAGACCCAGGGCAGGCGGCCCCAAAGTCCAGACACGGGGCGGATGAGCCCCACAGTCAGGACACGGGGCGGGCGAGCCCCACAGTCAGGACACGGGGCGGGCGAGCCCCACAGTCAGGACACGGGGCGGGCGAGCCCCACAGTCAGGACACGGGGCGGGCGGGACCCACAGTCAGGACACGGGGCGGGCGGGACCCACAGTCAGGACACGGGGCGGGCGGGCCCCACAGTCAGGACATGGGGCGGGCGGGCTCCATAGTCAGGACATGGGGCGGGCGGGCTCCACAGTCAGGACATGGGGCGGGCGGGCCCCACAGTCAGGACACGGGGCGGGCGGGCCCCACAGTCCAGACCTGGGGCTAGACCCGGGGCAGGCGGCCCATAGTCCAAACACGGGGTGGACGGGCCCCACAGTCCGGACACGGGGCGGGCATGCCCCATAGTCCAGACCTGGGGCTAGACCCGGGGCAGGCGGCCCCACAGTCCAGACCTGAGGCTAGACCCGGGGAAGGCGGTCCAATATTCTAGACACGGGGTGGACGGGCCTCACAGACCTGACATGGGGCGGACATGCCCCACAGTCCAGACCTGGGGCTAGACCCGGGGCAGGCGACCCACAGTCCGGACACGGGGTGGACGGGCCTCACAGTCCGGACACGGGGCGGACGGGCCCCACAGTCCGGACACGGGGCGGACGGGCCCCACAGTCCGGACACGGGGCGGACGGGCCCCACAGTCCGGACACGGGGCGGACGGGCCCCACAGTCCGGACACGGGGCGGACGGGCCCCACAGTCCGGACACGGGCGGACGGGCCCCACAGTCCGGACAAGGGGCCGACGGGCCCCACAGTCCGGACACGGGGCGGACGGGCCCCACAGTCCGGACACGGGGCGGACGGGCCCCACAGTCCGGACACGGGGCGGACGGGCCCCACAGTCCGGACACGGGGCGGACGGGCCCCACAGTCCGGACACGGGGCGGACGGGCCCCACAGTCCGGACACGGGGCGGACGGGCCCCACAGTCCGGACACGGGGCGGACGGGCCCCACAGTCCGGACACGGGGCGGACGGGCCCCACAGTCCAGGCTCGGGGCGGACGGGCCTCACAGTCCGGACACGGGGGTAGTCCCGGGGCAGGCGGCCCCACAGTCTGGACACGGGGCGGGCGAGCCCCACAGTCTGGACACGGGGCGGGCGAGCCCCACAGTCTGGACACGGGGCGGGCGAGCCCCACAGTCTGGACACGGGGCGGGCGAGCCCCACAGTCTGGACACGGGGCGGGCGAGCCCCACAGTCTGGACACGGGGCGGGCGGGACCCACAGTCAGGACACGGGGCGGGCGGGACCCACAGTCAGGACACGGGGCGGGCGGGACCCACAGTCAGGACACAGGACGGACGGGCCCCACAGTCAGGACACAGGGCGGGCCCCACAGTCAGGACATTGGGCGGGCGGGCTCCACAGTCAGGATACAGGGCGGGCAGGCCCCACAGTCCGGACACAGGGCTAATCCCGGGGCAGGTGGCCCCCCAGTCCAGACCTGGGGCTAGACCCGGGGCAGGCGGCCCACAGTCCAGACACGGGGTGGACGGGCCCCACAGTCCAGATATGGGGCGGGCATGCCCCATAGTCAAGACCTGGGGCTAAACCCGGGGCTGGCGGCCCCACAGTCCAGACCTGAGGCTAGACCCGGGGCAGGCGGCTCCACATTCTAGACACGGGGTGGACGGGCCCCACAGTCCGGATACGGGGCGGGCATGACCCATAGTCAAGACCTGGGGCTAGACCCGGGGCAGGCGGCCCCACAGTCCAGACCTGAGGCTAGACCCGGGGCAGGCGGCCCCACATTCTAGACACAGGGTGGACGGGCCCCACAGTACTGACACGGGGCGGACATGCCCCACAGTCCAGACCTGGGGCTAGACCCGGGGTAGGCTGCCCCAAAGTCCGGACACGGGGTGAACGGGCCCCACAGTCCGGACACGGGGTGGACGGGCCCCACAGTCCGGACACGGGGTGGACGGGCCCCACAGTCCGGACACGGAGTGGACGGGCCCCACAGTCCGGACACGGGGTGGGCGGGCCCCACAGTCCGGACACGGGGCGGGCGGGCCCCACAGTCTGGACACGGGGCTGACAGGCCCCACAGTCCGGACACGGGGCGGACGGGCCGCACAGTCCGGACACCGGGCGGACGGGCCCCACAGTCCGGACACGGGGCGGACGGGCCCCACAGTCCAGGCTCGGGGCGGACGGGCCTCACAGTCCGGACACGGGGCTAGTCCCGGGGCAGGCGGCCCCAAAGTCCGGACACGGGGCGGGCGAGCCCCACAGTCTGGACACGGGGCGGGCGAGCCCCACAGTCAGGACACGGGGCGGGCGGGACCCACAGTCAGGACACGGGGCGGACGGGCCCCACAGTCAGGACACAAGGCGGGCCCCACAGTCAGGACATTGGGTGGGCGGGCTCCACAGTCAGGATACAGGGCGGGCAGGCCCCACAGTCCGGACACAGGGCTAATCCTGGGGCAGGTGGCCCCACTGTCCAGACCTGGGGCTAGACCCGGGGCAGGCGGCCCACAGTCCAGACACGGGGTGGACGGGCCCCACAGTCCAGATACGGGGCGGGCATGCCCCATAGTCAAGACTTGGGGCTAAACCCGGGGCTGGCGGCCCCACAGTCCAGACCTGAGGCTAGACCCGGGGCAGGCGGCCCCACATTCTAGACACGGGGTGGACGGGCCCCACAGTCGGGATACGGGGCGGGCATGACCCATAGTCAAGACGTGGGGCTAGACCCGGGGCGGCAGCCCCACAGTCCAGACCTGAGGCTAGACCCGGGGCAGGCGGCCCCACAGTCCGGACAAGGGGCGGACGGGCCCATAGTCCGGACACTGGGCGGCCGGGCCCCACAGTCCAGGCTCGGGGCTAGACCCGGGACGGACGGGCCCCACAGTCCAAGCTTGGGGCGGGCGTGCCCCTCAGACCGGAAACGGGGCTAGACCCGGGGCAGGCGGCCCCAAAGTCCAGACACGGGGCGGATGAGCCCCACAGTCTGGACACGGGGCAGGCGAGCCCCACAGTCTGGACACGGGGCGGGCGAGCCCCACAGTCAGGACACGGGGCGGGCGAGCCCCACAGTCCGGACACGGGGCGGGCGGGCCCCACAGTCCGGACACGGGGCTGGCGGGCCCCACAGTCCGGACACGGGGCGGACGGGCCCCACAGTCCGGACACGGGGCGGGCGGGCCCCACAGTCCGGACACGGGGCGGGCGGGCCCCACAGTCCGGACACGGGGCAGGCGGGCCCCACAGTCCGGACACGGGGCGGACGGGCCCCACAGTCCGGACGCGGGGCGGACGGGCCCCACAGTCCGGACACGGGGCGGACGGGCCCCACAGTCCGGACACGGGGCGCGCGGGCTCCACAGTCCGGACACGGGGCGGACGGGCCCCACAGTCCGGACACGGGGCGGACGGGCCCCACTGTCCGGACACGGGGCGGACGGGCCCCACAGTCCGGACACGGGGCGGACGGGCCCCACAGTCCGGACCCGGGGCGGACGGGCCCCACAGTCCGGACACGGGGCGGACGGGCCCATAGTCCGGACACTGGGCGGCCGGGCCCCACAGTCCAGGCTCGGGGCTAGACCCGGGACGGACGGGCCCCACAGTCCAAGCTTGGGGCGGGCGTGCCCCACAGACCGGAAACGGGGCTAGACCCGGGGCAGGCGGCCCCAAAGTCCAGACACGGGGCGGATGAGCCCCACAGTCTGGACACGGGGCAGGCGAGCCCCACAGTCTGGACACGGGGCGGGCGAGCCCCACAGTCTGGACACGGGGCAGGCGAGCCCCACAGTCTGGACACGGGGCGGGCGAGCCCCACAGTCTGGACACGGGGCGGGCGAGCCCCACAGTCAGGACACGGGGCGGGCGAGCCCCACAGTCAGGACACGGGGCGGGCGAGCCCCACAGTCAGGACACGGGGCGGGCGAGCCCCACAGTCAGGACACGGGGCGGGCGGGACCCACAGTCAGGACACGGGGCGGGCGGGACCCACAGTGAGGACATGGGGCGGGCGGACATGGGGCGGGCGGGCCCCGCCCGGGCCCCACAGTCAGGACATGGGGCAGGCGGGCTCCACAGTCAGGACATGGGGCGGGCGGGCTCCACAGTCAGGACATGGGGCGGGCGGGCCCCACAGTCAGGACACGGGGCGGGCGGGCCCCACAGTCCAGACCTGGGGCTAGACCTGGGGCAGGCGGCCCATAGTCCAGACACGGGGTGGACGGGCCCCACAGTCCGGACAAGGGGCGGGCATGCCCTATAGTCCAGACCTGGGGCTAGACTCGGGGCAAGTGGCCCCACAGTCCAGACCTGGGGCTAGACCCGGGGCAGGCGGCCCACAGTCCAGACACGGGGTGGACGGGCCCCACAGTCCAGATATGGGGCGGGCATGCCCCATAGTCAAGACCTGGGGCTAAACCCGGGGCTGGCGGCACCACAGTCCAGACCTGAGGCTAGACCCGGGGCAGGCGGCCCCACATTCTAGACACGGGGTGGACGGGCCCCACAGTCCGGATACGGGGCGGGCATGACCCATAGTCAAGACCTGGGGCTAGACCCGGGGAAGGCGGCCCCACAGTCCAGACCTGAGGCTAGACCCGGGGCAGGCGGCCCCACATTCTAGACACAGGGTGGACGGGCCCCACAGTCCTGACATGGGGCGGACATGCCCCACAGTCCAGACCTGGGGCTAGACCCGGGGTAGGCTGCCCCAAAGTCCGGACACGGGGTGGACGGGCCCCACAGTCGGGACACGGGGTGGACGGGCCCCACAGTCGGGACACGGGGGCGGGCGGGCCCCACAGTCCGGACACGGGGCGGACGGGCCCCACAGTCCGGACACAGGGCGGGCCCCACAGTCCGGACACGGGGCGGGCGGGACCCACAGTCCGGACACGGGGCGGACGGGCCCCACAGTCCGGACACGGGGCGGGCGGGCCCCACAGTCCGGACACGGGGCGGACGGGCCCCACAGTCCGGACACGGGGCGGGCGGGCCCCACAGTCCGGACGCGGGGCGGACGGGCCCCACAGTCCGGACGCGGGGCGGCCGGGCCCCACAGTCCGGACACGGGGCGGACGGGCCCCACAGTCCGGACACGGGGCGCGCGGGCCCCACAGTCCGGACACGGGGCGGAGGGGCCCCACAGTCCGGACACGGGGCGGACGGGCCCCACAGTCCGGACACGGGGCGGACGGGCCCCACAATCCGGACACGGGGCGGACGGGCCCCACAGTCCGGACACGGGGCGGACGGGCCCCACAGTCCGGACACGGGGCGGACGGGCCCCACAGTCCGGACACGGGGTAGGCTGCCCCAAAGTCCGGACACGGGGCGGACGGGCCCCACAGTCCGGACACGGGGCAGACGGGCCCCACAGTCTGGACACGGGGCAGACGGGCCCCACAGTCTGGACACGGGGCAGACGGGTCCCACAGTCTGGACACGGGGCAGACGGGCCCCACAGTCTGGACACGGGGCAGACGGGCCCCACAGTCTGGACACGGGGCAGACGGGCCCCACAGTCTGGACACGGGGCAGACGGGCCCCACAGTCTGGACACGGGGCAGACGGGCCCCACAGTCTGGACACGGGGCAGACGGGCCCCACAGTCTGGACACGGGGCAGACGGGCCCCACAGTCTGGACACGGGGCAGACGGGCCCCACAGTCTGGACACGGGGCAGACGGGCCCCACAGTCTGGACACGGGGCAGACGGGCCCCACAGTCCGGACACGGGGTGGGCGGGCCCCACAGTCTGGACACGGGGTGGACGGGCCCCACAGTCTGGACACGGGGTGGACGGGCCCCACAGTCTGGACACGGGGTGGACGGGCCCCACAGTCTGGACACGGGGTGGACGGGCCCCACAGTCCGGACACGGGGTGGGCGGGCCCCACAGTCCGGACACGGGGTGGACGGGCCCCACAGTCTGGACACGGGGTGGACGGGCCCCACAGTCCGGACACGGGGTGGACGGGCCCCACAGTCTGGACACGGGGCAGACGGGCCCCACAGTCTGGACACGGGGCAGACGGGCCCCACAGTCTGGACACGGGGCGGACGGGCCCCACAGTCCGGACACGGGGTGCACGGGCCCCACAGTCCAGGCTCGGGGCTAAACCCGGGGAAGCCGGCCCCACATTTCAGACCCGGGGCGGGGGGCCACACAGTCCAGGCTCGGGGCGGATGCGCCCCACAGTCCAGGCTCGGGGCGGATGGGCCCCACAGTATTGGCTCGGGGCGAACGGGCCCCACAGTCCAGGCTCGGGGCGGACGGGCTCCACAGTCCAGACCTGAGGCTCGGCCCGCGGCAGGCGGCCCCACAGTCCAGATACGGGGTGGACGGGCCCCACAGTCCTGACACGGGGCGGACATGCCCCACAGTCCAGACCTGGGGCTAGACCCGGGGTAGGCTGCCCCAAAGTCCAGACACGGGGTGACGAGCCCCACAGTCCGGACACGGGGCGGCCACAGTCCAGACATAGGGTGGGCGGGCCCCACAGTCCAGGCTAAACCCGGGGAAGCCGGCCCCACATTTCAAACCCGGGGCGGGGGGCCACACAGTCCAGGCTCGGGGCGGATGGGCCCCACAGTCCAGACTGGGGGCGGATGGGCCCCACAGTATTGGCTCGGAGCGAACGGGCCCCACAGTCCACGCTCTGGCCCCACAGTCCACGCTCGGGGCAGACGGGCCCCACAGTCCACGCTTGGAGCGGACGGGCCCCACAGTCCAGACTCTGGGCGGACGGGCCCCACAGTCCAGGCTCGGGGCGGGCGGGCCCATATTTACGACACGGGGCGGGCGGGCCCCACAGTCCGTACACGGGGCTAGTCCCGGGGCAGGCGGCCCCACAGTCCGGACACGGGGCGGACGGGCCCCACAGTTCTGACACGGAGCGTGCATGCCCCACAGTCCTGACCTGGGGCTAGAGCCGGGGCAGGCGGCCCCACAGTCCGGACACGGGGTGGACGGGCCCCACAGTCCGGACACGGGGTGGCCATAGTACGGACATAGGGCGGGCTTGCCCCACAGTCAGGACACGGGGCGGGCGGTCTCCACAGTCAGGACACAGGGCGGGCGGGCCCCACAGTCCGGACACTGAGCTAATCCCGGGACAGGCGGCTTCACAGTCCAGACCTGGGGCTAGACCCGGGGCAGGCGGCCCACAGTCCGGACAAGGGGTGGACGGGCCCCACAGTCCGGATACGGGGCGGGCATGCCCCACAGTCCAGACCTAGGGCTAGAGCCGGAGCAGGCGGCCCACAGTCCGGACACGGTGTGGACGGTCCCCACAGTCCAGACACGGGAGGGGCACAGTCCGGACATAAGGTGGGCGGGCCCCACAGTCCAGGCTCGGGGCTAGACCCGGGGGCAGTCGGCCCCACAGTCCAGACCCGGGGCAAGCGGGGGATCCCACAGTCTGGACCCGGGGCAGGCGAGGGGCCCCACAGTCTGGAATCAGGGCGGGTGGGGGGCCCCACAGTCCGGACCTGGGGCTAGACCCGGGGCAGGCGGCCCCACAGTCCGGACACAGGGCGGCCGCAGTCCGGATATAGGGCGGGCCCCACAGTCCAGGCTCAGGGCGGACAGGCCCCACAGTCCATCCTCGCTGCGGACGGGCCCCGCAATCCAGGCTCGGGGCGGACGGGCCCCACAGTCCAGGCTCGGGGCGGACGGGCCCCACAGTCCAGGCTCGGGGCAGACGGGCTCCACAGTCCAGGCTCGGGGCGGACGGGCCCCACAGTCCAGGCTCGGGGCTGACGGGCCCCACAGTCCAGGCTCGGGGCTGACGGGCCCCACAGTCCAGGCTCGGGGCGGACGGGCCCCACAGTCCACTCTCGGGCCCCACAGTCCATGCTCGTGGTGGACTGGCCCCACAGTCCATGCTCGGGGTGGACTGGCCCCACAGTCCAGGCTCGGGGCGGACGGGCCCCACAGTCCAGGCTCGGAGCGGATGGGCCTCCCTTTCCCGCTCGGGGCGGGCGTGCCCCACAGTCCAGGCTCGGGGCTAGTCCCGGGGCAGGTGGCCCCACAGTCGAGACCTGGGGCTAGACCCGGGGCAGGCGGCCCCACAGTCTGGACTCGGGGCGGGCGAGCCCTACAGTCAGGACACGTGGCGGGCGGGCCCCACAGGCCGGACCCACAGGCTGGACACGGGGCTAATCCCGGGACAGGCGGCTTCACAGTCCAGACCTGGGGCTAGACCCGGGGCAGGCGGCCCACAGTCCGGACAAGGGGTGGACGGGCCCCACAGTCCGGATACGGGGCGGGCATGCCCCACAGTCCAGACCTAGGGCTAGACCCGGAGCTGGCGGCCCACAGTCCGGACACGGGGTGGACGGTCCCCACAGTCCAGACACGGGAGGGGCACAGTCCGGACATAAGGCGGGCGGGCCCCACAGTCCAGGCTCGGGGCTAGACCCGGGGGCAGTTGGCCTCACAGTCCAGACCCGGGGCAAGCGGGGGATCCCACAGTCTGGACACGGGGCAGGCGAGGGGCACCACAGTCTGGAATCAGGGCGGGCGGGGGGCCCCACAGTCCGGACCTGGGGCTAGACCCGGGGCAGGCGGCCCCACAGTCCGGACACGGGGCGGCCGCAGTCCGGATATAGGGCGGGCCCCACAGTCCAGGCTCAGGGCTAGACCCGGGACGGATGGGCCCCACAGTCCAGGCTCAGGGCGGACAGGCCCCACAGTCCATCCTCGCTGCGGACGGGCCCCGCAGTCCAGGCTCAGGTCGGATGGGCCCCACAGTCCAGGCTCGGGGCGGACGGGCCCCACAGTCCAGGCTCGGGGCGGACGGGCCCCACAGTCCAGGCTCGGGGCGGACGGGCCCCACAGTCCAGGCTCGGGGCGGACGGGCCCCACAGTCCAGGCTCGGGGCGGACGGGCCCCACAGTCCAGGCTCGGGGCGGACGGGCCCCACAGTCCAGGCTCGGGGCGGACGGGCCCCACAGTCCAGACTCGGGGCGGACGGGCCCCACAGTCCAGTCTCGGGGCGGACGGGCCCCACAGTCCAGTCTCGGGGCGGACGGGCCCCACAGTCCAGGCTCGGGGCGGACGGGCCCCACAGTCCAGGCTCGGGGCGGACGGGCCCCACAGTCCAGGCTCGGGGCGGACGGGCCCCACAGTCCAGGCTCGGGGCGGACGGGCCCCACAGTCCAGGCTCGGGGCGGACGGGCCCCACAGTCCGGACACGGGGCGGACACAGTCTGGACATAGGGTGGGCGGGCCGCACATTCCAGGTTCGGGGCTAGACCCGGGGCAACCGGCCCCACAGTCCTGACATGGGGCGGACATGCCCCACAGTCCGGACAAGGGGTGGACGAGCCCTACAGTCCGGACACGGGGCGGCCACAGTCCGGACATAGGGTGGGCGGGCCGCACATTCCAGGTTCGGGGCTAGACCCGGGGCAACCGGCCCCACAGTCCGGATATAGGGCGGGCCCCACAGTCAAGGCTCGGGGCTAGACCCGGGACAGGCGGGCCCCACAATCCAGGCTCGGAGCGGACGGGCCCCGCAGTCTAGGCTCGGAGCGGACGGGCACCACAGTCCAGGCTCGGAGCGGACGGGCCCCACAGTCCGGACACGGGGCTAGTACCAGGGCTGGCGGCCCCACAGTCCAGACCTGAGGCTAGACCATGGGCAGGTGGCCCCACAGTCCAGACACGGGGAGGATGGGCCCCACAGTCCTGACACGGGCTTGACATGCCCCACAGTCCAGACCTGGAGCTAGACCCGGGGCAGGCAGCCCCAAAGTCCGGACACGGGGTGGACGAGCCCCACAGTCCGGACACGGGGCGGCCACAGTCCGGACATAGGGTGGGCCCCACAGTCCAGGCTCGGGGCTAGACCCGGGGCAGCCGGCCCCACAGTTCAGACCCGGGGCGGGTGGGGGGCCCCACAGTCCGTGCCCGGGGCTGACGCGGGGGCCCACAGTCCAGACCTGGGGCTAGACTCGGGGCGGGCGGGGGACCCCACCATCCTGACCTGGGGTGAGGGGCCCCACAGTCCAGTTCAGGGGCTAGACCCAATGCAGGCGGCCCCACAGTCTGGACACGGGGTGGACGGGCCCCACAGTCCAGGCTCGGGGCGGACGGGCCCCACAGTCCAGGCTCGGGGCGGACGGGCCCCACAGTCCAGGCTCGGGGCGGATGGGCCCCACAGTCCAGGCTCGGGGCGGACGGGCCCCACAGTCCAGGCTCGGGGCGGACGGGCCCCCCTTTCCCGCTCGGGGCGGGAGTGCCAGATGCAGTGCGGCCACAGTCCGTACATAGGGCGGGCCCCACAGTCCAGGCTCGGGGCGGACGGGCCCCACAGTCCAGGCTCGGGGCGGACGGGCCCCACAGTCCATCCTCGCTGCGGACGGGCCCCGCAGTCCAGGCTCAGGTCGGACGGGCCCCACAGTCCAGGCTCGGGGCGGACGGGCCCCACAGTCCAGGCTCGGGGCGGACGGGCCCCACAGTCCAGGCTCGGGGCGGACGGGCCCCACAGTCCAGGCTCGGGGCAGACGGGCCCCACAGTCCAGGCTCGGGGCGGACGGGCCCCACAGTCCAGGCTCGGGGCGGACGGGCCCCACAGTCCAGGCTCGGGGCGGACGGGCCCCACAGTCCAGACTCGGGGCGGACGGGCCCCACAGTCCAGTCTCGGGGCGGACGGGCCCCACAGTCCAGTCTCGGGGCGGACGGGCCCCACAGTCCAGGCTCGGGGCGGACGGGCCCCACAGTCCAGGCTCGGGGCGGACGGGCCCCACAGTCCAGGCTCGGGGCGGACGGGCCCCACAGTCCAGGCTCGGGGCGGACGGGCCCCACAGTCCAGGCTCGGGGCGGACGGGCCCCACAGTCCGGACACGGGGCGGCCACAGTCTGGACATAGGGTGGGCGGGCCGCACATTCCAGGTTCGGGGCTAGACCCGGGGCAACCGGCCCCACAGTCCTGACATGGGGCGGACATGCCCCACAGTCCGGACAAGGGGTGGACGAGCCCTACAGTCCGGACACGGGGCGGCCACAGTCCGGACATAGGGTGGGCGGGCCGCACATTCCAGGTTCGGGGCTAGACCCGGGGCAACCGGCCCCACAGTCCGGATATAGGGCGGGCCCCACAGTCAAGGCTCGGGGCTAGACCCGGGACAGGCGGGCCCCACAATCCAGGCTCGGAGCGGACGGGCCCCGCAGTCTAGGCTCGGAGCGGACGGGCACCACAGTCCAGGCTCGGAGCGGACGGGCCCCACAGTCCGGACACGGGGCTAGTACCAGGGCTGGCGGCCCCACAGTCCAGACCTGAGGCTAGACCATGGGCAGGTGGCCCCACAGTCCAGACACGGGGAGGATGGGCCCCACAGTCCTGACACGGGCTTGACATGCCCCACAGTCCAGACCTGGAGCTAGACCCGGGGCAGGCAGCCCCAAAGTCCGGACACGGGGTGGACGAGCCCCACAGTCCGTACACGGGGCGGCCACAGTCCGGACATAGGGTGGGCCCCACAGTCCAGGCTCGGGGCTAGACCCGGGGCAGCCGGCCCCACAGTTCAGACCCGGGGCGGGTGGGGGGCCCCACAGTCCGTGCCCGGGGCTGACGCGGGGGCCCACAGTCCAGACCTGGGGCTAGACTCGGGGCGGGCGGGGGACCCCACCATCCGGACCTGGGGTGAGGGGCCCCACAGTCCAGTTCAGGGGCTAGACCCAATGCAGGCGGCCCCACAGTCTGGACACGGGGTGGACGGGCCCCACAGTCCAGGCTCGGGGCGGACGGGCCCCACAGTCCAGGCTCGGGGCGGACGGGCCCCACAGTCCAGGCTCGGGGCGGATGGGCCCCACAGTCCAGGCTCGGGGCGGACGGGCCCCACAGTCCAGGCTCGGGGCGGACGGGCCCCCCTTTCCCGCTCGGGGCGGGCGTGCCAGATGCAGTGCGGCCACAGTCCGTACATAGGGCGGGCCCCACAGTCCAGGCTCGGGGCGGACGGGCCCCACAGTCCAGGCTCGGGGCGGACGGGCCCCACAGACCAGGCTCGGGGCGGATGGGCCCCACAGTCCAGGCTCGGGGCGGATGGGCCCCACAGTCCAGGCTCGGGGCGGACGGGCCCCACAGTCCAGGCTCGGGGCGGACGGGCCCCCCTTTCCCGCTCAGGGCGGGCGTGCCACACAGTCCAGGCTCGGGGTGGACTGGCCCCACAGTCCATGCTCGGGGTGGACTGGCCCCACTGTCCATGCTCGGGGTGGACTGGCCCCACAGTCCAGGCTCGGGGCGGACGGGCCCCACAGTCCAGGCTCGGAGCGGATGGGCCTCCCTTTCCCGCTCGGGACGGGCGTGCCCCACAGTCCAGGCTCGGGGCTAGTCCCGGGGCAGGTGGCCCCACAGTCGAGACCTGGGGCTAGACCCGGGGCAGGCGGCTCCAAGTCAGGACACGGGGCGGGCGAGCCATACAGTCAGGACACGTGGCGGGCGGGCCCCACAGGCCGGACACGGGGCTAATCCCGGGACAGGCGGCTTCACAGTCCAGACCTGGGGCTAGACCCGGGGCAGGCGGCCCACAGTCCGGACAAGGGGTGAACGGGCCCCACAGTCCGGATACGGGACGGGCATGCCCCACAGTCCAGACCTAGGGCTAGACCCGGAGCTGGCGGCCCACAGTCCGGACACGGGGTGGACGGTCCCCACAGTCCAGACACGGGAGGGGCACAGTCCGGACATAAGGCGGGCGGGCCCCACAGTCCAGGCTCGGGGCTAGACCCGGGGGCAGTCGGCCCCACAGTCCAGGCTCAGGTCGGACGGGCCCCGCAGTCCAGGCTCGGGGCGGACGGGCTCCACAGTCCAGGCTCGGGGCGGACGGGCCCCACAGTCCAGGCTCGGGGCGGACGGGCCCCACAGTCCAGGCTCGGGGCGGACGTGCCCCACAGTCCGGACACGGGGTGGACGAGCCCTACAGTCCGGACACGGGGCGGCCACAGTCCGGACATAGGGTGGGCGGGCCGCACATTCCAGGTTCGGGGCTAGACCCGGGGCAACCGGCCCCACAGTCCGGACACGGGGCGGCCACAGTCCGGATATAGGGCGGGCCCCACAGTCCAGGCTCGGGGCTAGACCCGGGACAGGCGGGCCCCACAATCCAGGCTCGGAGCGGACGGGCCCCGCAGTCTAGGCTCGGAGCGGACGGGCACCACAGTCCAGGCTCGGAGCGGACGGGCCCCACAGTCCGGACACGGGGCTAGTACCAGGGCTGGCGGCCCCACAGTCCAGACCTGAGGCTAGACCATGGGCAGGTGGCCCCACAGTCCAGACACGGGGAGGATGGGCCCCACAGTCCTGACACGGGCTTGACATGCCCCACAGTCCAGACCTGGAGCTAGACCCGGGGCAGGCAGCCCCAAAGTCCGGACACGGGGTGGACGAGCCCCACAGTCCGGACACGGGGCGGCCACAGTCCGGACATAGGGTGGGCCCCACAGTCCAGGCTCGGGGCTAGACCCAGGGCAGCCCGCCCCACAGTTCAGACCCGGGGCGGGTGGGGGGCCCCACAGTCCGTGCCCGGGGCTGACGCGGGGGCCCACAGTCCAGACCTGGGGCTAGACTCGGGGCGGGCGGGGGGCCCCACCATCCGGACCTAGGGTGGGGGGCCCCACAGTCCAGTCCAGGGGCTAGACCCAATGCAGGCGGCCCCACAGTCCGGACACGGGGTGGACGGGCCCCACAGTCCAGATGCAGTGCGGCCACAGTCCGTACATAGGGCGGGCCCCACAGTCCAGGCTCGGGGCGGACGGGCCCCACAGTCCAGGCTCGGGGCTAGTCCCGGGGCAGGTGGCCCCACAGTCGAGACCTGGGGCTAGACCCGGGGCAGGCGGCTCCAAGTCAGGACACGGGGCGGGCGAGCCATACAGTCAGGACACGTGGCGGGCGGGCCCCACAGGCCGGACACGGGGCTAATCCCGGGACAGGCGGCTTCACAGTCCAGACCTGGGGCTAGACCCGGGGCAGGCGGCCCACAGTCCGGACAAGGGGTGAACGGGCCCCACAGTCCGGATACGGGACGGGCATGCCCCACAGTCCAGACCTAGGGCTAGACCCGGAGCTGGCGGCCCACAGTCCGGACACGGGGTGGACGGTCCCCACAGTCCAGACACGGGAGGGGCACAGTCCGGACATAAGGCGGGCGGGCCCCACAGTCCAGGCTCGGGGCTAGACCCGGGGGCAGTCGGCCCCACAGTCCAGAGCCGGGGCAAGCAGGGGATCCCACAGTCTGGACCCGGGGCAGGCGAGGGGCCCCACAGGCTGGATTCAGGGCGGGCGGGGGGCCCCACAGTCCGGACCTGGGGCTAGACCCGGGGCAGGCGGCCCCACAGTCCGGACACGGGGCGGTCGCAGTCCGGATATAGGGCGGGCCCCACAGTCCAGGCTCGGGGCTAGACCCGGGACGGATGGGCCCCACAGTCCAGGCTCAGGGCGGACAGGCCCCACAATCCATCCTCGCTGCGGACGGGCCCCGCAGTCCAGGCTCAGGTCGGACGGGCCCCACAGTCCAGGCTCGGGGCGGACGGGCCCCACAGTCCAGGCTCGGGGCGGACGGGCCCCACAGTCCAGGCTCGGGGCGGACGGGCCCCACAGTCCAGGCTCGGGGCAGACGGGCCCCACAGTCCAGGCTCGGGGCGGACGGGCCCCACAGTCCAGGCTCGGGGCGGACGGGCCCCACAGTCCAGGCTCGGGGCGGACGGGCCCCACAGTCCAGACTCGGGGCGGACGGGCCCCACAGTCCAGTCTCGGGGCGGACGGGCCCCACAGTCCAGTCTCGGGGCGGACGGGCCCCACAGTCCAGGCTCGGGGCGGACGGGCCCCACAGTCCAGGCTCGGGGCGGACGGGCCCCACAGTCCAGGCTCGGGGCGGACGGGCCCCACAGTCCAGGCTCGGGGCGGACGGGCCCCACAGTCCAGGCTCGGGGCGGACGGGCCCCACAGTCCGGACACGGGGCGGCCACAGTCTGGACATAGGGTGGGCGGGCCGCACATTCCAGGTTCGGGGCTAGACCCGGGGCAACCGGCCCCACAGTCCTGACATGGGGCGGACATGCCCCACAGTCCGGACAAGGGGTGGACGAGCCCTACAGTCCGGACACGGGGCGGCCACAGTCCGGACATAGGGTGGGCGGGCCGCACATTCCAGGTTCGGGGCTAGACCCGGGGCAACCGGCCCCACAGTCCGGATATAGGGCGGGCCCCACAGTCAAGGCTCGGGGCTAGACCCGGGACAGGCGGGCCCCACAATCCAGGCTCGGAGCGGACGGGCCCCGCAGTCTAGGCTCGGAGCGGACGGGCACCACAGTCCAGGCTCGGAGCGGACGGGCCCCACAGTCCGGACACGGGGCTAGTACCAGGGCTGGCGGCCCCACAGTCCAGACCTGAGGCTAGACCATGGGCAGGTGGCCCCACAGTCCAGACACGGGGAGGATGGGCCCCACAGTCCTGACACGGGCTTGACATGCCCCACAGTCCAGACCTGGAGCTAGACCCGGGGCAGGCAGCCCCAAAGTCCGGACACGGGGTGGACGAGCCCCACAGTCCGTACACGGGGCGGCCACAGTCCGGACATAGGGTGGGCCCCACAGTCCAGGCTCGGGGCTAGACCCGGGGCAGCCGGCCCCACAGTTCAGACCCGGGGCGGGTGGGGGGCCCCACAGTCCGTGCCCGGGGCTGACGCGGGGGCCCACAGTCCAGACCTGGGGCTAGACTCGGGGCGGGCGGGGGACCCCACCATCCGGACCTGGGGTGAGGGGCCCCACAGTCCAGTTCAGGGGCTAGACCCAATGCAGGCGGCCCCACAGTCTGGACACGGGGTGGACGGGCCCCACAGTCCAGGCTCGGGGCGGACGGGCCCCACAGTCCAGGCTCGGGGCGGACGGGCCCCACAGTCCAGGCTCGGGGCGGATGGGCCCCACAGTCCAGGCTCGGGGCGGACGGGCCCCACAGTCCAGGCTCGGGGCGGACGGGCCCCCCTTTCCCGCTCGGGGCGGGCGTGCCAGATGCAGTGCGGCCACAGTCCGTACATAGGGCGGGCCCCACAGTCCAGGCTCGGGGCGGACGGGCCCCACAGTCCAGGCTCGGGGCGGACGGGCCCCACAGACCAGGCTCGGGGCGGATGGGCCCCACAGTCCAGGCTCGGGGCGGATGGGCCCCACAGTCCAGGCTCGGGGCGGACGGGCCCCACAGTCCAGGCTCGGGGCGGACGGGCCCCCCTTTCCCGCTCAGGGCGGGCGTGCCACACAGTCCAGGCTCGGGGTGGACTGGCCCCACAGTCCATGCTCGGGGTGGACTGGCCCCACTGTCCATGCTCGGGGTGGACTGGCCCCACAGTCCAGGCTCGGGGCGGACGGGCCCCACAGTCCAGGCTCGGAGCGGATGGGCCTCCCTTTCCCGCTCGGGACGGGCGTGCCCCACAGTCCAGGCTCGGGGCTAGTCCCGGGGCAGGTGGCCCCACAGTCGAGACCTGGGGCTAGACCCGGGGCAGGCGGCTCCAAGTCAGGACACGGGGCGGGCGAGCCATACAGTCAGGACACGTGGCGGGCGGGCCCCACAGGCCGGACACGGGGCTAATCCCGGGACAGGCGGCTTCACAGTCCAGACCTGGGGCTAGACCCGGGGCAGGCGGCCCACAGTCCGGACAAGGGGTGGACGGGCCCCACAGTCCGGATACGGGACGGGCATGCCCCACAGTCCAGACCTAGGGCTAGACCCGGAGCTGGCGGCCCACAGTCCGGACACGGGGTGGACGGTCCCCACAGTCCAGACACGGGAGGGGCACAGTCCGGACATAAGGCGGGCGGGCCCCACAGTCCAGGCTCGGGGCTAGACCCGGGGGCAGTCGGCCCCACAGTCCAGAGCCGGGGCAAGCGGGGGATCCCACAGTCTGGACCCGGGGCAGGCGAGGGGCCCCACAGGCTGGATTCAGGGCGGGCAGGGGGCCCCACAGTCCGGACCTGGGGCTAGACCCGGGGCAGGCGGCCCCACAGTCCGGACACGGGGCGGTCGCAGTCCGGATATAGGGCGGGCCCCACAGTCCAGGCTCGGGGCTAGACCCGGGACGGATGGGCCCCACAGTCCAGGCTCAGGGCGGACAGGCCCCACAATCCATCCTCGCTGCGGACGGGCCCCGCAGTCCAGGCTCAGGTCGGACGGGCCCCGCAGTCCAGGCTCGGGGCGGACGGGCTCCACAGTCCAGGCTCGGGGCGGACGGGCCCCACAGTCCAGGCTCGGGGCGGACGGGCCCCACAGTCCAGGCTCGGGGCGGACGTGCCCCACAGTCCGGACACGGGGTGGACGAGCCCTACAGTCCGGACACGGGGCGGCCACAGTCCGGACATAGGGTGGGCGGGCCGCACATTCCAGGTTCGGGGCTAGACCCGGGGCAACCGGCCCCACAGTCCGGACACGGGGCGGCCACAGTCCGGATATAGGGCGGGCCCCACAGTCCAGGCTCGGGGCTAGACCCGGGACAGGCGGGCCCCACAATCCAGGCTCGGAGCGGACGGGCCCCGCAGTCTAGGCTCGGAGCGGACGGGCACCACAGTCCAGGCTCGGAGCGGACGGGCCCCACAGTCCGGACACGGGGCTAGTACCAGGGCTGGCGGCCCCACAGTCCAGACCTGAGGCTAGACCATGGGCAGGTGGCCCCACAGTCCAGACACGGGGAGGATGGGCCCCACAGTCCTGACACGGGCTTGACATGCCCCACAGTCCAGACCTGGAGCTAGACCCGGGGCAGGCAGCCCCAAAGTCCGGACACGGGGTGGACGAGCCCCACAGTCCGGACACGGGGCGGCCACAGTCCGGACATAGGGTGGGCCCCACAGTCCAGGCTCGGGGCTAGACCCAGGGCAGCCCGCCCCACAGTTCAGACCCGGGGCGGGTGGGGGGCCCCACAGTCCGTGCCCGGGGCTGACGCGGGGGCCCACAGTCCAGACCTGGGGCTAGACTCGGGGCGGGCGGGGGGCCCCACCATCCGGACCTAGGGTGGGGGGCCCCACAGTCCAGTCCAGGGGCTAGACCCAATGCAGGCGGCCCCACAGTCCGGACACGGGGTGGACGGGCCCCACAGTCCAGATGCAGTGCGGCCACAGTCCGTACATAGGGCGGGCCCCACAGTCCAGGCTCGGGGCGGACGGGCCCCACAGTCCAGGCTCGGGGCGGACGGGCCCCACAGTCCAGGCTCGGGGCGGACGGGCCCCACAGTCCAGGCTCGGGGCGGACGCCCCCCCTTTCCCGCTCGGGGCGGGCGTGCCACACAGTCCAGGCTCGGGGCGTGCGGTGCCCACAGTCAGGACACGGGACGGGCGGGCTCCACAGTTAGGACACGGGGCGGGCGGGGGCGGGCGGGCCCCACAGTCCGGACACAGAGCTAATCCCGGGGCAGGCGGCCCCACAGTCTAGACCTGGGGCTAGACCCGGGGCAGGCGGCCCACAGTCCGGGCAGGCGGCCCACTGTCCGGACACGGGGTGGACGGGCCCCACAGTCCGGACACGGGGCGGGCATGCCCCACAGTCCAGACCTGGGGCTAGACCCGGAGCAGGCGGCCCACAGTCCGGACACGGGGTGGACGGTCCCACAGTCCGGACACGGGGGGGACCACAGTCCGGACATAAGGCGGGCGGGCCCCACAGTCCAGGCTCGGGGCTAGATCCGGGGGCAGTCGGCCCCACAGTCAGGACACAGGGTGGGCTGGCCCCACAGTCAGGACACGGGGTGGGCGGGCCCATAGTTAGGACACGGTGCTAGTCCTGGGGCAGGCGGCCCAACAGTCCAGACCTGCGGCTAGACCCGGGGCTGGCGGCCGCAAAGTCCGGACACGGGTCGGACGGGCCCCACAGTCCTGACACGGGGCGAGCATGCCCCACAGTCCAGAGTTGGGGCTAGACCCGGGGCAGGCAGCCCCACAGTCCGGACACGGGGTGGACGGGCCCCACAGTACGGACACGAGGCGGCCACAGTCCGGACATAGGGCGGGCGGTCCCCACAGTCCAGGCTCGGGGCTAGACCCGGGGGCAACCGGCCCCACAGTCCAGGCTCGGGGCGGACGGGCCCCACAGTCAGGACACAGTGTGGGCGGGCCCATAGTTAGGACACGGGGCGGGACCCACAGTCCGGGGACAGGGCTTGTCCCGGGGCAGGCGGCCCCACAGTCCGGACACGGGGCGGACGGGCCCCACAGTCCTGACACGGGTTGGGCATGCCCCACAGTCCAGACCTGGGTCTAGACCCGGGGCAGGCGGCCCCACAGTCCAGACACGGGGCGGCCACAGTACGGACATAGGGCGGGCGGGCCCCACAGTCTAGGCTCGGGGCTAGACCCGGGGGCAGCCGGCCCCACAGTCCAGACCCTGGCGGACGGGGGGCCCGACAGTCCAGGCTCGGGGCGGACAGGCCCCACAGTCCACGCTCGGGCCCCACAGTCCAATCTCGGGGTGGACGGGCCCCACAGTCCAGGCTCGGGGCGGATGGTCCCCACAGTCCAGGCTCGGGGTGGACGGGCCCCCCTTTCCCGCTCGGGTCGGGCGTGCCCCACAGTCCAAGCTCGGGGCGCGCGTGCCCCACAGTTCGGACACGGGGCTAGTCCCGGGACTGGTGGCTCCACAGTCCAGACCTGGGACTAGACCCGGGGCAGGCGGCCCCAAAGTTCGGACTCGGGGCGGATGGGCCCCACAGTCTGGAGTTTGGGCGGGCGAGCCCCAAAGTCAGGACACGGGGCGGGCGGGCTCCACACTCAGGACACTGGGCGTGCAGGCCCAACAGTCTGGATACGGGGTGGGCGGGCCTCACAGTCAGGACACGGGGCGGGCGGGCCCATAGTTAGGACAAGGGGCGGACGGGCCCCACAGTCCTGACACGGGGTGGGCATGCCCCACAGTCCAGACCTGGGGCTAGACCCGGGGCAGGCGACCTCACAGTCCGGACATGGGGCGGCCACAGTACGGACAGAGGGCGGACCGGCCCCACAGTCCAGGCTCGGGGCGGACAGGCCCCACAGTCCACGTTCTGGCCCCACAGTCCACACTCGGGGGCGGATGGGCCCCACAGTTCACGCTCGAGGCGGTCGGGCCCCACAGTCCACGCTCGGGCCCCACAGTCCAGGCTCGGAGCGGACGGGCCCCACAGTCAAGGCTTGGGGCGGACGGGCCCCACAGTCAAGGCTTGGGGCGGACGGGCCCCACAGTCAAGGCTTGGGGCGGACGGGCCCCACAGTCCAGGCTCGGGACGGACGGGCCCCACAGTCCAGGCTCGGGGCGGACGGACCCCACAGTCCAGGCTCGGGGCGGACGGGCCCCACAGTCCAGGCTCGGGGCGGACGGGCCCCACAGTCCAGACACGGGGATAGTCCCGGGGCAGGCGGCCCCACAGTCCAGACCTGGGGTTAGACCCAGGGCAGGCGGCCCCAAAGTCCAGACACAGGGCGGACGGGCCCCACAGTCCAGACCCAGGGCGGGCGGCCCAACAGTCCAGACCCAGGGCGGGCGGCCCAACAGTCCAGACCCAGGGCGGGCGGCCCAACAGTCCAGACCCAGGGCGGGCGGCCCAACAGTCCAGACCCGAGGCGGGCGGCCCAACAGTCCAGACCCGAGGCGAGCGGCCCACCAGTCCAGAACCAAGGTGGGCGGCCCAACAGTCCAGATCTGAGTCGGGCGGCCCAACAGTCCAGACATGGGGCCAGACCCGAGGAGGGTGGCCAATTGGTGCAACATGTGCAGTTCCACAGGGACCCAAGATGTAAAGGGGCCACCACCACCTCCTAATCAGGTGAATTGTGCATTATGATGAGCTATGCCAATATACTGATAGAGGGGAACTGTCCAGACCCGAGGCGGGCGGCCCAACTGTCCAGACCCGAAGTGGGAGGTCCAACAGTCCAGACTCAAGGCGGGAAGTCCCACAGTCCAGACACGAAGCCAGGCCCGAGGTGGGCGGCCCAACAGTCCAGACACGGGGCCATGCCCGAGGCGGCCCGCCCAACAGTTCAGACACGGGGCTAGATATACTGTTCTGATAGAGGCCCTCTTCTGGCTGTGTCCGCCCCTGACGTACAGATATACAGCAATATGCAGCAGGAGAGACAAGATCCAGGGAGATATCCGATCGCCAGAACTGGGGTCAGGTAGGAATTTTTTTCCCCCCTAGGGGGTTTTCTTCGCCTTCCTCTGGATCTTTGGTTCCAGTGGCTCTCATCAGGTCTGCACTATCCGCAGCAAGTTCTGTAGTCTCTATCGGGCCTGACCTGAGAGTCATTGTGAACTTTAATTTATTAAAGGGCCAGTAATATTTTTATTACAATGTGGATTATTGCTATTCCAATAAAAAAATTAATAATAATATATTGTGTTGTGTGTTTTATTTGTGTGGACTTCACCCTACAGAAACAATGATGAGAGTGAACGCTGACGCTCAATATTCCAGAACTAGAACCAGACTTGGCTCATCCGGCATATAATAAAGTGTCTGTCTCATCTGCTGTATACATGATGGCAGCTGCTCCAGGACCAGGGAGTATAGAGGGTGCTACATACAGGAGCATCTCACAAAATTAGAATATCATCAAAAAGTTAATTTCAGTTCTTCAATATAAAAAGTCAAAGTCATATATTATATAGAGTCATTACAAACAGAGTGATCTATTTCAAGTGTTTATTTCTGTTAATGTTGATGGTTATGGCTTACAGCCAATGAAAACACAACAGTCATTATCTCAGTAAACTTAAATAATTAACAAAAAACACCTGCAAAGGCTTCCTAAGCATTTAAAAAGTCCCTTAGTCTGTTTCAGTAGGCTCCGCAATCATGGGGAAGACTGTTGACTTGACAGATGTCCAGAAGGCAGTCATTGACACACTACACAAGGTCCCAGAGTTCCAATTTTAATTTGTTTCATTTCATTTGTTTAGCTGCTGGAGGTCTAGTGTGAAGTTTCCACCATCAGTGATGGTTTGGGGAGCCATGTCATCTTCTGGTGTAGGTCCACTGTGTTTTATCAAGACCAAAGTCAGCGCAGCCGCCTACCAGGAAATTTTAGAGCACTTCATGCTTCCCTCTGCAGACAAACTTTTGGAGATGGAAATTTCATTCTCCAGCAGGACTTGGCCCCTGTCCACACTGCCAAAAGTACCAATACCTGGTTTACACACAACAGTATCACTGTGCTTGATTGGCAGCAAACTCGCCTGACCTTAACCCCATAGAGAATCTATTATAGAGAATCTATGGGGTATTGTCTAGAGGAAGATGAGAGACACCAGACACAACAATGCAGACGAGCTGAAGGCTGCTATCAAAGCCACCTGGGCGTCCATAACACCTCAGCAGGGCCACAGGCTGATCACCTCCATGCCACGCCGCATTGATGCAGTAATTGATGCAAAAGGAGCCCCGACCAGGTATTGAGGGCATTTACTGAATATACATTTCAATAGGCCAATATTTCGGATTTTAAAATAATTTTTCAAGCTGTTATAAAGTATTCTAATTTACTGAGATAATAACTTTTGTGTTTCCATTGGCTGTAAGCCATAACCATCAACATTAACAGAAATAAACACGTGAAATAGATCCCTCTGTGTGTAATGACTCTATATAATATAGGAGTTTCACTTTTTGTATTGAGGAACTGAAATAAAGTAACTTTTTGATAATATTCTAGTTTTGTGAGATGCACCTGTAATAGAGCAGGTCACATATAACTCCAGCCCAAGTTACATCACCAGTGTTTTGGGGGTCGGTCTCTGTGATGGGGGCACTTATATTGTATTGGTCCTATAAAACACACGACCTGAAAGACTGATGACCAGATCACAGCAAAGCAGAATGCAGGAAACCCAGGAAAATGGCTAAATAGGTGTCACAGGGTGCAATAAGTAGCCATGGGCCCCAAGACAAAACTAGGGCCTCACTCAGAAATGAACACAATAGCCCATTTACCAAGGCTGGCTATAGGGAGGAAAGCAGATACTTGGAGGGATTTGTGCCAAATTTTCCACCTATTTATTAGAACGAAGAAAACAGTGTTACAGGGTCAGGATAGGGTTAAAAATCTTGTGAGTTTATTTGTAGTAAAAAATATATAAAAACATCACCATAGGTCGCGATCCTAACCAGAATAATGTTTAACCGCAAATGCGTTTCCGACTTGCATCTTTAGTTATTGCAATAGGATAGGACAGATACAAAATTCCAGTTAAAGGGAATCTGTCAGAAGGTTTTGCTACGTAATCCGAGATCAGCATGATGTAGGGGCAGAGAGCCTGATTCCAGCGATGTATCACTTACTAGACTGCTTGGTGCAGTTTTGATAGAATCCCTGCTTTCTCTGTTGTAAATGAAGCAGTGCTCAGAATGTTAAGCCCTGTGTAACCCCGCCCACGCGGG
The DNA here is from genome assembly GCF_046119375.1 of Phyllobates terribilis. Lineage (NCBI taxonomy): Eukaryota > Metazoa > Chordata > Amphibia > Anura > Dendrobatidae > Phyllobates > Phyllobates terribilis. Next base: position 4,526,160 of record NW_027362870.1, on the reverse strand, counting down.
CAGATTCCTGTGTACAAACTGCAAATCAGTGGTGAGGGCGGGGTTACACAGATTAGCCTGACTGGCCTGTACCTGAGACCTAGTCAGGCAGTGATCATCTCCTGTTGATAAAACATGGATTGTATTGAAACTACAACACACAGCCTAATAAGTGACACATCCCTGGAATCAGGATATCTTGCTCTACATCATGCTGCTCTCAGATTAAGTAGCAAAAATCTGCTGACAGATTCCCTTTAATAAAGTACATGTCCTGTTTTGTATCTCCCAGAGCAATGTCATCAGTGTCGCTCACCACCAATGCAGATGTGAGTGGTGCCGGACAACCTCTTTATGTCAAATAATTACCTGCAGAGCTGGCATCCATCTGAGGAGATGTAACATATCTGCCTGACAGGTGGGTGGAGACAGGGTCGGACTGGGGTGCCTAGGGCCCACCAGGAGAACTGACTCTAGGGGCCCACACTACAGCCCACCATAAACGGTTTTATTACTTGTTATGATATAATGCACTATAGTTACATGATTGGCTGCACTGTGAAGCACTGAGCGGCAGGACTTTCTTCGGACAGTCATTCCGCACTGCCAGAGTCCCTTTAATGGTAACTTGTCACCTTGAAAAACGCTATTTATCTGCAGATATAGGGGTAATCTGCAGGTAAATAGGGTTTAAAGCCTGGTTAGACGGCTTATTGGAAAAGCATTGGCTACACGGAGAAAATTACATTTTATTCTCCCTACTGCCACTCGCTTCCTGTCATAGGATCGGTGCAAGGAGGGAGACATTACAGTCACCGCAAACTACAAAGTGAGCGTGCTGCAATAACGTCCGGCACCTGGATTGTGACACTTCCATGGAGCCCAACCTCAGGCTGAGCTTCATTGAATGACTAACATGGCAGCAGCACCTGGCAACTAGTGCTGAGCGAGCGTGGTCGGATAAGGTGTGATCCCAGCATGCTTGGGTGTTATCCCAGTATCTTGTAGTGCTACTATGCTTGAATCCCCAGGGTAGCATGTTTTGCGGCGGTAGACAGACGCAACACATGCAGGAATTGCCGGTTTGTTAGGTAATCCCTGCATGTGTTGCTTCTGTCTACCGCCGCAAAACATGTTACCGCAGGGACTCGAGCATATTAGCAGAGCACTACAAGATACTCGGATAACACCCGAGCATGCTGGGGTCACACCTTATCCGACCACACTCACTCAGCACTAGTTGCCAGGTGCAGCTACCATGTTAGTCATTCAATGAATCTCAGCCTGAGGTTGGGCTCCATGGAAGTGTCACAATCAAGGTGCCGGACGTTATTGCAGCACGCTCACTTTGTAGTTCGCGGTGACTGTAATGTCTCTTATCCGACCACGCTCACTCAGCACTACTGGCAACCCATCAGGAACCTGCAACTGCGTCACAGGGGGCTGAAGGGAGCAGGTGACTGCATGCACCGGCCATTGTGCTATCTAAATGCCGCTGTCAGTGATTGACAAGGGCACTTAAATACTCAAAACAGCAGCAATCAAGGCGAGCTCTGATCACTGCTGTTACAGGCAGACGCCGGCTATGTAACACAGCCGACATCTGCCCGGTATGGAGCAGGCTCAGCTCCTGAACCCGCTCCATACAAGTACAACCCTATGGTTATGACAAGGTTAGCAAATTTCACTTGTCTGTTCCTAAATGTGGAAAGACAAATGGAATTCCCTAACACATGTGAGTGAGTCCTAATAGATTTAGTAAAGGTGCCTCAAGCATATGAATGTTATTACACACCACAATGCACAGTTACATACACGCATCTTACAAAAATACATATTATTCCAGATACGCAGACGCGCACAAACACGCAGAAGCGCACACACACGCAGACGCGCACAAACACGCAGACGCGCACACACACATCAGTACATGAATACATCATCTGAACCACCATCATTTGTAATGTCAGGTCAGCCCCATATATCTTTGTATCGCATAAACCTACAACTCCCAGTATGTAATTAACAATAGAGATACTGGGAGTTATCAGTCATCATCAGACTGCGGACCATACAGGAACCACAGTACTGATGAGACACAGGGAGGATCACAGATGAACATTTACATCCAGGTATCTTACCTGAGACGTCTTCTCTGATTAGAGTTGTTCTCTTTCTTTTCTTCCTCTTGTCCAGTCTCCATGATGACTTTTCTCATCCACAGCTCGTCTCTGCAGACTTCCATCTTCTCCGGTCTTCTGCAGCACATCCCACACGATGCCCTTAAAGATACAGTGTCATTATAATGCTCCTGAATAAAAATATCTACACTGAGCCCCTGAATAAACCTAACTCTTACAATGCTCCCTGCACAAAACATGTCATACACTCTACCCCTCTTATGGTACCTGCTCTCCACACTGTCCTCTCCTTACCATACTGGGCCCCCTCTTCACACTGTCCTCTCCTTACCATACTGGGCCCCCTCTTCACACTGTCCTCTCACACTGTGTCCCCACTATACTGCCCAGTGTATATACTGTGCCCCTTCATCATACTCCCCCCCTCCTCAGCATACTGTTCCCCCCATTCTGTGCCCTCACACTGTTTCCCCCATACTGCCGCATCTCTATACCTTCCCCCACACTACCTAGTCTCTGTGCTGTGTCACCTCACATTTTTCTCCCTCCATACTGTCTCCTCACACTATTCCCCCACTCTTCATACTGTTTCCTCACACATCCCCCTTCCCCATTCTGTTCCTGCACTCATTCCCACCCCTCCTCTGGTTCACCATACTGTTTTTTCACACATCTCCCCATTCTGTCTCCTAAAATTTCTCTCCCCTCTCTCCCCAAATATAATAAATCTTCGGAAGAGCACACAGACATGCAGAAGCGCGCTTATGACGCGCCCCCTGGGCCTGTGCTGTGCAGGGGAACCCGGAACCGGGCCTGTTGTAGAATGCTGGGGGTTGTAGTCTCCGTGTGGCGGTGACCCGGTCCGTGCCCAGGGTGGTCAAACCAGTGGCAGTCTATTTGTATTGGAATAAGTGTCCGACTACGCCACCCGTGGATTGCGGTCAGTGGGGACCGCCGCTGCGCTGCAGACCGCTGAGGCTGATGTTGTTCGCGCAGCCGAGTATGGGATGACTCCCCACGGGAGAAGTATTGCCTCAGGGCAGCTAATGTGGAAGATGATGGGAGTGATGGTGTGAGGGTCCCAGTGCTAATGGTGCAGGAGCGGCAAGGAATCACAGAGACGTGTGGTGCAGTTCAGGGTCTTTACTGATGGTACAAGGCAGACCCTCCCGGGAGTACTGGCTAGTATAAGGGGCCTGGTCAGTCTGCGAGCAAGCAGGAGTTCCCCTGGCCAGGTGGAGTTGTAGGCCTCCCCGTTTATCTGCACTCTTCCTGGCTACCTTGCTGTCAGCGGTTACAAGTAGCCCACGTCCCTGAGTATACCGTGTGGTGCTCACCCGTATGGCTGGTGACTTGGGGCCTTCTGTTAGCCTCCGCTCCTGGATGGCGGCGCTGGTCCCTTCTTTGTGACTGATCCTCCGGGCTTCTATGGCCAGAGGACCTGGAATCCCCTGCCGGCTGGTTTCTGCTGCTGGGTTTATATCAGTCCCCACAGCCTCGGACTCCTGTGTCCGGTTTTAGTGTCTTCGTCCAGGGCGAGCTCTGCTCAGCTCCAGCCCCTGGACTTCAGCTACTGCTCCTCCAGAGCTCCTGATCTCACTTTCCCTCTCCAGACTCTGACTCTGTCTGCAGCTTCACTCTGACTGCTCTAATCCCGCCCCAGACCCAGTTTATAAGGGCAGATTCCTCCCCTCCCAGGTCTGGGTGGGCCGTGTTGCATGTTTAGGGCTCCTGACCAGAGAAACCTCCCACTTGCTCTCAGACATAATATCTCTATTACTGTGGCAACCAGACCCCTGGGGTGTCACATTCCCCCCTAGTAAATTTTAGTACTCCGGGACTAAACACATTTTTAAAGAAACATAAATATAAGGTATAACAATAACAAGACAACATATTTACAAGAAGCTTTAGTCTGTAGAGGTCACGGCGTTTCCGTGACCGGGTGTCCATATCACCCAAGGTGAAGTTTATGAAACAAAGGGGGTGTCCATGTCACCCAACAAGGCGAAGTCTTGGCACAGAATAGGGGACCTGTCCAAAGCAAACCCCTTGCGTTGTCCTTGGGCGTGGCTGCAAGGGTAGACTAACTACTTTGGGCCGCAAGGAGGCCACGCCAGACAGGTTTTCTCTTCCGCGGCCGTCTTCGCAAGAGGCACCAAGGTGCAACTATCTACAAAACTGTTCCGGTTATCCAGTGTCCATAACCTGTTAGTCCAAATAAATCTGCAGGGTAACTGAGAAACATAATTAGTAACAGGCAACAAACATAAACCATAAACATTTTTCAATAAACAGTCAACTTTACAGTGCATTGGTTTAGATTCTCCAGCGAGCGGGCATCTGACCTCTAGTGACCCTAGTGGACCTACGGAGCTCACTAACTGGTTCTGCACTACAGGGTGTAGGAGGTGTTATGGGCAAGCTGGGCAGCTTTCTGCGCACTCTTTGGCTCACTAGGGGCACAGCAGGCTCACTACTAGCAGAGGGTTGATCCTCCTGTACTGCTGGTGTGGACTCTTCTGCCTCTTGGGCCGGCTGCTCTTCCAGCTCTACCGGTTCCTCTGTAGGCACTTGCGGGGCTGGCTGGAGAAAGGTGAGGACGGGTACTACGACAGCGCCGTTTACTTGTGTCCAAGACCGGGGGAAGTCTCCGAGTACGGTACTGATCATTTCTTCCCTTTACTCTGCGGGTTGAGGGTTTTCTTGATCTTCTTCAGGGCTTTGCAGCTGCTCGGGACACTTCTTCAGGTGGTCTCTGGAGACAATGGCTGTGGTTTCTCCTCCATCCTTACTGATTACGCAGATTTTTGGGTTCTCATGGCTTGATGGCAGTACGGTGTACGGGTCCTTCTCCCACTGGTCGTCCAACTTGTGGAGCCGCCTCTTCCTCTTCAAGACCTGCTCTCCAGGTACCAGGGGAACAGCGGGAGCATACTGGTTATAAGCCTTCTCTTGCCTTTCTCTAGCTTGAGACAGACTTCGCTCGACGCTCTCCTGTACTTTCCGATACTGCTGCTGCCGTTCTGTATCCCAGTCTGCCTCTGGCGAGGTGTCCTCAGGCGTCAGGACTCCCATATCCAGGTCAATAGGCAGCTTACCAGGTCTTGCTCTCATTAGGTAAGCCGGGGTACAGTTGGTGGAACCTACAGGGATGTGGTTATACAGGTCCACCAGATCCGGCAGTTTCTCAGGCCACAGACTGCGTTCTTCCAGGGGCAATGTTTTTAGCAGATCTATCACCACCTGGTTCATCTTCTCGCAGAGTCCATTGGTTTGAGGGTGATAGGGCGTTGTTCTTATCTTCTTGCAGCCATACAGGTTGCAGAACTCCTGGAAGACCTCCGCTTCGAAGGCTGGTCCTTGGTCTGTTAACACTTGGTCCGGGTACCCGTGTGGACGGCAGAAGTGCTGCTGGAAGGCTCTAGCTGCTGTTTGAGCTGTTAAGTCCTTGACCGGGACCACCACCAGGAACCGTAATGATCTACGATTGTGAGGGCGTAGACATACCCAGATCTGCTTGGAGCCAGTTTCACATGGTCCAGGGCTACCAGTTCCAGTGGCTGTCTGGTGATGATGGGCTGCAGGGGAGTCTTCTGGCTGGCTCGGTCTTTTCTTCTCAGGTGGCACGGGCCACAGTCTCTGCACCACCTCTCGATGGCTCCTCTCATGCCTACCCAGTAGAACCGTTCACGCAACAAGAACTCCAGCTTCTTCCATCCGAAATGCCCTGCTCCATTGTGGTATGCCTCCAGAACCATAGCCGCGTCTCGTCTTGGGACCACTACCTGCCAGGTCAACTCATGTGTTCGAGAGTTAACCATTCTCCGGCACAGCTTCTCCCTGTAGAGGAACAGCTTACTTTTCTCCTTCCACAGTTGCTTGGTCTCCTCCGGAGCATCTGGGTCAAGACGGGCATCGGCCTGGGTCAGCATTTCCTTCACCAAATGGACTGCGGGATCACTGTCTTGCGTCTCCGCCCAGTTGTAGTGGGGCAAGGGATTGAACGTCACGGAGCGCCTGTCCTTCACACGGTGGGAATACAGGGTAATCCCATGACGGTGGAACGCAGGGAGCTCAACTTCTTCCAGATCTTCCCCTACGTCCGGTAAGTTCGGCATTCTAGACAGGGCATCCGCGTTGGCATTTGAGCGTCCTGCCCGGTATTTGATGGTGAATTCAAAGTTGGACAGGCGGGCCATCCATCTCTGTTCCAGGGCACCGAGCCTTGCAGTGTCCAGGTGTGTCAACGGGTTGTTATCCGTGTACACGGTGAATTTGGAGGAGGCAAGGTAATGCTTGAAACGTTCGGTCACTGCCCACACTACTGCCAGGAACTCCAGCTTGAATGAGCTATAATTCTCAGGGTTCCTCTCCGTGGGCCGTAGCTTTCGGCTGGCGTAAGCGATTACCCGTTCTTTCCCTTGCTGGATCTGGGACAGTACGGCTCCTAGCCCGATGTTGCTTGCGTCCGTGTGGAGGATAAAGGGCTGGTTGTAGTCTGGATATGCCAGGATTTCATCCCCCGTGAGGGCCATCTTCAGCTGGCAGAAGGACTCCTCTTCCAGCTTTTCCCACCTAAAGGGCGGCTTCTGGTTTTTGGCTTTCCGAGATTGACCTATCAGGAGGTCCTGCATAGGGGCTGCCATTTTGGTGAAACCGGGAATGAATCTTCGGTAGTAGCCTACCAACCCGAGGAACTGCCGCACTTCCTTTATGCTGGAGGGTCTTGGCCAGTCCTTAATCACGGTGATCTTATCAGGGTCAGGAGCCACTCCGTCAGCACTCACCACGTGTCCCAGGTACTGCACCTTTGGTTTCAGAAGGTGACACTTGGAGGGTTTCACCTTTAGGCCGTAGTTTGCCAGAGCTTCAAACACTTCTGCCAGGTGTTTCAGGTGGTCCTCGTAGGTCTTGGAATAGACGATGACATCGTCCAGGTATAACAGGACCGTCTCGAAGTTCCGGTGTCCCAGACAGCATTCCATCAACCGTTGGAAGGTTCCTGGTGCATTGCAGAGCCCGAACGGCATGCAGTTAAATTCACTGAGACCCATCGGGGTGGTGAATGCGGTCTTCTCCTGGTCCGCCTCTGCTACAGGAACCTGCCAGTACCCGCTAGTGAGATCCAAAGTAGAGAAGAAGTTAGCAGATTTTAATGCAGCTAAGGACTCTTCTATCCTTGGTAACGGGTACGCATCTTTGTGTGTGATACGGTTGACCTTCCTGTAGTCTACACACATTCTCATAGTGTTGTCTTTCCTTTTCACTAAGACTAGTGGAGCTGCCCAGGGGCTACAGCTGTCCCTGATTACCCCAGCCTCCTTCATGTCTCTAAGCATCCCCTTGGCGTGTTGGTAGTGTGCCGGGGGTACGGGTCGGTATCTCTCCTTTATGGGAGGATGGTCTCCCGTGGGGATGTGGTGTTCTACCCCCTTTACTCGCCCGAAGTCTAGCGGGTGTTTACTAAACACTCTCTCGTACTCTCGAACCACCCGATAGACTCCCTGTTTCTGGTGTGAGGGAGTGGAGTCAGTACCCAAATGCAGTTGCTGACACCAGTCCTCCATTGGTTTCTTAGAGCCGTTACCTTCCTCTGGTTGAGATGGAGGCAAGGGTTCCACGGCCTGTACAGAGTTCTGGTTGATGGTGAACAATTTGGCTAGCGTGGCATACCGGGGCAGGTGTACTTCTCTCTCCCCAATATTTATGATGCGAACGGGCACCCTCCCATGGCGTACATCAACCACCCCCCGTGCTGTCAAAATGGTGGGCCTACTATCTGAGTAGACGGGTTCTACCATTGCTTGGTAGTCTCTACCTCTTAGACCAATAGCTGCCCTGCACCAAATCATCATCTCACTTTTCGGGGGCATGGCAATAGGGAACGGGTCACACATTCTCACGCTACCTATCTCACCACCAGATAGTTCCACCTGTTGCCGCTTCATCAGTGCCCGGATCTCTTTTTGGAGCACACGCTGCTGGCCGGAACTGGCGTTCTTGGCAACCTGCTGTAAAATGAGAATCACCTCTGCAAGACAATTTTCAATCACATTAGTTCCCAAGGTTATTCTAGGGTGACTCTCATGACGGTCTATGTCCACTATAATCAGTCCTTGTGCCGCCAGTTCGACTTTACCGATCTTAATGGTCACCTCTTTGAATCCCACCTGCGGCACGGGCTGACCATTGCTGGCGATGATACTCAGGTCGTCATCTGGGTAGCGGGTTATGTCCGAGTCATTCCAGTACTGTTTAAAGAGCACGTACGGGATGGTGGTCACCTGTGATCCAGTGTCTAGTAGGGCACTCATAGGAATGCCATCCAGTACCACAGGCAAGATTGGACGTCCCCCTACGTATTTATCACGCCAGTTTGATGGGCCTGATGGTCTTATGCCTGGGGGTTGGCCCTCTACCCCAGGTTGTGCCCGTTTAAATGACAGTACCTTGCCACATGTCCAGGTTGATTGCAGCGGCGGCAGATGGGTCGTCCGTCCTCGTTGTATCTGTCGCTGGGTCTTCCTCTGGCCGGTGGGGTCCTCCTCAGTCGGCGCCACGGGACGTCCTCCGGTCCGGATGCCAGCTGGATCTTTCCTGGAGAAGAGACCTGTAAAGACTACACAGTTCTGGTTAGCGCGGCAACGCTCTTAGTCAGCTCTTGGACCTGATGGTGCAGGTCTGTAGCCGGGTCACTGTTTAAAGCCTGCGCATCAGCTCCCACAGGCCCTGCAGACAAGGGCGCCGTCTCCTGGTGGTAAGTGATAGCAGGGCGCCTGTGGGTCACAGCGCCACCTGGTGCCGGTTCTCGGAGCACCCGGATGGCTCTGTCCTTGAACTGTGCAAAGTCCAGGTCAGGGTCCTGTAAGGCCATTGCCCGCAACTGGGTTCGGTGGGCGTTGCACAGTAGACCCTCAATAAATTGTTCAGTCAACAGCTTATCTTCATTTCCCACGCTGTCAGGGTCTGCCTGCTTAATGGCTCTCAGGGCCTCTTGTAGGTTTAGCGCATAGTCTCTTATACTCTCATGTGCCCGTTGTTTGCACCCATAAAATCTTAGTTTTATTTCGGCTGAGGTGCGGGTGTCAAATGTGTCTTTCAGACGGGTTAGTATGTCTCTGACAGTCCTCTTCCTCCCAGGTGGCCAGGACTTTACCTCCCTTTGGGCTGCCCCGATTAATTGGGCCACCAGGATGCTCACTTTTTGCTCTTCTGTGAGGGGGTACACCTGGAAGAGGCTATCCAGTCTTTCTCTAAAGTCATTTAGGGTATGGGACTCCCCTGAGTACTGGGGTAGCCAGGCTGCCCCCGGGATATAGGGCATGGTGAATGGCATGACTGTTGCAGCGGTTGCCCTGGCGGTGGCTGTGGCAGTGGAGCTCCCCTCGGTGTCCGGCATCCTCCTCCCCCCTAGTGGACCGTGGCCTACCTTGCGATGCTCTTCTTCCGTAGGCCGCGGCTCCGCAGTCGATCGTCGGGGTTGAGGACCTGGCGTCGCGCTCCGATGACGTCAGCGTCGCTCTTCCTCCCTTCCAGGACCTTGCGCAGCGTCACTGTGTGGGGCGGAGCTTCGGATCCCGCGCGCTTTCGGCGTCCACGCCCCTCTTCTTCCTGCTCGGCGTCCCGAAGATGGCGTCCGATGGCGGGAAGCAGCTGCGGATGGCGGGAAACGACTCCGGACGGCGGGAAACTTCACCACAGGTAAGTTCAAAAAGTCTTTTTCAGGCACGCAGTACCCGGTGGTTGCGGGCACGAAATCCTGCCGACTACGCCAAAGTTGACGCGCCCCCTGGGCCTGTGCTGTGCAGGGGAACCCGGAACCGGGCCTGTTGTAGAATGCTGGGGGTTGTAGTCTCCGTGTGGCGGTGACCCGGTCCGTGCCCAGGGTGGTCAAACCAGTGGCAGTCTATTTGTATTGGAATAAGTGTCCGACTACGCCACTCGTGGATTGCGGTCAGTGGGGACCGCCGCTGCGCTGCAGACCGCTGAGGCTGATGTTGTTCGCGCAGCCGAGTATGGGATGACTCCCCACGGGAGAAGTATTGCCTCAGGGCAGCTAATGTGGAAGATGATGGGAGTGATGGTGTGAGGGTCCCAGTGCTAATGGTGCAGGAGCGGCAAGGAATCACAGAGACGTGTGGTGCAGTTCAGGGTCTTTACTGATGGTACAAGGCAGACCCTCCCGGGAGTACTGGCTAGTATAAGGGGCCTGGTCAGTCTGCGAGCAAGCAGGAGTTCCCCTGGCCAGGTGGAGTTGTAGGCCTCCCCGTTTATCTGCACTCTTCCTGGCTACCTTGCTGTCAGCGGTTACAAGTAGCCCACGTCCCTGAGTATACCGTGTGGTGCTCACCCGTATGGCTGGTGACTTGGGGCCTTCTGTTAGCCTCCGCTCCTGGATGGCGGCGCTGGTCCCTTCTTTGTGACTGATCCTCCGGGCTTCTATGGCCAGAGGACCTGGAATCCCCTGCTGGCTGGTTTCTGCTGCTGGGTGTATATCAGTCCTCACAGCCTCGGACTCCTGTGTCCGGTTTTAGTGTCTTCGTCCAGGGCGAGCTCTGCTCAGCTCCAGCCCCTGGACTTCAGCTACTGCTCCTCCAGAGCTCCTGATCTCACTTTCCCTCTCCAGACTCTGACTCTGTCTGCAGCTTCACTCACTAATCCCGCCCCAGACCCAGTTTATAAGGGCAGATTCCTCCCCTCCCAGGTCTGGGTGGGCCGTGTTGCATGTTTAGGGCTCCTGACCAGAGAAACCTCCCACTTGCTCTCAGACATAATATCTCTATTACTGTGGCAACCAGACCCCTGGGGTGTCACACTTACACACACGAACACAAGCGCACACAGACACATACTAAGGGCTCTTTCACACGTCAGTACATGCGGTGACAGTTTCCACACGTACCAGAGACATTGGTACACGTAGACCCATTCAAATGAATGTTTTTACCTGCTGCACCTCCCGCAAAACGTTCTGCACACTGATGACAGCGCTCTTCCCAAGCACCGGGTGCTGAACGCTGCTCTCATCATAGATCCCTGCCGGCGCTGTGATCAGCAGCAGCAGAGTCAATGATGAGAGTAGTAGTCTACTCCCGCCGTGTAGAACTGTAAAAATAGGAATAAAATAAAAAAATCCTTATACTCACCTCTCCTAAGCATCACCCGCTGTAATCCGTGCAAGCGCTCACGCCGAGGAGAACGACTCCTGCAGCGAGTGGGCCCTGGAGCTGCGCTCAACAAGGGGTGCCCTGTCAATCACTGAGCGCAGTACCGGGGCCCGCTCGCTGCAGGAGTCATTCTCCTCGGAGTGAGCGCTCACACGGATTACAGCGGGTGACGCTTAGGAGAGGTGAGTATAAGGATTCTTTTATTTTATTCCTATTTTTACAGTTGGACACGGAGGGAGTAGACTACTACTCTCATCATTGACCCTGCTGCTGCTGATCGCAGCACCGGCAGGGATCTATGATGAGGGCAGCGCTCAGCACCCGGCTCTTGGGAACAGCGCTAACTGTATACTGATTCCCAAGCGCCGGTACGTGTCACACGGATGACACACAGGTGGACACTGATATCTCCAGTCCCGTAAATATCAGGACATGTGAAAGAGCCCTAATATACACACGCAGATACACATACAGAAATGGGGACACGTACACACGCAGGCAAGCACACACAGAAATGCACACGCAATCATGCTCAGACACACTCAATCACACACAAAAATGCAGACACGCAGGTAAGTACGCACACACGTGTGAAGACACATATACACACGTAGACATGCAGGCACTCAAATACATACACACAAACACATGCAGGCATATACAGTACACACACGCATGCAGGCATATACACACACACTGTACACACACATGCATGCATATACACACACTGTACACACACATGCATGTATATACACACACACATGCATGCATACACACACACACACATGCAGGCATACACACACACACACACACGCATGCAGGCATACACACACACACACGCATGCAGGCATACACACACACACACATGCAGGCATATACACACACGCATGCAGGCATATACACACACGCATGCATGCAGGCATATACACACACACACACGCACACACGCATGCAGGCATATACACACACATGCATGTATGCAGGTATATACACACACACGCACATGCAGGCATACACACATACACACACACACATGCATGTATTCAGGCATATACACACACACGCATGCATGCAGGCATACACACACACGCATGCATGTATGCAGGCATATATACACACACACACAAGCTTGTATGCAGGCATATACACACACATGCATGTATGCAGGCATATAGACACACACGCATGTATGCAGGCATATACACACACGCGCATGCAGGCATACACACACATGCAGGCATATACACAAACTGTACACACATGCATATACACACACACAGGCATATATATATATATATATATATATATATATATATATATATATATATATATACACACACACACACACACACACACACACACACACACACACACACAGCCATATAACTCACCCATAAAAATTTGGCACGGTGCTCTTGACATGAAATTGAAGCAGTGAGAGCTGTAGGCCTGCAGCCTTGTTTCCAATTCCAGGCCAGATTCCACATATCCAGCCCCGGAGCCGGTATTAAAAAGCCCAGAGTCAGAGAAGGAGGCGGTGCTCCGGTGCCACCACCTGGTCGGGAGCCGATATTACTACAGGGGAGCAGGCCAGAACAGATATGGAGCCGGGATGGAACCGTATGAGAAGCCCTGGAGCAGGGAGAGCAGAGTGAGACGTCGGGTTCTGTGGCTCATAGGACGGCCTCGGAGCAGAGAGAAAGCAAAGCAGAGCGCGGCCGCGGCGTATCAGAGGCCAGACGAGAGCACCTTCAATGTCACCTGACACCACAGTCTGCCACAGAATCCATCCTCTTAGTGTCAGAGAGTCACGTGGTAAGTATGCTGCATGCACGTCACCGCAGGCCCGCTGTCACCAATGAATGTGCCGTGCGCGCGACGCTACATTTGATTCTGCCGCGCTTTTAAAAGGCTCACACTTTTAAAGGGCCCCCGCCACCAATTCTCTCACTCTCATGTCGGGGCCCACCGGGAAATTTCCCGATTTCCCGCCAGGCCAGACCGACCCTGGGTGGAGATGAATTGGTTGATATATCCCACTCTTAGTCCACTTGGCTAAAAAGATTATTTACATCCAGGGAAGAGGGACAGAGGGGCAGCAACACAAGAAAAGCAACGCCGTATTCAGAACAGGGGCATTTACACCAGGTAAAAAATTACATCGTTATAGAAAGTGACAGGTTCTCTTTAAAGGGATTTCAGAAGACTGAGAACACCTACAACACCTGAAATGGACGACCCACATCTCTGGTTTACTCTATTATGACCGGCTATTAATGGAAAAAGTATGGAAATGGGACCAGTCGTGTGCAGGGTCCTCACATACAAAGGTTGAAAAAAAGATGATGGGGCTGGTATCTACTATAGACAAGTTGTGGGGCCGCACATCAACTAGTCCATAAAGCTCCTGCAATCAGCAGCAAACCAAAGACAAGTGCGAAGCATCATGCTCCGTGTGCATTACCTAATTCCATATTAGTTATTAATTTGTGGGGATAATTTGGGACATTAATTTGACTGCTGGTTCTGTTAGCTCAATAGGTCCACAGGAATCCTTGATTAGTTTAGTAAAGGGCATCCACTATGGTTACTGGACACATGAAGTCCCCCACAACCACCATACCCATACACAATAGATACAAGGTAGAAAGTCTTGCCCAGTTGAACACTACACCTGACTTGAGGCCACCACCTCTTGGTTGTCCAATGTTCTTGCTTCTCTAGGGCTCTTCTCAGATATTCATTATACCAGCTCCCCAGAATACCAAAGCTAGGGTGGGTGACCGCAAGCCCTGGTGGATGTCATAACTGCGGCCACCCAGGGGCAATACTCCATAACAACAATCCCCTGAGGTGGTGTAGGATGTAAGGACCTATTCACACTACATTCAGCGCTGCATTCAGGTCTTTACACAAGGCTTACAACTGAATCCCTGAAATACAGGATTGTGCTGTCTGAAATGAGACATCTGAAAGCAGAGCAAATGGAGCCTGAAGATTCATACTTTAGGCTCGGTTTGCCTTTGTTCAAATCAATGGAAAAAATCCCCATCTCTACATGTCTGACAGCGATTCCATTCCAGCGTCAGTTGAATTCCAACCACAGTCCACCTCATTCTACTTAATGTGCTTCTGATTAGGTGATCACCTGAACCAAATCTTATGTAACCAGGGAAAGTATAAAAAACACTGCTGTTTTCTTCACAATCCTCTTGCAATAGGACAAGCTGGATGGCAAAACAAGTGCTAGGAATAGCCCAAAAGTAATTTGAATGAAAAACTAACTTTTAACCATGCCAAAGGAGTTGAAAAGAAAAGTCTTGAGTGAGGAAAAGAAGGGCTCAATTATGGCTTCACTAGCAGAGGGATACAGTGAGCGTCATGTTGCCTCCATCCTTAAAATTTCAAAGACGGCAGTCCATTACAACAAGGTCAAGCAGCAGACATTGGGGACAACAAAGCTACAGACCGGCAGAGGGCGAAAGCGACTCTCCACTGACCGGGATGACCGTCATCTTATTCTAATGTCACTCAGCAACCGCAGGATGACATCAAGTGACCTACAAAAGGAATGGCAAATGGCAGCTGAGGTGAAGTGCACGGCAAGAACAGTTCATAACAGGCTCCTAGAGACCTCAAGTCATGTAAAGCTAGAAAAAAGCCTTTCATCAATGAGAAGCAAAGGAGAGCCAGCCTGAAGTTTGCCAAAGACCATAAGGATTGGACCATAGAGGACTGGAGTAAGGTAATCTTCTCTGATGAGTCTAATTTTCAGCTTTGCCCAACACCTGGTCTTCTAATGGTTAGACGGAGACCTGGAGAGGCATACAAGCCACAGTGTCTTGCACCACTGTGAAATTTGGTGGAGGATCGGTGATCTGGGGATGTTCCAGCAAGGCTGGAATTGGGCAGGTTAATCTTTGTGAAGGACGTATGAATCAAGCCGCATACAAGGTTATCCTTGAAAAAACACTTGCTTCCTTCTGCTCAGGCAATGTTCCCCAACTCTGAGGACTAATTTTTCCAGCAGGGCAATGCCCCATGCCACACAGCTAGGTCAATCAATGTGTGGATGAAGGAGCACCACATCAAGACCCTGTCATGGTCAGCCCAATCTCCAGACCTGAACCCTATTGAAAACCTCTGGAATGTAATCAAGAGGTAGATGGATAGTCACAAGCCATCAAAGAAGAACTGCTTACATTTTTGTGCCAGGAGTGGCATAAGGTCACCCAAAAGCAGTGTGAAAGACTGGTGGAAAGCAGCCAAGACGCATGAAAGCTGGGATTAAAAATCATGGTTATTCCACCAAATAGTGATTTCTGAACTCTTCCTGAGTTAAAACATGAGTATTGTTGTTTCTAAATGAATAAGAACTTGTTTTCTTTGCAGTATTTGAGGTCTGACAGCACTAGTTCTCTGGTTCTCTGTTTCTTTTTTATTATTTTGACGATTTCTCATTTGCTGCAAATAAATACAAAATGTTTAGCTTTGAATTTCGGAGACATGTTGTCAGTAGTTTATAGAATAAAACAACAATGTACATTTTACTCAAAAATAGACCTATAAAGAGAAAAATCAGAGAAAATGAAAATGAGCTGTGTATATATAGATATATATAGATATCTACACACACACATTATATACATACACACATATTATATACACACACACATATATATGTGGCGCCCCTGAGGGTTCGGTCACCACAGAGGTACTGCATCTCACCCAGAGGTGTGGTATCTCACTCTCAGGTAGGGAAGGAGTACAGCTCAGGACCCCAACACCTGCATTCATTACACCACACTTCAGAGGGCGGGGCGAGATTGCTCCTACGGGAGAGCACAGTCCCTGGTCCCTGGCTGGAGTGGGGGGAACCTAGTAAAGGGGTGTGGGTGGAGGACGTAGTTAAGGGGAGCACATAGAAGGAAGATATAAAAAGAGAAACCATCTTAGAAAGACAGATTAGTCTGAGGAGGAAAGTGCCAGGAGCAGAGGCTCTGTAGGAGCTCTTTTCCAGAGGCGGGCCTAGCCAGTGAGGCCCAAGGCTGAGAGGAAGAAGAGAAGGAGAGGAGAGGGAGCAGGAAGGCTCCAGGAACCAGAAGAAAGGATCCCAGGGGTACAGGCAGTGCGAGAGGCCACCCGTACGCCTGAATATGGTGGAGGGGTCAGGCTGCATACAGGGAACTGGTCCCTCAACTAGTAGAAGATTGCATGTCTTAACTAGAAACCGGAGGCTGCAGTATTTCATGTCCAGTAGCCAACATTCCATATCAGTCTCACCAGGAAGGTAGCTATATAGGACCCAGGGGACGGAACAGACGTCGCCCGCCAAGGCCCACAGGTACTGGACTGGGACACTTGGTATGAGGTTCGGGGAGACAGCCAGAGAGAGTACACAGAAGGGGGTCCTGCTATGTACTCCGGAGTTACCTGGGGGTGGACTGAACCCCTCACTGAGTAAATGCTGCACGGCACGGGAAGTTACCTTGACGTCTGTAACTTGGACTGCAATAACCGTGAGTAAAGATCCAGAGGACTGCACCACCTTGTCTGTGTTTCTTGCAGCGCCATCACTCCCTGCACTACAACGCCCAGCGCAACTTACAACAACATCTACACTGCCCTGGAGCTAGCTCTTCCTGTGGAGAGCCACACCATCCCTGCTGCAGTAACATCAGCTTCAGAGGACGGCTCCGCAGCGGCCGCTCCCTTTAGCCGCAATCCACAGGTGGCGTCACAAACTTTAACATCCTACTAATATTATAAATGCGAAAGTTTGTGAGTATGTATGTTTGTTACTCTTTCACGAAAAAACTACTGGGCGGATTTGCGTGAAACTTTACAGTAATATAGATTATACATCGGAATAACATATAGGCTACAATTTGTAATGATTTTATGTAATTTTGGTCGTAATATAACGATACATGTCAATTAAGTCGGAAAAAAATCTGGCCTCTGAGAGCTATCTTGGCGTACGCTGCCTAAACCGTTGGAGTTACACAAAGATGATGTACCGTAGAATTGTTTGTCTTGAATAGTTCTAAATAAAAGTCCGCGACAGCATATATCTACCTTTTATGTGGAAGCCACTATGACCAAAATTGTGAACCATAAATTTAATTAAATTAGATACTATTTTACAATGCACATTTTAGTATATTTATCAAACTTTTTAGTATATTTATCAAACTCTTATATACACACATACACAGGTGATATTTAAATGGCTGATTTACAGCAGTCAGAAGAGATTGATAATACAATCATTTGCCCATAGTGGATCATTGTATAGTGAGGTCACAGTTGCCGCCTGTCCACAGTCAGAATACAGGGGTGATCATATACCGTGGCCAGGTACAAGTGTGGCACAGGGGGTTCACACACGACCCCCAGGGACTGACATTTCCTAGAAACTTTGGCAGCTGTCAGTCATGAGCTCACCCTGATACATTACACTCTGGAAACAGCTGAAGGGAGAAGGATAATTTATGACATTTTCTCAGACTTAAAAAAAAAAAAAAATAGCCCAGAAAACAGCCGATATGTCAGGAACAGGTTACTAGGGAACTACACGTCCCAGCACGGCCTGCCCGCGCCCACAGCCCGGGGGGAGTGTGAGGCTTCCTCCTGCAGGTTGCCCGGGGGCACCGGGCCGTCATTGTCCTCACACAGGGGGTCCCCGCCGCCATTGTCCCCCCACATAACACCGTATAATAAAACATGCGCTCACCTGCGCCAGCTGCTGCAGCCGGGAAAGTTCCGAGCGCCTCACCTGGGCGGAGGGGAAGTGACTCACACACGGGGAGGGGCAGTAACCTGAGCGCGGCTCCATGGAGGATGCACACACTGCAGCCTGACAGCACCGGCAGCAGCGCTACACAAATGGCGTCCTCCCCTCCTGTGTGCAGCACAGCCCTGTGTGTGTGCAGCGCAGCATGTCACCCACAGCACCAGCAGGCTGCTCTCAGCTCCCACAGAGCACTGGGAATGGTTGCTATGGGTAACCGCGCCACAGCTGCTCCTCATAGACCAGTCATATACAACTGATATCGTCTGTACAGCGATCGTAATATAACTGATTAGATTGTTTTAGTATTTTGTTTGAACTTTACTAAGTACCTATTTTGTAATTAGTACTTATAAAAATGCCGCGAAAGTGTAAGTCTAACATTTCGCAAAGCTCTAATAAAGCCCGAGCTCTGAAAATAATTAGACGTGATGAGACGTCTCAACAAGCCGAGCAACGAAGGCTTGAGCAGGCGGTGCGTTGTGCGGCACATAGAGCTGCAGAGACTCCAGAACAATCCCAAGCCCGACGTAAACGGAATGAGGAGTTTTTGGCATCTCAACGGGCTGCTGAAACTCCAGAACAGTCCCAAGCCCGACGTGAACAGCATGCGGAGTATCTGGCGTCTCAACGGGCTGCTGAAACTCCAGAACAATCCCAAGCCCGACGTAAACGGAATGAGGAGTTTTTGGCATCTCAACGGGCTGCTGAAACTCCAGAACAGTCCCAAGCCCGACGTGAACAGCATGCGGAGTATCTGGCGTCTCAACGGGCTGCTGAAACTCCAGAACAGTCCCAAGCTCGACGTGAACAGCATGCGGAGTATCTGGCGTCTCAACGGGCTGCTGAAACTCCAGAACAGTCCCAAGCTCGACGTCAGCAGCAAGCGACTTACATGGCGTCCCAAAGAACCACTGAAACTTATGAAATGGCCGAATCTCGCAGACACACTGTTGCTGAAAGGGCAGCACAGCGACGTCAAACATTTACAAGAAATACATGGATATTGTTTAATAAAGCTGCATTTGACTATGATGAGACTCTTTATTATGAAACTCACAAGCTTATAAAAATAGAAGCAATGACCATAGATTGCAAATATTGCGGAGCTCTTAAGTGGAAAGAGGAAGCAGCAGGTATGTGTTGTTTGGGCGGGAAAGTAGCTCTTCCTTATATAGACGAGCCAGTTCAACCTTTAAAAGAGCTTTTCTCTAATGAAACTGATGAATCTCGCCTTTTTCTAAATAATATAAGAAAATACAACATGTGCTTTCATATGACGTCTTTTGGAGCAGATCAAATTGTCTCAATGCCAGGGTTTTGCCCGACCTTTACAATACAAGGACAAGTATACCACCGTATCGGTTCTTTAATTCCTACGTCCATTTCGCAACCACAATTTTTACAAGTTTATTTCATAGGTGACGAAGAAGAACAAATCAACAGGCGTACTGAGTGCGTGCAAAGCGTAGATAGAAACATAGTTAAAAAATTACAACGAGTACTTCAAGACCACAACATTTTGGTGCATGAATTTAAAACGGCTAGAGACAGAATGATCAATGACGATCATTTCAAAGTAGTGATTCACCCAGACCGTGTACCACGTGGTCAACATGAGAGACGATTCAATGCCCCTACTACAAATGAAATAGCTGCTGTAATAGTTAGTAGCGAACAAACTATGTCTCGGGACATCGTTGTGCAGCCGCGCGATGGCATGCTCACTAGGGTTCCCGATACACATAGATTCTATGACGCTCTCGAGTACCCAATAATTTTTTGGAAAGGACAAGAGGGGTACAGCATTGATATTCCTCAGATAAATCCAATTACCAAACAAGCAATGCCAAGCAAAAAGGTGTCCTGCAAAGATTTTTATGCCTTTCACTTGATGGTCCGTCGCAGCGATTTTAATTTGATGCTTAAGTGTAGGCTCCTACTTCATCAGTTTCTGGTCGACATGTATGTAAAGATGGAAAGTGAGCGCTTAAGGTTCATTTCTTTAAATCAAAAAAAACTGCGCGCAGAAAATTATATTCACTTGCAAGATGCAATAAGAAATGATGCGGATTTGGATCCAAATAACTTAGGTCAGATGGTGATTCTCCCGTCATCATTTGTAAATAGCCCGAGATACCTACACGAATACACACAAGATGCGTTCACATACGTACGTAATTATGGGAGGCCTGATTTATTTATTACAATGACTTGCAACCCCGCTTGGCCAGAAATCACCAAAGAGCTTATGGCTGGTCAAAATTCAACGGACAGACAAGACTTAACAGCTCGAGTATTTAGAATAAAAGTACAGAAGTTGGTAGCTCTACTTACAAAAGGTAACATATTTGGTGATATGCAATGCTTCATGTACTCGATCGAGTGGCAAAAGCGAGGTTTGCCTCATGTGCACTTACTGCTGTGGTGAAAGGAAAAATTGCATCCGAACCAAATTGACGAAATCATATGTGCTGAGATACCAAACCCAGAAACCGATCAAAAGCTCTATGATACAGTGACAAAGAATATGATTCACGGGCCATGTGGTACATTCAATTCTTCATCGCCATGCATGAAGGAAGGAAAATGTGTAGCGCCGGCGTCCCTGCCCTCTGCTAGGCAGGGACGCTGTTCCCCTCACCCCTCTGCTCTGAGCCCGGCGTCCTCCTCCCGCTCTGCTGGCAGCGCGCGCTCCTTCCCGGCCACTGTGCTTAGGGCGCGCGCGCTCCCTCCCTCTTAAAGGGGCCGCGCGCGCCGTCCTAAGGAGTCCCCGGCCAATGGCCGGAGGACTTCACCATATATAAGGCACCTCCTCCAAAATGGAGGTGCCCGAGCAATGTTGTTGCACTGTTCACTACTCTGCTTCAGCCCTCAGGTCCCGTTGCCAGTTACCAGCCAGTTACCTGCCAGAATTCTGCCAGTTTGCTGTCTGTTTCCTGCCTGACATTCCTCCTACCTGCTTGCTAGCCTGAGGTCCGACGGTCTGCCTTCCTACTCCTGTCAGTCTGTCTATGGACCAGCTTGCCCGCTCACCTGGGAGCGCACATCTGCTACCTGCCTGCTAGCCTACCTGGAGGCTCCGCCGTCACGTGCTGTGACCACCTGCCATTCCAGAGACTCCTGCCCGCTCACCTGGGAGCGCACACCTGCTACCTGCCTGCTAGCCTACCTGGAGGCTCCGCCATCACGTGCTGTGACCACCTGCCATTCCAGAGACTCCTGCCCGCTCACCTGGGAGCGCACACCTGTTACCTGCCTGCTAGCCTACCTGGAGGCTCCGCCGTCACGTGCTGTGACCGCCTGCCATTCCAGAGACTCTCGCTTGCTCACCTGGGAGCACACATCTACCATCTGCCTGCTAGCCTACCTGGAGGCTCTGCCATCACAGGTCGTACCTACCCTTTACCCAGAGACTGCCCCGGTCACTTGCCGTGACCTCCTGCCCGTTCATCCAGAGACTGCCCCGGTCACTTGCCGTGACCTCCTGCCCGTTCATCCAGAGACTGCCCCGGTCACTTGCCGTGACCTCCTGCCCGTTCATCCAGAGACTGCCCCGGTCACTTGCCGTGACCTCCAGCCCGTTCACTCAGAGACTGTCCCGGTCACCTGCTGTGACTGCCTGCCCATCTTCCCTGGTCGCCACCCGCTCCCTTACAAGGACCGCCCCCTTGTATAGTAGCTCAGAGGTTCCGCCTCCCAGACCCGTTACAAAATGTACCAAAAAATATCCGAGGAAGCTTTTAAAAGATACTCAAACCAATGACAAAGGTTATCCTTTCTTTGTACAGGCGCAGAGCACCAGAGAATGGTGGACGCACGACGATTATAAAAACCCGTAGAGGAACACAGGAAATATTGGTGGACAATAGCTGGGTGGTCCCATATTCTCCACTCTTATCAAAAAATTTTAATTTTCATTTAAATGTAGAGTTCTGTAATACGGTACAGGCGATAAAATATATTTGTAAATATATTAATAAGGGTAGCGACAAGGCTATTTTTAACATCCGCCAGATAGGGAATGTTAACATTGACCCAAGAGATGAGGTGCAGACCTTTAGAAACGGCCGATATGTTAGTAGTAACGAAGCAGCGTGGCGGATCTTAGGTCTGCCTCTGCACGAGAGACACCCAACCGTCACTCATCTCGTGATTCATTTACCCAATGGCGAGAGGGTTTACTTTATGGAAAATAATTTTAGAGAGAGATTAGAAGCACCACCTAAAACTACACTAACTGCATTTTTCCTGTTGTGCCAAAGTGATACGTTTGCAAAAACATTACTTTACATTGACGTGCCTCGCTACTATACTTGGAATGTGGCTCGGAAGCAATGGAAACGTCGTCTACAAGGAACACCTGTCGATGGCTGGCCAGGTGTGAAGGCAGGAGACGCTCTAGGTCGCATTTACACGGTGCACATTAGCAATTTTGAATGTTATTGCTTGCGTATGCTGCTGAATGTAATAAGGGGTCCAACCAACTTCTCGGATTTAAAAACATTTGAAGGTCAAGAACTTGCAACTTTTCGGCAGGTGTGTGAGAAGATGGGGTTGTTGGAAGATGATAACCACTAGGATACCACCTTAGAAGAGGCCGTGCTATGTCGCTCCCCGGCGCAAATAAGAGAGCTGTTTGCCATATTGATATGCACTTGCGGTTTATCCAATCCTCTACAACTCTGGCACAAGTATAAAACTGCGTTATCAGAGGATATCATGCACAGATTTGAAAGAATGGATCACGTTAACGATGATCTCTGTTTCAATGAGGCGTTGGGGCTTATCGAGGACAAAATATTAATAATTTCTGGAAAGAAATTGGCCGATTTTAGTCTACCCTCACCGCGGCGTAGAGGAGAGCTGTCGAACGAGTTGATAAAAGAGCTAAGCTATGATACCAACCAGTTAGACGCTCACGTTTGCGAAACTGAGCCACGTTTGCTACCTGATCAAAGAGAGATTTATCACAAAATAGTAGGACGAGTTGAGAATGGTGAAGGCGGACTTTTTTTCCTTGATGCACTGGGTGGTACAGGAAATACTTTCTTGCTTAATTTACTTTTAGCAAAAATTCGTAGCGGTCATAACGTTGCATTAGCTGTGGCTTCCTCTGGAATTGCTGCAACATTGCTAAGCGGTGGACGGATGGCACATTCAGTCTTTAAATTACCTCTTAATCTGGTGAACGAAGAAACCCCATCGTGTAATATCAGCAAGAGCAGCGCCCGTGGCCTCCTGTTGCAACAGTGCAAACTAATCGTGTGGGACGAGTGCACAATGTCACACAAACGCGCCATCGAAGCTCTTGATCGTTGTCTACAAGACTTACACAGTAAACAAACAATAATGGGTGGTGTGGTTGTTTTATTGGCTGGGGACTTTAGGCAAACTTTGCCTGTCATCGAGCGAGGCACTGCAGCAGACGAAATTAACGCATGTCTGAAATCCTCATATTTATGGACCAAAGTTGAAAAGCTGCACCTCACCACCAACATGCGTGTCCAGTTATTCAGTGATCTAGAGTCGGGCGCGTACGCTGAGAAACTGCTCGAGATCGGTGAAGGTCGAATCGAAACTGACGAAGAAGGTATGGTTCTATTCACTAACCAATTTTGTCATGTTGTGGATTCGGAAGACGCACTTATTGCTCAAGTTTTTCCAAATTTGCAACAAAACATCCACGATGAAAATTGGCTATGTGAAAGAACTATACTAGCACCAAGAAATGAAACAGTTGCGAAAATCAATAAAATTATCTTGGACCAAGTAACCAGCGATGCAACAACCTACAACTCCATCGACACAGTCATGTCATCTGAAGACTGTACGAGCTACCCCGTCGACTATCTTAACTCTTTGGAGATATCCGGGGTCCCATCTCATAAGCTCGAATTAAAGGTCGGTATACCCGTTTTTTTAATGCGCAACTTGGACGCCCCGAGATTATGTAATGGCACTAGATTGCGAGTCTCTGAACTAAGCAGGCACATTGTAAAGGCCACAATTTTAACTGGAGAAGCTAAGGGTGAAAATATTCTTATACCACGCATCCCAATAATACCCAATAACTTACCCTTTAATTTCAAACGTTTGCAGTTCCCACTTAAAGTTGCATTTTCAATGACCATCAATAAATCGCAAGGGCAAACTTTGAAGGTAGCGGGGATACATTTAGGCACGCCCTGTTTTTCCCACGGTCAGCTATACGTAGCTTGCTCACGTGTTTCTAAATCGCAAAATCTACATATTTTCGCTGAACGAACGAAATCAAATAACATAGTTTACAGGAGTATATTGCAGTAAAAACACATAGATAAATTACCTGCAGACGTCCATTATTCCAATTACATACTAATTCTTTACTAACACGAACAATATTAAACGCAAGTAACTTCAGTCCGTCCTGTTTATTAATCAGTGTTTAGTAATCCGTTTGTGATGAAATTTGATATGGATAATTTCAAGCCTGGGGAAGGACATAGGGCTACTTTTTATAAACACACCATACAGGCGAAGATTATATAAAACTGTAAACCTGATTGACTGACACACCTAGCGGTCAACGCACAGCCGAAACCACTGAACTTAGCATCTTGAAATTTGCAGATAGGTTCTATTATAGCTTAAATGAGCACTAAGAAAGGAATTTTGATAATTCCACCCTCAAGAGTTTCCCTCTTCATATTATAGGGGTTCAAAGATTGTATGGAATCCGTCAGTTTTGAAGTTAGACATCTGAAATTTTGGATGTACGAGTAACTAAATAAGATTATTTTTTTTTACTCTTAAGATTATTTTTTTTTACTATTAAGATTATTTTTTTTTACTATTAAGATTATTTTTTTTTACTATTAAAATGATCTGTCATGAAACTTAATGTGGCAGACCAAATTAAGCTAGTGTTTTAATATTTTAATAAAGGCTGTGGCCAATCTTTTATCCACCAAGTCAATGTGTCAAGCAGTATTTGTTATGCGCTGTTTAGGTAGAGAGTTAGATTAATGTGTAATGCCTTTGCAATGTATCTGTAAAAATCGAAAGCTATGCTATGGCTCTGTATGGCATCTGATTTTTTTTACGCACCCAGACTTGAATGTGCGAGTCTCATCTGATTTATAGAAGAAACCAGAACACGCTGCACTATTTTTCTCACACAAATTCAGTGAAAAAAAAAAGTCTCATCTGCACTGTGTCACTGAATAACAATGGTCCGAGTGTGGTCCGTTATTTCAACAGACAGCACCCGGACCAAAAATACAATCCTGTGAATGAGCCCCAATCCTGGCTAGAAATCAGACATGAATTGCAGCAGCTGCTTACTGATGGTCTCCTGGCCAATCTCCTGCCAGCTTCCAGGATTTAAACCACAGAGAGGAAGCAGTCAGCAGATTGTGTGCTGTGATGAGGGCCTTTATGAGAGGGTGTAAAGATGGCAGCTGTGATGACCAAGGTAAGTGGAAGGGCTCTGGCGGGTGCAAGGGTTAAGTTACTTGCATGTTGTCTGGTTATAGGTAAATTCCACTTTTACATTGTGCTGCTGTTTTATGAGATTTGCATTGCTGGGTTCTTCATGGTTGAGGCATGTCATTGTATGATTTTCCAATTTTCTTTTTTTTGTCTTATTGCTGAAACTAGAACTTGGCTCCTTCACTCTTTTTAGGCCATTTAAAAAAAAAAAACCCTTGTTGCTTACTGAAATTCCTGCTGTGACTTTGCTGATTGCCTACATCACTGAGTACTGGGCTAGCTGAGGCCTAACCCTGACAGCACATGTAACTCCTTTAGTGATATGGGTTAGGATTAGTGATGAGCGAGCACAAAAATGCTCGGGTCGAGCAAATTGGAATACTCAGGTGCTCGACCCGAGCAACGAGCCCAATGTAAGTCTATGGGAAACTCGAACATTTTTCAGGCGGCTCCCCCCGGCGGTCTGCAGAGGGCCTAAAAATTGCCCAAATCGATGGGAACAGTGCTAAAATGACATGGGAAAAGCATGGGGAAGACCCCTGGAAGCATTTCTGACTCCCAGGTCACTGGTGTCTACAACGTTGTCAGAGAATTACACCACTTTTACGGACTCACAATAAAACATACAAAAACAAAACCAAAATGGATTTTCCTGGGAAATATATTAAGGAACATCCTTTCCAGGGTAATGATTGTATATAAGGCAAAATAAATAACAAAAAATACTCCTCCACACCTTGGGCTATGTTCACACGTAGCGTTTTTGATGCGTTTTTGCACTTTAGCATTGCTTTCAACAAAGACAAATGCATTCACTGGGAAATGTAATTTTAACATTTTACAACCTTATCTGGCCATGTGGTGTATGACACATCATCAGACACATGCATACAGTGCTGAAAAGACATGGGAACAGCATGGGGAAGACCTCTGGAAGCATTTCTGACTCCCAGGTCACTGCCTAAAAGTGTGGCCATCATAAGTGATCCTTGGCACATGCGAAGATGCCTCCCGCCATGCACCTGTCGTTGCAGACTTGCAACAATCACTGTCCACGTCCTTGTCCCAGTGCAGCGTTCAGTTGTCCCTACCTCATTCCTTGGAATGCAAGCGCAAGTATGCAGCCACCCACCCACCCACAGGCTGCAATACTATACTGCCAAATTTTTCACAGCTGCTTGCACTTGAAAATGTGGCCTTTTAGGCTCGTGGAGGCGGAAGCTTTTGATAACCTCATGCAGGAGGCGGCCGGGTGTCCATACTCCTCTCCCCAGCCGCCACTGTTTCTCCCGGTGTCGTCTCCTCCTTCCACAAGCACGGATACCACAACATTACCCGTGCCCTCCCCAGTGCACTTACTGGGAAGGACCGCCTAACCACAAACACGTGGACAGGTGAATGTGGCCAGGGAAGGTACGGAGCCAGTCCACAGCTTTTTCTGCTGAGTTGTATTTCACCACAGCCATATTCTTTAGCTTGGTGAAAGGACTTGGGAAACCATATCTACCCAGCTGTCATTTCTCCCAAGAAGTCCTCTAAAGCTGCTTTCACTTGAAATGTGGCCTTTTAGGCTCGTGAAGGCGGAAGCTTTTCATAACCTCATGCCAGCAGCGGCCGGGTGTCCAAACTCGGTCCCCAGCCGCCACTGTTTCTCCTGGGGTCGTCTCCGTCTTCCACAAGCAAGGGTCCCACAACATTACCCGTGCCCTCCCCAGTGCACTTACTGGGAAGGACCTCCTAACCACAAACACGTGGACAGGTGAATGTGGCCAGGGACAGTACAGAGCCAGTCCACAGCTTTTTTTGCTGAGAGCTGTATTTAGCTCGGTGAAAGGACTGGCATAGAGGGAAATCGAATTTAAAGACACATAGAGCAGGGCCACAATAAAGACAAATTCCCATAAGAAAAGAGAGAGTTTGCTATACAGTTATAGGGTATGCAGTGAGTCCAACGGCTGACCAATTTTAGGAAAAACCCCACTAAGAATTTAAAGACACACAGAGCAGGGCCACAGTAACAAGGTACGACATGTTCCCATTAGAAAGGAGAGGGTCTGCTATACAGTTATAGGGTATACAGTGAGTCCAACGGCTGACCAATTTTAGGAAAAACCCCACTAAGAATTTAAAGACACATAGAGCAGGGCCATAGTAACGACAAATTCCCATTAGAAAAGAGAGAGTCTCCCATAGTGTTGGCCTATGCAGTGAATGCAAGGGCTGCCAAAAATTTGGAGGCACTTCAATGCCCCTTGGAAGAGACGTGGAGGAGGGCCTCATAAAAAAAAAATGTTTCCATTAGAAAGGAGCGGGCCTCCTATACTTGTAATGCCCATGCACTAAGTGTATGGGCTGACAAACATTTACCCCTGGGGGGTATACATGAACATACTGTATAAAAAAATTTTTTAACGGGCATCATAAACACCCTCTAAGAAAATTATGTGGGTGTTGTATCACGGACCACGGTCACCATGGAGATATGGTGGTGGAGGATGAAAAGAAGGAGGAGGAAAAGAACAAATAGCCAAAATCAGGAAGCGTATACCCATGTGTGGGTGTGAAAAGGTGCATGGGAATACACCTCCCAAGAAAAGACACTGGATTTGAGTTTCTCACGCTGCTATCATTCGGTGGTGTTGAGAAGCCTGGCCCAATCCAGCCCTTGTTCATTTTTATAAGAGTCAGCCTGTCAGCATTTTCAGTTGACAGGCAGATCATTGATTTTTGGGCCTTCTGTGTAACTGCCAGGTACCACTGACCTAGATGCTGTACCGAAATCTCGCACATCAATCTGCTCATCCCTAGTGTCTAGCAGTGGCTGTCCCTATTGACTACACGTAAACCCTCAGTCATACTGATCATTCTATTATAATGGGAAGTCGGAAAAGATTAGTGTTGGCAGGACAAGTGTCTTGTCAATAGCCAACTCATGTCTATGGCCACCTTAGCATCCGGAAAGCCATTCTCCAACCTACCATAAAAATGGAGGATAGGTAAAGGCTGTTAGAGCCTCAGCTAAACCTCACGTAAAAGAAGTCGTGTAACAGTTATTTTAAAATAATAATGTAAATAAAACACAAGTCCGGATAAATATCATTTTCCAAAACTTTATTTAGCATTGACTTTTTAATTAAAATCATTAAAGTATAAACTCTATTTTAAATGTAAAAATAGCTGCAGGGGCAACAGTTTTTCTTCTGAAACTCCTTTGTGGTCAAGTTGTTCTGCTGTCAAAGGCCCTGCTTGTTCTTGGTCTTCCCCATCGTGCAAATTCTGAAGACCAGGATTGCTCCTCGGGGTCAGGCTTTTGTTGACCAGTCATGAGGTCAGAATGCCATGGAGATATATAGCCTTCAGTTTAGGAAAGCAAGAGGGGAATAAGATGAATGTGATGTACTGACAAGACAGAGCTAAAAAAGCAATATGTATGAAATAATATGTGACGTTGCAAGTTGCACAAAAACTGGGCCACAATGACCAAAGTGCAGTAGCATTAAAGAGCTTACAAAATGCATGTTTTAAAGAGAAACTGTCATTTGCCATTAATATGATTTTTTTTTCCAAAACAACTTCAGGGAAACAAAATCATTTAGACCAGGTAAAATATCTCCATATTTATGGCAAGTGACAGATCCTCTTTAAAGAAGAAGGGAAGGAAATAATTATTTGATTAATTGCTGTTTTTGTAAGTTTGCCCACTGACAAAGACATGAACAGTCTATAATTTTAAGACTAGGTTAATTTTAACATTGAGAGATAGAATATCCCCCCAAAAAATCAAGAAAATCACATTGTATAAATTAGATACATTTATTTGCATTTTGCAGTGAGAAATAAGTATTTGATCCCCTACAAACCATTATGAGTTCTGGCTCCTACAGACTAGTTAGACGCACCTAATCAACTTGTTACCTGCATTAAAGACAGCTGTCTTACATAGTCACCTGTATAAAAGACTCCTGTCCACAGACTCAATTAATCCGTCAGACTCTAACCTCTGCAACATGGGCAAGACCAAAGAGCTTTCTAAGGATGTCAGGGACAAGATCATAGACCTGCACAATGCTGGAATGGGCTAAAAAACCATAAGTAAGACGCTGGGTGAGACGAAGACAACTGTTGGTGCAATAGTAAGAAAATGGAAGAAGTACAAAATAACTGTCAATCGACATCGATCTGGGGCACCATGCAAAATCTCACCTCGTGGGGTAGCCTTGATCATGAGGAAGGTGAGAGATCAGCATAAAACTAAAGAGGGGGAACTTGTTAATGATCTCAAGGTAGCTGGGACCACAGTCACCAAGAAAACCATTGGTCGGGCGAGTACAGAGTATCTTCAGCATGCTCGGTAATATGTTTGAATCACTCCCATGTGCATGATTTGCGACTGTTTGACAGCTTTAATACATTTGAAGAATGCTTGTTTCTTAAGCATTCCTCACATGTATTAAAACTGTCAAACAAGCACGCTGAAGATACTTGGTACTCGCCCGAGCATACTCGTCGAAAGGGTTAACTGAACATACTCGCTCATCACAAGAGCAGGCCCATCTGAAGTTTGCCAATGAACACCTGGATGATTCTGTGAGTTATTGGGAGAAGGTGCTGTGGTCAGATGAGACAAAAATTGAGCTCTTTGGCATTAACTCAACTCGCTGTGTTTGGAGGAAGAGAAATGCTGTCTATGACCCAAAGAACACCATCCCCACTGTCAAGCATGGAGGTGGAAACATTATGTTTTGGGGGTGTTTCTTTGCTAAGGGCACAGGACTACTTCACCGCATCAGTGGGAGAATGGATGGAGCCATGTACTGTAAAATCCTGAGTGACAACCTCCTTCCCTCCACCAGGACATTAAAAATGGGTCGGGACAGGGTCTTCCAGCAAGACAATGACCCAAAACATACAGCCAAGGCAACACAGGAGTGGAGGGAGTTGAAGCTTCGAGTTGCCAATCGACAGCCTCAAAATCTGAATGATTTAGAGATGATCTGCAAAGAGGAGTGGACCAAAATTCCTCCTGACATGTGCGCAACCCTCATCATCAACTACAAAAAAATTCTGACTGCTGTGCTTGCCAACAAAGGTTTTGCCACCAAGTATTAAGTGTTGTTTTCT
Organism: Phyllobates terribilis; assembly: GCF_046119375.1. Classification (NCBI taxonomy): domain Eukaryota; kingdom Metazoa; phylum Chordata; class Amphibia; order Anura; family Dendrobatidae; genus Phyllobates; species Phyllobates terribilis. Next base: position 4,495,483 of record NW_027362870.1, on the reverse strand, counting down.
AGAGGAATCAAATACTTATTTCTCACTGCAAAATGCAAATAAATTTATCTAATATATACAATGTGATTTTTTGGGGGGATATTCTATCTCTCAATGTTAAAATTAACCTACCCTTAAAATTATAGACTGTTCATGTCTTTGTCAGTGGGCAAACGTACAAAAACAGCAAGGGATCAAATAATTTCTTCCTTCACTGTATGTATGCTATGTAGTATTATCGTGTTACAATACTTACTGATCACCTTCTACCCCAGTTTTCAGTGCCGCCTAGGTTCATTAAAAGCTGTTAGAATATTTTTGCACACCGCCAAATCTTTGTTCAATTAGTCCATAACCCCAATCTTATGAAACCTTTTCTTCATCCCAATTGAGCTTAATGGCATATGGCTGAAAGAGATCTTCCCCATCAGAATCACCCTACATGTAAACTTCAGGGAATCCAACAATGGCTAAAAATTTCTCACCATCACATCACACCGCATTCACCTTTCCATCTTCCAGTAATCAACTTGACAGCCGGCAGCCTACACTGCCCTTTTAGCAAGTCCACTTGTATTCCTATATAGGACAGTCTTGAAAATGGAAAATATTTTTTTTGTGAATTCCATTAATAATTTCTCCTCTGCTTCCTCACTACCTGTCTAAGTCTGTCTTCGCTGCCAAGACTTAGGTTAAAAAAAAACAAAAACATCCACGTACTCTCCTTCCCTGATGCTCTTACTACAAATGTATAAGTGGATGACAATGAACATACCCTGCGCTGTGACTAGTATCTCACTGTTCTGAGCTTTCAGCCATGTAGTGATCACCTCTTTCTTATAACACTTCTCAGCTTTCAAACACTTTATTAACATGTTAAACATATTTCCTTCCTTACTGCATGCATCTTCATCTGACAATACAGCCCCATCCAATCAATTAGAATAAGACTTACTTGGCTACTGCGGTGCTGCTTGGATTGTGTCCTTGCTGTGACTTGCTCTTGTTTGGCCACTGTTTGCTGCGTGAGACCTCCATGCCCCGGCCACCTCTTATCGTCTAGTGTCCACATCTTGTTGCACCTTGTCGCTGCTTCGATCTCTGCAACAACAGACACTATGCGAGTATGCGTTCACATGTGATTTCACTGAGGATGCAACAAATTCCTGCCCACGCCAATTACTCCCTGTACGTGGCCTGTGCTGTGAGTACTCACCTAATCCTGGATGCTGTCCATGCTTCCCAACCTAAATTTGTCCTGGCCTCTGTTCCTTACATCTCCTAGTTCTGAGTCCATGATCTGCTCCTGCTATATACTGGTTATGTCCAAGGCCTATTTCTAGTTATAGCTTCTGGTCATGAACCTGATCCCGGCTGTGTCCTAGTTATCCGTCACTCTGCTTACAGCTCCACATCTGGTACTTAAAGGGGTTTTCCAATGAACAAAAGTTCATTTTAATCAATACATCTTGGAATAATAATAATTTCCACAATTGGATGTGTTTAAATAAAATGTTCCTGTGCTAAGATAATCTTATAAATGTGCCCCTGCTGTGTACTGTGTAATGACCCGACTTCTGTGTGCCACTGAAGCACATGGCCCAAACAGATGCCACATAAGCACATGGTCTGATGTCCACATGCTGCTGAAGCATGCGGCCCGGCGTCTCTTTGCCACCAAAACACACGGCCTGGCATCTGCGTGCCACCAGAGCACACAGCTGAACTTCCACGTGCCAACAAAGCACGTAGCCCGGTTTCCGCTTGTCACCGAAGCATATGACCCAGCATCCGTATGCCACTGAAGCATATGGCCACGTCATCGAATGTCACTGAAACACACGGCCCCGTGTCCATGTGCCACCGAAGCACACAGAACAACGTCCATGTGCCACCGAAGCACATGGCTTCACGTCCGGTTTCCACCGAAGCACATGGCTCCTCTTCTCGGTGCTACCGACGCACAAAGACCGGCCTCGTGTCTGGGTGCCACCGAAGCACACAGACCTGCGTCCGTGTGCCACCGAAGCACTCTGCCCCGCCTCCGGGTGCCATCGAAGCACATGGCCCCATGTGTAGGTGCTACCGAACACACAGACCCGCGTCCGGATGCCACCAAATCACACGGCCCCGCTTCTCGGTGCTACCGAAGCACAAAGCTTGGGGTCCAGGTACTACCGAAGAACACGGCTCCACGTATGAGTGCCCCTGAAGCACATGACCCTGCGTCTAGGTGCCACCTAAGAACACAGACCCGCGTCCGTGTGCCACCGAAGCACATAGCTCCTCGTCCGGGTGCCACCGAAGTACATGGCCCGTGTCTAGGTGCCACCAAAGCACACAGACCTACGTCCGTGTGCCACCAAAGCACATGGCCCCGCTTCTCTGCGCCACTGAAGCACAAAGACCGGCGTCCAGGTACCTCCCAAGCACACGGCTCAACATACGACTGCCACTTTAGCTCTCTTCCCCGTATCCGGGTGCCACCGAAGCACACGAACCCCTAAACAGGTGCCACCGAAGCACACAGCCCCACATAAGAGTGCCATTGAAGCACATGCCCCTGTGTCTGGGTACCACCAAAGCACACAGACCCACGTCCATGTGCCAAATAAGCACAGGGCCCTGCGTACTGGTGCCACCAAAGCACATGGCTCCCGCTTCTCGGTGCTACTGAAGCACAAAGACCAGCGTCCAGCTACCTCCGAAGAACACGGCTCCACGTACGATTGCTCATGAAGAACACGGCTTCGTGTCTGGGTGCCACCGAAGCACACGACCCCGTTGAATGGGTGCCACCGAAGCACACAAACCTGCATCCGGGTGCCAACGAAGCACACGACCTCCCTGTACAGGTGCCACCGAAGCACACGGCCCCGCATGCGAGTGCCACCGAAGCACACAGACACGTGTCTGGGTGCCACCGTAGCACACAGACCCGCGTCTGTGTGCCACCAACGCACTCTGCCCCGCGTCTGGGTGCCACCGAAGCACATGGCCCATGTCTAGGTGCCAACGAAGCACACAGACCCGCGTCCGGGTGCCACCAGAGCACACGGCCCCACGTCCGGATGCCGCCAAAGCACACAGCCCACATACGGGTGCCACCGAAGCACACAGACCTGAGTCCGGGTGCAACCGAAGCACACGGCCCCACGTCCGGGTGCCGCCAAAGCACACGGCCCCGCATCTAGGTGCCACCGAAGCACACAGACCCGCGTCCATGTGCCACCGAAGCACTCTGCCCTGCGTCCGGGTGCCACCGAAGCACTCTGCCCCGCGTCCGGGTGCCACCGAAGCACATGGCCCTGCTTCTCGGTGCTATCGCAGCACAAAGACTGGCGGCCGTGTACCACCGAAGCACACAACTCCACATACGAGTGCCCCTGAAGCACATGGCCTGGTGCCTGGGTGCCACCGTAGCACACAGACCCGTGTCCGGGTGCCACCGAAGCACATGGCCCGGTGTCTAGGTGCCATCGTAGCACACAGACCCGTGTCTAGGTGCCACTGAAGCACACAGACCAACATTCATGTGCCACCGAAGCACATGGCTCCTCGCCGCACATACGGGTGCCACCGAAGCACACAGACCTGAGTCCGGGTGCAACCGAAGCACACGGCCCCACGGCCGCCAAAGAACACGGCCCCGCATCTAGGTGCCACCGAAGCACACAGACCCGCGTCCATGTGACACCGAAGCACTCTGCCCCGCGTCCGGGTGCCACCGAAGCACATAGCCCCTTGTCTAGGTGCCACCAAAGCACACAGACCCGCAATCGGGTGCCACCGAAGCACACGGCCCGGCTTCCGGGTGCCATCGAAGCACACAGCCCCACATACGAGTGCCACCGAAACACATAGCCCCGCATCTGGGTGCCACCAAATCACACAGACCCGCATCCATGTGCCACCGATGCACTCTGCCCCGCGTCCGGGTGCCACTGAAGCACATGGCACCATCTCTAGGTGCCACCATAGCACACATACCCATGTCTGGGTGCCACCGAAGCACACAGACTAACGTCCATGTGCCACCGAAGCACATGGCCCTACATCCGGGTGCCACCGAAGCACAAAAAACTGCGTCCGGGTACCTCCGAAGTACACGGCTCCATGTATGAGGGCCCCTGAAGCACACGGGCTCGTGTCTGGGTGCCACCGAAGCACACAGACCCGCGTCCGTGTGCCACCATAGCACTCTGCCCTGTGTCCGGGTGCCACCGAAGCACACGGCCCCACATACGAGTGCCACCGAAGCACACGGCCTCGTGTCTGGGTGCCACCGAAGCACACAGACCCATGTCCGTGTGCCACCGAAGCACTCTGCCCCGCGTCCGGCTGCCACCGAAGCACATGGCCTGGTGTCTAGGTGCCACCGTAGCACACAGACCCATGTCTGGGTGCCACCGAAGCACACAGACCAACGTCCATGTGCCACCGAAGCACATGGCCCCTCGTCCGGTTTCCACCGAAGCACATGGCCACGCTTCTCGGTGCTACCGGAGCACAAAGGCCGACATCCGGGTACCTCCACAACACATGGATCCACGTATGAGTGCCCCTGAAGCACACAGCTTCGTGTGTGGGTGCCACCGAAGCACTCAGACCCATGTCCATGTGCCACCGAAGCACTCTGCCCCGCGTCCAGGTGCCACCGTAGCACACAGACCCGTGTCTGGGTGCCACCGAAGCACACAGACCAACGTCCATGTGCCACTGAAGCACATGGCCCCTCATAAGGTTTCCACCGAAGCACACAGGCCCGTTTCTGGGTGCCACCGAAGCACACAGACCAGCGTCCGGGTGCCACCGAAGCACATGGCCCTGCTTCTCGGTGCTATCGCAGCACAAAGACTGGCATCCGTGTACCACCGAAGCACACAACTCCACATACAAGTGCCCCTGAAGCACATGGCCTGGTGTCTGGGTGCCACCGTAGCACACAGACCCGCGTCCGGGTGCCACCGAAGCACATGGCCCGGTGTCTAGGTGCCACCGTAGCACACAGACCCGTGTCTAGGTGCCACTGAAGCACACAGACCCGTGTCTAGGTGCCACTGAAGCACACAGACCAACGTTTATGTGCCACCGAAGCACATGGCTCCTCGCCCGGTTTCCAGCGAAGCACATGGCCCCGTTTCTCGGTGCTACCGAAGCACAAAGACCGGCGTCCGGGTACCTCCAAAGCACAAGACTCTACGTACGAGTGCCCATGAAGAACACGGCCTCGTGTCTGGGTGCCACCGAAGTACACAAACCTGCATCCGGGTGCCCCCGAAGCACATGGCCCCTCGTCCGGTTTCCACCGAAGCACATGGCCAGGCTTCTCGGTGCTACCGGAGCACAAAGGCTGGCATCCGGGTACCTCTGCAATACATGGCTCCACGTACGAGTGCCCCTGAAGAACATGGCTTCGTGTGTGGATGCCACCGAAGCACTCAGACCCATGTCCGGGTGCCGCCAAAGCACACGGCACACATACGAGTGCCATCTAAGCACACGGCCCCACGTTTGGGTGCATCTGGGTGCCACCGAAGCACATGGCCTCCCTGTAAAGGTGCCATTGAAGCACACAGACCCGTGTCTGGGTGCCACCGAAGCACACAAACCCGCGTCCATGTGCTACAGAAGCACACAACCCTGCGTCCAGGTGCCACCGAAGCACGTGGCCCCGCTTCTCGGTGCTACCGAAGCACAAACATCGGCGTCCGGGAACCACCGAAGAACACGGCTCCACGTACTAGTGCCCCTGAAGCACACAGCCTCGTGTCTGGGTGCCACCGAAGCACACAGAACCGCGTCCGTGTGCCAACGAAGCACTCTTCCCCGCGTTCGGGTGCCACTGAAGCACACAGCCCCACATACGAGTGCCACCAAAGCACACGGCCCCGTGTCTGGGTGCCACCGAAGCACACAGACCCGCATCCGTTTGCCACCGAAGCACATGGCCTTGTGTCCGGGTGCCACCGAAGCACATGCCCCCTGTCTAGGTGCCACCAAAGCACAGACCCGCATCCAGGTGCCACCAAAGAATACTTCTCCATGTACGAGTGACCAAGAAGCACACGGCCTCATGTCTGGGTGCCACCGAAGCAGACAGACCCGCGTCCATGTACCACCAAAGCACACAGACCCCAGTCCGGGTGCCACCGAAGCACATGGCCCAGCTTCTCGGTGCTATCGAAGCACAAAGACCGGCGACCGGGTACGTACGAAGTACACGGCTCCACATACGAGTGCCCCTGAAGCAGACTGCCTTGTGTCTGGGTGACACCGAAGAATACAGACCCACGTCTGTGTGCCACCGTAGCACTCTGCCCCGCATCTGGGTGCCCCCAAAGCACACAGCCCCACATACGAGTGCAACCGAAACACATGCCCCGTGTCTGGGTGCCACCGAAGCACGTGGCCCTGTGTCAAGGTGCCAAAGAAGCACACAAACCCGCGTCTAGGTGCCACCGAAGCACATGGCCTCCCTTTACGGGTGTCATCGAAGCACACAGACTCGTGTCTGGGTGCCACCGAAGCACAAAGACCCGCATCCATGTGCTACGGAAGCACACGGCCCTGCATCCCGGTGCCAAGAAGCACGTGGCCCCACTCCTCGGTGCTACCGAAGCACAAAGATCGGAGTCCGAGTACCACCGAAGCACACAGCTCCACGTACGAGTGCCCCTGAAGCACACAGCCTCGTGTCTGGGTGCCACTGAAGCACACAGACCCGCGTCCGTGTGCTATCATAGAACTCTGCCCCGCGTCCGGGTGCCACCGAAGCACAAGGCTTCACATACGAGTACCACCGAAGCACACTGCCACGTGTTTGGGTGATACCGAAGCACACGAACTTGCATCCATGTGCCACCGAAGCACATGGCCCCTCGTCCAGGAACCACCGAAGCACACAGACCCGCATCTGGGTGCCACGGAAGAACATGGTCCCACTTCTCAGTGCTACCGAAGCACAAAGACCGGCATCCGGGTACCTCCAAAGCACACGGCTGCACGTACGAGTGCCCCTAAAGCACACGGCCTTGTGTCTGGGTGCCACCGAAGCACACAGACCCACATTCGTGTGCCACCGTAGCATTCTGCCCCGCGTCCGTATGCCACCGAAGCACATGACCCCCTGAACAGGTGCCACAGAACCACACACCCCTGCATAAGAGTGCGACCGTAGCACATGACCCCATGTCTAGGTGACACCGAAGCACACAGACCCGCGTTCGGGTGCCACCGAAGCACATAACCCCGTGTCTAGGTGCCACCGAAGCACATGGCTTCACATACGAGTACCAACGAAGCACATGGCCCTCGTCCGGGTGCCACCGAAGCACATGGTCCCGTGTCTAGGTGCCACCAAAGCACACGGAGTCGCATATGGGTGCCACTGAAGAACATGGTCCCACTTCTCGGTGCTACCGAAGCACAAACACTGGCGTCCGGGTACCTCCGAAGCACACGGCTGCACGTATGAGTGCCCCTGAAGCACACGGCCTTGTGTCTAGGTGCCACCGAAGCACACAGACCCACATTCATGTGCCACCGTAGCTTTCTGCCCCGCGTCCGTGTGCCACCGAAGCACATGACCCCCTGAACAGGTGCCACAGAAGCACACAGCCCTGCATAAGAGTGCGACTGAAGCACAAGACCCCATGTCTAGGTGACACCGAAGCACACAGGCTCACAACCGGGTGCCACCAAAGCACACGGCTTCACATATGAGTACCACCGAAGCACACGGCCCCGTGTCTGGATGCCACCGAAGCACACACACCTGCGTCTGTGAGCGACCGAAGCACGTGGCCCCTCGTCTGGGTGCTACCGAAGCACATGACCCCGTGTCTAGGGGCCACCGAAGCACACAGACCCGCGTCCGGGTGCCACCGAAGCACATGGCCCTGCTTCTCGGTACTACCGAAGCACAAATACCGGCATCCGGGTACCACCAAAGCACTCGGCTCCACATGAGTGCCCCTGAAGCACACAGCCTCGAGTCTGGGTGCCACCGAAGCACACAGATCCGCGTCCGTGTACCACCATAGGACTCTACCACGCTTCTGGGTGCCACCAAAGCACACAACCCCCTGAATGGGTGCCACCGAAGCACAAAGCTACACATACGAGTGTCACCGAAACACACAGCCCCGTATATGGGTGCCACCGAAGCACACAGACCCGCATCCGTGTGCCACCGAAGCACATGGCCCTTCGTACGGGTGCCACCAAAGCACATGTCCCCGTGTCTAGGTGCCACCGAAGCAAACAGACCCACATCCGGGTGTCACCGAAGCACACAGCCTTCCTGTACGGCTGCCAACAAAGCACATGACCCGTGTCTAGGTGCCACCAAAGCACACAGACCCGCATCTGGGTGCCACCAAAGCACACGGCCCCGCTTCTCGTGTTACCAAAGCACAAAGACCGGCGTCCCTGTACCATTGAAGAACACGGCTCCACGTATGAGTGCCCCTGTAGCACACAGCCTCGTGTCTGGGTGCCACCAAAGCACACAGACCCACGGCCATGTGCCACCGTAGCACTCTGCCCCGCTACCGAAGCACAAAGACCGGCGTCTGGGTACCTCCGAAGTACACGGCTCCACATATGAGTGCCCCTGAAGCACACGGCCTCGTGTCTGGGTGCCACTGAAGCACAGACCCGCGTCCGTGTGCCACCATAGCACTCTGCCCACGTCTGGGTGCCACCGAAGCACATGGCCCCAAATATGAGTGCCACCGAAGCACACGGCCCCATGTCTGGGTGCCACCGAAGCACACAGACCCGCATCCGTGTGCCATCGAAGCACATGGCCTTGCGTCTGGGTGCCACCGAAGCACATGGCCCCGTGTCTAGGTACCACCGAAGCAAACAGACTCGCATCCAGGTACCACCGAAGCACACGGCCCCGCTTCTCGGTGTTACCCAAGCACAAAGACCGGCATCCAGGTACCATTGAAGAACACAGCTCCATGTACGAGTGCCCCTGAAGCACACTGCTTCGTGCCTGGGTGCCACCGAAGCACACAGACCCATGTCAGTGTGCCACCGAAACACTCTGCCACGCGTCCGGGTTCCACCGAAGCACATGGCCCGGTGTCTAGGTGCCACAGTAGCACACAGAACCGTGTCTGGGTGCCACCGAAGCACACAGACCAACGTTCATGTGCCACCGAAGCACATGGCTCCTCGCCCGCTTTCCACCGAAGCACATAGCCCCGCTTCTCGGTGCTACCGAAGCACAAAGACCGGCGTCCGGGTACCTCCAAGGCACAAGACTCCACGTACAAGTGTCCATGAAGAACTCGGCCTCGTGTCTGGGTGCCACCGAAGTACAGGGCCCCGTTGAATGGGTGCCACCGAGGCACACAAACCTGTATCCGGGAGCCCCTGAAGCACACAACCTCCCTGTACAGGTGCCACCGAAGCACACAGATCAGCGTCCAGGTGCCACCGTAGCACAAGGCCTCGCTTCTCGGTGCTACCGAAGCACACAGACCGGCGTCTGAGTACCACCGAAGCACACGGCTCCGCATATGAGTGTCCCTGAAGCACAAGGCCTTGTGTCTGCATGCCACCGAAACACACAGACCCGCGTCCGTGTGCCACCAAAGCACTCTGCCCCGCGTCTGGGTGCCACCGAAGCACATGGCCCATGTCTAGGTGCCACCGAAGCACACAGACCCGCGTCCGGGTGCCACCGTAGCACACGGCCCCACATCCGGATGCCGCCGAAGCACACAGCCCACATACGGGTGCCACCGAAGCACACAGACACGAGTCCGGGTGCCACCGAAGCACACGGCCCCACGTCCGGTTGCCACCGAAGCACACGGCCCCTCATCCGAGTGCTGCCAAAGCACGCGGCCCTCCATCTAGGTGCCACTGAAGCACACACACCCGCATCCATGTGCCACCGAAGCACTCTGCCCCGTGTCCGGGTGCCACCGAAGCACATTGCCCCTTGTCTAGGTGCCACCAAAGCATACAGACCCGCATTCGGGTGCCACCGAAGCACACGGCCCGGCTTCCGGGTGCCATCGAAGCACAAAGCCCCGCGTCTGGGTGCCACCGAAGCACATGGCCCCGCATCTGGGTGCCACCAAATCACACAGACCCGCGTCCATGTGCCACCGATGCACTCTGCCCCGCGTCCGGGTGCCACCGGAGCACATGGCACTATCTCTAGGTGCCACCATAGCACACATACCCGTGTCTGGGTGCCACTGAAGCACACAGACTAACGTCCATGTGCCACCGAAGCACATGGCCCCACGTCTGGGTGCCACCGAAGCACATGACCCCGCTTCTCAGTGCTACCGAAGCACAAAGAACGGCGTCCGCGTACCTCCAAAGTACACGGCTCCACGTACGAGGGCCCCTGAAGCACACGGCCTCGTGTCTGGGTGCCACCGAAGCACACAGACCCGCGTCCATGTGCCACCATAGCACTCTGCCTCGTGTCCAGGTGCCACCGAAGCACACGGCCCCACATATGAGTGCCACCGAAGCACACGGCCATGTGTCTGGGTGCCACCGAAGCACATGGCCTGGTGTCTAGGTACCACTGAAGCACACGGTCCGGCGTCCGTGTGCCACAGAAGCACATGGCCCCGCGTCTGGGAGCCAGAGAAGCACAAGGCCAAATGTTTGGGTGCCACTTAAGCACACGGCCCCGGTTACTGATGCCACCGAAGCACACGGTCCTGTATACGGATGCCACCGAAGCATTTGCCCCCAAGTACGGGTGCCACCGAAGCACACAGCCCAGCATACGAGAGCCACCGAAACACACGCCCCCGTGTCTGGGTGCCACCGCAGCCCAAAGTCTCGCTTCCGTGTGCCACCGAAGCAAGTGACCCCGCGTCCTGGTGACCCCGAAGCACATGGTCCCGTGTCTAGGTGGCACCGAAGCACACAAACCCGCGTTAGGGTGCCATCAAAGCACACGGCCTACCTGTACGGGTGCCACCGAAGCACATGGCCCCACATGCAAGTGCCACCGAAGCACATAGACCCGTGTCTGGTTGCCACCGAAGCACACAGACCCACGTCCATGTGCCACAGAAGCACATGGCCCTGCGTCCGTGTGCCACCGAAGCACATGGCCCCGCTAATCGGTGCTACTGAAGCACAAACACCGGTGTCCGGGTACCACCGAAGCACACGGCTCCAAGTATAAATGCCCCTGAAGCACACGGCCTCGTGTCTGGGTGACACCGAAGCACACAGTCCCACATCCATGTGCCATCGAAGCAAATGGCTCCATGTCTAGGTGCCACCAAAGCACACAGACTCGCGTCCAGGTGCCACCGAAGCACAAGGCCCCGTGTCTGGATGCCACCGAAGCACACGGCTTCACATGCGAGTTCCACTGAAGCACACGGCCCCGTTTCTGGGTGCCACCGAAGCACACAGACCCACATCCGTGTGCCACTGTAGCACTCTGCCCCGCCTCCGGGTGCCACCGAATCACACGTCCCCGTGTCTGGGTGCCACCGAAGCACACAGACCCGCATCCGTGTGCCATCGAAGCACATGACCTTGTGTCCGGGTGCCACCGAAGCACATGGCCCCATGTCTAGATGAAACCGAAGAACACAGACCCGCATCCGGGTGCCGCCAAAGAATACAGTTCCATGTACGAGTGCCCCTGAACCACACGGCCTCATGTATGGGTGCCACCAAAGCACACAGACCCATGTCCGTGTACCACCGAAGCACACAGACCCCAGTCCGGGAGCCACCGAAGCACATGGCCCCGTGTCTAGGTGCCACCGTAGCGCTTAGACCCGTGTCTGGGTGCCACCGAAGCACACAGACAAACGTCCATGTGCCACCGAAGAACATGGCCCCGCGTCCGGTTTCCACTGAAGCACATGGCCCTGCTTCTCGGTGCTACGGAAGCACAAAGCCGGGATCTGGGTACCACCGCAGTACACGGCTCCACGTACGAGTGCCCCTGAAGCACACAGCCTCGTGTCTAGCTGCCACCGAAGCACACAGACCCATGTCCGTGTGCCACCGAAGCACATGGCCCCACTTCTCGGTGCTACCGAAGCACAAAGATCGGCATCCGGATACCACCGAAGTACACGGCATCACGTACGAGTGCCCCTGCAGCACACGGCCTTGTGTCTGGGTGCAACCGAAACACACAGACCCGTGTCCGTGTGCCATCGAAGCACTCTGCCCCGCATCCGGGTGCCACCGAACCACATGGCTCCGTGTCTAGGTGCTTTCGAAGCACACAGACCCGCATCCGGGTGCCACCGAATCACATAGCCCCGCTTCTCGGTGCTACCGAAGCACAAAGCTTGGCGTCCAAGTACCACCGAAGAACATGGCTCCACGTACGAGTGCCCCTGAAGCACAAGGCCGCGCATCTAGGTGCCACCTAAGCACACAGACCCGCGTCCTTGTGCCACCAAAGCACATAGCCCCTCGTCCGGGTGCCACCGAAGCACAAGACCCCCTGAATGGGTGTCACCGAAGCACACAGTGCCACATGAGTGCCATTGAAGCATACGCCCCCGTGTTTGGGTGCCACCGAAGCACACAGACCCACGTCTGTGTGCCAAATAAGCACAGGGCCCTGTGTATGGGTTCCACCGAAGCACATGGCTACCGCTTCTCGGTGCTACCGAAGCACAAAGACCGGCATCCGGGTACCTCGGAAGCACACGGCTCTACGTACGAGTGCCCATGAAGCACACGGCCCCATTGAATGGGTGCCACCGAAGCACACAAACCTGCGTCCGGGTGCCACCGAAGCACACGACCTCCCTGTACAGGTGCCACCGAAGCACAAGGACCCACATATGAGTGCCACCGAAGCACACAGACCCGTGTCTGGGTGGCACCGAAGCACACAGACTCGCGTCCGGGTGCCACCGAAGCACAAGGCCCCGCTTCTCGGTGCTACCGAAGCACAAAGACCGGCGTCCGGGTACCACCGAAGCACACGGCTCCACGTACGAGTGCTCCTGAAGCACAAGGCCTTGTATCTGCGTGCCACCGAAACACACAGACCCGCGTCCGTGTGCCACCGAAGCACTCTGACCCGCGTCTGGGTGCAACTGAATCACATGGCCCATGTCTAGGTGCCTCCAAAGCACACAGACCCGCATCTGGGTGCCACCGAAGCAAACGGCCCCATGTCCGGGTGCCGCCAAAGCACACGGCCCACATACGAGTGCCATCTAAGCACACGGCCCCACGTCCGGGTGCATCTGGGTGCCACTGAAGCACATGGCCTCCCTGTACAGGTGCCACTGAAGCACACAGACCCGTGTCTTGGTGCCACCAAAGCACACAGACCCGCGTCCATGTGCTACAGAAGCACACAACCCTGCATCTGGGTGCCACCGAAGCACGTGGCCCCGCTTCTCGGTGCTACCAAGGCACAAACATCGGCGTCCGGGAACCACCGAAGAACACGGCTTCACGTACGAGGGCCCCTGAAGCACACAGCCTCGTGTCTGGGTGCCACTGAAGCACACAGACCCGCGTCCTTGTGCCACCGAAGCACTCTGCCCCGCGTCCGGGTGCCACCGAAGCACACGGCTTCACATACGAGTACCACCCACGGCCACGTGTCTGGGTGCCACCAAAGCACATGGCCTCCCTGTAAGGGTGCCAACGAAGCACACAGACCCACGTCTGTGTGCCACCAAAGCACTCTGCCCCTCGTCCGGGTGCCACCGAATCACATGTCCCCGTGTCTAGGTGCCAGCGAAGCACACAGACCCACATCTGGGTGCCACCGAAGAACATGGTCCCACTTCTCAGTGCTACCGAAGCACAAACACCGGCGTCCGGGTACCAACGAAGCACACGGCTCCAAGTATGAAGGTCCCTCGTGTTTGGGTGACACCGAAGTACACAGACCCACATCCATCTGCCATCGAAGCACATGGCCCCATGTCTAGGTGGCACCAAAGCACACAGACACGCGTCCGGGTGCCACCGAAGCTCACGGCCCCATGTCCGGGTGCCACCGAAGAACACGGCTTCACATGCTAGTACCACCAAAGCACTCTGCCCCGCCTCCGGGTGCCACCGAAGCACACGACCCCACATACAAGTGCCACCAAAGCACATGGCCCCGTGTCTGGGTGCCACCGAAGCACACAGACCCACATCCGTGTGCCATCGAAGCACATGACCTTGCGTCCGGGTGCCACCGAAGCACATGGCCCCATGTCTAGGTGCCACCGAAGCAAACAGACCCGCATCCGGGTGCCACCAAAGAATACAGTTCCATGTACGAGTGCCACCGAAGCACACAGACCCATGTCTGTGTACCACCGAAGCACACAGACCACAGTCCGGATGCCACCGAAGCACATGGCCCCGAGTCTAGGTGCCACCGTAGAGCTTAGACCGGTGTTTGGGTGCCACCGAAGCACACAGACCAATGTCCATGTGCCACCGAAGCACATGGCCCCGCATCCGGTTTCCACTGAAGAACATGGCCCTGCTTCTCAGCGCTACCGAAGCACGAAGCCGGCGTCCGGGTACATCCGCAGTACACGGCTCCATGTACGAGTGCCCCTGAAGCACACGGCCTCGTGTCTAGCTGCCACCGAAGCACACAGACCCGTGTCCGTGTGCCATCGAAGCACATGGCCCCGCTTCTCGGTGCTACCGAAGCACAAAGATTGGCGTCTGGGTACCTCCGAAGTACACGGCTTCACGTATGAGTGCCCCTGAAGCACACGGCCTTGTGTCTGGGTGCAACCGAAACACACAGACCAGTGTCCATGTGTCACCGAATCACACCGACCCGCTTCTCGGTGCTACCGAAGCACAAAGCTTGGCGTCCAGGTACCACAGAAGAACACGGCTCCATGTACGAGTGTAACTGAAGCACAAGGCCACATATCTAGGTGCCACCTAAGCACACAGACCCACGTCCTTGTGCCACTGAAGCACATAGCCGCTCGTCCGGGTGCCACCGAAGTACACGACCCCCTGAATGGGTGTCACCAAAGCACATAGCCCCACATGAGTGCCATTGAAGCACACGCCCCCGTGTTTGGGTGCCACCGAAGCACACAGACACAAGTCTGTGTGCCAAATAAGCACAGTGCCCTGCGTCCGGGTACCTCCGAAGCACACGGCTCTACGTACGAGTGCCCATGAAGCACACGGCCCGTTGAATGGGTGTCACCGAAGCACACAAACCTGCGTCCGGGTGCCACCGAAGCACACGACCTCCCTGTACAGGTGCCACCGAAGCACACAGCCCCACGTACGAGTGCCGCCGAAGCATACAGACCCCTGTCTGGGTGCCACCGAAGCACACAGACTCGCGTCCGGGTGCCACCGAAGCACAAGGCCCAGCTTCTAGGTGCTACCGAAGCACAAAGACCGGCGTCCGGGTGCCACCGAAGCACACGTCCCCGTGTTTGGGTGCCACTTAAGCACACGGCCCAGGTTACTGATGCCACTGAAGCACACGGTCCTGCATACGGATACCACCGAAGCATTTGCCCCCAAGTACAGGTGCCACCGAAGCACATGGCCCTGTGTCTGGGTGCCACCGAAGCACACGGTCCCGCATACGGATGCCACCAAAGCACATAGCCCCGCGTGCGGAAGTCACCGAAGCACACAGTCTAGCTTCTCAGCGCCATTGAAGCACACGGACCGGCGGGTGCCACTGTGCCACCGAAGCACATAGCTCCACATACGGGTGCCACCGAAACACACGGCCTGGCATCCGGGTGCCACCGAAGCACACGGCCCCACATACGGGTGCCACGAAGCACATGGCCGTGCATCCAGGTTCCACCGAAGCACACGGCCCTGTGTCCGGGTGCCTACGAAGAACAAGCCCTGCGTACCGGTGTCACCAAAGCACACGGCTCCATATCTGAGTGCCCCAAAGCATACGGTCGTGTGTCCAGGTGCCACTGAAGCACAAGACCCGGCGTCCACGTGCCACTGAAGCACAAGGCCCGATGTCTGGATGTCGCTGAAGCACACGGCCCGGCATTTATTTGCCATCAAAGCACATGCATCAGCTTCCGCATTCCAGTGAAGCACCAGGCCCGACATCCACATGCCACCGAAGCACATGGACCGACGTCCGTGTGACACCAAAGCATCTACTGGTACAGAATATAATATCATGATATAGGTCATCTGCGTATATAAGAATATATATATTCCTCCTATACCCCGTTTACAATGCTTTTGTTGGACAGAAAAATTGCATCAACAATTTGATTAGTAATGTAATAATGGCAATGGAGAACAGATGGGCATGTTAGCATTTATACTGGATTCCTGACAGATGCCACACAGACTGACGATTAGATTTGTTAATCCAAGGGAAATACACTATTGTGTTTCTGTTGACTTGTTATGTATGAGCATTTCTGTTACTGGTCAAGGGCAGACCAGTATTTGTATAACCCTGATTGTTATCTTCTATTAGTCTGTGGTACAATGAATGTTGATTAAGCTTTGTGTGGACACTGTGGCTTGTTGACTCCCAAGACAGGAGGACAAACTATGCAAATTCATTAAATGCTCAAACATTGAGACCTGAGCGCTGCCCTTTCCCCCAAACCTGTGAATGTGTACTTGCATGGAGAACTGTGACTATTTTAAGGGACATGTGCTTCTGTAGGAGAGACATGGGACAGAGATTGAAAGAGACTTGGAACATCAGCTTGGTAGTATGGCTTTACCTAAAGAGACCCAGATTTGGATTCTACATGATTCTTGCCTAAGGGTACATAGCCCTGACTGGAAAGATACGGATCTGCTCCATTAACCATCAGAGAGCCCATGGATACATTTGTGGAGACCAGGTTGGGACGATGAAGTCGCCTGGCCCCATGGATATGTTGTTTGGGGTTGCCAGGAGGGACCCATTGGTTGCCTGGAACTCATGGAGACATTCGTAAAAGCCAGATTGGGACTCACCAGTCATCTGGCCCCATGGAAACTCTCGGAGAGGACAGGGTGGGATCCTCAGGTTTCTTGACCTTGTACCTTGATGGACTACTAACATCCTAAGCTTGCCGCTACCTTCTTTATGTGGGGGCCCGCCAGTAGCCGGGACCCACTGATTGAGGTAGTTGACCCTGGAAGTCTCAAAGTCGCAGCTGTTCTATCCCAGGAGCGGAAGGGTGAGACTGTGTAATGTTGTACCATCTTGGGTATTTGCTGGGACTGTTCTATGTGTTTATTGTCCTATTTTGTGGTTCAATAAAGTATTGTCACGCTGTTTTACCCTCACCCCTGTGTTGTCTGAGTAGCATTACGCCCACTGAAGACCCCGGAACTTCACACCATACATTAAATGTTGGATAACAGTTGCTTAACTCCTTAAATGCCGTGGTGAAAAACAAGCACGGTATCTAAGTTGATAGACATAGGGAGGATCTCCTTTTCTCTCAGTATCTCTAAAATGCGCAATAATGGAGTATTCAGAAGTACAAAAAAAATAAAGTGAAAACCACAAAAATAACTTTTTTTACATTAAAACGTGTTTTGACAAAAAAATCACAAGCAAAAAAATATAAACCTACGGTAATTTATATTGCAGCATCTGTAACTACACAAACTATAAAGCCATCACATTATTTATAATGACTGAAAAATGGCATAATAATAACACCACAATTGCTATTATTGATCATTTTGGCCTCACCCTAAAAAAAAATCCACCAGAATATATTACCTATACTGCATTATAAACTCTGTACAGTTATATAAATAACCAAATGGAAAAGCTCATACCAGTCATCACCCCCCCATGGATGAAGCGGAGAACGCTCCGGTGGTCTGCATCAGATCTGGAAGTGATGATTTCGCCATCCGGATGTTACTTGATCGCTGATTCACTGCACAGGTCAGGAAAGATCTAATGACACACTGGTTCAGACGCCTGTCCGGCCAATCTCAGGCTTCAGCATCGGTCACATCTGGGCGGCTTAGTCATCGTTTCTATCTAGAGTGAGTATAGCAGGGGGACGCACATTTGTTTGTTATTTTTAAAAGATCAATGCCAAAGAAAAAATATTGGATAACTCATTTAAAAGTAAAATAATGGTAGCTCTCAGAAAATGTAGACAGAAAAAATATTTTTATTTTTACAAAGTGATTTTATTGAGCAAAGCTTGAAAGCTTCAAAACCTTCTAAATTAGGTAAAGTGCTAAAAATAAAATAAATAACATTTTTTTTTCACAAAATGCAGCTTTTTTTGTTCATCTTTCCTACAAATAAATGGAATTAAAAAGTGATCAAAATGTTGTCTGTACCCTAAAATAGTACCACTGAGAGCTATAGATTGTCCTGGAAAATTTAAGCCCTCGTATAGCTTTGTCAACAGAAAAATTAACAAGTTATTGCTGTTAAAATATGGCAATATAAAATCAAATATATTCTTTTTCCCTTTCCAGATTTCTGACGCACTTGTACGACGTACATGGGGTGATTGTGTACGTGGCCCACTCGTTACAGGGTGGGTGCTGGCTGTGTTATACAGATGGCACCGGCCTCTAAACCGCACCTGCTGAAAATAGCACCGATTGTTACTGTCAATATATGATAGCGGCATTTAAATAGTTTTTCACCATGTGGAGAAAAACTATGGGCGACTATTGCTACCAGCCCCCACCACGCACAATAGAATAGTGGGGGCTACTGGATTTGACATTGTTCAATATCTCCAAACAAATTACAAAACATTTGCATGCTGAAATCCCCTAAAGGAAAAATATATAAGTTAAAAAAATAAAGAGATATTAAAAGAATAAAAAAAATCAAAGACTCAAATCATACCCTCGTCTCCTCGTTTTCAGCAAAGAAATGTAAAATAAATAAATAAATATATATATATATAGGAAACATATACTGGAACAGCACCATTTCACATTCACTCACGGTGGGTGCCAGGCCTCCAAGCAACCTGTCCAAATTGCATCTGAATAGAAAAATGTAAGAAGGCAGCACTCCAGATATATTACATTTTTAGAAAAAATGGACTTTATTGAGCCCAAATGGCGACGTTTCGGTTCATAGAACATTTCTCAAGCCTTGAATTTATCTGTAGCTCTGCCTTATTATATTTTATATATATATATATACATATATATATATATATATACACATGTATATATATAACAGCACATTTGGTAATGTTGCATTTGTAACACATATGATAAACGCTGTAAAGAAAAAAAAATGTTAAAAGCCCCAAAAATTGGAATAAAAAGCAACCAACAAGCCGTAAGCAGCCCCCCTTGGTATTACTAAAACCAATAGCTTACGCTGAAAAAAAACAAGTCCTCATACAGCTCAAAAAAAATGCATTGGTCTCTGAAAATAGCGACACAAGGCAATTTATTTTTACAAGATTCCGGCTTTCTTAACCCCCATCTCCCTGTCTTTGACGCGGGCAAGCTGAGCCTATATTTTTGACAGCAGATGATGGCTGTGTTATTCAGCCATCACTTGCCTCTAACAACTGCGAATGGAGCAGAGCTCCGCCCATAGCTATTAACCATCTAAATGCTGCTGTCAATCTGTGACAGCGCCATTAACAGCACGGTCTGGGGAAGAGCTCTTCTTACTGCGCACTGGCATCACCGCGACGTGATCGTGAGGCGCCGGGTTGCCATGACAGCTGGGGGTCTACTGAAGACCCCAGTTGCTCGCAAGTACTGACAGTACTCCGGTGAACGCCAGATTCTAGTTGGCGTTCATAGGAGATCGGAGACAGTGATTTTTTTCTATATACAGCAATATAGCGGCATTGCTGTATAAAGTACAAGCGATCAGAAGATCAGACTAACAATTACAATGAAAAGAAAAAAATATTTTAAAAAAAATAAAATAAAAAAAATAAAAGTTCCAATCACCCTCCTTTTCCCTCATTAAAAATAAATAAAAAAATCAAAATTTACACATAGTGTGGTATCGTGATTTCTGTATCAAAATATAAAATGAATTAATCTGATCAGTAACAGCGTAATGAGAAAAAAATGCATCATGAGGCGATGGAAACATCATATGTACCCCAAAATTGTATCAATAAAAACATCAGCTCAGGGCGCAAAAAGCGAATCCCTCGCACAGCCCCATCCACCAACACTTGGAAACCTATCGCGTCTCAAAAAATGACAACACAAGGGATTTTTTTTTTTTTACAAATTTCTGATTTGTTTTCTACACTTAAAGGTAAAAACGATGTATGTTTGGTATTGGTGAAATGGTACTGCCCCGGGAATCATATTGTCAGGACATTGTGACCATATAATGAACGCTGTATATAATAAATACTGAGTTGGGGGATTGCGCTTTTTTCACTGCAGTTGGAATTTATCAGAAGATAAAATGGTGACATTCAATAGCAGAACTCGTCCCCAATAAACAAGTCGTCATACGGCGATATCAGCGGAAACATCAGAAAGTGACGGGAAGAAGGGAGGAGAACAGCGAAAACGCAAGAACTGATAATCGCCGGGAAGTGAAGGGGAAGCAGGAAATTCTACTAATCAGTTTGGTAACAGCCGCCATCATGCCACCGGAGAACCAGCACCGGACATTATTACCGGCCAATAAACCCCCAAACACAACGATCTGTTATTATTCCTTTATTCCTCGGCCCCTGGATGCAGATTATATGGACAAGTGACTGGAGCCATTAATAAGAGGAGATCACTCAGCAAATAACGAGCCGCCGTACGGATCCACCGACAGAAGAAGGAAAAGTGATGGAGGAGACATAACAGGGCGGAAATCAGAGCTGTCAGGAAGGGGTTAAAGGGCATTTATTCCATTAGTAGGAATATGGTATCTATAGATTTGGTGTCAGCTGAATCCCCCAGAATAACCCAGCAGTGCAGAGACCCCCATCCTCCATGTATGTATGTACACTGCTATCTATAGACACACATACATCCACAATGCCCACAGCTCGTACATCGCACAGCCTCAGCCGGGGGCTCCACCACCCGGCAGCACAGACCCCGCTCACCACCTCAGACCCCCGGGGTGAGCGCTCATATCGCTGCTGGCTCTGCTCCTCCGTCCTCAGCAATTTGGTGACATCCGCGGTGATGGGAACACTGCGCGCAGGGCGTGGCTTCTCACTGTAACAGTCACTGACGTGTTGTCATGGAGAACTCAGGGGGCGTGGTCTCTATAATGGGCGGAGTCTCCTGGGAATGGGCGGGGCCTCCGGTTTATAGTGTTCCGCACATAATAGGAAGTAGCAGCAGTGCATGCTGGTCTATACAGTGTAAGATCCGTCCTGCTGCTGCTGCTCGGGGAAGATGGAGAGGGACAGAGAGCAAAAGGACAGATCTGTGAGAGGAGAGAGAGATGAGAATCTGTGTGAGAGGGGAGATCATGGGGGCAGTCTGTAATAGTGGGGGGACTATGAGGAGCCTGCTGTATGAGAGGGGACTATGGGGAACAGGCTGTATGAGAGGGAGCTATGGGGAAAGTGGGGGGCTATGAGGAGCTGACTGTATGAGAGGGGAGTATGGGGAGCAGGCTGTATGAGAGGGGAGTATGGGGAAAGTGGGAGAGCTATTGGGAACAGGCTGTATGAGATGGAGCTATGAGGAAAGTGGGGGGATATGAGGAGCTGGCAGTATGAGAGGGGACTGTGGGGTCGATGAGCATCAGCCTGTATGAGAGGGGACTATGGGTTAAGTAGGGAGATTATGAAGAAAAGACTATGAGAAGGGACTATGGGGAAAGTGGGTGGACTATGGGGAATAGGCTGTATGACAGGGGACTATGGGGAAAGTGGGGGGACTATGGGGAGCACACTGTATGAGAGGGAACTATGGAGAAAGTGAGGGGACTATGGGGAACAGACTGCATGAGAGGGGACTATGGGGGAACTATGAGGAGCAGGCTGTATGAGATGGGACTATGGGGAAAGTGGGGGGACTATGGAGAGTAGGCTCTATGAGAGGGGACTATGGGGAAAGTGGGGGACTATGAGGAGCAGGATGCATTAGAGGGGACTATGGGGAAAGTGGGGGTACAATAGGGAACAGGCTGTATGAGAGGGAACTATGGGGAAAGTGGGGGGACTATGGGGAGCAGGCTGTATGAGAGGGGACTATGGGGAAAGTGGGAGGACTATGAGCAGCAGACTGTATGAGAGTGGATTCTGGGGAAAGTAGGGGGACTGAGGAGCAGGTTGTTTGAGAGGAAATTGAGGCAAGTAGGGGGGACTATGAGGAGCAGGTTGTATGAGGTGACTATGGGGAAAGTGGCAGGACTACAAGGAGCAGGCTGTATGAGAGAGGACTACAAGGAAAGTGGTAGGACTATGTAGAGCAGGCTGTATGAGAGGAGACTATGGGGAAAGTGGGGGGACTATAAGGAGCAGGTTGTATGAGGGGACTATGGGGAAAGTGGAGGGACTATGAGGAGCAGGCTGTATGAGAGGGGACTATGGGGAAAGTGGGGGGACTATGAAAAGCAGGCTGTATGAGGAAACTATGGAGAAAATTGGGGACTATGAGGAACAGGATGTATGAGAGGGGACTATGGGGAAAGTGTGGGGACTATGAGGAGCAGTCTATATGAGGGAACTGTGGGGGTACTATGGGGAGCATGCTGTATGAGAGGGGACTATGGGGAAAGTGGGATGACTATGAGGAGCAGGATGTACTAGACGGGACTATGGGGAAAGTAGGGGGACTGAGGAGCAGGCTGTATAAGAGGGGACTAAGGGAAAGGTGGGGGGACTATGAGGAGCAGAATATATGAGAGGGAAGTGTGAGGCTCCATTGGGAGTTCTCTGAGAGGAGGGACTAAAGGAAAAATGAATGGAGGGTATATGGGGAGTTTTCTGTGAGAAGAGGGACTATGGAGCATGTGGGGAACATTAGGGAGTGGTCGGTGAGTAAAAAGCTTTGGGTAAATTGAGGGACCATAGCTGGTGTTCTGTGAGAGACGGGATTATGGAGAAAGTGGGGGAACTATGAGGAGTGGTCTGATAGAGCGAACTATGGGGAAAGTGAAGGGACCATGTGGAGGGGTTTGTGAGAGACGGTACTATGGGGAAACCATAGGACATGGTCTATGAGACGAGGCCTATAGAGAAGTGGAAGATGAGGGTCTGTAAGAGATCAGAGACTTCGGGGACACTCTGTAAAAGTAGGGGTACCACAGGGAGGCGTCAGTTAATTTGGCCAGTGCGGAATGAGGGAAACCATGGTGAGCGGTCTCTGGTGGGGACCGTTGGAAGCAGTTTGTGTTAAATGAGAGACAATCGGGATCACTAGATAAGAGGAGTGACTGAGAAGAGCGGTCAGGTGCCCATCATATAGATTAATGGCGGAGTGTACGGCATGTGCTGTGATGAATATAAAGTCTGCACTGTTGCATCATGATGTTGTTTATGGGGGTCTGTCTGATAAGTGACAGTGAGCCCTGGACCCAGAGGTACAAACCCACTGCCCGCCGTCCCTGCCCCCCAGTTCTAAATTATCCTAGGTACAAGCCCGCTGCACACAGCTCCTGCCCCCCAGTTCTGCATTACCCAAAGTACAAGCCCCCTGCACACAGACCCTGCCCCTCATTTCTGCATTACCCAAGGTGCAAGACCCCTTCACACATCTTCTGCCCCCATTTCTCCATTACCCAAGGTACAAGCAAGCCCCCTACAAACAGTCCCTGCTTGCCAGTTCTGTATTACCGAAGGTACAAGTCCCCTGAACACATTCCCTGCCCCCCAGTTCTGCATTACCCAAGATACAAGACCTCTGCACACAGCTCCTGCCCCCCAGATCTGCATTACCTAAGATACAAGCCCCCTGCACACAGCCACTGCCCCCAGTTCTGCATTACCCACAGGTACAAGCCCCCTGCACACAGCCCTTCCCCCAGATCTGCATTACCTAAGATACAAGTCCCCTGAACACATTCCCTGCCCCCCAGTTCTACATTACCCACGATACAAGCCCCCTGCACACAGCCCCTGCCTCCCCCCAGTTCCGCATTACCCACAGGTACAAGGCCCCTACACACAGCCCCTGCCCCCAGGTCTGAATTACCTAAGATACAAGCGCCCTGCACACAGCCCCTGCCCCCCAATTTTGCATTACCCACGGGTACAAGCTCCGTGTGAAAAGCCCCTGCACCCCAGGACTGCATTACCTAAGATACAAGTCCCCTGCACACATTCCCTGCCCCCTAGTTCTGCATTACCCAAGGTACAGCACCCTTGCACACAGCTCCTGCACCCCAGGTCTGCATTACCCTAGGTACACCCCTGCCTCCAGGTCTGCATTATCCACTGGTATAAGCCCCCTTCACACAGCTCCTGCCCCTCAGTTCTGCATTACCCAAGGTACAAGCCGCTGCACACAGCCTCTGTTTGTCAGGGCACGGAAAACCCACCAGGAGGCAGTAAACCTCATATGCTATCCAGGGGTGTACTTAGAAATCATGGGGCCCCATAGCAGAAGTTCTAATTGGGCCCCCCCCCTCCCAAAAAAAAATTGTTGGGGTCACAGGGGAGCATATCTCATAACTTTCCAGCCTTTACATAGTAATTTCCTCCTGCTGAAGTCCTAGATTCATTTTGCATTACCCCCATAAAGTATGATGCCAACAAAACAAAAGTACCCCCCCAAACACAGAATGATACCCCCATGGTGAATTCCTCTACATTAACCTCCACATGCACAGTATAATTACTCTATTGTACCCCACCTCAACTCCCAAGGCAATGTATGGTGACCCCGACACAGTATGATCCCCCAGCTGTGACCCCCATACAGCCCTTCATGCAGTATAATGGACCTACATACAGTATGATGGCCCCACACCTCTCCACACTGTATAATGGCCCGCACTAGCCCTCCACACAGCATGATGGTACCCACACAGGGCTGCCACCAGGAATTCCAGGGCCCCATACTGGCTACATTTTTGGGCCCCCTTGAGACTCTGCCCAGGCTCCACCCCAGCTCCGCCTCAACCCCTCGAACGTTCCACAGTCCCACCGCCCACTCTTGGAAAAACTCTACTTTCTGCACCACGTCTTCACCAATCACACATTAACAGTACCCATTGAACCCCAGCTCACATATACAGTACAGACCAAAAGTTTGGACACACCTTCTCATTTAAAGTTCCATAATTCATAGTTTTGATGCCTTCAGTGTGAATGTACAATTTTCATAGTCAAGAAAATACAGAAAAATCTTTAAATGAGAAGGTGTGTCCAAACTTTTGGTGTGTACTGTATACAGGGTGGTCCAAAAGTAGGTGGACAGAAAGTGTAATAAGGTTATGAAGGGACAAATTTAACAAACATGGTGTAAAGTGAAACTGGCTCATTTGCCCTTAGCAACCAGTCAGATTCCACTTTTCATTACTCACAGACTCTTTGGAAGATGAAAGGTGGAATCTGATTGGTTGCTAAGGGCAACTGAGCCAGTTTCACAGATCTAGTTTTCAAAGATAGATCTCCCCCAAATCTGTTTTCTTTTCAGATAACACATAATGGCAAATAATTTAAATACAGATCAAAGAAAATGGATTTTAACAGAGTATTGGAAATCTCAAAATGCTGAAACCGTTAGAGCAAATTGGGTTGAAACATTTGGTACTCAAGCCCCAAAGAGACAAACCATTTACCGCATTCGTGACAAATTCAATGCCACTGGCTCAATCCTTAATGCTCCAAAAACTGGTCGACCCAAAACAGTCTGTACAGAAAATGATAAACAACTTGTTGCTGAAACATTTGTTCAGAGTCCAAAAAAGTCCAGAAGAGCCTCTTTGGAATTGGGAATTTCACAAGCTTCTATCATGTGAATCCTGAAATCTATTGGGTGGAAAGCTTATCGTCCACGTCTAATTCATGGTTTATTGGAAGATGATCCAGACAGGCGGCTGCAATTTAGTGTTTGATAAATCTCCCCCTTCATAACCTTATTACACTTTCTGTCCACCTACTTTTGTACAACCCTGTGTATATATATATATATATATATATATATGTGTATATATATATATATATATATATATATATATATATATATATATATATATACACTGCTCAAAAAAATAAAGGGAACACTCAAACAACACATCCTAGATCTGAATGAATGAAATATTCCCATTAAATACTTTGTTCTGTACAAAGTTGAATGTGCTGACAACAAAATCATGCAAAAATCATCAATGGAAATCAAATTTATTAACCAATGGAGGCCTGGATTTGGAGTCACCCCTAAAATTAAAGTGGAAAAACACACTACAGGCAGATCCAACTTAGATGTAATGTCCTTAAAACAAGTCAAAATGAAGCTCAGTATTGTGTGTGGCCTCCACGTGCCTGTATGACCTCCCTACAACGCCTGGGCATGCTCCTGATGAGGTTGCGGATGGTCTCCTGTGAGATCTCCGCCCAGACCTGGACTAAAGCATCTGCCAACTCCTGGACGGCCTGTGGTGCAACGTGACGTTGGTGGATGGTGCGAGACATGATGTCCCAGATGTGCTCAATCGGATTCAGGTCTGGAGAACGGGCGGGCCAGTCCACAGCTTCAATGCTATTATCTTGCAGGAACTTCTGACACACTCCAGCCACATGAGGTCTGGCATTGTCCTGCATTAGGAGGAACCCAGGGCCAACCGCACCAGCATATGGTCTCACAAGGGGTCTGAGGATCTCATCTCGGTACCTAATGGCAGTCAAGCTACCTGTGGCGAGCACATGGAGTGATGTGTGGCCCTCCAAAGAAATGCCACCCCACACCATTACTGACCCAGTGCCAAACCGATCATGCTGAAGGATGTTGCAGGCTGTCACATGTGCTCAGTGTGAACCTGCTTTCATCTGTGAAGAGCACAGGGCGCCAGTGGCGACTTTGCCAATCCTGGTGTTCTGTGGCAAATGCCAAGCGTCCTGCACGGTCTTGGGCTGTGAGCACAACCCCTATCTGTGGACGTCGGGCCCTCATACCACCCTCATGGAGTCGGTTTCTAACCGTTTGTGCAGACACATGCACATTTGTGGCCTGCTGGAGGTCATTTTGCAGGGCTCTGGCAGTGCTTCTCCTGTTCCTCCTTGCACAAAAGCGGAGGTAGCGGTCTTGCTGCTGGGTTGTTGCCCTCCTACGGCCCCCTCCACGTCTCCTGGTGTACTGGCCTGTCTCCTGGTAGTGCCTCCAGCCTCTGGACGCTACGCTGACAGACAAAGCAAACCTTCTTACCACAGCTTTCATTGATGTGCCATCTTGGATGACCTGCACTACCTGAGCAACTTCTGTGGGTTGTAGAGTCCGTCTCATGTTACCATGAGTGTGAAAACACAACCAACATTCAAAAGTGACCAAAACATCTGCCAGAAAGCATTGCTACTGAGATGTGGTCTGTGGTCCCCACTTGCAGAGCCACTCCTTTTATTGAGTGTGTCTTGATAATTGCCAATAATTTCCATCTATTGTCTATTCCATTTGCACAACAGCATGTGAAATTGATTGTCAATCAGTGTTTCTTCCTAAGTGGACAGTTTGATTTCACAGAAGTTTGATTTACTTGGAGTTATATTCTGTTGTTTAAGTGTTCCCTTTACTTTTTTGAGCAGTGTATATATATATATATATATATATATATATATATATATATATATGTATATATAAAACCATATAATATAGGATGAGAGATCCTGTAGCCAGGAGCCAATTCAGTCAGTGCATATAACTTTATATATCTGTGGACAGTATAACACATCCAGTGTACATATTGTTATATACCATCTGGTGTCTGTAGCCATGGTATATTATATATTGGTGATCCCGGCCCCTAGGAGGGGAACACATGGCATTACCAGGAATGCTATGTGTTCTGCTTAGTTAAGGGTTAAATGGCGGGAGAATGGCTTTCCCGCCGCTTTCAGATGGTCATGTAGCTAGGAGAAGTTAGGGAATTGATTGGATCTAAGGCCCGGCCATTCAGGGCACCGTAACAGGGGAGATATGTTTTTTGCCCTGGAGATGGACCGTGATTGGAGCGGGTATCAGCTGGGGGATATAAGGGAGCAGTGCCGGAGGTTCATGTCTGTCCTCCGGCACTGTCGTACCTGAAGTGCTGCCCTGCCCTCCCTCCATGAATTTTTGGCACGGCCTAGCGTTAGTCGTCCAGGTATCTGGATGGACAGGTAGTTGATTAACGGGCTTAAGCCTCATGGCCGAGCTGCGGTGTTGGAAAAATGGTTTGAACCTTTTAAGAAATTATGTTAATATGGTTATATTTATATGATATGTTTTAATATTTTAATAAAGGCTGTGGCCAATCTTTTATCCACCAAGTCAATGTGTCAAGCAGTATTTGTTATGCGCTGTTTAGGTAGAGAGTTAGATTAATGTGTAATGCCTTTGCAATGTATCTGTAAAAATCGAAAGCTATACTATGGCTCTGTATGGCATCTGATTTTTTTTACGCACCCAGACTTGAATGTGCGAGTCTCATCTGATTTATAGAAGAAACCAGAGCACGCTGCACTATTTTTCTCACACAAATTCAGTGAAAAAAAAATGTCTCATCTGCACTGTGTCACTGAATAACAATGGTCCGAGTGTGGTCCGTTATTTCAACAGACAGCACCCGGACCAAAAATACAATCCTGTGAATGAGCCCCAATCCTGGCTAGAAATCAGACATGAATTGCAGCAGCTGCTTACTGATGGTCTCCTGGCCAATCTCCTGCCAGCTTCCAGGATTTAAACCACAGAGAGGAAGCAGTCAGCAGATTGTGTGCTGTGATGAGGGCCTTTATGAGAGGGTGTAAAGATGGCAGCTGTGATGACCAGGGTAAGTGGAAGGGCTCTGGCGGGTGCAAGGGTTAAGTTACTTGCTTGTTGTCTGGTTATAGGTAAATTCCACTTTTACATTGTGCTGCTGTTTTATGAGATTTGCATTGCTGGGATCTTCATGGTTTATGTGGAGGCATGTCATTGTATGATTTTCCAATTTTCTTTTTTTGTCTTATTGCTGAAACTAGAACTTGGCTTCTTCACTCTTTTTAGGCCATTTTTTTAAAAAAAAACCTTGTTGCTTACTGAAATTCCTGCTGTGACTTTGCTGCTTGCCTACAGGACTGAGTTAGTACTGGGCTAGCTGAGGCCTAACCCTGACAGCACATGTAACTCCTTTAGTGATATGGGTTAGGATTAGTGATGAGCGAGCACAAAAATGCTCGGGTACTCGTTGCTCGGGTCGAGCAAATTGGAATACTCGGGTGCTCGACCCGAGCAACGAGCCCAATGTAAGTCTATGGGAAACTCGAACATTTTTCAGGCGGCTCCCCCCGGCGGTCTGCAGAGGGCCTAAAAATTGCCCAAATGGATGTGAACAGTGCTCAAATGACATGGAGAAGACCCCTGGAAGCATTTCTGACTCCCAGGTCACTACTGTCTACAACGTTGTCAGAGTTTTACACCACTTTTACGGACTCACAATAAAACATAAAAAAACAAAACCAAAATGGATTTTCCTGGGAAATATATTAAGGAACATCCTTTCCAGGGTAATGACTTGTATATAAGGCAAAATAAATAACCAAAAATACTCCTCCACACCTTGGGCTATGTTCACACGTAGTGTTTTTGATACGTTTTTGCACTTTTGCATTGCTTTCAACAAAGACAAATGCATTCACTGGGAAATGTAATTTTAACATTTTACAACCTTATCTGGCCATGTGGTGTGTGACACATCATCAGACACATGCATACAGTGCTGAAAAGACATGGGAACAGCATGGGGAAGACCTCTGGAAGCATTTCTGACTCCCAGGTCACTGCCTAAAAGTGTGGCCATCATAAGTGATCCTTGGCGCATGCGAAGATGCCTCCCGCCATGCACCTGTCGTTGCAGACTTGCAACAATCACTGTCCACGTCCTTGTCCCAGTGCAGCGTTCAGTTGTCCCTACCCCATTCCTTGAAATGCAAGCGCAAGTATGCAGCCAGCCACCCACCCACCCACAGGCTGCAATACTATACTGCCAAATTTTTGACAGCTGCTTGCACTTGAAAATGTGGCCTTTTAGGCTCGTGGAGGCGGAAGCTTTTGATAACCTCATGCAGGAGGCGGCCGGGTGTCCATACTCCTGTCCCCAGCCGCCACTGTTTCTCCCGGTGTCGTCTCCTCCTTCCACAAGCACGGTTCCCACAACATTACCCGTGCCCTCCCCAGTGCACTTACTGGGAAGGACCGCCTAACCACAAACACGTGGACAGGTGAATGTGGCCAGGGAAGGAACGAAGCCAGTCCACAGCTTTTTTATGCTGAGAGTTGTATTTAGATCGGTGAAAGGACTGGCATAAAGGGAAACCGTATCTACTCTGAGTGTCATTTCTCCGTCACCAGGTTCCGCCCATTGTCACACACGACCATGCCTGGCTGTATGTTCAGCGGTGAGAGCCACAGATCAGGCTGCTGTGTTACAGCTTTCAGCAACTCTGCAGTGCTGGGCGGTTTGTAAATTAACCATTAAGCATGTAATCTTCAGCACAGCCTGTTGCCGCTTGGCCAAGGCAGTGCTGCAGTGCTGTCAGCTTGTGACTGGTGTGGTCATTTTGGAGATGGAGGAGGAGGGGCATAGGCTGAACAATGTGATTATATTGAGGTTAAATTGGTGACGCTGTTTTTTTATACTAAAGAAAGATCCTATTGTTTTGTTTTTTTACGTTATTTTTTAAGACAAATGCATTCACCGGGAAATGTCATTTTAACATTTTACAACCTTATCTGGCAATGTGGTGTGTGACACATCATCAGACACATCCTTTTTTATTTATGATGGAGGGACTCTGAAAGTCATAAAGCCTATTTTTATAGGGACATCTGATGGCCCTTACTATTCTTAAAAGGCCAGCAGTCGGCCCTAGCTATTGTTAGAGAGCCATCAGCCAGATATGCTTTGCTGTTCCCATTATTAACAAGTGGGTCTCCTATACTGTTATTACGTATCCAGTGACTGCAAGGGCTGCCAAAAATTTGGATGCAACCCAATACCCCTTTGAAGAGACATAGAGGAGGGTCTCAGTAAAAAAAATGTTCCCATTAGAAAGGAGTGGGACTCCTATAGTGGTAATGCCCATGCTGTGACTGCAAGGGCTGCCAAAATTTGGGAAAAACCCCACTAAGAATTTAAAGACACACGGAGCAGGGCCACAGTAACAAGGTACGACATGTTCCCATTAGAAAGGAGAGGGTCTGCTATACAGTCATAGGGTATACAGGGAGTCCAACGGCTAACCAATTTTAGGAAAAACCCCACTAAGAATTTCAAGACACACAGAGCAGGGCCACAGTAACAAGGTACGACATCTTCCCATTAGAAAGGAGAGGGTCTGCTATACAGTTATAGGGTATACAGTGAGTCCAACGGCTGACCAATTTTAGGAAAAACCCCATTAAGAATTTAAAGACACACAGAGCAGGGCCACAGTAACGACAAATTCCCATTAGAAAAGAGAGAGTCTCCCATAGTGTTGGCCTATGCAGTGAATGCGAGGGCTGCCAAAAATTTGGAGGCACTTCAATGCCCCTTGGAAGAGACGTGGAGGAGGGCCTCATAAAAAAAAAAATGTTCCCATTAGAAAGGAGCAGGCCTCCTATACTTGTAATGCACATGCACTAAGAGTATGGGCTGACAAACATTTACCCCTGGGGGGTATACATGAACATACTGTATAAAAAAAATTTTTAACGGGCATCATAAACACCCTTTAAAAAAATTATGTGGGTGTTGCATCATGGACCACGGTCATCATGGTGATATGGTGGTGGAGGATGAGGAGAAGGAGGAGGACAAGAGCAAATAGCCAAAATCAGGAAGCGTATACCCATGTGTGGGTGTGAAAAGGTGCATGGGAATACACCTCCCAAGAAAAGACACTGGATTTGAGTTTCTCACGCTGCTATCATTCGGTGTTGAGAAGCCTGGCCCAATCCAGCCCTTGTTCATTTTTATAAGAGTCAGCCTGTCAGCATTTTCAGTTGACAGGCAGATAATTGATTTTTGGGCCTTCTGTGTAACTGCCAGGTACCACAGACCTAGATGCTGTACCGAAATCTCGCACATCAATCTCCTCATCTCTAGTGTCTAGCAGTGGCTGTCCCTATTGACTACACGTAAACCCTCAGTCATACTGATCATTCTATTATAATGGGAAGTCGGAAAAGATTAGTGTTGGCAGGTGTAACATACCTGGCGGTGTTCTTGCATAGTGGTCCATCTCCCACTGTGCAAGAGCGTGCACTTGATTTCCAGTCCAGACTATCACTTTGGCTTCTTTCCATATGGTCTGCTTTGCTCTGCTCTGTCTGCTTAGGGCGACGCCCGCTAAACTTCCTGCTTCTTGTAGCTGCTGCAGACACACCCCTAATGCGTCATCAGCCTTTTGCTGTCTGTCACCTGGTATTTAACCCAGCTCATCCCTGGAATCCTTGCCTGAGCATCTTGTTCTGTCAGTTGGCTTCTAGTCACTTATGTGCCAGGTCCTGTCTATATTTCCTGCCTTGCGGTATCAGTTCCCGTGTCTGAACTGTGTCCTGTCTGTGCACTCTAGCCAGCTGTCTTTCTGCCTTTCCTGGAGGCTGTATTTCCAGGCCCGTGTGAACACACTCTTAGCCTGTTCGTCCCGCCCTCTGGGGGCCGCATACCCAGACTCGCTCCTGTATCTCGCTTCAGTAACAGTTCCTGTCTGAACTGTCTCCTAACCTGCTTCCTGTTTTTCTCTATGTCCGTACCTTCCCTTTCTCCTGCATTGTCTGAACCAGCACTTGGCTTTACCTTGGCTCGTTCCTGTATTTGTTGCAGTAACAGTTCCTGTCTGAACTGTCTCCTAACCTGTCTCCTGTTTTTCTCTACGCCCATATCTTCCCCTTTTCTGCAGAGTCTGAACTCGTACCTAACTCCTGCTCGTTGTCACTGTACTTCCGTTTGTGAGTTTGTGGTCCACTCGCTACTTCACTGCAAGTACCCTGTGGGTATGTGGTTCTGCCTTTCCCTTCCTGTCTGTTCCGTGTGAACAGAGCCCTGCTCCCTCTGCCCTGCCTTGCGCGCCGCTCCAGCGGTTTCTGCCTGCTCTGCCTTGTTAACCGCTCCGCCGGTTCTTGCCTGCTCTGCCTTGCTCACCACTCCGGCGGTACTTGCCTGCTCTGACCCTTTGCTCACTGCTCCGGCAGTCTCGCTCTGCTCTGACCCTTTGCTCACTTCTCCGGCAGTCTTGCTCTGCTCTGACCCTTTGCTCGCTGCTCTGGCAGTCTCGCTCTGCTCTGACCATTTGCTCGCTGCTCCGGCAGTCTCGCTCTGCTCTGACCATTTGCTCACCGCTCCAGGCGGCCTCGTCTTGCTCTGCTCTTGCTCGCCGCTCCGGGCGGCCTCACTCTGCTGTGTTTGTCCACCGCATCTGCGGTTCTGTTCCTGAGTCCCAGTCTATACTGGGTCCTATCCACTCTGTGCTCCAACCTGTCGTACCTGCCAGTACCTCCCTGCCTGCATACCAGTCGTGCTTACCAACATCCACCTGCCTGCATACCGGCCGTACCTGCCAGTACCTCCCTGTTTGCATACCAGTCGTGCTTGCCAGCATCCACCCGTCTGCATACCTGCCGTGTCTGCCTGTACCCACCAGTCTGTGTGCCAGCCTAACCTGCCTGTTCCTGTATTCCCTGGTGTGGGTCAACAGCCGTGTCCAGGGTCTGACCTGGAGTAGCACCTGGTCCCTCTGCCCTGTCCCTCCTTGGTGCACTGGCGTCGTATGCCATCGTGCGACCTTGGTCGGATCGGGTGGATACTTAGTTACGCCCCTCCAGGCATTCACTCTCCGGTACGGTCCAGTGGAATCACTACATATACACGCACACGCCAGTCAGTTCGGGCACGTGCATTACAGCAGGACAAGTGTCTTGTCAATAGCCAACTCATGTCTATGGCCACCTTAGCATCCGGAAAGCCATTCTCCAACCTACCATAAAAATGGAGGATAGGTAAAGGCTGTTAGAGCCTCAGCTAAACCTCACATAAAAGAAGTCATGTAACAGTTATTTTAAAATAATAATGTAAATAAAACACAAGTCCGGATAAATGTCATTTTCCAAAACTTTATATAGCATTGACTTATTAATTTAAATCATTAAAGTATAAACTCTATATTAAATGTAAAAATAGCTGCAGGGGCAACAGTTTTTCTTCTGAAACTCCTTTGTGGTCAAGTTGTTCTGCTGTCAAAGGCCCTGCTTGTTCTTGGTCTTCCCCATCGTGCAAATTCTGAAGACCAGGATTGCTCCTCGGGGTCAGGCTTTTGTTGACCAGTCATGAGGTCAGAATGCCATGGAGATATATAGCCTTCAGTTTAGGAAAGCAAGAGGGGAATAAGATGAATGTGATGTACTGACAAGACAGAGCTAAAAAAACAATATGTATGAAATAATATGTGACGTTGCAAGTTGCACAAAAACTGGGCCACAATGACCAAAGTGCAGTAGCATTAAAGAGCTTACAAAATGCATGTTTTAAAGAGAAACTGTCATTTGCCATTAATATGATTTTTTTTTCCAAAACAACTTCAGGGAAACAAAATCATTTAGACCAGGTAAAATATTTCCATATTTATGGCAAGTGACAGATCCTCTTTAAAGAAGAACTCCCGACAAACATATTATCTTGTAAACCTTTCTAGATACAGGGAAGGAAATAATTATTTGATCAATTGCTGTTTTTGTAAGTTTGCCCACTGACAAAGACATGAACAGTCTATAATTTTAAGGGTAGGTTAATTTTAACATTGAGAGATAGAATATCCCCCCAAAAAATCAAGAAAATCACATTGTATAAATTAGATACATTTATTTGCATTTTGCAGTGAGAAATAAGTATTTGATCCCCTACAAACCATTATGAGTTCTGGCTCCTACAGACTAGTTAGACGATCCTAATCAACTCGTTACCTGCATTAAAGACAGCTGTCTTACATAGTCACATGTATAAAAGACTCCTGTCCACAGACTCAATTAATCCGTCAGACTCTAACCTCTACAACATGGGCAAGACCAAAGAGCTTTCTAAGGATGTCAGGGACAAGATCATAGACCTGCACAAAGCTGGAATGGGCTAAAAAAACATAAGTAAGATGCTGGGTAAGGAGAAGACAGCTGTTGGTGCAATAGTAAGAAAATGGAAGAAGTACAAAATGACTTCGATCTGGGGCACCATGCAAAATCTCACCTCATGGGGTAGCCTTGATCATGAGGAAGGTGAGAGATCAGCATAAAACTACAGAGGGGGAACTTGTTAATGATCTCAAGGTAGCTGGGACCACAGTCACCAAGAAAACCATTGGTCGGGCGAGTACAGAGCATCTTTAGCGTGCTCGGTGATATGTTTGAATGACTCCCATGTGCATGATTTGCGACTGTTTGACAGCTTTAATACATGTGAAGAATGCTTGTTTCTTAAGCATTCTTCACATGTATTAAAACTGTCAAACAAGCACGCTGAAGATACTTGGTACTCGCCCGAGCATACTCGTCAA
The DNA here is from genome assembly GCF_046119375.1 of Phyllobates terribilis. Taxonomy (NCBI): domain Eukaryota; kingdom Metazoa; phylum Chordata; class Amphibia; order Anura; family Dendrobatidae; genus Phyllobates; species Phyllobates terribilis. Next base: position 4,459,949 of record NW_027362870.1, on the reverse strand, counting down.
AAGGGTTAACTGAACATACTCGCTCATCACAAGTGCAGGCCCATCTGAAGTTTGCCAATGAACAACTGGATGATTCTGTGAGTTATTGGGAGAAGGTGCTGTGGTCAGATGAGACAAAAATTGAGCTCTTTGGCATTAACTCAACTCGCTGTGTTTGGAGGAAGAGAAATGCTGCCTATGACCCAAAGAACACCATCCCCACTGTCAAGCATGGAGGTGGAAACATTATGTTTTGGGGGGTGTTTCTTTGCTAAGGGCACAGGACTACTTCACCGCATCAATGGGAGAATGGATGGAGCCATGTACCATAAAATCCTGAGTGACAACCTCCTTCCCTCCACCAGGACATTAAAAATGGGTCAGGGCAGGGTCTTCCAGCAAGACAATGACCCAAAACATACAGCCAAGGCAACAAAGGAGTGGAGGGAGTTGAAACTCCGAGTTGCCAATCGACAGCCTCAAAATCTGAATGATTTAGAGATGATCTGCAAAGAGGAGTGGACCAAAATTCCTCCTGACATGTGCGCAACCCTCATCATCAACTACAAAAATAGTCTGACTGCTGTGCTTGCCAACAAAGGTTTTGCCACCAAGTATTAAGTGTTGTTTTCCAGAGGAATCAAATACTTATTTCTCACAGCAAAATGCAAATAAATTTATCTAATATATACAATGTGATTTTTTGGGGGGATATTCTATCTCTCAATGTTAAAATTAACCTAACCTTAAAATTATAGACTGTTCATGTCTTTGTCAGTGGGCAAACGTACAAAAACAGCAAGGGATCAAATAATTTCTTCCTTCACTGTATGTATGCTATGTAGTATTATCGTGTTACAATACTTACTGATCACCTTCTACCCCAGTTTTCAGTGCCGCCTAGGTTCATTAAAAGCTGTTAGAATTTTTTTTCACACCGCCAAATCTTTGTTCAATTAGTCCATAACCCCGATCTTATGAAACCTTTTCTTCATCCCAATTGAGCTTAATGGCATATGGCTGAAAGAGATCTTCCCCATCAGAATCACCCTACATGTAAACTTCAGGGAATCCAACAATGGCTAAAAATTTCTCACCATCACATCACACCGCATTCACCTTTCCATCTTCCAGTAATCAACTTGACAGCCGGCAGCCTACACTGCCCTTTTAGCGAGTCCACTTCTATTCCTATATAGGACAGTCTTGAAAATGGAATTCCATTAATAATTTCTCCTCTGCTTCCTCACTACCTGTCTAAGTCTGTCTTCCCTGCCAAGACTTAGGTTAAAAAAAAAACAAAAAACATCCACGTACTCTCCTTCCCTGATGCTCTTACTACAAATGTATAAGTGGATGACAATGAACACACCCTGCGCTGTGACTAGTATCTCACTGTTCTGAGCTTTCAGCCATGTAGTGATCACCTCTTTCTTATAACACTTCTCAGCTTTCAAACACTTTATTAACATGTTAAACATATTTCCTTCCTTACTGCATGCATCTTCATCTGACAATACAGCCCAATCCAATGAATTAGAATAAGACTTACTTGGCTACTGCGGTGCTGCTTGGATTGTGTCCTTGCTGTGACTTGCTCTTGTTTGGCCACTGTTTGCTGCGTGAGACCTCCATGTCCCGGCCACCTCTTATCGTCTACTGTCCACATCTTGTTGCACCTTGTCACTGCTTTGATCTCTGCAACAACAGACACTATGCGAGTATGCGTTCACATGTGATTTCACTGAGGATGCAACAAATTCCTGCCCACGCCAATTACTCCCTGTACGTGGCCTGTGCTGTGACTACTCACCTAATCCTGGATGCTGTCCATGCTTCCCAACCTAAATTTGTCCTGGCCTCTGTTCCTCACATCTCCTAGTTCTGAGTCCATGATCTGCTCCTGCTATATACTGGTTATGTCCAAGGCCTATATCTAGTTATAGCTTGTGGTCATGAACCTGATCCCGGATGTGTCCCTGGTGCCATGATCCTGGATGCAGCTCTTTGCTGTGTCCTAGTTATCCGTCACTCTGCTTACAGCTCCACATCTGGTACTTAAAGGGGTTTTCCAATGAACAAAAGTTCATTTTAATCAATACATCTTGGAATAATAATAATTTCCACAATTGGATGTGTTTAAATAAAATGTTCCTGTGCTAAGATAATCTTATAATGTGCCCCTGCTGTGTACTGTGTAATGACCCAACTTCTGTGTGCCACTGAAGCACATGGCCCGAACAGATGCCACATAAGCACATGGTCTGATGTCCACATGCTGCTGAAACATGCGGCCCGGCGTCTCTTTGCCACCAAAACACACGGCCTGGCATCTGCGTGCCACCAGAGCACACGGCTCAACTTCCACGAGCCAACAAAGTACGTAGCCTGGTTTCCGCTTGTCACCGAAGCATATGACCCAGCATCCGTATGCCACTGAAGTATACGGCCACGTAATCAAATGTCACTGAAACGCACGGCCCCGTGTCCATGTGCCACCAAAGTACACGGACCAACATCCACGTGCCACCGAAGCACATTGACCGACATCTGCCTGACACCGAAGCACATGGCTAAATGTTTGCAGCACAGGTAGAGAATATAATGCCATGCTATGGGTCATCTATGTACGTATATAAGAATATGACAAGCTATCAAAGTATGAAACTACAACCAAACTGTAGATAATAATACAACCACTAACATACAGCATGTTATCTGAAAATGAATTACTGGAGAGTTTACCCTCCAGGTCACGCTCATTGGCAATTGGTCTGCCTCTGTTTTTTTTTCCCACCAAAGCACAAGGCCTGACATCCGGGTACAAACGAAGCACACTGCCCAAAGTCCATGTGCTATCGAAGCACAAAGTCCGACGTCCGCGGGCCACCGAAGCACAAAGAACAGCGTCCACGTGTCACAGAAGCACAAGGTCCTCGAGTTTGAGTCCCACTGAAGCACAGGGCTCGGCATCCGGGTGCCACCAAAGCACACGGCCCCACGTTCGGGTGCCACCGAAGCTCACAATCCCGTGTACGGGTGCCACCGAAGAACACGGCCCGGCATCCGGTTGCCACCAAGGCGCACGGCCCGGCGTACATGTGCCATTGAAGCACAAGATACCGCGTTCGGCTGCCACCGAAACACACGGTCCCGCTTACAGGTGCCATTGAAGCACATATCCCGGCACCTGGGTGTCACCGAAGCACACGGCCTGCGTATGGGTGCCATTGAAGCACATGGCCTGCCTGTATGGGTGTCACCGAAGCACACAGACCCGTGTCTGGGTGCCACCGAAGCATACACACCCGCATCAGGGTGCCACCGACGCATACGGCCTACCTGTACGGGTGCAACCGAAGCACATGGCCCCACATGCGAGTGCCACCGAAGCACACAGACCCGTGTCTGGTTGCCACCGAAGCACACAGACCCACATCCTTGTACCACTGAAGCACATGGCCCCGCTTCTCGGTGCTACTGAAGCACTAAGATCGGCGTCTGGGTACCATCGAAGCACACGGCTCCATGTACGAGTGACCCTGAAGCACAAGGTCTCGTGTCTGGGTGGCACCGAAGCACTCTGCCCCGCGTCCGGATTCCACCGAAGCACATGGCCCTTTGTCTAGGTGCCACATAAGCACACAGATCTGCATTCAGGTGCAACTGAAGCACACAAGCTCTGCACTGATGTTGAACCAATTCCATAGCTGAATCCTATGTAGGAAGTGATACAGGGACTTGCTGGACTTTCTTCGGAGTCCTGAAGTCTTCACAACAAATTAACCTCCCCCTATGAAGTTATTATTTGTTATAGTGCCTTTTATTACATGGAGCGTTACATGTGAAAAGGGATATACATAGCAAAAAACAAGTACAATAATCTTGAACAAAAACGAATCACCGACTGGTACAGGAGGAGCGAGGACCCTGCCCGCGAGGGCTTACAGTCTACAATGAATGGGTGAGGATACAGTAGGTGAGGGTAGAGCTGGTCGTGCAGTGGTATGATGGAGCGGTGGTTACTGCAGATTGTAGGCTTGTCAGAAGAGGTGGATCTTCAGCTTCCTTTTGAAGGTTTCCACGGTTGGCAACAGTCTGATATATTGGGGTAGAGAGTTCTAGAGTAGGGGGATGCATGGGAGAAATCTTGCGTGCGATTGTGGGAAGAGGAGATAAGAGGGGAGTAGAGAAGGAGATCTTGTGAGGATTGGAGGTTGCGTGCAGGTAAGTACCAGGACACTAAGTCACAGTTATATGGAGGAGACAGGTTGTGGATGGCTTGGTATGTCATGGTTAGGGTTTTCAACTGGAGTCTCTGGATAATGGGGAGCCAGCGAAGGGATTGACAGAGGGGAGAGGCCAGGGAATAGCGGGGGGGGACAGGTGGATTAGTCGGGCAGCAGAGTACAGTTATCTGACAGGAGAAAACAAACTCCTTTGCCATGCTTGCCGATGGGGCGAGGGGTGTGGGAAAGGTGGAATCCAACGTATGAAAGTGCAGCTGGAGAGGCCATGTCAGAGGGGGTGAGTCAGGTACCATTGATGCCAAGGAAGGAAAGTTTGTTAATAATGAAAAGGTCATGGATGTAGGAAAGTTTGTTGCAGACGGAGAGAGCGTTCCATAGAGCTCCTGTTAGTGGGATTGGGGAAGCGGGGGACCCCATAGGTCATGTTTTCAGAATCTCCTTAGTATTGCACAGGTGAGAAAATTCCTGATGCCTTGATGATACTTCAATCACCTGTGTAATACTAAGGAGATCCTGAAAATATGACTTGTGGGGTCTGTGAGGATGGGGTTTGGGAAACACTGCGTTATACCTTTTGTGTATCTGTTGTATGGTGGCAGAAGGTGCCAAGCCCCCCCTGCTTTGGGCAGAGGGGGGGTATGTAAGATTGCTGCTGGACAGGTCGTGGACGGGAGGTATGTGTCCCCGAAGTGCCAAGCTTTGGTGATGTAGGACATGGAGAAGCAGGCTCCAGCACACATAGTGTAGGGAGTTAGTGGGCCCGGATTAAAAGGCCGAGTTTTACGAGCAGCTGAAAGAGCTGTTATGTTTTGTTTTCCTGGTTGGTTTATGGACATTTAATAAACCACCAGTTTGTTTTGGAACCTGCGGACTGCATTCCTGTGTGAACCTGCACCTACCCAAGAGCTGATCCGTCACAACACGTACAGTACAGACCAAAAGTTTGAACACACCTTCTCATATAAAGATTTTTCTGTATTTTCATGACTTTGAAAATTGTACATTCACACTGAAGTCATCAAAACTATGAATTAACACATGTGGAATTATATACTTAACAAAAAAGTGTGAAACAACAGAAAATATGTCTTATATTCTAGGTTCTTCAAAGTAGTCACCTTTTGCTTTGATGACTGCTTTGCACACTCTTGGCATTCTCTTGATGAGCTTCAAGAGGTAGTCACTGGAAATGGTTCTCACTTCACAGGTGTGCCCTGTCAGGTTTAATAAGTGAGATTTCTTGCCTTATAAATGGGGTTGAGACCATCAGTTGTGTTGTGCAGAAGTCAGATGGATACACAGCTGATAGTGCTACTGAATAGACTGTTAGAATTCTTATTACGGGAAGAAAAAAGCAGCTAAGTAAAAAAAAACGAGTAGCCATCATTACTTTAAGAAATGAAGGTGAGTCAGTGCGAAAAATTGTGAAAACTTTGAAAGTGTCCCCAAGTGCAGTTTCAAAAACCATCAAGCGCTACAAAGAAACTGGCTCACCTGAGGACCGTCCCAGGAAAGGAAGACCAAGAGTCACCTCTGCTTCTGAGGATAAATTTATCCTAGTCACCAGCCTCAGTAATCGCAGGTTAACAGCAGCTCAGATTAAATACCAGGTCAATGCCACACAGAGTTCTAGCAGCAGACACATCTCTACAACAACTGTTAAGAGGAGACTTTGTGCAGCAGGCATTCATGGTAAAATAGCTGCTAGGAAACCACTGATAAGGTCAGGCAACAAGAAGAAGAGACTTGTTTGGGCTAAAGATCACAAGGAATGGACATTAGACCAGGGGAAATCTGTGCTTTGGTCTGATGAGTCAACATTTGAGATCTTTGGTTCCAACCACCTTGTCTTTGTGCGCAGAAAAGATGAACGGATGGACTCTATATGCCTGATTCCCACCGTGAAGCATGGAGGAGGAGGTGTGATGGTGTGGGGTGCTTTTCTGGTGACACTTTTGGGAATTTATTCAAAATTGAAGGCATACTGAACCAGCATGGCTACCACCGCATCTTGCAGCGGCAAGCTATTCCATCCGGTTTGCGTTTAGTTGGACCATCATTTATTTTTCAACAGGACAATGACCCCAAACACACCTCCAGGCTGTGTAAGGGCTATTTGACCAAGAAGGAGAGTGATAGGGTGCTACGCCAGATGACCTGGCCTCCACAGTCACCAGACCTGAACCCAATCGAGATGGTTTGTTGTGAGCTGGACCGCAGAGTGAAGGCAAAAGGGCCAACAAGTGCTAAGCATCTCTGGGAACTCCTTCAAGATTGTTGGAAGACCATTTCTGGCGACTACCTCTTGAAGCTCATCAAGAGAATGCCAAGAGTGTGCAAAGCAGTCATCAAAGCAAAAGGTGGCTACTTTGAAGAACCTAGAATATAAGACATATTTTCAGTTGTTTCACACTTTTTTGTTAAGTATATAATTCCACATGTGTTAATTCATAGTTTTGATGCCTTCATTGTGAATGTACAATTTTCATAGTCATGAAAATGCAGAAAAATCTTTAAATGAGAAGGTGTGTCCAAACTTTTGGTCTGTACTGTATATGATGCACCGCAGACTAAATTCTTAATGATCCCATAAATGGTTGATCTAGGGGCAATCTTACAAGCAGCAATGGCCTTGCCTGCAAAGCAATGATGACTGCACATGTTTCCTTGAAGGTAATCAGAAGACAATGATTTGAAGCACCAGCCTGCTCTTGTAATTCAGTAAGCATGACTGTGGAAATGGGGGTTTTGTGGTTAAGTAATTTCCTTGGGAAAAAATTAATATGCATTTTTTTTTTTTTAACAATTCATCTGATCATTCTTCATAACAATCTGCAGTTAATGCAAATTGACACTATAAAAACTGAAGCAGCAAACTTTATGAAAGCCAGAATGTGTTTCAGTCTCCAAACTTGCCGACTGTGTATTATTGTGTTACCTCTTATGTATATTATTGTGTCACCTCTTATCTTGTGTATCGCTTCTCTCTTCAGTTTGTTAGCCTCATGCGGCCAGGCGAGAGCTTGTGGGTACAATCATGCGGCTGGTGATTCTTGATGACTATGCCCGGGCTGCGAATGGGCAGCAAAATACATAAGTAATCGCATCGCCCAGTTCAATCCTGGACCTGACAATTACTTCACTCTTGGGCTACCCACAGGTAATGTGCCTTTTATCTATCTTTATCCAGTTTTCCACGAGTTGGTTCAAGCATTTTAGTTGTGGATTGAACTATTTTTGCACATGTGAATTATGAGAAGTCCTCACGAGTAAGTCAGATGTGCACGGCAAAGCTTCATAGAGGAGGGAGACTCCAAGTTCACTGCTGAACATCTGCTCTATCCATGTTTCGTTGCGATCTACCAGTGTCTCCGTAAGATTTGGCCATTCTCTACTGTTATATGCAAGAGTGTGCCAATTTTCCAAAGGAACAAGGAGATTGAGTAGCTCAACAGCCTCTTGCCACTGATCGGCAAACAAATTTGGAGAAAATAATTGGACAAAGCCTGAAGGACGCTGTAATGCAGGGCTGTGTTCTGGGGGATCGATGAAGACATAAGAAGCATGATCTGTGCTGAACAGTATGGATGGTAATCCAAAGCCTCCATAACCAAGCTTGGCGTGGAAGGCACTCGGGAAATAGGAGTGTGAGTTGGGGGTCTCCCAGTGGTAATACAGTTGGAATCACTGCCTTATTAATACAACGGGGAACTGTTTTTATTTCAATTAACAATTTAAAGGGCTTGTCCGAAACCAACACTGATTTAATCCTAAATCTCTATTTAATTTAATAATCTACCGTATTTTTCGGACTATAAGACGCACTTTTTTCTTCCAAAATTTTGGAGGAAAATGGGGGGTGCGTCTTATAGTCCGAATGTTGGGGGGGTGGGTATATATATATATATGTGTGTGTGTGTGTGGGTAGCGGGGCACAGGAGGCAGCGGCCGCCCGCTGCAGCCTACACTGTCCCCGCTGCTAAATAAAATGAATATTCACTGCGCTGCGACTCCTGCTGCTGCCGGAATCGCCTGTGCCCGCTGTTTAAGGGCATGAATATTCAACCTCTCTCCACGCCCATGGGCGTGGGGAGGGGGTGAATATTCATGCCCTTTAATAAGCGGGCACACGCTATAGCCCGGCAGCAGCAGGAGCCGCAGCGCGGCTAAGCTGTGTGCCGGCTATGAAGGAGAGTGAAGTCACTGCTCCCCGCGCACACAGACCCGGCATGGGAAGCAGTGACTTCCAGCAGCTGATCTCTCCATGTGAGCCGCGCATGGCAGTGACGTCATGCGCGGCTCACATGGAGAGATCAGTGCGGGCAGACAGGATGCAGCGCTGGAGGAGAGAGAAGAAAGGTGAGTATGAGTGTTTATTTTTTTTTATGTGCAGCCTGATGGGGATTAGCGGGACCATGCATACCAGGGTAAGGATGAGGGGGCCATATGTGGCACCCCAGGGGTCTGGTTTCCACAGTAACAGCAATGTTATGTCTGAGAGCAGGTGGGAGGTCTCTTGGTCAGGGATCCTGTGCATGCCACACCTCCTGCCCAGTCCTGGGAGGGGAAGAACTTCCCCTATATAAACCTAGGGCTGAGGCAGGGTTAGAGAGTAGAGAAGAAGTAGAGACAGAGAAGAGAAGCAGCATAGGAAGAAACAACAGGAGCTCTGTGGGAGCAGTGCTATAAGGAGTCAGGGGCTGGCAGCTGCAGAGCTCGCCCTGACTGAGAAGCTATCACCGGACCTGGAGTCCGAGGCTGTGGGGACTAATCTTTACCCAGCAGCAGAAACCGCCCGGCAGGGGATTTCAGGTCCTCTGGCCAAGAAACCCGAAGGCACGGTCACACGCGTGGGACCAGCACCGCCGTCGTGGAGCGGACGCCACTAGAAGGCCCCGAGTCACCGGCCATACGGTTGAGCACCGCACGGTACACTCAGGGACGTGGGCTACTTATACCCGCCTCTAGCAAGGTAGCCAGAAGAGTACAGTCAGTTTGGGAGGCCTACAACTCCGCCTGGCCAGGGGAGATCCCATTTGCTCAAGGACTGACCAGGCCCCGATCGCTAGCCAGTACTCCGGGAAGGTCTATCTTTATCACCAGTGAAGACCCTGAATTACACCGCATCGTCTTTGAGTGATTCCTGCTACCCCCATCATCCACGTCGGCTGCCCTGAGGCCATACCCCTCCCGTTGGGGGTGATACTATCACGCTGCACAATCCTACCACCGGCCTCAGCGGTCTGCCCTGCAGCGGCAGCTCTTTCGCTGCATTCAACGGGTGGCGTAGTCGTCCAACATCTACCGCTAATACAGCGCCACTTAGTCTGACTCCCTGGGCACGGACCGGGTCACCGCCACGAGACTACAACCCTCAAGAGATCCGGCTCCGGGTAAGCTCCCGCGTGCGCAACGCTGCGCGACACAGGCCCAGGGGTGCGTCAACTTTTGGCGTAGTCGGCAGGATCTCGTGCCCGCAACCACCGGGTACTGCGTGCCTGAAAAAGACTGTTCAAACTTACCAGTGGTGAAGATTCCCGCCATCCGGCGCCATCTTCTGTCTTCTTCCCGCCATCCGCGAAGTTTTCCCGCCATCCGGCGCCATCTTCTGCCTTCTTCCCGCCATCCGTGGAGTTTTCCCGCCGTTGGACGCCATCTTGAAGACGCCGCGCGGGAAGAAGAGGGGCGTGGACTCCGAAAGCGCGCGAGAACTGAAGCCCCGCCTCACGTCCGGACGTTGCGTAAGGTCCTGGAAGGAGCCCAGCAGACGCCGACGTCACAGGAGCGCGACGGAAGGTCCTCAACCCTGACGATCCACTGCGGAGCCGCGGCCTACGGAAGAGGATCATCGCAAGGTAGGCCACGGTCCACTAGGGGGGAGAAGGATGTCGGATACGGAGGAGAGCTTCACCGCTTCAACCCCCGCCAGCGCCACCGCTGTTGCGGTCATGCCTTTCACCATGCCCTATATCCCGGGGGCAGCCTGGCTACCCCAGTACTCAGGGGAGTCACATACCCTGCATGACTTTAGAGAAAAGCTGGATAGCCTCTTCCAGGTGTATCCCCTCACAGAGGAGCAAAAAGCGAGCATCCTGGTGGCCCAATTAACCGGGGCAGCCCAAAGGGAGGTAAAGTCCTGGCCACCTGGGAGGAGGACTGTCGCAGAGATACTAACCCGGCTGAGGGACACCTTTGATACCCGCACCTCAGCCGAGATCAAGCTTAGATTCTACGGGTGCAAACAGCGGGCACATGAGAGTATAAGGGACTATGCCCTGAACCTACAAGAGGCCCTGAGAGCCATTAAGCAGACCGACCCTGACGGCGTGGGAGACGAGGACAGGCTGTTGACTGAACAATTTATAGAGGGTTTATATTGCAATGCCCACCGAACCCAGTTGCGGGCAATGGCCTTACAGGACCCTCATCTGGGATTTGCACAGTTCAAGGACAGAGCCATCCGGGTGCTCCGAGAACCGGCACCAGGTGGCGTTGTGACCCACAGACGCCCCACTACCACTTACCACCAGGAGGCGGCACCCTTGTCGGCAGGGCCTGTGGGAGCTGATGCGCAGGCTTTGAACAATGACCCGGCTCCAGACCTGCACCATCAGGTCCAAGAGCTAGCTAAAAGCGTTGCCGCGCTAACCCGAACTGTGCAGTCTTTACAGGTTTCCACTCCAGGGAAGATCCAGCTGGCATCCGGACCGGAGGACATCCCGTGGCGTCGACCAAGGAGGACCCCACCGGCCAGAGGAAGACCCAGCGACCGATACAACGAGGACGGACAACCCATCTGCCGCCGCTGCAATCAACCCGGACATATGGCAAGGTACTGTCCTTTAAACTGGCACAACCTAGGGTAGAGGGCCAAACCCCAGGAAAAAGATCATCAGGCCCATCGAACTGGTGCGACAAATATGTGGGAGGATGTCCAGTCTTGCCCGTGGTACTGGATGGCATCCCCATGAGTGCCCTACTGGACACCGGGTCACAGGTTACCACTATCCCGTACGTGCTCTTCAAGCAGTACTGGAATGACTCGGATATCACCCGCTACCCTGACGACGACTTGAGTATCATCGCCAGCAATGGTCAGCCCGTGCCACAGATTGGATTTAAAGAGGTGACCATTAAAATCGGTAGAGTCGAACTGGCAGCACAGGGACTGATCATTGTAGACATTGACAAACACGAGAGTCACCCAAAGATAACTCTAGGAACTAATGTAATTGAAAATTGTCTTGCAGAGGTGATTTTCCTTTTACAACAGGTTGCCAAGAACGCCAGCTCCGGCCAGCAGCGAGTGCTCCAGAAAGAGATCCGGGCACTGATGCGACGGCAACAGGTGGAACTCTCCGGTGGTGAGATTGGTAGCGTAAGAATGTGTGACCCATTCCCTATTGCCATGCCCCCAAAAAGTGAAATGATGATTTGGTGCCGGGCAGCTATTGGTCTGAGAGGTAGAGATTACCAGGCAATGGTAGAACCAGTTTACTCAGACAGTAGGCCCACCATTTTGACAGCACGGGGGGTGGTCAATGTACGCCATGGGAGGGTGCCCGTTCGCATAATAAATATCGGGAAGAGGGAAGTGTACCTGCCCCGGTATGCCACGCTAGCCAAATTGTATACCATCAATCAAAATTCCATACAGTCCGTAGAACCCTTGCCTCCATCTTCCCCGGAGGAAGGTAACGGCTCTAAGAAAACAATGGAGGACTGGTGTCAGCAACTACATTTGGGTACTGACTCCACTCCCTCACACCAGAAACAGGGAGTCTATCGGGTGGTTCAAGAGTACGAGAGAGTGTTTAGTAAACACCCGTTAGACTTTGGGCGAGTCAAGGGGGTAGAACACCACATTCCCACGGGAGACCATCTTCCTATAAAAGAGAGGTATCGACCCGTACCCCCTGCACACTACCAACACGCCAAGGGGATGCTTAGGGACATGAAGGAGGCTGGGGTGATCAGGGATAGCTGTAGCCCCTGGGCAGCTCCACTAGTCTTAGTCAAAAAGAAAGACAACACCATGAGGATGTGTGTAGATTACCGGAAAATTAACCGTATCACACACAAGGATGCGTACCCCTTACCAAGGATAGAGGAGTCTTTGGCTGCTTTAAGATCTGCTAACTTCTTCTCTACCTTGGATCTCACTAGCGGGTACTGGCAGGTTCCTGTAGCAGAGGCGGACCGGGAGAAGACCGCATTCACCACCCCGATGGGACTTAGCGAGTTTACCTGTATGCCGTTCGGACTCTGCAACGCACCGGGAACCTTCCAACGATTAATGGAGTGCTGTCTGGGCCACAGAAACTTCGAGACGGTCCTGTTGTACCTGGACGATGTCATCGTATATTCCAAGACTTATGAGGACCACCTGAAACACCTGGCGGAAGTGTTCGAAGCTCTGGCAAGCTACGGCTTAAAGGTAAAACCCTCCAAGTGTCACCTCTTGAAACCAAAGGTGCAGTACCTGGGACACGTGGTGAGCGCTGACGGAGTGGCTCCCGACCCTGATAAGATCACCGCAATTAAGGAATGGCCAAGTCCCTCCAGTGTAAAGGAAGTGCGGCAGTTCCTCGGGTTGGTAGGCTATTACCGCAGATTCATCCCCGGTTTCACCAAAAAGGCAGCTCCTATGCAGGACCTCCTGATAGGCCAGTCCCGGAAGGCCAAGAACCAGAAGCCGCCCTTCAAATGGAGAAGTTAGAAGAAGAGTCCTTCCGCCAGCTGAAGATGGCCCTCACGGGGGATGAAATCCTGGCGTACCCTGATTACAGCCAGCCCTTTATCCTCTACACCGACGCAAGTAACATCGGGCTAGGAGCCGTACTGTCCCAGATCCAGCAGGGGAAAGAACGAGTAATCGCTTACGCTAGCCGAAAACTGCGATCCACCGAAAGAAACCCTGAGAATTACAGCTCATTTAAGCTAGAGTTCCTGGCAGTGGTGTGGGCAGTCACCGAACGCTTTAAGCACTACCTCGCTTCTTCCCGGTTCACCGTGTACACGGATAACAACCCGTTGACACACCTGGACACGGCAAGACTCGGTGCCCTAGAGCAGAGATGGATGGCCCGTCTGTCCAACTACGAGTTCACAATCAAATACCGGGCAGGACGCTCCAATACCAACGCGGACGCCCTGTCCAGGATGCCAAACCTACCGGACGTAGGAGAAGATCCAGAGGGACTGGAAGAAGTCGAACTCCCCGCGTTCCACCGTCATGGGACTATCCAGTATTCCCATCGGGTAAGGAGTAAGCAAGCCGCTACATTTAACCCCTTGCCTCACTACAACTGGGAGGAAACGCAAGACAGTGACCCTGCCGTCCGGCTGGTGAAGGAGATGCTGACTCGGCCAGAGGCTCGCCTTGACCCAGACGCTCCGGAGGAAGCCAAGCAACTGTGGGCTGAGAAGAGTCGACTGTTCCTTTACAAGGGGAAGTTGTGCCGCAGAATGGTTAACTCCCGGACGCATGAACTAATCTGGCAAGTAGTGGTGCCACGGAGAGACGCAGCCATGGTGATGGAAGCATACCACGACGGGGCTGGACACTTCGGATGGAAGAAGCTGGAGTTCCTGCTGCGTGGGCGGTTCCACTGGGTAGGCATGAGGGGAACCATCGAGAGGTGGTGCAGAGACTGTGGCCCGTGCAACCTAAGAAGGAAGGACCGTGCCAGCCAGAAGACTCCCCTGCAGTCCATCGTCACCCGGCAGCCGTTGGAACTGGTAGCCTTGGATCATGTAAAACTGACCCCAAGCAGAAGTGGCTACGTCTACGCGTTAACCATTGTGGATCATTACTCCCGGTTCTTGGTTGTCGTCCCCGTTAAGGACTTAACGGCTCAAACAGCAGCTAGAGCCTTCCAGCAGCACTTCTGCCGCCCACACGGGTACCCGGACCAAGTGCTGACGGACCAGGGACCTGCCTTTGAAGCGGAGGTCTTTCAGGAATTCTGCAATCTGTATGGCTGCCGGAAGATAAGGACGACACCCTATCATCCGCAAACTAATGGACTTTGTGAGAAAATGAACCAGGTGGTAATGGATCTCCTGAAAACGTTGCCCCTGGAAGAACGCAGTCTGTGGCCTGAGAAGCTGCCCGATCTGGTGGACCTATACAACCACATCCCGGTAGGTTCCACCAACTGTACCCCGGCTTACCTAATGAGGGCGAGACCTGGTAAGTTACCTGTTGACCTGGAAATGGGAGTCCTGACACCCGAGGACACTTCACCAGAGGCAGACTGGGACACAGAGAGGCAGCAGCAGTACCGGAAAGTACAGGAGAGCGTGGAGCGAAGTCTCTGTCAGGCTAGGGAAAGACAAGAGAAAACTTACAACCAGTATGCTTCCGCTGTTCCCCTGGTACCCGGAGAGCAGGTCTTGAAGAGGAAAAGACGGCTCCACAAGTTGGACGACCAGTGGGAGAAGGACCCGTACACCGTACTGCCCTCAAGCCACGAGAACCCAAAAGTCTGTACCATCAGTAAAGACGGAGGGGAGACCATAGCCATTGTATCCCGGGATCACCTGAAGAAGTGTCCTGAACAGCTACGGAACCCTGAAGAGGAACAAGAAGACCATCGACCCGTAGAGGAAAGGGAAGATATGGTTAGTACTGTGCTCGGAGACTTCCCTCGGTCCTGGACTCAAGTCAATGGTGCAGTTGTGGTACCCGTCCTCACGTTCCTCCAACCAGCATCCCAAGTGCCTATGGAGCAACAGGTAGAGCTGGAAGAGCAGCCGGTCCAGGAGGCAGAAGACTCCACACAAGCAGAACAGGAGGATCAACCCTCTGCTTATAGTGAGCCTGCCGTACCCCTAGTGAGCCAAAGAGCCGGTAGACAGCTGCCCAGTTTACCCTTGACAGCTCCTACACCCTGTAGTTCAGGGCTAGACAGTCAGCTCCGTAGGTCCACTAGGGCCACTAGAGGCCAGTTACCCGCACGTTGGAGGATTTGAAGTGTATAAATTGTTTTATTTGTGGTTACCTGTTTTTCTTGTTGCTTGTGTATAATTATGTGTTTCTAGTTATTTATAGGAGTCCTTGGTGGATTTACCGGGAATCCTTGTACATGGTTGGAGCGTAACCTAGGAATGGACTAAAGACTGTTAAGGACTCGGGGCAGGACAGACCCCTACCTGGTTACGTCTCCCTGTTTTGGTGAAATGGACACCTTGCTTTTCTTCAAAAACTGCACCCGGTTGCGGACACGCCGTGACCATCTTTATATGTTTTTCTTATTGTACTATTATTGTTTATACCTTGTTATGTTTAAAAATATGTTTAGTCCCGGAGTACTAAATTTCACTAGGGGGGAATGTGGCACCCCAGGGGTCTGGTTTCCACAGTAACAGCAATGTTATGTCTGAGAGCAGGTGGGAGGTCTCTTGGTCAGGGATCCTGTGCATGCCACACCTCCTGCCCAGTCCTGGGAGGGGAAGAACTTCCCCTATATAAACCTAGGGCTGAGGCAGGGTTAGAGAGTAGAGAAGAAGTAGAGACAGAGAAGAGAAGCAGCATAGGAAGAAACAACAGGAGCTCTGTGGGAGCAGTGCTATAAGGAGTCAGGGGCTGGCAGCTGCAGAGCTCGCCCTGACTGAGAAGCTATCACCGGACCCGGAGTCCGAGGCTGTGGGGACTAATCTTTACCCAGCAGCAGAAACCGCCCGGCAGGGGATTTCAGGTCCTCTGGCCAAGAAACCCGAAGGCACGGTCACACGCGTGGGACCAGCACCGCCGTCGTGGAGCGGACGCCACTAGAAGGCCCCGAGTCACCGGCCATACGGGTGAGCACCACACGGTACACTCAGGGACGTGGGCTACTTATACCCGCCTCTAGCAAGGTAGCCAGAAGAGTACAGTCAGTTTGGGAGGCCTACAACTCCGCCTGGCCAGGGGATATCCCATTTGCTCAAGGACTGACCAGGCCCCGATCGCTAGCCAGTACTCCGGGAGGGTCTATCTTTATCACCAGTAAAGACCCTGAATTACACCGCATCGTCTCTGAGTGATTCCTGCTACCCCCATCATCCACGTCGGCTGCCCTGAGGCCATACCCCTCCCGTTGGGGGTGATACTATCACGCTGCACAATCCTACCACCGGCCTCAGCGGTCTGCCCTGCAGCGGCAGCTCCTTCGCTGCATTCAACGGGTGGCATAGTCGTCCAACATCTACCGCTAATACAGCGCCACTTAGTCTGACTCCCTGGGCACGGACCGGGTCACCGCCACGAGACTACAACCCTCAACAGATCCGGCTCCGGGTAAGCTCCCGCGTGCGCAATGCTGCGCGACACAGGCCCAGGGGTGCGTCACATACATACCAAGGTAAGGATGAGGGGACCATACATACCAGGGTAAGGCTGAGGGGGGCCTTACATAACAGGATAAAGATAAGGGGGCCATACATAACAGGATAGGGATTAGGGGGGGCCATGCATACTAGGATAGGGATTAGGGGTGCCATGCATACTAGGATGGGGATTAGGGGTGCCATGCATACTAGGATAGGGATTAGGGGTGCCATGCATACTAGGATAGGGATTAGGGGTGCCATGCATTCCAGGATGGAGATTAGGGGTGCCATGCATACCAGGACTGGGATGAGGGGTGCCATGCATACCCGGACGGGGATGAGGGGTGCCATGCATACCGGGACGGGGATGAGGGGGGGTGCCATGCATACCGGGACGGGGATGAGGGGGGGTGCCATGCATACCGGGACGGGGATGAGGAGTGCCATGCATACTAGGATGGGGGATGAGGGGTGCCGTGCGTACCGGGATGGGGGATGAGGGGTGCCGTGCGTACCGGGGATGGGTGATGAGGGATGCCGTGCGTACCGTGGATGGGGGATGAGGGGTGCCGTGCGTATCGGGGATGGGGGATGAGGGGTGCCGTGCGTACCGGGGATGGGGGGTGAGGGGTGCCGTGCGTACCGGGGATGGGGGATGAGGGGTGCCGTACTTACCGGGATGGGGGATGAGGGGTGCCGTGCGTACCGGAATGGGGGATTTTGTCAGAATTGGGTATTACTCCTTTACCAGTGTCAGCAGAAGACCCCCCTCC
The DNA here is from genome assembly GCF_046119375.1 of Phyllobates terribilis. NCBI lineage: Eukaryota > Metazoa > Chordata > Amphibia > Anura > Dendrobatidae > Phyllobates > Phyllobates terribilis. Next base: position 4,442,632 of record NW_027362870.1, on the reverse strand, counting down.
CCCTTAAAAGTGCATCATGAACAATTTTTTGCTTAATTTTTTTTTTATTTTCCTCCTCTAAAACCTAGGTGCGTCTTATGGTCCGGTGCGTCTTATAGTCCGAAAAATATGGTAATTGCTTTTCTAATATACTTTAATTAGAAGTTAATCTAAATTTATCTAACTGGGGTGTGTTTGTATGTGTGTATATATTTTGTTTTTTTTTACCAACTTCCTGTTTGATAACATTTAGTTTGAAAATCCCCAGTGCATCCTGGGATATGAAGACGGACGTGATCAGGGAGCAGAGGCTGCGGTCCCTGCTGCTGCCTCTTTCCCCACCCTGAATGAAGCGTCATCAGTGATGCCTGTTTCAGGGGCTGGGCTAGTCCCTGCTACTCTGCGCATGTGTCGGTTGTCAATTCTAACTCTCAGTGGCTCAGCAGGATCTTGTCACTGTGCAATATTCTTTTTAATGCGCAGCGTCAGGGATTCCTCAGAGACGGCACCGTGGAGATCACGCAATATCTCACCCTGCCGTCACTGTGTCACGGATTTCGTCCGGAATCGCGAGCACACGATCCAGATTACTCGACAGTTCAGCAGTTTTTGGGGATTGCGAATCCCAAGAATGCTACCTCCCGGAAGCTAAAATACGATAAATGAGGGGCCCGGTGAAGAAAGCCATAGCAAATTCGGTCATGTCCCTTGGAGGTGCAATGTACCTGTTGGGTACCCTGATATCGTGGGTTCTGTGAGCACAATACCATTCCAGGGTTTTACAGTGGGATCTGCTACATAATGTAGTTTCTCTTAAGGGGCGCTTGGAAGGGAAGATGTCCTTATTAGTGTTGAGCCAACCCCGTAGTGTTTGGGTTCGGTTCGTCGAACACCGGGATGTTCGTGGAACTGTTCGTCGAACACCGTTAAAACCAATGGCAGGCAAACAAAACCACATAGAAACACATAGAAAACACCTTCAAAGGTGTCCAAAAGCTGACAAACTGCTCAGAAGACACTCTCTTTTAAAAAAAAAAAGCCGGCCGGCTATTTAGCAGCGGCATACACCGGTACCCAACAATTTAGACAAGAAGGAATATAGCATCACACATAGATTAGATAGATAGAAACATGTCAGTCACATATATAAGAAGTACAGTGACAGTGTTGGTTACTGTACTTGTCATTTAGTGTTAAAGGATTTATTAAAAAAAAATATTAGTGTTTTCATGCACCGTCTCTTTAAAAAAGCCGGCCGACAATTCAACAGCGGTACCCGACAATTTATAACAGAAAGAATAGAGCATCACACATAGATTAGATAGATAGAAACATGTCAGTCACATATATAAGTACAGTGATAGTGTTGGTTACTGTACTTCAGAGACACTGCAGAGCGCAAGCATGCCTGCGCTCTGCAGTGTCTATGAAGGATGGCATGCTGGATGGCAGCACTCACCTGTGATCCAGCCTGTCACCTCAATGCCATCCCAGCGTGGGAGAATTCTCCTGCTCAAGCGCTGAGCGCTGAGAATTTTCCCACGCTGTCAGTGACGTGCATGAGGTGAGCTGAGTTCTTTGGACATGAGCTCACCTCATGCACGTCACTGACAGCGTGGGAAAATACTCCTGCACTCACCGCATGCGCAGGAGAATTTTCCCACGCTGTCAGTGACGTGCATGAGGTGAGCTGAGTTCATTGGACATGAACTGGGCTCATCTGGATGCCGTCACAGCCAGACACTGAGGAGCGCAAGCATGCCTGCGCTTCTTAGTGTCTGCCGCATGGCAAGCTGGATGGCAGCGTTCTGCTGCGGTCCAGCCTATCATGTGAATGTAGCAGAGCTGAAGCTGTCGTGGGAACCATGGAAAGGTAAGGATGATGTTGCTTTATTATTTTACTTTTATTGCAGGAGATCGTTGGCTTCAGCTGGAATGGGCATGATGGTAAGTATGGTTTCATTTAGAACAATAAAGAATTGTGTGTTTATTTCAATTAAAGGACTTTATTCTGGGTGTTTGTGTCTTTTTGTAACTTTGACTATGGGGTTAGTAATGGGGGTGTCTTATAGACGCCTCTCCATTACTAACCTGGGCTTGATGTCAGCTGGCATTATAAGCTGACATCAACCCCAACCCTATTACCCCACTGCTACCGCTACAGGGCAGTGGGAAGAGCGAGGCTAAGTGCCAGGATTGGCGCATCCTATGGATGCGCCATTTCTGGGGCGGCTGACGTCTCTAGCCTGGGAGGGGGCCAATATTCATGGCACCCTTCCTGGGCTATTAATATCAGCCCCCAGCTGTCTGCCTAGCCTTTGCTAGCTATTAAAATAGGGGGGACCCCACGTCATTTTTTAGGGGGTCCCCCATTTTAATAGCTAGTAAAGGCTAGGTATTCAGCTGGGGGCTGATATTAGTAGCCTGGGAAGCTACATGGGTATTACCCCCTTCCCAGGCTTCAAACATCTGCCCCAGCTGTCTGCTTAACCACCGCTAGTGACTAAAATTATGGGGAACTCCACGCCAATTTTTTTTTTAATAAATCCTTTATTTTGACACTAAATGACAAGTACAGTAATCAACACTGTCACTGTTCTTCATATATATGTGACTGACATGTTTCTATCTATCTAATCTATGTGTGATGCTCTATTCTTTTTGTTATAAATTGTCGGGTACCGCTGCTGAATTGCCGGCCGGCTTTTTTAAAGAGACGGTGCATGAAAACACCAATATTTTTTTTAATAAATCCTTTAACACTAAATGACAAGTACAGTAACCAACACTGTCACTGTACTTCTTATATATGTGACTGACATGTTTCTATCTAATCTATGTGTGATGCTTTATTCTTTCGGTTCTAAATTGTCGGGTACCGGTGTATGCCGCTGCTGAATTGCCGGCTTTTCATGTTTCACTGTGAGCACTGTTCCCATCAATTTGGGCAACCACTGTAATGCCACAACCACCATGGCTGTGGCATTACAGTGAGTGGCAGACAATCCCTGCATGATTGGTGCTCTAAATAGCACCAGACATGCACGCTTTTGGTGCACGAACAGTTATCGAACATAACCTCGAACAGCCGAATTTTTTGCAAATCGTTCGCGTTCTTTGAACGACTCGAACACCGCCCAAAACAGCTCGAATTTGAGATTGGCGAACAGTTCTAGTCGAACACCGCTCATCTCTAGTCCTTATCACCCAGGTCAGTAAAATCTTTATAGAGGTTAGGCTCATCCTGCCACCAATCTCGAGGGGTTCCCTGGGTACTTGGGGTCACTAGCACAATTACCACAGATGCGAGTCCCAGAGGGTGGGGAGCCCAGGGGACCTGGTCAGATATCGAAAAGGGTCTCTCCTCCAATGCAAAAGAACTTCTGGCGGTAGACAAGGCGGTGAATAATTTCTTACCTTTCCTTCAGGGCCAGAATGTAAAGATCCTCTTGGATAATCTAGTTGCGATAGCATATGTGAACCACCAGGGGGACACATGGTCAAGATTGCTGATGAGTGACAGATCATCTCTTCCAGATTACAGAAAGTCACCTCCTTTCCCTGATGGCCCTCCATATAAGGGAAAAAGAAAACACCAGAACAGATTTCCTAAGCTGCTATCCTCTGATGCAAGGGGAATGGGAACTAAATCAAGGAATTTTTACCCAAATAGCCGAAGATGGGGGGGTGGGGGGCCCTCCGGTCAGGTAGATCTGTTTGCCACAAAACTAAATCGGAAGACAAAGATCTTGTGTTCCCTAAATCCCCTAGCTGTGGATGCTCTCCTGATACGTTGGGATTTCAGCCTGGCGTATGCCTCCCCCTGGTTGGCTCTTCTTCTCATAGTCATAAGAAAGATCAGGGAGGACAAGGCCAGGGTTCTGCTGATCGCAGCCTTTTGGCCCAGGAGGCCCTGGTTCTCATGCCTGAGGAGCATGTCCATCTCCGATCCTTGGGTTCTTCCAGAGATTCCGTATTTCCTCAAGCAACTGGCCTCCACTTGACGGTGTGGAACTTGAAAAGACACTGCTAAATCGGAAACGTTTTTCCCAAGGTCTAGTAACCATCCTGATGCACAGCTGAAAACCTGGGGTTGATGGGGGAGGGGAAGGCGCCAATAGGAAAAATCTTGGCGTTTTTACAAAAAGGTCTTGAACTAGGGTTATCCACCAGCACCCTTAAAGTTCAGGTTTCTGCCTTGGGTTCCCTATATAGCTGTGATCTAGCGGGTAACTACTGGGTTTCTCGGTTCATTAAGGCAGCTTTTAGATCTAGACCTATTATTAAAAGCAGCTTGGTTCCCTGGGATTTAAATTTGGTTCTAAAGGCCTTGACTAGCTCGCCGTTTGAGCTAATAGTCAGCAACCCTTAACTCCCTCTCCCTTAAGACCACTTTGTTAATAGCTTTAACCTCAGCCAGGAGCATTAGTGACAACCAGGCCCTGTCTATGGCCTCGCCGTTTACTCAAATTCTGGATGATAGGCAGGATCTAGTCTAAAAATCACTCTCTCTCTCCCTAAGGTAGCCACTCGTTTCCACAGACTTCAGGAAGTCCTCCTACCCTCCTTTTGTCCAAATCCTAGTAACCAGAAAGAGGCGGAGTTACATACGTTAGACGTGAGGAGATGTGTGGTTAGGTACCATTCAGTTACCAAAAGCTATTAAAGATAACTCTTTATTTATATCCTACCAAGGGGCTAGAAAACGGTCTAATGTCACAAAGTCCACCATAGCTAGATGGAATAGGGAGGCCATTTCTCTAGCATATACATCTAGCGGCAAGGAAGTGCCAGGAGGGTTGAAGGCTCAGTCCACCCAGGCTGTGGTGACCTCCTGGGCTGAGAAGACAGGTGTCTTGATTAGAAGACATATGTAAGGCTGCTACCTGGTCCTGTCCCTCTACATTCCATAGACACCCCCATATCTAACCTATATAGTATCGGCTGACCTCACCTTTGGGAGAAGAGTGTTCCAGGCTGTGGTCCTTCAATAGATTACTTCATCCCTGTAATTCTCTCGTGGTGCTGTCATGGTCGACCGATAAAATCTTAAGTTACTTACCGGTACTGGGATTTTTCGGAGACCATGACAGCACCCTTACATTCCCTCCCTTCACGTTTGTGGGAGCACTCCCCTTTTATAAATTATAATCTCACACTCAATAGGTGTCGTGTGGTATGGCAACTTTGTGGTTGTTTGCTGTGTTCATTAACCTGGCGGTCCTCTCAGTTCTCTGTAATCCAAACTGAGGCGGGAGAGAGGCGGCGCCCTTTTAAGCCTGTAGGTTTCCTCTCCTTGGTGGGCGGATCCCCTCTCTCGTGGTGCTGTCATGGTCTCTGAAAAATCCCGTTACCGGTAAGTAACTTATGACTATTCATTTGATGGAGCAATCAAAAAGTTGTACCCCAAAATGGTAAGTATTAAAAATTGAAACATGAGCCAAACAATTTGTTTGCAAAGTTTAGAATTTTTTAAAAGCAGTGAAATGTTTTTGTTTTTTTCTCTTCTGCACCATTTCACTTTATTTGGAGTTCATTACCCTTTTTTCTATATCTTGCACAGTAAAGTGAATGGTGTCATTCAAAAATACTGTAATTTTGTACCACAAAATACACCTCAACCCTGCTGTATTGAATAGTGTCTGTGTTATTCACTATATAATATGTTATTTTTTATGGTATACTCATGTATAGTGACTGGTGATGATCGAGCGTGTTCTATGAAACCCTTCGGCGAGCACGCTGTCTAACAGCCGTGACACTTGCAGGCACGGCGACATTAAAAGAAAGGCCGAGCATGCCAAAATACTCAGCGAGCACCCGAGCGTGCTCGCCAGAGGGGTTGATAGAACACACTCGATCATCACTAATAGTGACCAGATACCTCTAAGGAATCTTTTTTACTGGTGCTTGAAGTGCAAATTTTTGTAGCGCTAATGATTAGCTAGTATGCAACTATGTGAACTGCAATTGCCATTTAATAATTTAAGGGAATCCATCAGATATACCCCTCCCTCCAATTCCCTTTCATGACCATGCAGGATTTGGAAAGCTAAATCCATAGACACCTCTATATCTTTTATCTGTTGCTGCATTTCTGAGTGCTCTGGGTGTAACGGAGCACTTACCGAGCCTCAGCCTTCCAAGTTGCTTCCCTGCCCAGCACCAGCCTCTTTATCTTGAGTTATAGCTTACTTTCTGATTTTCCTTGCTTGGTGCCTGACGTCCCAAAAAACTGTGAGCTATCATTGACACTGAGGCTAAGTTCCCACCACGAGCTTTCAGTGAGCTTTTGATGTTACAGATTTAAAGAAAAAAAAAACAAGTAACCTATTTTACTTAATAGGTGCAGGAATGCTGTAGAAAATCTGCAACATCGAAAACTCGTCAAAAGCGATGGGAACGTAGCCTAAAGAGAACGGATGCTTGCTGTGGGAGATAATCTCAGGAGACAGAGACTTAACTCCTCATTTACATGTGAACCAAAATTCTAATTACTTAGGAGTGCAGCAACAGGTAGAAGATGTAAAAGTGTCCATTGGTTTAGATTTACATTTCAAAGGCCTGCATGCCCACATCTGAGGTCAAACAGATTTCCTTTTAAAATTAGTGTATTGCTTTGAACTGGAGCTATTGCTCAATCAGTAGCGCCACACACAGTCACAAGGTAGCCCTAGCCTAATGGAGCACCATAGACACTAGCACTGGGAACTTTCCCTCCGTACACGCAAAACATACACAAAAAAAATCAATTTGGCACGTTATTAATTATTTATGTAGATTTATAGAATGAAATGTTGGATCTCGTACGAGCTCGATCCTTGTTTTTCACAGAACTCATATCTATTATAGTCTAGGGCTGTTCACATATTTCTGCGAATCGCGTATTTTTCACCGAAACACGTTGACCTGTCGGATTTTGATCCAAATCAAAGTTTAGAACTTCTCGGATGTAAAACAAAGCTGATGAAAATCGGTCTTTTTTTTTTTTTTACCTACAAGAGAAATCACTGTGGTCTGAATGAGGCCTTACTCTATTATTTATTTTTTAAGCAGCGTTCATTCCAGGCTGCTGTACACATGAAGAGGGTTTACACACATAAAATACATATATAAAACACAGAAACAAGCTAACCTTGACAGACTAGTATGGAGGGGGACACTGCCACCACGAGCTAACAGTGTGGATTCTGGGGTCTCGCTCCTTCCCTCAGGGTGTATTCCAAAAGCCGCCTCCAATAAGCAAGTTCTGGACAAGCTGCAGGTGGAGAGGGAGCCCGGATTACGGTGAAGGCTCAGACTGCGTCTCTGGTTTACACTTACGAGGGAAAGAAGTATCTCCTGAACCTGATCCACACTCCGGTGAGTGTGACGTTTCTTCTTGATTTGTTTCTCTGTGCTCTTGTTGCAGATGTTCAGATACTGAATGAGTTATACAAAATGCAGCAGCTGCAATAATAATAATAATAATTTATTATTTTACAGGGTGGGCCATTTATATGGATACACCTAAATTAAATGGGAATGGTTGGTGATATCATCTTCCTGTTTGTGGCACATTGGTATATGGGAGGGGGAAAACTTTTCCAGATGGGTGGTGACCATGGCGGCCATTTTGGATCCAACTTTATTTTTTCAATGGGAAGAGGGTCATGTGACACATCAAACTTATTGAGAATTTCATAAGGAAAACAATGGTGTGCTTTGTTTTAACGTAACTTTATTCTTTCATGAGTTTTGTACAAGTTTATAACCACTTATAAAATGTGTTCAAAGTGCTGCCCATTGTGTTGGATTGTCAATGCAACCCTCTTCTCCCACTCTTGACACACTGATAGCAACACCGCAGAAGAAATGCTAGCACAGGCTTCCAGTATCCGTTGTTTCAGGTTGATATCACCAACCATTCCCATTTAATTTAGGTGTATCCATATAAATGGCCGACCCTGTAGATCTCACACTGTTTTTTTTTTTTTTTATAGACGCCCATAAGAGCTATCCAATATTTTAAAATTGAAAGAGTTTGCTCTCAGATTACAACTTATCGCTTTTCTACAGAACAGATTGCTTGCTAATAGCTGAGGACCCATCTCTGGGACCCCAATCACAGGAAATCAGGTGCACGAGCCATATTACGCCAATGGATTGGCCGATGAGCGCGTGCACTGCTGCTCCACTCAAAGTGTAATGGGCTGCCGGAGATGGCCGAATTCAGAGCTCAGCTATCTCCATCAGTCCCGTAGACAATGGCACCACTCCATTAAAAAAGGGGATGTGAGACATCTGTTCTTCTGATCATTGGAGGTCCCGCTTGTCACCCCCCCCCCCCACAGAATAGCCAAAAAGTTGCGATCTTGGCACAGCCTATTTAAAAATGCTATAGAAAAAAAACCACCAGCTCACCCACAGCGGCTCTCGGCGTGCTGAAGCCTGGAGATCGTGTGGCCACACGTGTGTAAATCACAGGAAAAAGAAAAGGAACTCCAGCTCCATAAAATCCATCTTTATTATTTCATCTTTAAAAGTCCATTAATCCACAAGGTTCAAGTGAAAAATTTATGCAACATAGCAACATGTTTCCAACGCTCAGCATTCTTTGTCCATCTACATACGAAATGACTCCCCTCACATTTATACATGGTTATTTAAGAATGCGCCTTGTATCCATCAATCCATATTTGTCCAACATGTTTTCCCTTTTAACGTTTTTGTACTTTTGTAGGGTCATGTTGATTTTAGCTACGAAGTTTCAAGGTCCCTTTCTGCTTGCCAAGGTGTATTATTGGTGGTCGACGCAAATGAGGTACTTTTCCTTAGTGACGTTGTATGTAATTATAATGCATATGCTACCTGTAGGGTAGATATAATTTATGATATACTGATTACTTCTTTATTCTTCCAGATTTATTGTACACTTGCATCTATACTCTTATTAGATTCTGATTATATAAAGACAGAGACTCTGATTCCAGCCATGTGTCAATAACTGGCTGCTTGTTTTAGTTTTATCACTCAAGGACTAGTAAACCTGCTGCCATGTAGTCCTCCACATTCATGAGCTCTATATATAGCCCCACCCGCACCACTGATTGACAGCTTTCTGTGTACCCTGTGCATAGGCAGAACATCTGCAGCTAATAAAGGGAATTTATCAACACTGCATCAAGCAGCTCGGTAAGTGACACATCGCTGGAATCCAGGTACCACGGGTTTACCGTAACTAGAGGGGCCAGAAGACTGCGACGTCTGAGCTCCTGCACTGATTAGAAGCACTTCACTATCATATTAAACCGTGAAGGTTTCTGCTAGCAGTGCAAAGGTTAATCTGTTCAGTTGAGAGCTGCTAGAGCTTTCCAGCATTGATGGTCTCAGCTGTTCAGTGTTGGCCTCTCCCCTCTCCTATATATACTCGCCTCTGGCAATCTTGGATTGCCAGTGTTAGATTTATGCTGCCTAGTTCTGGAGTCAGAGGTGTTGGTTGTTTTGAAGAGGCGTTTGTGTGTTAACCGCTGTCATTGCCAGATACATAAGGAGACACTCCAATTTGCAGGGGGCCTGGGGTCAAGGGCCCCTAGGTTTGAGTTAACTGAGGAACCCATGCTGTTGGGTGTGGCGACTTGTTCTGTTGGTCCAACTGTAGTTTGGCGGAAAGGGGGAGTGTGTGTGTGTGTGTGTGTGTGTCTTTCCTAAATTCCTAAACACCCACCAGAAAACTAAGGCGCCCGAGTTGCGGGGTGAATTGGCAACTCGGGGGTGTACTTATTTCCTCTGTGGGTAGGTCACAATTTTTTTTTTTACCGTCCAAGATCCATCTTGGCAAAAGTATGGTGGTAATTTCTGCCTTTCTGGACAGTGGGGCGGGGTTTATTTTGATCGACGCTAGGTTCGATCAGGACCTCAAACCTCATAAATTTTCTGGCTCAACACCCATAATCGCCATTGACTCTGCACCCTTGAGCTAGGGGTATTTTACTCTTATCGCTCGTGTGCTACATCTGCAGGTAGGGGCCTTGCACTCAAAATTTATTGACTGTTATGTGCTAGAGGGCTTGCCCTCTCCTGTGGTCCTTAGACTACCTTGGTTTACGCTGCACAATCCTGTGGTAGGTTGTGTGCCCACTTTATCTTTTAAGCGTTTCCGCAGCGGCAATTCCATTGCAGAAACGCTTAAACGCTTGGTAGAAGGTCTGCAATGTTCCCCAATGATAATCCGCATGTGCTGTGCACATGCTGAGGAAATTTCCGCTGCGCATTATCCGTGCGTAAAAATCCGCAGCACTACCAGTTATTTTGCGTAATCGCGACGTTTTACCTCCATTGACTTGCATTGAATTGCTTAATATCCGCATGACTACATGTGCACATGCGGATATTAAGCGATTCAACGTGCGGATGGTACCCGGGTCTGGAGAAGAGGAGACTCTCCTCCAGACCCGGGTACCATGGTACCTGTAAAAAAAAAAAAAAAAGACAAGAAAAAAATACATTATACTTACCTTGTGATGGCCCCCGGTCTTTTCTCCGCTGAGTCGAGTCTCTTGTACGGCTCGTCGGCGGTCGCGTGACCTGTCACATGACTAAATGACGTCATGGAAGGTCCTTTCACACCACCGTGAGCCATACAAGAGACCAGGGGCCATCAGAAGGTAAGTAAAATGTTTTTGTTTTTTGTTTTTTTTTTACCATTTTTAATCTTTTTTCTTCAACTATTAACTTGGTCACACTATATAAATCCATGCCGGTTGCATGGATTTATATAGTGTGACCAAGTTGTCAAGCACTTTCCAAGTGATGCTAAAATCGCTTGGAAACCGCTTGACAACCCGCATGCGGAAATGCATGTGAAAAAACGCTTCACTTACGCTTGTCCCTGGCAGGAAAAACACATGTAAAATCCGCATGCATTTTTTCTGCCAGGGAGATGCAGAAACGCTCAGGAAAAATCCAGAGCATTTCTGCATCGTGGGCACTTAGACTGGCAGACTCGGGAAGTGGTAAAATGGAGCGAGTATTGCCAAGAACACTGCTTGGTCACTCGGATAGCCATGGTGGGTCTGATTTCAGGAATGTGTTTTCTGAACAGGGGTGTCAAGAACTTCCACCCCATCATCATTATGATTGCGTCGGTAATATTATTCCTGGGGCCAACCTGCCAAAAAAGCAGGTTATATAATATCTCTGGTTCAGAGAGGTAGGCCATGAAAAACTAGATCACTGAAAGTCTACCAAAGGGCCATATAAGACGTTCTTCATCTCCCGTTGCAGTGGGGTTTTTCTTTGTCAAAAAAAAAAAAGACTAGGGGTTGCGCCCCTGCCTTGATTTTTGTGAGTTTAATCAGATCACGGTCTGGGATGCATATCCTCTCCCTCTCATCCCAGACCTCTTTAGAAAACCATTTGGCTCCTACAATTTGATTAAACTAGACCTCAGGGGGGCTTATAATCTCATTCACATTGAGGAGATGAGTGGAAGACGGCCTTCAATACTCCTGAGGGGCACTATGAAAACCTTGTGATGGCATTTGGGTTGACTAATGCTCCCATTTTTACTCATCTGGCATGTAGATCACAACAAACCCATCTTGATGACATAATGGTAGACTCCATACTAAATAAGGAGGGAGTCACTGACTGTGGTGGCCCCTCCCCGGGCCATGGCGATTGGTGACCCCCCCCTTCGCTGCCCCTTACTGACCAGTGATCCTGAAGCCCCCAGAAGGATCCAATGAAGCGAAAGGGACGGCTGCTACAAGCCATCCCATGGATACATAAACACCGGGACATCCCACGTTACTTCCTTTCTTTGCTGGTCCCGGAGTCGAACGTCATGGAGATTTCAGGATCAGGTCAGATTGCTGAGGCCCTCCAGGCTGGGTTTGCACAGGGGGGCGAGCGCTGGTTACAGGCTCTCATGTCGGGGCTCAGCGCTCATCCCCCTGGCTCCAGCTCTAAATCCCCAGATCACCCTGCCCCTGGCCCTCAACCCCTTATGGGAACATCATATTCCCCAGTCCCCTCACCACTTGGGCCTACTCACCCACTCCAATTGCCCACGGTACAACGGTCCCCTCCACGGCGGTCGGGTCATCTGGAACGGGGGGCTGCATTACTTCCGCGGCTTGGTCCCGATCCCCTTCCTCACCCGATCGCTGCATCCGCACAACTTTACAGTGTTCATCGGGCCACTCAACCCGGGGCGGTAGGCGGCTGCGGTAGTGCTGCGGGCGCTCGCTGACTCGGGGAAGCGGGCAGCCGTGGCGGTCCGGTGGCCGCACGCCAGTGGGGAAGGGCGCGCAGCGACAGCAGGGCAGCGGGCGCGCGCCGGCGTGGGGTTGGGGGGTTCCTCTCTGCGGTCGCGCGCCGGAGCAGGGAAGCGGGCGCGTGACTCCACTAGGCTAGAGAGGCATGTTGGGGGAGGCGGAGCTGGAGGGCAGGAAGCGCTCGATGCGCATGTACAGGGCGCGTGTCCGCCCCACGTGACCCCACAGGTCACGCCCCCCAGTTCAGAATGCTGCGGGGCGGAGCAGGAAGCTGAAGCTAGTGCGGCGGTGGACCCTGCGCCTCACTTACTGCGGGCGCAGGGCTCCTCTGCACTAATAAATGAGTGCGGGCTGTCTTCCATGTCGGCGGCGGGCACAGAGGGGATTCAGGTCTCCTGCCTGCCACCGGCGCTGGAGACAGCACACAGCCTGTTGTTCCCCACCCCCGTTAACACTCCTGTCCCGCATCCTGCCGAGGAGCGCCCTGGAGGGCGGAGGTCCAGCAGGCACTCCCGTCCTCCAGAGCGCTTTAGGCACAGCACCCCGAAGCCTCACAGAAGAAGCTGCGGGCCACTTAGTAACCATTCCCCGCCCCCTCAACACACAGCAGGGGCTGTGGCAGAGCAGAGCTCCGGACAGGAATCCTCTGCCGGGGGCTGTGCTCTGCTTCCCCCCCAAACAATCCCCCACAGAAAAACTCCTATTAAAAATAAAAGAAAAAGTTCCCAAAACAGAACACGTGACACTACACATCCTGGGGACATTGCGGCCCCTGTAATCACCGCAGCCCATCCAGCGCCCAGTCACAGTATCAATACCCCCCTGATGGACACGATGCGGAGCCTAAACACTTCAGCGACCATCCTCGCCTCCCCCATATACCCCTATAATAGCGCAGCGACGCACGTGCTTGACTCCGTTATAGCATCGCCCTGGCCACAAATAGCACCGACATGTCCCGGCGGGACACATGTAAACTGCGCAGAACCCCCCATACACCCTTAGGGACACAGAGACTCCAGGCGTACTCACTCTAGGTGAACTCGCTGTAGTTCCTCCGACGACAGATCTACGCCATCGCACACAAGTCATCGGCGAAGGAAGCGGACATCTCAAGCAAAGCGGAGATCGGCATCCCACAGGAGGGGTCACAGGTCGCGGTCCTCAAGGTGGCGCTCACCATCCTCTGCATCAGAGATGTCGAGCCCCAACGATCCCGTCCTCCGGGGGACAGAAACGATACAATGGCACCCTCCAGAGCTTACAGTCTGCACGATACAACGATTTCACGCAGGTCTAAGAGCAGAGGCACGCCGCTCACCCCGAGCGAGACTGGTGTCAGAGTCCCTCCACACATCGGAGTCCCTCCTCCAGCCGCAGGAATGGGTGCGTGCAATATAAGTATAACTGAAATGGGAAATAGTAACACCAACTTAATAGCGGCCCTTAAGGCCATAGTCGAACAACTATCCGTGCCACCAGGCGCTATACATAATTCTACTAAAACAACTCCACCATTAGCCAGCGTACACAAGGACGCATTCTTTTGCAGGATAAGCCCATTGGGCTCACACATAGACAAGGAAACCAGAATTAAAATATGGAATAATGACTACATCGACATTTGGGCACTTGTAACCGCTGACCAACATACTATAGACAAAGAGAAAAGGATAGTCGACAGACCATTCAACAGAAATAGACAAAAGGTCGCGAAGACAATGAGTAACTGGTTACAGGCGTTTTCAGTGCTGGGTTGCATCATGGGCCAAAAGCATCCGGAACGCTGCTCAGAACTATTCATATACCAGGATACGGTGTATAACTCGTACAAAGCCCACGGCGGTTCAGCATGGTGGCGCTACGATGAAGAGTTCCGGAGGCGGTTGGCCCTGCAACCACAGCTAGGCTGGGGGGTAAAAGCTACAGACATATGGTTGCGATTAATGCTGTTACAGAAACACCATCCCTTTCCAACAACGGCTACTGGACAACAGGCAACAGCAGGCCAAAATTCAGTGGTAGTACGTAGACCAGGGGCCTGCTGGCAGTACAATGAGGGACGCTGTCGTTTCTACGCCTTATGCAGATACAAACATGAATGCTCAGCCTGGGGTGCAGCCCACCCCGCGGCAAGATGTTCTCATCCCGCAAGCAAATTATCAATTAAACTCCCACAGTCAGAATCCAAGGACCCCGGTGAGCGTAAACGCGATGGGCCCCTGGCTAGACCAATATCCTAAGAAAGACGCAGCGGGGCAGTTACGTTTTGGTTTCACATACAGTTTTTTCCTCCCTTTCAAACTTAATAAATCACCCACCTTTGCAAATAACCTTAAATCTGCAAAAGAGCACCCTGAAATACTTAGGCAAAAAATACAAAAAGAAGTAGCTCTAGGCAGAATGGCGGGCCCTTTCCCAACCCCACCATTCAGTAACATAAGAGTTTCCCCTCTGGGAATAATCCCCAAAAAAGAGCCAGGTTCATTCCGGCTTATCCATCATTTATCTTACCCAAAAGGAGAGTCTGTAAATGACGGTATTTCGTCTGAAGACGCCTCGGTCTCCTACGCGTCTTTCGACAGAGCAGTAATGTTAGTACGCGATGCGGGGCCCGGAGTGCTGCTCGCTAAATCCGACATAGAATCCGCCTTTCGCCTACTACCGGTGCACCCAAATTGCTACCACCTGCTGGGATGCCAAGTGGACAATGAATACTTCTACGACACTTGCCTCCCAATGGGTTGTTCAATATCTGTTATTACTTCGAACTATTCAGTTCCTTCCTAGAATGGGTGTTGAGGTACAAAACCGGCAATAGGTCCGTCACACATTACCTAGATGACTTCCTATTCGTCGGACCCAAAGACTCATATCAATGCCAATCATTACTTAACGAATTCACAAACATCTTTCAACGGTTTGGAGTCCCATTGTGCCCTACAAAAAACATAGGCCCCACAACAAAGCTATCGTTCTTAGGCATCGAAATCGACACCACAGCAAGGTTATTCCACCTCCCAGCAGAAAAAATACAAAAAACACTGCACCTCATCGAGGGATTTTGCACAGTACGGAAAGTAACACTACAACAGATGCAAGTGTTACTAGGTCTCCTCGTGTTCGCGAGCCGGGTGATGCCAGTCGGAAGGGTTTTCTCTCGTCGTTTATCCCTTGCAACAAAACGTGCATTAAAACCGAGTCATAGAATCAGAATCAGCAGGCAGCTTCGGGCGGACTTAGAGGTGTGGAAAACCTTCTTACAATCATTCAATGGTCACACGTTATTTATGTCAGCAGAACAGTCCAACGTTGAACTAAAATTATTCACCGGGGCAGCAGAAGTGGGCGGATATGCAGCGATACTAGATAACTAGTGGTGCACAGGCTTATGGCCTCCGTATTGGTCTGAACAAGGGTTAACAAAAAAACAGACACTCCTGGAACTCTTCCCAATAGTGGTAGCCATAGAAATATGGGGCACGTACCTAGCGAACAAAAATATACGCTTCATAACAAATAACACCAGCCTAGCGCACTGCATTAATAAGATGGCATCATCGTTTCTCCCAGTGCTAGGCCTACTACGCCGGCTAGCATTCCTGTGCCTAAAACACAATGTATGGGTCCGCGCTAGCCACAATGTGGAGGGGGGATCTAACGCTGCTGCTAACGCTTTATCACAATTCAATTGGCAGGTTTTCAGAGAGCTCCTCCCCAACGCCCACCCGTCGGGCACCAGTTGCCCACCCTCCCTATGGGATCTAGTGGCGAACAGCTGATGCCATTAATCAGAGCGTCAGTCGCCCCGTCAACATGGAAAGCATACGGTAAGGCATGGGAAGACTGGATACGACTAGTAGCAGGCAGACGGGTTAACCAATGTGAACAAGCCAGACTAGATGTAACCATAGAATTTCTCCACCAGCTAATGATGAGGGGCATATCAGGGGCGTCAGCGCAGCGGTGGCGGACCAGAGTAGCATCTCATTTCCAACTACTGAATTGGGGAGATGTGACAAAAAGATTCATCATCAGTCAAGCCTTAAAAGGGTGGAAAAGAGGTCAGCCAAGTCAGGAGTGCAGACGTCCTGTGTCACTAAATCTGCTCTCAAAAATCATATCCCTAACACCATTAACATGCCACTCACAATTTGAAGCAACACTACTGTCTACTGCATTTGTGATCGCCTTTTTCAGGGCGCTACGCATAAGCGAATTAGTCCCTCGATCCAAAATCACCACCAGTGGAGGCTTATTACACCAGGACGTAGTCATAGCCAATAATGCAATACGTCTACGCATACGCAAATCCAAAACAGACCCAGCGGGCAAGGGCACTTGGGTGCTTCTAAAACCCACAAACAGTACACTGTGTCCGGTAACAATAGTAAAAACATATACAGCCATCAGGCCACAAAGTAATTTCTTCCTATCACACATTGATGGAACTCCATTATCAAGATACCAGTTCCAATTTATATTTAATAAATGCATAACATCGGCAGGGAACCACCCCAAAGATTACGGGACACACTCATTCCGCATAGGCGCGGCCACGGAAGCAGCTAGAGCAGGACTGTCAGAAATGGAAGTGCAGAGGATAGTCAGATGGCGATCCGCGTGTTTTGCGAGATACATAAGACCGGGCTTGTTATCCTAACGTGGTTTGTTTCTTTTATAGGTGACGATAAGCCAACAGTGTGGGTGATAGGACACTCGTACATATACTGGGCAGAAAAAAGGGCGAGAGTCCGCCCAGGCGGGAGGAATATGGGGTTTCATGACACATATTTCAACTGGAGAGGTATTAGAGGCCTGCGATGGCCACAGGTACTAATGGAGGTAATCAACATAGGGAGAGAAGCAACAGGTCCGGTTATCTTAGTTATACACGCTGGGGGAAACGACTTCGGTCATTACAAGAGCGCAGAACTAATGGCAATAATGAAGCTAGACACTGAGTGCTTCAGAGCATTTTTTAGTAAACTAACTATAATATGGTCAGAGATTGTGCCGAGAACGGTATGGCGAGGTGCGCGAGACAGTGCAGCCATCGAACGGACAAGGCGGCTAATAAATATTCGGATGGCAAGATTTTTAAAGGAAAGAGGTGGTGTAGTGATAAGACACCGAGAACTGGAAGGAGATAAAGCTGGCCTCATATGGCCCGACGGTGTTCATTTAACGGATATTGGACTGGACATATTCCTGTCAGGACTCCAGGACGGAGTGGAGCAAGCGTTAATGATGATGGGTGGGGGTCTGAGTCCTGCATACGAGTACGCAGGATCCTCCTTGGCCTGAAATAGAAAGGACATGTTGGAAAGTTACTCTTGTTGGCCAACTTGCCGGTGTGGAGACACAGGGCATGCTGCAACAAGCGGAATTATTTTTGGAAATAAAATGCCTTTCTAATGGAATGAGTTAAAGAGTTAATAAAGCTGTGACCGATCCTCACCCATCCAGTTGTAAGAGTTATATTATTGTATTGTTAAGGAAGGGGTGGCGGTAGGGGGGCTGAGCGTCGGGGTTTCGTTGGGGGTCCCCACAGTCTAATTTATTCACCTCGTATCACATCAGGTACATGTCAGGCAGGTCTTACAGATACTCAAAGATAATACATTTCTCTGGTTTGACAAATAATTTATGTTCTCCATCAGGAGGTCCCTTTTTTGGGTTGTTTCTTATCATTCACTGTTTTTGCATGGATCTGGCAAAAGTCCGGACGGTACTGGATTGGTATTATATTCAGGACTTAAAGGCGTTACAAAGTTTTTTGGGTTTTGCCAGCTGCTACTGTAAGTTCATCAAAAACTTTTTGGTAGTGGCCAAACCTCTGATGGACGATTTTGCCAAATAATAAACTCTTAATTTTTTTTTTCTATTTTTCTTTCCATTCTTGTAGCTAAACACAATCCAGCTAAGTTTTAAAATTGAAATGAAGCCCCTGTACCCCCCTCTCTAGGTGCTTCTGTACCAACTCCTCCCTGGTCCAGGACAGTCTCTGTATCACGGCCTCCATCAATAACCTATTGACACATGATTGTGGCAGCCCTCACGTGCTGGTATATCACGCTGCCAATAGAAATGGGAAGCGGCACAGAAATCACAAAATAAAGGCAGTGTTTGTGGTAATGCAAGAATCCAACAAGCAGAGTAGTCCACACGTCGTACAACTGCCCAACATGGATGATGAAAAGCAGTGACCAGCCCAGGGGATGGGGATGACTCGGTACCCGGGCCTTTGCCTGGTCTTGGGGATGTCGCGGTGGTCGGCTCCCGGGCCCGTACCCTGGGGTCACTCTTTAAAAGGGTGGTTGTTTGTTAATTTTATGAACGTTCGTGACGCCACCTGTGGTTTCTGATGATAATCACCAGCGCTGCGGCAGTCCACTGACGCAGTCCACTGAGGCCGGTGATGAGGTTGCTCGATGGTATAGCTCCCCACAGGCGGAGCTAGGCCTCAGGGCAGCGTATGCAAGGGGAATGCAGGACAGGCGAGACCCAGCCGGGTCAGAGCAAGAACGGGGACGGACATGGTAGTCACTTCAGTACCTTTTACTGATGGAAAGTCAGGAACATCCCGGAGCACTGTAGGGTGAAGGGTGCATATCAGGATCCTCCCCAATGAGCGGGTGTAGGGCCTCCTGTTTCTTGCCTCTGCATAGTAAGTTTCTGACCTGCCTGGAGCTAGGCTTAACTTTGTCTCTGTCCTGCGCTGGCTGACCTTGTGGTAGGGCCTTTTCTTGGAGTACACAGTCCTCAGCTTGCGGGGCCTATGTGTCTCCCGGCTCTGTTACGTATCAGCACTCTAGCGATCCTGGGACCTGTAGTTCTCCAGGGATTCCGGTTATGCCTTACTGGGTCGTAGAGATCCCGCTAAGCTTCGGACCTGGTGTCCGGTAAATTCTTCGGGGTGAGCTAATTAAACTCCTCTGCCCCCTATGTACTCACTCTCCACTCACCTTTGGTCCCGCTCGGGGCCCTCACTAGGCAACACACACTGCAGCCGGGACACTGCTCTTCTTCGCCGCTCTCAGAGCGTCGGCACACTCCTAGCTCTCTATCCTGAGCTGAGTTCTAGTCTGGAATCACTCTACAGACTGTACTGAACTCTTTCTGCAGGAACTGCTAGGCTCTGGCTCGACTGCACTGAGTCCTTCTGGGTCTGAGCAGGAAACTGCTGAATCACTTTCTGAGCTGCCTGGCTCCACCTTCCCTTTATATATCCCTAACGGGCTCCCTCTGGTGGTCTGAGGTGGAAGGTGGAGGTGTGTGAATGCTTATGAGGGCGTCTTGTGGAGGAATCCATCAATGCACACTTCTAGGATCTGTGATACCAAGCGCAGCTGGGCGTCACAGCAGCGAACGTCGCGTCTTCAGGCGTCTGTGTAAGAACATCACATTTTTGTTTTCCTCCCTGAATAAGCACCAAATGGAATAGCTGAATGCCAGGATACAGAGACCGGCGGGGGGCAGGGAGGCGCTGTCCGCTGGATTTTGTGCTGGTTTCACAAGCTGTCACCCTGCAGTTTTCTCTGAATTTGCTGTGGAGACTTTTCACAACACATCTAATAATTGTGAACCTTCCACCTCACATGTTTATTATCTTGTCAGCTGGGCGGGATGAAAGCCGGACAAGAATGATCCTTATTACATATAATGGCTGCACTGAGAGATGGGGAAAAGCCGCAGAGGACTGAGAGCAGAAGGGCAGAGGGGTTTCCTCTTCCTCATAGCAGAAAGTCTACAGGGACCAGTACAGAAGCCGGTGCAGAAGGGGAGACAAGGGCTGAGTCACTTACACAGACAGAAAGCTGAGGAGAGGAGGACATGTTATTACTCCAGGATCCGCTCCATTCCTTCCCTATGTGGCATTCAAGCCCTGAGCTCGGCTTTTCTGGAGCCCCATAGAGAATGAATGGAGCTGCAGTTGATCCCTGACTTTCCACTCCTTCCCGATCAGACAATGGTTCGCAGCGGTCAGACCCCACAATCAGTAAGTGATTACCGAGCCTGTGGATAAGTGATAACTTGTTTTCTTCAGACATCCCCTTTAAGCAATGGAGCATGCCAGCAGAGAAAGTGGGAGAAGGCGCTGGTTACAGGGGAGACTTTACCTCTGGAGGCCGCATATAGGACATGTGAGGGGCGGACACTTCCCGTATTCATCATTACTGAGCCCCCGCTCTGTACGGCTCTTATTTGAGCTGCAGGAGACGCAGAAGTTACTAATCAGCCGCTCTCCGTTCACTTGCAGCCGTCCGAGCTCTGCTGTGCCTGTTAGGGGTGAAGTTCGGGTCCTAGGAGGCATCGACTATGCAGCCTGCACAGCAGATCACAGCCCAGGCACCACGTCTCCGGGTAAATCTCCACCTTTTGAGTTACTTCTTGTGCAGCAGCCCCATGCAAGTTGCTCCACTCTCCTCTGCCAGCTCCTGCTGAAGACTGAGCTCCTCTGCCCAATCTAGGAGCTCAATAGCCCTGATCACGTTAGTGGTAGCCCAGCGCCGCTGGATCAGATTTACAAATGGCAAACTAATCAGCCCTAGGCATTTCTAATATGTGCAGAGCAGGCGACATAAGTCTCACCGGCGTCCTCATAGACCTTTGCTCAGCCGGGGTCTAATAGGAGCAGTAAGATGGCCGTCATGGGGTCCATTGTTAGATCTCGGCTGCTATAGAAACTCATCGGCACCATGATCGCGCCTCCCTCTCCTGTCTAAAGTGCCTAAATGCTGTGGAAGCCCCCTACTGTGTCATACAGTGGATTAAACTGCCAGGGTCAGGGTTGGCTCCACTGTCGGTGGCTGAGGCAGGAGCAGGACTGTGTTATACAGCCACACTTCTGCCGCAGATCTTGTAAGAGCCCTGACAGGACCTGCCTGATGATAATGTGTCCTATAGAGCGGGTCCTGGTACCGGACTGCCCTGTACATATTCACCACTAGCTGGGAACCAGTTACTAACAAGGTCTAGTTTCAGATGTGTTTCCAGGATCTGTAGTTGTCAGCATTTTATCCTTAAGGCCAAGTTATAATATCACTGTAACACTCTCGCCCGGTACCTGTATACCTGCTCTGTGTGCTGCACAAAAGTATATAACAAAGTGTGTGTGTACACAGATATCTATCTCCTGAATGGAATTACTGCTAGATCTCCTGTACATAGAAATATGAGGTTCTTAGCGCACATTTTGAGCAAATTGTGCGAGCCCATCTGCCAACGTCAAGGCGACCTCTTCAGATGGGTCCCTACACTAACACTACACTAACTTAGTAACTGGGACTAGTTTTTTTTTATTATTACCACCATTTTTACTATTTATTATTATTGCATTAATCCAATTAATTGTAACTGTTATAAAACTAATTAAAAAAATTAAATTCTAATATTTTTATTAATCTTGTGATTCTAATAATGGTATTACTAAAATCCCTATGCCTAAAGCTGTTGATCCAGAAGAAGGCAAAAACCCCAGGACACCTAATACCAATTTGTGTCACGGGAAAAAATCCTTCTTGACCCCGGGAAAAGGCGATCAGTCCTAGGACCCTGGATCAAACCAAATAATGTTATTACAAGTTATATATTACACTAATTATTGTACTACTGGAGTTATTTTAATTTGTTTTTATAAATCTAACTATTTGATATGGTTATTATTAACATTGTGCTATCTTATTACAGTATTACTCTTCTTTCCTATCACTACTAATACTGCCCTATACCTACAGTGTTGATCCAGAAGAAGGCAAAAAACCCAGGACACCTTCAGCCAATTTGTGTCACAGGGAAAAAATTCCTTCTTGACCCTGAGAAAAGGCGATCAGTCCTAGAACCCTGGATCAAACCTAATTATGTTACTAGTTATGTAATTACTATTACTGTACTAAATGTACTACTACAGTTGTTTTTAATATAGTTTTTTTTTATATATATTGTCTTATGTCCTGCTTTCTTATTAAAGTACTACTCTAACTTTTCTATAACTATTTAATATTACAGTATTGATTGAACTACGTCTATAATTATTTTTATTTACTCTTTGTTCTTTCTATAGATATAACTAGTTTATATTTATTATTAATAATAATAACCTGCTGTCTTATTACGGTATTATTCTTCTTTCCTATTGCTACTAATACTACCCTATACCTAGAGTGTTGATCCAAAAGAAGGCAAAAACCTCAGGACACCTTCAGCCAATTTGTGTCACAGCGGAAAAATTCCTTCTTGACCCCGAGAAAAGGCGATCAGTCCTAGAACACTGGATCACACTGCTATTCTACCTACTACTATTACTATTGTTATTTTATTACTTTCTTACTATTATCACTAGTATTATTACTCAAATTACACTAATACTGATATACTGCCACTATATTACTACTATCCTGCTATTATTACTTTGGTGGATTTATACTTACCAGCCGGTATCGCCGTATGATGTTATCGGCAGAGAGGTCCCAGCAGGATGGTCCACATGATGTTCCTCTTTCCTCTCAAATACCGGTTGATGTAATGGCAGACGTTGTTCTGGTTCTGCTTCTTCCTTTTTGTTGTAGGATCGATTGTTGTCTTTTCTGGCCTTTGGCCATCCCTTTCCCCCTAGGGATCTTAAGGTGCAGTTCTGTCCTCTTCGGCCTCCTCTTCGGTTTCCTCTTCGGTGGGTCTCCCCTTCGGTCTCCTCTTCGGTGGAGTCTCCTCTTCGGTGGGTCTCCTCTTCGGTGGGGTCTCCTCTTCGGTGGGGTCTCCTCTTCGGTGGGTCTCCTCTTCGGTGGGTCTCCTCTCGCCCTGTACCTGTATACCTTCCCTGTGTGCTGCACAAAAGTATATAACAAAGTGTGTGTGTACACAGATATCTATCTCCTGAATGGAATTACTGCTAGATCTCCTGTACATAGAAATATGAGGTTCTTAGCGCACATTTTGAGCAAATTGTGCGAGCCCATCTGCCAACGTCAAGGCGACCTCTTCAAATGGGTCCCTACACTACCACTACACTAACTTAGTAACTGGGACTAGTTTTTTTTATTATTACCACCATTTTTACTATTTATTATTATTGCATTAATCCAATTAATTGTAACTGTTATAAAACTAATTAAAAAAATTAAATTCTAATTTTTTTATTAATCTTGTGATTCTAATAATGGTATTACTAAAATCCCTATGCCTAAAGCTGTTGATCCAGAAGAAGGCAAAAACCCCAGGACACCTAACGCCAATTTGTGTCACGGGAAAAATTCCTTCTTGACCCCGGTAAAAGGCGATCAGTCCTAGGACCCTGGATCAAACCTAATAATGTTATTGCAAGTTAAATATTACACTAATTATTGTACTACTGGAGTTATTTTAATTTGTTTTTATAAATCTAACTATTTGATATGGTTATTATTAACATTGTGCTATCTTATTACAGTATTACTCTTCTTTCCAATCACTACTAATACTGCCCTATACCTACAGTGTTGATCCAGAAGAAGGCAAAAACCCCAGGACACCTTCAGCCAATTTGTGTCACAGGCAAAAAAATTCCTTCTTGACCCCGAGAAAAGGCGATCAGTCCTAGAACCCTGGATCAAACCTAATTATGTTACTAGTTATGTAATTACTATTACTGTACTAAATGTACTACTACAGTTGTTTTTAATATAGTTTTTATATATTTTGTCTTATGTCCTGATTTCTTATTAAAGTACTACTATAACTTTTCTATAACTATTTAATATTACTGTATTGATTGAACTATGTCTATAATTATTTTTATTTACTCTTTGTTCTTTCTATAGATATAACTAGTTTATATTTATTATTAATAATAATAATAATAACCTGCTATCTTATTACGGTATTATTCTTCTTTCCTATTGCTACTAATACTACCCTATACCTAGAGTGTTGATCCAAAAGAAGGCAAAAACCTCAGGACACCTTCAACCAATTTGTGTCACAGCGGAAAAATTCCTTCTTGACCCCGAGAAAAGGCGATCAGTCCTAGAACCCTGGATCACACAGCTATTCTACCTACTACTATTACTACTGTTATTTTATTACTTTCTTACTATTATCACTAGTATTATTACTCAAATTACACTAATACTGATATACTGCCACTATATTACCACTGTCCTGCTATTATTACTTTGGTGGATTTATACTTACCAGCTGGTATTGCCGTATGATGTTATCGGCAGAGAGGTCCCAGCAGGATGGTCCACATGATGTTCCTCTTTCCTCTCAAATACCGGTTGATGTAATGGCGGACTTTGTTCTGGTTCTGCTTCTTCCTTTTTGTTGTAGGATCGATTGTTGTCTTTTCTGGCCTTTGGCCATTCCCTTTCCCCCTAGGGATCTTAAGGTGCAGTTCTGTCCTCTTCGGTCTCCTCTACGGTTTCCTCTTCGGTGGGTCTCCCCTTCGGTCTCCTATTCGGTGGTTCTCCTCTTCGGTGGTTCTCCTCTTGGGTCTCCTCTTCGGTGGGGTCTCCTCTTCGGTGGGGTCTCCTCTTCGGTGGGGTCTCCTCTTTGGTGGGTCTCCTTTTCGGTGGGTCTCCTCTTGGGTCTCCTCTTCGGTGGGTCTCCTCTTTGGTGGGCCTCCTCTTCTGTGGGCCTCCTCTTCGGTCTCCTTCGGTGGGTCTCCTCTTCGGTGGGGTCTCCTCTTCGGTGGTGTCTCCTCTTCGGTGGGTCTCCTCTTGGGTCTCCTCTTCGGTGGGTTCTCCTCTTCGGTGGGGTCTCCTCTTCGGTGGGTCTCTTCTTGGGTCTCCTCTTCGGTGGGTTTCCTCTTGGGTCTCCTCTTCGGTGGGGTCTCCTCTTCGGTGGGGTCTCCTCTTCGGTGGGGTCTCCTCTTCGGTGGGGTCTCCTCTTCGGTGGGATCTCCTCTTCGGTCTCCTCTTCGGTGGGTCTCCTCTTCGGTGGGTCTCCTCTTCGGTGGGGTCTCCTCTTCGGTGGGGTCTCCTCTTTGGTGGGTCTCCTCTTTGGTGGGTCTCCTCTTTGGTGGGTCTCCTCTTGGGTCTCCTCTTCGGTGGGGTCTCCTCTTTGGTGGGTCTCCTCTTTGGTGGGTCTCCTCTTTGGTGGGTCTCCTCTTGGGTCTTCTCTTCGGTGGGGTCTCCTCTTTGGTGGGTCTCCTCTTTGGTGGGTCTCCTCTTCGGTGGGGTCTCCTCTTCGGTGGGGTCTCCTCTTCGGTGGGGTCTCCTCTTTGGTGGGTCTCCTCTTTGGTGGGTCTCCTCTTTGGTGGGTCTCCTCTTTGGTGGGTCTCCTCTTGGGTCTTCTCTTCGGTGGGGTCTCCTCTTTGGTGGGTCTCCTCTTTGGTGGGTCTCCTCTTCGGTGGGGTCTCCTCTTCGGTGGGGTCTCCTCTTCGGTGGGGTCTCCTCTTCGGTGGGGTCTCCTCTTTGGTGGGTCTCCTCTTTGGTGGGTCTCCTCTTTGGTGGGTCTCCTCTTCGGTGGGGTCTCCTCTTTGGTGGGTCTCCTTTTCGGTGGGTCTCCTCTTCGGTGGGTCTCCTCTTCGGTGGGGTCTCCTCTTCGGTGGGTCTCCTCTTCGGTGGGTCTCCTCTTCGGTGGGGTCTCCTCTTCGGTGGGGTCTCCTCTTCGGTGGGGTCTCCTCTTCGGTGGGGTCTCCTCTTCGGTGGGTCTCTTCTTGGGTCTCCTCTTCGGTGGGTTTCCTCTTGTGTCTCCTCTTCGGTGGGTTTCCTCTTGGGTCTCCTCTTCGGTGGGTCTCCTCTTCGATGGGTCTCCTCTTCGGTGGGGTCTCCTCTTCGGTGGGGTCTCCTCTTCGGTGGGGTCTCCTCTTCGGCGGGTCTCCTCTTCGGTCTCCTCTTCGGTGGGTCTCCTCTTCGGTCTCCACTTCGGTGGGTCTCCTCTTCGGTGGGTCTCCTCTTCGGTGGGTTCTCCTCTTCGGTGGGTTCTCCTCTTCGATGGGTCTCCTCTTCGGTGGGTCTCCTCTTCGGTGGGGTCTCCTCTTTGGTGGGTCTCCTCTTTGGTGGGTCTCCTCTTGGGTCTCCTCTTCGGTGGGTCTCCTCTTGGGTCTCCTCTTCGGTGGGTCTCCTCTTCGGTGGGGTCTCCTCTTCAACAGCCTGACTCGCGGAAAACGAAAATTTTCGCCGATCGCCTCGAAAATCGGTACGCCGGGCCCCGGGACGAGGCCCGCGAGGGCAGCATCTCCGCTTTTGCGGGGTCTTTTTTCCCCTCGCCTTGACGCTTCTTTGGGCCGCCGCGGACGTTCCGTCGCCCCGGCGGTCGCGAGGACTTTGCGTGCCCGACCGCCTCGGCAGGCCGAACGATACGCCGCCTCTCCCGCGCCTCTGGGACCACGCCCACTTTTCATGGAAAAGATGACCCCAAAATCACTTTAACTGTATTAGCATGACCCCAAAATCACTTTAACTGTATTAACATGACCCCAAAATCAGGAAATGCACACCTTAACCGGATTAGCAGATGCGGTCTACCGACCACAGGCAGATGGCGCAGGAGACCACGGAACCCTCAAACACCATTATCTGGGTTAGGAGAAGCAATGCGGCGAACGAGCAGCAGATGGTGCTGCTGTCCATGGACAGTTTTGCCTTTAGCTAGACCAATGGGGTGGAAAAGAAAGTTTACGTTTTTTTGCTGTAATTCGTCTGATGAGCGTGATAACGGACGCTGCGCTGAACAGAGGCGCGGAGGAACGGGCGACGAAATAAGCGCGCCAAAAAAACAATAAAGTTTACGGTTTTTTGCCGTAATTCATCCGATGAGCGTGATAACGGACGCTGCGCTAAACGGAGGCGCGGAGGAACGGGCGACGAAATAAGCGCGCCAAAAAAACAATAAAGTTTACGGTTTTTTGCCGTAATTCATCCGATGAGCGTGATAACGGACGCTGCGCTGAACAGAGGCGCGGAGGAACGGGCGACGAAATAAGCGCGCCAAAAAAACAATAAAGTTTACGTTTTTTTGCCGTAATTCATCCGATGAGCGTGATAACGGACGCTGCGCTAAACGGAGGCGCGGAGGAACGGGCGACGAAATAAGCGCGCCAAAAAAACAATAAAGTTTACGTTTTTTTGCCGTAATTCATCCGATGAGCGTGATAACGGACGCTGCGCTGAACAGAGGCGCGGAGGAACGGGCGACGAAATAAGCGCGCCAAAAAAACAATAAAGTTTACGTTTTTTTGCCGTAATTCATCCGATGAGCGTGATAACGGACGCTGCGCTGAACAGAGGCGCGGAGGAACGGGCGACGAAATAAGCGCGCCAAAAAAACAATAAAGTTTACGTTTTTTTGCCGTAATTCATCCGATGAGCGTGATAACGGACGCTGCGCTGAACAGAGGCGCGGAGGAACGGGCGATGAAATAAGCGCGCCAAAAAAACAATAAAGTTTACGTTTTTTTGCCGTAATTCATCCGATGAGCGTGATAACGGACGCTGCGCTGAACAGAGGCGCGTCCGCACGTACGCTTATTTTTATTTTGTGAATTTCATGTGAAAAACGGGGTCAGAGTGACTTTTTTCCTGCAGATTGAGTTTTAAGTGCGTGTGGTATCATCAGCCCCTCCCCCGGATGATGGCCGCCGCAATAAAGGTACTTAAAAAGACCCTCAAATCGCGTAAAACGGGGATGTTGCACGACGGGGGCGGGGTCCGGGTGTTTGGCTCGGAGCCGGCTGGCTTGTCACTCATGGTGCCATGTACAATATGTGAACGGCCGGTAGGGGACGCGCACGGGCTGCGGGCTCGATGTGGGGGGCCGTGTACAGTGTGAACTGCTTGTGACCCCGTCCGGAGCACAATGTAGAATGGCCGTGGGGGAGGGGGGGCGCCAGCTCTATGTTCCAGCCTGCACTGTTATCTCCTTTCCCCGTCCCTGTGTGAATGGCTGGGGGCGGGAGGACGTGACGCTCCTGGGAAGCCAGCTGCCTGGCTGAGGCCGCAGCCGCACAGCATGTTGGGAGATGTAGTCCACGCCCAGGCCAGAAGAGTCAGTGACAGTGCCTGAAGAACTACAGCTCCCAAGAGCCTCCGCGGGAGAACGGAACTCTCCCTTCCTGCCTTCCCGGATTGGCTGAGACTGAAGAAAATGGCAGACAAAGAGCAGCGGATACCCGCCGGCTGCTGTCATCCTTAACTTAGGTACACTCAACGATCCTATGTCCCAACAGGACTGGGGCAAAGCACCACAACAGGGGGACACTGGGCCACACAGGACAGGACAGGGCCAGAGGACGAGGCTAGAGGGACGCAGAGGCTTACAGGACAGGAGCAGAGGACGGGGGGTGGTGCCTGCAGCAGAGACACTGGGGGACAGCCAGAGACAGGGGGACACGGGGGACAGCCAGAGCCACAGGGGGACACGGGGGACAGCCAGAGATACAGGGGGACACGGGGGACAGCCAGAGACACAGGGGGACACTGGGGACAGCCAGAGACAGGGGGACAGCCAGAGCCACAGGGGGACACGGGGGACAGCCAGAGACACAGGGGGACACGGGGGACAGCCAGAGACACAGGGGTACACTGGGGACAGCCAGAGACACAGGGGTACACTGGGGACAGCCAGAGACACAGGGGGACACGGGGGACAGCCAGAGACACAGGGGGACACGGGGGACAGCCAGAGACACAGGGGTACACTGGGGACAGCCAGAGACACAGGGGTACACTGGGGACAGCCAGAGACACAGGGGGACACGGGGGACAGCCAGAGACACAGGGGTACACTGGGGACAGCCAGAGACAGGGGGACAGCCAGAGCCACAGGGGGACACGGGGGACAGCCAGAGACACAGGGGGACATGGGGGACAGCCAGAGACCGGGGGACACGGGGGACAGCCAGAGACACAGGGGGACACGGGGGACAGCCAGAGACACAGGGGGACACGGGGGACAGCCAGAGACACAGGGGGACATGGGGGACAGCCAGAGACAGGGGGACACTGGGGACAGCCAGAGACACAGGGGGACACGGGGGACAGCCAGAGACACAGGGATACATGGGGGACAGCCAGAGACAGGGGGACACTGGGGACAGCCAGAGACACAGGGGGACACTGGGGACAGCCAGAGCCACAGGGGGACACGGGGGATAGCCAGAGACACAGGGGGACATGGGGGACAGCCAGAGACAGGGGGACATCCAGAGACATGGGGACAGCCAGAGATACAAGGGGACATGGGGACAGCCAGAGATACAGGGGGACACGGGGGACAGCCAGAGACACAGGGGGACATGGGGGACAGCCAGAGACAGGGGGACACGGGGGACAGCCAGAGACACAGGGGGACATGGGGGACAGCCAGAGACACAGGGGGACATGGGGGACAGCCAGAGACACAGGGGGACATGGGGGACTGCCAGAGACACAGGGGGACACGGGGGACAGCCAGAGACACAGGGGGACATGGGGGACAGCCATAGCCACAGGGGGACAGCCATAGCCACAGGGGGACACGGGGGACAGCCATAGCCACAGGGGGACACGGGGAACAGCCATAGCCACAGGGGGACACGGGGGACAGCCATAGCCACAGGGGGACACGGGGGACAGCCATAGCCACAGGGGGACACGGGGGACAGCCAGAGACAGGGGGACACTGGGGACAGCCAGAGACAGGGGGACACTGGGGACAGCCAGAGACACAGGGGGACACTGGGGACAGCCAGAGACACAGGGGGACATGGGGGACAGCCAGAGACACAGGGGGACAGCCATAGCCACAGGGGGACATGGGGGACAGCCATAGCCACAGGGGGACACGGGGGACAGCCAGACACTGGGGGACAGTCAGAGACAGGGGGACACTGGGGACAGCCAGAGACACAGGGGGACATGGGGGACAGCCAGAGACACAGGGGGACATGGGGGACAGCCAGAGACACAGGGGGACAGCCATAGCCACAGGGGGACATGGGGGACAGCCATAGCCACAGGGGGACACGGGGGACAGCCAGACACTGGGGGACATGGGGGACAGCCAGAGACAGGGGGACACGGGGGACAGCCAGAGACAGGGGGACACGGAGGACAGCCAGAGACAGCGGGATATGGGCCACAGGCAGAGACATGGGGAGCAGGTACAGACAGACACCGCACATGGGGGAGACAGCAGGCACAGGGGGAGACAGCAGGCACAGGGGGACACAGCTACAGGGGGACACAGCTACAGAGGGACACAGCTACAGGAGTACAAAGCCACAGGGTGACAGACACAACCACACCACCGCTCACACACACCACTGCACACCTACACCGCCGCACGCCCGCATGTATTGCATTATTCTTAAATCTTCATAAATAAACTACATACATATTCTAGAATACCCGATGCGTTTGAATCGGGCAACCATCTAATATATATATATGTGTGCTGTCTTCCTCCTGTGTGCGTTACTCCCTGTGTATGTGTGTTTCTTTGTGTATGTCCCAACTGGCCAGCTGGGACGCGGCTGCTGGTGGTGGTGTCGTCCCCCCTGGCCAGCTGGGAAGCGGCTGCTGGTGGTGGTGTCGTCCCGCCTGGCCAGCTGGGACGCGGCTGCTGGTGGCGGTGTCGTCCCCCCTGGCCAGCTGGGACGCGGCTGCTGGTGGTGGTGTCGCCCCCCTGGCCAGCTGGGACTTGGCTGCTGGTGGTGGTGTCGTCCCCCCTGGCCAGCTGGGATTTGGCTGCTGGTGGTGGTGTCGTCCCCGCTGTCCAGCAGGGACGCGGCTGCTGGTGGTGGTGTCGTCCCCCCTGGCCAGCTGGGACGCGGCTGCTGGTGGTGGTGTCGTCCCCCCTGGCCAGCTGGGACGCGGCTGCTGGTGGTGGTGTCGTCCCCCCTGGCCAGCTGGGACGCGGCTGCTGGTGGTAGTGTCCCCCCTGGCCCGTTGGGACGCGGCTGCTGGTGGTGACGTCCCGCCTGGCCAGCTGGGACGCGACTGCTGGTGGTGGTGTCGTCCCCTCTGGCCAGCTGGGACGCGGCTGCTGGTGGTGGTGCCGTCCCCCCTGGCCAACTGGGACGCGGCTGCTGGTGGTGTTGTCGTCCCCCCTGGCCAGCTGGGACGCGGCTGCTGGTTGTGTTGCTGCCCCCCCCTGGCCCGCTGGGACAGGGCTGCTGGTGGTGGTGTCGCCCCTCCCCTGGCCCGCTGGGACCCGGCTGCTGGTGGTTGTCGACCCCCCGCCCCCTGGCCAGCTGGGACGCGGCTGCTGGTGGTGGTGCCGTCCCCCCTGGCCAACTGGGACGCGGCTGCTGGTGGTGGTATCGTCCCGCCTAGCCAGCTGGGACGCGGCTGCTGGTGGATGTGTCGCCCCACCTGACCAGCTGGGACGCGGCTGCTAGTGATGTCCCCATTGGCCAGCTGGGATGCGGCTGCTGGTGGTGATGTTGTCCCGCCTGGCCAGCTGGGACGCGGCTGCTGGTGGTGGTGTCGTCTACCCTGGCCAGCTGGGACGCGGCTGCTGGTGGTGGTGTCGTCCCACCTACCCAGCTGGGACGCGGCTGCTGGTGGTGGTGTCGTCCCGCCTGGCCAGCTGGGACGCGGCTGCTGGTGGTGGTGTCGTCCCCGCTGTCCTGCTGGGACGCGGCTGCTGGTGGTGGTGTCGTCCCCCCTGGCCAGCTGGGACGCGGCTGCTGGTGGTGGTGTCCCCCCTGGCCAGCTGGGATGCGGCTGCTGGTGGTAGTGTCCCCCCTGGCCCGTTGGGACGCGGCTGCTGGTGGTATCGTCCCGCCTGGCCAGCTGGGACGCGGCTGCTGGTGGTGGTGTCCCCCCTGGCCAGCTGGGACGCGACTGCTGGTGGTGGTGTCCCCCCTGGCCAGCTGGGATGCGGCTGCTGGTGGTGGTGTCCCCCCTGGCCAGCTGGGACGCGGCTGCTGGTGGTGGTGTCTCCCCTGGGCCGCTGGGACACGGCTGCTGATGGTGGTGTCGTCCCCCCTGGCCAGCTAGGACGCGGCTGCTGGTGGTGGTGTCCCCCTTGGCCAGCTGGGACGCGACTGCTGGTGGTGGTGTCCCCCCTGGCCAGCTGGGACGCGACTGCTGGTGGTGGTGTCCCCCCTGGCCAGCTGGGACGCGGCTGCTGGTGGTGGTGTCCCCCCTGGCCAGCTGGGACGCGGCTGCTGGTGGTGGTGTCGTCCCCCCTGGCCAGCTGGGACGCGGCTGCTGGTGGTGGTGTCGTCCCCCCTGGCCAGCTAGGACGCGGCTGCTGGTGGTGGTGTCCCCCCTGGCCAGCTGGGACGCGGCTGCTGGTGGTCTTATATGTATATATTGTATCATTATATATTTATATTATGGCAAATTAATTTCCCTTTTTTTTTTTTCTTCAGTTAGACAACGAAGCATTGTGGAGACGCGGCTCTCCAGCCTCCATGATAACGCAACCCGGCTATCCTCTTCTAACTTGGTTTGAGTATATATGTATATGTGTGTATGTGTATGGCGTGAGCCAGCAGAGGCCGTCTCCCCCCTGGCCAGCTGGGACGCGGCTCCTGGTGGTGGTGTCTCCCCCCTGGCGAGCTGGGACGCGGCTGCTGGTGGTGGTGTCGTCCCCTAGCCAGCTGGGACGCGGCTGCTGGTGGTGGTGTCGCCCCCCCTGGCCAGCTGGGACGCGGCTGCTGGTGGAGGTGTCGTCCCACCTGACCAGCTGGGACGCGGCTGCTGGTTATGTCCCCATTGGCCAGCTGGGATGCGGCTGCTGGTGGTGATGTTGTCCCGCCTGGCCAGCTGGGATGCGGCTGCTGGTGGTGGTGTCGTCTCCCCTGGCCAGCTGGGACGCGGCTGCTGGTGGTGGTGTCGTCCCGCCTGCCCAGCTGGGACGCGGCTGCTGGTGGTGGTGTCGTCACGCCTGGCCAGCTGGGACGCGGCTGCTGGTGGTGGTGTCGTCCCCGCTGTCCAGCTGGGACGCGGCTGCTGGTGGTGGTGTCGTCCCCCCTGGCCAGCTGGGACGCGGCTGCTGGTGGTGGTGTCGTCCCCCCTGGCCAGCTGGGACGCGGCTGCTGGTGGTGGTGTCGTCCCGCCTGGCCAGCTGGGACGCGGCTGCTGGTGGTGGTGTCGTCCCCGCTGTCCTGCTGGGACGCGGCTGCTGGTGGTTGTGTCGTCCCCCCTGGCCAGCTGGGACGCGGCTGCTGGTGGTGGTGTCGTCCCCCCTGGCCAGCTGGGACGCGGCTGCTGGTGGTGGTGTCCCCCCTGGCCAGCTGGGATGCGGCTGCTGGTGGTAGTGTCCCCCCTGGCCCGTTGGGACGCGGCTGCTGGTGGTATCGTCCCGCCTGGCCAGCTGGGACGCGGCTGCTGGTGGTGGTGTCGCCCCCCCTGGCCAGCGGGTACAGACACCTGAATGCCCGCACCTCTGACAGTGGGAGTGACCCAGGGTCTAAAAAATGGCAAAGTCCCTTCATTTTGAGTAAATCCGGTTACTTAGCAGAACATGGTACAGATGGTAACCGGATGTACCCAAAGTTTATTCACCCTAATCCCGTTACTTAGCAGAACATGGTGCAGATGTTAACCGGATGTACCCAAAGTTTATTCACCCTAATCCCGTTACTTAGCCGAACATGGTACAGATGTTAACCGGATGTACCCAAAGTTTATTCACCCTAATCCCGTTACTTAGCCGAACATGGTACAGATGTTAACCGGATGTACCCAAAGTTTATTGACCCTAATCCCGTTACTTAGCAGAACATGGTACAGATGTTAACCGGATGTACCCAAAGTTTATTGACCCTAATCCCGTTACTTAGCAGAACATGGTACAGATGTTAACCGGATGTACCCAAAGTTTATTCACCCTAATCCCGTTACTTAGCCGAACATGG
Organism: Phyllobates terribilis; assembly: GCF_046119375.1. Taxonomy (NCBI): domain Eukaryota; kingdom Metazoa; phylum Chordata; class Amphibia; order Anura; family Dendrobatidae; genus Phyllobates; species Phyllobates terribilis. The sequence continues at coordinate 4,408,618 of NW_027362870.1, read as the reverse complement.
TACAGATGTTAACGGATGTACCCAAAGTTTATTGACCCCACTCCGGACACCTGGATGCCCGCACCCCCTATTCCGGACACCTGGATGCCCGCACCTCTGACAGTGGGAGTGACCAGGGTCTAAAAAACGACAAAGTCCCTTCATTTTGAGTAATTCCGGTTAAGTAGTATAACGCAACCCGGCTACCCTCTTCTTCCTTGGTTTGAGTATATATGTATATGTGTGTATGTGTATGGCGTGAGCCAGCAGAGACCGTCTCCCACCTGGCCGGCTGGGACGCGGCTGCTGGTGGTGGTGTCGTCCTCCCTGGCCCGCTGGGACGCGGCTGCTGGTGGTGGTGTCGTCCCCCCTGGCCAGCTGGGATGCGGCTGCTGGTGGTGGTGTCGTCCCCCCTGGCCAGCTGGGACGCGGCTGCTGGTGGTGGTGTCTCCCCCCCTGGCCAGCTGGGACGCGGCTGCTGCTGGTGGTGTCATCCCCCCTGGCCAGCTGGGACGCGGCTGCTGGTGGTGGTGTCGTCCCCCCTGGCCTGCTGGGACGCGGCTGCTGGTGGTGGTCTCCCCCCTGGCCAGCTGGGACGCGGCTGCTAGTGGTGGTGTCCTCCCTGGCCAGCTGGGACGCGGCTGCTGGTGGTGGTGTCGCCCCCCTGGCCAGCTGGGACTTGGCTGCTGGTGGTGGTGTCGTCCCCCCTGGCCAGCTGGGATTTGGCTGCTGGTGGTGGTGTCGTCCCCCCTGGCCAGCTGGGACGCGGCTGCTGGTGGTGGTGTCGTCCCCCCTGGCCAGCTGGGACGCGGCTGCTGGTGGTGGTGTCGTCCCCCCTGGCCAGCTGGGACGCGGCTGCTGGTGGTAGTGTCCCCCCTGGCCCGTTGGGACGCGGCTGCTGGTAGTGTCGTCCCGCCTGGCCAGCTGGGACGCGGCTGCTGGTGGTGGTGTCGTCCCCTCTGGCCAGCTGGGACGCGGCTGCTGGTGGTGGTGCCGTCCCCCCTGGCCAACTGGGACGCGGCTGCTGGTGGTGTTGTCGTCCCCCCTGGCCAGCTGGGACGCGGCTGCTGGTTGTGTTGCTGCCCCCCCCTGGCCCGCTGCGACAGTGCTGCTGGTGGTGGTGTCGCCCCCCCCTGGCCCGCTCGGACCCGGCTGCTGGTGGTTATCGACCCCTGGCCAGCTGGGACGCGGCTGCTGGTGGTGGTGTCGTCCCCCCTGGCCAGCTGGGACGCGGCTGCTGGTGGTGGTGTCGTCCCCCCTGGCCAGCTGGGACGCGGCTGCTGGTGGTGGTGTCGTCCCCCCTGGCCAGCTGGGACGCGGCTGCTGGTGGTAGTGTCCCCCCTGGCCCGTTGGGACGCGGCTGCTGGTGGTGTCGTCCCGCCTGGCCAGCTGGGACGCGGCTGCTGGTGGTGGTGTCGTCCCCTCTGGCCAGCTGGGACGCGGCTGCTGGTGGTGGTGCCGTCCCCCCTGGCCAACTGGGACGCGGCTGCTGGTGGTGTTGTCGTCCCCCCTGGCCAGCTGGGACGCGGCTGCTGGTTGTGTTCCTGCCCCCCCCTGGCCCGCTGCGACAGGGCTGCTGGTGGTGGTGTCGCCCCCCCCTGGCCCGCTCGGACCCGGCTGCTGGTGGTTGTCGACCCCTGGCCAGCTGGGACGCGGCTGCTGGTGGTGGTGTCGTCCCCCCTGGCCAGCTGGGACGCGGCTGCTGGTGGTGGTGTCGTCCCCCCTGGCCAGCTAGGACGCGGCTGCTGGTGGTGGTGTCCCCCCTGGCCAGCTGGGACGCGGCTGCTGGTGGTCTTATATGTATATATTGTATCATTATATATTTATATTATGGCAAATTAATTTCCCTTTTTTTTTTTTCTTCAGTTAGATAACGAAGCATTGTGGAGACGCGGCTCTCCAGCCTCCATGATAACGCAACCCGGCTATCCTCTTCTAACTTGGTTTGAGTATATATGTATATGTGTGTATGTGTATGGCGTGAGCCAGCAGAGGCCGTCTCCCCCCTGGCCAGCTGGGACGCGGCTCCTGGTGGTGGTGTCTCCCCCCTGGCGAGCTGGGACGCAGCTGCTGGTGGTGGTGTCGTCCCCTAGCCAGCTGGGACGCGGCTGCTGGTGGTGGTGTCGCCCCCCCCTGGCCAGCTGGGACGCGGCTGCTGGTGGAGGTGTCGTCCCACCTGACCAGCTGGGACGCGGCTGCTGGTTATGTCCCCATTGGCCAGCTGGGATGCGGCTGCTGGTGGTGATGTTGTCCCGCCTGGCCAGCTGGGATGCGGCTGCTGGTGGTGGTGTCGTCTCCCCTGGCCAGCTGGGACGCGGCTGCTGGTGGTGGTGTCGTCCCGCCTGCCCAGCTGGGACGCGGCTGCTGGTGGTGGTGTCGTCATGCCTGGCCAGCTGGGACGCGGCTGCTGGTGGTGGTGTCGTCCCCGCTGTCCAGCTGGGACGTGGCTGCTGGTGGTGGTGTCGTCCCCCCTGGCCAGCTGGGACGCGGCTGCTGGTGGTGGTGTCCCCCCTGGCCAGCTGGGACGCGGCTGCTGGTGGTGGTGTCTCCCACCTGGCCCGCTGGGACGCGGCTGCTGGTGGTGGTGTTGTCCCCCCTGGCCAGCTGGGACGCGGCTGCTGGTGGTGGTGTCCCCCCTGCCCAGCTGGGACGCGACTGCTGGTGGTGGTGTCCCCCCTGGCCAGCTGAGACGCGGCTGCTGGTGGTGGTGTCCCCCCTGGCCAGCTGGGACGCGGCTGCTGGTGGTGGTGTCTCCCCTGGGCCGCTGGGACGCAGCTGCTGGTGGTGGTGTCGTCCCCCCTGGCCAGCTAGGACGCGGCTGCTGGTGGTGGTGTCCCCCCTGGCCAGCTGGGACGCGACTGCTGGTGGTAGTGTCCCCCCTGGCCAGCTGGGACGCGACTGCTGGTGGTGGTGTCCCCCCTGGCCAGCTGGGACGCGGCTGCTGGTGGTGGTGTCTCCCCTGGGCCGCTGGGACGCAGCTGCTGGTGGTGGTGTCGTCCCCCCTGGCCAGCTAGGACGCGGCTGCTGGTGGTGGTGTCCCCCCTGGCCAGCTGGGACGCGACTGCTGGTGGTGGTGTCCCCCCTGGCCAGCTGGGACGCGACTGCTGGTGGTGGTGTCCCCCCTGGCCAGCTGGGACGCGGCTGCTGGTGGTGGTGTCCCCCCTGGCCAGCTGGGACGCGGCTGCTGGTGGTGGTGTCGTCCCCCCTGGCCAGCTGGGACGCGGCTGCTGGTGGTGGTGTCGTCCCCCCTGGCCAGCTAGGACGCGGCTGCTAGTGGTGGTGTCCCCCCTGGCCAGCTGGGACGCGGCTGCTGGTGGTCTTTTATCTTTTATGTATATATTGTATCATTATATATTATGGCAAATTAATTTCCCTTTTTTTTTTTTCTTCAGTTAGATAACGAAGCATTGTGGAGACGCGGCTCTCCAGCCTCCATGATAACGCAACCCGGCTATCCTCTTCTAACTTGGTTTGAGTATATATGTATATGTGTGTATGTGTATGGCGTGAGCCAGCAGAGGCCGTCTCCCCCCTGGCCAGCTGGGACGCGGCTCCTGGTGGTGGTGTCGTCCCCCCTGGCCAGCTAGGACGCGGCTGCTGGTGGTGGTGTCCCCCCTGGCCAGCTGGGACGCGGCTGCTGGTGGTCTTTTATCTTTTATGTATATATTGTATCATTATATATTTATATTATGGCAAATTAATTTCCCTTTTTTTTTTTTCTTCAGTTAGATAACGAAGCATTGTGGAGACGCGGCTCTCCAGCCTCCATGATAACGCAACCCGGCTATCCTCTTCTAACTTGGTTTGAGTATATATGTATATGTGTGTATGTGTATGGCGTGAGCCAGCAGAGGCCGTCTCCCCCCTGGCCAGCTGGGACGCGGCTGCTGGTGGTGGTGTCGTCCCCCCTGGCCAGCTGGGACGCGGCTGCTGGTGGTGGTGTCGCCCCCCCTGGCCAGCTCTGACGCGGCTGCTGGTGCAGGTGTCGTCCCACCTGACCAGCTGGGACGCGGCTGCTGGTGATGTCCCCATTGGCCAGCTGGGATGCGGCTGCTGGTGGTGATGTTGTCCCGCCTGGCCAGCTGGGACGCGGCTGCTGGTGGTGGTGTCGTCTCCCCTGGCCAGCTGGGATGCGGCTGCTGGTGGTGGTGTCGTCTCCCCTGGCCAGCTGGGACGCGGCTGGTGGTGGTGGTGTCGTCCCGCCTGCCCAGCTGGGACGCGGCTGCTGGTGGTGGTGTCGTCACGCCTGGCCAGCTGGTACGCGGCTGCTGGTGGTGGTGTCGTCCCCGCTGTCCAGCTGGGACGCGGCTGCTGGTGGTGGTGTCGTCCCCCCTGGCCAGCTGGGACGCGGCTGCTGGTGGTGGTGTCGTCCCCCCTGGCCAGCTGGGACGCGGCTGCTGGTGGTGGTGTCGTCCCCCCTGGCCAGCAGGGACGCGGCTGCTGGTGGTGGTGTCGTCCCCCCTGGCCAGCTGGGACGCGGCTGCTGGTGGTGGTGTCCCCCCTGGCCCGTTGGGACGCGGCTGCTGGTGGTGGTGTCGTCCCCCCTGGCCCGCTGGGACGCGGCTGCTGGTGGTGGTGTCTTCCCTCCCCCCCCCCCCTGGCCAGCTGGGACTTTGCTGCTGGTGGTGGTTTCGCTCCCCCTGGCCAGCTGGGACGCGGCTGGTGGTGGTGATGTCGTCCCGCCTGGCCAGCTGGGAGGCGGCTGCTGGTGGTGGTGTTGTCCCGCCTGGCCAGCTGGGACGCGGCTGCTGGTGGTGGTATCGTCCCGCCTAGCCAGCTGGGACGCGGCTGCTGGTGGAGGTGTCGTCCCACCTGACCAGCTGGGACGCGGCTGCTGGTGATGTCCCCATTGGCCAGCTGGGATGCGGCTGCTGGTGGTTATGTTGTCCCGCCTGGCCAGCTGGGACGCGGCTGCTGGTGGTGGTATCGTCCCGCCTACCAGCTGGGACGCGGCTGCTGGTGGATGTGTCGCCCCAACTGACCAGCTGGGACGCTGCTGCTGGTGGTGGTGTCGTCCCGCCTGGCCAGCTGGGACGCGGCTGCTGGTGGAGGTGTCGTCCCACCTGACCAGCTGGGACGCGGCTGCTGGTGATTTCCCCATTGGCCAGCTGGGATGCGGCTGCTGGTGGTGATGTTGTCCCGCCTGGCCAGCTGGGACGCGGCTGCTGGTGGTGGTGTCGTCTCCCCTGGCCAGCTGGGACGCGGCTGCTGGTGGTGGTGTCGTCCCGCCTGCCCAGCTGGGACGCGGCTGCTGGTGGTGGTGTCGTCCCGCCTGGCCAGCTGGGACGCGGCTGCTGGTGGTGGTGTCGTCCCCGCTGTCCTGCTGGGACGCGGCTGCTGGTGGTGGTGTCGTCCCCCCTGGCCAGCTGGGACGCGGCTGCTGGTGGTGGTGTCGTCCCCCCTAGCCAGCTGGGACGCGGCTGCTGGTGGTGGTGTCCCCCCTGGCCAGCTGGGATGCGGCTGCTGGTGGTAGTGTCCCCCCTGGCCCGTTGGGACGCGGCTGCTGGTGGTATCGTCCCGCCTGGCCAGCTGGGACGCGGCTGCTGGTGGTGGTGTCGCCCCCCCCTGGCCAGCGGGTACAGACACCTGAATGCCCGCACCTCTGACAGTGGGAGTGACCCAGGGTCTAAAAAATGGCAAAGTCCCTTCATTTTGAGTAAATCCTGTTACTTAGCAGAACATAGTACAGATGTTAACCGGATGTACCCAAAGTTTATTCACCCTAATCACGTTACTTAGCAGAACATGGTACAGATGTTAACCGGATGTACCCAAAGTTTATTGACCCCCACTCCGGACACCTGGATGCCCGCACCCCCTATTCCGGACACCTGGTTGCCCGCAACTCTGACAGTGGGAGTGACCAGGGTCTAAAAAACGACAAAGTCCCTTCATTTTGAGTAATTCCGGTTAAGTAATATAATGCAACCCGGCTATCCTCTTCTTCCTTGGTTTGAGTATATATGTATATGTGTGTATGTGTATGGCGTGAGCCAGCAGAGGCCGTCTCCCACCTGGCCGGCTGGGACGCGGCTACTGGTGGTGGTGTCGTCCCCCCTGGCCCGCTGGGACGCGGCTGCTGGTGGTGGTGTTGTCCCCCCTGGCCAGCTGGGACGCGGCTGCTGGTGGTGGTGTCCCCCCTGGCCAGCTGGGACGCGACTGCTGGTGGTGGTGTCCCCCCTGGCCAGCTGGGACGCGGCTGCTGGTGGTGGTGTCCCCCCTGGCCAGCTGGGACGCGGCTGCTGGTGGTGGTGTCTCCCCTGGGCCGCTGGGACACGGCTGCTGGTGGTGGTGTCGTCCCCCCTGGCCAGCTAGGACGCGGCTGCTGGTGGTGGTGTCCCCCCTGGCCAGCTGGGACGCGACTGCTGGTGGTGGTGTCCCCCCTGGCCAGCTGGGACGCGACTGCTGGTGGTGGTGTCGTCCCCCCTGACCAGCTGGGACTTGGCTGCTGGTGGTGGTGTCGTCCCCCCTGACCAGCTGGGACTTGGCTGCTGGTGGTGGTGTCGTCCCACCTGACCAGCTGGGATGCGGCTGCTGGTGGTGGTGTCGTCCCGCCTGGCCAGCTGGGAGGCGGGTGGTGGTGTCGTCCCCCCTGGCCAGCTGGGACGCGGATGCTGGTGGTGGTGTCGTCCCCTCTGGCCAGCTGGGACGCGGCTGCTGGTGGTGGTGCCGTCCCCCCTGGCCAACTGGGACGCGGCTGCTGGTGGTGTTGTCGTCCCCCCTGGCCAGCTGGGACGCGGCTGCTAGTTGTGTTGCTGCCCCCCCCTGGCCCGCTGGGACAGGGCTGCTGGTGGTGGTGTCGCCCCCCCTGGCCCGCTGGGACCCGGCTGCTGGTGGTTGTCGACCCCCCGCCCCCTGGCCAGCTGGGACGCGGCTGCTGGTGGTGGTGTCGTCCCCCCTGGCCAGCTGGGACGCGGCTGCTGGTGGTGGTGTCGTCCCCTCTGGCCAGCTGGGATGCGGCTGCTGGTGGTGGTGTCGTCCCCCCTGGCCCGCTGGGACGCGGCTGCTGGTGGTGGTGTCTTCCCTCCCCCCCCCCTGGCCAGCTGGGACTTTGCTGCTGGTGGTGGTTTCGCTCCCCCTGGCCAGCTGGGACGCGGCTGGTGGTGGTGATGTCGTCCCACCTGGCCAGCTGGGAGGCGGCTGCTGGTGGTGGTGTTGTCCCGCCTGGCCAGCTGGGACGCGGCTGCTGGTGGTGGTATTGTCCCGCCTAGCCAGCTGGGACGCGGCTGCTGGTGGAGGTGTCGTCCCACCTGACCAGCTGGGACGCGGCTGCTGGTGATGTCCCCATTGGCCAGCTGGGATGCGGCTGCTGGTGGTGATGTTGTCCCGCCTGGCCAGCTGGGACGCGGCTGCTGGTGGATGTGTCGCCCCACCTGACCTGCTGGGACGCGGCTGCTAGTGATGTCCCCATTGGCCAGCTGGGATGCGGCTGCTGGTGGTGATGTTGTCCCGCCTGGCCAGCTGGGACGCGGCTGCTGGTGGTGGTGTCGTCTCCCCTGGCCAGCTGGGACGCGGCTGCTGGTGGTGGTGTCGTCCCGCCTGCCCAGCTGGGACGCGGCTGCTGGTGGTGGTGTCGTCCCGCCTGGCCAGCTGGGACGCGGCTGCTGGTGGTGGTGTCGTCCCGCCTGGCCAGCTGGGACGCGGCTGCTGGTGGTGGTGTCGTCCCCGCTGTCCTGCTGGGACGCGGCTGCTGGTGGTGGTGTCGTCCCCCCTGGCCAGCTGGAACGCGGCTGCTGGTGGTGGTGTCGTCCCCCCTGGCCCGCTGGGACGCGGCTACTGGTGGTGGTGTCGTCCCCCCTGGCCAGCTGGGACGCGGCTGCTGGTGGTGGTGTCCCCCCTGCCCAGCTGGGACGCGGCTGCTGGTGGTGGTGTCCCCCCTGCCCAGCTGGGACGCGACTGCTGGTGGTGGTGTCCCCCCTGGCCAGCTGGGACGCGGCTGCTGGTGGTGGTGTCCCCCCTGCCCAGCTGGGACGCGGCTGCTGGTGGTGGTGTCGTCCTCCCTGGCCCGCTGGGACACGGCTGCTGGTGGTGGTGTTTTCCGTCCCCCCCCCCCCCTGGCCAGCTGGGACGCGACATCTGGAGGTGGTGTCCCCCCCCCGGTGTCGTCCCCCCCCCCCCCCATCCCTGTTCAGCTGGGACGCGGCTGCTGGTGGATGTGTCGCCCCACCTGACCAGCTGGGACGCGGCTGCTAGTGATGTCCCCATTGGCCAGCTGGGATGCGGCTGCTGGTGGTGATGTTGTCCCGCCTGGCCAGCTGGGACGCGGCTGCTGGTGGTGGTGTCGTCTCCCCTGGCCAGCTGGGACGCGGCTGCTGGTGGTGGTGTCGTCCCGCCTGCCCAGCTGGGACGCGGCTGCTGGTGGTGGTGTCGTCCCGCCTGGCCAGCTGGGACGCGGCTGCTGGTGGTGGTGTCGTCCCCCCTGGCCAGCTGGGACGCGGCTGCTGGTGGTGGTGTCGTCCCCCCTGGCCAGCTGGGACGCGGCTGCTGGTGGTGGTGTCGTCCCCCCTGGCCAGCTGGGACGCGGCTGCTGGTGGTGGTGTCGTCCCCCCTGGCCAGCTAGGACGCGGCTGCTGGTGGTGGTGTCCCCCCTGGCCAGCTGGGACGCGGCTGCTGGTGGTGGTGTCGTCCCCCCTGGCCAGCTGGGACGCGGCTGGTGGTGGTGTCGTCCCCCCTGGCCAGCTAGGACGCGGCTGCTGGTGGTAGTGTCCCCCCTGGCCCGTTGGGACGCGGCTGCTGGTGGTATCGTCCCGCCTGGCCAGCTGGGACGCGGCTGCTGGTGGTGGTGTTGTCCCCCCTGGCCAGCTGGGACGCGGCTGCTGGTGGTGGTGTCCCCCCTGGCCAGCTGGGACGCGACTGCTGGTGGTGGTGTCCCCCCTGGCCAGCTGGGACGCGGCTGCTGGTGGTGGTGTCCCCCCTGGCCAGCTGGGACGCGGCTGCTGGTGGTGGTGTCTCCCCTGGGCCGCTGGGACGCGGCTGCTGGTGGTGGTGTCGTCCCCCCTGGCCAGCTAGGACGCGGCTACTGGTGGTGGTGTCCCCCCTGGCCAGCTGGGACGCGACTGCTGGTGGTGGTGTCCCCCCTGGCCAGCTGGGACGCGACTGCTGGTGGTGGTGTCCCCCCTGGCCAGCTGGCACGCGGCTGCTGGTGGTGGTGTCCCCCCTGGCCAGCTGGGACGCGGCTGCTGGTGGTGGTGTCGTCCCCCCTGGCCAGCTGGGACGCGGCTGCTGGTGGTGGTGTCGTCCCCCCTGGCCAGCTAGGACGCGGCTGCTGGTGGTGGTGTCCCCCCTGGCCAGCTGGGACGCGGCTGCTGGTGGTGGTGTCGTCCCCCCTGGCCAGCTGGGACGCGGCTGCTGGTGGTGGTGTCGTCCCCCGTGGCCAGCTAGGACGCGGCTGCTGGTGGTAGTGTCCCCCCTGGCCCGTTGGGACGCGGCTGCTGGTGGTGTCGTCCCGCCTGGCCAGCTGGGACGCGGCTGCTGGTGGTGGTGTCGTCCCCTCTGGCCAGCTGGGACGCGGCTGCTGGTGGTGGTGCCGTCCCCCCTGGCCAACTGGGACGCGGCTGCTGGTGGTGTTGTCGTCCCCCCTGGCCAGCTGGGACGCGGCTGCTGGTTGTTTTGCTGCCCCCCCCTGGCCCGCTGGTACAGGGCTGCTGGTGGTGGTGTCGCCCCCCCCTGGCCCGCTGGGACCCGTCTGCTGGTGGTTGTCGACCCCCCGCCCCCTGGCCAGCTGGGACGCGGCTGCTGGTGGTGGTGTCGTCCCCCCTGGCCAGCTGGGACGCGGCTGCTGGTGGTGGTGTCGTCCCCTCTGGCCAGCTGGGATGCGGCTGCTGGTGGTGGTGTCGTCCCCCCTGGCCCGCTGGGACGCGGCTGCTGGTGGTGGTGTCTTCCCTCCCCCTCCTGGCCAGCTGGGACTTTGCTCCTGGTGGTGGTGTCGTCCCCCCTGGCCAGCTGGTACGCGGCTGTTGGTGGTGATGTCGTCCCGCCTGGCCAGCTGGGAGGCGGCTGCTGGTGGTGGTGTCGTCCCGCCTGGCCAGCTGGGACGCGGCTGCTGGTGGTGGTGTCCCCCCTGGCCAGCTGGGACGCGGCTGCTGGTGGTGGTGTCCCCCCTGGCCAGCTGGGACGCGGCTGCTGGTGGTGGTGGTGTCGTCCCCTAGCCTGCTGGGACGCGGCTGCTGGTGGTGGTGTCGCCCCCCCTGGCCAGCTGGGACGCGGCTGCTGGTGGAGGTGTCGTCCCACCTGACCAGCTGGGACGCGGCTGCTGGTGATGTCCCCATTGGCCAGCTGGGATGCGGCTGCTGGTGGTGATGTTGTCCCGCCTGGCCAGCTGGGAGGCGGCTGCTGGTGGTGGTATCGTCCCGCCTAGCCAGCTGGGACGCGGCTGCTGGTGGAGGTGTCGTCCCACCTGACCAGCTGGGACGCGGCTGCTGGTGATGTCCCCATTGGCCAGCTGGGATGCGGCTGCTGGTGGTTATGTTGTCCCGCCTGGCCAGCTGGGACGCGGCTGCTGGTGGTGGTATCGTCCGGCCTAGCCAGCTGGGACGCGGCTGCTGGTGGATGTGTCGCCCCAACTGACCAGCTGGGACGCTGCTGCTGGTGGTGGTGTCGTCCCGCCTGGCCAGCTGGGACGCGGCTGCTGGTGGAGGTGTCGTCCCACCTGACCAGCTGGGACGCGGCTGCTGGTGATGTCCCCATTGGCCAGCTGGGATGCGGCTGCTGGTGGTGATGTTGTCCCGCCTGGCCAGCTGGGACGCGGCTGCTGGTGGTGGTGTCGTCTCCCCTGGCCAGCTGGGACGCGGCTGCTGGTGGTGGTGTCGTCCCGCCTGCCCAGCTGGGACGCGGCTGCTGGTGGTGGTGTCGTCCCGCCTGGCCAGCTGGGACGCGGCTGCTGGTGGTGGTGTCGTCCCCGCTGTCCTGCTGGGACGCGGCTGCTGGTGGTGGTGTCGTCCCCCCTGGCCAGCTGGGACGCGGCTGCTGGTGGTGGTGTCGTCCCCCCTAGCCAGCTGGGACGCGGCTGCTGGTGGTGGTGTCCCCCCTGGCCAGCTGGGATGCGGCTGCTGGTGGTAGTGTCCCCCCTGGCCCATTGGGACGCGGCTGCTGGTGGTATCGTCCCGCCTGGCCAGCTGGGACGCGGCTGCTGGTGGTGGTGTCGCCCCCCCCTGGCCAGCGGGTACAGACACCTGAATGCCCGCACCTCTGACAGTGGGAGTGACCCAGGGTCTAAAAAATGGCAAAGTCCCTTCATTTTGAGTAAATCCTGTTACTTAGCAGAACATAGTACAGATGTTAACCGGATGTACCCAAAGTTTATTCACCCTAATCACGTTACTTAGCAGAACATGGTGCAGATGTTAACCGGATGTACCCAAAGTTTATTCACCCTAATCCCGTTACTTAGCAGAACATGGTACAGATGTTAACCGGATGTACCCAAAGTTTATTGACCCCCACTCCGGACACCTGGATGCCCGCACCCCCTATTCCGGACACCTGGTTGCCCGCAACTCTGACAGTGGGAGTGACCCAGGGTCTAAAAAACGACAAAGTCCCTTCATTTTGAGTAATTCCGGTTAAGTAATATAATGCAACCCGGCTATCCTCTTCTTCCTTGGTTTGAGTATATATGTATATGTGTGTATGTGTATGGCGTGAGCCAGCAGAGGCCGTCTCCCACCTGGCCGGCTGGGACGCGGCTACTGGTGGTGGTGTCGTCCCCCCTGGCCCGCTGGGACGCGGCTGCTGGTGGTGGTGTTGTCCCCCCTGGCCAGCTGGGACGCGGCTGCTGGTGGTGGTGTCCCCCCTGGCCAGCTGGGACGCGACTGCTGGTGGTGGTGTCCCCCCTGGCCAGCTGGGACGCGGCTGCTGGTGGTGGTGCCCCCCCTGGCCAGCTGGGATGCGGCTGCTGGTGGTGGTGTCTCCCCTGGGCCGCTGGGACACGGCTGCTGGTGGTGGTGTCGTCCCCCCTGGCCAGCTAGGACGCGGCTGCTGGTGGTGGTGTCCCCCCTGGCCAGCTGGGACGCGACTGCTGGTGGTGGTGTCCCCCCTGGCCAGCTGGGACGCGACTGCTGGTGGTGGTGTCGTCCCCCCTGACCAGCTGGGACTTGGCTGCTGGTGGTGGTGTCGTCCCCCCTGACCAGCTGGGACTTGGCTGCTGGTGGTGGTGTCGTCCCACCTGACCAGCTGGGATGCGGCTGCTGGTGGTGGTGTCGTCCCGCCTGGCCAGCTGGGAGGCGGGTGGTGGTGTCGTCCCCCCTGGCCAGCTGGGACGCGGCTGCTGGTGGTGGTGTCGTCCCCTCTGGCCAGCTGGGACGCGGCTGCTGGTGGTGGTGCCGTCCCCCCTGGCCAACTGGGACGCGGCTGCTGGTGGTGTTGTCGTCCCCCCTGGCCAGCTGGGACGCGGCTGCTAGTTGTGTTGCTGCCCCCCCCTGGCCCGCTGGGACAGGGCTGCTGGTGGTGGTGTCGCCCCCCCTGGCCCGCTGGGACCCGGCTGCTGGTGGTTGTCGACCCCCCGCCCCCTGGCCAGCTGGGACGCGGCTGCTGGTGGTGGTGTCGTCCCCCCTGGCCAGCTGGGACGCGGCTGCTGGTGGTGGTGTCGTCCCCTCTGGCCAGCTGGGATGCGGCTGCTGGTGGTGGTGTCGTCCCCCCTGGCCCGCTGGGACGCGGCTGCTGGTGGTGGTGTCTTCCCTCCCCCCCCCTGGCCAGCTGGGACTTTGCTGCTGGTGGTGGTTTCGCTCCCCCTGGCCAGCTGGGACGCGGCTGGTGGTGGTGATGTCGTCCCACCTGGCCAGCTGGGAGGCGGCTGCTGGTGGTGGTGTTGTCCCGCCTGGCCAGCTGGGACGCGGCTGCTGGTGGTGGTATTGTCCCGCCTAGCCAGCTGGGACGCGGCTGCTGGTGGAGGTGTCGTCCCACCTGACCAGCTGGGACGCGGCTGCTGGTGATGTCCCCATTGGCCAGCTGGGATGCGGCTGCTGGTGGTGATGTTGTCCCGCCTGGCCAGCTGGGACGCGGCTGCTGGTGGTGGTATCGTCCCGCCTAGCCAGCTGGGACGCGGCTGCTGGTGGATGTGTCGCCCCACCTGACCTGCTGGGACGCTGCTGCTAGTGATGTCCCCATTGGCCAGCTGGGATGCGGCTGCTGGTGGTGATGTTGTCCCGCCTGGCCAGCTGGGACGCGGCTGCTGGTGGTGGTGTCGTCTCCCCTGGCCAGCTGGGACGCGGCTGCTGGTGGTGGTGTCGTCCCGCCTGCCCAGCTGGGACGCGGCTGCTGGTGGTGGTGTCGTCCCGCCTGGCCAGCTGGGACGCGGCTGCTGGTGGTGGTGTCGTCCCGCCTGGCCAGCTGGGACGCGGCTGCTGGTGGTGGTGTCGTCCCCGCTGTCCTGCTGGGACGCGGCTGCTGGTGGTGGTGTCGTCCCCCCTGGCCAGCTGGGACGCGGCTGCTGGTGGTGGTGTCGTCCCCCCTGGCCCGCTGGGACGCGGCTGCTGGTGGTGGTGTCGTCCCCCCTGGCCAGCTGGGACGCAGCTGCTGGTGGTGGTGTCCCCCCTGCCCAGCTGGGACGCGACTGCTGGTGGTGGTGTCCCCCCTGGCCAGCTGTGACGCGGCTGCTGGTGGTGGTGTCCCCCCTGCCCAGCTGGGACGCGGCTGCTGGTGGTGGTGTCGTCCTCCCTGGCCCGCTGGGACACGGCTGCTGGTGGTGGTGTTTTCCGTCCCCCCCCCCCCCTGGCCAGCTGGGACGCGACATCTGGAGGTGGTGTCCCCCCCCCGGTGTCGTCCCCCCCCCCCCCCCCATCCCTGTCCAGCTGGGACGCGGCTGCTGGTGGATGTGTCGCCCCACCTGACCAGCTGGGACGCGGCTGCTAGTGATGTCCCCATTGGCCAGCTGGGATGCGGCTGCTGGTGGTGATGTTGTCCCGCCTGGCCAGCTGGGACGCGGCTGCTGGTGGTGGTGTCGTCTCCCCTGGCCAGCTGGGACGCGGCTGCTGGTGGTGGTGTCGTCCCGCCTGCCCAGCTGGGACGCGGCTGCTGGTGGTGGTGTCGTCCCGCCTGGCCAGCTGGGACGCGGCTGCTGGTGGTGGTGTCGTCCCCCCTGGCCAGCTGGGATGCGGCTGCTGGTGGTGGTGTCGTCCCCCCTGGCCAGCTGGGATGCGGCTGCTGGTGGTGGTGTCGTCCCCCCTGGCCAGCTAGGACGCGGCTGCTGGTGGTGGTGTCCCCCCTGGCCAGCTGGGACGCGGCTGCTGGTGGTGGTGTCGTCCCCCCTGGCCAGCTGGGACGCGGCTGCTGGTGGTGGTGTCGTCCCCCCTGGCCAGCTAGGACGCGGCTGCTGGTGGTAGTGTCCCCCCTGGCCCGTTGGGACGCGGCTGCTGGTGGTATCGTCCCGCCTGGCCAGCTGGGACGCGGCTGCTGGTGGTGGTGTTGTCCCCCTTGGCCAGCTGGGACGCGGCTGCTGGTGGTGGTGTCCCCCCTGGCCAGCTGGGACGCGACTGCTGGTGGTGGTGTCCCCCCTGGCCAGCTGGGACGCGGCTGCTGGTGGTGGTGTCCCCCCTGGCCAGCTGGGACGCGGCTGCTGGTGGTGGTGTCTCCCCTGGGCCGCTGGGACGCGGCTGCTGGTGGTGGTGTCGTCCCCCCTGGCCAGCTAGGACGCGGCTACTGGTGGTGGTGTCCCCCCTGGCCAGCTGGGACGCGACTGCTGGTGGTGGTGTCCCCCCTGGCCAGCTGGGACGCGACTGCTGGTGGTGGTGTCCCCCCTGGCCAGCTGGCACGCGGCTGCTGGTGGTGGTGTCCCCCCTGGCCAGCTGGGACGCGGCTGCTGGTGGTGGTGTCGTCCCCCCTGGCCAGCTGGGACGCGGCTGCTGGTGGTGGTGTCGTCCCCCCTGGCCAGCTAGGACGCGGCTGCTGGTGGTGGTGTCCCCCCTGGCCAGCTGGGACGCGGCTGCTGGTGGTGGTGTCGTCCCCCCTGGCCAGCTGGGACGCGGGTGCTGGTGGTGGTGTCGTCCCCCCTGGCCAGCTAGGACGCGGCTGCTGGTGGTAGTGTCCCCCCTGGCCCGTTGGGACGCGGCTGCTGGTGGTGTCGTCCCGCCTGGCCAGCTGGGACGCGGCTGCTGGTGGTGGTGTCGTCCCCTCTGGCCAGCTGGGACGCGGCTGCTGGTGGTGGTGCCGTCCCCCCTGGCCAACTGGGACGCGGCTGCTGGTGGTGTTATCGTCCCCCCTGGCCAGCTGGGACGCGGCTGCTGGTTGTGTTGCTGCCCCCCCCTGGCCCGCTGGTACAGGGCTGCTGGTGGTGGTGTCGCCCCCCCCTGGCCCGCTGGGACCCGTCTGCTGGTGGTTGTCGACCCCCCGCCCCCTGGCCAGCTGGGACGCGGCTGCTGGTGGTGGTGTCGTCCCCTCTGGCCAGCTGGGATGCGGCTGCTGGTGGTGGTGTCGTCCCCCTTGGCCCGCTGGGACGCGGCTGCTGGTGGTGGTGTCTTCCCTCCCCCTCCTGGCCAGCTGGGACTTTGCTCCTGGTGGTGGTGTCGTCCCCTCTGGCCAGCTGGTACGCGGCTGTTGGTGGTGATGTCGTCCCGCCTGGCCAGCTGGGAGGCGGCTGCTGGTGGTGGTGTCGTCCCGCCTGGCCAGCTGGGACGCGGCTGCTGGTGGTGGTGTCCCCCCTGGCCAGCTGGGACGCGGCTGCTGGTGGTGGTGTCCCCCCTGGCCAGCTGGGACGCGGCTGCTGGTGGTGGTGTCGTCCCCTAGCCTGCTGGGACGCGGCTGCTGGTGGTGGTGTCGCCCCCCCTGGCCAGCTGGGACGCGGCTGCTGGTGGAGGTGTCGTCCCACCTGACCAGCTGGGACGCGGCTGCTGGTGATGTCCCCATTGGCCAGCTGGGATGCGGCTGCTGGTGGTGATGTTGTCCCGCCTGGCCAGCTGGGAGGCGGCTGGTGGTGGTGGTGTCGTCCCGCCTGGCCAGCTGGGACGCGGCTGCTGGTGGTGGTATCGTCCCGCCTAGCCAGCTGGGACGCGGCTGCTGGTGGAGGTGTCGTCCCACCTGACCAGCTGGGACGCGGCTGCTGGTGATTTCCCCATTGGCCAGCTGGGATGCGGCTGCTGGTGGTGGTATCGTCCCGCCTAGCCAGCTGGGACGCGGCTGCTGGTGGTGGTATCGTCCCGCCTAGCCAGCTGGGACGCGGCTGCTGGTGGATGTGTCGCCCCACCTGACCAGCTGGGACGCGGCTGCTAGTGATGTCCCCATTGGCCAGCTGGGATGCGGCTGCTGGTGGTGATGTTGTCCCGCCTGGCCAGCTGGGACGCGGCTGCTGGTGGTGGTGTCGTCTCCCCTGGCCAGCTGGGACGCGGCTGCTGGTGGTGGTGTCGTCCCGCCTGCCCAGCTGGGACGCGGCTGCTGGTGGTGGTGTCGTCCCGCCTGGCCAGCTGGGACGCGGCTGCTGGTGGTGGTGTCGTCCCCGCTGTCCTGCTGGGACGCGGCTGCTGGTGGTGGTGTCGTCCCCCCTGGCCAGCTGGGACGCGGCTGCTGGTGGTGGTGTCGTCCCCCCTGGCCAGCTGGGACGCGGCTGCTGGTGGTGGTGTCCCCCCTGGCCAGCTGGGATGCGGCTGCTGGTGGTAGTGTCCCCCCTGGCCCGTTGGGACGCGGCTGCTGGTGGTATCGTTCCGCCTGGCCAGCTGGGATGCGGCTGCTGGTGGTGGTGTCGCCCCCCCTGGCCAGCGGGTACAGACACCTGAATGCCCGCACCTCTGACAGTGGGAGTGACCCAGGGTCTAAAAAATGGCAAAGTCCCTTCATTTTGAGTAAATCCGGTTACTTAGCAGAACATAGTACAGATGTTAACCGGATGTACCCAAAGTTTATTCACCCTAATCCCGTTACTTAGCAGAACATGGTGCAGATGTTAACCGGATGTACCCAAAGTTTATTCACCCTAATCCCGTTACTTAGCCGAACATGGTGCAGATGTTAACCGGATGTACCCAAAGTTTATTGACCCTAATCCCGTTACTTAGCCGAACATGGTGCAGATGTTAACCGGATGTACCCAAAGTTTATTGACCCTAATCCCGTTACTTAGCCGAACATGGTGCAGATGTTAACCGGATGTACCCAAAGTTTATTGACCCTAATCCCGTTACTTAGCAGAACATGGTACAGATGTTAACCGGATGTACCCAAAGTTTATTCACCCTAATCCCGTTACTTAGCAGAACATGGTGCAGATGTTAACCGGATGTACCCAAAGTTTATTGACCCCACTCCGGACACCTGGATGCCCGCACCCCCTATTCCGGACACCTGGATGCCCGCACCTCTGACAGTGGGAGTGACCCAGGGTCTAAAAAACGACAAAGTCCCTTCATTTTGAGTAATTCCGGTTAAGTAATATAATGCAACCCGGCTACCCTCTTCTTCCTTGGTTTGAGTATATATGTATATGTGTGTATGTGTATGGCGTGAGCCAGCAGAGACCGTCTCCCACCTGGCCGGCTGGGACGCGGCTGCTGGTGGTGGTGTCCCCCCCCCCTCCCTGTCCAGCTGGGACGTGGCTGCTGGTGGTGGTGTCGCCCCCCCTGGCCAGCGGGGACGCGGCTGCTGGTGGTGGTGTCCCCCCTGGCCAGGTGGGACGCTTCTGCTGGTGATGGTTTGTGTTAAAGGGGCTTCTGAGACACTTTCGCCCGGGGCCCAGAAAAACCTGGAGCCGGCCCTGAGGGTGAGAGTCTGTCGCCTTATCTCATATTTTTGTTTTTTTTAACACAGCTGTAATGTACACAGGGACATGTTAGTGTATAATCCTACAATAAGGTCATATGTTACGTGTCCTATGGGCTATGGTGAAGGCAGCAGAAATCTGTAAAACCAGGGTTCCCTGTGGTGTATAATGCAGATGAGGGACACGGTCATTAATCCCCCTGACTGGAGAGAGACCTCTTTATAAAATGCATCCTAGCTGAATATAGCACCTTATCTCAGACGGAGCCCCCCAACGCCAGGCTGTGTGGGAACAATCTCAGAGTTGGGTAGTTCTGTCACTGTATGTGAAATCTGTGTAAAATATATATATATATATATATATATATATATACTGATAATGTATGTAAAGCTCTGCGGAATATGTTAGCGCTATATAGAAATAATCGATTATTATTATTACTATATAATTGCCTTGTGCTTCCAGTTCCGTAACCGAAATCCCACGTTGCTGAACCAATCCCGGCCGGCCAGAACCAATCAAGGACAGGCGCAGTCCAGCCGCAAATTGCCGCGGGAATTGAACCATGCTCACCGGAAGTGGAACCCACCCGCCGCCAGGAGTCGCCTGGACCCGCCATCGCTAGGACCCCTTCCCCCATTCCCCTTCGCCCGACATCGCCACTGCACTGCCTGCAGCCACCTCCGTGCACAGGCCGCAAGCCGCAGTCTTTCCTAGAGGCTGTGGCTGCACGGAGGTGGGTGCAGACGGCGCTGCAGCAATGTAGGGTGAGGGGACACATATATACACACCGCATGTATATATACACACACACACTCACTCAGAGATCACATGACTGTGACATCACCAAAGGCCCTTGAGCAGGTATAGACCGCAGCTCCCCTGCTCTGCCCCTCTCTTCCCCCGCTTTATCCCCTCTCTGCCCCGATGTCCCCTCCTGTGCTCCACTGACTCCTCTGCTGTCCGCCGCTGTGCTCCACTCACCCCCCCTCCTCTACTGTGCTCTGCTTCACTGACCCCTTCTCTGCTCTACTGTGCTCTGCTCCGCTGACCCCTTCTCTGCTCTGCTGACCTTCTCTGTTCCGCTATTCCTACTGTGCGCCACTGACCCTTCTCTGCTTCGCTATCCCCCACTTTGCTCCGCTGTCCCCTTTTCTGCTCCGCTGTCCCCCTCTGTGGTCTGCTAACCCCTCCTCTGGTGTCCCCCGCTATGCTCCACTGACCCTTTCTCTACTCTGCTGTCCCCCACTATGCTCTGCTGTCTCCCATTATGCTCTGCTTACCCCTTCTCTGCAGTCTCCCGCTGTGCTCCACTGACCCTTCTCTGCTAACCCCCGCTGTACTCTGCTGAACCCTTCCCTGCTTTGCTGTCCCCCACTCTGCTCCGCTGACCCCTTCTCTGCTCTAATGTCCCCTGCTGTGCTCCGCTGTACCCTGCTTTGCTTGCTATGCTCCACTGACCCCTTCTCTGCTCTTCTGTTCCCCGCTGTGCTCCACTGACCCCTTCTCTGCTCTAATATCCCCGCTGTGCTCCGCTGTATCCTGCTTTGCTTGCTATGCTCCACTGACCCCTTCTCTGCTGTCCGCCGCTGTGCTCCACTGACCCCTTCTCTGCTCTTCTGTTCCCCGCTGTGCTCCACTGACCCCTTCTCTGCTCTAATATCCCCGCTGTGCTCCGCTGTATCCTGCTTTGCTTGCTATGCTCCACTGACCCCTTCTCTGCTGTCCGCCGCTGTGCTCCACTGACCCCTTCTCTGCTCTTCTGTTCCCCGCTGTGCTCCACTGACCCCTTCTCTGCTCTAATATCCCCGCTGTGCTCCGCTGTATCCTGCTTTGCTTGCTATGCTCCACTGACCCCTTCTCTGCTCTTCTGTTCCCCGCTGTGCTCCACTGACCCCTTCTCTGCTCTAATATCCCCACTGTGCTCCGCTGTACCCTGCTTTGCTTGCTATGCTCCACTGACCCCTTCTCTGCTGTCTGCCGCTGTGCTCCACTGACCCCTTCTCTGCTGTCCGCCGCTGTGCTCCACTGACCCCTTCTCTGCTCTTCTGTTCCCCGCTGTGCTCCACTGACCCCTTCTCTGCTCTAATATCCCCGCTGTGCTCCGCTGTATCCTGCTTTGCTTGCTATGCTCCACTGACCCCTTCTCTGCTCTTCTGTTCCCCGCTGTGCTCCACTGACCCCTTCTCTGCTCTAATATCCCCACTGTGCTCCGCTGTACCCTGCTTTGCTTGCTATGCTCCACTGACCCCTTCTCTGCTGTCCGCCGCTGTGCTCCACTGACCCCTTCTCTGCTCTTCTGTTCCCCGCTGTGCTCCACTGACCCCTTCTCTGCTCTAATATCCCCGCTGTGCTCCGCTGTATCCTGCTTTGCTTGCTATGCTCCACTGACCCCTTCTCTGCTGTCTGCCGCTGTGCTCCACTGACCCTTCTCTGCTGTCCCCCATTGTGCTCCGCTGTATCCTGCTTTGCTTGCTATGCTCCACTGACCCTTCTCTGCTGTCCCCCATTGTGCTCCGCTGTCCCCACTGTGCTCTACTGTCTCCCACTGTCCCCCCGCTGTCTCGCTCTCTGCTACTACCCTCACTCTGCTCTACCCGCTCACGCCTACTCTGCCCTCTCTCACCCGCTGCATGAGATCAAGCACGTGGGATGGAGGGCAGAAAGCGAACACTGCGGGGGCAGATCCAGCACGGGGGGGCAGTGACCCAGGGTCTAAAAAATGACAAACTCCCTTCATTTTGAGTAAATGCGGTTAAGTAGTATCATATAGTGCAGCTGTTCACCGGAATAGGGAAAAATGGACTTCGGTTACCGCCTGCGCTATATGCTACAAATTAACTGGATTTACCCAGTTTAGGGAAAATGGAATTTGGGTAAATCTGGTTAACTATGGCCTGTGATTGGCTGAGGCAGTCACATTTTCTGGTCAGTACACCCCAGCAGCAGCCTCTATATACAGCCCAGCAGCCTCTATATACAGCCCAGCAGCAGCCTCTATATACAGCCCAGCAGCCTCTATATACACCCCAGCAGCCTCTATATACAGCCCAGCAGCCTCTATATACACCCCAGCAGCCTCTATATACACCCCAGCAGCCTCTATATACAGCCCAGCAGCCTCTATATACACCCCAGCAGCCTCTATATACACCCCAGCAGCCTCTATATACAGCCCAGCAGCCTCTATATACACCCCAGCAGCCTCTATATACACCCCAGCAGCCTCTATATACAGCCCAGCAGCTTCTATATACACCCCAGCAGCCTCTATATACACCCCAGCAGCTTCTATATACACGCCAGCAGCAGCAGCCTCTATATATACTCCAGCAGCCTCTATATACAGCTCAGCAGCCTCTATATACACCCCAGCAGCCTACATGCATATTCTAGAATACCCGATGCGTTAGAATCGGGCCACCATCTAATATATATATATAATTTATTTTTTTCTATTTAGGTAACCAAGCGTTGGAGACTTCAATAACTCCTTTAGATGTTTATTGGCAAAAAAAAGGGGCTTGAGATTTCCAAATATGGATGTCATGTCTGGATGGCATTTGTGCTAGATTGACAGAGTTATGAATAAATGACAAGGCTCATTCATGCAGAATTTCCTTTGTTTTTACAAAAGTACATATATGAATTTATTGTTTTTTTGTGCTAAATGTTTTTGCCCTCTGCCTCATTACTTTTTCCAGTAAATAAAATGTTTTAAATAAAAGTTTGAGATGGTTTTGTTTGCTTCTCTGGTATAGTGGTGGGGTAGTGTTAATAGAAAATATTTCTCCATATTCAGCATCTGAATGTATCTATTCCTGCTGATAATGCATCTTGGAGGCTGCTGCAACATGCATTATTGTTAGGAAGATGCACGATCCTGGATACCGATGCTGCAATTTGGCATCTAGGATACTGCGCGGAATTCTGGGAAAGGCACACACAACTGCAGCAGCGACACTTGCCTGGCTGTCTCCAGCACTGTGGAGTCGGTAAGCCAAAGCACTGACTCCGACTCCATGACTCTGACTCCTTCCTACATTGCTGATGTTTAGGTGATACATTTATTCTAGCATCATGTGAACATAAGCCTTTTAATCATTATTGTAACAATCAAGATATGTAGAACATAATAATTTGCAAATATTGCATTGAACTACCGTACCCAATTTATTATATATTTTTGGAGTCTGAGTCGGTCCTTTTTATACCGGCTCCACCAAAATTGGCACCGACTCAGGCTCCACGACTCCGACTTTGACTCCACAGCTCTGGTCTCTGATGCACCATCACTGACACAGATGCAACATAACCCAGCGAGCATACGCACTTGCGCTGCTGCCATGTTTTTACATTACGGAGGAGAGTGTGCCCACAGAGACAATCAAGAACACTAAGCAATGGGAGGCTATCTACCTACATAATTGGCAGTTCGCGCGGTGCACGAATCCCATAAGGCACCGCGGCCGTGCCCGGCAGGAAGCACATGAGTGCCCCAAGATGGCACAGGACACCCTGGCTGCACCCGCCACTTCAAACGCTGCTGCAAGCACAGCCAGACACACCGCCAGAGACGCCACCGCTGCCAGAGCCGCCCCTGGGGTCGCCGCTGGATCCACCAAACACGCTGCCAGACCCGCCAGAACACACACAATCATCGGTGCTCTGTGGCTCCACGCTGGATTCCGCCCGACCGCCGATCTCTCTCCGCTGCTGTACCCTACATGCAGCGTCCCGTACATTACGGTAAGCTCACCCAATCACAGGAAGCAGCCGCCAGCCAATCACAGACCAGCAGCTAACGTCGGCACGTGATGTTACAGCCGTCCCTCTGGGTGCCGGATACTTCCTCTGATTGAGCACCGTATGCTTCCTCTCATTGGTCCGTGCTTACCGTAACGTACACATATGATACGGTACGTACATGTACGCTACGTCAGCCCAGACCGCCAGCCGCCCAGAATACAGCGATGACCGCGGAGGACCTGGGAGTGTGTGTGTGTGTGAGAGAGAGCAGACAGGGGGAGAGCACATGAGGCACACAGCTCAAAACACAGAGCACAGGACACCAAAACACAGCACACAGGGAGGCAGAGGGGGAGAAGGAGCAGAGACGGGGGAGAAGGAGCAGAGACGGGGGAGAAGGAGCAGAGACGGGGGAGAAGGAGCAGAGACGGGGGAGAAGGAGCAGAGGGGGAGAAGGAGCAGAGACGGGGGAGAAGGAGCAGAGGGGGAGAAGGAGCAGAGACGGGGGAGAAGGAGCAGAGGGGGAGAAGGAGCAGAGACGGGGGAGAAGGAGCAGAGACGGGGGTGAAGGAGCAGAGATGGGGGAGAAGGAGCAGAGATGGGGGAGAAGGAGCAGAGATGGGGGAGAAGGAGCAGAGATGGGGGAGAAGGAGCAGAGGGGGAGAAGGAGCAGAGACGGGTGAGAAGGAGCAGAGATGGGGGAGAAGGAGCAGAGACGGGGAAGAAGGAGCAGAGACGGGGGAGAAGGAGCAGAGACGGGGGAGAAGGAGCAGAGACGGGTGAGAAGGAGCAGAGACGGGGGAGAAGGAGCAGAGACGGGGAAGAAGGAGCAGAGACGGGGGAGAAGGAGCAGAGACGGGGGAGAAGGAGCAGAGACGGGTGAGAAGGAGCAGAGATGGGGGAGAAGGAGCAGAGACGGGGGAGAAGGAGCAGAGACGGGGAAGAAGGAGCAGAGATGGGGGAGAAGGAGCAGAGACGGGGGAGAAGGAGCAGAGACGGGGAAGAAGGAGCAGAGACGGGGAAGAAGGAGCAGAGATGGGGGAGAAGGAGCAGAGACGGGGGAGAAGGAGCAGAGACGGGTGAGAAGGAGCAGAGATGGGGGAGAAGGAGCAGAGACGGGGAAGAAGGAGCAGAGACGGGGGAGAAGGAGCAGAGACGGGGGAGAAGGAGCAGAGACGGGTGAGAAGGAGCAGAGATGGGGGAGAAGGAGCAGAGACGGGGGAGAAGGAGCAGAGACGGGTGAGAAGGAGCAGAGATGGGGGAGAAGGAGCAGAGACGGGGGAGAGTTCACAGGGCAATTTCACCGCCCTCCCGATGCAATAGCATCTGGCCCATTTCAAGTTCACATATAATGTCCCGCTTATATAAAGGCAGGCCACACCCAACTTAGCAATGACAGCAAAAAATATATATATATATATGAACAGGCAGTATAGGTGCATGTTTACCAAGGCCTCAAAAGAGCAAAACCAAAGGGAGAAAAAAGAAAAAAAAATGAGCAAATACCTTTAAAAAAGAAAAACAATATATGGCATAGAGCATGGAAATAAAAATAGGGTACTTGGTAACATTATGTTGATCGAAATAAATGTAAAAGCCATCCCACTACGTCAAGGTGACCCATTCGGCTTGGTCCTAAGCTAGTGTCAAATATTAAAACATTAACAGTTGTCCAGTGTCGTATGTATGATAACGACTTAGCAGGTCCCGGGGACCAATGGTGAACACTAATCAATCTGAGGCTAATCAAATATAATGTCCAGCACTGTCATGGGGGGGAGTAATGGGCCATAACCCCTGGAGGTCATTTTGGGCATCAGACACCTGAATGCCCGCACCTCTGATAGTGGAAGTGACCCAGGGTCTAAAAAATGATAAAGTCCCTTCATTTTGAGTAAATCCGGTTAATTAGCAGAACATGGTACAGGAGTTAACCGTATTTACCCAAGGTTTATTGACCCCATTCCGGACAAATATCTGAAAATTGGCAAAAACAACTAAGTATGAAGGACTCATCGGAGGAATCGCTCTGGAACTGAAATCGGATGCGCGCACTGACATGCTCCCCTCTCTGGAAGTCTGACACAAGTTGAAAAATTTTCTAAGTCCCCAAACATTTTTTTTTCAACTTTTTTTCAATTTTCCCCCTCTGGGATATATATTTTACCCACACTTTTGGAGCCCTCCTGGGATGCCCTCTAACATATTATAACCTCATTTTGCGGATGTTTTCACAAAAAAGTGAAATTTTCAAAAAAGTGAAATTTTTTGAAAAAACGACTAAGTATCAAGGACTCATCGGAGGAATCGCTTTGGAACTGAAATCGGATGCGCGCACTGACATGCTCCCCTCTCTGGAAGTCTGACACAAGTTGAAAAATTTTCTAAGTCCCAAAAAAATTTTTTTTTCAACTTTTTTTCAATTTTCCACCTGTGGGATATATATTTTACCCACACATTTGGAGCCCTCCTGGGATGCCCTCTAACATATTAGAACCTCATTTAGCGGATGTTTTCACAAAAAAGTGAAATTTTCAAAAAAGTGAAAAATTTGGCAAAAACGACTAAGTATCAAGGACTCATCGGAGGAATCGCTCTGGAACTGAAATCGGATGCGCGCACTGACATGCTCCCCTCTCTGGAAGTCTGACACATGTGAGAAAATTGTCTAAGTCCAAACATTTTTTTTTCAACTTTTTTTCAATTTTCCCCCTCTGGGATATATATTTTACCCACACTTTTGGAGCCCTCCTGGGATGCCCTCTAACATATTATAACCTCATTTTGCGGATGTTTTCACAAAAAAGTGAAATTTTCAAAAAAGTGAAATTTTTTGAAAAAACGACTAAGTATCAAGGACTCATCGGAGGAATCGCTCTGGAACTGAAATCGGATGCGCGCACTGACATGCTCCCCTCTCTGGAAGTCTGACACAAGTTGAAAAATTTTCTAAGTCCCAAAAAAATTTTTTTTTCAACTTTTTTTCAATTTTCCACCTGTGGGATATATATTTTACCCACACATTTGGAGCCCTCCTGGGATGCCCTCTAACATATTAGAACCTCATTTAGCGGATGTTTTCACAAAAAAGTGAAATTTTCAAAAAAGTGAAAAATTTGGCAAAAACGACTAAGTATCAAGGACTCATCGGAGGAATCGCTCTGGAACTGAAATCGGATGCGCGCACTGACATGCTCCCCTCTCTGGAAGTCTGACACATGTGAGAAAATTGTCTAAGTCCAAACATTTTTTTTTCAACTTTTTTTCAATTTTCCCCCTCTGGGATATATATTTTACCCACACTTTTGGAGCCCTCCTGGGATGCCCTCTAACATATTATAACCTCATTTTGCGGATGTTTTCACAAAAAAGTGAAATTTTCAAAAAAGTGAAATTTTTTGAAAAAACGACTAAGTATCAAGGACTCATCGGAGGAATCGCTCTGGAACTGAAATCGGATGCGCGCACTGACATGCTCCCCTCTCTGGAAGTCTGACACAAGTTGAAAAATTTTCTAAGTCCCAAAAAAATTTTTTTTTCAACTTTTTTTCAATTTTCCACCTGTGGGATATATATTTTACCCACACATTTGGAGCCCTCCTGGGATGCCCTCTAACATATTAGAACCTCATTTAGCGGATGTTTTCACAAAAAAGTGAAATTTTCAAAAAAGTGAAAAATTTGGCAAAAACGACTAAGTATCAAGGACTCATCGGAGGAATCGCTCTGGAACTGAAATCGGATGCGCGCACTGACATGCTCCCCTCTCTGGAAGTCTGACACATGTGAGAAAATTTTCTAAGTCCAAACATTTTTTTTTTCAACTTTTTTTCAATTTCCCCCCTGTGGGATATATATTTTACCCACACATATGAAGCCCTCCTGGGATGCCCTCTAACATATTATAACCTCATTTTGTGGATGTTTTCACAAAAAAGTGAAATTTTCAAAAAAGTGAAATTTTTTGAAAAAACGAGTAAGTATCAAGGACTCATCGGAGGAATCGCTCTGGAACTGAAATCGGATGCGCGCACTGACATGCTCCCCTCTCTGGAAGTCTGACAGAAGTTGAAAAATTTTCTAAGTCCCAAAAAAATTTTTTTTCAACTTTTTTTCAATTTTCCCCCTGTGGGATATATATTTTACCCACACATTTGGAACCCTCCTGGGATGCCATCTAACATACTAGAACCTCATTTAGCAGATATTTTCACAAAAAATGAAATTTTCAAAAAAGTCAGAAAATTACACTAATCAATCTGAGGCTAATCACATATAATGTCCAGCACTGTCATGGGGGGGTAATGGGCCAGAACCCCTGGGGGTCATTTCGGGCATCAGACACCTGAATGCCCGCACCTCTGATAGTGGAAGTGACCCAGGGTCTAAAAAACGGCAAAGTCCCTTCATTTTGAGTAAATCCGGTAAATTAGCAAAACATGGTACAGATGGTAACCGGATGTACCCAAAGTTTATTCACCCTAATCCGGTTTATTTTGCAGAACATGGTGCATATGTTAACTGGATATACCCTCATTACAAATTTCCATTGACCGTGCTCCACCTGGTGACGGAAATTTGTTAGTGCATGCATAACCCTAATCCGGTAAAGTTTTAGCATATAGTGCAGTCGTTAACCGGATTTAAACTCATTACAAATTTATAGTGACCGTGCTCCACCTGGTGACGGAAATTTGTTAGTGCATGCCATTGGTTAAAATATAGCATATAGTTCACTCTTTAACCGGATTTACCCCCTGTTACAAATTGACAGTGTTAGAGCTCCATCTAGTGACGGATGTCCAGTGGTGCAGTCCAAGTGCTAATCCGATTAAGATCATACATTTTCAATGGTCAATTAACAGTTTTTGGGCGAAAAATGTTACGCCATTTTTTTACGCAAACGCACATTTTGACCGCATAAATCTGTTCTAGAACGTTATTTCAGGTCCTGGAACGAACGGGAGCCTTGTCGCAACGCACGGTCCCCAAGAAAGTAGCGCCAAATCGTCCGCACGACCGCGCAATTTTCCGTTTTATGTCGAAACGCGCCCAAAGGGTCGCCTAACGGGCCCCGCAGCGAACGGGAGCGCATCCCCACCCACAGGTATGGAGAAGAGACCTGAAAACCACGCTTAGCGCCGCGATTTTGGGGTTGCGGCGGACGCGCTTGCGCGTCCGCCGCAACCCCATTATAAGTATAGGGAAATCTAGAGTCACCCTATGGGGTGAACTTCTCTGGAAAATAATTATCACTGCACTGTAACGGTTTATAATGGAAGCCTATGGGAATGAGTTAATCCGGCGAGCGGCAGATACCCGAATTTGGTCTTTCGGACCAAATTTGGTCTACAAAAGTCTTATCCGTTATGCTTAGAGTCGCGAGGAGACCAGATCTGGTCTGTCACAGCAGCAGCAGCCCATAGAACCCCTAATCTGGGCATTTCGCTTCGTACCCGAATTCGGTCCCCTATGGCAGATAACATAGCAGGTCAACCTCGGTGGGTTCTCCTCTTCGGTGGGGTCTCCTCTTCGGTGGGTCTCCTCTTCGGTGGGTCTCCTCTTGGGTCTCCTCTTCGGTGGGGTCTCCTCTTTGGTGGGCCTCCTCTTGGGTCTCCTCTTCGGTGGGGTCTCCTCTTTGGTGGGTCTCTTCTACGGTGGGTCTCCTCTTTGGTGGGCCTCCTCTTGGGTCTCCTCTTCGGTGGGGTCTCCTCTTTGGTGGGTCTGCTCTTGGGTCTCCTCTTCGGTCTCCTCTTTGGTGGGTCTCATCTTGGGTCTCCTCTTTGGTGGGGTCTCCTCTTCGGTGAGGTATCCTCTTCGGTGGGGTCTCCTCTTCGGTGGGTCTCCTCTTCGGTGGGTCTCCTCTTGGGTCTCCTCTTCGGTGGGGTCTCCTCTTTGGTGGGCCTCCTCTTGGGTCTCCTCTTTGGTGGGGTCTCCTCTTTGGTGGGTCTCTTCTTCGGTGGGGTCTCCTCTTTGGTGGGCCTCCTCTTGGGTCTCCTCTTCGGTGGGGTCTCCTCTTTGGTGGGTCTCCTCTTCGGTGGGGTCTCCTCTTCGGTGGGGTCTCCTCTTCGGTGGGTCTCTTCTTGGGTCTCCTCTTCGGTGGGTTTCCTCTTGGGTCTCCTCTTCGGTGGGTCTCCTCTTCGATGGGTCTCCTCTTCGGTGGGGTCTCCTCTTCGGTGGGGTCTCCTCTTCGGCGGGTCTCCTCTTCGGTCTCCTCTTCGGTGGGTCTCCTCTTCGGTCTCCACTTCGGTGGGTCTCCTCTTCGGTGGGTCTCTTCGGTGGGTTCTCCTCTTCGGTGGGTTCTCCTCTTCGATGGGTCTCCTCTTCGGTGGGTCTCCTCTTCGGTGGGGTCTCCTCTTTGGTGGGTCTCCTCTTTGGTGGGTCTCCTCTTGGGTCTCCTCTTCGGTGGGTCTCCTCTTGGGTCTCCTCTTCGGTGGGTCTCCTCTTCGGTGGGGTCTCCTCTTCGGTGGGGTCTCCTCTTCGGTGGGTCTCCTCTTCGGTGGGTCTCCTCTTGGGTCTCCTCTTCGGTGGGGTCTCCTCTTTGGTGGGCCTCCTCTTGGGTCTCCTCTTCGGTGGGGTCTCCTCTTTGGTGGGTCTCTTCTACGGTGGGGTCTCCTCTTTGGTGGGCCTCCTCTTGGGTCTCCTCTTCGGTGGGGTCTCCTCTTTGGTGGGTCTGCTCTTGGGTCTCCTCTTCGGTCTCCTCTTTGGTGGGTCTCCTCTTGGGTCTCCTCTTTGGTGGGTTCTCCTCTTCGGTGGGGTCTCCTCTTCGGTGGGTCTCCTCTTCGGTGGGTCTCCTCTTCGGTGGGTCTCCTCTTGGGTCTCCTCTTCGGTGGGGTCTCCTCTTTGGTGGGCCTCCTCTTGGGTCTCCTCTTTGGTGGGGTCTCCTCTTTGGTGGGTCTCTTCTTCGGTGGGGTCTCCTCTTTGGTGGGCCTCCTCTTGGGTCTCCTCTTCGGTGGGGTCTCCTCTTTGGTGGGTCTGCTCTTGGGTCTCCTCTTCGGTCTCCTCTTTGGTGGGTCTCCTCTTGGGTCTCCTCTTCGGTGGGTCTCCTCTTGGGTCTCCTCTTTGGTGCGGTCTCCTCTTCAGTGGGGTCTCCTCTTCGGTGGGTCTCCTCTTGGGTCTCCTCTTCGGTGGGGTCTCCTCTTCGGTGGGTCTCCTCTTTGGTGCGTCTCCTCTTGGGTCTCCTCTTCGGTGGGGTCTCCTCTTCGGTGTGGTCTCCTCTTCGGTGGAGTCTCCTCTTGGGTCTCCTCTTCGGTGGGGTCTCCTCTTCGGTGGGGTCTCCTCTTCGGTGGGTCTCCTCTTCGGTGGGTCTCCTCTTCGGTGGGGTCTCCTCTTCGGTGGGGTCTCTTCTTCGGTGGGATCTCCTCTTCCGTGGGGTCTCCTCTTGGGTCTCCTCTTCGGTGGGTCTCCTCTTCGGTGGGTCTCCTCTTCGGTGGGGTCTCCTCTTCGGTGGGGTCTCTTCGGTGGGATCTCCTCTTCCGTGGGGTCTTCTCTTGGGTCTCCTCTTCGGTGGGGTCTCCTCTTCGGTGGGTCTCCTCTTCGGTGGGGTCTCCTCTTCGGTGGGGTCTCCTCTTCGGTGGGGTCTCTTCTTTGGTGGGATCTCCTCTTCGGTGGGGTCTCCTCTTGGGTCTCCTTTTTGGTGGGGTCTCCTCTTCGGTGGGGTCTCCTCTTCGGTGGGGTCTCCTCTTAGGTGGGGTCTCCTCTTTGGTGGGGTCTCCTCTTCGGTGGGGTCTCCTCTTCGGTGGGGTCTCTTCTTCGGTGGGATCTCCTCTTCGGTGGGGTCTCCTCTTGGGTCTCCTTTTCGGTGGGGTCTCCTTTTCGGTGGGGTCTCCTCTTCGGTGGGGTCTCCTCTTTGGTGGGTTCTCCTCTTTGGTGGGGTCTCCTCTTTGGTGGGGTCTCCTCTTCGGTGGGGTCTCCTCTTCGGTGGGTCTCTTCTTGGGTCTCCTGTTTGGTGGGGTCTCCTCTTCGGTGGGGTCTCTTCTTCGGTGGGATCTCCTCTTCCGTGGGGTCTCCTCTTGGGTCTCCTCTTCGGTGGGGTCTCCTCTTCGGTGGGTCTCCTCTTCGGTGGGGTCTCCTCTTCGGTGGGGTCTCCTCTTCGGTGGGGTCTCCTCTTGGGTCTCCTTTTTGGTGGGGTCTCCTCTTCAGTGGGGTCTCCTCTTCGGTGGGGTCTCCTCTTTGGTGGGTTCTCCTCTTTGGTGGGGTCTCCTCTTTGGTGGGGTCTCCTCTTCGGTGGGGTCTCCTCTTCGGTGGGTCTCTTCTTGGGTCTCCTGTTCGGTGGGGTCTCCTCTTCGGTGGGGTCTCCTTTTCGGTCTCCTCTTCGGTGGGGTCTCCTCTTTGGTGGGGTCTCCTCTTTGGTGGGGTCTCCTCTTCGGTGGGGTCTCTTCTTCGCTGGGATCTCCTCTTCGGTGGGGTCTCCTCTTGGGTCTCTTCTTCGGTGGGGTCTCCTCTTTGGTGGGGTCTCCTCTTTGGTGGGGTCTCCTCTTCGGTGGGGTCTCCTCTTGGGTCTCCTTCGGTGGGTCTCCTCTTCGGTGGGTCTCCTCTTGGGTCTCCTCTTCGGTGGGTCTCCTCTTGGGTCTCCTCTTCGGTGGGGTCTCCTCTTCGGTGGGTCTCCTCTTCGGTGGGTCTCCTCTTCGGTGGGGTCTCCTCTTGGGTCTCCTCTTCGGTGGGTCTCCTCTTCGGTGGGTCTCCTCTTCGGTGGGGTCTCCTCTTCAGTGGGTCTCCTCTTCAGTGGGTCTCCTCTTCGGTGGGGTCTCCTCTTTGGTGGGGTCTCTTCTTCGGTGGATCTCCTCTTCGGTGGGGTCTCCTCTTCGGTGGGTCTCCTCTTCGGTGGGGTCTCCTCTTCGGTGGGGTCTCCTCTTCGGTGGGGTCTCTTCTTCGGTGGGTTTCCTCTTGGGTCTCCTCTTCGGTGGGGTCTCCTCTTCGGTGGGTCTCCTCTTCGGTGGGGTCTCCTCTTCGGTGGGTTTCCTCTTCGGTGGGTCTCCTCTTCGGTGGGTCTCCTCTTCGGTGGGGTGTCCTCTTCGGTGGGGTGTCCTCTTCGGTGGGGTCTCCTCTTCGGTGGGTCTCTTCTTGGGTCTCCTCTTCGGTGGGTTTCCTCTTGGGTCTCCTCTTCAGTGGGGTCTCCTCTTCGGTGGGGTCTCCTCTTCGGTGGGGTCTCCTCTTCGGTGGGTCTCCTCTTCGGTGGGTCTCCTCTTCGGTGGGGTCTCCTCTTCGGTGGGGTCTCCTCTTCGGTGCGGTTTCCTCTTCGGTGGCTCTCCTCTTGGGTTTCCTCTTCGGTGGGTCTCCTCTTCGGTGGGGTCTCCTCTTTGGTGGGCCTCCTCTTGGGTCTCCTCTTCGGTGGGGTCTCCTCTTTGGTGGGCCTCTTCTTCGGTGGGGTCTCCTCTTTGATGTGCCTCCTCTTTGGTGGGTCTCCTCTTGGGTCTCCTCTTCGGTGGGTCTCCTCTTGGGTCTCCTCTTCGGTGGGTCTCCTCTTTGGTGGGGTCTCTTCTTCGGTGGGTCTCCTCTTCGGTGGGTCTCCTCTTCGGTGGGGTCTCCTCTTGGGTCTCCTCTTCGGTGGGGTCTCCTCTTTGGTGGGTCTCCTCTTTGGTGGTTCTCCTCTTTGGTGGGTCTACTCTTCGGTGGGTCTACTCTTCGGTGGGTCTCCTCTTCGGTGGGGTCTCCTCTTCGGTGGGTATCCTCTTCGGTCTCCTCTTCGGTCTCCTCTTCGGTCTCCTCTTCGGTGGGTCTCCTCTTCGGTGGGTCTCCTCCTCGGTGGGGTCTCCTCTTTGGTGGGGTCTCCTCTTGGGTCTCCTCTTTGGTGGGGTCTCCTCTTGGGTCTCCTCTTCGGTGGGGTCTCCTCTTCAGTGCGTCTCCTCTTCGGTGGGGTCTCCTCTTTGGTGGGGTCTCCTCTTGGGTCTCCTCTTTGGTGGGGTCTCCTCTTGGGTCTCCTCTTCGGTGGGGTCTCCTCTTGGGTCTCCTCTTCGGTGGGTCTCCTCTTCGGTGAGGTCTCCTCTTGGGTCTCCTCTTCGGTGGGTCTCCTCTTCGGTGCGGTCTCCTCTTCGGTGGGGTCTCCTCTTCGGTGGGGTCTCCTCTTCGGTGGGGTCTCCTCTTCAGTCTTCTCTTGGGTCTCCTCTTCGGTGGGGTCTCCTCTTCGGTGGGGTCTCCTCTTCAGTGGAGTCTCCTCTTGTGTCTCCTCTTCGGTGGGGTCTCCTCTTGGGTCTCCTCTTCAGTGGGTCTCCTCTTCAGTGGGGTCTCCTCTTGGGTCTCCTCTTCGGTGGGTCTCCTCTTCGGTGGGTCTCCTCTTCGGTGGGGTCTCCTCTTCGGTGGGGTCTCCTCTTCGGTGGGTCTCCTCTTCGGTGCGGTCTCCTCTTCGGTGGGGTCTCCTCTTCGGTCTCCTCTTCGGTGGTGTCTCCTCTTCGGTGGGTCTCCTCTTGGGTCTCCTCTTCGGTGGGTCTCCTCTTCGGTAGGGTCTCCTCTTCAGTCTCCTCTTGGGTCTCCTCTTCGGTGGGGTCTCCTCTTCGGTCTCCTCTTCGGTGGGTCTCCTCTTCGGTGGGGTCTCCTCTTCGGTGGGGTCTCCTCTTCGGTGGGGTCTCCTCTTCGGTCTCCTCTTCGGTGGGTCTCCTCTTCGGTGGGGTCTCCTCTTCGGTGGGGTCTCCTCTTCAGTGGGTCTCCTCTTGGGTCTCCTCTTCGGTGGGGTCTCCTCTTCGGTGGGGTCTCCTCTTGGGTCTCCTCTTCGGTGGGGTCTCCTCTTCGGTGGGGTCTCCTCTTTGGTGGGGTCTCCTCTTGGGTCTCCTCTTCGGTGGGGTCTCCTCTTCGGTGGGTCTCCTCTTCGGTGGGGTCTCCTCTTCGGTGGGGTCTCCTCTTCGGTGGGGTCTCCTCTTGGGTCTCCTCTTCGGTGGGTCTCCTCTTCGGTGGGGTCTCCTCTTCGGTCTCCTCTTCGGTGGGGTCTCCTCTTCGGTGGGTCTCCTCTTGGGTCTCCTCTTCGGTGGGGTCTCCTCTTCGGTGGGTCTCCTCTTCGGTGGGGTCTCCTCTTCGGTGGGTCTCCTCTTGGGTCTCCTCTTTGGTGGGGTCTCCTCTTCGGTGGGTCTCCTCTTCGGTGGGTCTCTTCTTCGGTGGGGTCTCCTCTTCGGTGGGTCTCCTCTTCGGTGGGGTCTCCTCTTCGGTGGGGTCTCCTCTTGGGTCTCCTCTTCGGTGGGTCTCCTCTTCGGTGGGGTCTCCTCTTCGGTGGGTCTCCTCTTCGGTGGGGTCTCCTCTTCGGTGGGGTCTCCTCTTCGGTCTCCTCTTCGTTCTCCTCTTCGGTGGGTCTCCTCTTCGGTCTCCTCTTCGGTCTCCTCTTCGGTGGGTCTCCTCTTCGGTGGGGTCTCCTCTTCGGTGGGGTCTCCTCTTGGGTCTCCTCTTCGGTGGGTCTCTTCTTCGGTGGGGTCTCCTCTTCGGTGGGGTCTCCTCTTCGGTGGGGTCTCCTCTTGGGTCTCCTCTTCGGTGGGTCTCTTCTTCGGTGGGGTCTCCTCTTCGGTGGGGTCTCCTCTTCGGTGGGGTCTCCTCTTTGGTGGGGTCTCCTCTTGGGTCTCCTCTTCGGTGGGGTCTCCTCTTCGGTGGGGTCTCCTCTTCGGTCTCCTCTTCGGTCGGGTCTCCTCTTCGGTGGGGTCTCCTCTTCGGTCTCCTCTTCGGTCTCCTCTTCGGTGGGGTCTCCTCTTCGGTGGGGTCTCCTCTTCGGTGGGGTCTCCTCTTGGGTCTCCTCTTCGGTGGGGTCTCCTCTTCGGTGGGGTCTCCTCTTCGGTCTCCTCTTCGGTGGGTCTCCTCTTCGGTGGGGTCTCCTCTTCGGTGGGGTCTCCTCTTCAGTGGGTCTCCTCTTGGGTCTCCTCTTCGGTGGGGTCTCCTCTTCGGTGGGGTCTCCTCTTGGGTCTCCTCTTCGGTGGGGTCTCCTCTTCGGTGGGGTCTCCTCTTTGGTGGGGTCTCCTCTTGGGTCTCCTCTTGGGTCTCCTCTTCGGTGGGGTCTCCTCTTCGGTGGGTCTCCTCTTCGGTGGGGTCTCCTCTTCGGTGGGGTCTCCTCTTCGGTCTCCTCTTCGGTCTCCTCTTCGGTGGGTCTCCTCTTCGGTGGGGTCTCCTCTTCGGTGGGGTCTCCTCTTCGGTGGGTCTCCTCTTCGGTGGGGTCTTCTCTTCGGTGGGGTCTCCTCTTGGGTCTTCTCTTCGGTGCGGTCTCCTCTTCGGTGCGGTCTCCTCTTTGGTGGGGTCTCCTCTACGGTGGGGTCTCCTCTACGGTGGGGTCTCCTCTATGGTGGGGTCTCCTCTACGGTGGGGTCTCCTCTTTGGTGGGGTCTCCTCTACGGTGGGGTCTCCTCTACGGTGGGGTCTCCTCTTTGGTGGGGACTCCTCTACGGTGGGTCTCCTCTTCTCAGGAAACACAACCAGATATTAGGAGCAATCCTCAACTGACAGAGTGCCACTACTGACCACCGCGCTGCCCTCATCCCGCTAAGAAAGTGTTTTTTCCTGTTTTACACAGAATGCAGACTACTGTGCAGCAACCTATACTCCCGAGGGGCCGCAGGAAACTGGAGTGAA
Source organism: Phyllobates terribilis (assembly GCF_046119375.1). Lineage (NCBI taxonomy): Eukaryota > Metazoa > Chordata > Amphibia > Anura > Dendrobatidae > Phyllobates > Phyllobates terribilis. The sequence continues at coordinate 4,373,676 of NW_027362870.1, read as the reverse complement.
TAATGTCCTCCTCTTCCTTTAAATTACGCTTATGCCATGTTCTCACTGGTGCTATCGGCTTCCATTGGCGATTTAAGCTTTTTGGTATTTTTGATGCTGTATAGTTAGTCACAAAATTACCTGAGACGTAATAAATAGCATTAAAGCTGCAGTAATTTTTTTATTTACACTGCTCAAAAAAATAAAGGGAACACTTAAACAACAGAATATAACTCCAAGTAAATCAAACCTCTGTGAAATCAAACTGTCCACTTAGGAAGCAACACTGATTGACAATCAATTTCACATGCTGTTGTGCAAATGGAATAGACAATAGATGGAAATTATTGGCAATTATCAAGACACCCTCAATAAAGGAGTGGTTCTGCAGGTGGGGATCACAGACCACATCTCAGTACCAGTGCTTTCTGGCTGATGTTTTGGTCACTTTTCAATGTTGGTTGTCCTTTCACACTCGTGGTAGCATGAGACGGACTCTACAACCCACAGAAGATGCTTAGGTAGTGCAGTTCATCCAGGATGGCACATCAGTGAGAGCTGTGGCAAGGAGGTTTGCTGTGTCTCTCAGCGTAGTGTTCAGAGGCTGGAGACGCTACCAGGAGTCAGGCCAGTACACCAGGAGACATGGAGTGGGCCTTAGGAGGGCAACAACCCAGCAGCAGGACCGCTACCTCAGCTTTTGTGCAAGAAGCAACAGGAGGAGCACTGCCAGAGCCCAGAAAAATGACCTCCAGCAGGCCACAAATGTGCATGTGTCTGCACAAACGGTTAGAACTGACTCCATGAGGGTGGTATGAGGGCCCGACATCCACAGATGGGGGTTGTGCTCACAGCCTAACACTGTGCAGGATGCTTGGCATTTGCCACAGAACACCAGAATTGGCAAACTCGCCACTGGCTCCCTGTGCTCTTCACAGATGAAAGCAGGTTCACACTGAGCACATGTGACAGACGTGACAGTGTCTGAAGACACTGTGGAGAGCGATCTGCTGCCTGCAACATCCTTCAGCACGACCGGTTTGGCAGTGGGTCAGTAATGGTGTGGGGTGGCATTTCTTTGAAGGGCCGCATAGCCCTCCATGTGCTCGCCAGAGGTAGCCTGACTGCCATTAGGTACCGAGATGAGATCCTCAGGCCCCTTGTGAGACAATATGCTGGTGCAGTGGGCCCTGGGTTCCTCCTAATGCAGGACAATGCCAGACCTCATGTCGCTGGAGTGTGTCAGCAGTTCCTGCAAGATGAAGGCATTGAAGCTGTGGACTGGCCCGCCTGTTCCCCAGAGCTGAGTCCGATTGAGCACATCTGGGACATCATGTCTCGCTCCATCCACCAACATCACATTGCACCACAGACTGTCCAGGAGTTGGCGGATGCTTTAGTCCAGGTCTGGGAGGAGATCCCACAGGAGACCATCCGCAACCTCATCAGGAGCATGCCCAGGTGGTGTAGGGAGGTCATACAGGCACGTGGAGGCCACACAATACTGAGCCTCATTTTGACTTGTTTTAAGGACATTACATCAATGTTGGATCAGCCTGTAGTGTGTTTTTCCACTTTAATTTTGGGGGTGACTCCAAATCCAGGCCTCCATTGGTTAATAAATTTGATTTCCATTGATGATTTTTGTGTGATTTTGTTGTCAGCACATTCAACTTTGTACAGAACAAAGTATTCGATGAGAATATTTCATTCATTCAGATCTAGGATGTGTTATTTGAGTGTTCCCTTTATTTTTTTGAGCAGTGTATTTTAACCCAGCTAAAAAGTGAACTGGCCCCCTCCTGAGGGGAAACTTGAAAAAATGTCTGAAGTCAGATCAAGTCCATTCTCTTCCTTCAGCTTGGCTCCGCTGGGCTCAGTTCTTCTTTAGCAAATGTTCATACAAAATCATCAATGGAAATCAAATTTATTAACCAATGGGGACCTGGATTTGGAGTCACCCCCAAAATTAAATTGGAAAAACACACTACAGGCTGATCCAACTTTGATGTAATGTCCTTAAAACAAGTCAAAATGAGGCTGACACACTCCAGCCACATGACGTCTGGCATTGTTCTGCATTAGGATGAACCCAGTGCCAACCGCACCAGCATATGGTCTCACAAGGGGTCTGAGGATCTCATCTCTGTACCTAATGGCAGTCAGGCTACCTCTGGCGAGCACATGGAGGGCATTGCGGCCCTCCAAAGAAATGCCACTCCACACTATTACCGACCCACTGCCAAACCGGTCATGCTGAAGGATGTTGCAGGCAGCAGATCGTTCTCCACGGCGTCTCCAGACTCTGCCACGTCTGTCACATGTGCTCAGTGTGACCCTGCTTTCATCTGTGAAGAGCACAGGGAGCCAGTGGCGACTTTGCCAATCCTGGTGTTCTGTGGCAAATGCCAAACGTCCTGCACGGTGTTGGGCTGTGAGCACAACCCCCATGTGTGGACGTCGGGCCCTCATACCACCCTCATGGAGTTGGTTTCTAACCGTTTGTGCAGACATATGCTCATTTGTGGCCTGCTGAAGGTCATTTTGCAGGGCTCTGGCAGTGCTCTTCCTGTTCCTCCTTGCACAAAGGCGGGGGTAGCGGTCCTGCTGCTGGGTTGTTGCCATCCTACGGCCCCCTCCACGTCTCCTGGTGTACTGGCCTGTCTCCTGGTAGCGCCTCCAGCCTCTGGACACTACGCTGACAGACACAGCAAACCTCCTTGCCACAGCTCGCATTGATGTGCCATCCTGGATGAGCTGCACTACCTGAGCAACTTCTGTGGGTTGTAGAGTCCTTCTCATGCTACCACGAGTGTGAAAGCACAACCACCATTCAAAAGTGACCAAAACATCAGCCAGAAAGCATTGGTACTGAGATGTGGTCTGTGGTCCCCACCTGCAGAACCACTCCTTTATTGAGGGTGTCTTGATAATTGCCAATAATTTCCATCTATTGTCTATTCCATTTGCACAACAGCATGTGAAATTGATTGTCAATCAGTGTTGTTTCCTAAGTGGACAGTTTGATTTCAGAGAAGTTTGATTTACTTGGAGTTATATTCTGTTGTTTAGGTGTTCCCTTTATTTTTTTGAGCAGTGTATATTTTCTTATGTCCATGTATTTACTACTAAAAGTAATTTTTTACATTTAGGTTTCATTTTTCACTGGTTATTACAGACTTATTGCTTCCCTGCACATTCAAGTTTCATGGTTTTTTTGGGCATAGATCAGCTAAAAGGCACTCAGGAAAAAAAACAGATGAAAGATCTACACACTCTCCCTTAAGACTGTCAGAAGGAGCTCACTGATAGATTCTCAGTTAGCTAATTTTGCAGCCAGGAATAGACAGTGCAGCACAGATGCTACAGAAGGCAACATTTTTAATGAAACTCAATAACGGAAATCAATTTTAGCCCCAAATACTTGCATTAAAGTAAAAAAAACAAATGGCCGCAAAGCAGGACAACCGCTTTAACTCCTTACCAACATCAGCCGTACATGTCTGGTATAAGTCAGTAGCGGGTGTATGGAGCAGAGTCAGCTCGCCCCGTACATGGCAGATAATGGCTGTGACAAACAACCAGGACCTGCCTCTAAGAGCTGCGAGTGGAGCGAAGATCTGCCCACCACTGTTAACCTGTTCAGTGCTGCTGTCAATCTCTAACAGCAGCATTAACAGCGCGCCGGCATTGGGACGCATCGTTCCATGCGCCCACCGGCGCTCCTGTGACGCGATCACAGGGCGCAGATGGACTGCTATGACATCCGGGGGTCTGCTGAAGCCTCCGTGCCTGTCATCATAAAGCTTCATTTGGGCTGTAAAGAAGACCGTGATTTTGCTATATGGAGCATTACTGTGGTATCGCTGTATATAGCACAAGCAATCAGATAATGTATACAAATGCAGTGAAAATTAAAAAAAAAAAAAAAGTGTAAAATATTAAAACCCCACACGTTCAACTCACCTCCCACTAGAAATAAAGATAATAAAAATATACACATTTGTGGTATGGTCTCTTTCAGAGAAATACAATCTATCCAAATATAAAAAATAAACTATCAGTGAACACAGAAAAAAATTCAAAAAGCCAAAATTACATTTTTTTCGTTCGCCACAATACTACAGAAAACCCTGTAAGAAGCGATGACCATGTCATATGTGTCCCAAAATGTTATCAATAAAGTCCTCTTGCCCTTCAAAAAATAAGCCCCACACAGCTCCATCAACCCGAAAACTGAAAATGTTACGGGTCTCAGAAAAAATGGTGACACCATCAAAAAAAGTTTTTTTCTTTTGCCAAAACTCTTGGAGAAGTTTGGTCTTGCTGTGATCACACTGAGGAGTAGGATCCTATTACCAGGTCATTTTCACCACACTATGTGCGCCGTTAAAACCCTTCCCAGATAAACAGGGTCAGGCTTTTTTTTTTCGCACTTTTACTGCACTTGGAATGTTTTTCCCGTTTTCTAGTACTATGTGGTAAATGAATGGTGGGATTTATAAGTACCGCTCATCCTGCAAAATAACAAGACCTCACACTATGTGGACAGACATGAAAAAGTTATAGCCCTTGGAAAAAGCTAAGGAAAAAACAGAAAAAAACCATCAATTGGTTCTGTTGGGAAGGGGTAAAGCTGAAGAAACGCATGTAACAGCAGAATATGGAGGAAGGTGAGATATCACCGGCTGGTGGATACTACCTGCTCCATCGCTGGCAGAGTAACCCATCCCCATGGTGGCCGCTGAGATCTTCTCTTGTAGAAACGGATCCAAAATCTATAAAACATGGGGAACAGTCAGCAGAGGGTTTGGTGATTGGCTCATATTGGCGATATACCCAGGGGCATTACTGGGCACAGGGAAGATTGGGAATGAATAGGATTGGCTGTTAGATATGTGATCTCTTCCATTAAAGGGGATGTCTAGTTGGAACAAGTTCTCACTGATCTCTGGATAGGTGATGACTCTTAGATCGGTGGGTTTGGCCGCTATGACCCAATCAGCAGAACAGCACTTATAGATAGAAGTGAGCGAAGTGCAAATGTTCAGCCGCCGGTCCGTTCATTCTCTATGGGGGGCGCTGTACTCAGCTTTCTCCTGCATAGAGAATGAATGGAGCGGTGGCCGGGGAGGGTCTAGCAGGGATTAGTTGGGTTCCCAGCAGATCTAGAAGTTGTCACTTATCATGTGTTGGGGAATAATGACTTCTCCTCTGATAAATGTGCTGATTCCTGTCAGTTGTGGTCGCTGAGTGCGTGTGATGGGATGTGGCTCCGTCCGTTATATTATATCACGTCTTATACCTATAATCTCGCTGATCGCAGGTGTCTGTCTTCACACTCAGATGAGATGGAACAAACTGACCATATAGAACTTTTTTTTTTTCTTCAAATTCAAACCGAGCAATCCTATTGGCTGAGTATGAATGCAGTTACCATGGTGACAGAAGTAGCTGCAGATTTAAAGGGACAAGATACTAATATTGTACTAAAGTGTATGTTATTCTATACTTCACATAACTGACTGGGTACACCTTGGTGCTGGTGGGATGGCTTTTTATTTTATTTTATCAAAAACCATGTTTACTAAGTACCCTATATTATATATATTTCCTATTGCTTTTTACTTACTTATAGCAGGGTATATGTTCATATTGTTTCTATCCTAAGTTTGTCTATTTTCTAATAGATGGTGGCAAACTTCTTCCTGGCCTTTGAAGCACAGCTTTCAATTATTCCTATCGTAAACCAGGTAAAAAGCTTCGAGCCGAGCGCGATCAGACTCCTTCAGTCCCGCAGCAGGTAAATCTGTGACCATCGCCGGCACTCCTGCTGTTCCTAGTACCGATCCCTCTGAGCGGCTGTGCAGTAATGAAGGCTGGATTCACCCCAAACTTGCTCTTCTTTTTTTCGATTTCCAGTTCTGGTAATTAGTGATACACATGTGTATATCCAGTGGTCAACTCAAAACCTATGTATGGAAAATCAATTGTTTGCTGTATGCATCTCATTTGTAGGATGCACACTATTCATTTCAATATGGAGCGGAGTAGGAGGAGACTTTCATTACTGTTCCCTTTACTTCCTCCCTGCTGATAGGAAATGCCATGCTGTTTGCTTGTGTCCTGTGATTACAGCAGCCTGCAACAGTTTTCAGCGTGCACTCCCCGGCTCCGGCATCAAGCAGTAAATGATAACATTAAAACGCTGCTACCCCTTTGTTAGTCACTTTTTTATCTTCTTCCCCTTCTACGAATGCTATAGTCCGTTATTCTAGAACTGCTCTGAAAATGGTTCTCTCTGGATTGTTGGGATTTGGGTTTAGGGTGGGTTATGGGAATTGAAGTTCAGATACTTTGTTCATATTTTTACTATGGAATTACTATGTCATGTATGTTATTTGAAAGATGTAATATTTGTAGTTGGAGTTTTTCAATAAAAATGATTTGATTAAAAAAAAAATGAAATTAAAATTCCTCTGTTCTTGAGAAAGCATAGGATTTTTACTAAGAGGTAAATTGCACGTTCCTTGTTTTCCGGGCACTTTACATTTTTGCTAATTTTGTACGATTACACAATCCCTTTTATAGGCCAGTGCCAGTTGTACATCTCTCCCTAAACTCTTGTTCACACTATATTTTATGCCAGTTTTCTTATATGGTTTCTAGATGTTGTCCAGCTTTGATAAATAATTAGTATTTATACTTTTGCTTTTAGATAGACTTGAAGAATGCAGATCCGGAAAGGGTGGAGAAACAAATTGAGAAGATGTTTGACGTTCCCGCTAGTGACTGTATCCGGGTACGATGCGCTCCACATCAAAATCATTCCTGTAGGCAAATTTAACTCCGCTGTCTGCACCTTGTCTTTTTATTTTTTTCTACAAAATGTGGCTGGAAAAGGGGCAATGTAGCGAGGAATTTACATCAATGTTTGGTGCTAAAAAAAAACAAACTTTTGTGACGCATCATTTTTGCGCAAAAATGTGCAGCTTCCTATTTTACAGCACTCTTGCAACTTTTAGAAATTGGGCTTGGTAAGCTACACAGGTCTAAGAACGACGGGTGACGTTAAAAGTGGATAAAGATACACGGTGGCTCAGTGGTTAGCATTGTTGTTTTGCAGCGCTGGGGTCCTGGGTTCAAATCCCACCAAGGACAACATCTGCAAGAAGTTTGTATGTTCTCCCTGTGTTTGCATGGGTTTCCTCCGGGTTCTCCGGTTTTCTCCCACACTCCAAAGACATACTGATAGGGAATGTAGATTGTGAGCCCCGATGGGGACAGTGATGATAATGTCTGTAAAGTGCTGTGAAATTAATGGCGCCATATAAGTGAGTAAAATAAATAAAGATAGATGGAAGTGCTACATAAACATTTATCAAACATCGTGCAACACTTTGATACATTTGGCACAAATAATGGTAACACAACCACAAGCAAAACTGACCTGAGAAAGTCCTTTTATGACACATTTTTCGGAAAGAATTTGAAAGATTTAAAGCGTTAGAAATGAAGAAGATTATCCAATATCACCGAAAAAGGAAAAGTCTCCAGATGTCTTTATGCCGGATGCCGGTCTGTGTCCATACCTAAAGAAGAGCTGTCAAAAGAATGGGAAAGGAATCCTTTAGTAAACATAAATATCCATTGGGGTTTTAGGTGTTAAAAAAATGATCATATGAAAGATTTTGTGATCTGTGGTTACATGATTGTAATAACAACATTAAAGCCCCATTCAGATGTACAGGTTTTATCCATGAGAAACTGAGCAGAACGATATATAGGTTTGTGGGAGAAGATTCAGTATAAATTGTAATTTATTCATTAGATTTGAGAGTCCTCAGTGGTTGATACCTTTAATGGCTAACTGAAAAGATGGTAACAAATTGGAAGCTTTCCAGACTACTCAGGCTTCTTCATCAGGCAGACCTGAGACCTGAGTAGTCTGGAAAGCTTGCAATTTGTTACCTTTTAATGGCTAACGGAAAAGATGGTATCAACCACTGAGGACTCTCAAATCTAAATACTCTTCTATCTACTGGCTAATACGGTACAAAGATAGATATTTTTCCTGTATCAATTTATTCAGTGGAATCCTGCTGTTTGTACAGATGAGTCCAGTGGGCGGTCCTACTAGTGATTGACAGCTATCTTTGCCTGCATGGTCATACAGGGTGTTAGAACCTTGCTCTTAGGTTTTTTCCTTTGCTGGTCACATGACCTTGTTGGCCTATTTAATCCTGCTCCGCCCTTCTGGCTTGGCTGGACTTCATTGTATAACTACTTTCTAGCTAGCCTGTGCTCTGTATCTAACTCTGTTAGTTTGCTTGGTCTACGGACCTCTATGTTCTATATATTTTGTTTGTTCGTCTGTCTGCTACTATTTCTGTTAGGAGGTGTCCCATTTTCCTCCCAGTCCTTAGTACTTGTAGGGATTCCTTCCCCACATCTATAGGTCTCCGTACAGACTAGCTTAGGACTTTAGCAGGTCTGATCGCAGGATCAGGTTCCCTGTTACATCGTAGGGATTCAGCTAAGTTCTATCGTAGGGACAGATCTCCTCTCTTTCCTTAGCTCTGGTAGCAGAACATAACAGTAAGTCCAGCCTGCAAATTCTCTAAGGAAAGATTTTTCTGTTCCATCATGGTGTCGGTTCAGGATTTGGCTCATCGCCTGCAGGGACTCTCTCTGGAGGTGGCCGAACTCCGTCAGCACGTGAGTAACTGTCCTGGAGCACATTTCTTGGAGCCTAAGGTATGTTTGCCGGATTTATTTTTTGGTGAACACCGAGAATTTTTTTCATTTAAAAATGCTTGCTTATTGTATTTTCGTTTGAGACCCAAGTCCTCTGGGGATGAATCCCAGCGCATAGGGTTCATAATGTCACTTTTGCGCAAAGAGCCTCAGGAGTGGGCCTTTTCTTTGCAACCTAGCGATACATGCTTCAGATCAGTGGATAGTTTTTTTTCTGCTTTGGGGCTATTATATGATGATCCTGACAGTGTTGCATCAGCTGAGACTGAGTTAAGACGTTTGAGACAGGGATCAGGTAATGTGGAAAAATATTGTACTCATTTCCGTCGATGGTCTACTCAAACAGGGTGGAACGATTCTGCTCTGGAAAGTCTATTTCTTGCTGGGCTCAATGAAAGGGTTAAAGACCTGCTAATTGCTTATCCTACACCTGAAGATTTGCAACAGGCTATGCAATTAGCTATACGGGTGGATAGGAGACTGCGTGCAAGGGTTAATGAGAGCAAATCCTCTGCTATGTCAGTTTCTGGTTATGAGAATGTGTGTACTAACAGTGGTGAACCGATGGAGATTGGATCGGTGGCACCTCGCTCTCAAGAAAAAGACCGTAGTTTTTTGAAGGCTTGTGTTTCTATTGCGGAAAATCTGGTCATTTGATTAAAGGCTGTGAGCTTCGTATGAAGAAAGAAAAAAAAATGGTCAGTCATGCCCGTATTGCCTGTTTAAATTCCAAGGGTGTATTTTTAGCTGCTTCCACGATTGCTCAGGAAAAATTAATGGAATTTCGGGTGTTTGTCGATTGTGGGTCTACTCTGAATGTAATTGATGGGGGATTCTTGGAAAGACTCAATTTAAAACCCGAACCTTTATCATCCCCCATTGCTGTGGTTTCTGTGGATGGTTCCCCTTTGAAGAATATTACTCTCAAGGTCAGTGAATTTCCTCTCACTATTAATGGTGTTCACCATGAGAAATTGGATTTGGTAGTTTTGAATAACTTGCCTTCTCCAGTAATATTGGGATTGCCCTGGTTAAAATTTCACAATCCTGTACTGGATTGGTCTACCAGTGAAATTAAATTCTGGAGCCATAAATGTTATGACAAGTGTTGTAACGGGCGTATTGCAGCTTTGGATAGGGGAGAATTGCCTGTTCCTATTCAGGATTTTTGGAGAGTTTTTTCTGAGAAGGAATCGCAGGTTTTGCCTCCCCATAGAGACTATGATTGTTCTATTGAATTTGTCCCTGGAGCGACTCTTCCTAAAAGTCGTTTATTTAACCTTACTATTCTTGAGAGGAAGGCTTTGGAGGAATACATACAGACAAGTTTGGCCGCCGGTCACATTAGGCCTTCTAAGTCTCCTGTGGCGGTTGGATTTTTTTTTGTAAAAAAAAAGGACGGCGGTTTACGTCCTTGTCTGGATTTTCGTGAGATTAACAAAATTACTGTACGCAATCCTTACCCACTGCCATTGATTCCTGATCTGTTTAACCAGTTAATGGGGGCCAAGTGGTTCTCTAAAATTGATCTCCGGGGGGCATACAATCTGTTGCTCATGAAGGAGGGTGACGAATGGAAGACTGCTTTTAACACTCCTGTGGGTCATTTTGAGAATCTGGTTATGCCTTTTGGTCTTACTAATGCTCCTGCATTTTTTCAGAATCTGATTAATGACATCCTTAGACCTTTGATCGGCAAAAATGTGGTTGTGTATTTGGATGACATTTTGATTTATTCGCCGGATCTGGAGTCTCATTGGCAGAGCGTGCGTGAGGTATTACAGTTGTTAATGGACAATTCGCTTTTTGCTAAGCTGGAGAAATGTGAGTTCGCTGTACAGAGAATTAGTTTTTTGGGTTACATTATCTCCAGTGAAGGTTTTGAGATGGACCCGGTTAAGGTTCAGGCTGTGCAGGAATGGCCTAGGCCTATTGGTTTGAAATCGATACAGAGGTTTTTAGGTTTCGCCAATTATTACAGAAAATTCCTAAAAATTTTTTCTAGTATTGTCAAACCTCTGACCGATCTCACCAGGAAAGGTGCTGATGCGGTTCAGTGGTCTTCTGAGGCCATTGAAGCTTTTGTGTATCTCAAGGAGAGGTTCACCTCTGCTCCCATCCTTATGCAGCCTGATGTTACTAGGCCGTTTTTGGTTGAGGTTGATGCTTCCTCTGTGGGGGTTGGCGCAGTATTGTCTCAGGATAATGGGGATGGATTACATCCCTGTGCCTTTTTTTCAAAAAAATTTTCGGAGACTGAACTGAATTACGATATTGGTAATCGGGAATTATTGGCTATTAAACTCGCATTTGAACACTGGCGCCACTTCTTGGAAGGTGCGGAATTTCCCGTTCAGGTTCTTACGGATCATAAAAATCTGATATATCTTGATGCTGCCAAGCGCCTGAATGCCCGTCAGGCTAGGTGGGCACTGTTTTTCTCGCGGTTTAATTTCTCCGTTACTTACATCCCTGGTACTAAGAATGTTAAGGCGGATGCCTTGTCTCGCAGTTTTTCTCCCATAGTCGGTGCTGAGAAAGAGGAGAACATTTTACAAGAAGGTGTTGTGATAGCTGCTTTGGACTCCGTTTTGGAAGATGAGATTCTTAAAGCTCAGGAGAATGCCCCATCTAACACTCCTCATGGGAGGTTGTTTGTGCCTGGGACCTTTAGGAGAGATTTGTTTGTTGAGTGTCACAAATCTCGGTTGGCAGGTCATCCCGGAATCTCTGAGACCAAGAGACTGGTGGGTCGCAGTTTTTGGTGGCCTGGATGGCAGAAGGAAGTCATTAAGTGGGTGCGTCAATGTACTATATGTGCTAGATCTAAGTCCTCACATACTCCTGCTGCGGGGTTGCTTTGTCCTTTGGAGGTTCCCAGTGCTCCTTGGACACATTTGGCTATGGACTTTATAACTGACCTTCCCCCCTCTGAGGGTTTTACTGTCATCTGGGTGGTCGTGGACTGTTTTAGCAAGATGTGTCACTTGGTTCCCTTCGTCAAACTGCCCTGTGCTAAAACTCTCGCTAAGGCCTTTGTCAAGGAAATTGTCAGACTTCATGGCGTTCCTACTGACATTGTTTCTGATAGGGGTCCTCAGTTCGTGGTTCGTTTTTGGCGTGCCTTTTGTGACAGGTTGGGAGTTCATTTATCGTTCTCGTCCGGATATCATCCAGAATCTAATGGCCAGACAGAAAGGAAAAACCAGGATGTTGAGCAGTTCTTGCGTTGTTTTGTGGCAGACAATCAAGAGGGGTGGTCTGAGTTTCTGCCACTTGCTGAATTTGCTCTGAACAATCATACATCTTCTTCTGCTGGTTGTTCGCCTTTTTTTTGTTGTTCTGGGAGACATCCGTCGTTTGGGTCGTTCTCCAAGTTGGGATCTGCCGTGCCTGAGGAGGAGAATTTTTCCGGTGATTTGGAGAGAGTTTGGACGGATGTGCGTGGTAATCTTCAGGAGGCCAACAGAAAATCTAAAGACTACTTTGATAGGAAACGACAGGAGGTTTTGTTCGCTGTTGGTGACATGGTTTGGTTGTCCTCTAGGAATCTGCGGTTGAGGATTCCTTCTAAGAAATTGGGTCCCAAGTTTGTAGGGCCCTTTAAGGTGCTTCAGGTTGTCAACCAATCTGCTGTTAGGTTGGAGGTTCCTACCTCCTGGAGAATTAATCCGGTATTTCATGTCTCTCTGTTAAAAAAAGCTGTTGTGTCGGATGGTGACGCCTCTGCCTCTGTTCCTCCGGTGGTGGAGGACGGGGAATATGAAATTTCTCGCATCCTTAACTCTAGACGGTATAGAGGTAGTTTGCAGTATCTTGTGGCCTGGAAAGGTTTCAGACCCGAGGATAACTCTTGGGTGAGGTCAGATGATGTTTCCGCGTCCAGACTTATCAGAGCGTTTCACAGGAGATTTCCTGATAAGCCTGGTCCTAGGGGATCCGGAGGATCCTCTTAGAAGGGGGGGTACTGTTAGAACCTTGCTCTTAGGTTTTTTCCTTTGCTGGTCACATGACCTTGTTGGCCTATTTAATCCTGCTCCGCCCTTCTGGCTTGGCTGGACTTCATTGTATAACTACTTTCTAGCTAGCCTGTGCTCTGTATCTAACTCTGTTAGTTTGCTTGGTCTACGGACCTCTATGTTCTATATATTTTGTTTGTTCGTCTGTCTGCTACTATTTCTGTTAGGAGGTGTCCCATTTTCCTCCCAGTCCTTAGTACTTGTAGGGATTCCTTCCCCACATCTATAGGTCTCCGTACAGACTAGCTTAGGACTTTAGCAGGTCTGATCGCAGGATCAGGTTCCCTGTTACATCGTAGGGATTCAGCTGAGTTCTATCGTAGGGACAGATCTCCTCTCTTTCCTTAGCTCTGGTAGCAGAACATAACACAGGGAACTGTCAGTCACTTAGTAGGACCGCCCACTGGACTAGTGTACATACGGCAGGACTTTTCACTGCATAAAATGCCAGTTTTGCTGACTCTCTTCCCACAGATATGTCTATCAGTCTGATCAACTTCTCTGCTCTACAACATCCCCCTACAGATCTTATACCATTTCAACATGACAGGTTCCTTTAATCACCTGCAGATGACATAAGTAGCCATGTTCTGTGTGGCTTACGGAGGGGCTTGATTGCTTGTCAGCTTCAAACAGGTTTCATTTCTTCTGATTCGTTGTAGCCGAGTTCTAAACTGTATTAAGAAATTCATTTCTCTGTTTATTTCTATTAGATGTCGGGGAAGCTTGGAACAAATGTGGAAAGTGTTCTTCAAGAAGTTGTCAGGAGGCTTCCACCGTGAGTACGGACTAATGCGGCTCTATCCATCTTCTCTTTATTAAAGGGAACCTGTCACCTTGGAAAATGCTATGTACCTGCAGCTATAGGGTTAATCTGCAGATAAATATTGTTACAATGCTGCCCGGCCGCCTTATTGATAGTGTAGGTACCGGGAGAAAATTAACTTCTTTCCTCCCTGCAGCCGCCGGCCTTCACTCATCGTTGTGCACGGAGCGGCTACAGTCTTGGATCACAGCACCGCTCGCTATATCAGGGGCGACGGCTGTAAACCCGGCCCGGATTTTGATTGACAGCTTGCTCTGCACAGATGCGCTGCAGAACCACTTAGAATCTGAGTGAAGGAGTAGTATGTTCACAGATAGAGAATATGGCTCATCCACGTGCAGATCTGCTCCACGTCCGATTACATATTTGTGGGAGAAACCCTAGGGGCAGCCTCATATTTCTGACATGGATCCTCTAGCACTATTTGTGAACCTGCGGCTCCCAGCATAACTTGATGAGAGACCGTCAGCCTGCTGGGACCTGTAGTTTCACTACAGCAGGAGTGTCACAAGCTGCGGACCTCCGCTCACTCCAGCACTGGTCGGCATTTTCAGCACGTGAACGCACGCTATGCTTTCTGGAGACACAAGGGTGTAGATAATTTTATCAAACCCTTGACTGTAAGTTTGCTGAACCCTAAGTGGATTATATTGTTCCCACAGTTTCAGTTTTGGGCCATTTAAGGGGAATTTAAAGGGTTCTGGCCACTGATTTTCCTTAAAGGGGATCAGTATCCCTGTATGTCTTTGTATATACTTGATAAAGACCTATAACAGGTCGAAACGTTATGTGATGGCGGAATAAACTTTGTCTTTTGGAATTCATCACTCTGGACTGAACGCGGTTTACTTACCTTTATCCCCTTAACAGGATGTCTTATTTTTGTGTTTTAGTCCCAAGATTGAAAAGGGCAGCCCTCTTAAAGCCCTGCTGTTTGACTCCACGTTTGATCACTACAGAGGCGTCGTAGCAGCATCGCCCTGTGTGGCGGTGACGTGTGTAAAGGCAATAAATCGTGTCTGCCCACTCTGGCAAGTGCTATGAAGTCAATGAGGTTGGCATACTGACCCCAGAGGAAGTGGCAGCCGAAAAACTAAGGTTTTTTTTAATAATTTTATTAGCCTTTCCCTCTGTCTTCACCAATCAGCCCTCTGTATTGATGATCAGATCAAAGATGTAGACAGGGATTGTCTCACGCTGCATCTCCTTCCTGATTGTATCACTGAGAAGACAGAAGCTGCCCCATCCCATTCTCCAAGAAATGCAGAACCCAATGCATCTGCTGTCCGTGATCCGCTTATTGTCAGAGGACATCATTAGGGACTGCATTTTCTCATTGCTTAAGAAATTGTTGGGGGATCCTGCTAATCCGGTTGCATGGATTTATATAGTGTGACCAAGTTGTCAAGCACTTTTCCATGTGATGCTAAAATCGCTTGGAAAGCGCTTGACAACCCGCATGCGAAATCGCATGTGCAAAACGCGTGACAAACGCTTGTCCCTGGCTGAAAAAAACGCATGTAAAATCCGCATGCCAGGGAGATACAGAAACGTTCAGGAAAAAACCGGAGCATTTCTGCATCGTGGGCACATAGCCTTAGAGTGCCGCTGTGCAGGCAAAGACTGCATCCCCCTCTTTCTGAGAATCAGTGGGGCTTGAAGGGGTACGGCTCCCCATCAGTTATAAAGCCATGTCATGTCATCAATCATATGAGTGTTATGTGGCAATGGCATTGTCTTGACAGCCAAGGATCCTACTGAAGGCCTCCATGTCTTCCATGATTGTACAACTATGAAGCCCGTCCCATAACTGGGATTAATATCAGATTGGTCATTTTACTCTACACTGTAGCGGTAAAGCCATTGGATGTTTTCGGTGACCTGAGCCTGCAAAGTTAAATTCTCCCGTTACATCATTTTTGTCTTCACCACATCTGTTCGTGTTAAAACTAAAAAAAATATCTTCTAGAAATCCTATCGAGAGGATGATGGAATGAAAAAGAAGAAAAAAGATGAAGCGGCAGAATCTCTGGAGTTTATTTTGTTCACTTTGCCTCACCAAGAAAAGTAATAAAAAGATCAGAAAACATTTATAAAAACTACAGCTCTAACTGCAAAAAAAGCCCAGATACAACGAATCTGCTGGAAAAAAAGCCCAGATACAACGAATCTACTGGAAAAAAAGCCCAGATACAACGAATCTACTGGAAAAAAAAGCCCAGATACAACGAATCTACTGGAAAAAAAGCCCAGATACAACGAATCTACTGGAAAAAAAGCCCAGATACAACGAATCTACTGGAAAAAAGCCCAGATACAACGAATCTACTGGAAAAAAAGCCCAGATACAACGAATCTACTGGAAAAAAAAGCCCAGATACAACGAATCTACTGGAAAAAAAGCCCAGATACAACGAATCTACTGGAAAAAAAGCCCAGATACAACGAATCTACTGGAAAAAAAAGCCCAGATACAACGAATCTACTGGAAAAAAAAGCCCAGATACAACGAATCTACTGGAAAAAAAGCCCAGATACAACGAATCTACTGGAAAAAAAGCCCAGATACAACGAATCTACTGGAAAAAAGCCCAGATACAACGAATCTACTGGAAAAAAAGCCCAGATACAACGAATCTACTGGAAAAAAAGCCCAGATACAACGAATCTACTGGAAAAAAAGCCCAGATACAACGAATCTACTGGAAAAAAAGCCCAGATACAACGAATCTACTGGAAAAAAAAGCCCAGATACAACGAATCTACTGGAAAAAAAGCCCAGATACAACGAATCTACTGGGAAAAAAGCCCAGATACAACGAATCTACTGGAAAAAAGCCCAGATACAACGAATCTACTGGGAAAAAAGCCCAGATACAACGAATCTACTGGAAAAAAAGCCCAGATACAACGAATCTACTGGGAAAAAAGCCCAGATACAACGAATCTACTGGAAAAAAAGCCCAGATACAACGAATCTACTGGAAAAAAAGCCCAGATACAACGAATCTACTGGAAAAAAAGCCCAGATACAACGAATCTACTGGGAAAAAAAGCCCAGATACAACGAATCTACTGGGAAAAAAAGCCCAGATACAACGAATCTACTGGGAAAAAAAGCCCAGATACAACGAATCTACTGGAAAAAAAGCCCAGATACAACGAATCTACTGGGAAAAAAGCCCAGATACAACGAATCTACTGGGAAAAAAAGCCCAGATACAACGAATCTACTGGGAAAAAAAGCCCAGATACAACGAATCTACTGGAAAAAAAGCCCAGATACAACGAATCTACTGGGAAAAAAGCCCAGATACAACGAATCTACTGGAAAAAAAGCCCAGATACAACGAATCTACTGGAAAAAAAGCCCAGATACAACGAATCTACTGGAAAAAAAGCCCAGATACAACGAATCTACTGGGAAAAAAAGCCCAGATACAACGAATCTACTGGAAAAAAGCCCAGATACAACGAATCTACTGGAAAAAAGCCCAGATACAACGAATCTACTGGGAAAAAAGCCCAGATACAACGAATCTACTGGAAAAAAAGCCCAGATACAACGAATCTACTGGGAAAAAAAGCCCAGATACAACGAATCTACTGGAAAAAAAGCCCAGATACAACGAATCTACTGGGAAAAAAAGCCCAGATACAACGAATCTACTGGAAAAAAAGCCCAGATACAACGAATCTACTGAAAAAAAGCCCAGATACAACGAATCTACTGGGAAAAAAGCCCAGATACAACGAATCTACTGGGAAAAAAAGCCCAGATACAACGAATCTACTGGAAAAAAGCCCAGATGCAACGAATCTACTGGGAAAAAAGCCCAGATACAACGAATCTACTGGGAAAAAAAGCCCAGATACAACGAATCTACTGGAAAAAAAGCCCAGATACAACGAATCTACTGGAAAAAAAGCCCAGATACAACGAATCTACTGGAAAAAAAGCCCAGATACAACGAATCTACTGGAAAAAAAGCCCAGATACAACGAATCTACTGGAAAAAAAGCCCAGATACAACGAATCTACTGGGAAAAAAAGCCCAGATACAACGAATCTACTGGGAAAAAAGCCCAGATACAACGAATCTACTGGAAAAAAAGCCCAGATACAACGAATCTACTGGGAAAAAAGCCCAGATACAACGAATCTACTGGAAAAAAAAAGCCCAGATACAACGAATCTACTGGGAAAAAAGCCCAGATACAACGAATCTACTGGGAAAAAAGCCCAGATACAACGAATCTACTGGGAAAAAAAGCCCAGATACAACGAATCTACTGGAAAAAAAGCCCAGATACAACGAATCTACTGGGAAAAAAGCCCAGATACAACGAATCTACTGGGAAAAAAGCCCAGATACAACGAATCTACTGGGAAAAAAGCCCAGATACAACGAATCTACTGGGAAAAAAAGCCCAGATACAACGAATCTACTGGGAAAAAAGCCCAGATACAACGAATCTACTGGGAAAAAAGCCCAGATACAACGAATCTACTGGGAAAAAAGCCCAGATACAACGAATCTACTGGGAAAAAAGCCCAGATACAACGAATCTACTGGAAAAAAAGCCCAGATACAACGAATCTACTGGGAAAAAAGCCCAGATACAACGAATCTACTGGGAAAAAAGCCCAGATACAACGAATCTACTGGGAAAAAAGCCCAGATACAACGAATCTACTGGAAAAAAAAGCCCAGATACAACGAATCTACTGGGAAAAAAGCCCAGATACAACGAATCTACTGGGAAAAAAAGCCCAGATACAACGAATCTACTGGAGAAAAAAAGCCCAGATACAACGAATCTACTGGAAAAAAAAGCCCAGATACAACGAATCTACTGAAAAAAAGCCCAGATACAACGAATCTACTGGAAAAAAAGCCCAGATACAACGAATCTACTGGGAAAAAAAGCCCAGATACAACGAATCTACTGGAAAAAATCCCAGATACAACGAATCTACTGGAAAAAAAGCCCAGATACAACGAATCTACTGAAAAAAAAGCCCAGATACAACGAATCTACTGGAAAAAAAGCCCAGATACAACGAATCTACTGGAAAAAAAAGTTTTATAGCTTTTAGAAGGCAAGGATAAAAACAAATTGTAAAAGTGAAGATTATCCCACATGCACTTTGTCACCCAAGGATCTGCATAAACTGCAGCCGGCCCATCTCAGCACCACTTCTTTTGTTTGTGCTTTTTCCTTATTGCTTTCTGTGTCTTTTTAAAAGGGTTTTACCATCATTTTTTTAAAGTAATTTTTTCCGATATCCAAAGCATTTAAAATTGTGTACGACCCTGTGCAGGATATAATAGAGCGACACTTTATCACACTAGGAATATTCTTATAGTGCCACTAGATGGCGCTCTAATCCTGCATGTGGTACTGATGCTCCTGTCTGCTGCTTTCTATGAATATACATGGATGTTTGGTGCCCAGGAGAGAGCAGAGCTGAAAGGGGAATCTGTTATTAAAGCAAATAAAATGTCAATATTGTGTTATGGAAAGTTCTGTAAATTAAAATACAATTTTGTGTTTTTATTGCCATTCAATACAAATCTGTTGTGGCCGCATGATGGTTCTCAGCTGGTTACAGTGCGATTAGCAGAGCTCTCTGATGTGGTATTTAGGCTCTGGGAAGTTATAACATATATGTTGATAGATCCAAAATAGTTTTACCTCCAAAATTCAGTGCTGACTAATGTCACAGCATTTCTGACTTAAATGAATGTAACTAGATGAAATACTATTTTTGCTGCATGCAGCCACCACCAGGGGGAGCTGTTGACATGTGATTATGTACAGCTAGTATTGGACCCACCCGCAGCAGTAGAAGTCTGTCTCCAGTGAGCGCCCTCTAGTGCCAGCTGTATATAGCTGTAGTGAACTCATGCAGTGCTGGGTCTCAGAGCCGTTGCTACCTTCTTTTATGGTACATTTGTACCTGATATTCAATGTAGAATTTGATGAATCTGCACTAATTGTGAATATATATTGCTCTCATTGCTTCTAAGATATGCTGGGCAAGTAGGTTATCTAATCGCTGGGATGAAGGACGCACAGGAAGCACAAATAGGAGACACTCTGCATTTACTGAAGCAGCCAGTGGCTCTGCCCGGCTTTAAGCCTGCGAAACCCATGGTGTTTGCAGGTGAGTTGAACCCTAATACAAATTAAATGGTCCCTGTACTTGATCTCATTCGATAGATAATGTGCAAAATCCCTTTATAAAGTTCTATTAAGTTGGAGTTACTTTTCAGGGGTTAGATAACCTAAAAGTGTCGGCCGGTAGGGTCTTCCTTCTGTCTAAGTGTAATTTGTCTCTAGCAGCAGAAACCCCCCTATATGGATTACCGGAAGTGGGGCTTGGCCTTCGTCTCTTTGCTCCTGCCTGTCAAACTGTATATGCAGGCATAACAGAGATTCAGTCTTTCAGTTAATTGTAGGCATCTCATTAAGCAATGTCGGAAGCAATGCGTGCTGAGTAATGAGAGAAAGGATGTCCCGGGACCTATAGTGCTGACAGAATGCTGATAAAGAGCAATCGTCCACTCCAAAAGAGTGGATGGCAAGTTACAGAGCATGTGTATTGGTACTGTTCCAGGACATACTGTTTTATCTACAGTCCATTTAGAATCAAAACTCTGTTCTACATAATATTGTACATGGAACAGAGTATTATGCCAATGTAACTGCAACACGCATCGAAGTCAAAATCTCGGCAGAATTACACCTATAGCCCCCTCAGACTATGCAAAACACCAATTGAGCTTTAACAACTTCAGCTCAAGTGCTCAAAAACTGTGTAACGGGGTCAGAAAGCTATTGTACAGTATACAGTATATATTTTATTAGCGTAATATTAAAACCTGTATTACAAGAGCACTTAGTTCAAGATTCAGCCTCCAGATGGCGTGACATCAGAGATTAGACCCATCTGCAAGAGCGTCCACATCAATGAATATATATGTAAAGTTTGGGGTTCATACCGGACACCTAGTGTCCAATGCTGAACTCCGAACACTGACAAGTCCGTTTTAAGAGTGAGAGACCTCCTAGCCCTTACTACAACCATTTTACAGCATCAAAGTTTGTGTCTGCATTGACTTCTATGGGGTTTGGGTTCAAGTTCTGGTACCCGAACCGAACTTTGGACTAAAGCTTGGTCAAAACCGAACATCCACGGGGTTCGCTCATCCCTAGTGTAGTGTAAATTCTACGTATTTTGCGCCTGAGTACCAGTAATGAGGAGATCCTTACCCATTATGAGCCTGCCACTCTCCTAAACACGCGTTTCACTTTTTTAGCTTCTTCAGAGGGACACAGAGTATACCAAACACTGCCCCCCGGGCACCAGATGTAACCCACTGTATCAATTCCTTTAAGGCTAAAGTTACAGCTATAGAATAGATTGACCTTGACAATTCAAGTGCTTTCTTGTGGGAAGTATGTGCACCCCCCGATCATTTCAGTGGAGAGCGACCATTCCCAGCCACCTCTATTGAGAATCCATGACCGGCACAGGCGCTGTACCCTCGCCTGTCACACTTTAGCAATCCTACTAATTCCTTGTAACAGCCAGGAACGCCTCCATGATTGGATTAGGAACGGTGATCACAGAGTAGATAAATGCCAGAGAACCTTTATTCTGCAGCCGCATTTTTCGTCCCATTAGACTCGGCCTATTTTACAGAAGCCGAGATAATTGAGGAGAGATGTAAGGAAGGAACCTCACGATCCTCCAGGACTAGTCAGCTCAGAGCCGTGACGTGTGGACAAGGTTTCTGCTACATTGTGGGGAATTTAGGGAGCGCTGCAGCAAGGGGGTTGGTAATGACACGCCACCGTGACACATAATGCATGGACTGTCTCCTCTCATTTGTTCTTTGAAGCTTGTTTTTCTCGTGAGTGATGCTCGGCGCATGAGAAAAGCCCAAACAATTAACATCAAATGGGCTTTCTGCGATTTGTAAAATCCTGTGCCCCGCTGATCCCCCGCTGCGGCTCCCCATAGGTGGATTATAATGAGGGCAATCCGGGCTACCGCCCGGGGCCTCGGGTCTCTATGGCCGGACTGCCCTCATTATATGTGCAGCACCGCGGCACATACCGGCAGACAGTGGCAGGGGGGGGGCCCCGGACCACTCCCCCAGCAGCGGTGCACAGCCGCTGCTTCTTCTTCGGCCGGGCCAGCACTGCAGCAGTTAACTTCCCTCTGCTGGCCCGGCGGTGTCTCCTAGCTGTGACGTCACGCAGTGCGCGCCCGGCCTGCACTGCTACTTACCACCGGAGAGGAGCAGGAGCCAGGAGGACTGGAGCCGAGCCGGGGGATGGTGAGTGAGTGAGTGAGTGTGTGTGTGTGTGTGTCTGTGTGTGTGTATGTGTATGTGTCTGTGTGTGTGTGTGTGTGTGTGAGTGTGAGTCTGTCTGTGTGTATGTGTATGTATGTATGTGTGTGCAGGCAGATATCATTGTGTGATGTCGGTTTATATGTATTTTTGTGTTTCAAATGTGTTTATGCGTGTATGTATATGTCTGTATATGTTTGTGTGTGTGCGTGACTGCGTGCGGCCTCCTGCTGAGTATAGATGGCGCTGTGTGGCCTCCTGCTATCTCTGGGGGGGGGCGCCGTGCGGCCTCCCGCTGTGTATAGGTGGCTCCGTGCTGCCTCACGCTGTGTATAGATGGCTACGTGCGGCCTCCCGCTGTGTATAGATGGCACCGTGCGGTCTCCCGCTGTGTATAGATGGCACCGTGCGGCCTCCCGCTGTGTATAGATGGCTACGTGCGGCCTCCCGCTGTGTATAGATGGCTACTTGCGGCTTCCTGCCGTGTATAGATGGCTCCGTGCTGCCTCACGCTGTGTATAGATGGCTCCGTGCTGCCTCACGCTGTGTATAGATGGCTCCGTGCGGCCTCCCGCTGTGTATAGATGGCACCGTGCGGCTCCCTGCTGTGTATAGATGGCACCGTGCGGCCTCCTGCTGTGTATAGATGGCACCGTGCGGCCTCCTGCTGTGTATATATGGCACCGTGCGGCCTCCTGCTGTGTATAGATGGCACCATGCGGCCTCCTGCTGTGTATAGATGGTACCGTGCGGCTCCCTGCTGTGTATAGATAGCTACGTGCGGCCTCCCGCTGTGTATAGATGGCTACGTGCGGCCTCCCGCTGTGTATAGATGGCTACATGCGGCCTCCCACTGTGTATAGATGGCACCGTGCGGCTCCCTGCTATGTATAGATAGCTACGTGCGGCCTCCTGCTTTGTATAGATGGCTACGTGTGGCCTCCCGTGTGTATAGATGGCTACATGCAGCCTCCCGTTGTGTATAGATGGCTACGTGCGGCCTCCCGCTGTGTATAGATGGCTACGTGCGGCCTCCTGCCGTGTATAGATGGCTACGTGTGGCCTCCCGCTGTGTAGAGATGGCTACGTGCGGCCTCCTGCTGTGTAAAGATGGCTACGTGCGGCCTCCCGCTGTGTATAGATGGCGCAGTGTGGCCTCCTGCTGTGTATAGATGGTTACGTGTGCTCAATATTGAGTCATAAAATTACCTGCCAGGGACATGCGGATGTGAAGCGTTCTTCACATGCATTTCCGCATGCGGGTTGACAAGCGCTTTCCAAGCGATTTTAGCATCACTTGGAAAGTACTTGACAACTTGGTCACACTATATAAATCCATGCAACCGGCATGGATTTACAGTTATATGAAAAAGTTTGGGCACCCCTTTTAATCTTAAGCTTAATGTTTTATAAAATTTGGTGTTTTTGCAACAGCTGTTTCAGTTTGATATATGTAATAACTGTTGGACACAGTAATGTTTCTGCCTTGAAATGAGGTTTATTGTACTAACAGAAAATGTGCAATCTGCAGTCAAATAAAATTTGACAGATGCATAAGTATGGGCACCTCACCAGAAAAGTGACATTAATATTTAGAAGATCCTCCTATTGCAAAAATAACAGCCTCTAGTCGCTTCCTGTAGCTTTTAATGATTTCCTGGATCCTGGATGAAGGTATTTTTGACCATTCCTCTTTACAAAACAATTCCAGTTCAGTTAAGTTTGATGGTCTCCGAGCATGGACAGCTCTCTTCAAATGATCCCACAGATGTTCAATGATATTCAGGTCTGGGGACTGGGATGGCCATTCCAGAACATTGTAATTGTTCCTCTGCATGAATGCCTGAGTAGATTTGGAGCGGTGTTTTGGATCATTGTCTTGCTGAAAGATCCATCCCCTGCGTAACTTCAACTTTGTCACTGATTCTTGAACATTATTGTCAAGAATCTGCTGATACTGAGTGGAATCCATGCGTCCCTCAACTTTAACAAGATTCCCGGTGCCGGCATTGGCCACACAGCCCGAAAGCATGATGGAACCTCCACCAAATTTTACTGTGGGTAGCATGTGTTTTTCTTGGAATGCTGTGTTTTTTTGCCGCCATGCATAACGCCATTTTGTATGACCAAACAACTCAATCTTGGTTTCATCAGTCCACAGGACCTTCTTCCAAAAAGAAATTGGCTTCTCCAAATGTGCTTTTGCATACATCAGCTGACTCTGTTTGTGGCGTGCTTGCAGAAACGGCTTCTTTCGCATCACTCTCCCATACATCTTTTCCTTGTGCAAAGTGCGTTGTATAGTTGACCGATGCACAGTGACACCATCTGCAGCAAGTTGATGCTGCAGCTCTCTGGGCGTGGTCTGAGGATTGTCCTTGATTGATCTCACCATTCTTCTTCTCTGCCTTTCTGATGTTTTTCTTGGCCTGCCACTTCTGGCCTTAACAAGAACTTTCCCTGTGTTCTTCCATTTCCTTACTATGTTCCTCACAGTGGAAACTGACAGGTTAAATCTCTGAGACAGCTTTTTGTATCCTTCCCCTGAACAACTATGTTGAATAATCTTTGTTTTCAGGTCATTTGACAGTTGTTTTGAGGAGCCCATGATGCCACTCTTCAGAGGAGATTCAAACAGGAGAACAACTTGCAAGTGGCCACTTTAAGTAGCTTTTCTCATGATTGCATACACCTGGCTCTGAAGTTCAAAGCTCAATGAGGTGACAAAACCAAAAAAAATGCTTTAGTAAGTCAGTAAAAAGTAGGTAGGCGTATTTAAAACAAGAAAATGATAAGGGTGCCCATATTTATGCACCTGTCAAATTTTGTTTGAATGCAGATTGCACATTTTCTGTTAGTACAATAAACCTCATTTCAAGGCAGAAACATTACTGTGTCCAACAGTTATTACATATATCAAACTGAAATAGCTGTTGCAAAAACACCAATTTTTATAAAACATTAAGCTTAAGATTAATAGGGGTGCCCAAACTTTTTCATATAACTGTATATAGTGTGACCGTAAAAGAATGGTAAAAAATAAATATATACTTACCTTCTGATGGCCTGTCGACGTCAGCGGTCGCGTGACCCGTCACATGACTAAATGACATCACGCCAGGTCCTTTTCAGACCATCGCGAGCTGCCGGCAAGACAGGACGCATCGGATAAAGACACCGGGGGCCATCAGAAGGTAAGTATAATATTTTATATTTTATTTTATTCTTTTTTTACAGGTTCTATGGTACCCTGGTCCGGAGGAGAGTCTCCTTTTCTCCAAACCCGGGTACCATCCGCACATTGAAACGCATGGATTCTGCATGTACAGATGCAGGGATGCGGATTCCATGTGTTCCAATGCAAGTCAATGGCGGCGAAAGCGCCACGCTTCCGCAAAATAATTGTTATTGCTGCGGATTTTTCCGCAATGATAATCCGCAGCGGAAATTTCCGCAGCATGTGCACAGCACATGCGGACTATCATTGGGGAACATGGCAGGCCTTCTACCAAGCGGTTTTTAAGCGTTTCTGCAGTGGAATTGCCGCTGCGGAAAAGCTTAATAAACGCGTAGTGGGCACACAGCCTAAAAAAAATTATTATAATTAATATTGTGCCAAATTAATTTCACGTGAACTATCACATGATCTATCACAGGGGATCATGTGACATGTCATACATACAGGTGTGTGTGTGTGTGTGTGTGTGGGGGGTGGGGGGCCGTGCCTTCTAAACTGCCCGGGGTACTTGCTACTCTTAATCCACCCCTGTGGCTCCCCCACACCCACCACCATGCTGCCATACAATAATATAGTATTCGGACTATAAGACGCACCCCCCACTTTCCTCCAAAATTTTGGAGGAAAAAAGTGCATCTTATAGTCCGAAAAATACGGTTTTTATTAAGAATAGGAGATTTATTTTTTTTTTAAATGTAGGAACGATTCAATTATTCCCAAGATCTCACCCCATGGATGGATCCTTTGTATTTGCAATTGGTGGAGGAAGGGCATTGCTAACAATAGGAATTCCAGAGAATGGAGGACTTAACTACAACTCCCAGTATGTCCTTAGCAATGGTAAGGAGATACTGGGAGTTGTTACCATTCATCATCAGACTGTGGACCGTATAGGAACCAATGTACTGATTAGATGCAAGCAGTGGAACTATTAAACGTTTAAAAAGTAACTTACATTTTGGGATATATATTACATGATTTAGGTCCTATAATTTTGAGCAGATTAGTGGGAATCTGAGACCCTGATCACTCAGAAGATCTCTTAGAAGTGAAGAGGTGAGGAGACATGACTGTGACTTTCTGCTGCATTTGCTCCGCTCAGTGTACTCTCCTATCTACTGAGCTGCGCTCTTCTAGGAGGTCTTTTAAGCAAAGGAGCAAAGGATTGGGGTCCCCACAAATCTGCTCAGAATTAATAACCCTAAATCACATTAAAAAATGTCCCAAAAGTTGATTTACTCTTTAAGGTTAATTTACACACACACACACTGTATACACCGTACGCACCACACACACACACTGTATACACCGTACGCACCACACACACACTGTATACACCGTACGCACCACACACACACACTGTATACTCCGTACGCACCACACACACACTGTACACGCCATACATACCACACACACACTGTATACGGCGTACGCACCACACACACACTGTATACGCCGTACACACCACACACACACACACTGTACACGCCATACACACGCACACTGTATACGCCGTACGCACCACACACACACACTGTATACACCGTACGCACCACACACACACACTGTATACACCGTACGCACCACACACACACTGTATACACCGTACGCACCACACACACACACTGTATACACCGTACGCACCACACACACACACTGTATACACCGTACGCACCACACACACACACTGTATACACCGTACGCACCACACACACACTGTATACACCGTACGCACCACACACACACACTGTATACACCGTACGCACCACACACACACACTGTATACACCGTACGCACCACACACACACTGTATACTCCGTACGCACCACACACACACTGTACACGCCATACACACACACACACACACACACACTGTATACGGCGTACGCACCACACACACACTGTACACGCCATACACACGCACACTGTATACGCCGCACGCACCACACACACACTGTACACGCCATACACACGCACACTGTATACGCCGTACGCACCACACACACACTGTATACGCCGTACGCACCACACACTGTATACGCCGTACGCACCACACACACACACACACTTTATACTCCGTACGCACCACACACGCACTGTATACGCCGTACGCACCACGCACACTGTATACGGCGTACGCACCACACACACACTGTATACGCCGTACACACCACACACACACACACACTGTATACACCGTACACACCACACACACACTGTACACGCCATACACACACACACTGTATACGCCGTACACACCACACACACACACTGTATACACCGTACACACCACACACACACTGTACACGCCATACACACGCACACTGTATACGCCGTACGCACCACATACACTGTATACGCCGTACGCACCACATACACTGTATACGCCGTACGCACCACATACACTGTATACGCCGTACACACCACACACACACACACATACACTGTATACGCCGTACGCACCACACATACACTGTATACGCCGTACGCACCACACACTGTATACGCCGTACGCACCACCACACACACTGTATACGGCGTACGCACCACACACACACTGTATACACCGTACACACCACACACACACACTGTATACGGCGTACGCACCACACACACACTGTATACACCGTACATACCACATGCACTGTATACGCCGTACACACCACACACACACTTTATACTCCATACGCAACACACACACACTGAATACGGCGTACGCACCACATACACTGTATACGCCGTACACACCACACACACACACTGTATACGGCGTACGCACCACACACACACTGTATACACCGTACACACCACACACACACACTGTATACGGCGTACGCACCACACACACACTGTATACACCGTACATACCACATGCACTGTATACGCCGTACACACCACACACACACTGTATACGCCGTACACACCACACACACACACACATTGTATACGCCGTACACACCACACACACACACACACTGTATACGCTGTACATACCACATACACTGTATACGCCGTACATACCACATACACTGTATACGCCGTACACACCACACACACACACACTGTATACACCGTACACACCACATACACTGTATACGCCGTACACACCACACACACACTGTATACGCCGTACACACCACACACACACACTGTATACGCCGTACACACCACACACACTGTATACGCTGTACACCACACACACACACACTCTGTATAAGCCGTACACACCACATACACTGTATACGCTGTACACCACACACACACACACACACTGTATACGCCGTACACACCACATACACTGTATACGCTGTACACCACACACACACACACTCTGTATAAGCCGTACACACCACACACACACACACACTGTATACACCGTACGCACCACACACACACTGTATACGCTGTACATACCACATACACTGTATACGCCGTACACACCACACACACACACACACTGTATACGGCATACGCACCACACACACACACACTGTATACGCCGTACGCACCACACACACACTGTATACTCCATATGCAACACACACACACACTGAATACGGCGTACGCACCACATACACTGTATACGCTGTACACACCACACACACACACTGTATACGGCATACGCACCACTCACACACTGTATACACAGTACATACCACATGCACTGTATACGCCGTACGCATGACCACACACACACTGTATACGCCGTACACACCACACACACACTGTATACGCCGTACACACCACACACACACACACACTGTATACGCCGTACACACCACACACACACTGTATACGCCGTACACACCACACACACACACACACTGTATACGCCGTACACACCACACACACACATACACTGTATACGCCGTACACCACACACACACACTCTGTATAAGCCGTACACACCACACACACACACACTGTATACACCGTACGCACCACACACACACACACACACTGTATACGCCATACGCACCACACACACACACACACACTGTATACTCCATATGCAACACACACACACACACTGAATACGGCGTACGCACCACATACACTGTATACGCTGTACACACCACACACACACACTGTATACGGCGTACGCACCACTCACACACTGTATACACCGTACATACCACATGCACTGTATACGCCGTACGCACCACACACACACACACATTGTATACGCCGTACACACCACACACACACACTGTATACGCTGTACATACCACATACACTGTATACGCCGTACACACCACACACACTGTATACGCCGTACACACCACACACACACACACTGTATACGCCGTACACACCACATACACTGTATACGCCGTACACCACACACACACACACACTGTATACACCGTATGCACCACACACACACACTGTATACGCTGTACATACCACACACACTGTATACGCCGTACACACCACACACACACAAACTGTATACGCCGTACACACCACATACACTGTATACGCCTTACACCCCACACACACACTGTATACGCCTTACACACCACACACACACTGTATACGCCGTACACACCACACACACTGTATACGCCGTACACACCACACACACTGTATACGCCGTACACACCACACACACTGTATACGCCGTACACACCACATACACTGTATACGCCGTACACCACACACACACACACACTCTGTATAAGCCGTACTCACCACACACACACACACTGTATACGCTGTACGCACCACACACACACACACACACTGTATACGCTGTACATACCACATACACTGTATACACCATATGCACCACCACACACACTGTATACGCCGTACGCACCACCACACACACGCAGTCTGTATACACCATACGCACCACACACACTGTATACGCTGTACGCACCACACATCCACTGTATACGCCGTACACACCACACACACACTGTATACGCTGTACATACCTCACACACACTGTATATGCCGTACACACCACACACACTCTGTATACGCCGTACACACCACACACACACACTGTATACGCTGTACATACCACACACACACTGTATATGCCGTACACACCACACACACACACACACTGTATACGCCGTACGCACCACCACACACACGCACTCTGTATACACCGTACGCACCACACACACGCACTCTGTATACACCGTACACACCACACACACACTGTATATGCCGTACACAGTGGCGTACTGCCAATGGCGGCAGACCAGGCGACTGCTATGGGGCCCGTGAGCCGAGGGGGCCCATAGCAGTCCAGGGGTGGATATACCGCCACCGGTGCAGCTGCGCCGGGTCCCCACCATGCAGCTGCACCAAGGGGCCCACAAGGTGCAGCTGCTCCCTGCACGCGGCGGTCAGGGAGTGATTCCTACAGCTCCGCTGCTGTCAGGAGGAGAATAGCAGCGGAGCTGCAGGGTTCGTCCTCTACTTCCTCCCTGACCCAGGCGCGCGCAGCTTGATGACGTCATCATGCAGCGCGCGCCTGGGTCAGGAAGAAAGCTGCCGGCAACCAGGAGGATGCTGCTGCAGGGGAGCGAGCTGAGGTAAGGTTTTTTTTTTTTACTGAAATGCTGGGGAGGGGATGGGGCTGGGAAGAGCAATAATGGGGCGGATAGAGCTGGGGAGAGCAATGATGGGGGTGCTGGGAGAGAGCAATTATGGGGGTGCTGGGAGAGAGCAATGATGGGGGTGCTGGGACAGAGCAATGGTGGGGGGCTGGGAGAGAGCAATGATGGAGGTGCTGGGACAGAGTAATGATGGGGGTGCTGAGAGGAAATGATGGGGGTGCTGGGAGAGAGCAATGATGGGAGTGCTGGGAGAAGCAATGATGGAGGTGCTGGGACAGAGCAATGATGGGGGGCTGGGAGAGAGCAATGATGGAGGTGCTGGGACAGCGCAATGATGGGGGTGCTGGACAGAGCAATGATGGGGGTTGGGAGAGAGCAATGATGCAGGTGCTAAGAGAGAGAGCAAAGATGGGGGTGCTGGGAGAGAGCAATGATGGGGTTGCTGGGAGAGAGCAATGATGAGGGTGCTGGGACAGAGCAATGATGTGGGGCTGGGAGAGAGCAATGATGGAGGTGCTGGGACAGAGAAATGATGGGGGTGCTGGGAGAGAGCAATGATGGGAGTGCTGGGAGAGAGCAATGATGGGAGTGCTGGGAGAAGCGATGATGGAGGTGCTGGGAGAGAGCAATGATGGAGGTGCTGAGACAGCGCAATGATGGGGGTGCTGGACAGAGCAAGGATGGGGGTTGGGAGAGAGCAATGATGGGGGTGGTGGGAGAGAGCAAAGATGGGGGTGCTGGGAGAGAGCAACGATGAGGGTGCTGGGACAGAGCAACGATGAGGGTGCTGGGACACAGTAATGATGGGGGTGCTGGGAGAGAGCAATGATGGGGGTGCTGGGAGAGAGCAATGATGGGGGTGCTGGGAGAGAGCAATGGTGGGGGTGCTGGGACAGAGCAATGGTGGGGGGCTGGGAGAGAGCAATGATGTGGGGCTGGGAGAGAGCAATGATGGAGGTGCTGGGACAGAGAAATGATGGGGGTGCTGGGAGAGAGCAATGATGGGAGTGCTGGGAGCAGCAATGATGGAGGTGCTGGGACAGAGCAATGATGGGGGGCTGGGAGAGAGCAATGATGGGGGTGCTGGACAGAGCAATGATGGGGGTTGGGAGAGAGCAATGATGGGGGTGGTGGGACAGAGCAATGATGCAGGTGCTAAGAGAGAGAGCAATGATGGGGGTGTTGGGAGAGAGCAAAGATGGGGGTGCTGGGAGAGAGCAACGATGAGGGTGCTGGGACAGAGCAATGACGTGGGTGCTGGGACAGAGCAATGACGTGGGTGCTGGGACAGAGCAATGATGGGGGTGCTGGGAGAGAGTAATGATGGGGGTGCTGGGAGAGAGCAATGATGAGGGTGCTGGGAGAGAGCAATGATGGGGGTGCTGGGAGAGAGCAATTATCGGGGTTTCACTTTGCTTGTACTGTGAAGCCTTGTATGTTTTCCGTGTGCACATAGCCTTACAGTTAATTGGGGAGAGTCACAGAGACTGAATAATTTATATTATTGGCTGGTGCAGATTATAGTTAATGGGGGGCACAGTGCTGCTTATCACTTTATATTTTGATTACTAGGTGGTTAATAGTATATTAATGGGGGGGTTACATATCTGTATTCGAGGACGCAGAGCGGGGGAGACACATGTATATGTAGCACCCTGAGGATTCGGCTGCTACAGGGGTATTGCACCTCAACCCAGAGGTGTGATATTCCACTCCCGGGTAAGGAAGGAGTGTGGAACTGAGCTCAGATAGACTGCATGCACTACATACATCCCATTCCAGAGGAGCAGGCCGACGGTACTCCCACTTAGAAATGTGCAGGTACAACCGAGCCTGTTCCTGGCTGGAGTGGGAGGGGGGTGGTACATCCCATGTAGTGTAGGGGCAGATAGGGGGAGCAGTCTGGGTAGTGATAGGAGCTCATTGGGTGCTGGTCACCTGAGCTCACACATAGAGGGTGTATATAAGGAGGGCACCAACTTAGATCAGGGTCAGACGCTGAGAACAAGTCAGTTGGAGAGGAGAGAGAAGGAAACAGCAGCCCTGGAGAGAGAGAGAGTGGAGCAGAGAAAGACCCAGAGGGGGAAGACTGAAGGGACCCAAGAACCCAAATTAGAGCACCGGGTGAGGAGTCAGCAAGAGGGTACCGGAACCCAAGCTGGTGGGGGCAAAGACATTCCCCAGCCAGAGACCGGAGACCGTGGGCAGTGTCTGTCACGGTCACCCACCACATTCACCCCGAAGGCACACCACATGAAGGGTCAGGGAACCCAGGGCCAAGGGTGTCCCAAAAGAAGGCCCGAGGGAGCTGGACCTAGGTGAATCACTGGTGGGGACGGCTGAAGAAAGGACAGAGGGAGAGCTCAGGGCCACGCTCTGGACTTGTTTGGGGGTTGACCGGATCCAGGACCTGGTGGACGCAGCACGGCTCGGGTGGTCACTAGCAGCTGGAGTGACCAGTACAACATCAGCAGTAAGTAAACACCCTTAACTGCACAACCCGAGTCTGTCTTCATTGCCGGCTGCACCGCACCATCACAACCCCCATCCTCTGCGCCTGTCCCCTCTGAGGCTATACCCCTCCCGTTGGGGGTTATCCCACCAAGCTGCGCATCCACCATCAGCCTCAGCGGACCCTGCTGCAGCGGCGGCCACAGTGACCGCATCACAACGGGTGGCGTAGTCGACACAAAAGAACTTTAGCAACATCTATAAAGCTGCCACATAACACTTAGCTTGACGCCCTGGGCACGGGACCGGGTCACAGCCGCTCGGAGACTACAACCCCCCATCTGATCCGGTGCCGGGTATTCCCCTCAAAAAGGAATATGTCCCAGGGGGCGCGTCAACTTTGGCGTAGTCGGCAGGATTACGTGCCCGCAACACCCGGGTACTGCGTGCCTGAAGAAAAGTGCAAGTTTACCTCAGAAAGAAGACTCCTGCCGGTTCCGGAGGGTCCACGCCATCGGACTCCATCACCAGTCGTTTCCCGCCGATTGTCCGCCATTTCCAGCTTGTTCCCGCCATCTGCAGAGTTTCCCGCCACTGGGCGACGCTTCCCGCCAAAACCGCAGATTTCCCGCCTTGGAAGAGCAGCGGACGCCATTATGGGCGTGCCAAAGGAGGGCAAGAGGCCACCTCCCATCGTGGGCCGGGACAGAAAATGGCGCCAAAAGTGGAAACCGCCCCCACCAACAGAGACTGTGATGCTGGAGGTGTCTGTCAGCGTGAAAGAACTACCCCTGGAGCTGACAGTCACCGAGTTGCCCCGGGACCGCCCTCGAAGTGGGAGGAGACGAAAGAGAAGAGAAAAGATGGGTGTCGCTTGGAGCAGTCTGGAGCGAGCGCATCCGGAGGCAAGAGGTCTAACGAGGAGTAGCGGAGAAGCTTACCCGGAGATGGAGAGAAAGCAGAACAGCACCGGCCCGCTGGCCAGGAGTCTGCTAGAGACCAAGGAAGGAGGGCAGAGCAGCACCGGCCCTCTGGCCAGGAGCCTGCCGGAAGAAGAGCAGAGCAGCACCGACCCGATGGTCAGGAGCCTGCTAGAGTCCACAACCCCGCTAGGTCTAGCGGAGATCCTAGCGCAGCTCCCCCGAGACCGGGAGTGTGCACAAACTGCCCTGGAGGGCCTCGCAAGGAGGATGGCCCGGGTACAGCGCGAGATACTGGCGGAGTGGAGCCGGGAGATGGCCCAGCAAGCAGAGACCAGTCAACGGAGCACGCTACCCTGGAAGAGGAAGCAGACCGCCTCTGAGGATGGCGCGGGAGGACCCAAGGCCGGAGACGGCGCCGAGGAGGGAGCCGAACGCATGGAGGCAGGTAAAGGGGACGCCTATACCCCAAGCCGTGACACCGCTTACCTGCCCCAGCTCCCCGTCGCAGAGCCCGAAAGTCCCCCTGCTGTGCCCGTAGCCGCCAGGTCACCGCCATGGACTAGGCCCCGACCGGAAGCCGCCGCCGCGACCCCTGTGACGTCACGCGCCTCGACCCGGAGCGTGACAAAGCAAGAATTACCACCAGCCTGGTCGCAAGGCCTAGTACCCCCGGGCGCCGCATCACCAACAGCGCCCCCTACCTCCGCGGAGCCTCCGGCCTGGCCGCAAGGCCAGGTAGCCCAGGGCGCCGCCGTATTAACGGTGCCCTTCACCTTCCAGGTGCCCCAGGCCTGGCCGCAAGGCCTGGGCAACCCGGGCGCCATCACCACCGCGCCCGCGCCCGTAATACCAAGAGTGCCGCATCTGGGAGGAGCCAGAGGACCCGGACGGGTCTGAAGCAACACCGAATCACTAAGAAAGAGCAGGAGGAAGACGCCGTTGAGTGCGGCAGAGCAGGAGCTGTAAATAGTTACCCAATCGGGGTATATAGAAACTGAAACTGTTGCTGCTAAAATAGTCCCCGTTGGGACCAGTGAACTGTTTTACCCGTTAACCCCTTCATCCTACAGGCTGAGGACTGTGAGCAGCCATTCCCTTTCCTCTAACTGGCCGAGGACTGAGAGCGGCCAACTTTCAACTTCCCCTGTATATAGTTGCGCGTCCTAAAGCGCCCCCTACCGGTTTTAAAGAAAACCAGTTTTTCTAAGAGACTGTCGCACTTTTCCCGGACACACGTTGCACAGTGTCCGGAGGAGGAACCAGAGACAAGAGAAGTCTACGAGAATGTTTATATAAAAAGTTTTATATATATATAATGTTTATATGTTTTATATGTTCATATAAAAATTTTGTATGTTTTGGTGTTTTATGTCTTACAGCCCGAGGACGTGCTGTGATTTACCAGGGGGGAATGTAGCACCCTGAGGATTCGGCTGCTACAGGGGTATTGCACCTCAACCCAGAGGTGTGATATTCCACTCCCGGGTAAGGAAGGAGTGTGGAACTGAGCTCAGATAGACTGCATGCACTACATACATCCCATTCCAGAGGAGCAGGCCGACGGTACTCCCACTTAGAAATGTGCAGGTACAACCGAGCCTGTTCCTGGCTGGAGTGGGAGGGGGGTGGTACATCCCATGTAGTGTAGGGGCAGATAGGGGGAGCAGTCTGGGTAGTGATAGGAGCTCATTGGGTGCTGGTCACCTGAGCTCACACATAGAGGGATATATAAGGAGGGCACCAACTTAGATCAGGGTCAGACGCTGAGAACAAGTCAGTTGGAGAGGAGAGAGAAGGAAACAGCAGCCCTGGAGAGAGAGAGAGTGGAGCAGAGAAAGACCCAGAGGGGGAAGACTGAAGGGACCCAAGAACCCAAATTAGAGCACCGGGTGAGGAGTCAGCAAGAGGGTACCGGAACCCAAGCTGGTGGGGGCAAAGACATTCCCCAGCCAGAGACCGGAGACCGTGGGCAGTGTCTGTCACGGTCACCCACCACATTCACCCCGAAGGCACACCACATGAAGGGTCAGGGAACCCAGGGCCAAGGGTGTCCCAAAAGAAGGCCCGAGGGAGCTGGACCTAGGTGAATCACTGGTGGGGACGGCTGAAGAAAGGACAGAGGGAGAGCTCAGGGCCACGCTCTGGACTTGTTTGGGGGTTGACCGGATCCAGGACCTGGTGGACGCAGCACGGCTCGGGTGGTCACTAGCAGCTGGAGTGACCAGTACAACATCAGCAGTAAGTAAACACCCTTAACTGCACAACCCGAGTCTGTCTTCATTGCCGGCTGCACCGCACCATCACAACCCCCATCCTCTGCGCCTGTCCCCTCTGAGGCTATACCCCTCCCGTTGGGGGTTATCCCACCAAGCTGCGCATCCACCATCAGCCTCAGCGGACCCTGCTGCAGCGGCGGCCACAGTGACCGCATCACAACGGGTGGCGTAGTCGACACAAAAGAACTTTAGCAACATCTATAAAGCTGCCACATAACACTTAGCTTGACGCCCTGGGCACGGGACCGGGTCACAGCCGCTCGGAGACTACAACCCCCCATCTGATCCGGTGCCGGGTATTCCCCTCAAAAAGGAATATGTCCCAGGGGGCGCGTCATATACATACAATATGTGACCTTGTTATTTTCTAGGCTGGAGATCATCGTGACAAGACGAGTCGTGGCTGGGAGATGTCGACATGAAGGTCTGACCAGACGGAGAAGAAGAAGCAGAAACCGACTCTGATCAGATGAGACGTCTGCGGTAAGTGCCTGGATGTAAATATTATTCTGTATCTGCACTGTGTGACTTGGAGTGATAATGTTATCTGTAGAGATGAGCGTTGTTCTACTCGAACTGTTCGCCAATCTCAAATTCGAGCTGTTTTGGGCGGTGTTCGAGCCGTTCGGCGAACACGAACAATTTGAGAAAAATTCGGCTGTTCGAGGTTATGTTCGATAACTGTTCGTGCACCAAAATCATAACTGGATTTTTTCTCAGTAATGATGAAAATTAATGTTAATACGCAGTTTGAGTGTACAGCGGGGTGGGGGGAGGGGCAGGGGATGGATCTCTGCAGGAACAATGAAGATCTCCATTTTTTTTTCTCTTTCCCACATTTACAGTGGGGAGGTGCAATCTGTCAGCCTATCAGCAGCGCACACACGGAGCGAAGTGCTTTTTTTCACACAAGCAAGGGCATGTGTCATTGGCAGTGTATGTCACATGTCCTTGCCCTATAAGACCAAGCCATTTTCCCCGTCGCCACCATTTTCTCACTGCTGCAGCTGCGTGTTAGACAGCACCGCTGTTGCTGTGTGCGCTATACCTTGTTAATTTCAAGCCAATTTTCGCACAAATCTACAGATAGCTTGGGAGTAGGGAATAGTTGTGATTGCAGTCCTTTTAAGGACTAGGTTACAGCATTTCCTACGACTTTTATCAGGCAGGTCTGTGCTCTTAAATAGATAGATTGTGGGAGTAAAGACTAATTGTAATTGGAGTCCTTTTCAGGACTAGGTTACATGAGTTCCTATCAGTTTTTGCCAGGCAGGTCTGTGCCAGTGCTGTGCAAGTTTTTTTTCACAGCATTTGGCTGAATCTAGCAAAGCTAATCCTTTTTGGCCTATTGCAGAGTGTGTTAGTCAGTGGAGTAGCCTATCTGTGTTGCAAGATATACCACCTGTGTATAGAATACCAATTTTTTTACTGCACCTAGTGAAGTAAAATCTTTTGGGCATAGCATCATTCTATTAGTCCATCTATACTGACCTCCATCAGGTTGCAAACTGAATATAATTTTTTTCTGCATCTAGCTCTGAAAAAATATTTGGGCTTCTAGCTGTGTGTGGGACTTGGTCTATTAGTCCATCTATACTGACCTCCATTAGGTTGCAAATTAAAAATAATTTTTTTCTTCATTTAGCTCTGAAAAAATATTTGGGCTTCTAGCAGTGTGTGGGACTTGTTCTATTAGTCCATCTATACTGACCTCCATCAGGTTGCAAATTGAATATAATTTTTTTCTGCATCTAGCTCTGAAAAAATAGTTGGGCTTCTAGCGGTGTGTGGGACTTGGTCTATTAGTCCATCTATACTGACCTCCATCAGGTTGCAAATTAAAAATAATTTTTTTCTGCATCTAGCTCTGAAAAAATATTTGGGCTTCTAGCAGTGTGTGGGACTTGGTCTATTAGTCCATCTATACTGACCTCCATCAGGTTGCAAATTAAAAATAATTTTTTTCTTCATTTATCTCTGAAAAAATATTTGGGCTTCTAGCAGCGTGTGAGACTTGTTCTATTAGTCCATCTATACTGACCTCCATCAGGTTGCAAATTAAAAATAATTTTTTTCTGCATCTAGCTCTGAAAAAATATTTGGGCTTCTAGCGGTGTGTGGGACTTGGTCTATTAGTCCATCTATACTGACCTCCATCAGGTTGCAAATTAAAAATAATTTTTTTCTGCATCTAGCTCTGAAAAAATATTTGGGCTTCTAGCAGTGTGTGGGACTTGGTCTATTAGTCCATCTATACTGACCTCCATCAGGTTGCAAATTAAAAATAATTTTTATCTGCATCTACAGTACCTCTGAAAAAATATTTGGGCTTCTAGCTGTGTGTGGGACTATTTGTATTAGTCCATCTATACTGACCTCCATCAGGTTGCAAATTCAAAATAATTTTTTTCTGCATCTAACCCAGCCAATAGTTTTGGCCTAATACCACAGTTTGGCCACTCAGCTCTGCTCGGTTCCCATCCATTGTTTTTTTGTGCAAACAACTCCAGAGTTGTGAATTAGTTAACCACCAAAATGAGTGGAAAAAGGCCTGCTGCTGGTGGAAAGGGGAATAGGCGTGTTGGGAAGGGGAAAAAAGGTTGTGTCCGTGGGGTAGGTGTTAAAGCAACAGTAACATCTGCAGAAGAAAGACCATCTTCCAGCCAAACTAAAATGTCTACTTCTTTTAGCGGACAATGTGATAAGATCCCTTTCTTACGGCCACGCCAATCGCTACAAATTCCAGATGAGGCACAAAAACAGCAGGTGCTTCAACGGATATCAAGTGCTCCTTTAAGTGGGCTCTCCTCCACATCAACTTCAACATCACAAATACTCCAGTCCTCAAAGGTGTCACCCAAATCGCACTTGCTTCCTCACAGCTCCCAAATCTCCAGCTGCCCGTCTGAGTATGAGGTAGAACAGATGGTTGAGTCTGCAGAGCTGTTTACTCATACTATAGCCTGGGAATCAGAGGTCGACTCCAGCGCTTCTGTGAATCCAGACGAGGAAATGATCTGCACTGATGCCCAGAATCTTTATGAGTCGGATCCAGGACCAGACGCAGAAGGTTCTGACCATAATGTAGACCCTCATTCCCAAACTGTAACTCCTGTTGGTGGAGACAATGAGGAAGACGATGATAAGACTCAAATACCTGATTGGAGCGACAACTTTAGTTTTTTGTCAGGGCAGGAACAGGTTGGCTCTGAGGACGACGGGTGTGATAACGCACAGGGTGATGATGATGAGGTCG
This sequence comes from Phyllobates terribilis, assembly GCF_046119375.1. Classification (NCBI taxonomy): domain Eukaryota; kingdom Metazoa; phylum Chordata; class Amphibia; order Anura; family Dendrobatidae; genus Phyllobates; species Phyllobates terribilis. The sequence continues at coordinate 4,334,003 of NW_027362870.1, read as the reverse complement.
GAGATCCCACTTACTGTCAACCCACAGTCAGCCAAGAGATGAGGTCAGCAGAGGAGGTGGAGGAAGATGCTAGTGACGACGAGGTCAGGTTGCGCCTTCCTGGACAGAGACGTAGTACTGGAAGCACGTCAACAACTGCATCCTCAAACACAACTCTGCCTCTCACCACAAGTCGTGGTGGCTCTTCAGGTCGCATGGGTGCTAAGCCTTGCATAGCCTGGGCATTTTTTCAGATCGATAAAGATGACCCAACTCGTGTTATCTGTAACATTTGTCAGCAAAAGCTAAGTAGAGGTCAAAAAATACATAGTTTGAGTACTTCATGCATGAACCGGCACATGGACATGAAGCATAAGTTGCAGTGGGAAGCTCAGTGTGCTACAATGCGGCCTAGCCGGCCGGGCCAATCACCGTCTGCCATATCTTGTGCATCCGCGGCCTCTTCATCCTCTGTGACTGGGGGGACAGCAGTCACACCTGTTTTGGGGCGCAGACCTGCCACCTCTTTACCCGCAACAGCCAGCGTGATTGGCAGGTCATCATTTTCTTTGGAGGTGGTAACACCAGCTGGTGTTGAGCGCTGTCCGACATCGATAGCACCACCTTTGGATCAAGGCAACCTAACATGTCCGCCTGCATCTTCCTCACAGACCGGCAGTTTGCCGGGGACACCCTTATCAACCCCGTCTAAGCACAATAGCCAGCCCTCGGTCCCTCAGATGTGGACAAGTAAAAGACCATTTCCTCCTAGCCATGAGAAAGCTAAGAGGTTGAATTTCACCATCTGCAAGCTCTTGGCTACAGAAATGCTGCCTTTCCGCCTGGTGGACACAGAGGATTTTCGAGACCTTATGTCCGTCGCAGTGCCCCAGTACCAGATGCCCAGTCGGCACTACTTCTCAAAGAAAGGTGTGCCTGCGCTCCACCAGCATGTCGCACACAACATCACCGCTTCTTTGAGAAACTCTGTGTGTGACAGGGTGCATTTCACCACAGACACTTGGACGAGTAGGCATGGACAGGGGCGTTACATGTCGCTGACTGGGCACTGGGTAACTATGGTGACAGCAGGACAAGGGGCTGCTGTCCAAGTCTTGCCGTCCCCACGAGTTGTGCGTCAATCCTCTTTATGTCAAAGTTCCTCCACTGCTTCTGCCTCCTCAACCTCCTCTCGGTCTTCCACCTGCACCCAAAGCCTGTCTGGTCATGCCACAAGCTTTCTAACTGCGCAGAAGGGATCCTGCACACCTCCTTACTATGCTGGCAGTAGGGCTCAACGTCATCAGGCGGTTTTTACATTGAAATGTCTGGGAAATGTGAGTCACACAGCTGAGGAGTTGTGGTCAGCTCTGGAGAACCAATTTCATGAATGGTTGTCTCCACTGGACCTGAAACCAGGGAAAGCCGTGTGCGACAATGCTGCAAACCTGGGTGCGGCCCTTCGCCGGGGCAATGTCACACACGTGCCTTGTATGGCTCACGTGTTGAACCTGGTTGTCCAGCAATTTTTAGCCCACTATCCCAGACTAGATGGCCTTCTGCAGAGGGCACGGTCGCTGTGTGCTCACTTCCGCCGTTCGCATCCCGCAGCTCAGCGACTTACATCTCTACAGAAGTCGTTGGGCCTGCCACTTCACCGGCTAAAATGCGATGTGCCTACCCGGTGGAATTCAACTCTGCACATGTTGCAGCGACTGTGGCAGCACCGACAAGCCCTGGTGCAATACGTTCTGACGTATAGCCTGGGCCAACGAGATTCAGAGGTGGGGCAAATCACGCTGGAGGAGTGGTCTCAGATCAGGGACCTATGCACCCTTCTGCACAGTTTTGAAATGGCGACGAAGATGTTTAGTGCTGACGATGCCATTATCAGCATGACTATTCCGGTGATTTACATGCTGGAGCACATGTTAAACAGAATTCGGAGTCAGGTGGTGGCACAAGAGGAGGTGGAGGAAGTAGAGGAGGAGGAGTTGTATGTGGAAGGGCTAACATCTGCAAGGTCCAGACGGTCGGCAGCACCAAGGCGGCAGGCATGTGAGGGTGGGGGAGATGGTTTTACCAGGGCGCATGGTAGCAGCCAAACTAGTGAGGAAGGTGCAGGAGCCCAGGAAGAAGTGGAGGACGAACTGATGGAAGACTGAGGGAGACCTTGATCACATTTCTGTTGTGCGAGGTTGGGGGGAGAGGACAGAGGAAGGAAGCATGATTGTTACCTCGCCACCAACACAACAGGGACTTGGTGCTCCTGGATGCGCAACACACATGAGTGCCTTCTTGATGCACTACCTGCAACATGACCCTCGAATTGTGAGAATTAGAAATAATCCTGACTACTGGGTTGCCACACTGTTAGATCCCCGGTACAAAAGTAAATTTGCAGAAATTATTCCTGCCATAGAAAGGGATGCACGCATGCAGGAGTATCAGCAGAGACTGTTGCAGAATCTTACATGTGCTTTTCCACAAAATACCAGTGGTGCACGTAGTGAATCTCACAGTTCCAACTTGCCAACCGTGGGACCGTCAAGTGTTCAGCACTCAAACCGTAACAGAACCACAGTATCTGCTGGTAACATCAATTTTGCGGAATCATTTCACCACTTTTTTAGCCCATCCTTTGCAAGGCCACAGGAGACAAGAAGTCTGACACATAGTCAACGCCTAGAGACGATGGTACAGGAGTATCTCCAAGTAAACATTGAAGCCACGACTGTGTCACTGGACCCTTGCTCTTTTTGGGCTTCCAATCTGGATAAATGACCGGAGCTAGCCACTTACGCCTTGGAGATGTTGTCATGCCCCGCAGCCAGCGTTCTGTCTGAACGTGTGTTCAGCGCTGCTGGTGGTGTGCTGACAGATAAGCGCACGCGGCACTCCACTGATAATGTAGACAGACTCACGTTCATAAAGATGAACAAATCATGGATCCGAAACGACTTTTCTACCCCTGTGTCATCCTGGGGAGAGTAAAAGCTTGATGATTGGTTAAAATCACCCTACCAACCGTTTTAAGCTTTCAAATTACTAATCATGTTTATCTGTATCTTGACTGGAAAATAATTTGGGCTTTGTAGCAGTGTGCAGCACTGATCCTATTAGGCCATCTATACTAAAGCTTCACCAGATTTAAAATTAAAAATAATTTTTAGCTGCATCTAGCCCGGAAAATAATTTTGGGGCTCCGAGATGCGCAAGGCACATAAGTGCCTTCTTGCTGCACTACCTGCAGCATGACCCTCATATTGTCAGAATTCGAAGTAATCATGACTACTGGGTTGCCACACTCTTAGATCCCCCAAACTTTTCGATCAACCTTTTCATTTTAATAAAGACCAAAAAAATGGTCATTTTTGAAATTATAAGCATTAGCAGGTTGTTAGAAACTGAAATCAAACAGTTTTCAACTCAAAACTTTATTCTAGGTGATGTTACATTTTCACATAGGACCCCTTGTTCGAAAGGAGCTTCTGAACTCTCTCGTCCATTGAATTTGTCAGGTTTTGGATGGTTTCTGCTTCAATTGTTTTGCATGAGGACAGAATACCCTCCCAGAGCTGTTGCTTAGATGTGAACTGCCTCCCGCCATCATAGACACTCCTTTTAATGATGCTCCAAAGGTTCTGAATGGGGTAGAGGTCAGGGGAGCATGGGGGTCACACCATAAGTTTGTCCCCTTTTATGCCCATATCAGCCAGAGATGCAGATGTTTTATGTGCAGCATGAGATGGTGCATTATCATGCAGAAAAATGATCTTGCTGTGAAATACACGGTTCTTCTTCTTGAACCATGGCAGGAAGTGCTGTTTGAGAAAATCCACATACATTATGGAGTTCATCTTTAGCGCCTTCAGGGATCCTAAAGGGGCCGACAATCTCTCTCCCCATGATTCCAGCCCAAAACATTACTCCACCTCCTCCTTGTTGGCGCTGTAGCCGTGTTTGCGTGGGGTGTCCATCAACCAGCCATCCTCCACTCCATCCATCTGGACCATCGAGCGCTGCACGGCACTCATCCGTGAACAAAACAGTTTTGAAATCAGTCTTCATGTAATGTTTGGCCCACTGGAGCCGTTTCTGCTTGTGTGAAGTGGATAGAGGAGGTCGACAGGATGGCGCATGCACAGCTGCAAACCTCTGAAGGACCCTGCATCTTGTTGTTCGGGGGACGTTGGAGGCACAAGCAGCTTCAAAAACTTGTCTGCTGCTATGACAAGGCTTTTTTGCCGCTGCTCTTTCAACCTGACGTAATTGCCTGTAGGAAAGAGTCCTCAATTTGCCCTTATCAGCACGCACACGTGTGTACTGTGAATCAGCTACATACTTCTTGATTGCCAAGACACTTCATCCTGATCATCGCACAATGTTGATTGTAGTCATGCCTTGACCTAAACACTCCACAATTTGTTGCTTCTCAGCAGCCGACACATCCTTTTTCTTTCCCATTTTGGCAGAAAATGTAGGCTGCTTAATAATGTGAGAGAGCCTTCTTAAGTAGTCTTGCCTTTCATTGGACACACCTGCCAAACTAATTAGCACAGGTGTCTGCAATTGCTTACAGTGATATAAAGAGCCCTGACACACATCACCATCAATGAGTTTAACTGACAAACAAACAAATTCTTCCCTTATCACTCCTAAACACTTTTTGTATAATAATTTGGAACGCAGTGTACATGTGCTTTTCCACAAAACACCAGTGGTTCACGTAGTGAATCTTACAGTTCTAACTTGCCAACCGTGGTCTGTATGGAGTTGTTCAATAAAGGGCCCAAAATTAAGATAACATAGATGGGAGAGGTCTCTATGAATAGGAATCCCTAAGTATTTGATACCCTGTGAGGGCCAGGCAAAGGGAAAGTTGGACTGGATGGAATCCTATATGGATTTGGGGAGGGAGACATCGAGGGCCTCAGACTTCGCTGCATTGATTTTAAAATTTTACCATGTAACAAAGTGATCTATTTCAGCCATAACAGCATGGATGGATATATGTGATTGAGTGATATATACTAGGACATCATCAGCAAATAGAGAGCACTTGTACTCGGTGCCTCCCACCTCAATCCACCTAATATTGGGGTTATGGCGAATTGATGAGAGCAGGTGCTCCGTCACTAGGATGTATAAGAGAGGGGACAGAGGACATCACTGCCTTGTCCCATTGGTGATTGTGAAAGGTGATGAAAATGTTCTGACGCACCCCCTGGGCCTTGGGACACCCGGAGCCGGACCCTTTTTGGTGGATGCTGGTGGTTGTAGTCTTCGTGGCGGCGACCCAGTTCCGTGGCTCAGGGCGGTCAAACCAGTGGCGGAACTATTTATGTGGTTTTGATGTTTAAATGTCCGACTACGCCACCCGTGGATTGCGGTCAGAGTGAACCGCCGCTACAGGGCAGACCACTGAGGCTGGTGTTGTGGGTGCAGCAGAGCGTAGCATAACTCCCCACGGGAGGAGTATAGCCTAAGGGCAGTGTATGCGGAGGATGGGGGTGATAGTGCAGGGCAGCAGCAGTAACGACACGGAGTCAGTGATGCAGTCCAGGGCCTTTACTCACAGTTCTTATTATCCAGACCACGTCTGCAGGTAACGGCTGCCCACGTCGTACTGTGCTCACCAGGTGAGGGGCTCAGACAACTCCCAGATAACTTTGGAGCGCTTCACAGGACCCCCTTTGTGTGTCCTTTGTCTGGCCTTTCTTACCAACCCTTCTGTCCGGCTGCCTCGGGCCTCCTCTTGGTAAACTTGGCGCCAGTTTCCCTGACCCTATGTGGTGCCTTCCTAGCGGGTGTAGCGAGGGGCTGCGCCACATAAAATGTCACAGCCTCCGGTTTCTAGCTGAGGGTCGTTTCCTGCCTCCACTAGTTTCGGGGACCGGTCTCCCCCTTTGGCCTGACCCCTCCACGCAGGTGGATTCGGGCGTGCGGTGGCGACTCGCCCGTCCGCACCCCTGGGATCCCTTCATTCCTCGTTCCTGGAGCCTTCTCCGCTCCTCTTCCTTCCTTCTCCCTCTTCCAGGCCTGGGCCTCTGTTACTAGGCCCGCCTCCGGAGCAGAGCTCATGCAGAGCCCCTGCTCCCTGCCACTTCTGCTCAGACTTCTCTGCACTGAACTAAGATGGTGCCCACCTTTTATACTCCCTTCTCAATGCACCCAGGAACTGCTTCCTCCCTGCTCCTGCACTACAGGGTTCCCCTTCCTCAGTGTTCCCTCCCCCCACTCCAGCCAGGGACAGGGACTGTCGTGCCCATCTCAGAGGCATATTGGTCGCCCTGCCCCACGGCAATGTGGTGTAATGCATGCTGGTGTCGGGTCCTGATCCACACTCCATCCTTACCTGAGAGTGAGATATCACACCTCTGGGTGAGGTGCAATACCTCTGTAGCAACCGAGCCCTCAGGGTGCTACAGTTCCATTTATCTTCAGCCTAGGTGACGTATTGTGATACAGGGCCGTGATTTTGGCTATAAAAGGGTCCCCTAGACCCCTACCCCAAGCTTTTTAAGAGAATCATATATGGCGTGCCAGGAGACTCTATGGAATGCTTTCTCAGCATCCAACGAGAGTATCTAATTACAAATTTTTAACTGCATCTAGCCCAGGAAATACTTTGTGCCTAGTAGCAGTGTCTGCTAGTCAGCGGATTATCCCGGCTGTTAAGCAAGCTACACCACCTGTAGTTTAGACACTTAATTTTTTCAAAGGAAATGCTTCGGGACCATGGGATACTCAGTGAAGAGCATCAGGAGGCACCCCAAGGCATAGGGGCTGGGACTGGCAGTAGGATGCCTTGCGGTGGACAGCCGAGCTCGATCCTTATAAAAGCTTTTTAACTGCAGCAGCTTTAGTGGACGCTACTGGAGCTGGAATTACGCGGCTGCTGGCATGAGACTTGCCCTCCAATAGATCCTTGTAAATGGATTTAAAGTGTATTTATTCAAATTAGAGGGACAATTTAAATTAAAAAGCTTAGAGCTGCCTCCACCACAGGGGGGCTCGCTCGACCCACCAGCGGACAGGCACCAGTATTGGGAGAGGGGGGCTGGCCATCAGGGTTCACCGCGGCTCTGGCACAAACCCGACGACACGGAGGTGGCACGGGCAGGAGCGGACTGGCCGTGTCGGCTTCTCACTTTTTGGATTTTAGAAGGGCATGACATGCCTATATCTGTGTCTCCCCCTCCTTTTACTCCTCCACCTCTTTTATTTTCGCATGACTATATGTACTTGTCACTTTTCCATGTGTTAGTTATGTCTTCTGAGCAGTTTGTCAGCTTTTGGACACCTTTGAAGGTGTTTTCTATGTGTTTCTATGTGTTTTTGTTTGCCTGCCATTGGTTTTAACGGTGTTCGAAGGTGTTCGACGAACAGTTCGACGAACAGTTCGGCGAACACACGGGTGTTCGACGAACCGAACCGAACTCGAACACTACGGGGGTGGCTCAACACTACTGTTTATAGCTCTGGCAACGGCCGGATGTAACTTGTGAACAGAGCGCACCCCAGTGGCCACTGCCTGGTGCTGCAGATCACCTCCGGTACTCCTCAATAGCTGGTCTGCACCCGGCAGCGGCCGCAGTGTACGGAGCGGTTTTGTTCCACTTTGAACATTGCCTGCATCTTGCCAGAGGTGATGACAGCTGATCATCGGGGGGCCGATGGTTGGACCCCCACCTATCTTATATTAATGACCTATCCAGTGGAGTATAGAAGTGTTTGATGACTCCTTTTAAAATCTTGTTTCCATCCCATTGTCTTATACAGCGTGTATCTGTGTTCTTTCTGTAACCAGATGGGCCTGACCTCTGATGGTTCTTCTAGGCTTCTATTACAGCTCTTACAGCCCCAGCATGCATCATTTGTGCTGGAGAGGAATATGAAGACGCAGGAGCAAATAGAAGAACAATTAGGAAAGCTTGGATTATTAGAAGAGCAAAAAATGCTCATAGTGGAGGTGAGACTATTATTGTTTTTATTTTATTTTTTTTAACTTTCATTTTTATATTTTTTTATTTTTAGGACATTTGTTTCCTCTCTTCAGAAAATAACAGTAGATAAGATTGATTAAAGCTTCTGGAAAGGTGTTCAATAACGTCTGATCAGGTGGTTGGTTTGTAATGGTTGTCCCATCTTACCAATCCCTCTCTTCTACCATGAATGTGACATTGTGGGATGAATATATATATATGTATATGTGTATGTGTGAAAAGTTGTTTGCCCCTTCCTGATTTCTCATTCTTTTGCATGTTTGTCATACTTAAATATTTCAGATGTCAAAACAAATTTTAATATTAGACAAAGATAACACAAGTAACCACAAAATGCAGTTTTTAAATGAAGATCCTAATTATTAAGGGAAAAAGAAATCCAAACCTACAGGGCCCTGTGTGAAAAAGTGATTGCCCTCTAAACCTAATAACTGATTGAAGCACCCTCAGCAACAACAACTACAATCAAGTGTTTGGGATAATTGGCAATGAGTCTTTTACAACACTCTGGAGGAATTTTTGCCAACTCATCTTTGCAAAATTGTTGTAATTTAGCCACATTGGAGGGTTTCCGAGCATGAACCTCTTTCTTAAGGTCAGGACTTTGACTAAGCCACTGCAAAGTCTTAATTTTGTTTTCCTTAAGCCATTCAGAGGTGGACTTAATGGTGTGTTTTGGATCATTGTCCTGCTGCATAACCCAAGTGCACTTCAACTTGAGGTCATGAACAGAAGGCCAGACATTCTCTTTCAGGATTTTTTGGTTAACCAGCAGAATTCTTGGTTCCATTTCCACAGCAAGTCTTCCAGGTCCTGAAGCAGCATAACAGTCCCAGACCATCACGCTACCGCCACCATATTTTACTGTTGGTATGATGTTCCTTTTTTAAAATGCAGTGTTACTTCTACGCCAGATGTAATGGGACATACACCTTTCAAAAAGTTCAACTTTTGTCTTGTCAGTCCACAGAGTATTCTCCCAAAAGTCTTGGCGATCATCAAGATGTTTTCTGACAAAACTGAGATGAGCCTTTGTTCTTATTGCTCAGCAATGGTTTTCGTCTTGGAACTCTGCTATGCGTGTCATTTTTGCCCAGTCTCTTTCTTTTGGTGTAGTCATGAACACTGTCCTTAACTGAGGCAAGTGAGACCTGCAGTTCTCTGGATGTTGTTGTGGGGTCTTTTGTGACCTCTTGGATGAGTCGTTGCTGCGCTCTTGGGGTAATTTTGATCAGCCGGCCACGCCTAGGAAAGTTCACCATTGTTCCATATTTTTGCCTATTGTGGATAATGACTTCCACTGTGATTCGCTGGAGTCCCAAATCTTTAGAAATGGGTTTAGAACTTTTTCCAGACTGATAGATCTCAATTACTTTGTTTCTCATTTGGTCCTGAATTTCTTTGGATCGCAGCATGATGTCTAGCTTTAGAGGATCTTTTGTTCTACTTCACTTTGTCAGGCATGTCCTATTTAAGTGATTTCTTGATTGAGAACACGTGTGGCAGTAAACAGGGCTGTGTGGGGCTACGGAAATTGAACTCAGCTTCCCAAAGATGTGACAAACCACAGTTAATTTATGTTTTAAGGAGGGAGGGGCATCACTTTTTCACACAGGGCCCTTTAGGTTTGGATTTCCTTTTCCCTTAATCATAAAAACCTTCCTTTTAAAAACTGCATTTTGTGTATACTTGTGCTATCTTTGTCTAATAGGAGTCTGCTGCTGACATTGATATTGGGGTAATGTCCCCCAATTCTGTTACTATCCTCCATCCTGGTATGTATGGTCCCTCCTTCCTGGTATATGTGGCCCCCATCACATCTTGGTATACGTGACCCTCATCCCCATCCTCGAATGCATGGCACCCCTTGAGCCCCCGGTATTCATGGCACCCCTTTGATCAACCATCCTGGTATGCATAGCACCCCCTGATCCCCATCCTAGTTTTCATGGCACCCCTTGATCCCCCATCCTGGTATGCATGGCATCCCTTGATCACCCATCCTGGTATGCATGACACCCCTTGATCTCCCATTCTGGTATGTATGGCACCCCGTGATCACACATCCTGGATATATACAGTAACAGACCAAAAGTTTGGACACACCTTCTCATTTAAAGATTTTTCTGTATTTTCAATGACAATGAAAATTGTACATTCACACTGAAGGCATCAAAACTATGAATTAACACATGTGGAATTATATACTTAACAAAAAAGTGTGAAACAACTGAAAATATGTCTTATATTGTAGGTTCTTCAAAGTAGCCACCTTTTGCTTTGATTATTGCTTTGCACACTCTTGACATTCTCTTGATGAGCTTCAAGAGGTAGTCACCGGAAATGGTTTTCACTTCACAGGTGTGCCCTGTCAGGTTTAAAAATTCTGGTGGATACACAGCTGATAGTCCTACTGAATAGAATTTGTACTATGGCAAGAAAAAAAGCAGAAAAACACGTCCCCAGCATGAGACACCCATTCAGGGCCGGCGTAATGGCAAGCAGACTAGGCATCTGCCTGGGGCCTCCAGCCCGTGGCGTGCCTCTATAGGGTCCGTGAGTTCGTCCCCCCGCATCGCGCATTGAACTGTATCGGTAGCGGGGGAATGACTGTGCCTGCAGAGTGGAGCTGCTGAGACGCTCTGCAGAGCATGGAGCAGCTGGAGAACGAGGAGAGGTGAGTATTGTATGTATTTGTTTTTTATACGTGGTGACCATAATACTGCAGAACTGGGGGGCTGCATTATACTGTATGGAGTGGCTGAATTATACTCTATGGTTGGGGCCGAATTATACTTTACGAGGAATATGGGTTCCATTATATTATATGTACTATATGTTTGGCTGCATTATACTATAGGGAGGCTGCATTATACTCTATTAAGGACTGAGGAGAATGCATTATACTATATGAAGGACTATGGGGAGTGCATTATACACTATGAAGGACTATGGAGAGTGCATTATACTATAGGGAGGGCTATGGGGAGTGCATTATACTATAGGGAGGGCTATAGGGAGTGCATTATACTATATGGAGGGCTATAGGGAGTGCATTATACTATATGGAGGACTATGAGGTGCATTCCATTATATGGAGGACTATGGGGAGTATATTATACTATATGGAGGGCTATGGGGAGTGCATTATACTATATGGAGGGCTATGGGGAGTGTACTATACTATATGGAGGACTATGAGGTGCATTATACTATATGGAGGGCTATGGGGAATGTATTTACTATATTGAGGAAAATGGGCCACATTATACAATATGGAGGGCTGTGGGGCACATTATACAATATGAAAGACTATGGGGAGTGCATTATGCTATATGAAGGACTATGGGGAGTATATTATACTATATGGAGGGCTATGAGGTGCATTATACTATATGGAGGACTATGAGGTGCATTATACTATATGGAGAACTATGAGGTGCATTAAACTATATAGAGAGCTATGGGGAGTGTATTATACTATTTGGAGGAATATGGGCCACATTATACAATATGGAGGGCTATGGGGAGTGCATTATACAATATGGAGGACTATGGGGAGTGCATTATACAATATGGAGGGCTGTGGGGCACATTATACAATATGGAGGACTATGGGGAGTATATTATACTATATAGAGGGTTATGGGGAGTGCATTATACAATATGGAGGACTATGGGGAGTATATTATACTATATAGAGGGTTATGGGGAGTGCATTATACTATATGGAGGGCTATCGGGAGTGTATTATACTATATGGAGGACTATGGGGAGTGCATTATACAATATTGAGGGCTATGGGGAGTGCATTATACAATATGGAGGGCTGTGGGGCACATTATACAATATGGAGGACTATGGGGAGTATATTATACTATATAGAGGGTTATGGGGAGTGCATTATACTATATGGAGGGCTATCGGGAGTGTATTATACTATATGGAGGACTGTGGGCCTCATTATACAATATGGGGGGCTGTGGGGCACATTATAAAATATGGAGGACTATGGCATGTATTATACTAAACAAGCAAAATGCTGCCTATTCATCGAGTAATTGGATTGTTTATGCCAGAACAAAAATCCTTGTTCTCAGCAGCACATCGGCCGGTGTAACCTGCAGATGTGCTGCTGATAACATGATGCTGTATGGGGACAGATTGATCTATTAGTGATTGTTCTGTACCCATCATTCTTCCTCAGCTGGTGTAAAGAGGTCGGGAAACAAGCGTTGAACGGCTTCAGTATTGTGGATTGCGCTCGTTTAGCGGCCTGATCTCAGCACATGTACATACAAGCTAAATGTTTGTGTGGTGCTGTATGTCAGCATTTGGGACCCCACTTTAAACTTTTCCCCAGGGCCCCACTTTATCTAAAATCGGCCCTGCACCCATTTAAATGGTTCCCGTCCGCTGCACAGACTGGGAGAGAGAGGGGAGACTATTTGGGGCTTATGTAGTGGCGCTCAGTTTTGTGGACATCGGAGGGAAAGTTTTCTTTTAATTTATGAAATTCAATTCATGTGCTAAATGTAAAAAAATATTAGTAACAATTCAACTTTATTTTAATCCTTAGGTTATGGGTGAGGATCTTTTGGCAGAAAGAACAGAGGAAGGACAAACGGACACAAAAACCACTCAGACATTGGCCTCTTACATAATGCCGTCTGACGCCGAGTTCAGAGTCAAATGGTTTCAGAAAGCGAGCACTTTCCTAATGAGCAGCGAGTAAAGATGGTCAGCTCTCCGCCATCACTGACTGTCTGCCAACTGGAGCTTGTCCATCTCTAATCATTCCTGCTCAATGGGGGCCACAATATTTTGACTTCACAGTAATCACTGACATCTTTTCGGAGTATATTGTATACATAGTGATCTTTATACGGCTGGAGCACTTACAGTAGCCAATCAGATGGCATGCAGGTAGCGTTGTGCGAGATCCAGTATGCCGTCCTGCTTCTATCATTAGAGGGTCCTGCTAGAGAACAGCGGCCACACTATTATACTGTGTCCAGAGTTACAGGAGTCGGTCAGATGTGGACTGCTACTTTCCAAAAAATGCTTAATGAGTTATTTTTTTTCAAACTGGATTGATATGCAAAATATTTTTAATAAAATCATTTTCTTATACTTGCAGGGTTTCTGTTTATTCAGTAATGTTGTAGCTGTTTGCTCTCACGCTGTGGATGATTGTAAATGAATACAGTTTCCTACATAATCATTGCAGCGGATCAGTTAAAAACGGGTGCCGTATGTGTTGTACCCAGGGCCGGCATCACCACCCGGGCAAGTGCCTGGGCCCTGAGCAAGCAGGGGGCCCACTCACCCTCTGGGACACCAGCGCGCTATGGGGCCCATGAGTCAGCGGGGCCTGATGCCAGCGAATGGGCACTTGCACTAGGCCTTCCCCAGTGCTTTAAACTGTTTGCAATACTTACCTCTCCCTGTTCCTCTGCTGCTCCTCTGTCTTCTGCGTCTTCTTACTCTGTGACATCTCAGAGCAGAGGGCGCGATGACGTCACTATAGAGAGCCCTCTGCTGAGCAGTCCCAGTGCAGAGAGTCGGAAGACGCTGATGAGACAGGCCTGCTTCCAGCAAGGAGCGGTGAGAGTATTATTTGGGGCTCATTATCTATTGAACAATATATGGGGCCCATTATGTATGGAGTATTATATGGGGCTCATTATCTATTGAACAATATATGGGGCTCATTATGTATGGAGCAGGGGCGGACACAGACTGTAGTGGGCCCCTGTGCAAGAAATTTTTTGGGGCCCCCCCCCTGCGCTTCATAAGGCAACAAAGTTATGTAAACATAACCCCCCCATGTGCAGCTCTCATCCCCCCAATGTGCAGCTCACCCCCCCGATGCATCTCTCACCCCCCCCGTGCATCTCTCACCCCCCATGTGCATCTCTCACCCCCCCATATGTGCATCTCTCATCCCCCCCCCATGTGCATCTCTCATCCCCCCCATGTGCATCTCTCATCCCCCCCATGTGCATCTCTCATCCCCCCCCCATGTGCATCTCTCATCCCCCCCCATGTGCATCTCTCATCCCCCCCACGTGCACCTCTCTCATCCCCCCCACCCCATGTGCATCTTTTATCATCTCCCCCCCCCACGTGCACCTCTCTCATCCCCCTCCCCCCACATGTGCACCTCTCTCATCCCCCTCCCCCCACATGTGCACCTCTCTCATCCCCCTCCCCCCACATGTGCACCTCTCTCATCCCCCCCACCCCATGTGCATCTTTTATCATCTCCCCCCCCCCATGTGCATCTCTTATAACACTAACACACACACACACACACACACACACACACACACACACACACACACACACACACACACACACCTCCCATTCCCCCACTCCTAGTAAATTGTATTTTGAAAAAAACAAAACTTGTAAAACTTACCCCCATGCGATCCCTGCAGAATCCTGGCGCTCGTCCAAATCGCTAACACCAGGTTCTCCTGACTTCCGGCCATGTGACGGCGCCGTCACATGACCGGAAATCAGGGGAATCATGAAGGTGCTGCCGCAGGAGCGCAGCGCTGAGATGTCCCGGACCCGTGAGGAGAGAGAATCACAAGAGGGGGCCCCTACCGGCTGGGCCCCACACTGGAGTCAGGGCGTCTGCCCTGATGGCGGCCCTGCTGGAGGCTGGAGGGGCCCCCTCTCCCTCGGGGCCCCCTCTCCCTCGGGGCCCCCGTTCAATGAACCGGCTGCACGGGCGGTAGTTCCGCCCCTGGTATGGAGTATTATATGGGGCTCATTATCTATTGAACAATATATGGGGCTCATTATATATGGAACATTATATGGGGCTCATTATCTATTGAGCAATATATTGGGCTCATTATCTATGGAGCATTATATGGGGCCTATTCTTTATGGAGCAATATATTGGGCCCACTATTTATGGAGCAATATATGGGGCCCATACTGTATGGAGCAATATATGGGGCCCATACTGTATGGAGCAATATTTGGGCTCCATTATTCTGTATGGAGCATTATATGGTACCCATTATGTATGGAGCAATATATGGGGCTCATTTTACTTTATGGAGCAATATATGGGGTCCATTATACTGAATGGAGCAATATATGAGGATCATACTGTATGGAGCATTATATGCGGTCCATTATTCTGTATGGAGCAATATATGGTGCCCATAGTACTGGATGCAGGACCATGTGCTGCCCCTAATACTGTATGGAGGACCATGTGCTGCCCATAATACTGTATGGAGGACCATGTGGTGTCCATAATACTGTATGGAGGACCATGTGGTGTCCATAATACTGTATGGAGGACCATGTGGTGCCCATAATACTGTATATGGAGGACCATGTGGTGCCCATATTACTGTATATGGAGGACCACGTGGTGTCCATAATACTGTATATGGAGGATCACGTGGTGCCCATAATACTGTATATGGAGGACTACGTGGGGCCCATAATACTGTATAGAGGACTACAGTACAGACCAAAAGTTTGGACACACTTTCTCATTTAATTTTTTTTTCTGTATTTTCATTACTTTGAAAACTGTACATTCACACTGAAGGCATCAAAACTATGAATTAACACATGTGGAATTATATACTTAACAAAAAAGTATGAAACTACTGAAAATATGTCTTATATTCTAGGTTCTTCAAAGTAGCCACCTTTTGCTTTGATGACTGCTTTGCACACTCTTGACATTCTCTTGATGAGCTTCAAGAGGTAGTCACCGGAAATGGTCTTCACTTCACAAGTGTGCCCTGTCAGATTTAATAAGTGGGATTTCTTGCCTTATAAATGGGGTTGGGACCATCAGTTGTGTTGTGCAGAAGTCAGGTGGATACACAGCTGATAGTCCTACTGAATAGACTGTTAGAATTTGTATTATGGCAAGAAAAAAGCAGCTGAGTAAAGAAAAACGAGTGGCCATCATTACTTTAAGAAATGAAGGTCAGTCAGTCTGAAAAATTGGGCAAACTTTGAAAGTGTCCCCAAGTGCAGTTGCAAAAACCATCAAGCGCTACAAAGAAACTGTCTCACATGAGGACCGCCCCAGGAAAGGAAGACCAAGAGTCACCTCTGCTTCTGAGGATAAGTTTATCCGAGTCACCAGCCTCAGAAATCGCAGGTTAACAGCAGCTCAGATTAGAGACCAGGTCAATGCCACACAGAGTTCTAGCAGCAGACACATCTCTACAACAACTGTTAAGAGGAGACTTTGTGCAGCAGGCCTTCATGGTAAAATAGCTGCTAGGAAACCACTGCTAAGGACAGGCAACAAGCAGAAGAGACTTGTTTGGGCTAAAGAACACAAGGAATGAACATTAGACCAGTGGAAATCTGTGCTTTGGTCTGATGAGTCCAAATTTGAGATCTTTGCTTCCAACCACCGTGTCTTTTTGCGACGCAGAAAAGGTGAACGAATGGACTCTACATGCATGGTTCCCACCGTGAAGCATGGAGGAGGAGGTGTGATGGTGTGGGGGTGCTTTGCTGGTGACACTGTTGGGGATTTATTCAAAATTGAAGGCATACTGAACCAGCATGGCTACCACAGCATCTTGCAGCGGCATGCTATTCCATCCGGTTTGCGTTTACTTGGACCATCATTTATTTTTCAACAGGACAATGACCCCAAACACACTTCCAGGCTGTGTAAGGGCTATTTGACCAAGAAGGAGAGTGATGGGGTGCTACGCCAGATGACCTGGCCTCCACAGTCACCAGACCTGAACCCAATCGAGATGGTTTGGGGTGAGCTGGACCGCAGAGTGAAGGCAAAAGGGCCAACAAGTGCTAAGCATCTCTGGGAACTCCTTCAAGATTGTTGGAAGACCATTTCCGGTGACTACCTCTTGAAGCTCATCAAGAGAATGCCAAGAGTGTGCAAAGCAGTCATCAAAGCAAAAAGTGGCTACTTTGAAGAACCTAGAATATAAGACATATTTTCAGTTGTTTCACACTTTTTTGTTAAGTATATAATTCCACATGTGTTAATTCATAGTTTTGATGCCTTCAGTGTGAATGTACAATTTTCATAGTCATGAAAATACAGAAAAATCTTTAAATGAGAAGTTGTGTCCAAACTTTTGGTCTGTACTGTATATAGTCTGGTCTGAACTGTGCGCTGGGAGGATTCGCCGGTTTCTGAGCTGTTGTAGACTTTACAATAGATATCACTCATGTAATGTGAGAAGTCAGTGAAATCTTTAGCATTGTACTATACCTATATTTCTGTGCATCATGAATCGTGGTAGGTGTGAATGGGGCCCACTGAGACTTTTGCCCGGGGCCCATGAAATCCTGGAGCCGGCCCTGGTTGTGGCATCTATTTCTTTTTGTACTGTATGTGTAGCACCCTGAGGATTCGGCTGCTACAGGGGTATTGCACCTCAACCCAGAGGTGTGATATTCCACTCCCGGGTAAGGATGGAGTGTGGAACTGAGCTCAGATAGACTGCATGCACTACATACATCCCATTCCAGAGGAGCAGGCCGACGGTACTCCCACTTAGAAATGTGCAGGTACAACCGAGCCTGTTCCTGGCTGGAGTGGGAGGGGGGTGGTACATCCCATGTAGTGTAGGGGCAGATAGGGGGAGCAGTCTGGGTAGTGATAGGAGCTCATTGGGTGCTGGTCACCTGAGCTCACACATAGAGGGATATATAAGGAGGGCACCAACTTAGATCAGGGTCAGACGCTGAGAACAAGTCAGTTGGAGAGGAGAGAGAAGGAAACAGCAGCCCTGGAGAGAGAGAGAGTGGAGCAGAGAAAGACCCAGAGGGGGAAGACTGAAGGGACCCAAGAACCCAAATTAGAGCACCGGGTGAGGAGTCAGCAAGAGGGTACCGGAACCCAAGCTGGTGGGGGCAAAGACATTCCCCAGCCAGAGACCGGAGACCGTGGGCAGTGTCTGTCACGGTCACCCACCACATTCACCCCGAAGGCACACCACATGAAGGGTCAGGGAACCCAGGGCCAAGGGTGTCCCAAAAGAAGGCCCGAGGGAGCTGGACCTAGGTGAATCACTGGTGGGGACGGCTGAAGAAAGGACAGAGGGAGAGCTCAGGGCCACGCTCTGGACTTGTTTGGGGGTTGGCTGGATCCAGGACCTGGTGGACGCAGCACG
Organism: Phyllobates terribilis; assembly: GCF_046119375.1. Classification (NCBI taxonomy): domain Eukaryota; kingdom Metazoa; phylum Chordata; class Amphibia; order Anura; family Dendrobatidae; genus Phyllobates; species Phyllobates terribilis. Next base: position 4,315,861 of record NW_027362870.1, on the reverse strand, counting down.
GTTCGGGTGGTCACTAGCAGCTGGAGTGACCGGAACATCAGCAGTAAGTAAACACCCTTAACTGCACAACCCGAGTCTGTCTTCATTGCCGGCTGCATCGCACCACCACAACCCCCATCCTCTGCGCCTGTCCCCTCTGAGGCTATACCCCTCCCGTTGGGGGTTATCTCACCAAGCTGCGCACCCACCATCAGCCTCAGCGGACCCTGCAGCAGCGGCGGCCACAGTGACCGCATCACAACGGGTGGCGTAGTCGACACAAAAGAACTTTAGTAACATCTGTAAAGCTGCCACATAACACTGAGCTTGACGCCCTGGGCACGGGACCGGGTCACAGCCGCTCGGAGACTACAACCCCCCATCTGATCCGGTGCCGGGTATTCCCCTCAAAAAGGAATATGTCCCAGGGGGCGCGTCATATGCATGAGTTTTAATGGCGAATTTCTTTAAAAAAACAGTGGGATAATGTTAAATAATACTTCTTTCTGTATTATTTTTTTCTACTGAGGACTTCTCAAAGTATCAATATCACGATATTCTTATAAAAAAATGTATCGATTTATTCTTGGATTGTCCATTAAAAAGAATCAGATTGCAGCAGGTACATACAGTAATTAGTTATAAAGTAATTGTCCATTTGTCCATAATTAGCTTAATTGTTGAGATTCACCCAACTTTCCTTGGATCCTAGCTGGTAAATCATGTCTTTGTCCAGCATGTAGAAAAAAAGAGAGGGGTCGCTCACTGGTCTATTCGGGTGCTCTGAAGAAAAAAGTAATCTCAATTGCAAAAAGAACTTCGGCACTCCATACATGAAAATATAAGAAATATTGTATCTGGACTAATGTCACTTTGAAAAATGAAGGTTTTTTGCGCATAATTTGGCCAATTTATGTGTGCCCATCAACCTCGACAAGGTCACCTTCGTATGATGGGAAACTACGCTACACTACCACTGGATAGGCCACTCTTGGGCTGTAAGCCTGTATGGACAATATGTCTCTGCTTGGGCTTTTAACCTGCAATATATGGGCTGGTAGAGCTAGTTAAAACCACCTGTGACTGAATGGGAGGGACACATGGTCAGAAAAAAGGCTGTCAAACTTCTAATAGTGTGAACACGTACCTGCTGCAATGCTCCAGGAGCGGGATCCCAAAAATGATTAATAGAAAAAAGAGAGGGGTCGCTCACTGGTCTATTCGGGTGCTCTGAAGAAAAGAGTAATCTCAATTGCAAAAAGAACTTTGGCACTCCATACATGAAAATATAAGAAATATTGTATCTAGACTAATGTCACTTTGAAAAATGAAGTTTTTTTGCGCATAATTTGGCCAATTTATGTGTGCCCATCAACCACGACAAGGTCACCTTCGTATGATGGGAAACTACGCTATGCTACCACTGGATATGCCACTCTTGGGCTGTAAGCCTGTATGGACAATATGTCTCTGCTTGGGCTTTTAACCTACAATGTATGGGCTGGTAGAGCTAGTTAAAACCACCTGTGACTGAATGGGAGGGACACATGGTCAGAATTGCAGCAGGTACGTGTTCACACTATTAGAAGTTTGACAGCTTTTTTTCTGACCATGTGTCCCTCCCATTCAGTCACAGGTGGTTTTAACTAGTTCTACCAGCCCATACATTGTAGGTTAAAAGCCCAAGCAGAGACATATTGTCCATACAGGCTTACAGCCCAAGAGTGGCATATCCAGTGGTAGTGTAGCGTAGTTTCCCATCATACGAAGGTGACCTTGTCGTGGTTGATGGGCACACATAAATTGGCCAAATTATGCGCAAAAAACCTTCATTTTTCAAAGTGACATTAGTCCAGATACAATATTTCTTATATTTTCATGTATGGAGTGCCGAAGTTCTTTTTGCAATTGAGATTACTTTTTTCTTCAGAGCACCCGAATAGACCAGTGAGCGACCCCTCTCTTTTTTCTATTAATCATTTTTGGGATCCCGCTCCTGGAGCATTGCAGCAGGTACGTGTTCACACTATTAGAAGTTTGACAGCTTTTTTTCTGACCATGTGTCCCTCCCATTCAGTCACAGGTGGTTTTAACTAGCTCTACCAGCCCATACATTGTAGGTTAAAAGCCCAAGCAGAGACACATTGTCCATACAGGCTTACAGCCCAAGAGTGGCATATCCAGTGGTAGCATAGCGTAGTTTCCCATCATACGAAGGTGACCTTGTCGTGGTTGATGGGCACACATAAATTGGCCAAATTATGCGCAAAAAACCTTCATTTTTCAAAGTGACATTAGTCCAGATACAATATTTCTTATATTTTCATGTATGGAGTGCCGAAGTTCTTTTTGCAATTTTGTCCAGCATGTGTCCGGGCCTACATGTCAGCTGCTTCTCCGCATGAAGATCCTTCTTCTGTGTCTTGTGGGGTGGGAAGAACAAGAGAGCCCCCCCTTTCTGTACCATGGGCTTTTATAGCCAGTCGTATGGCACACCTGTTCTACATATGGTAGTGAACTAAAAATACACACACAAATAGCGCATGTCAACTAGACACGATGGCTGTTGCAATCCTTGTATAGAACTCAGATTTAAGAAAAAATGAATATCCATAATTAACTATTTAACATTCCCTCCTTTTTTTTTTTTTGAGAATAAAAGGACTTTAACTGAAAACTCTCAAAAGAAGATACATTCATCAATCATTTTTTTCTTTCCTTCTTCCTTGGCAATGTCATTAAATTTCCATAATAATAATAATAATATCAATATCGGATTATTGTTATATAATGATGTGAATTCATGTTATGGTAAGCCGTGACTAATATTCATTTAATATGTATAATTATACTTCCCTATATCTAAATTGAAGCAATCGCGGGTCCAATCGTCATCGTCTGATGTCATCGGGTCGTCGTCTCGTCTTCTTCTTGGTTCTTTTATAAAACAGTCTTTAGATGAAAACTCCTTTGAAATAAATGATAGCGTGTAGATATTGTACAGTCCATAATTGTATTCATCATTGTGCAGTCTATAAACTGTGCTCTTTATTAGAAAGATCATGTGTGTCAACTGATAAGAAAACAAAGTCCATGGATGAAATGTAGCTTTAATATCTGTGTGATGTCACCTGGACTTACGTTGGATAGTTCTGGAATCTTCCGTGTCGTCCGCACTGGTCTCGTGTCACTTTTGGAACAGATGTGACGTCTTTGGTCAGTAAAGCAAGGGTTAACTTGACACTTCCCTGCTTTATATAGCCCCATAACCAGTACTCAGTCCTTTATATACAGGACACATATGCCAGGTATTACCTGTTCACCAGCTTTCATTGAAGCGTTGCAGGTGATAGGAAACCACTGGAACGTGATGAAACCTGAACACAACACAGTTCATATAGGATCATCGTCCTCTGCCGTCCCGGTGATCAGTGGTGTGAATTGTATCTGACACAGTCTATGATCACTCAGCATTCACACCTGTTACCTTCTGAGACTTCCGGATATCGGTTGCTTCTTCTTGTAACTTTTGAGAATCTCTTTGATTTATAAATATGAAAAGTCTTTATTAAGATAGAATTCATAATTGCGATGTCTTGATTGAAGTCTTCATTCCCTAATCTGATACCAAATCTGGCAGTTTTTCCTAACCTATAATATCACAGCGTACCATAGCAATCAATAATATCCATCTAATTATTATCAAAATATTAAAATAAATTATGTTTGGAATAATAAACAATAATAGATAATAATTCATTATTAATCAAGTTCTCCATATGATAGAACATTTTTATGTCATAGGGGTAATTACCTTTTCCAACCCATAGGTGTCAGTGTGTTTTGAAACAACAAGTGTTTATATCTTTATTAAACCAATAATACCAAAGAATGTATACTGCTGAACCAAAATGAATAAATATATGAATGTATGAATGAAAGAATTGTTGTTTACTCAGAAAATTGAAACATTTTTCTTATATTAATTAATATAATTATATTTAATGAAGCAATATTCTTTGTACTAGACATTACTTTATTAAATATTAATGTGTTTTCTCAATTGAGATATTGAACCGAAATAAAATCAAAAATTGAGAATTAAAAAAATGAAAAATAGGAAAATAAGAAGAAAGCAAGAATAAAATTTTAAAAATGAAAAATAAAATTAAGAATAAAAATAAGAATAAAAATAAGAATAAAAATAAGGCCTTTATGTGTTGATGACAAATGCAAAATAATTATATTCTCTATAAAATTCCCTTATATCTCCATTATCTGGATGATTTCATATTTGTCATAACCTTGTATCACCAAAAAATTATTAAACTATGCAACTTTGCATGTAATACCCTTCTTAATTATACCATAGTACCTTATTATTATTTTACCTTTATTAAAATGTGTGAAAAATAAGTATTGATCAAAAGTGATTATGTAATCAGGATCAAAAACACATTTTCCCCCTTAATACCAAAAATATTATTTTATAAAATAATTTATGTATATATCAGAACCAAATTAAAATAATTATTATTCTATAAACATTTTGCATAAATTTCATATCGATGAGTAGCATAGATTTGTCTAAAGAGAGGTGTGTACCTATTTAGGTAACCATAAAAAATAATATCATAGTTATTCAAGAATATTATCATGTGGAAAATTATTCTAAATGTAAATTTGCTTTGTAAACCATTTGATGTGTGGTTGCCCTTATCCACTATTAGTTAAATCAAGAAATAATAATTATTAAAGAAATATAGAAATATATATATATGTAGATAATACCTAATTATGTATTATAATTTCTCTGAATTAAATATATTTTTGTACCTTCACATAAACATTTTTTTTTCCAAACATACAAACATACGAGGCCTCTGTCACATCAATCACACTTAGCAGCTGCTGATTTACTCATCTGTCACCTTCACTCTGACATTCACAGATCTGTTCAACTCAAACATTCCACATATGAAGTTTTATATATATATATATATATATATATATATTTAACCCAAAATTGTTGTATCCCAATTTATTAATGCGCATTGTAAACTATGAAATTTAACCGGTTCCCGACCGCCCACTGTAGATAAACGTCGGCGCTTGCCGGGCTCTGTGCAGTGCCGACGTTTAAAAACGGTGGGTGGTCTCGCAGTGCTCAGGACCCCCAGGGTCCTGCAAGCACTGCGATTCCGGTGCAGAGCGTTAGCTCTGACAGGGTACATCATCGGGACCTGATTAGATCAGGTCCCAGTGATGTTAACCCTTTGCTGTCTTCTATATGCTGCGATCTATAGTGATCGCGGCATATAGGAGACAGCAGGAAGAGAGGGGGTCGTCTTACTTACCTCCGAAGACCTCCGTTTCGTTTGAGGACCTGGGGTTGCTATGGCAGCTGGAGGTCACATGACCGCCTCCAGCTCTGCCATATATGGTGTCCTTCCTGTCTGACTTCAGCCTGTATGTAGCTGAAGTCAGACAGGAGACTCTGACTGAAACAGTCAGGGAAGATCTCATGTAATGTAATGTAATATATGTCTATTACATTACATGAGATCAGTGATCAGAAAAATAAAAATTAATGTCCCATACAGGGACTAAGTAAAAATGTAAAAAAAAAGTTTTTAAACTATTAAAAAAAAAATCACAAAATAAATAAAAATAAATAAATAAAATATTAAACCAATAAATCCGTAAATTATTACAAAACCAAAAAAAGTACACATATTTGGTATCGCCGCGTCCGAAACAACCCGAGCTATAAAACTGTCACACTAATTAACTCCTTCTGTGCACACCGTAATAAAAATAAATAAAAAACGAAGCAAAAAAATATGCTTTTTCATCATATCACCAAACAAAAAGTGGAAAAAAATGCGATCAAAAAGCAGAATAGAAATAAAAATGGTACCACTGAAAACGTCATCTTGTTCCGCAAAAAAAGCCACCATACAGCTCCATCAGCCAAAAAATAAAAAAGTTATAGCGCTCAGAATAAAGCAATGCAAAAAAAATATATTTTTTTCTATAAAATTGTTTTATTGTGTAAAAGCGCCAAAACATGAAAAAAATACAGTAAGTGTAGTATCGCTGTAAACGTACTGACCCGAAGAATAACGCTGCCTGATCACTTTTACCACACGCAGAACGGCATAAAAAAAAACTCAAAAAACAATTCCTGAAGTGTTTGTTTTTGTTAACTTTACCTCCCAAAAACGGAATAGAAAGCGATCAAAAAATGTCACGTGCCCAAAAATGGTTCCAATAAAAATTTCAACTCGTCCCGCAAAAAACAAGCCATCACATGACTCTATCGGCCGAAATATGGAAAAATTATAGCTCTCAAAATATGGTGATGCAAAAAAAGCGTATTTTAGTGTGTGACAGCTGTCAGTCATAAAAACCCGATATAAATCTGGTATCTCTGTAATCGCACCGACCCGAAGAATAAAGTAATCTAATCAGTTATATCACACTAGGAACGGCATAAAAAATAAATAAAACAAATATTATTCACCTGCTACTGATTTGTTTATTATGTCTCCCAAAGATCCCAGTAAGGCTCTGCTCACATTTATCCTGTGCTCTGCGCTGAGCACTTACACCAGAGTTTCCGTGTAAATCTCTGAAATACGTGATTCAGCCAGAACCCATGATGGAAGATTCCCTGTAATGAGGCAGATATAGGCCACTGTGGATGCCGTCTAGCCTGGGATCCCACGGTGTCATTTGTTTTAGGCGTGCATAAAAGTGCGGTTGGCCACAGTTTTGTGCACTTCTGAAAAAAAGGACACCACTAAACAGAGGCCAGACGGAGTCCAGAGTAACTCTGCTGCCTCATTACAGTTAATAGATCCTGCAGGGGTTTCATCTGAATTACATCACTTGGAAAATTAGATGGAAACCCCGATGTAAGTGCTCAGCCTAGAGCGCCGGATAAATGTTACGTAAAATGTTCCCAATAAAAGCTTCAACTCAGTCCTCAAAAAAAGCTAGTCCCCACTCAGGTCCATCATCTGTTAAAAATATAAGGGACTTCCAAGTTACTGGCAGCAGAAAGGCTCTGGAAAAGCAAAATGGTCCTTGCCCCCCAAAAGAAATTCAGAAAATTTTGTGCTCCCAAATCCAAATGCCTATTCTACAATAATTTGTTCTCCAATTGTCAAATAGCGCTCCGTCCCCCCCAGATCTCGCCGTATGGCTGAGCGGTACGATACAGCCACATATGGGGTATTGACACTTTTAGAAGAAATTGTGTGACACATTTCGGCACCATTTTTACCCATTGCCCTGTGTGAAAATGTAAATTCTGAGGGTAAAACATTTTTTTGTGGTAAAAATATAATTATTCTTTTTTCACTGCCCAATGGTATAAATTTAAAAATTAAAAAATGCTCACTACTTCCCTAGATGAATTCCTTGAGAGGTGTAGTTTACAAAATGGGGTCACTTGTGGGGGTTTCTGCTGTTTTGGCATGTCAGCGACTCTTCAAATGTGACATGGTGTCTGCTGCCTATCCCAGCCAACATAGCGCTCCTTTCTCTTCCGAACCCTGCCGTACACCAAAGCAGTGGTTTTCCCCCACATATGGGGTATCGGCGTACTCAGGAGAAATTGTACAACAAATTTCATGGTGCAATTTATCCTGTTACCCTTATGATAATGCAAAATTAGGGAATGAAAAACATTTTTTATGGGAAAAATGTGAAAATTTTATTTTTACGGCTCAATATTATAAACTTCTGTGAAGCAGCTGGGGGTGCAAGGTGCTCACCACACATCTAGATAAGTTCCCTAAGGGGTCTAGTTTCCAAAATGGTGGCACTTGTGGGGGGTTTCCACTGTTTAGGCACATTAGGGGCTCCCCAAATGTGACATGGCGTCCACTAATTATTCAAACAAATTTTACATTCAAAAAGTCAAATGGCGCTCCTTCCCTTTCAAACCCTGCCATGTGCCCAAACAGTAATTTGCCTCCACATATGGGGTATCGGCGTGTTCAGGAGAAATTGCACAACAAACTTCATGGTGCAATTTATCCTATTACCCTTATGATAATGCAAAATTAAGGGATGAAAAACGGTTTTGTGGGAAAAATGTGAAAATTTTATTTTTACAGCTCAATATTATAAACTTCTGTGAAGCACCTTGGGGTTCAAGGTGCTCACCACACATCTAGATAAGTTCCCTAAGGGGTCTAGCTCTCCAAACGCAACATGGCGTCCGCTAATTATTCAGACAAATTTTACATTCAAAAAGTCTAATGGCGCTCCTTCCCTTCCGAACCCTGCCGTGCGCCCAAACAGTGGTTTTCCCTCACATATGGGGTATCAGCACGCTCAAGAGAAATTGCACAAAAAAATTTGGGGTCCATTTTTTCATGTTACCCCTGTGAAAATAAAAAAATTGGGTCTAAAGTAACATTTTTGTGAAAAAAGTTAAATGTTAATTTTTTTCTTCCACATTCCAAAAATTCCTGTGAATCACCTGAAGGGTTAATAAAGTTCTTGAATGTGGTTTTGAGCACCTTGAGGGGTGCAGTTTTTAGAATGGTGTCACTTTTGGGTATTTTCTGTCATAAAGACCCCTCAAAGTGACTTCAAATGTGATGTGGTCCCTAAAAAAATGGTTTTGTAAATTTTGTTGGAAAAATGAGAAATCGCTGGTCAACTTTTAACCCTTATAGCTCCCTAACAAAAAAAAATTTGGGTTCCAAAATTGTGCTGATGTAAAGTAGACATGTGGAAAATGTTATTTATTAACTATTTTGTGTGACATATCTCTCTGATTTAAGGGCATGAAAATTCAAAGTTTGAAAATTGCAAAATTTTCAAAATTTTCGCCAAATTTCTGATTTTTTCACAAATAAACGCAAGTGATATCGAAGAAATTTTACCACTATCATGAAGTACAATATGTCACGAAAAAACAATCTCAGAATCAGGGGAATACGTTGAAGCGTTCCAGGGTAATTACTTCATAAAGTGACAGTGGTCAGAATTGAAAAAATTGGCCCGGTCACGAAGGCAAAAACAGGCTCTGGCGCGAAGTGGTTAATATCTTAATATTTCTTTGAATATTCCCCAAGTACATATTATATAATATGAGAGTAAGTCACTGAAATTTCAGACACTTGAAAAAACTCTTGACTTAGATTCTTTTTTCACTGGCTGCCAGGTTTTAAGTTACATCAGCTGAAAATAGAATGAATGGGATCCTATACTATTAGCTCAAAGTTCAAAGGCCGCAGCTGTCACACGTCATGCTGTAAAGCTACTTGTTATAACGAACACTTCATGCACAGAAAATATTAGCAACACAAAAGAATTAATAAGTATTACATATATATTATAGTTGAACTAGATATATTGTTATTATTTTAAAATGTTATACACATAAAATCATGCAATTTTTTCACTTCCTGTGTGAATAAAGAAATAAATCCATTTTAGAGTTGTTTGATCAAATCCTGCTTTGGAATGAAACCTCTAAGGAAATATAAGAAAATAAAATTAAATATCAAATTCATACAGAAACAGAATTATTTAAATATCTTATACATATATTGGTTGGTTCTAATGTAATTCAAAATATTGCTATTTTAATTTATGTGAAATTCTAATTTATTAATATATTTTTTTTAATTATTACTATAAATATATATATATATTCAATTATACACAATCTCTACTTAGACAAGTGTGTGTATATATGTGGCACCCCAGGGGTCTGGTTTCCCACAGTAATGTAGTGTTATGTCTGAGAGCAGGTGGGAGGTCCTTTGGTCAGGGATCCTGTGCATGCCACACCTCCTGCCCAGTCTTGGGAGGGGAAGAACTTCCCCTAGATAAACCTAGGGCTGAGGCAGGGTTAGGGAGTAGAGAAGAAGTAGAGACGAGAAACAGTCATAGGAAGAAACAGCAGAAGCTCAGTGGGAGCAATACTACTACGAGTCAGGGGCTGGCAGCTGCAGAGCTCGCCCTGACTGAGAAGCTTTCTTACCGGACCCGGCGTCCGAGGCTGTGGGGACTAACTCTTACCCAGCAGCAGAAGCCGACCGGGAGGGGATTTCAGGTCCTCAGGCTCAGAAACCCGAAGGCACGGTCACACGCGTGGGACCAGCACCGCCATCGTGGAGCGGAAGCCATTAGAAGGCCCCGAGTCACCGGCCATACGGGTGAGCACCACACGGTACACTCAGGGACGTGGGCTACTTATATCCGCTTCTAGCAAGGTAGCCAGAAGAGTACAGTCAGTTTGGGAGGCCTACAACTCCGCCTGGCCAGGGGAGATCCCATCTGCTCAAGGACTGACCAGGCCCCAATCGCTAGCAAGTACTCCGGGAGGGTCTATCGTTGTTACCAGTAAAGACCCTGAATTACACCGCACCGTCTCTGAGTGGTTCCTGCTACCCCCATCTTCCACGTCGGCTGCCCTGAGGCCATACCCCTCCCGTTGGGGGTTATACTATCACGCTGCACAATTCTACACCGGCCTCAGCGGTCTGCCCTGCAGCGGCAGCTCCATAGCTGCAAATCAACGGGTGGCGTAGTCGACACTCAAATAACATCTATCAAGACTGCCACACACTGAGTTTGACTCCCTGGGCACGGATCGGGTCCCCGCCACTCGGAGACTACAACCCTCATCTGATCCGGTTCCGGGTAAGCCCCGTGCGCGAGACGCTGCGCGACACAGCAGGCCCAGGGGCGCGTCAACTTTGGCGTAGTCGGCAGGATTTCGTGCCCGCAACCACCGGGTACTGCGTGCCTGAAAAAGAGACTTTTAAAACTTACCATCCGTGAAGTTTTCCCGCCATCGGTGAAGATTCCCGCCATCCGGCGCCATTTTCAGCCTCCTTCCCGCCATCTGTGAAGATTCCCTCCATCCGGCACCATCTTCAGCCTTCTTCCCGCCATCCGTGGAGTTTTCCCGCCGTTGGACGCCATCTTGAGGACGCCGCGCGGGAAGAAGAGGGGCGTGGACTCCGAAAAGCCCGCGAGAACTGAAGCCCCGCCTCACGTCCGGACGTTGCGTAAGGTCCTGGAAGGAGCCCAGCAGACGCCGACGTCACCGGAGCGCGACGGAAGGTCCTCAACCCTGACGATCCACTGCGGAGCCGCGGCCTACGGAAGAGGATCATCGCAAGGTAGGCCACGGTCCACTAGGGGGGAGAAGGATGTCGGATACGGAGGAGAGCTTCACTGCTTCAACCCCCGCCAGCGCCACCGCTGTCGCGGTCATGCCTTTTACCATGCCCTATATCCCGGGGGCAGCCTGGCTACCCCAGTACTCAGGGGAGTCACATACCCTGCAGGACTTTAGAGAAAGGCTGGATAGCCTCTTCCAGGTGTACCCCCTCACAGAGGAGCAAAAAGTGAGCATCCTGGTGGCCCAATTAACCGGAGCAGCCCGAAGGGAGGTAAAGTCCTGGCCACCTGGGGGGAGGACTGTCGCAGGGATACTAACCCGGCTGAGGGACACCTTTGATACCCGCACCTCAGCCGAGATCAAGCTTAGATTCTACGGGTGCAAACAGCGGGCCCATGAGAGTATAAGGGACTATGCCCTGAACCTACAAGAGGCCCTGAGAGCCGTTAAGCAGACCGACCCTGACGGCGTGGGAGACGAGGACAGGCTGTTGACTGAACAATTTATAGAGGGTTTATATTGCAATGCCCACCGAACCCAGTTGCGGGCAATGGCCCTACAGGACCCTCATCTGGGATTTGCACAGTTCAAGGACAGAGCCATCCGGGTGCTCCGAGAACTGGCACCGGATGGCGTTGTGACCCACAGGCGCCCAGCTATCACTAACCACCAGGAGGCGGCGCCCTTGTCGGCAGGGCCTGTAGGGGCTGATGCGCAGGCTTTGAACAATGACCCGGCTCCAGACCTGCACCATCAGGTCCAAGAGCTAGCTAAAAGCGTTGCTGCGTTAACCCGAACTGTGCAGTCTTTACAGGCTTCCACTCCAGGGAAGATCCAGCTGGCATCCGGACCGGAGAACATCCCGTGGCGTCGACCAAGGAGGACCCCACCGGCCAGAGGAAGACCCAGTGACCGGTACAACGAGGACGGACGACCCATCTGCCGCCGCTGCAATCAACCCGGACATATGGCAAGGTACTGTCCTTTAAACTGGCACAACCTGGGGGTAGAGGGCCAACCCCCAGGAAAAAGATCACCAGGCCCATCGAACTGGCGCGACAAATATGTCGGAGGACGTCCAGTCTTGCCTGTGGTACTGGATGGCATCCCTATGAGTGCCCTACTGGACACCGGGTCACAGGTCACCACCATCCCGTACGTGCTCTTCAAGCAGTACTGGAATGACTCGGATATAACCCGCTACCCTGACGACGACTTGAGTATCATCGCCAGCAATGGTCAGCCCGTGCCACAGATCGGATTTAAAGAGGCGACCATTAAAATTGGTAGAGTCGAACTAGCAGCACAGGGACTGATTATTGTAGACATTGACAAACACGAGAGTCACCCAAAGATAACGCTAGGAACTAATGTAATTGAAAATTGTCTTGCAGAGGTGATTTTCCTTTTACAGCAGGTTGCCAAGAACGCCAGCTCCGGCGAGCAGCGGGTGCTCCAGAAAGAGATCCGGGCACTGATGCGACGGCAACAGGTGGAACTCTCCGGCGGTGAGATTGGTGGCGTAAGAATGTGTGACCCTTTTCCTATTGCCATGCCCCCAAAAAGTGAAATGATGATTTGGTGCCGGGCAGCTATTGGTCTGAGAGGTAGAGATTACCAGGCAATGGTAGAACCAGTTTACTCAGACAGTAGGCCCACCATTTTGACAGCACGGGGGGTGGTTGATGTACGCCATGGGAGGGTGCCCGTTCGCATAATCAATATCGGGAAGAGGGAAGTGTACCTGCCCCGGTATGCCACGCTAGCCAAATTATATACCATTAACCAAAATGCTATACAATCTGTGGAACCCTTGCCTCCATCTCACCCGGAGGAAGGTAACGGCTCTAAGAAAACAATGGAGGACTGGTGTCAGCAACTACATTTGGGTACTGACTCCACTCCCTCACATCAGAAACAGGGAGTCTATCGGGTGGTTCAAGAGTACGAGAGAGTGTTTAGTAAACACCCGTTAGACTTCGGGCGAGTCAAGGGGGTAGAACACCACATCCCCACGGGAGACCATCCTCCCATAAAAGAGAGGTATCGACCCGTACCCCCTGCACACTACCAACACGCCAAGGGGATGCTTAGAGACATGAAGGAGGCTGGGGTGATCAGGGATAGCTGTAGCCCCTGGGCAGCTCCACTAGTCTTAGTCAGAAAAAAAGACAACACCATGAGGATGTGTGTAGATTACCGGAAAATCAACCGTATCACACACAAGGATGCGTACCCCTTACCAAGGATAGAGGAGTCATTGGCTGCTTTAAGATCTGCTAACTTCTTCTCTACCTTGGATCTCACTAGCGGGTACTGGCAGGTTCCTGTAGCAGAGGCGGACCGGGAGAAGACCGCATTCACCACCCCGATGGGACTTAGCGAGTTCACCTGCATGCCGTTCGGACTCTGCAACGCACCAGGAACCTTCCAACGACTAATGGAGTGTTGTCTGGGCCACAGAAACTTCGAGACGGTCCTGTTGTACCTGGACGATGTCATCGTATATTCCAAGACGTATGAGGACCACCTGAAACACCTGGCGGAAGTGTTCGAAGCTCTGGCGAGTTACGGCCTAAAGGTGAAACCCTCCAAGTGTCACCTCCTGAAACCAAAGGTGCAGTACCTGGGGCACGTGGTGAGCGCTGACGGAGTGGCTCCCGACCCTGATAAGATCACCGCAATTAAGGAATGGCCAAGCCCCTCCAGCGTAAAAGAAGTGCGGCAGTTCCTCGGGTTGGTAGGCTACTACCGAAGGTTTATTCCCGGTTTCACCAAAAAGGCAGCACCTATGCAGGACCTCCTGATAGGCCAGTCCCGGAAGGCCAAGAACCAGAAGCCGCCCTTCAAATGGGAGGAGCTGGAAGAAGAGTCCTTCCGCCAGCTGAAGATGGCCCTCACGGGGGACGAAATCCTGGCGTACCCGGATTATAGCCAGCCCTTTATCCTCTACACCGACGCCAGTAACATCGGGCTAGGAGCCGTACTGTCCCAGATCCAGCAGGGGAAGGAACGAGTAATCGCCTACGCCAGCCGAAAGCTGCGACCCACCGAAAGGAACCCCGAGAATTACAGCTCATTTAAGCTAGAGTTCCTGGCTGTAGTATGGGCAGTCACCGAGCGCTTTAAGCATTACCTCGCTTCTTCCCGGTTCACCGTGTACACGGATAACAACCCGTTGACACACCTGGACACGGCAAGACTCGGTGCCCTGGAGCAGAGGTGGATGGCCCGTCTGTCCAACTACGAGTTCACAATCAAATACCGGGCCGGACGCTCCAATACCAACGCGGACGCCCTGTCCAGGATGCCCAACCTGCCGGACGAAGGAGAAGATCCGGAGGAACTGGAAGAAGTTGAACTCCCTGCGTTCCACCGTCATGGGACTATCCAGTATTCCCACCGGGTAAGGAGTAAGCAGGCTGCTACGTTGAACCCCTTACCTCACTACAATTGGGCGGAAACGCAAGACAGCGACCCTGCCGTCCGACTGGTGAAGGAGATGCTGACTCGCCCGGAGGCTTGCCTTGAACCAGACGCTCCGGAGGAAGCCAAACAACTATGGGCAGAGAGGAGTCGACTGTTCCTCTACAAGGGGAAGTTGTGCCGCAGAATGGTTAACTCCCGGACGCATGAACTACTCTGGCAAGTAGTGGTGCCACGAAGAGACGCAGCCATGGTGATGGAGGCATACCACGACGGAGCTGGACACTTCGGGTGGAAGAAGCTGGAGTTCCTGCTGCGCGAGCGATTCCACTGGGTAGGCATGAGGGGAACCATTGAGAAGTGGTGCAGAGACTGTGGCCCGTGCAACCTAAGAAGAAAGGACCGTGCCAGCCAGAAGACTCCCCTGCAGTCCATCGTCACCCGGCAGCCGTTGGAACTGGTAGCCTTGGATCATGTAAAACTGACCCCAAGCAGAAGTGGCTACGTCTACGCACTAACCATCGTGGATCACTACTCCCGGTTCTTGGTTGTCGTCCCCGTCAAGGACTTAACAGCTCGAACAGCAGCGAGAGCCTTCCAGCAGCATTTCTGCCGTCCACACGGGTACCCGGACCAAGTGTTGACAGACCAGGGACCTGCCTTTGAAGCGGAGGTCTTCCAAGAATTCTGCACTCTGTATGGCTGCCGGAAGATAAGGACGACACCCTATCATCCGCAAACTAATGGACTTTGTGAGAAAATGAACCAGGTGGTAATGGATCTTCTGAAAACGTTGCCCCTGGAAGAACGCAGTCTGTGGCCTGAGAAGCTGCCCGATCTGGTGGACCTATACAACCACATCCCGGTAGGTTCCACCAACTGTACCCCGGCTTACCTAATGAGGGCAAGACCTGGTAAGTTACCTGTTGACCTGGAAATGGGAGTCCTGACACCCGAGGACACTTCACCAGAAGCAGACTGGGACACAGAGAGGCAGCAGCAGTACCGGAGAGTACAGGAGAGCGTGGAGCAAAGTCTCTGTCAGGCTAGGGAAAGACAAGAGAAAACTTACAACCAGTATGCTCCCGCTGTTCCCCTGGTACCCGGAGAGCAGGTCTTGAAGAGGAAGAGACGGCTCCACAAGTTGGACGACCAGTGGGAGAAGGACCCGTACACCGTACTGCCCTCAAGCCACGAGAACCCGAAGGTTTGTACCATCAGTAAAGACGGAGGGGAAACCACAGCCATTGTATCCCGGGACCACCTGAAAAAGTGTCCCGAACAACTGAGGAACCCTGAAGAGGAACAAGAAGACCATCGACCCGTAGAGGAAAGGGAAGATATGGTTAGTACTGTGCTCGGGGACTTCCCTCGGTCTTGGACTCAAGTCAATGGTGCAGTTGTGGTACCCGTACTCACCTTCCTCCAACCAGCATCCCAAGCACCTACGGAGCAACAGGTAGAGCTGGAAGAACAGCCGGTCCAGGAGGCAGAAGACCCCACACCAGCAGACCAGGAGGATCAACCCTCTGCTTGCAGTGAGCCTGCCATATCCCTAGTGAGCCAAAGAGCCGGTAGACAGCTGCCCAGTTTACCCTTGACAGCTCCTACACTCTGTAGTTCAGGGCTAGACAGTCAGCTCCGTAGGTCCACTAGGGCCACTAGGGGCCAGTTACCCGCACGTTGGAGGATTTGAAGTGTATAAATTGTTTTATTTGTGGTTACCTGTGTATTGTTGCTTGTGTATAATTTTGTGTTTCTAGTTATTTGTAGGAGTCCTTGGTGGATTTACCGGGAATCCCTTGTACATAGTTGGAGCGTAACCCAGGATGGACTAAAGACTGTTAAGGACTCGGGGCAGGACAAACCCCTACCTGGTTACGTCTCCCTGTTTTGGTGAAATGGACACCTTGCTTTTCTTCAAAGACTGCACCCGGTTACGGACATGCCGTGACCACCTTTATGTGTTTCTTCTTATTGTACTGTTATTGTTGTTATATCTTATGTTTTTCTAAAATATGTTTAGTCCCGGAGTACTAAATTTCACTAGGGGGGAATGTGGCACCCCAGGGGTCTGGTTTCCCACAGTAATGTAATGTTATGTCTGAGAGCAGGTGGGAGGTCCTTTGGTCAGGGATCCTGTGCATGCCACACCTCCTGCCCAGTCTTGGGAGGGGAAGAACTTCCCCTAGATAAACCTAGGGCTGAGGCAGGGTTAGGGAGTAGAGAAGAAGTAGAGACGAGAAACAGTCATAGGAAGAAACAGCAGAAGCTCAGTGGGAGCAATACTACTACGAGTCAGGGGCTGGCAGCTGCAGAGCTCGCCCTGACTGAGAAGCTTTCTTACCGGACCCGGCGTCCGAGGCTGTGGGGACTAACTCTTACCCAGCAGCAGAAGCCGACCGGCAGGGGATTTCAGGTCCTCAGGCCCAGAAACCCGAAGGCACGGTCACACGCGTGGGACCAGCACCGCCATCGTGGAGCGGAAGCTATTAGAAGGCCCCGAGTCACCGGCCATACGGGTGAGCACCACACGGTACACTCAGGGACGTGGGCTACTTATATCCGCTTCTAGCAAGGTAGCCAGAAGAGTACAGTCAGTTTGGGAGGCCTACAACTCCGCCTGGCCAGGGGAGATCCCATCTGCTCAAGGACTGACCAGGCCCCAATCGCTAGCAAGTACTCCGGGAGGGTCTATCGTTGTTACCAGTAAAGACCCTGAATTACACCGCACCGTCTCTGAGTGGTTCCTGCTACCCCCATCTTCCACGTCGGCTGCCCTGAGGCCATACCCCTCCCGTTGGGGGTTATACTATCACGCTGCACAATTCTACACCGGCCTCAGCGGTCTGCCCTGCAGCGGCAGCTCCATAGCTGCAAATCAACGGGTGGCGTAGTCGACACTCAAATAACATCTATCAAGACTGCCACACACTGAGTTTGACTCCCTGGGCACGGATCGGGTCCCCGCCACTCGGAGACTACAACCCTCATCTGATCCGGTTCCGGGTAAGCCCCGTGCGCAAGACGCTGCGCGACACAGCAGGCCCAGGGGCGCGTCATATATATATATATATATATATATATATATATATATATGAACTATTAGAAACTATGTAACTACAATTTTACTGTATAAGATTATAAATAAATATTGAGACATTGTAACACTTCTATGCTACATTATAATTACAGTTTTTCCTTAGCCACTCCCTAAACCAAATCTTCTGTCTCTCTCAAATATCTCCAGGAACGCCCTATTTAGGAAAGACATTTTTCTATCCTTCAATACCTCAGAGAACTGTCTGTCCTTCTGTCCACATTCCATGACGTCACTGTGAGCTGGTCGTCTCACCTGACTCTGTCCATCAGTTTCAGCCATTTTCCTTTCCAGGGAGAAGTCACAGCTTTGCATTTTTAACTTTCTGTGGAGATATGGAGTTTTGAATTATCTGATATGGCTTATAACAGATATGAAATCTTTGGGGATGACTCAGTCTAGGAGAGTTTGATATTGGCTTTTGGTAAGATTTTACCTTTTCTGGTTTTATAAATTTAACTTGATTAATTTTCTTTTCACAATTTTCATGTTTTCTAACAAAATCCAGCAACTGCGCACATTCAAATAATGATTTTTTGTGATGCAATAACTTGGGAAACTGGATTTAGGAATTTGAATTTTTGTACAAAAGTTGTTATCATTTGTTGTACTTTTCCATTTTTGATGAGAGCTTTGTACAACCGTTCAAATATGGACATGAATGTATATGTACATTCCTTCCTACCAATCCTTAGTTTCTGCAGATCTTCTATGTTGGGAAAATCCTTTGTGACACAATAAATCAAATATCTTAACCTGTCCGAATCATTTTCCCATCCATTAGGAGAGTAACATCTGGACAATGTCACAGGAATCCATATTTTAAATAATTGATTCCTCTCCTCATTGGATAAATCAAACTTATCAGAAAAGCTCTCAAATGTCTCTGAATTTCTACAGGCATGGATTTTGACATCATATTTTGGCATGATTTTGTATAATTTCAGCAAATTTTTCCTCCTTTTAATTTGCAGTTGAGCCTGGGTAATTCCTGAATTCTCTGATATTTTTAGTGGCTCTTGTACGTCCGCTCCTCCTACGTCACTCACGTCTCCTCCCACATCACCTAGTATGTCGGTTTCTCGTATGTCAGTCATGTCTCCTCCCATGTCAGGTTTCTGTATGTCCGTCTCTTGGTCAGACCCAAGGTCACCTTCAGTTACAGACACGTGTCTTACTTCTTGTTCATTTTCCACATTACAGTCAGAATCAGTGTCACCATCTGACACTTCTTCTACACTATTGTCCTGCTTAGACCTCTCAAGTACAAAATTATGAAATACCTGAAAAAGATGTAGAATATTCCGCAATTTGTGTTTCTCTCCAGGGTCAGACTGGGGTGTCTGGGGCCCACAGGGAGAACTGACTCTAGGGGCCCACCTACAGCAAGATGCAAATATCTGTTATCCGCTCTCCCTGTTATAGTGGAGCATTGACTGGCGGCTCCTGCACATCTACTGGGCGACACTAACTGGGATGTACAATTACGTTAGTTTGCATCAAAGGGGTTCTTTGGTTAAAACAAGTTATCACCGATCCATGGGATCCACAGGATCGGTGATCACTTATTGATCGTTTGGGTCCGAACATTGGAAAACGCACCAATCGGAAGAATGGGGAAGTTTCATCCCTGACAGGACACTTATCACCATTTTAAAATGCAGCGACAGGTGGGACGTCTGACCACAGCCTCATTCGTTCTCTTGGGGGCTTCCAAAAAAGAGCAGCGCTCGCAGCCTCTGAGGGAATGAATGGATCAGTGGTCGAGTCGCACATGAGCTCCAGTCTAATGGGGAGAAAAGTTCCACATTCTGCCGATCGGTGCAGGTCCCAGCAGTCAGACCCCCGCCAACCAATAAGTTATCACTGATCCTGTGGAGAGGTGATTACTTGTTTTCACCAGAGAACCCCTGTAAGTGCATCTCTGATGCTCTGCTCCAGGTATTTAATCTCTAAGGTCACGGCCCCACTATCAGTATTTGGTCAGTATTCGGTCAGTATTTTTTCTCAGGAGTGGGAGCCAAAACCAGATGAGGAACAATCAGAGGAAAGGTAAAATAGAAACAAGTCACCAATTCTGCATTTATCACCCACTCCTGGTTTTGGCAGCGACTCCTGAGAAAAAATACTAACCAAATACTGATGGTGGGGCTGTGGCCTAATGGAAAAAAATCTTTTCCTAGTTAATATCAGCAAGAACAAAATGACTGCCATACACAACACAGTCCACTATATCAACACCAATAATACCACATACAAAAGGGACAAATATCGCCACACCATGACTAGATCACATATTACCACCACATAGTGACCGAATACTACATGCAAGGAATAAATACGGCCACACCATGACCAGACCACATATTACCACCCCAAAGTGACCAAATACTACAATACTGATCATGAATACAAACTACAATACTAACAACACTGTTATTACCACCTGCGACATTATACACAGGAGCTCTGTATATAGTGTCAGTGTACAGGTAATACAGGGATCACCAGTGACATTATACACAGGAGCTCTGTATATAGTGTACAGTGTACAGGTAATACAGTGACCACCAGCGACATTATACACTGGAGCTCAGTATATAGTGTCAGTGTACAGGTAATACAGGGTTCACCAGTGACATTATACACAGGAGCTCTGTATATAGTGTCAGTGTACAGGTAATACAGTGATCACCAGTGACATTATACACTGGAGCTCTGTATATAGTGTACAAGTATTACAGTGGTCACCAGTGACATTATACTCAGGAGCTCTGTACATAGTGTATAGTGTACAGGTAATACAGTGATCACCAGTGACATTATACACAGGAGCTCTGTATATAGTGTACAGGTAATACAGTGGTCACCAGTGACATTATACACAGGAGCTCTGTATATAGTGTACAGGTAATACAGTGATCACCAGTGACATTATACACAGGAGCTCTGTATATAGTGTACAGGTAATACAGTGGTCACCAGTGACATTATACACAGGAGCTCTGTATATAGTGTACAGGTAATACAGTGGTCACCAGTGACATTATACACAGGAGCTCTGTATATAGTGTACAGGTAATACAGTGGTCACCAGTGACATTATACACAGGAGCTCTGTATATAGTGTACAGGTAATACAGTGGTCACCAGTGACATTATACACAGGAGCTCTGTACATAGTGTATAGTGTACAGGTAATACAGTGATCACCAGTGACATTATACACAGGAGCTCTGTATATAGTGCACAGGTAATACAGTGGTCACCAGTGACATTATACACAGGAGCTCTGTATATAGTGTACAGGTAATACAGTGGTCACCAGTGACATTATACACAGGAGCTCTGTATATAGTGCACAGGTAATACAGTGGTCACCAGTGACATTATACACAGGAGCTCTGTATATAGTGTACAGGTAATACAGTGGTCACCAGTGACATTATACACAGGAGCTCTGTGCATAGTGTATAGTGTACAGGTAATACAGTCATCACCAGTGACATTATACACAGGAGCTCTGTATATAGTGCACAGGTAATACAGTGGTCACCAGTGACATTATACACAGGAGCTCTGTATATAGTGTACAGGTAATACAGTGGTCACCAGTGACATTATACACAGGAGCTCTGTATATAGTGTACAGGTAATACAGTAGTCACCAGTGACATTATACACAGGAGCTCTGTATATAGTGTATAGTGTACAGGTAATAAAGGGATCACCAGTGACATTATACACAGGAGCTCTGTATATAGTGTCAGTGTACAGGTAATACAGTGATCACCAGTGACATTATACACTGGAGCTCTGTATATAGTGTACAGGTAATACAGTGGTCACCAGTGACATTATACACAGAAGCTCTGTATATAGTGTATACATAATACAGTGAGCACCAGTGATATACACAGGAGTTCTGTATATACTATATACACACGTGGTCAGAATTGTTGGTACTCCTCGTTTAATGAAAGAAAAACCCACAATGGTCACAGAAATAACTTGAATCTGACAAAAGTAATAATAAATTAAAAATCTATGAAAATGAACAAATGAAAGTCAGACATTGCTTTTCTGCTTCCACTGAATTTTAAAAAAAATTAAACTCATGAAATAGGCCTGGGCAGAAATGATGGTACCCCTGAAAATAATGTGACAAAAGGAACATGTTAAATCAAGTTGTGTCCACTAATTAGCTTCACAGGTGTCTACAATCTTGTAATCAGTCAGTGGGCCTGTATATAGGGCTACAGATACTCACTGTGTTGTTTGGTGACATGGTGTGTACCACACTCAACATGGACCAGAGGAAGCAAAGGAAAGAGTTGTTTCAGGAGATTAGAAAGAAAATTATAGAAAAGCATGTTAAAAGGTAAAGGTTATAAGACCATCTCCAAGCAGCTTGATGTTCCTGTGACTACAGGTGCACATATTATTCAGAAATTTAAGATCCATGGGACTGTAGCCAACCTCCCTGGACGTGGCCGCAGGAGGAAAATTGATGACAAATCAAAGAGACGGATAATATGAATGGTAACAAAAGAGTCCAGGAAAACTTCTAAAGAGATTAAAAGTGAACTTCAAGCTCAAGGAACATCAGTGTCAGATCGTACTATCCACCGTTGTTTGATCCAAAGTGAACTTCATGTAAGACGACCAAGGAGAACACCATTGTTGAAAAAAAAAATAATAAAAAAGCCAGACTGGAATTTGCCAAACTACATGTTGACAAGCCACAAAGCTTCTGGGAGAATGTATTATGGACAGATGAGACAAAAATGGAAGTTTTTGTCAAGGCACATCAGCTCTATGTTCACAGACCGAAAAATTAAGCATATCAAGAAAAGAACACTGTCCCTACTGTGAAACATGGGGGAGGCTGTTATGTTCTGGGGCTGCTTTGCTGCATCTGGTACAGGGTGTCTTGAATCTGTGCAGGGTACAATGAAATATCAAGGGATTCTAGAGAGAAATGTGCTGCCCAGTGTCAGAAAGCGTGGTCTCAGTCGCAGGTCATGGGTCTTGCAACAGGATAATGACCCAAAACACACAGCTAAAAACACCCAAGAATGGCTAAGAGGAAAACATTAGACTATTCTGAAGTGGCCTTCTATGAGCCCTGACCTAAATCCTATTGAGCATCTTTGGAAAGAGCTGAAACATTCTGGAAAAGGCAACCTTCAAACACGAGACAACTGGAGCAGTTTGCTCATGAGGAGTGGGCCAAAATACCTGTCGAGAGGTGCAGAAGTCTCATTGACAGTTACAGGAATGGTTTGATTGCAGTGATTGCCTCAAAAGGTTCAACAAAATATTAAGTTAAGAAGAACCATCATTTCTGTCCAGGCCGATTTCATAGTTTAATTTTTTTTTAAATTCTGTGGAAGCAGGAAAGCAATGTCTGACTTTCATTTGTTCATTTTCAAAAATTTGTAATTTATCAGATTCAAGTTATTTCTGTGACCATTGTGGGTTTTTCTTTCATTAAACGAGGGGTACCAACAATTTTGACCACGTGTGTAGTGTAAGTGTACATGTAATACACTGACTCACCAGTGATGTCTCTAGGTGAAGTCCTTCATCTTCGCTTTTCTTCTTCATCTGGCACAGACGGCCATCACTTCTTCCAGCCAGGAATCATCTCTGCAGAAAATAACACACAGTTATCAATAACTGATCTCTTCTAGAGAATATTCCCACTTTTCCCCCCGACTTCTACACTACACCAGTTGAAGAAAAAAAGCAACATAGTGCCGTCCTGCACAGTAACAGGAGCCCGCTTTTGTCCCATCCCATGGAAAACAATTTCCTAAAAAGTAAATTATATTACAGAAGTAATAATGTAATAATAATAATTGGAATCTAAAGTAATAATGTTCCCCACTGGTCACCATTAATAAAGTATGTTCCTCAATCTGGCTCCCAAACAGTAATTAAGTCCCTTGTCTAGCCAGGCACCCCCATATGTCCCTTCTGGCCCCCATTTGTCTAGTGTGACCCCTCCTTATATTTATCCTAGCACACGTGTATCGAGCCTGTCCCCTCCTATATACCCATCCTAGCCCCCCCATGTGGCCAGTCTGCCCCCCCCACATATCCATCCTTGCCTCCATGTTTCCAGCCTGCGCCCCCATATATCCCCCCCATATATCCTCCATGTGTCCAGCCTGCCCTCTACATATCCATCCTGGCCTCCATGTGTCCAGCCTCCCCCCTCATATATCCATACTGCCCTTACCCCTTGCATATATCCATCCTGACACCCCCCATATATCCAGCGTGCCCCTCCATATATTTATGCTAGCCCATGTGTATCGAGCCCGCCCCCCCCCACATATTCATCCTAGCCCCCCATGTGTCCAGCCTGTCCCCCCCCATATATCCATCCTGGCCTCCATGTGTTCAGCCTGCCCCCCCCATATATCCATCCTGGCCTCCATGTGTTCAGCCTGCCCCCCCCATATATCCATCCTGGCCTCCAAGTGTCCAGCCTGGCCTCCATGTGTCCAGCCTGCCCCCCCATATACCCATCCTGCCCACCCCCCTTTGCCTGGGTCCAGCCAGGGTTCCCCCTTGTGTGTCCATCCAGGGCACCCCCTTGTGTGTCCAGCCGGGCCCTCCTTGCGTGTCCAGCCAGGGTTCCCCCTTGCGTGTCCAGCCAGGGACCCCCTTGCGTATCAAGCCAGGGCTCCCCCCTCGTGTGTCCAGCTTGGCCCCCCCTCATGTGTCCAGCCAGGGTTCCCCCTCTTGTGTGTCCAGCCAGGGCCCCCCCTCGTGTGTCCAGCAAGGGTTCCCCCCTTGTGTGTCCAGCAAGGGTTCCCTCCTTGTGTGTCCAGCCAGGGTTCCCCCCTTGTGTGTCCAGCCAGGCTACCCCCTTGTGTGTCTGTCCAGCCTGGCTATCCCCTTGTGTGTCTGTCCAGCCTGGCTACCCCCTTGTGTGTCTGTCCAGCCAGGCTACCCCCTTGTGTGTCTGTCCAGCCAGGCTACCCCCTTGTGTGTCTGTCCAGCCAGGCTACCCCCTTGTGTGTCTGTCCAGCCTGGCTACCCCCTTGTGTGTCTGTCCAGCCTGGCTACCCCCTTGTGTGTCTGTCCAGCCTGGCTACCCCCTTGTGTGTCTGTCCAGCTGGGCACCCCCTTGTGTGTCCAGCTGGGCCCCCCTTGTGTGTCCATCCAGGGTTCCCCTTTATGTGTCCATCCAGGGCCCCCCTCTTGTGTGTCCAGCTGGGCCGCCCCTTGTGTGTCCAGCAAGGGTTCCCCCCTTGTGTGTCCAGCAAGGGTTCCCCCCTTGTGTGTCCAGCAAGGGTTCCCCCCTTGTGTGTCCAGCAAGGGTTCCCTCCTTGTGTGTCCAGCCAGGGTTCCCCCCTTGTGTGTCCAGCCAGGCTACCCCCTTGTGTGTCTGTCCAGCCTGGCTACCCCCTTGTGTGTCTGTCCAGCCTGGCTACCCCCTTGTGTGTCTGTCCAGCCTGGCTACCCCCTTGTGTGTCTGTCCAGCCAGGCTACCCCCTTGTGTGTCTGTCCAGCCAGGCTACCCCCTTGTGTGTCTGTCCAGCCTGGCTACCCCCTTGTGTGTCTGTCCAGCCTGGCTACCCCTTGTGTGTCTGTCCAGCTGGGCCCCCCCTTGTGTGTCCAGCTGGGCCCCCCCTTGTGTTTCCAGACCATTACACACACACACACACACACACCTCTTACCTTCCTGCGCTCCCGTGCGGTGTCCTCCTTCTCCTGAGTTGCGCGCCTCCTTCACAGCAGGCGCATGACGATGACGTCATACGCCGGACAGCGAAGGGAGACACGCAGCTTCAGCTGCTTCACTGGGACGTGCGCCGCGGTGGTTCAGGTAATGAACACTGCGTGCGCGCGTCCCTGCATACACTGTGCCTGCGCTTTTAAAGGCCCGTGCCCCTTAAAACCGCAGGATTTTTTTTTTGTTCTCTTCTCCCCTTCTACTCTGCAGCAGGGGGCGGGGCCCACCGGGAAAGTTCCCGGTATCCCGCCAGCCCAGACCGACCCTGTTTCTCTCTATTTACCAATTTAGAAGTTAACTGTAAATTCTGCAATTCACATTCTTTGTATAAACTGAGCCACAAAACGTCTAAGTCATTTCCTACATTAACTTTGAAATTAATATTACTTTGTTTAGCAAAAGCAGAAATTATATCCATATTTTGCTTACCTTAAGATTCCTTAGCTTCTCTTTATCAGCACGTCCTGTCTTCAGTTCGTCTGATTCTTTTCCTGTGTGATTTTGTTCCTTGTTAGTACCTCTGCTTCCTGTTAGTCCTCAGTCTGTAGGTCCTTTCTGCTTCTCGTGACAAATTAGTGAATTTACTGACACGTGAGCAACAGCTGTTCAGCTAGTCAGGACTTCCCCCCCCTTTGTTCAAGGAAGAAATTCACTTACGAAAAATCAGGCTGGCTGGCTCACCATTGTTAAATAATACTTCTTTCTGTATTATTTTTCTCTACTGAGGACTTCGCAAAGTATCAATATCAAGATTTCCTTATAAAAAAATGTATCTATTTATTCTTGGATTGTCCATTAAAAAATAATTGAAACAGAATATAAAATAGATGAAGTAGTTACAAAGAGATTCAATCATGAGTGTCCATCTTTCCTTGGATCCTGGCTGGTAAATCATGTCTTTGTCCAACACGTGTCCAGGCCTACATGTCAGCTGCTCCTCAGCATGAAGATCCTTCTTCTGTGTCTTATGGGATGGGAAGAGCAAGAGAGCCCCCCCCTTTCTGTACCATGGGCTTTTATAGCCAGTCGTATGGCACACCTGTTCTACATATGGTAGTGAACACACAAATAGCGCATGTCAACTAGACACGATGGCTAATGCATAGAACTCAGATTTAAGAATAAAATGAATATCCATAATTAACTATTTAACAAGAGGTGACTAGATCAGAGTTGCTGTACTGAGATTCATATTTTGTGTGCACTGTACTGTGTATAAGGACGTCCTCTGTACAGTAACCTCAATCTAGATGTCTCAGTACAGAGGTGACTAGATCAGAGTTGCTGCAGTAAGGTTCATGATCTCTGTGCACTGTACTGTGTATAAGGACGTCCTCTGTACAGTAACTACAATCTAGATGTCTCAGTACAGAGGTGACTAGATCAGAGTTGCTGCAGTAGGGTTCATGATTTCTGTGCACCGTACTGTGTATAAGGACGTCCTCTGTACAGTAACTTCAGTCTAGTTGTCTCAGTACAGAGCTAACTGGATCAGAGTTGCTGTACTGAGATTCATAGTTTGTGTGCACTGTACTGTGTATAAGGACGTCCTCTGTACGGTAACTTCAATTAAGATGTCTCAGTACAGAGGTAACTAGATCAGAGTTGCTGCAGTAAGGTTCATGATTTCTGTGCACTGTACTGTGTATAAGGACGTCCTCTGTACAGTAACCTCAGTCTAGATGTCTCAGTACAGAGGTGACTAGATCAGAGTTGCTGTACTGAGGTCCATGATTTGTGTGCACTGTACTGTGTATAAGGACATCCTCTGTACAGTAACCTCAGTCTAGATGTCTCAGTACAGAGGTGACTAGATCAGAGTTGCTGCAGTGAGGTTCATGATCTCTGTGCACTGTACTGTGTATAAGGACGTCCTCTGTACAGTAACTTCAGTCTAGATGTCTCAGTACAGAGCTGACTAGATGGGAGTTGCTGTGCTGAGGTCCATGATCTCTGTGCATTGTACTGTGTATAAGGACGTCCTCTGTACAGTAACCTCAATCTAGATGTCTCAGTACAGAGGTGACTAGATCAGAGTTGCTGTACTGAAATTCATAGTTTGTGTGCACTGTACTGTGTATAAGGACGTCCTCTGTGCAGTAACTTCAGTCTAGATGTCTCAGTACAGAGGTGACTAGATCAGAGTTGCTGTACTGAGATTCTTACTTTGTGTGCACTGTACTGTGTATAAGGACGTCCTCTGTACATTAACTTCAGTCTAGATGTCTCAGTACAGAGGTGACTAGATCAGAGTTGCTGTACTGATATTCATAGTTTGTGTGCACCGTACTGTGTATAAGGACGTCCTCTGTACAGTAACTTCAGTCTAGTTGTCTCAGTACAGAGGTGACTAGATCAGAGTTGCTGCAGTAAGGTTCATGATCTCTGTCCACTGAACTGTGTATAAGGACGTCCTCTGTACAGTAACTTCAGTCTAGTTGTCTCAGTACAGAGGTGACTAGATCGGAGTTGCTGTACTGAGGTCCATGATCTCTGTGCACTGTACTGTGTATAAGGACGTCCTCTGTACAGTAACTTCAGTCTAGATGTCTCAGTACAGAGGTAACTACTTCAGAATTGCTGTAGTGAGATAAATAGTTTGTGTGCATCGTACTGGGTATAAGGACGTCCTCTGTACAGTAACTTCAGTCTAGTTGTCTCAGTACAGAGGTGACTAGATCGGAGTTGCTGTACTGAGGTCCATGATCTCTGTGCACTGTACTGTGTATAAGGACGTCCTCTGTACAGTAACTTCAGTCTAGATGTCTCAGTACAGAGGTAACTACTTCAGAGTTGCTGTAGTGAGATAAATAGTTTGTGTGCACCGTACTGTGTATAAGGACGTCCTCTGTACAGTAACTTCAGTCTAGTTGTCTCAGTACAGAGGTGACTAGATCAGAGTTGCTGTACTGAGATTCATAGTTTGTGTGCACTGTACTGTGTATAAGGACGTCCTCTGTACAGTAACTTCAGTCTAGATGTCACAGTACAGAGGTGAATAGATCAGAGTTGCTGCAGTAAGGTTCATGATCTCTGTGCACTGTACTGTGTATAAGGACGTCCTCTGTACAGTAACTTCAGTCTAGTTGTCTCAGTACAGAGGTAACTACTTCAGAGTTACTGTAGTAAGATATATAGTTTGTGTGCACCGTACTGTGTATAAGGACGTCCTCTGTACAGTAACTTCAGTCTAGTTGTCTCAGTACAGAGGTGACTAGATCAGAGTTACTGTAGTAAGATATATAGTTTGTGTGCACTGTACTGTGTATAAGGACGTCCTCTGTACAGTAACTTCAGTATAGATGTCTCAGTACAGAGGTGACTAGATCAGAGTTGCTGTACTGAGATTCTTACTTTGTGTGCACCGTACTGTGTATAAGGATGTCCTCTGTACAGTAACCTCAATCTAGTTGTCTCAGTACAGAGGTGACTAGATCAGAGTTGCTGCAGTAAAGTTCATGATCTCTGTGCACTGTACTGTGTATAAGGACGTCCTCTGTACAGTAACTTCAGTCTAGATGTCACAGTACAGAGGTGACTAGATCAGAGTTGCTGTACTGAGATTCATAGTTTGTGTGCACCGTACTGTGTATAGGGACGTCCTCTGTACAGTAACCTCAATCTAGATGTCTCAGTGCAGAGGTGACTAGATCAGAGTTGCTGCAGTAAGGTCCATGATCTCTGTGCACCGTACTGTGTATATGGACGTCCTCTGTACAGTAACTTCAGTCTAGATGTCTCAGTACAGAGGTAACTAGATGGGAGTTGCTGTACTGAGATTCATAGTTTGTGTGCACTGTACTGTGTATAAGGACGTCCTCTGTACAGTAACTTCAGTCTAGATGTCTCAGTACAGAGGTGACTAGATCAGAGTTGCAGCACTGAGGTCCATGATTTCTGTTCACCGTACTGTGTATAAGGACGTTCTCTGAACAGTAACTTCAGTCTAGTTGTCTCAGTACAGAGGTAACTAGATCGGAGTTGCTGTACTGAGATTCATAGTTTGTGTGCACTGTACTGTGTATAAGGACGTCCTCTGTACAGTAACCTCAATCTAGATGTCTCAGTACAGAGGTAACTAGATCGGAGATGCTGTACTGAGATTCATAGTTTGTGTGCACCGTACTTTGTATAAGGACGTCCTCTGCGCAGTAACTTCAGTCTAGATGTCTCAGTACAGAGGTGACTAGATCAGAGTTGCTGTAGTAAGGTTCATGATTTCTGTGCACTGTACTGTGTATAAGGACGTCCTCTGTACAGTAACTTCAGTCTAGATGTCTCAGTACAGAGGTGACTAGATCAGAGTTGCTGTACTGAGATTCATAGTTTGTGAGCACCGTACTGTGTATAAGGACGTCCTCTGTACAGTAACTTCAATTTAGATGTCTCAGTACAGAGGTGACTAGATCAGAGTTGCTGTAGTGAGATTCATAGTTTGTGTGCACTGTACTGTGTATAAGGACGTCCTCTGTACAGTAACTTCAGTATAGATGTCTCAGTACAGAGGTGACAAGATCAGAGTTGCTGCAGTAAGGTTCATGATCTCTGTGCACTGTACTGTGTATAAGGACGTCCTCTGTACAGTAACCATAGTCCAAATGTCTCAGTACAGAGGTGACTAGATCGGAGTTGCAGCACTGAGGTCCATGATCTCTGTGCACTGTACTGTGTATAAGGACGTCCTCTGTACAGTAACTCCATTCTAGATGTCTCAGTACAGAGGTGACTAGCTCAGAGTTGCTGTACTGAGATTCCTACTTCGTGTGCACCGTACTGTGTATAAGGACGTCCTCTGTACAGTAACTTCAGTCTAGATGTCTCAGTACAGAGGTGACTAGATCAGAGTTGCAGCACTGAGGTCCATGATTTCTGTGCACTGTACTGTGTATAAGGACGTCCTCTGTACAGTAACTTCAATCTAGATGTCTCAGTACAAAGGTGATTAGATCAGAGTTGCTGTACTGAGATTCATAGTTTGTGTGCACCGTACTGTGTATAAGGACGTCCTCTGTACAGTAACCTCAATCTAGATGTCTCAGTACAGAGGTAACTAGATCGGAGTTGCTGTACTGAGATTCATAGTTTGTGTGCACCGTACTTTGTATAAGGACGTCCTCTGTGCAGTAACTTCAGTATAGATGTCTCAGTACAGAGGTGACTAGATCAGAGTTGCTGTAGTAAGGTTCATGATTTCTGTGCACTGTACTGTGTATAAGGACGTCCTCTGTGCAGTAACTTCAGTCTAGATGTCTCAGTACAGAGGTGACTAGATCAGAGTTGCTGTAGTGAGATTCATAGTTTGTGTGCACTGTACTGTGTATAAGGACGTCCTCTGTACAGTAACTTCAGTCTAGATGTCTCAGTACAGAGGTGACTAGATCAGAGTTGCTGTACTGAGGTCCATGATCTCTGTGCACTGTACTGTGTATAAGGAGGTCCTCTGTACAGTAACTTCAGTCTAGATGTCTCAGTACAGAGGTGACTAGCTCAGAGTTGCTGTACTGAGATTCCTACTTCGTGTGCACCGTACTGTGTATAAGGACGTCCTCTGTACAGTAACTTCAGTCTAGATGTCTCAGTACAGAGGTGACTAGATCAGAGTTGCAGCACTGAGGTCCATGATTTCTGTGCACTGTACTGTGTATAAGGACGTCCTCTGTACAGTAACTTCAATCTAGATGTCTCAGTACAAAGGTGATTAGATCAGAGTTGCTGTACTGAGATTCATAGTTTGTGTGCACCGTACTGTGTATAAGGACGTCCTCTGTACAGTAACCTCAATCTAGATGTCTCAGTACAGAGGTAACTAGATCGGAGTTGCTGTACTGAGATTCATAGTTTGTGTGCACCGTACTTTGTATAAGGACGTCCTCTGTGCAGTAACTTCAGTATAGATGTCTCAGTACAGAGGTGACTAGATCAGAGTTGCTGTAGTAAGGTTCATGATTTCTGTGCACTGTACTGTGTATAAGGACGTCCTCTGTGCAGTAACTTCAGTCTAGATGTCTCAGTACAGAGGTGACTAGATCAGAGTTGCTGTAGTGAGATTCATAGTTTGTGTGCACTGTACTGTGTATAAGGACGTCCTCTGTACAGTAACTTCAGTCTAGATGTCTCAGTACAGAGGTGACTAGATCAGAGTTGCTGTACTGAGGTCCATGATCTCTGTGCACTGTACTGTGTATAAGGAGGTCCTCTGTACAGTAACTTCAGTCTAGATGTCTCAGTACAGAGGTGACTAGATCAGAGTTGCTGTAGTGATATTCATAGTTTGTGTGCACTGTACTGTGTATAAGGACGTCCTCTGTACAGTAACTTCAGTCTAGATGTCTCAGTACAGAGGTGACTAGATCAGAGTTGCTGTACTGAGGTCCATGATCTCTGTGCACTGTACTGTGTATAAGGACGTCCTCTGTACAGTAACTTCAGTCTAGTTGTCTCAGTACAGAGGTGACTAGATCAGAGTTGCTGCAGTAAGGTTCATGATCTCTGTGCACTGTACTGTGTATAAGGACGTCCTCTGTACAGTAACTTCAGTCTAGATGTCACAGTACAGAGGTGACTAGATCAGAGTTGCTGTACTGAGATTCATAGTTTGTGTGCACCGTACTGTGTATAAGGACGTCCTCTGTACAGTAACCTCAATCTAGATGTCTCAGTACAGAGGTGACTAGATCAGAGTTGCTGCAGTAAAGTTCATGATCTCTGTGCACTGTACTGTGTATAAGGACGTCCTCTGTACAGTAACTTCAGTCTAGTTGTCTCAGTACAGAGGTGACTAGATCAGAGTTGCTGCAGTAAGGTTCATGATCTCTGTGCACTGTACTGTGTATAAGGACGTCCTCTGTACAGTAACTTCAGTCTAGATGTCACAGTACAGAGGTGACTAGATCAGAGTTGCTGTACTGAGATTCATAGTTTGTGTGCACTGTACTGTGTATAAGGACGTCCTCTGTACAGTAACCTCAATCTAGATGTCTCAGTACAGAGGTGACTAGATCAGAGTTGCAGCACTGAGGTCCATGATTTCTGTGCACTGTACTGTGTATAAGGACGTCCTCTGTACAGTAACCTCCATCTAGATGTCTCAGTACAGAGGTAACTAGATCGGAGTTGCTGTACTGAGATTCATAGTTTGTGTGCACCGTACTTTGTATAAGGACGTCCTCTGTGCAGTAACTTCAGTATAGATGTCTCAGTACAGAGGTGACTAGATCAGAGTTGCTGTAGTAAGGTTCATGATTTCTGTGCACTGTACTGTGTATAAGGACGTCCTCTGTACAGTAACTTCAGTCTAGATGTCTCAGTACAGAGGTGACTAGATCAGAGTTGCTGTAGTGAGATTCATAGTTTGTGGGCACCGTACTGTGTATAAGGACGTCCTCTGTGCAGTAACTTCAGTCTAGATGTCTCAGTACAGAGGTGACTAGATCAGAGTTGCTGTAGTGAGATTCATAGTTTGTGTGCACTGTACTGTGTATAAGGACGTCCTCTGTGCAGTAACTTCAGTCTAGATGTCTCAGTACAGAGGTGACTAGATCAGAGTTGCTGTAGTGAGATTCATAGTTTGTGTGCACTGTACTGTGTATAAGGACGTCCTCTGTGCAGTAACTTCAGTATAGATGTCTCAGTACAGAGGTGACTAGATCAGAGTTGCTGTAGTAAGGTTCATGATTTCTGTGCACTGTACTGTGTATAAGGACGTCCTCTGTACAGTAACTTCAGTCTAGATGTCTCAGTACAGAGGTGACTAGATCAGAGTTGCTGTACTGAGGTCCATGATCTCTGTGCACTGTACTGTGTATAAGGACGTCCTCTGTGCAGTAACTTCAGTCTAGATGTCTCAGTACAGAGGTGACTAGATCAGAGTTGCTGTAGTGAGATTCATAGTTTGTGTGCACTGTACTGTGTATAAGGACGTCCTCTGTGCAGTAACTTCAGTCTAGATGTCTCAGTACAGAGGTGGCTAGATCAGAGTTGCTGTACTGAGATTCATAGTTTGTGTGCACTGCAGGATAGGATTAGATACACGGCTCAGCAGACAGTATCACACAGTTGAGGATTAGATACATCGCTCAGCAGACAGTATCACACAGGAGAGGATTAGATACATAGCATAGGATTAGATACACAGCTCAGCAGACAGTATCACACAGGAGGGGATTAGATACACAGCTCAACAGACAGTATCACACAGCATAGGATTAGATACACTGCTCAGCAGACAGTATCACACAGGAGGGGATTAGATACACAGCATAGGATTAGATACACAGCTCAGCAGACAGTATCACACAGCATAGGATTAGATACACTGCTCAGCAGACAGTATCACACAGGAGGGGATTAGATACACAGCATAGGATTAGATACACAGCTCAGCAGACAGTATCACACAGGACAGGATTAGATACACAGCTCAGCAGACAGTATCACACAGGAGGGGATTAGAAACACAGCTCAGTAGACAGTATCACACAGGATAAGATTAGATACATGGCTCAGCAGACAGTATCACACAGGAGAGGATTAGATACACTGCTCAGCAGACAGTATCACACAGGAGAGGATTAGATACATGGCTCAGCAGACAGTATCACACAGGAGAGGATTAGATACACAGCTCAGCAGACAGTATCACACAGGACAGGATTAGATACACAGCTCAGCAGACAGTATCACACAGGAGGGGATTAGAAACACAGCTCAGTAGACAGTATCACACAGGATAAGATTAGATACATGGCTCAGCAGACAGTATCACACAGGAGAGGATTAGATACACTGCTCAGCAGACAGTATCACACAGGAGAGGATTAGATACACGGCTCAGCAGACAGTATCACACAGGAGAGGATTGGCTACACAGCGCAGCAGACAGTATCACACAGGAGAGGATTAGATACATGGCTCAGCAGACTGTATCACACAGGAGAGGATTAGATACACAGCTCAGCACACAGTATCTCACAGGAGAAGATTAGATACACAGCTCAGCAGACAGTATCACACAGGAGGGGATTAGATACAAGACTCAGCAGACAGTATCTCACAGGAGAGGATTAGATACATGACTCAGCAGACAGTATCTCACAGGAGAGGATTAGATACATGACTCAGCAGACAGTATCTCACAGGAGAGGATTAGATACACGGCTCAGCAGACAGTATCTCACAGGAGAGGATTAGATACATGACTCAGCAGACAGTATCACACAGGAGAGGATTAGATACACAGCTCAGCAGACGGTATCACACAGGAGAGGATTAGATACACAGCTCAGCAGACATTATCACACAGGAGAGGATTAGATACACAGCTCAGCAGACATTATCACACAGGAGAGGATTAGATGCACAGCTCAGCAGACAGTATCACACAGGAGAGGATTAGATACACGGCTCAGCAGACAGTATCACACAGGATAGGATTAGATACACAGCTCAGAAGACAGCATCACACAGGATAGGATTAGATACACAGCTCAGCAGACAGTATCACACAAGAGAGGATTAGATACACGGCTCAGCAGACAGAATCACACAGGAGAGGATTAGATACACGGCTCAGCAGACAGTATCACACAGGACAGGATTAGATACACAGCTCAGCAGACAGTATCACACAGGATAGGTTTAGATACACAGCTCAGAAGACAGTATCACACAAGAGAGGATTAGATACACAGCTCAGCAGACAGCATCACACAGGATAGGATTAGATACACAGCTCAGCAGATAGTATCACACAGGAGAGGATTAGATACACGGCTCAGCAGACAGTATCACACAGGAGAGGATTAGATACACGGCTCAGCAGACAGTATCACACAGGAGAGGATTAGATACACGGCTCAGCAGACAGTATCACACAGGAGAGGATTAGATACACGGCTCAGCAGACAGTATCACACAGGACAGGATTAGATACACAGCTCAGCAGACAGTATCACACAGGATAGGTTTAGATACACAGCTCAGCAGACAGTATCACACAGGAGAGGATTAGATACATGGCTCAGCAGACAGTATCACACAGGATAGGATTAGATACACAGCTCAGCAGAAGGTATCACACAGAATAGGATTAGATACACTGCTCAGCAGACAGTATCACACAGGATAGGATTATTTACACAGCTCCTCAGAAGGTATCACACAGAATAGGATTAGATACACAGCTCAGCAGACGGTATCACACAGGATAGGATTAGATACACAGCTCAGCAGACAGTATCACACAGGACAGCATTAGATACACAGCTCAGCAAACGGTATCACACAGGACAGGATTAGATACACAGCTCAGCAGACAGTATCACACAGGATAGGATTAGATACACGGCTCAGCAGACAGTATCACACAGGAGAGGATTAGATACACAGCTCAGCAGACAGTATCACACAGGACAGCATTAGATACACAGCTCAGCAGACAGTATCACACAGGATAGGATTAGATACACAGCTCAGCAGACAGTATCACACAGGACAGCATTAGAAACACAGCTCAGCAGACGGTATCACACAGGACAGGATTAGATACACAGCTCAGCAGACAGTATCACACAGGAGGGGATTAGATACACAGCTCAGCAGACAGTATCACACAGGATAGGATTCGATACACGGCTCAGCTGACAGTATCACACAGGAGAGGATTAGATACACAGCTCAGCAGACAGTATCACACAGGAGAGGATTAGATACACAGCTCAGCAGACAGTATCACACAGGATAGGATTAGATACACGGTTCAGCAGACAGTATCACACAGGATAGGATTAGATACACGGTTCAGCAGACAGTATCACACAGGGTAGGATTAGATACACAGCTCAGAAGACAGCATCACACAGGATAGGATTAGATACACAGCTCAGCAGACAGTATCACACAAGAGAGGATTAGATACACGGCTCAGCAGACAGTATCACACAGGAGAGGATTAGATACACGGCTCAGCAGACAGTATCACACAGGAGAGGATTAGATACACGGCTCAGCAGACAGTATCACACAGGACAGGATTAGATACACAGCTCAGCAGACAGTATCACACAGGATAGGTTTAGATACACAGCTCAGAAGACAGTATCACACAAGAGAGGATTAGATACACAGCTCAGCAGACAGCATCACACAGGATAGGATTAGATACACAGCTCAGCAGACAGTATCACACAAGAGAGGATTAGATACACAGCTCAGCAGACAGTATCACACAGGAGAGGATTAGATACACGGCTCAGCAGACAGTATCACACAGGAGAGGATTAGATACATGGCTCAGCAGACAGTATCACACAGGATATGATTAGATACACGGCTCAGCAGAAGGTATCACACAGAATAGGATTAGATACATAGCTCAGCAGACGGTATCACACAGGATAGGATTAGATACACAGCTCAGCAGACAGTATCACACAGGATAGGTTTAGATACACAGCTCAGTAGACAGTATCACACAGGAGAGGATTAGATACATGGCTCAGCAGACAGTATCACACAGGATAGGATTAGATACACAGCTCAGCAGAAGGTATCACACAGAATAGGATTAGATACACAGCTCAGCAGACGGTATCACACAGGATAGGATTAGATACACTGCTCAGCAGACAGTATCACACAGGATAGGATTAGATACACAGCTCAGCAGACAGTATCACACAGGATAGGATTAGATACACAGCTCAGCAGACAGTATCACACAGGATAGGATTAGATACACGGCTCAGCAGACAGTATCACACAGGAGAGGATTAGATACACGGCTCAGCAGATGGTATCACACAGGATAGGATTATTTACACAGCTCCTCAGAAGGTATCACACAGAATAGGATTAGATACACAGCTCAGCAGACGGTATCACACAGGAGAGGATTAGATACACGGCTCAGCAGACAGTATCACACAGGATAGGATTATTTACACAGCTCCTCAGAAGGTATCACACAGAATAGGATTAGATACACAGCTCAGCAGACGGTATCACACAGGAGAGGATTAGATACACGGCTCAGCAGACAGTATCACACAGGATAGGATTATTTACACAGCTCCTCAGAAGGTATCACACAGAATAGGATTAGATACACAGCTCAGCAGACGGTATCACACAGGATAGGATTAGATACACAGCTCAGCAGACAGTATCACACAGGACAGCATTAGATACACAGCTCAGCAGACGGTATCACACAGGACAGGATTAGATACACAGCTCAGCAGACAGTATCACACAGGATAGGATTATTTACACAGCTCCTCAGAAGGTATCACACAGAATAGGATTAGATACACAGCTCAGCAGACGGTATCACACAGGAGAGGATTAGATACACGGCTCAGCAGACAGTATCACACAGGATAAGATTAGATACACAGCTCAGCAGACAGTATCACACAGGATAGGATTATTTACACAGCTCCTCAGAAGGTATCACACAGAATAGGATTAGATACACAGCTCAGCAGACGGTATCACACAGGATAGGATTAGATACACAGCTCAGCAGACAGTATCACACAGGACAGCATTAGATACACAGCTCAGCAGACGGTATCACACAGGACAGGATTAGATACACAGCTCAGCAGACAGTATCACACAGGATAGGATTAGATACACGGCTCAGCAGACAGTATCACACAGGAGAGGATTAGATGCACAGCTCAGCAGACACTATCACACAGGACAGCATTAGAAACACAGCTCAGCAGACGGTATCACACAGGACAGGATTAGATACACAGCTCAGCAGACAGTATCACACAGGATAGGATTCGATACACGGCTCAGCTGACAGTATCACACAATAGAGGATTAGATACACAGCTCAGCAGACAGTATCACACAGGATAGGATTAGATACACGGTTCAGCAGACAGTATCACACAGGGTAGGATTAGATACACAGCTCAGAAGACAGCATCACACAGGATAGGATTAGATACACAGCTCAGCAGACAGTATCACACAAGAGAGGATTAGATACACGGCTCAGCAGACAGTATCACACAGGAGAGGATTAGATACACGGCTCAGCAGACAGTATCACACAGGAGAGGATTAGATACACGGCTCAGCAGACAGTATCACACAGGACAGGTTTAGATACACAGCTCAGCAGACAGTATCACACAGGATAGGTTTAGATACACAGCTCAGAAGACAGTATCACACAAGAGAGGATTAGATACACAGCTCAGCAGACAGCATCACACAGGATAGGATTAGATACACAGCTCAGCAGACAGTGTCACACAAGAGAGGATTAGATACACGGCTCAGCAGACAGTATCACACAGGAGAGGATTAGATACACGGCTCAGCAGACAGTATCACACAGGACAGGATTAGATACACAGCTCAGCAGACAGTATCACACAGGAGAGGATTAGATACATGGCTCAGCAGACAGTATCACACAGGATAGGTTTAGATACACAGCTCAGCAGACAGTATCACACAGGAGAGGATTAGATACACGGCTCAGCAGACAGTATCACACAGGATAGGTTTAGATACACAGCTCAGCAGACAGTATCACACAGGAGAGGATTAGATACACGGCTCAGCAGACAGTATCACACAGGATAGGTTTAGATACACAGCTCAGCAGACAGTATCACACAGGAGAGGATTAGATACATGGCTCAGCAGACAGTATCACACAGGATATGATTAGATACACAGCTCAGCAGAAGGTATCACACAGAATAGGATTAGATACACAGCTCAGCAGACGGTATCACACAGAATAGGATTAGTTACACGGCTCAGCAGACAGTATCACACAGGATAGGATTAGATACACAGCTCAGCAGACAGTATCACACAGGATAGGATTAGATACACAGCTCAGCAGACAGTATCACACAGGATAGGATTAGATACACAGCTCAGCAGAAGGTATCACACAGAATAGGA
Source organism: Phyllobates terribilis (assembly GCF_046119375.1). Lineage (NCBI taxonomy): Eukaryota > Metazoa > Chordata > Amphibia > Anura > Dendrobatidae > Phyllobates > Phyllobates terribilis. The sequence goes on along the minus strand of NW_027362870.1, from coordinate 4,276,501 downwards.
TTAGATACACAGCTCAACAGACGGTATCACACAGGAGAGGATTAGATACACGGCTCAGCAGACACTATCACACAGGACAGCATTAGATACACAGCTCAGCAGACGGTATCACACAGGACAGGATTAGATACACAGCTCAGCAGACAGTATCACACAGGATAGGATTAGATACACAGCTCAGCAGACAGTATCACACAGGACAGCATTAGATACACAGCTCAGCAGACGGTATCACAAAGGACAGGATTCGATACACGGCTCAGCTGACAGTATCACACAGGAGAGGATTAGATACACAGCTCAGCAGACAGTATCACACAGGAGAGGATTAGATACACAGCTCAGCAGACAGTATCACACAGGAGAGGATTAGATACACAGCTCAGCAGACAGTATCACACAGGAGAGGATTAGATACACAGCTCAGCAGACAGTATCACACAGGAGAGGATTAGATACACAGCTCAGCAGATAGTATCACACAGGAGAGGATTAGATACACAGCTCAGCACACAGTATCTCACAGGATTGGATTAGATACATGGCTCAGCAGACAGTATCACACAGGATAGGATTAGATACACAGCTCAACAGAAAGTATCACACAGGACAGGATTAGATACACAGCTCAGCAGACGGTATCACACATGAGAGGATTAGATACACAGCTCAGCAGACAGTATCACACGGGATAGGATTAGATACACAGCTCAGCAGACTGTATCACACAGTAGAGGATTAGATACACAGCTCAGCAGACAGTATCACACAGGAGAGGATTAGATACACAGCTCAGCAGACAGTATCACACAGGAGAGGATTAGATACACGGCTCAGCAGACAGTATCACACAGCATAGGATTAGATGCACAGCTCAGCAGACAGTATCACACAGGAGGGGATTAGATACACAGCTCAGCTGACAGTATCACACAGGAGAGGATTAGATACACTGCTCAGCACACGGTATCACACAGGAGAGGATTAGATACACGGCTCAGCAGACAGTATCACACAGGAGAGGATTAGATACACAGCTCAGCAGACAGTATCACACAGCATAGGATTAGATACACAGCTCAGCAGACAGTATCACACAGGACAGGATAAGATACACAGCTCAGCAGACAGTATCACACAGGACATGATTAGATGCACAGCTCAGCAGACAGTATCACACAGGAGAGGATTAGATACACAGCTCATCAGACAGTATCACACAGGAGAAGATTAGATACACAGCTCAGCTGACAGTATCACACATGAGAGGATTAGATACACTGCTCAACAGACAGTATCACACAGGATAGGATTAGATACACAGTTCATCAGACAGTATCACACAGGAGAGGATTAGATACACGGCTCAGCAGACAGTATCGCACAGGGCGTGATTAGATACACAGCTCAGCAGACAGTATCACACAGGATAGAATTAGATACACAGTTCATCAGACAGTATCACACAGGAGAGGATTAGATACACAGCTCAGCAGACAGTATCACACAGGAGAGGATTAGATACACAGCTCAGCAGACAGCAACACACAGGAAAGGATTAGATACACAGCTCAGCACACAGTATCACACAGGAAAGGATTAGATACACGGCTTAGCTGACAGTATCACACAGAAGAGGATTAGATACACAGCTCAGCAGACAGTATCACACAGCATAGGATTAGATACACAGGTCAGCAGACAGTATCACACAGGAGAGGATTAGATACACAGCTCAGCAGACAGTATCACACAGGAGAGGATTAGATACACAGCTCAGCAGACAGTATCACACAGCATAGGATTAGATACACAGCTCAGCAGACAGTATCACACAGGAGAGGATTAGATACACAGCTCAGCAGACAGTATCACACAGGATAGGATTAGATACAGATCAGCAGACAGTATCACATAGGATAGGATTAGATACAGATCAGCAGACAGTATCACACAGGAGAGGATTAGATACACGGCTCAGCAGACAGTATCACACAGGACAGGATTAGATACATAGCTCAGCAGACGGTATCACACAGGAGAGGATTAGATACACAGCTCCGCAGACAGTATCACACAGGAGAGGATTAGATACACAGCTCAGCAGACAGTATCACACAGGAGAGGATTAGATACATGGCTCAGCAGACATTATCACACAGGAGAGGATTAGATACACAGCATAGGATTAAATACACAGCTCAGCAGACAGTATCACACAGCATAGGATTAGATACACGGCTCAGCAGACAGTATCACACAGGAGAGGATTAGATACATGGCTCAGCAGACATTATCACACAGGAGAGGATTAGATACACAGCATAGGATTAAATACACAGCTCAGCAGACAGTATCACACAGCATAGGATTAGATACACGGCTCAGCAGACAGTATCACACAGCATAGGATTAGATACACGGCTCAGCAGATGGTATCACACAGGATAGGATTAGATACACAGCTCAGCAGACAGTATCACACAGGAGAGGATTAGATACACGGCTCAGCAGACAGTATCACACAGGAGAGGATTAGATACACAGCTCAGCAGACAGTATCACACAGGAGAGGATTAGATACACGGCTCAGCAGACAGTATCACACAGGAGAGGATTAGATACACCGCTCAGAAGATGGTATCACACAGGATAGGATTAGATACACTGCTCAGAAGATGGTATCACACAGGATAGGATTAGATACACAGCTCAGCAGACAGTATCACACAGGATAGGATGAGATACACGGCTCAGCAGACAGTATCACACAGGAGAGGATTAGATACATGGTTCAGCAGACAGTATCACACAGGAGAGGATTAGATACACAGCATAGGATTAGATGCACAGCCCAGCAGACAGTGTCACACAGCATAGGATTAGATACACGGCTCAGCAGACAGTATCACACAGGATAGGATTAGATGCACAGCTCAGCACACAAAATCACACAGGAAAGGATTAGATACACGGCTCAGCAGACAGTATCACACAGGAGAGGATTAGATACACAGCTCAGACAGTGTCACACAGGAGAGGATTAGATACACTGCTCAGCAGATAGTATCACACAGGATAAGATTAGATGCACAGCTCAGCAGACAGTATCACACAGGATAGGATTAGATACACAGCTCAGCAGACAGTATCACACAGGAAAGGATTAGATACACGGCTCAGCAGACAGTATCACACAGGATAGGATTAGATGCACAGCTCAGCACACAAAATCACACAGGAAAGGATTAGATACACGGCTCAGCAGACAGTATCACACAGGAGAGGATTAGATACACAGCTCAGCAGACTGTATCACACAGGACAGGTTTAGATACACAGCTCAGCAGACAGTATCACACAGGAGAGGATTAGATACACCGCTCAGCAGACAGTATCACACAGGATAGGATTAGATACACAGCTCAGCAGACAGTATCACACAGGAGAGGATTAGATACACGGCTCAGCAGACAGTATCACACAGGAGAAGATTAGATACACAGTTCAGCAGACAGTATCACACAGGAGAGGATTAGATACACAGCTCAGCAGACAGTATCACACAGGAGAGGATTAGATGCACAGCTCAGCAGACTGTATCACACAGGACAGGATTAGATACACAGCTCAGCAGACGGTATCACACAGGACAGGATTAGATACACAGCTCAGCAGACTGTATCACACAGTACATGATTAGATGCACAGCTCAGCAGACAGTATCACACAGGAGAGGATTAGATACACAGCTCATCAGACAGTATCACACAGTAGAGGATTAGATGCACAGCTCAGCAGACTGTATCACACAGGACAGGATTAGATACACAGCTCAGCAGACGGTATCACACAGTACATGATTAGATGCACAGCTCAGCAGACAGTATCACACAGGAGAGGATTAGATACACAGCTCATCAGACAGTATCACACAGGAGAAGATTAGATACACAGCTCAGCTGACAGTATCACACATGAGAGGATTAGATACACAGCTCATCAGACAGTATCACACAGGAGAGGATTAGATACACGGCTCAGCAGACAGTATCACACAGCATTGGATTAGATACACGGCTCAGCAGACAGTATCACACAGGAGTGGATTAGATACATGGCTCAGCAGACAGTATCGCACAGGAGTGGATTAGATACACGGCTCAGCAGACAGTATCACACAGGAGTGGATTAGATACACGGCTCAGCAGACAGTATCACACAGGAGTGGATTAGATACACAGCTCAGCAGACAGTATCACACAGGATAGAATTAGATACACAGTTCATCAGACAGTATCACACAGGAGAGGATTAGATACACAGCTCATCAGACAGTATCACACAGGATAGGATTAGATGCACGGCTCAGCAGACAGTATCACACAGGACAGGATTAGATACACAGCTCAGCAGACAGTATCACACAGGAGAGGATTAGATACACAGCTCAGCAGACAGTATCACACAGGAGAGGATTAGATACACAGCTCAGCAGACAGTATCACACAGGAGAGGATTAGATACACAGCTCAGCTGACAGTATCACACAGGAGAGGATTAGATACGCAGTTCATCAGACAGTATCACACAGGAGAGGATTAGATACACAGCTCAGCAGACAGTATCACACAGCATAGGATTAGATACACAGCTCAGCAGACAGTATCACACAGGAGGGGATTAGATACACGGCTCAGCAGACAGTATCGCACAGGATAGGATTAGATACATAGTTCATCAGACAGTATCACACAGGAGAGGATTAGATACACGGCTCAGCAGACAGTATCACACAGGAGTGGATTAGATACACGGCTCAGCAGACAGTATCGCACAGGATAGGATTAGATACATAGTTCATCAGACAGTATCACACATGAGAGGATTAGATACACAGCACAGCAGACAGTATCACACAGGAGAAGATTAGATACACATCTCATCAGACAGTATCACACAGGATAAGATTAGATACACAGCTCAGCAGACAGTATCACACAGGAAAGAATTAGATACACGGCTCAGCAGACAGTATCACACAGCACAGGATTAGATACACAGCTCAGCACACAGTATCGCACAGGGCGGGATTAGATACATGGCTCAACAGACAGTATCACACAGGATAGGATTAGATACACAGTTCATCAGACAGTATCACACAGGAGAGGATTAGATACACAGCTCATCAGACAGTATCACACAGGAGAGGATTAGATACACAGCTCAGCAGACAGTATCACACAGGAGAGGATTAGATACACAGCTCAGCAGACAGTATCACACAGGAGAGGATTAGATACACAGCTCATCAGACAGTATCACACAGGAGAGGATTAGATACACAGCTCAGCAGACAGTATCACACAGGAGAGGATTAGATACACGGCTCAGCAGACATTATCACACAGGAGACGATTAGATACACAGCTCAGCAGACAGTATCACACAGGAGTGGATTAGATACACGGCTCAGCAAACAGTATCACACAGGAGTGGATTAGATACACGGCTCAGCAGACAGTATCGCACAGGGAGGGATTAGATACACAGCTCAGCAGACGGTATCACACAGGAGAGGATTAGATACACAGCTCAGCAGACAGTATCACACAGGATAGAATTAGAGATACAGCTCATCAGACAGTATCACACAGGAGAGGATTAGATACACAGCTCAGCAGACAGTATCACACAGGAGAGGATTAGATACACAGCTCAGCAGACAGTATCACACAGGAGAGGATTAGATACACAGCTCAGCAGACAGTATCGCACAGGGCGGGATTAGATACACAGCTCAGCAGACAGTATCACACAGGATAGAATTAGATACACAGTTCATCAGACAGTATCACACAGGAGAGGATTAGATACACAGCTCATCAGACAGTATCACACAGGAGAGGATTAGATACACAGCTCATCAGACAGAATCACACAGGAGAGGATTAGATACACAGCTCAGCAGACAGTATCACACAGGATAGGATTAGATGCACAGCTCAGCAGACAGTATCACACAGGAGAGGATTAGATACACATCTCAGCAGACAGTATCACACAGGAGAGGATTAGATACACAGCTCAGCAGACAGTATCACACAGGAGAGGATTAGATACACTGCTCAGCAGACAGTATCACACAGGACAGGATTAGAGATACAGCTCAGCAGACAGTATCACACAGGACAGGATTAGATACACAGCTCAGCAGACAGTATCACACAGGGTAGGATTAGATACACAGCTCAGCAGACAGTATCACACAGGAGTGGATTAGATATACAGCTCAGCAGACAGTATCACACAGGGTAGGATTAGATACACAGCTCAGCAGACAGTATCACACAGGGTAGGATTAGATACACAGCTCAGCAGACAGTATCGCACAGGAGTGGATTAGATACACAGCTCATCAGACAGTATCACACAGGAGTGGATTAGATACACAGTTCATCAGACAGTATCACACAGGAGTGGATTAGATACACAGTTCATCAGACAGTATCACATAGGAGAGGATTAGATACACGGCTCAGCAGACAGTATCACACAGGAGAGGATTAGATACACAGCTCAGCAGACAGCATCACATAGGAGAGGATTAGATACACGGCTCAGCAGACGGTATCACACAGGAGTGGATTAGATATACAGCTCAGCAGACAGTATCACACAGGGTAGGATTAGATACACAGCTCAGCTGACAGTATCACACAGGAGTGGATTAGATATACAGCTCAGCAGACAGTATCACACAGGGTAGGATTAGATACACAGCTCAGCTGACAGTATCACACAGGAGAGGATTAGATACACAGCTCAGCAGACAGTATCACACAGGAGAGGATTAGATACACGGCTCAGCAGACAGTATCACACAGGAGAGGATTAGATACACAGCTCATCAGACAGTATCACACAGGATAGGATTAGATACACGGCTCAGCAGACAGTATCACACAGGACAGGATTAGATACACAGCTCAGCAGACAGTATCACACAGGACAGGATTAGATACACAGCTCAGCAGACAGTATCACACAGGACAGGATTAGATACAAAGCTCAGCAGACAGTATCACACAGGACAGGATTAGATACACGGCTCAGCAGACAGTATCACACAGGATAGGTTTAGATACACAGCTCAGAAGACAGTATCACACAGGAGAGGATTAGATACACAGCTCAGCAGACAGTATCACACAGGAGAAGATTAGATACACAGCTCAGCAGACAGCATCACACAGGAGAAGATTAGATACACAGCTCATCAGACAGTATCACACCGGATAGGATTAGATACACGGCTCAGCAGATGGTATCACACAGGAGAGGATTAGATACACAGCTCAGCAGACAGTATCACACAGGAGAGGATTAGATACATGGCTCAGCAGACAGTATCACACAGGAGAGGATTAGATACACGGCTCAGCAGACAGTATCACACAGCATAGGATTAGATACACAGCTCAGCAGACAGTATCACACAGGAGAGGATTAGATACACAGCTCAGCACACAGTATCACACAGGAGAGGATTAGATACACAGCTCAGCAGACAGTATCACACAGGAGAGGATTAGATACACGGCTCAGCAGACAGTATCACACAGGATAGGATTAGATACACAGCTCAGTAGACAGTATCACACAGGAGTGGATTAGATACACAGCTCAGCAGACAGTATCACACAGGATAGGATTAGATACACAGCTCAGTAGACAGTATCACACAGGAGTGGATTAGATACACAGCTCAGCAGACAGTATCACACAGGATAGGTTTAGATACACAGCTCAGAAGACAGTATCACACAGGAGAGGATTAGATACAATGCTCAGTAGACAGTATCACACAGGAGAGGATTAGATACACAGCTCAGCAGACGGTATCACACAGGACAGGATTAGATACACAGCTCAGCAGACAGTATCACACAGGATAGGATTAGATACATAGTTCATCAGACAGTATCACACAGGAGAGGATTAGATACACGGCTCAGCAGACAGTATCACACAGGAGTGGATTAGATACACGGCTCAGGAGACAGTATCGCACAGGATAGGATTAGATACATAGTTCATCAGACAGTATCACACATGAGAGGATTAGATACACAGCACAGCAGACAGTATCACACAGGAGAAGATTAGATACACATCTCATCAGACAGTATCACACAGGATAAGATTAGATACACAGCTCAGCAGACAGTATCACACAGGAAAGAATTAGATACACGGCTCAGCAGACAGTATCACACAGCACAGGATTAGATACACAGCTCAGCACACAGTATCGCACAGGGCGGGATTAGATACATGGCTCAACAGACAGTATCACACAGGATAGGATTAGATACACAGTTCATCAGACAGTATCACACAGGAGAGGATTAGATACACAGCTCATCAGACAGTATCACACAGGAGAGGATTAGATACACAGCTCATCAGACAGAATCACACAGGAGAGGATTAGATACACAGCTCAGCAGACAGTATCACACAGGATAGGATTAGATGCACAGCTCAGCAGACAGTATCACACAGGAGAGGATTAGATACACATCTCAGCAGACAGTATCACACAGGAGAGGATTAGATACACAGCTCAGCAGACAGTATCACACAGGAGAGGATTAGATACACTGCTCAGCAGACAGTATCACACAGGACAGGATTAGAGATACAGCTCAGCAGACAGTATCACACAGGACAGGATTAGATACATAGCTCAGCAGACAGTATCACACAGGAGTGGATTAGATATACAGCTCAGCAGACAGTATCACACAGGGTAGGATTAGATACACAGCTCAGCAGACAGTATCACACAGGGTAGGATTAGATACACAGCTCAGCAGACAGTATCGCACAGGAGTGGATTAGATACACAGCTCATCAGACAGTATCACACAGGAGTGGATTAGATACACAGTTCATCAGACAGTATCACACAGGAGTGGATTAGATACACAGTTCATCAGACAGTATCACATAGGAGAGGATTAGATACACGGCTCAGCAGACAGTATCACACAGGAGAGGATTAGATACACAGCTCAGCAGACAGCATCACATAGGAGAGGATTAGATACACGGCTCAGCAGACGGTATCACACAGGAGTGGATTAGATACACAGCTCAGCAGACAGTATCACACAGGGTAGGATTAGATACACAGCTCAGCTGACAGTATCACACAGGAGTGGATTAGATATACAGCTCAGCAGACAGTATCACACAGGGTAGGATTAGATACACAGCTCAGCTGACAGTATCACACAGGAGAGGATTAGATACACAGCTCAGCAGACAGTATCACACAGGAGAGGATTAGATACACGGCTCAGCAGACAGTATCACACAGGAGAGGATTAGATACACAGCTCATCAGACAGTATCACACAGGATAGGATTAGATACACGGCTCAGCAGACAGTATCACACAGGACAGGATTAGATACACAGCTCAGCAGACAGTATCACACAGGACAGGATTAGATACACAGCTCAGCAGACAGTATCACACAGGACAGGATTAGATACAAAGCTCAGCAGACAGTATCACACAGGACAGGATTAGATACACGGCTCAGCAGACAGTATCACACAGGATAGGTTTAGATACACAGCTCAGAAGACAGTATCACACAGGAGAGGATTATATACACAGCTCAGCAGACAGTATCACACAGGAGAAGATTAGATACACAGCTCAGCAGACAGCATCACACAGGAGAAGATAAGATACACAGCTCATCAGACAGTATCACACCGGATAGGATTAGATACACGGCTCAGCAGATGGTATCACACAGGAGAGGATTAGATACACGGCTCAGCAGACAGTATCACACAGGATAAGATTAGATACACAGCTCAGCAGACAGTATCACACAGGAGAAGATTAGATACACAGCTCAGCAGACAGTATCACACAGGAGAAGATTAGATACACAGCTCATCAGACAGTATCACACCGGATAGGATTAGATACACGGCTCAGCAGATGGTATCACACAGGAGAGGATTAGATACACAGCTCAGCAGACAGTATCACACAGGAGAGGATTAGATACATGGCTCAGCAGACAGTATCACACAGGAGAGGATTAGATACACGGCTCAGCAGACAGTATCACACAGCATAGGATTAGATACACAGCTCAGCAGACAGTATCACACAGGAGAGGATTAGATACACAGCTCAGCACACAGTATCACACAGGAGAGGATTAGATACACAGCTCAGCAGACAGTATCACACAGGAGAGGATTAGATACACGGCTCAGCAGACAGTATCACACAGGATAGGATTAGATACACAGCTCAGTAGACAGTATCACACAGGAGTGGATTAGATACACAGCTCAGCAGACAGTATCACACAGGACAGGATTAGATACACAGCTCAGCAGACAGTATCACACAGGATAGGTTTAGATACACAGCTCAGAAGACAGTATCACACAGGAGAGGATTAGATACAATGCTCAGTAGACAGTATCACACAGGAGAGGATTAGATACACAGCTCAGCAGACGGTATCACACAGGACAGGATTAGATACACAGCTCAGCAGACAGTATCACACAGGATAGGATTAGATACATAGTTCATCAGACAGTATCACACAGGAGAGGATTAGATACACGGCTCAGCAGACAGTATCACACAGGAGTGGATTAGATACACGGCTCAGCAGACAGTATCGCACAGGATAGGATTAGATACATAGTTCATCAGACAGTATCACACATGAGAGGATTAGATACACAGCACAGCAGACAGTATCACACAGGAGAAGATTAGATACACATCTCATCAGACAGTATCACACAGGATAAGATTAGATACACAGCTCAGCAGACAGTATCACACAGGAAAGAATTAGATACACGGCTCAGCAGACAGTATCACACAGCACAGGATTAGATACACAGCTCAGCACACAGTATCGCACAGGGCGGGATTAGATACATGGCTCAACAGACAGTATCACACAGGATAGGATTAGATACACAGTTCATCAGACAGTATCACACAGGAGAGGATTAGATACACAGCTCATCAGACAGTATCACACAGGAGAGGATTAGATACACAGCTCAGCAGACAGTATCACACAGGAGAGGATTAGATACACAGCTCAGCAGACAGTATCACACAGGAGAGGATTAGATACACAGCTCAGCAGACAGTATCACACAGGAGAGGATTAGATACACGGCTCAGCAGACATTATCACACAGGAGACGATTAGATACACAGCTCAGCAGACAGTATCACACAGGAGTGGATTAGATACACAGCTCAGCAGACAGTATCGCACAGGGAGGGATTAGATACACAGCTCAGCAGACGGTATCACACAGGAGAGGATTAGATACACAGCTCAGCAGACAGTATCACACAGGATAGAATTAGATACACAGTTCATCAGACAGTATCACACAGGAGAGGATTAGATACACAGCTCATCAGACAGTATCACACAGGAGAGGATTAGATACACAGCTCAGCAGACAGTATCACACAGGAGAGGATTAGATACACAGCTCAGCAGACAGTATCGCACAGGGCGGGATTAGATACACAGCTCAGCAGACAGTATCACACAGGATAGAATTAGATACACAGTTCATCAGACAGTATCACACAGGAGAGGATTAGATACACAGCTCATCAGACAGTATCACACAGGAGAGGATTAGATACACAGCTCATCAGACAGTATCACACAGGAGAGGATTAGATACACAGCTCAGCAGACAGTATCACACAGGATAGGATTAGATGCACAGCTCAGCAGACAGTATCACACAGGAGAGGATTAGATACACATCTCAGCAGACAGTATCACACAGGAGAGGATTAGATACACAGCTCAGCAGACAGTATCACACAGGAGAGGATTAGATACACTGCTCAGCAGACAGTATCACACAGGACAGGATTAGAGATACAGCTCAGCAGACAGTATCACACAGGACAGGATTAGATACATAGCTCAGCAGACGGTATCACACAGGAGAGGATTAGATACACAGCTCAGCAGACAGTATCACACAGGGTAGGATTAGATACACAGCTCAGCAGACAGTATCACACAGGGTAGGATTAGATACACAGCTCAGCAGACAGTATCGCACAGGAGTGGATTAGATACACAGCTCATCAGACAGTATCACACAGGAGTGGATTAGATACACAGTTCATCAGACAGTATCACACAGGAGTGGATTAGATACACAGTTCATCAGACAGTATCACATAGGAGAGGATTAGATACACGGCTCAGCAGACAGTATCACACAGGAGAGGATTAGATACACAGCTCAGCAGACAGCATCACATAGGAGAGGATTAGATACACGGCTCAGCAGACGGTATCACACAGGAGTGGATTAGATATACAGCTCAGCAGACAGTATCACACAGGGTAGGATTAGATACACAGCTCAGCTGACAGTATCACACAGGAGTGGATTAGATATACAGCTCAGCAGACAGTATCACACAGGGTAGGATTAGATACACAGCTCAGCTGACAGTATCACACAGGAGAGGATTAGATACACAGCTCAGCAGACAGTATCACACAGGAGAGGATTAGATACACGGCTCAGCAGACAGTATCACACAGGAGAGGATTAGATACACAGCTCATCAGACAGTATCACACAGGATAGGATTAGATACACGGCTCAGCAGACAGTATCACACAGGACAGGATTAGATACACAGCTCAGCAGACAGTATCACACAGGACAGGATTAGATACACAGCTCAGCAGACAGTATCACACAGGACAGGATTAGATACACAGCTCAGCAGACAGTATCACACAGGACAGGATTAGATACACGGCTCAGCAGACAGTATCACACAGGATAGGTTTAGATACACAGCTCAGAAGACAGTATCACACAGGAGAGGATTAGATACACAGCTCAGCAGACAGTATCACACAGGAGAAGATTAGATACACAGCTCAGCAGACAGCATCACACAGGAGAAGATTAGATACACAGCTCATCAGACAGTATCACACCGGATAGGATTAGATACACGGCTCAGCAGATGGTATCACACAGGAGAGGATTAGATACACGGCTCAGCAGACAGTATCACACAGGATAAGATTAGATACACAGCTCAGCAGACAGTATCACACAGGAGAAGATTAGATACACAGCTCAGCAGACAGTATCACACAGGAGAAGATTAGATACACAGCTCATCAGACGGTATCACACCGGATAGGATTAGATACACGGCTCAGCAGATGGTATCACACAGGAGAGGATTAGATACACAGCTCAGCAGACAGTATCACACAGGAGAGGATTAGATACATGGCTCAGCAGACAGTATCACACAGGAGAGGATTAGATACACGGCTCAGCAGACAGTATCACACAGCATAGGATTAGATACACAGCTCAGCAGACAGTATCACACAGGAGAGGATTAGATACACAGCTCAGCACACAGTATCACACAGGAGAGGATTAGATACACAGCTCAGCAGACAGTATCACACAGGAGAGGATTAGATACACGGCTCAGCAGACAGTATCACACATAATAGGATTAGATACACAGCTCAGTAGACAGTATCACACAGGAGTGGATTAGATACACAGCTCAGCAGACAGTATCACACAGGACAGGATTAGATACACAGCTCAGCAGACAGTATCACACAGGATAGGTTTAGATACACAGCTCAGAAGACAGTATCACACAGGAGAGGATTAGATACAATGCTCAGTAGACAGTATCACACAGGAGAGGATTAGATACACAGCTCAGCAGACGGTATCACACAGGACAGGATTAGATACACAGCTCAGCAGACAGTATCACACAGGATAGGACGACCAAAAGTTTGGACACACCTTCTCATTAAAAGATTTTTCTGTATTTTCATGACTATGAAAATTGTACATTCACACTGAAGGCATCAAAACTATGAATTAACACATGTGGAATTATATACTTAACAAAAAAGTGTTAAACAACTGAAAATATGTCTTATATTCTAGGTTCTTCAAAGTAGCCACTTTTTGCTTTGATGACTGCTTTGCACACTCTTGGCATTCTCTTGATGAGCTTCAAGAGGTAGTCACCGGAAATGGTCTTCCAACAATCTTGAAGGAGTTCCCAGAGATGCCACGACCAATCAGCAGAGCGGTGTTTAAATTTGGCGCCAGTATCGCTGATTGGTCGCGGCGCCAATATCGCTGATTCCGACCAATCAGCGAATCGTATTACTGAGGACCGGGCAGCGACGCTACCTGTGCGGGTACTTCCGCTGCGAGGAACCGGGAGATGGCCGGCTGCTCACAGCCGAAGTATCCCGACTGGCGGCGCCGCTCCCCGGTCCTCGCTTCACACTTGCCGTCGGGAGATCAGCGGCCCTAGCCAGTGATCTCCCGACGGTAGCCGCATGGAGGTCAGCAGCGCCGCCGGTCGCGGTACTTCTGCTGCGAGCAGCCGGGAGATGAGCGGCTAGCGCCGGTCATCTCCCGGCTGCATCGCCGCTGACCTCCGTGCGGCAGATGAGCTGCTAACGGCCGCCATCTTTTTCTGAAATCCCGCGTCGCTGATTGGCCGCGGCTGGACCAATCAGCGACGCAGGATTTCCTGGACAGAAGGACAGACAGACAGATGGGATAAGACGATTATATAGAGTACAGACCAAAAGTTTGGACACACCTTCTCATTTTAAGATTTTTCTGTATTTTCATGACTATGAAAATTGTACATTCACACTGAAGGCATCAAAACTATGAATTAACACATGTGGAATTATATACTTAACAAAAAAGTGTGAAACAACTGAAAATATGTCTTATATTCTAGGTTCTTCAAAGTAGCCACCTTTTGCTTTGATGACTGCTTTGCACACTCTTGGCATTCTCTTGATGAGCTTCAAGAGGTAGTCAATGGAAATGGTCTTCCAACAATCTTGAAGGAGTTCCCAGAGATGCTTAGCACTTGTTGGCCCTTTTGCCTTCACTCTGCGGTCCAGCTCACCCCAAACCATCTCGATTGGGTTCAGGTCTGGTGACTGTGGAGGCCAGGTCATCTGGCGTAGCACCCCATCATTCTCCTTCTTGGTCAAATAGCCCTTACACAGCCTGGAGGTGTGTTTGGGGTCATTGTCCTGTTGAAAAATAAATGATGGTCCAACTGAACGCAAACCGGATGGAATAGCATGCCGCTGCAAGATGCTGTTGTAGCCATGCTGGTTCAGTATGCCTTCAATTTTGAATAAATCCCCAACAGTGTCACCAGCAAAGCACCCCCACACCATCACACCTCCTCCTCCATGCTTCTCGGTGGGAACCAGACATGTAGAGTCCATCCGTTCACCTTTTCTGCATCGCACAAAGACACGGTGGTTGGAACCAAAGATCTCAAATTTAGACTCATCAGACCAAAGCACAGATTTCCACTGGTCTAATGTCCATTCCTTGTGTTCTTTAGCCCAAACAAGTCTCTTCTGCGTGTTGCTTGTCCTTAGCAGTGGCTTCCTAGCAGCTATTTTACCATGAAGGCCTGCTGCACAAAGTCTCCTCTTAACAGTTGTTGAAGAGATGTGTCTGCTGCTAGAACTCTGTGTGGCATTGACCTGGTCTCTAATCTGAGCTGCTGTTAACCTGCGATTTCTGAGGCTGGTGACTCGGATAAACTTATCCTCAGAAGCAGAGGTGACTCTTGGTCTTCCTTTCCTGAGGCGGTCCTCATGTGAGCCAGTTTCTTTTTAGCGCTTGATGGTTTTTGCAACTGCACTTGGGGACACATTCAAAGTTTGCCCAATTTTTCGGACTGACTGACCTTCATTTTTTAAAGTAATGATGGCCACTCATTTTTCTTTACTTAGCTGCTTTTTTCTTGCCATAATACAAATTCTAACAGTCTATTCAGTAGGACTATCAGCTGTGTATCCACCTGACTTCTGCACAACACAACTGATGGTCCCAACCCGATTTATAAGGCAAGAAATCCCACTTATTAAACCTGACAGGGCACACCTGTGAAGTGAAAATCATTTCCGGTGACTAACTCTTGAAGCTCATCAAGAGAATGCCAAGAGTGTGCAAAGCAGTCATCAAAGCAAAAGGTGGCTACTTTGAAGAACCTAGAATATAGGACATATTTTCAGTTGTTTCACACTTTTTTGTTAAGTATATAATTCCACATGTGTTAATTCATAGTTTTGATGCCTTCAGTGTGAATGTACAATTTTCAAAGTCATGAAAATACAGAAAAATCTTTAAATCAGAAGGTGTGTCCAAACTTTTGGTCTGTACTGTATGTTACACAAAATAGTTAATAAATAACATTTCCCACATGTCTACTTTACATCAGCACAATTTTGGAACCAAAATTTTTTTTATTAGAGAGCTATAAGGGTTAAAAGTTGACCAGCGATTTCTCATTTTTCCAACAAAATTTACAAAACCATTTTTTTAGGGACCACATCATATTTGAAGTCACTTTGAGAGGTCTTTATGACAGAAAATACCCAAAAGTGACACCATTCTAAAAACGGCACCCCTCAAAGTGCTCAAAACCACATTCAAGAACTTTATTAACCCTTCAGGTGCTTCACAGGAATTTTTGGAATGTGGAAGAAAAAAATTAACACTTTTTTCACAAAAATGTTATTTTAGACACAATTTTTTTTATTTTCGCAGGGGTAACAGGAAAAAATACGCCAATACCCCATATGTGGGGAAAATACAGTGTTTAAGATCACGGCAGAGTTCAGAAGGGAAGGAGCACTGTGTGACTTTTTGAACGCAAAATTGGCTGGAATTGAGAGTGGACGCCATGTCGTGTTTGGAGAGCCCCTGATGTGCCTAAATAGTGGAAACCCCCCACAAGTGACCCCATTTTGGAAACTAGACCCCTCAAGGATTTTATCAAGGGGTATACTGAACATTTTGAACCCAGAGGTATGACACAGAATTTGATAACATTAGTTCATCAAATTGAATAAGTTGTCATTAGTCTTGAGTGCAAGTGCTCGCTACTTGAGTTTGCATTGGGTACTCGGGTATGCACCATGTATCGTACGTGCTCGAGTGACATGCTCAAGTCCCCGCTCGCATGCTTCACGGTTATTAGACACCCCAAAAAAAACATCCAGGGATCACTCGTGCATGGCAGGCAATCCCTGCGAGGTTTTTTTTGGCCACGAAGCATATGGGGCGGAGACTCGAGCATGTCACTCGAGCACCCGCGATACTCGGTGCATACCCAAGCATCCGATGAAAACTCAAGTAGCGAGCACTTGCGCTCAACACTAGTAACCATATCGTCATCTTTTATTTTTTTACTTTTGAAAAGAATCCCAAACCTTATACATCCGGACACAACCGGACATTGGGGTCCGAGGCTGTCAGGGTTACAAGCCCAGCAGCAGAGAACCAATCCGCGAGGGATTTCAGGTCCCTTGGCCTAAGAAGCCTGGAGGCACCGCCACACAGAGGGACCAGTACAGCAAGGAGAAGCAAAAGGTACCCAAGGCCCGAGTCGCAAGCCATACAGGCAAAGTACACGGCCAGCTCAGGGACGTGGGCTATTACACCACGAAAAGGGGGATAGTCAGCAAGAGCATAGAGAGAGAACGGTAGGCCTACACACTCACCCTGACCAGTGGGGCTCGCCCGAATGCTCTCAGATACCCAGGCCCATTCCTAACCGGTACTCCTGTTGGGTCAGTAATAACATCTGCAATAAAGACCCTGGACTGTTTGAAGCGGACTCTGAACTCTTACTATTGCGGCCTGCACTATCACCCCCAGCATTCACCTACACTGCCCTGAGGCTACACTCTTCCCGTGGGGAGTTGTCCTACCCCTGTGCTGCACACCAACACCAGCCTCAGCGGTCTGCCTCGCAGCGGCGGTTAACTCTGACCGCAATCCACGGGTGGCGTAGCTGGACATTCCCAAATGTATAAATAGACTGACACAATTTGGTCTGACCACCCTGAGCCACGGGATCGGGTTGCCACTGTAGCACCCTGAGGACTCGGCTGCTACAGGGGTATTGCACCTCGACCCAGAGGTGTGGTATTCCACTCCCGGGTAAGGATGGAGTGTGGGACTGAGCTCAGTAGGCTGCATGCACTACATACATCCCATTTCCGGGGGACAGAACTACGGTACTCCCACCAAGTATATGTGCAGGTACGACAGCGTCTGTCCCTGGCTGGAGTGGGAGGGGGGTGGAACATCCCAGTAGTGTAGGGGCAGATAGGGGGAGTACTCTGGGTAAAGCTAGGAGCTCATTGGGTGCTAGTCACCTGGGCTCACACATAGAGGGAGTATAAAAGGTGGGCACCATCTTAGGACAGGGTCAGTCGAGTTCAGCCTGAGGAGGAGCAGAGCAGAGGAGCTCAGCCAGGAGGGCTGACTGGGAGCTGTGGCTCCAGTTGGGCCCAGCTCCAGAGCCAAGCCTGCAGAGGAGAGAGGAGAAAGAAAGGCCCAGAGTGGAAGACCAGAGGGAACCCTAAGAACCCAGAATCAGACCAAAAAGGGTGAAGGGTTGGCGGACACGGGTACCGGAACCCGAACTGGTGGAGGCCACTTATCCTCAGCCAGGAACTGGAGGTCGTGGTCAAGATTTGCCACGAACCTCACCAAATCCACCAGAAAGGCACACCAAGTATAGGGTCAGGGAACCCAGAGGAGGTTTGACCACCAAGAGACCCGAGGGAGCCGGCCAAAGGTGGATCCCTGGTGGGAACGGCCAGAGACAGAGGGAGAGAAGGGAGCTCAGGACCACGCTCCGGAACTGCCTGGGGGTTAGCCGAGTCCAGGACCTGGTGGACGCAGCACGGCTCGGGTGGTCACTCAAGGCCAGAGTGACTGAGAGAACACCCGTGAGTAAAAACCCTGAAACTGCATCTCCTGACTCTGACTCTTCTTACTGTACCGTCACAACCCCCATCATCTTCACCTGCTGCCCTGAGGCCATACCCCTCCCGTTGGGGGTTATAACATCATCGCTGCACCCATACCACCGGCCTCAGCGGACTGTTCCGCAGCGGCGGCTGCAAAGCCGCACTCAACGGGTGGCGTAGTCGACATCCAAGTTAACATCTACTGCCATAGACTGCCACTTAGTTTGACACCATGGGCACGGACCGGGTCACCGCCACGAGACTACAACCCTCAACAGATCCGGCTCCGGGTAAGCTCCCGCGTGCGCAACGCAGCGCGACACAGGCCCAGGGGCGCGTCAACTTTGGCGTAGTCGGCAGGATCACGTGCCCGCAACCACCGGGTACTGCGTGCCTGAAGAAAAGTTCATATTTACCGTAAAAAGAAGTCTCCCGCCAATTCCGGAGGGTCCCCGCCATCGGACGCCATCTCGGATCGTTTCCCGCCGTTTGCCCGCCATCTGCAGTCTTTTCCCGCCATCCACAGAGTTTCCCGCCATTGGGAAGCTGTTCCCGCCATCTGAGAAGATTTCCCGCCCTGGCAGAGCGGACGCCATTATGGGCGTGCCAGAGGGTGGCAAGAGGCCACCTCCCATCGTGGGCCAGGACCAAGAATGGCGCCAAAAACGAAGACCGCCCCCACCAGCAGAGACTGCAATGATTGAGATGTCCATCAGCGTGGGGGGTCTGCCCCTGAAACTGACAATCACCAAGTTGCCCCAGGACCGCCCTCAATGGGGGCGGATACAGAACAAAACAGAGAAGATGGGTGCAGCCTGGAGGAGTCTAGAGAAGCCGTACCCGGAGATGGAGGGAGAGTCAGGCAGCACCGACCCTGTGGTCAGGAGCCTGTTGCAAGCTACCACTCCACAAGACCTGGTGGAGATCTTGGCACAGCTCCCCCGAGACCGGGAGCGTGCACAGACCGCGCTGGAGGGCCTCGCACGGAGGATGGTCCAGGTGTAGCGAGAAACGCTGATGGAGTGGAGCAGGGAGATGGCCCAGCAGGCTGGAACCCGCCAGCGAAGCACACCACCCGCAACGAGGAGCACGCCTGCCCCTGAAGAGGATGCAGAAGGGACGGAGGCCGGAGACGACGCCGCAGAGGGAGCTGAAGAGACGGAGGCAAGTAAAGGGGACGTCACTACCCCAAGCCCAGCCACCGTAAGCCTACCCCCGCTCCCCGTCGCAGAGCCCGAAATCCCACCGATCGTGCCCGTTGCCGCACCGCTACCGCTCCAGACTAGGCCTCAAGCAGGAGCCGCGGCCACGCCTCTTGTGACGTCACGTGCCTCAACCCTGAGCGCGGCCAAGCAGGAGACGCCACCGGCCTGGTCGCAGGGCCGAGTACCCCCGGGCGCCGCAGTACCAACAGCGCCCTCTACCGAGCCACCGGCCTGGTCGCAAAGTCAAGTACACCCGGGCGCCGCCGTCTTCACGGTGCCCTTCACCTTCAGGGTGCCCCAGGCCTGGTCGCAAGGCCTGGTGAACCCGGGCGCCGCTACCACCACCGCGCCCTCAACCTCCACAGTGCCGCACCTGGGTGAAGACTTGTTAACCCAGCATATTTGCCCGGATGGGCAGCCCTTTGAGTGGCCACCGGAGTACTACCATCCCCGACTCCGGAAGGAAAGGCCCCTGGATGAGCCCCTGATTCCGGCTCTGGCGCCTGTCAAGATCGTCCCGCTCCCGCTGGAGGAGGCCCAATTTGAATGGGACCCCACCGGGGAAAACCTCATCGGCTTCACCCAAGAGACCCGGGCGGCCGCAGCCCAGCGAGCAGAGTGCTGCCGGCAACAGCTGGAGGTCTTCGACCGGGAGCGGCGAGAGAGGCGGGTCCGCGAGGAGCGGCTGCAAGTGCAGAGTGCAGAACAGAAGAGCCGGACCCGACGGAACCCCCGTGCAGCCCACGGTCCCCGTGCCACCGGGACTGTAATCAAATTCCAACTGCAGCACGGATGGGGCTTCATCCGGGATCACCGCACCCCTGGCGACGTCTTCGTGACCCGCAGGGATGTCGAGTCCCACCTGCCGGAGGGACACAGAGGTCGTGACCTATACCTGGGTGATGAGGTCACCTTTACCCGGCACCAATGTGCCAAAGGACCCTATGCCCTTCATGTACACCGGTTGACGGAGGAAGAGCTGAGGTGTCAGGAGGAGCAAGAGGACCCGGACGGGTCTGAAGAATACAGGGAGGAAGCATCAGGAGGACGCCGTTATTAGAGTACGGTAAAAAAAGAACTGTACATAGTTATCCGTAAGGGTATAAGAACTGCTGCTAATTTAAATATGTTCCCCGTTGGGACAAGTGTGAACTTAAACTCGTGAGTCCCCTATCCCTTAACAGGCTGAGGACTGTGAACAGCCATTCCTTTTCCCCACTGGCCGAGGACTGAGAGCGGCCACCTCCCCTTGTATATAGTTGCGCTTTCTAAGGCGCCCCCTACTGGTTTTATAGGAAACTGTTGTTCTTGAACTGACTGTTGCACTTCTACCTGGTCACAAGCGCACAGTGGCCAGTAACTCAAAGAACATTATTATGAAAGAGTTTTATATGAAAGAAAAAGTTTATATTGTTTAAATCTGATAATGTTTAATGTTTGATATGTTCTTGTATGTTTTGAAAAAAAATGTATGTTTTTGGATATTTTATTCTTTTACAGCCCGAGGACGTGCTGTGATTTACCAGGGGGGAATGTAGCACCCTGAGGACTCGGCTGCTACAGGGGTATTGCACCTCGACCCAGAGGTGTGGTATTCCACTCCCGGGTAAGGATGGAGTGTGGGACTGAGCTCAGTAGGCTGCATGCACTACATACATCCCATTTCCGGGGGACAGAACTACGGTACTCCCTCCAAGTATATGTGCAGGTACGACAGCGTCTGTCCCTGGCTGGAGTGGGAGGGGGGTGGAACATCCCAGTAGTGTAGGGGCAGATAGGGGGAGTACTCTGGGTAAAGCTAGGAGCTCATTGGGTGCTAGTCACCTGGGCTCACACATAGAGGGAGTATAAAAGGTGGGCACCATCTTAGGACAGGGTCAGTCGAGTTCAGCCTGAGGAGGAGCAGAGCAGAGGAGCTCAGCCAGGAGGGCTGACTGGGAGCTGTGGCTCCAGTTGGGCCCAGCTCCAGAGCCAAGCCTGCAGAGGAGAGAGGAGAAAGAAAGGCCCAGAGTGGAAGACCAGAGGGAACCCTAAGAACCCAGAATCAGACCAAAAAGGGTGAAGGGTTGGCGGACACGGGTACCGGAACCCGAACTGGTGGAGGCCACTTATCCTCAGCCAGGAACTGGAGGTCGTGGTCAAGATTTGCCACGAACCTCACCAAATCCACCAGAAAGGCACACCAAGTATAGGGTCAGGGAACCCAGAGGAGGTTTGACC
The DNA here is from genome assembly GCF_046119375.1 of Phyllobates terribilis. Lineage (NCBI taxonomy): Eukaryota > Metazoa > Chordata > Amphibia > Anura > Dendrobatidae > Phyllobates > Phyllobates terribilis. Next base: position 4,254,123 of record NW_027362870.1, on the reverse strand, counting down.
ACCAAGAGACCCGAGGGAGCCGGCCAAAGGTGGATCCCTGGTGGGAACGGCCAGAGACAGAGGGAGAGAAGGGAGCTCAGGACCACGCTCCGGAACTGCCTGGGGGTTAGCCGAGTCCAGGACCTGGTGGACGCAGCACGGCTCGGGTGGTCACTCAAGGCCAGAGTGACTGAGAGAACACCCGTGAGTAAAAACCCTGAAACTGCATCTCCTGACTCTGACTCTTCTTACTGTACCGTCACAACCCCCATCATCTTCACCTGCTGCCCTGAGGCCATACCCCTCCCGTTGGGGGTTATAACATCATCGCTGCACCCATACCACCGGCCTCAGCGGACTGTTCCGCAGCGGCGGCTGCAAAGCCGCACTCAACGGGTGGCGTAGTCGACATCCAAGTTAACATCTACTGCCATAGACTGCCACTTAGTTTGACACCATGGGCACGGACCGGGTCACCGCCACGAGACTACAACCCTCAACAGATCCGGCTCCGGGTAAGCTCCCGCGTGCGCAACGCAGCGCGACACAGGCCCAGGGGCGCGTCAACTTTGGCGTAGTCGGCAGGATCACGTGCCCGCAACCACCGGGTACTGCGTGCCTGAAGAAAAGTTCATATTTACCGTAAAAAGAAGTCTCCCGCCAATTCCGGAGGGTCCCCGCCATCGGACGCCATCTCGGATCGTTTCCCGCCGTTTGCCCGCCATCTGCAGTCTTTTCCCGCCATCCACAGAGTTTCCCGCCATTGGGAAGCTGTTCCCGCCATCTGAGAAGATTTCCCGCCCTGGCAGAGCGGACGCCATTATGGGCGTGCCAGAGGGTGGCAAGAGGCCACCTCCCATCGTGGGCCAGGACCAAGAATGGCGCCAAAAACGAAGACCGCCCCCACCAGCAGAGACTGCAATGATTGAGATGTCCATCAGCGTGGGGGGTCTGCCCCTGAAACTGACAATCACCAAGTTGCCCCAGGACCGCCCTCAATGGGGGCGGATACAGAACAAAACAGAGAAGATGGGTGCAGCCTGGAGGAGTCTAGAGAAGCCGTACCCGGAGATGGAGGGAGAGTCAGGCAGCACCGACCCTGTGGTCAGGAGCCTGTTGCAAGCTACCACTCCACAAGACCTGGTGGAGATCCTGGCACAGCTCCCCCGAGACCGGGAGCGTGCACAGACCGCGCTGGAGGGCCTCGCACGGAGGATGGTCCAGGTGTAGCGAGAAACGCTGATGGAGTGGAGCAGGGAGATGGCCCAGCAGGCTGGAACCCGCCAGCGAAGCACACCACCCGCAACGAGGAGCACGCCTGCCCCTGAAGAGGATGCAGAAGGGACGGAGGCCGGAGACGACGCCGCAGAGGGAGCTGAAGAGACGGAGGCAAGTAAAGGGGACGTCACTACCCCAAGCCCAGCCACCGTAAGCCTACCCCCGCTCCCCGTCGCAGAGCCCGAAATCCCACCGATCGTGCCCGTTGCCGCACCGCTACCGCTCCAGACTAGGCCTCAAGCAGGAGCCGCGGCCACGCCTCTTGTGACGTCACGTGCCTCAACCCTGAGCGCGGCCAAGCAGGAGACGCCACCGGCCTGGTCGCAGGGCCGAGTACCCCCGGGCGCCGCAGTACCAACAGCGCCCTCTACCGAGCCACCGGCCTGGTCGCAAAGTCAAGTACACCCGGGCGCCGCCGTCTTCACGGTGCCCTTCACCTTCAGGGTGCCCCAGGCCTGGTCGCAAGGCCTGGTGAACCCGGGCGCCGCTACCACCACCGCGCCCTCAACCTCCACAGTGCCGCACCTGGGTGAAGACTTGTTAACCCAGCATATTTGCCCGGATGGGCAGCCCTTTGAGTGGCCACCGGAGTACTACCATCCCCGACTCCGGAAGGAAAGGCCCCTGGATGAGCCCCTGATTCCGGCTCTGGCGCCTGTCAAGATCGTCCCGCTCCCGCTGGAGGAGGCCCAATTTGAATGGGACCCCACCGGGGAAAACCTCATCGGCTTCACCCAAGAGACCCGGGCGGCCGCAGCCCAGCGAGCAGAGTGCTGCCGGCAACAGCTGGAGGTCTTCGACCGGGAGCGGCGAGAGAGGCGGGTCCGCGAGGAGCGGCTGCAAGTGCAGAGTGCAGAACAGAAGAGCCGGACCCGACGGAACCCCCGTGCAGCCCACGGTCCCCGTGCCACCGGGACTGTAATCAAATTCCAACTGCAGCACGGATGGGGCTTCATCCGGGATCACCGCACCCCTGGCGACGTCTTCGTGACCCGCAGGGATGTCGAGTCCCACCTGCCGGAGGGACACAGAGGTCGTGACCTATACCTGGGTGATGAGGTCACCTTTACCCGGCACCAATGTGCCAAAGGACCCTATGCCCTTCATGTACACCGGTTGACGGAGGAAGAGCTGAGGTGTCAGGAGGAGCAAGAGGACCCGGACGGGTCTGAAGAATACAGGGAGGAAGCATCAGGAGGACGCCGTTATTAGAGTACGGTAAAAAAAGAACTGTACATAGTTATCCGTAAGGGTATAAGAACTGCTGCTAATTTAAATATGTTCCCCGTTGGGACAAGTGTGAACTTAAACTCGTGAGTCCCCTATCCCTTAACAGGCTGAGGACTGTGAACAGCCATTCCTTTTCCCCACTGGCCGAGGACTGAGAGCGGCCACCTCCCCTTGTATATAGTTGCGCTTTCTAAGGCGCCCCCTACTGGTTTTATAGGAAACTGTTGTTCTTGAACTGACTGTTGCACTTCTACCTGGTCACAAGCGCACAGTGGCCAGTAACTCAAAGAACATTATTATGAAAGAGTTTTATATGAAAGAAAAAGTTTATATTGTTTAAATCTGATAATGTTTAATGTTTGATATGTTCTTGTATGTTTTGAAAAAAAATGTATGTTTTTGGATATTTTATTCTTTTACAGCCCGAGGACGTGCTGTGATTTACCAGGGGGGAATGTAGCACCCTGAGGACTCGGCTGCTACAGGGGTATTGCACCTCGACCCAGAGGTGTGGTATTCCACTCCCGGGTAAGGATGGAGTGTGGGACTGAGCTCAGTAGGCTGCATGCACTACATACATCCCATTTCCGGGGGACAGAACTACGGTACTCCCACCAAGTATATGTGCAGGTACGACAGCGTCTGTCCCTGGCTGGAGTGGGAGGGGGGTGGAACATCCCAGTAGTGTAGGGGCAGATAGGGGGAGTACTCTGGGTAAAGCTAGGAGCTCATTGGGTGCTAGTCACCTGGGCTCACACATAGAGGGAGTATAAAAGGTGGGCACCATCTTAGGACAGGGTCAGTCGAGTTCAGCCTGAGGAGGAGCAGAGCAGAGGAGCTCAGCCAGGAGGGCTGACTGGGAGCTGTGGCACCAGTTGGGCCCAGCTCCAGAGCCAAGCCTGCAGAGGAGAGAGGAGAAAGAAAGGCCCAGAGTGGAAGACCAGAGGGAACCCTAAGAACCCAGAATCAGACCAAAAAGGGTGAAGGGTTGGCGGACACGGGTACCGGAACCCGAACTGGTGGAGGCCACTTATCCTCAGCCAGGAACCGGAGGTCGTGGTCAAGATTTGCCACGAACCTCACCAAATCCACCAGAAAGGCACACCAAGTATAGGGTCAGGGAACCCAGAGGAGGTTTGACCACCAAGAGACCCGAGGGAGCCGGCCAAAGGTGGATCCCTGGTGGGAACGGCCAGAGACAGAGAGAGAGAAGGGAGCTCAGGACCACGCTCCGGAACTGCCTGGGGGTTAGCTGAGTCCAGGACCTGGTGGACGCAGCACGGCTCGGGTGGTCACTCAAGGCCAGAGTGACTGAGAGAACACCCGTGAGTAAAAACCCTGAAACTGCATCTCCTGACTCTGACTCTTCTTACTGTACCGTCACAACCCCCATCATCTTCACCTGCTGCCCTGAGGCCATACCCCTCCCGTTGGGGGTTATAACATCATCGCTGCACCCATACCACCGGCCTCAGCGGACTGTTCCGCAGCGGCGGCTGCAAAGCCGCACTCAACGGGTGGCGTAGTCGACATCCAAGTTAACATCTACTGCCATAGACTGCCACTTAGTTTGACACCCTGGGCACGGACCGGGTCACCGCCACGAGACTACAACCCTCAACAGATCCGGCTCCGTGTAAGCTCCCGCGTGCGCAACGCAGCGCGACACAGGCCCAGGGGCGCGTCACCACTACTACCCCCAGCATCGTACAGAAGCCCGGTTCCGGGTGCCCAACGGCCCAGGGGGCGAGTCATATACAGAGTGCGTGTGTGTGGTGGTGCGTACGGCGTATACAGTGTGTGTGGTGTGTACGGCGTATACAGTGTGTGTGTGGTGGTGCGTACGGCGTATACAGGGTATGTGGTATGTACAGCGTATACAGTCTGTGTGTGTGTGGTGTGTACGGCGTATACAGAGTGTGTGTGTGGTGTGTACGGCGTATACAGTGTGTGTGGTATGTACGGCGTATACAGAGTGTGTGTGGTGCGTACGGCGTATACAGAGTGTGTGTGTGTGGTGCGTACGGCGTATACAGAGTGTGTGTGGTGTGTACGGCGTATACAGAGTGTGTGTGGTGTGTACGGCGTATACAGAGTGTGTGTGGTGTGTACGGCGTATACAGTGCGTGTGGTATGTACGGCGTATACAATGTGTGTGTGGTGCGTACGGCGTATACAGTGTGTGTGTGGTGCGTACGGCGTATACAGTGTGTGTGTGGTGCGTACGGAGTATACAGTGTGTGTGTGTTGCATGCGGCGTATACAGTGTGTGTGTGTGTGTGTGTATGTAAATTAACCTTAAAGAGTAAATCAACTTTTGGGACATTTTTTAATGTGATTTAGGGTCATTAATGCTGAGCAGATTTGAGGGGACCCCAATCCTTTGCTCCTTTGCTTAAAAGACCTCCTAGAAGAGCGCAGCTCAGTAGATAGGAGAGTACACTGAGCGGAGCAAATGCAGCAGAAAGTCACAGTCATGTCTCCTCACCTCTTCACTTCTAAGAGATCTTCTGAGTGATCAGGGTCTCAGATTCGCACTAATCTGCTCAAAATTATTGGACCTAAATCATGTAATATATATCCCAAAATGTAAGTTACTTTTTAAACGTTTAATAGTTCCACTGCTTGCATCTAATCAGTACATTGGTTCCTATACGGTCCACAGTCTGATGATGAATGGTAACAACTCCCAGTATCTCCTTACCATTGCTAAGGACATACTGGGAGTTGTAGTTAAGTCCTCCATTCTCTGGAATTCCTATTGTTAGCAATGCCCTTCCTCCACCAATTGCAAATACAAAGGATCCATCCATGGGGTGAGATCTTGGGAATAATTGAATCGTACCTACATTTAAAAAAAAATAAAATAAATCTCCTATTCTTAATAATTACCGTATTTTTCGGACTATAAGATGCACTTTTTTCCTCCAAAATTTTGGAGGAAAGTGGGGGGTGCGTCTTATAGTCCAAATACTATATTATTGTATGGCCGCATGGTGGTGGGTGTGGGGGAGCCGCAGCGGGCGATCAGCGGGGCACAGGAGGCAGCAGCCACCTGCTGCAGCCTAGCTGTACCCGCTACTAAAGAAAATGAATACTCCCTGCTCCCCATACCCATGGGCGTGGAGAGCAATGAATATTCATTTCTCTTAATAGCCGGCACACTTTAGCCACAGCGCGGCTCCTGCTGCGCTCTGTGGTCAGTGTGCCCGCTATTAAAGCTCATGAATATTCGCTACAACCCACTCCCATGGGTTGTAGTGAATATCTATGGTCTTTAATAACAGGCACACTGACCGCAGAGCGGCAGCGGAAGCCGCGCTGCGGTACAGTGTGCCGTGTATTGAACAGACTGCTCCCCACGCACAGAGTCCTGGCGTGGGGAGCAGTGACTATTCCAGCACAGCGTCTCACACTGTGTGAGGGCGCATGGCAGGGACACCATGCGTGCCCTGCCAAGCCCGGCTCACACAGTGAGAATGTCAGCAGCAGTGCGGGACAGCGCTGGAGGAGAGAGGAGGTGAGTATGATTGTTCATTTTTTTTTGTAGGCAGCGTGATGGAGGCTCAGAGGGTGCCATACATACCAGGATGGGGGCTCAGAAGGTGCCATACATACCAGGATGGGGGCTCAGAAGGTGAAATACATACCAGGATGGTGCTCAGAAGGTGCCATACATACCAGGATGGGGCTCAGAATGTGCCATGCATACCAGGATGGTGGCTCAGAAGGTGCCATACATACCAGGATGGGGGCTCAGAAGGTGCCGTACATACTAGGATGGGGGCTCAGAGGGTGCCATGCATACCAGGATGGGGGCTCAGAGGGTGCCATGCATACCAGGATGGGGGATAAAGGGGTGCCATGCATACCAAGATGGGGTATAAAGGGGTGTCATGCATACCAGGATGGGGGATAAAGGGGTGCCATGCATACCAAGATGGGGTATAAAGGGGTGTCATGCATACCAGGATGGGGGATAAAGGGGTGCCATGCATACCAGTATGGGGGATAAAGGGGTGCCATGCATACCAGGATGGGATGGGGGGCACTTATACCAGGAAGGAGGTGCCATACATACCAGGATGGAGGATATTAACAGAATTGGGGGACATTACCCCAATACCAGTGTCAGCAGTAGACCCCCTCCCCCATAACAGTGCATCATGACCACATTTTTTGCTTAATTTTTTTTCCCTATTTTCCTCCTTTAAAACCTAGGTGCGTCTTATGGTCCGGTGCCTCTTATAGTCGAAAAATACGGTAACCCCTTTACCCCCGAGGGTGGTTTGCACGTTAATGACTGGCCAATTTTTACAATTCTGACCACTGTCACTTTATGAGGTAATTACTCTGGAACGCTTCAACGGATCCCCCTGATTCTGAGACTGTTTTTTCGTGACATATTGTACTTCATGATTGTGGTAAAATTTCTTCGATATCACTTGCGTTTATTTGTGAAAAAAATGGAAATTTGGTGAAAATTTTGAAAATGTTGTGATTTTCAACATTTGCATTTTTATGCCCTTAAATCAGAGAGATACAGTACAGACCAAAAGTTTGGACACACATTCTCATTTAAAGATTTTTCTGTATTTTCATGACTTTGAAAATTGTACATTCACACTGAAGGCATCAAAACTATGAATTAACACATGTGAAATTATATACTTAACAAAAAAGTGTTAAACAACTGAAAATATGTCTAATATTCTAGGTTCTTCAAAGTAGCCACCTTTTGCTTTGATGACTGCTTTGCACACTCTTGGCATTCTCTTGATGAGCTTCAAGAGGTAGTCACCGGAAATGGTCTTCCAACAATTTTGAAGGAGTTCCCAGAGCTGCTTAGCACTTGTTGGCCCTTTTGCCTTCACGCTGCGGTCCAGCTCACCCCAAACCATCTCAACTGGGTTCCGTTCTGGTGACTGTGAAGGCCAGGTCATCTGGCGTAGCATCCCATCACTCTCTTTCTTGGTCAAATGGCCCTTACACAGCGTGGAGGTGTGTTTGGGGCCATTGTCCTGTTGAAAAATAAATGATGGTCCAACTAAACGCAAACCGGATGGAACAGCATGCCGCCGAAAGATGCTGTGGTAGCCATGCTGGTTCAGTATGCCTTCAATTTTGAATAAATCCCCAACAGTGTCACCAGAAAAGCACCCCCACACCATCACACCTCCTCCTCCATGCTTCATGGTGGGAACCAGGCATGTAGAGTCCATCCGTTCACCTTTTCTGTGTCGCACAAAGACACGGTGGTTGGAACCAAAGATCTCAAATTTGGACTCATCAGACCAAAGCACAGATTTCCACTGGTCTAATGTCCATTCCTTGTGTTCTTTAGCCCAAACAAGTCTCTTCTGCGTGTTGCCTGTCCTTAGCAGTGGCTTCCTAGCAGCTATTTTACCATGAAGGCCTGCTGCACAAAGTCTCCTCTTAACAGTTGTTGTAGAGATGTGTCTGCTGCTAGAACTCTGTGTGGCATTGACCTGGTCTCTAATCTGAGCTGCTGTTAACCTGCGATTTCTGAGGCTGGTGACTCGGATAAACTTATCCTCAGAAGCAGAGGTGACTCTTGGTCTTTGTTTCTTGGGGCGGTCCTCATGTGAGACAATTTCTTTGTAGCGCTTGATGGTTTTTGCAACTGCACTTGGGGACACATTCAAAGTTTGCCCAATTTTTCGGACTGACTGACCTTCATTTCTTAAAGTAATGATGGCCACTCGTTTTTCTTTACTTAGCTGCTTTTTTCTTACCATAATACAAATTCTAACAGTCTATTCAGTAGGACTATCAGCTGTGTATCCACCTGACTTCTGCACAACACAACTGATGGTCCCAACCCCATTTATAAGGCAAGAAATCCCACTTATTGAACCTGACAGGGCACACCTGTGAAGTGAAGACCATTTCCGGTGACTACCTCTTGAAGCTCATCAAGAGAATGCCAAGAGTGTGCAAAGCAGTCATCAAAGCAAAAGGTGGCTACTTTGAAGAACCTAGAATATAAGACATATTTTCAGATGTTTCACACTTTTTTGTTAAGTATATAATTCCATTTGTGTTAATTCATAGTTTTGATGCCTTCAGTGTGAATGTACAATTTTCAAAGTCATGAAAATACAGAAAAATCTTTACATGAGAAGGTGTGTCCAAACTTTTGGTCTGTACTGTATGTTACACAAAATAGTTAATAAATAACATTTCCCACATGTCTACTTTACATCAGCACAATTTTGGAACCAAAATTTTTTTTATTAGAGAGCTATAAGGGTTAAAAGTTGACCAGCGATTTCTCATTTTTCCAACAAAATTTACAAAACCATTTTTTTAGGGACCACATCACATTTGAAGTCACTTTGAGAGGTCTTTATGACAGAAAATACCCAAAAGTGACACCATTCTAAAAACGGCACCCCTCAAAGTGCTCAAAACCACATTCAAGAACTTTATTAACCCTTCAGGTGCTTCACAGGAATTTTTGGAATGTGGAAGAAAAAAATTAACACTTTTTTCACAAAAATGTTATTTTAGACACAATTTTTTTTATTTTCGCAGGGGTAACAGGAAAAAATACGCCAATACCCCATATGTGGGGAAAATACAGTGTTTGGGCGCACGGCAGAGTTCAGAAGGGAAGGAGCACTGTGTGACTTTTTGAACGCAAAATTGGCTGGAATTGAGAGCGGACGCCATGTCGTGTTTGGAGAGCCCCTGATGTGCCTAAACAGTGGAAACCCCCCACAAGTGACCCCATTTTGGAAACTAGACCCCTCAAGGATTTTATCAAGGGGTATACTGAACATTTTGAACCCAGAGGTATGACACAGAATTTGATAACATTAGTTCATCAAATTGAATAAGTTGTCATTAGTCTTGAGTGCAAGTGCTCGCTACTTGAGTTTGCATTGGGTACTCGGGTATGCACCATGTATCGTACGTGCTCGAGTGACATGCTCAAGTCCCCGCTCGCATGCTTCACGGTTATTAGACACCCAAAAAAAAACATCCAGGGATCACTCGTGCATGGCAGGCAATCCCTGCGAGGTTTTTTTTGGCCACGAAGCATATGGGGCGGAGACTCGAGCATGTCACTCGAGCACCCGCGATACTCGGTGCATACCCAAGCATCCGATGAAAACTCAAGTAGCGAGCACTTGCGCTCAACACTAGTCACCATATCGTCATCTTTTTTTTTTTTACTTTTGAAAAAAATCCCAAACCTGATACAACCCTAACCCCAACCCTAACCCTAGCGCAACCCTAACCCTAGCCCAACCCTAACCCCAACCCTAACACAATCCTAACCCTAGCCTAACCCTAACCCCAACCCTAGCCCAACCCTAACCCCAACCCTAACCCCAACCCTAACCCTAGCCCAACCCTAACACAACCCTAACCCTAGAGTTTATTTTTCACGCCGTTCCTCGTGCGGTATAAGTGATTAGACGGCTTTATTCTTCGGGTCGGTGCGATTACAGCGATACCAGAATCATATCAGGTTTTTATGATTGACAGCTGTCACACACTAAAAGACGCATTTTTTTGTAATATCTAGTTTTTGCATCGCCATATTTTGAGAGCTATAATTTTTCCATATTTTGGCGAGCAGAGCCATGTGACAGCTTGTTTTTTGCGGGACGAGTTGACGTTTTTATTGTTGCCATTTTCAGGCACTTGACATTTTTGATCGCTTTCTATTCCGATTTTTGGGAGGCAGAATAAACAAAAACCAGCAATTCCGGAATTGTTCTTATGGTTTTTTTTTTATGCTTTTCCGCGTGTGGTGAAATTGATAAGGCAGCTTTATTCTTCAGGTCAGTACGTTTACAGCGGTACCACATTTATATCGTATTTCTATGTTTTGGCGTTTTTACACAATAAAAGTTATTTTATAGAAAAAATAATTTTTTGCATCGCTTTATTCTGAGAGCTATAACTTTTTTATTTTTTGGCTGATGGAGCTGTATGGCGGCTTGTTTTTTGCGGGACAAGATGACAGTTTTCAGTGGTACCATTTTTATTTACATTCGTCTTTTTGATCGCGTGTTATTCCAATTTTTGTTTGGTGGTATGATGATAAAGCATTGTTTTTTGCTTCGCTTTTTTTTTTTTTTTACCATGTTCACTAAAGGGGTTAATTAGTGGGACAGTTTTATAGGTCAGGTAATTCCGGATGCGGCGATACCAAATATGTGTTCTTTTATTGTTTTTTTTGTTTTTTTCATAATAATATTTATTGATGGGTACATTATATATTTTTTTATTGGTGGATAATTTTTTTTATTTTTTTTTAATATTTGTACATTTTTTTTTTCTTAATTTTTTAACACTTTTTGGACTTTTATTCTGTTTCCCACTATGGGACTTTCACTTTTTTTTATTCTGATCGCCTGTATAGCACAGGGATGGAGCACCATCCCTGTGCTATACAGGCTGTCAACCCTGCAGATGCAGAAGATACTTTGGTCATGCACTGCGCATGACCAAAATATCTTCCTGCTGTCTGGTGACTCGGATGTTGTAATGACGACATCCGGGAAGCCGCTGCAGACAGCGCTGGAGGCCGGGAGAGGAGGTGAGTATTGCGATCACCTCCCCTTGGCCCCGCAATGCTGCGATCGACTTCGATCGCAGCATTGAGGGGGTTAATGTGCCGGGAGCAGTGCGGGACCGCTCCCTGAACATAGTCACAGCTAATACCTGGTGCTATCAGATGACACCCGGCGGCGATCGCCCTGCACCGCTTGTGTGCGGGCACGATGGCCATATGACCTAATAGTATGTCATTGGTCCAATCGGCCCAGGTCACCATGACGTACTATTAGGTCACACATCAGAAAGGGGTTAATTTTTAGTGTATTATTGGTTTTAATGATTTGTAATCATGAAAATTATATGTAGATTTATTTATTTCTAAAGCCTGTATGCAATTATCAATCACATCAGTGCCTATCTATTTAAAGCACTCAGCGTGGTATACATTCTGGAATCACCTGATGAAGGGGACAGATCGTCTCTGAAACGCGTTATGTGTTGAATAAATCGACTTCTCTTGCCTAACCTGGTGGTTCCTAACTCAGAGCGTGGTGACCTGTGGATCTCCACCACCCACTATTCATTATCTTTCGCTGTATCATGGCTCCTGAGCATGATGCCGGGGAGGGCAGAAGGTGCTGCAGTGCTCCAGGACCGCAGTCATTACCGCTTAGTATCAGCTTTGTGTCTGGCATACACACCTACCAGAGGTGAGTGGAATACCTCTCACCCCTCCATCTATATGCTGGGACATTCAGCGCCTTCTCTTTTTGGTTTATTTTCTCATTTTTCTGTCTGTGAGCATAGAGCTGATGTGACTTGCCAAAAAGCACAGGTTTGTTTCATCTGTCCAAAGGACATTCTCCCAGAAACTTTGGAAAATTCCTGTCTTGCCTTTTTTCTGATTTGCTTTGAACAATGGTTTTCTCCTCCTCTTCTTCCATGAATTTCACTTTGGTCAAGACAGCGACAAATGGTGCGATCTGACACTAATGTACCCTGACCTTGGAGTTCACCTTTAATCTCTTTGAAAGTTGTTCTGGGCTCTTTTGTAACCATTCAAATTATCCATCTCTTCAATTTGTCATTAATTTACTCTTGAGGCCACATCCAGGGACATTGGCTGCCGCCTCATAGACCTTAAAGCTCTGAATAATATGTGCAAATGTGGTAACAGGAACATTGGTTTGGAGATGGTCTTACAGCATCTACCTTTAACATGTTTGTCTATAATTTTCTAATTTCCTGAGACAGCTCTCTCCTTACCTTTCTTTGGTCCATGTTCACACACCATGATACCAAGCAGCACAGAGACTACTTTTTACTCTTTGCAGCAATTGTCTGGTCCAAATTGATAAGTCTGCAGTTACTCTGTGTGACTGCGATAAGATGAAAAACTTGGCACTCAAGATGACTCAATGAATTTTGAGAATTTAATAGTAGAAAAAGTAGTACAAAACAAACGTTTCAGTCATGTAAGACCTTCCTCAGTGTACAGAAATGTTGGTAGTGGACATGAATGAGAGGTGCAGTGTCCAGCTTCTATATAAACCACTGTGTGGTATCTTATAACAAGGGTGATGGCGGTGGGAACACGGTGTCTGTATACGTCACTATCAATGCTGATCTGTGTAACATCCCCTCCATCACCTGATGTGAACCTGTTGAGTGTTGCGTCTCACATATTGGAGACTGCACCCACATTCCAACAGGTAAACAGTAAATGACATACCACAGGTTAGATGTTGGTAAAACAGAAAAGTTTCTCCTGTCACCTTCGATTGAAAGTAGGTACATCCATGCTTCAACACTGTGTAGCATAAACGCTTAATGTTTGCGTTTGGGAGCTATTGGGAGATTGTTAGAAGGTTTATCCCTACCGTTAAAGGAAACCTGTCATCAGGATTTTGCTAAGTAAACTATAGGCATTGTCAGGTTGGTGCTGTTACACTGATTAAAATGATATCTGGTTTGAAGAAATCTGTCTAGTGATTCTTGTTTAATCTGTTTGCAGTTTGGAGTTAATGAGATGCTTGTGCTTCGAGACCGGCCTGTGGGCAGGTCTTTTTTTGGTTCTCTGGCCTCATTGTCATCATTCTGGTCTTAAATGACAGGTCACTGAACCTTTAAATACTGCGCTTGCACAGATAGATGCTACTGTGCATGCACCGGCGCCATTTTGTTGGAGCCAAATTTTTTTTTTTTTAAGACCACAATATTAAATGTGCAGTATTTAAAATAGGAGGAAGGTCATGGAAGGTTATTTAAGCCCAGAGCACGAGCATCTCATTAACTGCAAACACAGATTAAAATGATACCTGGGTTGAAGAAATCTGTCTTATGGTTCTTGTTTAATCAGTGTAACAGTGCCAACCTTTCACTGCCTGTAGTTTACTTATCAAAATCCTGAGACAGATTAATTGACCACCAAGGTCACATACACAATTAGTTCTCTATAGTAGGACAATGAGATTCTGTTCAACGTCTATAATAGCAAATCATATAGAAAAAATGACGTATAAGAACATAATTTTGTAAAAAATTCATAAATTTATTAATGCACATTAATTAAAAAAACATCCATATTGAAAAAGTGCCATAAATACATAAGTAGTGAGCTATAATAGAGATGCCAAGACCAATACAATCATATAATAAATAGATTAACCTACATAGTTGAAGAAAATACGGGTATGGGTATGTAAACCACATGCCCTATCCCAGCTGTAAGCATAACATCAAAGCTTCAATGCAAATGCTAAGGTGCACAGTGCATAAATAGTGATATAAAAGTAAATCCATTTAGCACTTGAAAATAAGTGGGAATGTAGTATTACTCACATATGTATTGTTTGTCAGTCCAGGTATCGTCACCCCTACGCGCGTTTCGGCGCTGTGCCTTCTTCTGGGGTTTATAGTATGTCTGGAACCGGTATCCCTTAAGTATTACTTATTGTCCAATGGGTGAAAGTAAGACAGGACGCAGCTATTAGAATAGCCAACCGCTCACCATAATACATACATATAGAGTCACGTGTGCCCCTGTATTACCACTCACATCCGGAAGTATATAGTAGGACCCCTTCGCTTCAGGACGCAATCATCTGCCCCTCGCCCCCCGTGATAACAAACCACACCTCCCAGGTCACATGAGCGGGACTTGCTATGACGCGTCGGGACACAGTCATCCGCCCCTCGCCACACATAAATACAAGCCACACCCCCCAGGTCACATGGACGAAAATCGCTGTGACATCACAATCTGACCAACGGGGAAAGCCCATAACAGGGGACATAGCGCTATAATGTGGTAAGTATACATTATAAAACGCTCAACAAAAGTGTAGATAAATGAATATAGGAAGTGGACAATCGGATCTAATGAGAAGAGTCGTGGCTAAACCACAGCTATTTAACCCAATAGTGCCCAACTAACGCAATAATGAACCAATCACAGAATAATAAGTGTGAACAGATAACATATCACAATGGAAACAAATCGCAGATCAAAAGAAGCAGGATATATCTCAGTAGATGCATAGCTGTGGGACCCCTTCCCCCATATAATTGCCATCAGTAGCCAATTATAATCAAAAGACATTCTTCATATCAATTGTATGGCTAATGTTGATCCAATATTGTAACTAAATATTACCGAAAAATACTGTCCATGGGGGCATGGCGCCATTGCCCCAACGGAGAGCACCAGTCAAAAACCACAAAAAATGCGGTGTAATATGTACATATAAAAGATACAGTACACTGTGTAATGGAGAAAAATGATAGAAACATTCAACAATTAAATCCTACACAATAGGTTGTAAGCATAAAATACAAAAAACACAATACACCGCATAATACTGCTCAATATCAAGTATATCCAGCAATTAGATGAATTCATTCGTTGCGTAGCTTTTCTTTGTCCCAGTAGATGATAATATCTCTGTGACCTATTGTCAGTAGTCCAGGAGAATCATTGATTAATCAAGATGTATAAATCGTCCACAGCCATCCATCAATAGGAGTAACCAGCAGAAAGAGACACGGAAGGCAGCCGCAACCAAGGACAAAAGAGTATGTACTAAGGAAAAAATGAACATTAATTAGACAACCGAGGATAAAACAAGGGGGGGGGATTATAAACATCATTAAAATACAGATAAATCTAGTGGGTGCAGGGGTGGGGGAGAGATAGAGGCAATCAGAGGAATGGTGAAAAGCTTAAGGACTCGTTGAGGCCCTGAGGATGTAAGGTTTGCAATAGCCAAATCCATCTGGATTCTTTCTGTGCAAGTAGGCGACTAGCACTACCTCCACGCAACGTACTATAAACATCATCGATGCCTTTAACTTGAAGACCTGATGGATCACAGGCAAGATAGTTTTTAAAGTGTCTAGGGATTGTTTTCAACAACTCCAAATTATCCTCAGTGGCTGCTGCCATAATATCACGTCCATGTTCCCTCGCTCTGGTCTTTAACATCCTAGTGGTCAGACCTATGTATACCAAAGAGCAAGGACATGTAGCGTGATAAATGACATTACGTGCTGTACACGTAATGGAGTGTAGGATAGTAAATTCTTTCCCACTAGATGAAAGAAACTTTTTAGTATGTTCGATGATTGGACACTAAGTACATGAACCACATGGGGTACAACCCCACGTTTGTCTTATTTCAGCCAGTCCTATTTCGCCAATTTTCTTCTGAGTATTAGGTGTAAGGTAGCTCCTTACCAAGTGATCTCGGAGGCTCGGAGATCGACGGGCTGTGACTGACGGATACATAGGCAAGTATTGGCGCAACGTCTGATCCGCAAGTAAAATGGGCCAGTGTTTCCTAAGCACATCACACATTTTGCGCCATTGTGAATGGTACCGTGTCACCATCCTGACACACTTCTCTTGTTTGTGAGCTCGATTAGAATACATTAATTGTTGACGATTACTGGTTTTGGCTCGATTATAGGCATGCTTAATACTTCTTCGACTATATCCGCGATCTAAGAACCTGTGCTTCAATTCCTCCGCTCTCCTTTCAAAATCAACCTCTTTTGAACAAATACTCAAAATTATCAAAATCCTGATGACAGGAGCGCCGCATAAAAGCAGGAATATGCGGCTATTATGCTGCGTGGGAAACTAAGCCTAAGGGACTCCATCTTTAATTAAAAAAAATCCTCGCTCCGACGTCATCCATGGGTCTTCTGTCTTCAGCTCTGCTAGATCTTTGCCATCAGACAAATATGTCTGCTGACAGATGAGCAGGCACAGAATGACACTGGAGCTCTGTTACTGTGTAGTGCTGTGCTATGTTTCTTTTTTTGTCATTTCATGTAGTGTAGAAATCTTGGGAAAAGTGTGGATTGTGCTCTGGAAGTGATCAGTTATAGCTAACTATGTTATTTTCTGCAGAGATAAGTCCTGCATAGAAGATGTGATATATCGGTCTGCAGATAAAGAACTTGTGAGTATGTGTTACCTATACATTCACACTGACACTATATACAGAGCTCCTGTGTATAATATCAATGGTGATCATTGTATTACCTGTACACTGACACTATATACAGAGCTCCTGTGTATAATGTCACTGGTGATCACTGTATAACCTGTACACTGACACTATATACAGAGCTTTTTTTACATTTTTATTATTTTAGTATTATTTGTCACTATGTGGTGCCATTATGTGCTTTGGTCATGACATGACGATATTTGTCCCTTGTATGTGGTATTATTCAGTCACTATGTGGTGGTAATATGTGGTCTCATGGTGTGTCAGTATTTATACCTTGTATCTGGTAGCATTTGATCACTATGTGGTGGTATTATGTGCTTTGGTCATGGTGTGGCGGTATTTGTGCATTGTATGTGGCATTATTTGGGCACTATGTGGTGGTAATATGTGATCTGGTCATGGTGTGGTGGTATTTCTGCCTTCTATCTGGTAATATTGGTCTTGGTAGAGTGGATTGTGGTTGGTCATTTGTTTTATCTGATATCAATAAGGGGAAACCTCTTTATTTCCAATAGATATTAAATATTTGGATGTTTAACCCCTCCCTGCCCTGTGACTATTACACAGCAGCAGAGATGCAGTTACAGAGGTTCACCAGAGAAAGCAAGTTGGCATTTGGTGTGATTTTCACCTCTGTATTTATAAGACAAAACCATGACCGTGTACTGCCAACACGGGTTCCATGGATCAACATGCCCCCACCTTCCAGCACTCACCTTCCCCCACCAAATAAAAACACTGCACCTGTATTTCTTTGGATAAATTTGGCCACAGCAGCCATTTTATTAACAAACAACATTAACATATTAACAGTGTTATAAAATAAATAAGAAGGGAGGGTTGTTGGAGTTAAAATTAGATCTGGCATAAATTAAACCGAACTCGAACCACCATATTACCCTCAGCTGTCCATCACCAGCTCAAGGGCACCAAAAGCTCCCAGGGTAAAACCCCGTCCAGAGCCCAAAACCAAATGCCAGATCACCCCGGTTAATCAAGGCACTGCCTGTGATTATCCAATATTCTTTCCACCGACACTTCTGTGCCAACTCCAAGAACCCCACCCCCCGCCACCAACGAACAGCCCTGACCACCTCAGGCTCGTGAGCGCCCCAACACCGCAAAAGCCCTTTCGATCCCCTCCGGTATGGCCAATGCCCATAAATCAATGCCAATATCATTCAAATGTACGCCGTCCTTTTCCCAAAAATCTCCAACTCCCGCTTCCAGATCAAGATGCCGCACGCTTACTCCCCCGTTCCTGGTAACAAAAGCTGATATAGCTCTGTTCAACTTTATACGTGCCCTATTAATTCCCTTCAATGATCTGGCCTCCCTCCATTTTCCTCTGGGCACAATGTCAGACCACACTGTCAACACCTCAGGAAAAGATGTCCATAACCTTAACAGATCGATTCGAATGTCCCTCATCAATTCCCTGACCGGCCGAGCCCTCCAAATCATTTCCCCCCATATGCACCACCAAAATATCCGGCGCCCGATCCAAACGAGCTGCTTTATGGAATTCT
Source organism: Phyllobates terribilis (assembly GCF_046119375.1). Classification (NCBI taxonomy): domain Eukaryota; kingdom Metazoa; phylum Chordata; class Amphibia; order Anura; family Dendrobatidae; genus Phyllobates; species Phyllobates terribilis. Next base: position 4,236,050 of record NW_027362870.1, on the reverse strand, counting down.
GGCAGCACCCTTCTCCAAACCATCCCTCGAAAACCCAACCACCGAACCACCGCTTGCTCCCTGCTAAAAAACCAATTGCCTACCGTCCGGCCTCAAGTCCGCCCTCACCGCTCCCAATGGACGAAAGAGTGTCCTAGCATCCAAACTAACAATGGGACGCCACCAGCAACAAGACAACCAAAAGGTATTTGAATCTCAAAAGGCAAATTACCTAAGACCGCATACCTAATGCCTTACATAAGACAGGTAACGATCAGAACTCCACCTCCCAATACGTTTTATCACATCCTTGCCTAACCCCAAGCCATCCGCTTCTGATGCCGCACCAGTTCTGAATGAATGCGACCCGTATACCTCAGGGCTAAGGCCCAGCTCAGCAATCCCCTTTTTAAACACCGCTATGAATTGAAAACGTGACAAAAAGTCTCCATTTTCATGACACAATAATGGGCCCTTCCACCCTGACCAAACCTGCCAATAAGCCAATAAACATCTCCTAGGACAAAGAAAAGATCCCATAACCTCACCCAATATTACTCGTTTACCTTTGCCCAATTGATCCGTCTTTTCCCCACCTAATCCAAAATTCAATACCCCCATCTCGACCACTCATATCCAAACAAACCCCCAACCTTATTCCTGCTTGGTGCCACCAATTCACCTACTCTCAGCGCGCCAAAAAACGCCAATGAAAAAGCCAACCTAAATAGTGTGGCTTCAAAAACTGAACAACAAATCTTATCCAATACAAAACCCAAACGTTCCAAAATACTAAAGGTTACCAGTCTCCGTTTATCCAACTCTTTACCTCTTGTCCTAAAGCCCTTGAGAGCTTGCTTCACTAAAAAGGACTTCGTAACATCCTTCGTACCCAGCAATTTAAAACCAAACGCTAAACCTGCAACAAACTTCCCAACTTTTGAAACCGACCAACCGCTCTCCGCTGCCCTTCCCACGAGAAACAACACCGCCATCTCTCTATCTCCATCACTCTCCATCACACCCCACTGCATAATCCAACTTTGCCATACTCGCCACGATGCCTCGTATGATGCCCAGGTCTGCCTTGTGATGGACTCCCGTATTAACCATCCCGCTCTTCCATAAACAGCTGCCACAAACGCGAAGGGCATTCCTGTCCCACGTCCTCTGCCTCTGGAGCTAGCGTCCGAAAACGATCCCACTGAAAACGAGACAAGGCATCTGCTATGGAATTTTGTACACCTGGAACATGTACCGCTGTAATCTAAGCGTTCAGCTTAAGACAACAAAGTACTAGTTCCCTCAGCAGCCTAATCACAGGCAGAGACGAGGCCGACAAACTGTTGATGACAGACACCACTCCCATGTTATCGCAGTGAAACCGAATTCTCCTGTTGGCGAAACACTCTCCCCAAATAGTAACCGCAACAACAATAGGAAACAATTCCAAAAATGCCAAGTTCCTCGTAAGACCCCTCTCTTTCCACACCTTCGGCCACTCGCCAACGCTCCACCGCCCTTTCCAGTAGGCCCCGTAACTAGCACCTCCTGCCGCATCCGTAAATATCTCACAATCAAAACTGTTCAAGAACTCCTGCTGGATTACTGACCTGCCGTTATAACTTTCCAAAACAATTTCCAAACTTTTAGATCCTCCTTGTGGTCCTTATTAAGGCGAATGAAATGATGCGGCGCGCGCACTCCTGCTGTCGCTCCTGACAATCTGCGACAAAATATTCTGCCCATTGGCATAATCCTGCAAGCAAGATTCAAACGCCCTAACAGCGACTGTAGCTCCCTCAGGGTAACCTTGCGCAACTTCCTGATCCTATCGACCTCCTGCTTAAGCAAACTCAATTTATCATCCGGTAACCGACACTCCATTCTTTCGGTATCAATTACAATGCCCAAAAAAGTTAAAATGGTGCCAGGTCCTTCCGTTTTTTCTTCTGCTAACGGCACGCCAAAATGCTCCGCTACCCACACCATAGTACCTAACAAATTCCTACACAACAACGATTGCGGGGGGCCTATAAACAAGAAGTCATCCAAATAATGAATGACTGACTTAACAGAAGCCAGGCCCTTCACTACCCATTCCAAAAAGGAGCTAAACGTTTCAAACAAAGAACACGAAATCGCACAACCCATTGGCAAACACCTATCCACATAGTACTCCCCTTCCCAAAAAGAACCTAACAACGGGATGCTATCCGGGTGAACTGGCAACAACCTAAAGGCTGACTCGATATCAGTCTTAGCTAGCAACGAGCCTGGCCCGTATCTCCGTACCCAATGCACCACCGCGTCGAATGATGTACAGTATAGACCAAAAGTTTGGACACACCTTCTCATTTAAAGATTTTTCTGTATTTTCATGACTTTTAAAATTGTACATTCACACTGAAGGCATCAAAACTATGAATTAACACATGTGGAATTATATACTTAACAAAAAAGTGTGAAACAACTGAAAATATGTCTTATATTCTAGGTTCTTCCAAGTAGCCACCTTTTGCTTTGATGACTGCTTTGCACACTCTTGGCATTCTCTTGATGAGCTTCTAGAGGTAGTCACCAGAAATGGTTTTCACTTCACAGGTGTGCACTGTCAGGTTTAATAAGTGGGATTTCTTGTCTTATAAATGGGGTTGGGACCATCAGTTCTGTTGTGCAGAAGTCAGGTGGATGCACAGCTGATAGTCTTACTGAATAGACTGTTCGAATTTGAATTATGGCAAGAAAAAAGCAGCTAAGTAAAGAAAAACGAGTGGCCATCATTACTTTAAGAAATGAAGGTCAGTCCGAAAAATTGGGCAAACTTTGAAAGTGTCCCCAAGTGCAGTTGCAAAAACCATCAAACGCTACAAACAAATTGGCTTACATGAGGACCGCCCCAGGAAAGGAAGACCAAGAGTCACTTCTGCTTCTGAGGATAAGTTTATCTAAGTCACCAGCCTCAGAAATCACAGGTTAACAGCAGCTCAGATTAGAAACCAGGTTAATGCCACACAGAGTTCTAGCAGCAGACACATCTCTACGACAACTGTTAAGAACAGACTTTGTGCAGCAGGCTTTCATGGTAAAATAGCTGCTAGGAAACCACTGCGAAGGACAGGCAACAAGCAGAAGAGACTTGTTTGGGCTAAAGAACACAAGGAATGGACATTATACCAGTGGAAATCTGTGCTTTTGTCTGAATGAGTACAAATTTGAGCTCTTTGGTTGCAACCACCGTGTCTTTGTGCGACGCAGAAAAGGTGAACGGATGGACTCTACATTCCTGGTTCCCACCGTGAAGAATGGATGAGGAGGTGTGATGGTGTGGGGATGCTTGGCTGGTGACACTGTTGGGGATTTATTCAAAATTGAAGGCATACTGAACCAGCATGGCTACCACAGCATCTTGCAGCGGCATGCTATTCAATCCGGTTTGCGTTTAGTTGGACCATCATTTATTTTTCAACAGGACAACGACCCCAAACACACCTCCAGGCTGTGTAAGGGCTATTTGACAAAGAAGGAGAGTGATGGGGTGCTACGCCAGATGACCTGGCCCCCACAGTCACCAGACCTGAACCCAATCGAGATGGTTTGGGGTGAGCTGGACCGCAGAGTGAAGGCAAAAGGGCCAACAAGTGCTAAGCATCTCTGGGAACTCCTTCAAGATTGTGGGAAGACCATTTCCGGTGACTACCTGTTGAAGCTCATCAAGAGAATGCCAAGAGTGTGCAAAGCAGTAATCAAAGCAAAAGGAATCAACCTCCACCTACGTTTCTCTTCTTCCTCTTTTTTACTATCGTCCTTTTTACCCTTATCCAGATTAAACTTTTCCAGCGGAAGAAGGGAAAAAATTTCAACTTAGTCATCCCGCCAAACTTTTCCTTCACCTCTCTCTTTTTTTTTTTTTTTAGTGTGCCCCCAACGGCCCCTCAAAGCACACATATACCTCCCCTTTTGCCCTATCATCCAGCTTTACGGTATCTGCTTTGTCCTTCTCTGTCTGTACGCAAACCGATGCCCCAGAAGGTGTCCCGGCTGCATTCACCGCCGACCTGGCCGACTCGCTCCCCACCTGCGACAACACCGGTTGACTAGGTACCCACGCCGCCGCAGGTAACAAACCTCCTTGATTAACTCCACCACCGTCTATTCTAGCCAAAATTTGCGACATGCTAAACAAAATGTCCCTAAGACCCACTGCATCTGACCCACGACCTCCCCTAGTATTTTCCCCCCTGGGCCCAGCCAACTGCCTATCACCTCCCCCATCCACTAATGACCCAGCGGGCGACAAACAATACATGGACGCATGCTCACCAAGCTGCGCAGGTGCTGTGTCCCTGCCAGCCGAACGTCCCGAGTCCTGATGAATCCTGGATTTGCTTTGATCCTCGCCACACTCCGATTCGCCAGACTCCTGCTGCTGCTCAAGGCCCGCGTCCCTGGCCTCCTCGTCACCAGGGGGGACCTGAGCGCGTGCCGATGTCCCCGCCGATCGTCCCCCGTCAGTCTCGGCTCCGGTCCTCCCCGCCATCCGTGGCACTCCGCGACTTCCAGACCCGGACTCCCTAGCCCGATCCGTGGTGGTCCGTGGGTGACTGCCAGGCAGCCCCATGCTGCTTCCCGCCGCTCCACCGCCCTGGATGTGCCGACTCGAGCCTGGCAGCAGGTCCTCCAATTACTGCTGCCTGCCCGTGCACCTGCGCTGCTGTATCCCTCGGCTGATGTTTCTGGCAGGCACCCCGACTGGTACATCGCCAGGTGTGCCTGCCGTGCTGGTGGTCCCTCTGGTCCCCTCATCCGCTCTGGCACTCCGTTTTCTTATGGGCAAGCGGCGTCATGAATCGCTGACTCCTGCTGCGGGGGGTGTGTCCATGCGCCCACCGCTCACTTCCTGAACGCCCCTGTCACATGACGCCGGGGCCGGAAGTGACGTAGGCCGCACTTCCGGTGAAGCCCCGCCCCCCGGATGATGATGCGGCTGCAGCGCGGGCCTTGCTTCCGGCGCGGCCCGGGCTCTGGTATTGCGGCGCGCCGCCGTAGCTGGCCGCACTACAGCTGAGCGGGGCACTTCAGTCGCGGACCACGACCCGATGCTGGAGGAGCCCGCAGGCCGGCTGGGCGGATTCCTGCCGCGGCGGGCGCGCTGGCGGGGGGTTCCGCCAGCGTGCTCACCGGACGCAGGGTCCCATGAGGGGCTCCGCAGCCTGCGCCTGCTGCCCGTACTAACCATCTCCGGGGAAAGCCTCTCGGGGGGGGGGGGCTGCGTCCTCCTGCCGCTTCTTCCGGATCCCAACGGAGAATCTTCTGCTCCGGCATTCCCCAGCAATCCAGACAGCTGGGACTCAAGCCACCCTCCACGCCTGGATCTGGCAGCCTCCCTCAGCTTGGTGATCAGGGAATCAACGGTTTCCATAAGATTGGTAAGTGTACTCAAACAATGGGAAAGTTGTAGTTTTTTTTTTTTTTTTTTGAGTTCTGCAACTTTCCCCGCTGACTTCCTTCCTGGACTGACCGTTTTCCCGCACTTTTCCTTATTATATCTCCCCAGCCCCTTCCAATGCCCGCCCCTTCAGGCTTATAACCAATCCGGATATTGGGATTAAAATTACACCCTCCTGGCACATCCCGGTCATGTGGGGCTTCCTTCTAGTTACACTTGCTTCCAGCCCCCTTCTGGAGTGGGTGAGAAATGCATAAAACATGACCTCGGATTGCTCCACTCCTGGTTTTGTCTTACAAATACAGAGGTAAAAATCTCACCAAATACTCAAAGTGCCACAATCTTCTGACAGTGCGGATTCCACCAATAAATAAGTGATCACCTTCCCAACCTGTGCATCGCTGAGAACTTGTTTTCACCAATAAAAACCCTTTAATGCAAACTACAGTAATTGTACATCGCAGTTCTGGTGAGCGCACAGTGATGGGCAGGAGCCGCCAGTATAATGGGTATAACGGCTAACAGGTATTTGCAAATAGTTGAAGGGTGGGCCCGGGTGGGTGGGCCCCTGGAGTTAATTTCCCTGGTGGGCCCCAGACACCCCAGTCCAGTATGATCTTGTCTGTGTTGTCAGAGGAGAAAAAATATATTTTTTCCCTTCTTCTGGGGATTCTGAGCAGATCTTGCCTTCCTCATCCTGATCAGAATCAAGGGATTGTATGTCCTCTTCTGAGCTTAGCTCCAGCTCCCATCTTGGTCTCTTAGCACGGGGACCTGGCTGAGATGTCTGTGGGGGAACGAAATTAGAGATTGAAGTTTGCACCTCCTCTCTAATCATGGACCTCATGTCAGATAGAAAAGTAGACTGTTCATCCCTGATGATTTTAGAGGTCCACCTCTCACATAGCTGTTTCCCAGGCAATTTTATACTGCAGAGAGCACATCTTCTAGATTTACCTGAGACCTAGACAGCCCTTTTGGGTGCAGATACTGGTGCAGCAGGGGCTCCCTTGTCCTAGAATTGTAAGAATGGGGAAGATACTAAGTATACAGGATTTTTAATAGTGAGTAATTGACGCGCCCCCTCGGCCGTGGGGTACTCGGCAGCCGGGCCTCTGTGTATGCCGGTGGGGGATATCACGGTGGCTGGTCCGGTCTGTGACCCAGGGCGGTCAGCAAAAAGGGGAAATATATAGGGGATTTGGAAAGTTCATGGAACGCGGCAAAAGGGAGCCGCCGCTGTGGAGCAGTCCTCTGAAGCTGATGTTACTGCAGCAGGGATGGTGTGGCTCCAGGGCAGTGTAGGTAGTGTAAGTTGCGCTGGGCGTTGTAGTGCAGGGAAGGAAAGATGGCGCAGATGAAAGGAATGGACGGAGGCAGTGTGGTGCAGTCATCCGAGTCTTTACTCACAGTTCTTATGACAGTTCCACTCGTTCACTTTACAGGTGTCAGCCTCCCACGTCGCGCTGCGTTCACCAGGCAGGGGTTCAGCACTTCCTCAGGCCGATTAGGAGTACCTGACAGAACCCCACTTTCTTGTGTTCCTAGCTAGACCGTCTTCACGCTGGGTCTTTCTCCCTCCTGCCCTGCGCTTCCCCACTCTCAATCCCGCTCGGGTGCTCTGAAGTCCTTCCTGTCTCGTCGGAGTTCCCGGACCTGCTTGACCCTCACGGGGATTAGAATGAGGCTTCGGCAACTGACTATATAAGCCAGAAGCCTCCGGTTTTCCCAGCCGAGACTTAGAGTAACACGGCTGGACCAGGGGCCGGTCCCCTTCTTGCGGCCTACGATCCCTCTGTCTTCTGGCAGATTCGGGGCGTACGGGTGCTGTCCTGCACTCGCCGTACCCCCTGGGATCCCTTACTTAGAACGGAGCCTACTCCTCTGCTCCCCACCTGGGCGTCTAGGACTGGGCCCTACTTATGGAGCAGAGGTCCTAAAAAGCCTCTGCTCCCAGACTGTCCTCACTCACTCACTCCTCTTACTCCACTGCCACCCTAAGATGGCTTCCCTTTATATACCTATTGTCAAAGTGCTCCCTCTAACTACTTCCTCCACCCACACCCACTACTGGTTCCCCCTACCTTTAGGTTCCCCCCACTCCAGCCAGGGACAGGGCTCAGCAGGAAAACACATTGCATCTTGCCCTTCCAGCCGGCCTGGAGTAGTGTAGTGTTGGATGCAGGTTTTGGGGTTCCGGGCAGCACTCCCTCCTTACCTGAGAGAAGGGGATACCACACCTCTGGGTGAGGTGCAGTACCTCTGTGGCGACTGAACCCTCAGGGGCGCCACATAATCTCTTTACCAAATACTCACATGTACTAGGGTCTGCTCTGCAGGGGCATCTGATCGACCAGAATCCAAAAGGAGGAGACAGTTAAGCAAAAGGCATCAATAGGTGGGAAATACAGCTGGGAAGAGCAGAGGCATTGGAAGTGCTTCCACACACCCAAAGTACTTCAGCCTCGTTTGCTTATCCATTCAAATGCAGCTTTCTCTGTAACGGAGGAATAGACTCTAGCAAAAGGAAATACTGTACTTGTATTTGCAAGAGTTACATGTGCATATAAATAGTTTGAGGCGTGTAATCCTTCTGACAGATTCCTTTTAAAGGGTACCTGTCCTTTCAGGTGACTAGTCAGAACAGGCTGTCACTATTTCTGGTTATTATATGACTTGAATCGTGTGTTTTCATCAGTTTCCCCTCTGCAGGCTCTATCTCTGATTTTCAGTCCTCTCTGAGCTAGTGGGTGGAGATTAGCTATTATGATGTCTATACCGTACACGGACATGATGGATTCTTGCTGCTCTTGCTCTGAGCACAAAGACATTAGCAACAGAAGCAATGTGGACATTATACAGCATTACTGTGCTGTGGCTGTAAATCCATCAAAGAGAAATACATTACCTATAAGCTGTGGCTCCATCGGCCTGTGTCTTTTTGTCTCTGCCCCCTCCTCTCTCTTCCCTCTCCTTGCAGTATAAATGCAGGTGTAACCTGACACCTCACTGTTCTGGCAGTATATCTTGTTTTGTCCAAGACAGATTTGAGTTTGTTTTTATTCCTGAGCAGGGCAGTATTAGCCGCTAGGCACTGGAGGGCGGGTGCCTAGGGCGGAAGGTTGCTGGGGCGCACTAATCAGCTTCTTGTCCAAATGGAAGAAAACACATCTGAGTAGTAACGGGTGTGGGATAAAGGGGTGCAGGGTGTGTGGTATAGTAGGTCGACTCACTCAGCTTCTTAGAGGTAGATACAGGAACATTTTCTGTTTAAGTTTTCAACTGGTTTATTAAAATTGTACTGCATAAACCAGTCCAAAATTAGGAAAACAAACACGGCCCTTCTGGCTCAATGGAAAACTGAAATAGGTTCAGTTCTTTTTAACATGAGCACAGCTCTGGTGCTCTCATCTACAGACACACCAAACACTGAATGAGTCCAAAAGATTCGTATTTACCTTCTGGCCCATACCCTGGGGTGGAGATATGGTGAACAGCCTCCTACCCACTCTTTAGCTGTTCACTAAACCCAGCCCTTAGCATGGTCGATTAACCCCTCTCAGCACTTAGTATGCTGGAGCATTTTTCCGGGTTCATATCACTGATGGTAACATCCTGATTGACACATAATTCCCCTCCAGTATTTTACCAGTGACCTTCGCACAGTTGATAAGTTTGCATGGATATGCAGGGTGTGTGGGATAGAGGGATGCAAGGGGGTGCTGTGTGCGTGAGCTAGAGGGGTGCGAGGCGGTGCAGGTTGCTTGAGTTAGTGAGCGAGAGCGGTGCAGACTTTGAGAGGGATGCTCTGCCGATATATATGACGCGCCCCCTGGGCCGTGGGGTACCCGGTGCCGGGCCGGTAGATGCTGGGGGATGTCACAGTGGCGGTGACCCGGTTCGTGATCCAGGGCGGTCAATAAAAGGGGCTATATTTACAGGGGATTTTTATAGTTTATGTTAAAGTTTGTGACGCCACCTGTGGAATGCTAAAGGGAGCGGCCGCTGCGGAGCCGTCCTCTGAAGCTGATGTTACTGCAGCAGGGATGGTGTGGCTCTCCACAGGAAGAGATAGCTCCAGGGCAGTGTAGATGTTGTTGTAGGTTGCGCTGGGCGTTGTAGTGCAGGGAGTGATGGCGCTGCAAGAAACACAGACAAGGTGGTGCAGTCCTCTGGATCTTTACTCACGGTTATTGCAGTCCAAGTTACAGACGTCAAGGTAACTTCCCGTGCCGTGCAGCATTTACTCAGTGAGGGGTTCAGTCCACCCCCAGGTAACTCCGGAGTACATAGCAGGACCCCCTTCTGTGTCCTCTCTCTGGCTGTCTCCCTGAACCTCATACCAAGTGTCCCAGTCCAGTACCTGCGGGCCTTGGCGGGCGACGTCTGTTCCATCCCCTGGGTCCTATATAGCTACCTTCCTGGTGAGACTGGTATGGAATGTTGGCTACTGGACATGAAATACTGCAGCCTCCGGTTTCTAGTTAAGACGTGCAACCTTCTACTAGTTGAGGGACCAGTTCCCTGTATGCAGCCTGACCCCTCCACCTCCCGGCAGATTCGGGCGTACGGGTGGCCTCTCGCACTGCCTGTACCCCTGGGATCCTTTCTTCTGGTTCCTGGAGCCTTCCTGCTCCCTCTCCTCTCCTTCTCTTCTTCCTCTCAGCCTTGGGCCTCACTAGCTAGGCCCGCCTCTGGAAAAGAGCTCCTACAGAGCCTCTGCTCCTGGCACTTTCCTCCTCAGACTAATCTGTCTTTCTAAGATGGTTTCTCTTTTTATATCTTCCTTCTATGTGCTCCCCTTAACTACGTCCTCCACCCACACCCCTTTACTAGGTTCCCCCCACTCCAGCCAGGGACCAGGGACTGTGCTCTCCCGTAGGAGCAATCTCGCCCCGCCCTCTGAAGTGTGGTGTAATGAATGCAGGTGTTAGGGTCCTGAGCTGTACTCCTTCCTTACCTGAGAGTGAGATACCACACCTCTGGGTGAGGTGCAGTGTGTGTATATAATATGTGTGTATGTATATAATGTGTGTGTGTATATATCTATATATACACAGCTCATTTTCATTTTCTCTGATTTTTCTCTTTCTAGGTCTATTTTTGAGTAAAATGTACATTGTTGCTTTATTCTATAAGCTACTGACAACATGTCTCTGAAATTCAAAGCTAAAAATTTTGTATTTATTTGCAGCAAATGAGAAATCGTCAAAATAATAAAAAAGAAACAGAGAAACAGAGAACCAGTGCTGTCAGACCTCAAATACTGCAAAGAAAACAAGTTCTTATTCATTTAGAAACAACAATACTCATGTTTTAACTCAGGAAGAGTTCAGACATCACTATTTTGTGGAATAACCATGATTTTTAATCCCAGCTTTCATGCGTCTTGGCTGCTTTCCACCAGTCTTTCACGCTGCTTTTGGGTGACCTTACGCCACTCCTGGCACAAAAATGTAAGCAGTTCTTCTTTGTTTGATGGCTTGTGACTATCCATCTACCTCTTGATTACATTCCAGAGGTTTTCAATAGGGTACAGGTCTGGAGATTGGGCTGACCATGACAGGGTCTTGATGTGGTGCTCCTTCATCCACAAATTGATTGACCTAGCTGTGTGGCATGGGGCATTGTCCTGCTGGAAAAAACAGTCCTCAGAGTTGGGGAACATTGCCTGAGCAGAAGGAAGCAAGTGTTTTTTCAAGGATAACCTTGTATGCGGCTTGATTCATACGTCCTTCGCAAAGATTAACCTGCCCAATTCCAGCTTTGCTGAAGCATCCCCAGATCATCACCGATCCTCCACCAAATTTCACAGTGGTGCAAGACACTATGGCTTGTATGCCTCTCCAGGTCTCCGTCTAACCATTAGACGACCATGTGTTGGGCAAAGCTGAAAATTAGACTCATCAGAGAAGATTACCTTACTCCAGTCCTCTATGGTCCAATCCTTATGGTCTTTGGCAAACTTCAGGCTAGCTCTCCTTTGCTTCTCATTGATGAAAGGCTTTTTTCTAGCTTTACATGACTTAAGGTCTCTAGGAGCCAGTTATGAACTGTTCTTGCCGTGCACTTCACCTCAGCTGCCATTTGCCATTCCTTTTGTAGGTCACTTGATGTTATCCTGCGGTGGCTGAGTGACATTAGAATAAGATGACGGTCATCCCGGTCAGTGGAGAGTCGCTTTCGCCCTCTGCCGGTCTGTAGCTTTGTTGTCCCCAATGTCTGCTGCTTGACCTTGTTGTAATGGACTGCCGTCTTTGAAATTTTAAGGATGGAGGCAACATGACGCTCACTGTATCCCTCTGCTAGTGAAGCCATAATTGAGCCCTTCTTTTCCTCACTCAAGACTTTTCTTTTCAACTCCTTTGGCATGGTTAAAAGTTAGTTTTTCATTCAAATTACTTTTGGGCTATTCCTAGCACTTGTTTTGCCATCCAGCTTGTCCTATTGCAAGAGGATTGTGAAGAAAACAGCAGTGTTTTTTATACTTTCCCTGGTTACATAAGATTTGGTTCAGGTGATCACCTAATCAGAAGCACATTAAGTAGAATGAGGTGGACTGTGGTTGGAATTCAACTGACGCTGGAATAGAATGGCTGTCAGACATGTAGAGATGGGGATTTTTTCCATTGATTTGAACAAAGGCAAACCGAGCCTAAAGTATGAATCTTCAGGCTCCATTTGCTCTGCTTTCAGATGTCTCATTTCAGACAGCACAATCCTGTATTTCAGGGATTCAGTTGTAAGCCTTGTGTAAAGACCTGAATGCAGCGCTGAATGTAGTGTGAATAGGTCCTTACATCCTACACCACCTCAGGGGATTGTTGTTATGGAGTATTGCCCCTGGGTGGCCGCAGTTATGACCACCACCAGGGCTTGCGGTCACCCACCCTAGCTTTGGTATTCTGGGGAGCTGGTATAATGAATATCTGAGAAAAGCCCTAGAGAAGCAAGAACATTGGACAACCAAGAGGTGGTGCCTCAAGTCAGGTGTAGCGTTCAACAGGGCAAGACTTTCTACCTTGTATCTATTGTGTATGGGTATGGTGGTTGTGGGGGACTTCATGTGTCCAGTAACCATAGTGGATGCCCTTTCCTAAACTAATCAAGGATTCCTGTGGACCTATTGAGCTAATAGAACCGGCAGTCAAATTAATGTCCCAAATTATCCCCACAAATTAATAACTAGTAGGGAATTAGGTAATGCTCACGGAGCATGATGCTTCGCACTTGTCTTTGGTTTGCTGCTGATTGCAGGAGGTTTATGGACTAGTTGATGTGCGGCCCCACAACTTGTCTATAGTAGATACCAGCCCCATCATCTTTTTTTCAACCTTTGTATGTGAGGACCCTGCACACGACTGGTCCCATTTCCATACTTTTTCCATTAATAGCCGGTCATAATAGAGTAAACCAGAGATGTGGGTCATCCATTTCAGGTGTTGTAGGTGTTCTCAGTCTTCTGAAATCCCTTTAAAGAGAACCTGTCACTTTCTATAACGATGTAATTTTTTACCTGGTGTAAATGCCCCTGTTCTGAATACGGCGTTGCTTTTCTTGTGTTGCTGCCCCTCTGTCCCTCTTCCCTGGATGTAAATAATCTTTTTAGCCAAGTGGACTAAGAGTGGGATATATCAACCAATTCATCTCCACCCAGGGTTGGTCTGGCCTGGCGGGAAATCGGGAAATTTCCCGGTGGGCCCCGACATGAGAGTGAGAGAATTGGTGGCGGGGGCCCTTTAAAAGTGTGAGCCTTTTAAAAGCGCGGCAGAATCAAATGTAGCGTCGCGCGCACGGCACATTCATTGGTGACAGCGGGCCTGCGGTGACGTGCATGCAGCATACTTACCACGTGACTCTCTGACACTAAGAGGATGGATTCTGTGGCAGACTGTGGTGTCAGGTGACATTGAAGGTGCTCTCGTCTGGCCTCTGATACGCCGCGGCCGCGCTCTGCTTTGCTTTCTCTCTGCTCCGGGGCCGTCCTATGAGCCACAGAACCCGACGTCTCGCTCTGCTCTCCCTGCTCCAGGGCTTCTCATACGGTTCCATCCCGGCTCCATATCTGTTCTGGCCTGCTCCCCTGTAGTAATATCGGCTCCCGACCAGGTGGTGGCACCGGAGCACCGCCTCCTTCTCTCCTGCTCTGACTCTGGGCTTTTTAATACCGGCTCCGGGGCTGGATATGTGGAATGTGGAATGTGGCCTGGCCTGGAATTGGAAACAAGGCTGCAGGCCTACAGCTCTCACTGCTTCAATTTCATGTCAAGAGCACCGTGCCAAATTTTTATGGGTGAGTTATATGGCTGTGTGTATGTGTGTGTGTGTGTGTGTGTGTGTGTGTGTGTGTGTGTGTGTGTGTGTATATATATATATATATATATATATATATATATATATGCCTGTGTGTGTGTATATGCATGTGTGTACAGTTTGTGTATATGCCTGCATGTGTGTGTATGCCTGCATGCGCGTGTGTGTATATGCCTGCATACATGCGTGTGTGTCTATATGCCTGCATACATGCATGTGTGTGTATATGCCTGCATACATGCATGTGTGTATATATGCCTGCATACAAGCTTGTGTGTGTGTGTATGCCTGCATGCATGCGTGTGTGTGTATACCTGCATACATGCATGTGTGTGTATGCCTGCATACATGCATGTGTGTGTATATGCCTGCATACATGCATGTGTGTGTGTATGTGTGTATGCCTGCATGCGCATGTGTGTGTGTGTATATACCTGCATACATGCATGTGTGTGTGTATATGCCTGCATGCGTGTGTGCGTGTGTGTGTGTGTATATGCCTGCATGCGTGTGTGTAAATGCCTGCATGCATGCGTGTGTGTATATGCCTGCATGCGTGTGTGTGTGTGCATATGCCTGCATGTGTGTATATGCCTGCATGTGTGTGTATGCCTGCATGTGTGTGTGTGTGTATGCCTGTATGCGTGTGTGTATGCCTGCATGTGTGTGTGTGTGTATGCATGCATGTGTGTGTGTATATACATGCATGTGTGTGTATATGCATGCATGTGTGTGTACAGTGTGTGTGTATATGCCTGCATGCGTGTGTGTACTGTATATGCCTGCATGTGTTTGTGTGTATGTATTTGAGTGCCTGCATGTCTACGTGTGTATATGTGTCTTCACACGTGTGTGCGTACTTACCTGCGTGTCTGCATTTTTGTGTGTGATTGAGTGTGTCTGAGCATGATTGCGTGTGCATTTCTGTGTGTGCTTGCCTGCGTGTGTACGTGTCCCCATTTCTGTGAGTATGTGTATCTGCGTGTGTATATTAGGGCTCTTTCACATGTCCTGATATTTACGGGACTGGAGATATCAGTGTCCACCTGTGTGTCATCCGTGTGACACGTACCGGCGCTTGGGAATCAGTATACAGTTAGCGCTGTTCCCAAGAGCCGGGTGCTGAGTGCTGCCCTCATCATAGATCCCTGCCGGTGCTGCGATCAGCAGCAGCAGGGTCAATGATGAGAGTAGTAGTCTACTCACTCCGTGTCCAACTGTAAAAATAGGAATAAAATAAAAGAATCCTTATACTCACCTCTCCTAAGCGTCACCCGCTGTAATCCGTGTGAGCGCTCACTCCGAGGAGAATGACTCCTGCAGCGAGCGGGCCCCGGTACTGCGCTCAGTGATTGACAGGGCACCCCTTGTTGAGCGCAGCTCCAGGGCCCACTCGCTGCAGGAGTCGTTCTCCTCGGCGTGAGCGCTTGCACGGATTAGAGCGGGTGATGCTTAGGAGAGGTGAGTATAAGGATTTTTTTATTTTATTCCTATTTTTACAGTTCTACACGGCGGGAGTAGACTACTACTCTCATCATTGACTCTGCTGCTGCTGATCACAGCGCCGGCAGGGATCTATGATGAGAGCAGCGTTCAGCACCCGGTGCTTGGGAAGAGCGCTGTCATCAGTGTGCAGAACGTTTTGCGGGAGGTGCAGCAGGTAAAAACATTCATTTGAATGGGTCTACGTGTACCAATGTCTCTGGTACGTGTGGAAACTGTCACCGCATGTACTGACGTGTGAAAGAGCCCTTAGTATGTGTCTGTGTGCGCTTGTGTTCGTGTGTGTAAGTGTGACACCCCAGGGGTCTGGTTGCCACAGTAATAGAGATATTATGTCTGAGAGCAAGTGGGAGGTTTCTCTGGTCAGGAGCCCTAAACATGCAACACGGCCCACCCAGACCTGGGAGGGGAGGAATCTGCCCTTATAAACTGGGTCTGGGGCGGGATTAAAGCAGTCAGAGTGAAGCTGCAGACAGAGTCAGAGTCTGGAGAGGGAAAGTGAGATCAGGAGCTCTGGAGGAGCAGTAGCTGAAGTCCAGGGGCTGGAGCTGAGCAGAGCTCGCCCTGGACGAAGACACTAAAACCGGACACAGGAGTCCGAGGCTGTGGGGACTGATATACACCCAGCAGCAGAAACCAGCCAGCAGGGGATTCCAGGTCCTCTGGCCATAGAAGCCCGGAGGATCAGTCACAAAGAAGGGACCAGCGCCGCCATCCAGGAGCGGAGGCTAACAGAAGGCCCCAAGTCACCAGCCATACGGGTGAGCACCACACGGTATACTCAGGGACGTGGGCTACTTGTAACCGCTGACAGCAAGGTAGCCAGGAAGAGTGCAGATAAACGGGGAGGCCTACAACTCCACCTGGCCAGGGGAACTCCTGCTTGCTCGCAGACTGACCAGGCCCCTTATACTAGCCAGTACTCCCGGGAGGGTCTGCCTTGTACCATCAGTAAAGACCCTGAACTGCACCACACGTCTCTGTGATTCCTTGCCGCTCCTGCACCATTAGCACTGGGACCCTCACACCATCACTCCCATCATCTTCCACATTAGCTGCCCTGAGGCAATACTTCTCCCGTGGGGAGTCATCCCATACTCGGCTGCGCGAACAACATCAGCCTCAGCGGTCTGCAGCGCAGCGGCGGTCCCCACTGACCGCAATCCACGGGTGGCGTAGTCGGACACTTATTCCAATACAAATAGACTGCCACTGGTTTGACCACCCTGGGCACGGACCGGGTCACCGCCACACGGAGACTACAACCCCCAGCATTCTACAACAGGCCCGGTTCCGGGTTCCCCTGCACAGCACAGGCCCAGGGGGCGCGTCAACTTTGGCGTAGTCGGCAGGATTTCGTGCCCGCAACCACCGGGTACTGCGTGCCTGAAAAAGACTTTTTGAACTTACCTGTGGTGAAGTTTCCCGCCGTCCGGAGTCGTTTCCCGCCATCCGGAGCCGTTTCCCGCCATTAGACGCCATCTTGGACCGTTTCCCGCCGTCTTCTGCCTTCTTCCCGCCATCCGCAGCTGCTTCCCGCCATCGGACGCCATCTTCGGGACGCCGAGCAGGAAGAAGAGGGGCGTGGACGCCGAAAGCGCACGGGATCCGAAGCTCCGCCCACACAGTGACGCTGCGCAAGGTCCTGGAAGGGAGGAAGAGCGACGCTGACGTCATCGGAGCGCGACGCCAGGTCCTCAACCCCGACGATCGACTGCGGAGCCGCGGCCTACGGAAGAAGAGCATCGCAAGGTAGGCCACGGTCCACTAGGGGGGAGGAGAATGCCGGACACCGAGGGGAGCTCCACTGCCACAGCCACCGCCAGGGCAACCGCTGCAACAGTCATGCCATTCACCATGCCCTATATCCCGGGGGCAGCCTGGCTACCCCAGTACTCAGGGGAGTCACATACCCTAAATGACTTTAGAGAAAGACTGGATAGCCTCTTCCAGGTGTACCCCCTCACAGAAGAGCAAAAAGTGAGCATCCTGGTGGCCCAATTAATCGGGGCAGCCCAAAGGGAGGTAAAGTCCTGGCCACCTGGGAGGAAGAGGACTGTCAGAGACATACTAACCCGGCTGAAAGACACATTTGACACCCGCACCTCAGCCGAAATAAAACTAAGATTTTATGGGTGCAAACAACGGGCACATGAGAGTACAAGAGACTATGCGCTAAACCTACAAGAGGCCCTGAGAGCCATTAAGCAGGCAGACCCTGACAGCGTGGGAAATGAAGATAAGCTGTTGACTGAACAATTTATTGAGGGTCTACTGTGCAACGCCCACCGAACCCAGTTGCGGGCAATGGCCTTACAGGACCCTGACCTGGACTTTGCACAGTTCAAGGACAGAGCCATCCGGGTGCTCCGAGAACCGGCACCAGGTGGCGCTGTGACCCACAGGCGCCCTGCTATCACTTACCACCAGGAGACGGCGCCCTTCTCTGCAGGGCCTGTGGGAGCTGATGCGCAGGCTTTAAACAGTGACCCGGCTACAGACCTGCACCATCTGGTCCAAGAGCTGACTAAGAGCGTTGCCGCGCTAACCCGAACTGTGCAGTCTTTACAGGTCTCTTCTCCAGGAAAGATCCAGCTGGCATCCGGACCGGAGGACGTCCCGTGGCGCCGACTGAGGAGGACCCCACCGGCCAGAGGAAGACCCAGCGACAGATACAACGAGGACGGACGACCCATCTGCCGCCGCTGCAATCAACCTGGACATGTGGCAAGGTACTGTCATTTAAACGGGCACAACCTGGGGTAGAGGGCCAACCCCCAGGCATAAGACCATCAGGCCCATCAAACTGGCATGATAAATACGTAGGGGGACGTCCAATCTTGCCTGTGGTACTGGATGGCATTCCTATGAGTGCCCTACTAGACACTGGATCACAGGTGACCACCATCCCGTACGTGCTCTTTAAACAGTACTGGAATGACTCGGACATAACCCGCTACCCCGATGACGACCTGAGTATCATCGCCAGCAATGGTCAGCCCGTGCCGCAGGTGGGATTCAAAGAGGTGACCATTAAGATCGGTAAAGTCGAACTGGCGGCACAAGGACTGATTATAGTGGACATAGACCGTCATGAGAGTCACCCTAGAATAACCTTGGGAACTAATGTGATTGAAAATTGTCTTGCAGAGGTGATTCTCATTTTACAGCAGGTTGCCAAGAGCGCCAGTTCCGGCCAGCAGCGTGTGCTCCAAAAAGAGATCCGGGCACTGATGAAGCGGCAACAGGTGGAACTATCTGGTGGTGAGATAGGTAGCGTGAGAATGTGTGACCCGTTCCCTATTGCCATGCCCCCGAAAAGTGAGATGATGATTTGGTGCAGGGCAGCTATTGGTCTAAGAGGTAGAGACTACCAAGCAATGGTAGAACCCGTCTACTCAGACAGTAGGCCCACCATTTTGACAGCACGGGGGGTGGTTGATGTACGCCATGGGAGGGTGCCCGTTCGCATCATAAATATTGGGGAGAGAGAAGTACACCTGCCCCGGTATGCCACGCTAGCCAAATTGTTCACCATCAACCAGAACTCTGTACAGGCCGTGGAACCCTTGCCTCCATCTCAACCAGAGGAAGGTAACGGCTCTAAGAAACCAATGGAGGACTGGTGTCAGCAACTGCATTTGGGTACTGACTCCACTCCCTCACACCAGAAACAGGGAGTCTATCGGGTGGTTCGAGAGTACGAGAGAGTGTTTAGTAAACACCCGCTAGACTTCGGGCGAGTAAAGGGGGTAGAACACCACATCCCCACGGGAGACCATCCTCCCATAAAGGAGAGATACCGACCCGTACCCCCGGCACACTACCAACACGCCAAGGGGATGCTTAGAGACATGAAGGAGGCTGGGGTAATCAGGGACAGCTGTAGCCCCTGGGCAGCTCCACTAGTCTTAGTGAAAAGGAAAGACAACACTATGAGAATGTGTGTAGACTACAGGAAGGTCAACCGTATCACACACAAAGATGCGTACCCGTTACCAAGGATAGAAGAGTCCTTAGCTGCATTAAAATCTGCTAACTTCTTCTCTACTTTGGATCTCACTAGCGGGTACTGGCAGGTTCCTGTAGCAGAGGCGGACCGGGAGAAGACCGCATTCACCACCCCGATGGGTCTCAGTGAATTTAACTGCATGCCGTTCGGGCTCTGCAATGCACCAGGAACCTTCCAACGGTTGATGGAATGCTGTCTGGGACACCGGAACTTCGAGACGGTCCTGTTATACCTGGACGATGTCATCGTCTATTCCAAGACCTACGAGGACCACCTGAAACACCTGGCAGAAGTGTTTGAAGCTCTGGCAAACTACGGCCTAAAGGTGAAACCCTCCAAGTGTCACCTCCTGAAACCATAGGTGCAGTACCTGGGACACGTGGTGAGTGCTGACGGAGTGGCTCCTGACCCTGATAAGATCACCGTGATTAAGGACTGGCCAAGACCCTCCAGCATAAAGGAAGTGCAGCAGTTCCTCGGGTTGGTAGGCTACTACCGAAGATTCATTCCCGGTTTCACCAAAATGGCAGCCCCTATGCAGGACCTCCTGATAGGTCAATCTCGGAAAGCCAAAAACCAGAAGCCGCCCTTTAGGTGGGAAAAGCTGGAAGAGGAGTCCTTCTGCCAGCTGAAGATGGCCCTCACGGGGGATGAAATCCTGGCATATCCAGACTACAACCAGCCCTTTATCCTCCACACGGACGCAAGCAACATCGGGCTAGGAGCCGTACTGTCCCAGATCCAACAAGGGAAAGAACGGGTAATCGCTTACGCCAGCCGAAAGCTACGGCCCACGGAGAGGAACCCTGAGAATTATAGCTCATTCAAGCTGGAGTTCCTGGCAGTAGTGTGGGCAGTGACCGAACGTTTCAAGCATTACCTTGCCTCCTCCAAATTCACCGTGTACACGGATAACAACCCGTTGACACACCTGGACACTGCAAGGCTCGGTGCCCTGGAACAGAGATGGATGGCCCGCCTGTCCAACTTTGAATTCACCATCAAATACCGGGCAGGACGCTCAAATGCCAACATGGATGCCCTGTCTAGAATGCCGAACTTACCGGACGTAGGGGAAGATCCAGAAGATCTGGAAGAAGTTGAGCTCCCTGCGTTCCACCGTCATGGGATTACCCTGTATTCCTACCATGTGAAGGACAGGCGCTCCGTGACGTTCAATCCCTTGCCCCACTACAACTGGGCGGAGACGCAAGACAGTGATCCCGCAGTCCATTTGGTGAAGGAAATGCTGACCCAGGCCGATGCCCGTCTTGACCCAGATGCTCCGGAGGAGACCAAGCAACTGTGGAAGGAGAAAAGTAAGCTGTTCCTCTACAGGGAGAAGCTGTGCCGGAGAATGGTTAACTCTCGAACACATGAGTTGACCTGGCAGGTAGTGGTCCCAAGACGAGACGCGGCTATGGTTCTGGAGGCATACCACAATGGAGCAGGGCATTTCGGATGGAAGAAGCTGGAGTTCTTGTTGCGTGAACGGTTCTACTGGGTAGGCATGAGAGGAGCCATCGAGAGGTGGTGCAGAGACTGTGGCCCGTGCCACCAGAGAAGAAAAGACCGAGCCAGCCAGAAGACTCCCCTGCAGCCCATCATCACCAGACAACCACTGGAACTGGTAGCCCTGGACCATGTGAAACTGGCTCCAAGCAGATCTGGGTATGTCTACGCCCTCACAATCGTAGATCATTACTCCCGGTTCCTGGTGGTGGTCCCGGTCAAGGACTTAACGGCTCAAACAGCAGCTAGAGCCTTCCAGCAGCACTTCTGCCGTCCACACGGGTACCCAGACCAAGTTTTGACAGACCAAGAACCAGCCTTCGAAGCGGAGGTCTTCCAGGAGTTCTGCAACCTGTATGGCTGCAAGAAGATAAGAACAACGCCCTATCACCCTCAAACCAATGGACTCTGCGAGAAGATGAACCAGGTGGTGATAGATCTGCTAAAAACATTGCCCCTGGAAGAACGCAGTCTGTGGCCTGAGAAACTGCCCGATCTGGTGGACCTGTATAACCACATCCCTGTAGGTTCCACCAACTGTACCCCGGCTTACCTAATGAGAGCAAGACCTGGTAAGCTGCCTATTGACCTGGATATGGGAGTCCTGACGCCTGAGGACACCTCGCCAGAGGCAGACTGGGATACAGAACGGCAGCAGCAGTATCGGAAAGTACAGGAGAGCGTCGAGCGAAGTCTGTCTCAAGCTAGAGAAAGGCAAGAGAAGGCTTATAACCAGTATGCTCCCGCTGTTCCCCTGGTACCTGGAGAGCAGGTCTTGAAGAGGAAGAGGCGGCTCCACAAGTTGGACGACCAGTGGGAGAAGGACCCGTACACCGTACTGCCATCAAGCCATGAGAACCCAAAAATCTGCGTAATCAATAAGGATGGAGGAGAAACCACAGCCATTGTCTCCAGAGACCACCTGAAGAAGTGTCCCGAGCAGCTGCAAAGCCCTTAAGAAGATCAAGAAAACCCTCAACCCGCAGAGGAAAGGGAAGAAATGATCAGTACCGTACTCGGAGACTTCCCCCGGTCTTGGACACAAGTAAACGGCGCTGTCGTAGTACCCGTCCTCACCTTTCTCCAGCCAGCCCCGCAAGTGCCTACAGAGGAACCGGTAGAGCTGGAAGAGCAGCCGGCCCAAGAGGCAGAAGAGTCCACACCAGCAGTACAGGAGGATCAACCCTCTGCTAGTAGTGAGCCTGCTGTGCCCCTAGTGAGCCAAAGAGTGCGCAGAAAGCTGCCCAGCTTGCCCATAACACCTCCTACACCCTGTAGTGCAGAACCAGTTAGTGAGCTCCGTAGGTCCACTAGGGTCACTAGAGGTCAGATGCCCGCTCGCTGGAGAATCTAAACCAATGCACTGTAAAGTTGACTGTTTATTGAAAAATGTTTATGGTTTATGTTTGTTGCCTGTTACTAATTATGTTTCTCAGTTACCCTGCAGATTTATTTGGACTAACAGGTTATGGACACTGGATAACCGGAACAGTTTTGTAGATAGTTGCACCTTGGTGCCTCTTGCGAAGACGGCCGCGGAAGAGAAAACCTGTCTGGCGTGGCCTCCTTGCGGCCCAAAGTAGTTAGTCTACCCTTGCAGCCACGCCCAAGGACAACGCAAGGGGTTTGCTTTGGACAGGTCCCCTATTCTGTGCCAAGACTTCGCCTTGTTGGGTGACATGGACACCCCCTTTGTTTCATAAACTTCACCTTGGGTGATATGGACACCCGGTCACGGAAACGCCGTGACCTCTACAGACTAAAGCTTCTTGTAAATATGTTGTCTTGTTATTGTTATACCTTGTATTTATGTTTCTTTAAAAATGTGTTTAGTCCCGGAGTACTAAAATTTACTAGGGGGGAATGTGACACCCCAGGGGTCTGGTTGCCACAGTAATAGAGATATTATGTCTGAGAGCAAGTGGGAGGTTTCTCTGGTCAGGAGCCCTAAACATGCAACACGGCCCACCCAGACCTGGGAGGGGAGGAATCTGCCCTTATAAACTGGGTCTGGGGCGGGATTAGAGCAGTCAGAGTGAAGCTGCAGACAGAGTCAGAGTCTGGAGAGGGAAAGTGAGATCAGGAGCTCTGGAGGAGCAGTAGCTGAAGTCCAGGGGCTGGAGCTGAGCAGAGCTCGCCCTGGACGAAGACACTAAAACCGGACACAGGAGTCCGAGGCTGTGGGGACTGATATAAACCCAGCAGCAGAAACCAGCCGGCAGGGGATTCCAGGTCCTCTGGCCATAGAAGCCCGGAGGATCAGTCACAAAGAAGGGACCAGCGCCGCCATCCAGGAGCGGAGGCTAACAGAAGGCCCCAAGTCACCAGCCATACGGGTGAGCACCACACGGTATACTCAGGGACGTGGGCTTGTACCATCAGTAAAGACCCTGAACTGCACCACACGTCTCTGTGATTCCTTGCCGCTCCTGCACCATTAGCACTGGGACCCTCACACCATCACTCCCATCATCTTCCACATTAGCTGCCCTGAGGCAATACTTCTCCCGTGGGGAGTCATCCCATACTCGGCTGCGCGAACAACATCAGCCTCAGCGGTCTGCAGCGCAGCGGCGGTCCCCACTGACCGCAATCCACGGGTGGCGTAGTCGGACACTTATTCCAATACAAATAGACTGCCACTGGTTTGACCACCCTGGGCACGGACCGGGTCACCGCCACACGGAGACTACAACCCCCAGCATTCTACAACAGGCCCGGTTCCGGGTTCCCCTGCACAGCACAGGCCCAGGGGGCGCGTCATAAGCGCGCTTCTGCATGTCTGTGTGCTCTTCCGAAGATTTATTATATTTGGGGAGAGAGGGGAGAGAAATTTTAGGAGACAGAATGGGGAGATGTGTGAAAAAACAGTATGGTGAACCAGAGGAGGGGTGGGAATGAGTGCAGGAACAGAATGGGGAAGGGGGATGTGTGAGGAAACAGTATGAAGAGTGGGGGAATAGTGTGAGGAGACAGTATGGAGGGAGAAAAATGTGAGGTGACACAGCACAGAGACTAGGTAGTGTGGGGGAAGGTATAGAGATGCGGCAGTATGGGGGAAACAGTGTGAGGGCACAGAATGGGAGGAACAGTATGCTGAGGAGGGGGGAGTGTGATGAAGGGGCACAGTATATACACTGGGCAGTATAGGGGGGACACCATGTGAGAGGACAGTGTGAAGAGGGGGCCCAGTATGGTAAGGAGAGGACAATGTGGAGAGCAGGTACCATAAGAGGGGTAGAGTGTATGACATGTTTTGTGCAGGGAGCATTGTAAGACTTAGGTTTATTCAGGGGCTCAGTGTAGATATTTTTATTCAGGAGCATTATAATGACACTGTATCTTTAAGGGCATCGTGTGGGATGTGCTGCAGAAGACCGGAGAAGATGGAAGTCTGCAGAGACGAGCTGTGGATGAGAAAAGTCATCATGGAGTCTGGACAAGAGGAAGAAAAGAAAGAGAACAACTCTAATCAGAGAAGACGTCTCAGGTAAGATACCTGGATGTAAATGTTCATCTGTGATCCTCCCTGTGTCTCATCAGTACTGTGGTTCCTGTATGGTCCGCAGTCTGATGATGACTGATAACTCCCAGTATCTCTATTGTTAATTACATACTGGGAGTTGTAGGTTTATGCGATACAAATATATATGGGGCTGACCTGACATTACAAATGATGGTGGTTCCGATGATGCATTCATGTACTGATGTGTTTGTGCGCGTCTGCGTGTTTGTGCGCGTCTGCGTGTTTGTGCACGTCTGCGTATCTGGAATAATATGTATTTTTGTAAGATGCGTGTATGTAACTGTGCATTGTCGTGTGTAATAACATTCATATGCTTGAGGCACCTTTACTAAATCTATTAGGTCTCTTTCACATGTGTTAGGGAATTCCATTTGTCTTTCCACATTTAGGAACAGACAAGTGAAATTTGCTAACCTTGTGATAACCATAGGGTTGTACTTGTATGGAGAGGGTTCAGGAGCTGAGCCTGCTCCATACCGGGCAGATGTCGGCTGTGTTACATAGCCGGCGTCTGCCTGTAACAGCAGTGATCAGAGCTCGCCTTGATTGCTGCTGTTTTGAGTATTTAAGTGCCCTTGTCAATCACTGACAGCGGCATTTAGATAGCACAATGGCCGGTGCATGCAGTCACCTGTTCCCTTCTGCCCCCTGTGACGCAGTTGCAGGTTCCTGATGGGTTGCCAGTAGTGCTGAGTGAGCGTGGTCGGATAAGAGACATTACAGTCACCGCGAACTACAAAGTGAGCGTGCTGCAATAACATCCGGCACCTTGATTGTGACACTTCCATGGAGCCCAACCTCAGGCTGAGCTTCATTGAATGACTAACATGGCAGCAGCACCTGGTAACTAGTGCTGAGTGAGTGTGGTCGGATAAGGTGTGATCCCAGCATGCTCGGGTGTTATCCGAGTATCTTGTAGTGCTCTGCTAATATGCTCGAGTCCCTGCGGTAACATGTTTTGCGGCGGTAAACAGAAGCAACACATGCAGGGATTACCTAATAAACCGGCAATTCCTGCATGTGTTGCGTCTGTCTACCGCCGCAAAACATGATACCCTGGGGATTCAAGCATAGTAGCACTACAAGAGACTGGGATAACACCCGAGCATGCTGGGATCACACCTTATCCGACCACGCTCGCTCAGCACTAGTTGCCAGGTGCTGCTGCCATGTTAGTCATTCAATGAAGCTCAGCCTGAGGTTGGGCTCCATGGAAGTGTCACAATCCAGGTGCCGGACGTTATTGCAGCACGCTCACTTTGTAGTTCGCAGTGACTGTAATGTCTCCCTCCTTGCACCGATCCTATGACAGGAAGAGAGTGGCAGTAGGGAGAATAAAATGTAATTTTCTCCGTGTAGCCAATGCTTTTCCAATAAGCCGTCTAACCAGGCTTTAAACCCTATTTACCTGCAGATTACCCCTATATCTGCAGATAAATAGCGTTTTTCAAGGTGACAAGTTACCATTAAAGGGACTCTGGCAGTGCGGAATGACTGTCCGAAGAAAGTCCTGCCGCTCAGTGCTTCACAGTGCAGCCAATCATGTAACTATAGTGCATTATAGTAATGCATAACAAGTAATAAAACCGTTTATGGTGGGCTGTAGTGTGGGCCCCTAGAGTCAGTTCCCCTGGTGGGCCCTAGGCACCCCAGTCCGACCCTGTCTCCACCCACCTGTCAGACAGATATGTTACATCTCCTCAGATGGATGCCAGCTCTGCAGGTAATTATTTGACATAAAGAGGTTGTCCGGCACCACTCACATCTGCATTGGTGGTGAGCGACACTGATGACATTGCTCTGGGAGATACAAAACAGGACATGTACTTTATTAAAGGGAATCTGTCAGCAGATTTTTGCTACTTAATCTGAGAGCAGCATGATGTAGAGCAAGATATCCTGATTCCAGGGATGTGTCACTTATTAGGCTGTGTGTTGTAGTTTCAATACAATCCATGTTTTATCAACAGGAGATGATCACTGCCTGACTAGGTCTCAGGTACAGGCCAGTCAGGCTCATCTGTGTAACCCCGCCCTCACCACTGATTTGCAGTTTGTACACAGGAATCTGCCAGCGTGGGCGGGGTTACACAGGGCTTAACATTCTGAGCACTGCTTCATTTACAACAGAGAAAGCAGGGATTCTATCAAAACTGCACCAAGCAGTCTAGTAAGTGATACATCGCTGGAATCAGGCTCTCTGCCCCTACATCATGCTGATCTCGGATTACGTAGCAAAACCTTCTGACAGATTCCCTTTAACTGGAATTGTGTATCTATCCTATCCTATTGCAATAACTAAAGATGCAAGTCGGAAACGCATTTGCGGTTAAACATTATTCTGGTTAGGATCGCGACCTATGGTGATGTTTTTATATATTTTTTGCAACAAATAAACTCACAAGATTTTTAACCCTATCCTGACCCTGTAACACTATTTTCTTCGTTCTAATAAATAGGTGGAAAATTTGGCACAAATCCCTCCAAGTATCTGCTTTCCTACCTATAGCCAGCCTTGGTAAATGGGCTATTGTGTTCATTTCTGAGTGAGGCCCTAGTTTTGTCTTGGGGCCCATGGCTACTTATTGCACCCTGTGACACCTATTTAGCCATTTTCCTGGGTTTCCTGCATTCTGCTTTGCTGTGATCTGGTCATCAGTCTTTCAGGTAGTGTGTTTTATAGGACCAATACAATATAAGTGCCCCCATCACAGAGACCGACCCCCAAAACACTGGTGATGTAACTTGGGCTGGAGTTATATGTGACCTGCTCTATTACAGGTGCATCTCACAAAACTAGAATATTATCAAAAAGTTACTTTATTTCAGTTCCTCAATACAAAAAGTGAAACTCCTATATTATATAGAGTCATTACACACAGAGGGATCTATTTCACGTGTTTATTTCTGTTAATGTTGATGATTATGGCTTACAGCCAATGGAAACACAAAAGTTATTATCTCAGTAAATTAGAATACTTTATAACAGCTTGAAAAATTATTTTAAAATCCGAAATATTGGCCTATTGAAATGTATATTCAGTAAATGCACTCAATACCTGGTCGGGGCTCCTTTTGCATCAATTACTGCATCAATGCGGCAATGTGGCATGGAGGCGATCAGCCTGTGGCACTGCTGAGGGGTTATGGAAGCCCAGGTGGCTTTGATAGAAGCCTTCAGCTCGTCTGCATTGTTGTGTCTGGTGTCTCTCATCTTCCTCTTGACAATACCCCATAGATTCTCTATAATAGATTCTCTATGGGGTTAAGGTCAGGTGAGTTTGCTGCCAATCAAGCACAGTGATACTGTTGTGTGTAAACCAGGTATTGGTACTTTTGGCCGTGTGGACAGGGGCCAAGTCCTGCTGGAGAATGACATTTCCATCTCCAAAAGTTTGTCTGCAGAGGGAAGCATGAAGTGCTCTAAAATTTCCTGGTAGGCGGCTGCGCTGACTTTGGTCTTGATAAAACACAGTGGACCTACACCAGAAGATGACATGGCTCCCCAAACCATCACTGATGGTGGAAACTTCACACTAGACCTCCAGCAGCTAAACAAATGAAATGAAACAAATTAAAATTGGAACTCTGGGACCTTGTGGAGTGTGTCAATGACTGCCTTCTGGACATCTGTCAAGTCAACAGTCTTCCCCATGATTGCGGAGCCTACTGAAACAGACTAAGGGACTTTTTAAATGCTTAGGAAGCCTTTGCAGGTGTTTTTTGTTAATTATTTAAGTTTACTGAGATAATGACTGTTGTGTTTTCATTGGCTGTAAGCCATAACCATCAACATTAACAGAAATAAACACTTGAAATAGATCACTCTGTCTGTAATGACTCTATATAATATATGACTTTGACTTTTTATATTGAAGAACTGAAATTAACTTTTTGATGATATTCTAATTTTGTGAGATGCTCCTGTATGTAGCACCCTCTATACTCCCTGGTCCTGCAGCAGCTGCCATCATGTATACAGCAGATGAGACAGACACTTTATTATATGCCGGATCAGCCAAGTCTGGTTCTAGTTCTGGAATATTGAGCATCAGCGTTCACTCTCATCATTGTTTCTGTAGGGTGAAGTCCACACAAATAAAACACACAACACAATATATTATTATTAATTTTTTTATTGGAATAGCAATAAGCCACATTGTAATAAAAATATTACTGGTCCTTTAATAAATTAAAGTTCACAATGACTCTCAGGTCAGGCCCGATAGAGACTACAGAACTTGCTGCGGATAGTGCAGACCTGATGAGAGCCACTGGAACCAAAGATCCAGAGGAAGGCGAAGAAAACCCCCTAGGGGGGAAAAAAATTCCTTCCTGACCCCAGTTCTGGCGATCGGATATCTCCCTGGATCTTGTCTCTCCTGCTGCATATTGCTGTATATCTGTACGTCAGGGGCGGACACAGCCAGAAGAGGGCCCCTCTATCAGAACAGTATATCTAGCCCCGTGTCTGAACTGTTGGGCGGGCCGCCTCGGGCATGGCCCCATGTCTGGACTGTTGGGCCGCCCACCTCGGGCCTGGCTTCGTGTCTGGACTGTGGGACTTCCCGCCTTGAGTCTGGACTGTTGGACCTCCTACTTCGGGTCTGGACAGTTGGGCCGCCCGCCTCGGGTCTGGACAGTTCCCCTCTATCAGTATATTGGCATAGCTCATCATAATGCACAATTCACCTGATTAGGAGGTGGTGGTGGCCCCTTTACATCTTGGGTCCCTGTAGAACTGCACATGTTGCACCAATTGGCCACCCTCCTCGGGTCTGGCCCCATGTCTGGACTGTTGGGCCGCCCGCCCTAGGTCTGGACTGTTGGGCCGCCCGCCCTGGGTCTGGACTGTTGGGCCGCCCGCCCTGGGTCTGGACTGTTGGGCCGCCCGCCCTGGGTCTGGACTGTGGGGCCCGTCCGCCCTGTGTCTGGACTTTGGGGCCGCCTGCCCTGGGTCTAACCCCAGGTCTGGACTGTGGGGCCGCCTGCCCCGGGACTATCCCCGTGTCTGGACTGTGGGGCATGCCCACACCGTGTCAGGACTGTGGGGCCCGTCCGCTCCGAGCCTTGACTGTGGGGCCCGTCCGCCCCAAGCCTTGACTGTGGGGCCCGTCCGCCCCGAGCCTGGACTGTGGGGCCCGTCCGCTCCGAGCCTGGACTGTGGGGCCCGTCCGCCCCGAGCCTGGACTGTGGGGCCCGTCCGCCCCGAGCCTGGACTGTGGGGCTCGTCCGCCCCGAGCCTGGAGTTTGGGGCCCGTCTGCCCCGAGCCTGGACTGTGGGGCCCGAGCGTGGACTGTGGGGCCCGACCGCCTCGAGCGTGAACTGTGGGGCCCATCCGCCCCGAGCGTGGATTGTGGGGCAAGATCGTGGACTGTGGGGCCCGTCCGCCCCGAGCCTGGACGGTGGGGCCCATCCGCCCCGAGCCTGGACAGTGGGGCCCGTCCGCCCTCTGTCCGTACTGTGGCCGCCCCATGTCCGGACTGTGAGGTTGCCTGCCCCGGGTCTAGCCCCAGGTCTGGACTGTGGGGCATGCCCACCCCGTGTCAGGACTGTGGGGCCCGTCCGCCCCTTGTCCTAACTATGGGCCCGCCCGCCCCGTGTCCTGACTGTGAGGCCCGCCCACCCCAACTCCAGACTGTGGGGTCCATCCGCCCCGAGTCCGGACTTTGGGGCCGCCTGCCCCGGGTCTAGCCCCAGGTCTGGACTGTGGGGCCACCAGTCCCGGGACTAGCCCCGTGTCCGGACTGTGGGGCACGCGCGCCCCGAGCCTGGACTGTGGGGCACGCCCGACCCGAGCGGGAAAGGGGGGCCCGTCCGCCCCGAGCCTGGACTGTGGGGACCATCCGCCCCGAGCCTGGACTGTGGGGCCCGTCCACCCCGAGATTGGACTGTGGGGCCCGAGCGTGGACTGTGGGGCCTGTCCGCCCCGAGCCTGGACTGTGGGGCCCCCCGTCCGCCCAGGGTCTGGACTGTGGGGCCGGCTGCCCCCGGGTCTAGCCCCGAGCCTAGACTGTGGGGCCCGCCGGCCCTATGTCCGTACTGTGGCCGCCCCGTGTCTGGACTGTGGGGCCGCCTGCCCCAGGTCTAGCCCCAGGTCTGGACTGTGGGGCATGCCCACCCCGTGTCAGGACTGTGGGGCCTGTCCGCCCCGTGTCTGGACTGTGGGGCCGCCTGCCCCGGGACAAGCCCAGTCCCCGGACTGTGGGGCCGCCTGCCCCGGGACAAGCCCAGTCCCCGGATTGTGGGGCCCGCCCCATGTCCTAACTATAGGCCCGCCCACACTGTGTCCTGACTGTGGGGCCCGTCCGCCCCGAGCCTGGACTGTGGGGCCGGTTGCCCCCGGGTCTAGCCCCGAGCCTGGACTGTGGGGACCGCCCGCCCTATGTCCGGACTGTGGCCGCCTCGTGTCCGTATTGTGGGGCCCGTCCACCCCGTGTCCGGACTGTGGGGCTGCCTGCCCCGGGTCTAGCCCCAACTCTGGACTGTGGGGCATGCCCGCCCCGTGTCAGGACTGTGGAGCCCGTCCGACCCGTGTTCGGACTTTGCGGCCGCCAGCCCCGGGTCTAGCCGCAGGTCTGGACTGTTGGGCCGCCTGCCCCAGGACTAGCACCGTGTCCTAACTATGGTCCCGACTGTGGGGCCAGCCCGCCCTGTGTCCTGACTGTGGGGCCCCCCGCCCCGGGTCAGAACTGTGGGGCCGACTGCCCCCGGGTCTAGCCCCGAGCCTGGACTGTGGGGCCCGCCCGCCTTATGTCCGGACTGTGGTCCCCCCCCGTGTCCGGACTGTGGGACCGTCCACCCCGTGTCTGGACTGTGGGCCGCCTGCTCCGGGTCTAGCCCCAGGTCTGGACTGTGGGGCATGCCTGCCCCGTGTCCGGACTGTGGGGCCCGTCCGCTCCGAGCCTTGACTGTGGGGCCCGTCCGCCCCAAGCCTTGACTGTGGGGCCCGTCCGCCCCGAGCCTGGACTGTGGGGCCCGTCCGCTCCGAGCCTGGACTGTGGGGCCCGTCCGCCCCGAGCCTGGACTGTGGGGCCCGTCCGCCCCGAGCCTGGACTGTGGGGCTCGTCCGCCCCGAGCCTGGAGTTTGGGGCCCGTCTGCCCCGAGCGTGGACTGTGGGGCCCGACCGCCTCGAGCGTGAACTGTGGGGCCCATCCGCCCCGAGCGTGGATTGTGGGGCAAGATCGTGGACTGTGGGGCCCGTCCGCCCCGAGCCTGGACGGTGGGGCCCATCCGCCCCGAGCCTGGACAGTGGGGCCCGTCCGCCCTCTGTCCGTACTGTGGCCGCCCCATGTCCGGACTGTGAGGTTGCCTGCCCCGGGTCTAGCCCCAGGTCTGGACTGTGGGGCATGCCCACCCCGTGTCAGGACTGTGGGGCCCGTCCGCCCCTTGTCCTAACTATGGGCCCGCCCGCCCCGTGTCCTGACTGTGAGGCCCGCCCACCCCAACTCCAGACTGTGGGGTCCATCCGCCCCGAGTCCGGACTTTGGGGCCGCCTGCCCCGGGTCTAGCCCCAGGTCTGGACTGTGGGGCCACCAGTCCCGGGACTAGCCCCGTGTCCGGACTGTGGGGCACGCGCGCCCCGAGCCTGGACTGTGGGGCACGCCCGACCCGAGCGGGAAAGGGGGGCCCGTCCGCCCCGAGCCTGGACTGTGGGGACCATCCGCCCCGAGCCTGGACTGTGGGGCCCGTCCACCCCGAGATTGGACTGTGGGGCCCGAGCGTGGACTGTGGGGCCTGTCCGCCCCGAGCCTGGACTGTGGGGCCCCCCGTCCGCCCAGGGTCTGGACTGTGGGGCCGGCTGCCCCCGGGTCTAGCCCCGAGCCTAGACTGTGGGGCCCGCCGGCCCTATGTCCGTACTGTGGCCGCCCCGTGTCTGGACTGTGGGGCCGCCTGCCCCAGGTCTAGCCCCAGGTCTGGACTGTGGGGCATGCCCACCCCGTGTCAGGACTGTGGGGCCTGTCCGCCCCGTGTCTGGACTGTGGGGCCGCCTGCCCCGGGACAAGCTCAGTCCCCGGACTGTGGGGCCGCCTGCCCCGGGACAAGCCCAGTCCCCGGATTGTGGGGCCCGCCCCATGTCCTAACTATAGGCCCGCCCACACTGTGTCCTGACTGTGGGGCCCGTCCGCCCCGAGCCTGGACTGTGGGGCCGGTTGCCCCCGGGTCTAGCCCCGAGCCTGGACTGTGGGGACCGCCCGCCCTATGTCCGGACTGTGGCCGCCTCGTGTCCGTATTGTGGGGCCCGTCCACCCCGTGTCCGGACTGTGGGGCTGCCTGCCCCGGGTCTAGCCCCAACTCTGGACTGTGGGGCATGCCCGCCCCGTGTCAGGACTGTGGAGCCCGTCCGACCCGTGTTCGGACTTTGCGGCCGCCAGCCCCGGGTCTAGCCGCAGGTCTGGACTGTTGGGCCGCCTGCCCCAGGACTAGCACCGTGTCCTAACTATGGTCCCGACTGTGGGGCCAGCCCGCCCTGTGTCCTGACTGTGGGGCCCCCCGCCCCGGGTCAGAACTGTGGGGCCGACTGCCCCCGGGTCTAGCCCCGAGCCTGGACTGTGGGGCCCGCCCGCCTTATGTCCGGACTGTGGTCCCCCCCCCGTGTCCGGACTGTGGGACCGTCCACCCCGTGTCTGGACTGTGGGCCGCCTGCTCCGGGTCTAGCCCCAGGTCTGGACTGTGGGGCATGCCTGCCCCGTGTCCGGACTGTGGGGCCCGTCCACCCCGTGTCCGGACAGTGGGCCGCCTGCCCGGACTGTGGGCCGCCTGCCCCGGGTCTAGCCCCAGGTCTAGACTGTGGGGCCGCCTGCCCCGGGATTAGCTCCGTGTCCGGACTGTGGGGCCCGCCCGCCCCGTGTCCTGACTGTGGAGCCCGCCCGTCCCGTGTCCTGACTGTGGGCACCGCACGCCCCGAGCCTGGACTGTGTGGCACGCCCGCCCCGAGCGGGAAAGGGGGCCCGTCCGCCCCGAGCCTGGACTGTGGGGCCCGTCCGCCCCGAGCCTGGACTGTGGGGCCCGCCCTATGTACGGACTGTGGCCGCACTGCATCTGGACTGTGGGGCCCGTCCACCCCGTGTCCGGACTGTGGGGCCGCCTGCATCGGGTCTAGAACCTGGACTGGACTGTGGGGCCCCCCACCCCAGGTCCGGATGGTGGGGCCCCCCGCCCGCCCCGAGTCTAGCCCCAGGTCTGGACTGTGGGCCCCCACGTCAGCCCCGGGCACGGACTGTGGGGCCCCCCACCCGCCCCGGGTCTGAACTGTGGGGCCGGCTGCCCCGGGTCTAGCCCCGAGCCTGGACTGTGGGGCCCACCCTATGTCCGGACTGTGGCCGCCCCTCTCCTCTCCTTCTCTTCTTCCTCTCAGCCTTGGGCCTCACTGGCTAGGCCCGCCTCTGCAAAAGAGCTCCTACAGAGCCTCTGCTCCTGGCACTTTCCTCCTCAGACTAATCTGTCTTTCTAAGATGGTTTCTCTTTTTATATCTTCCTTCTATGTGCTCCCCTTAACTACGTCCTCCACCCACACCCCTTTACTAGGTTCCCCCCACTCCAGCCAGGGACCAGGGACTGTGCTCTCCCGTAGGAGCAATCTCGCCCTGTCCCCCGGAAATGTGGTGTAATGAATGCAGGTGTTGGGGTCCTGAGCTGTACTCCTTCCTTACCTGAGAGTGAGATACCACAGCTCTGGGTGAGATGCAGTACCTCTGTGGTGACCGAACCCTCAGGGGCGCCACATATATATGTGTGTGTGTATATAATATGTGTGTATGTATATAATGTGTGTGTGTATATATCTATATATATCTATGTATACACAGCTCATTTTCATTTTCTCTGATTTTTCTCTTTATAGGTCTATTTTTGAGTAAAATGTACATTGTTGTTTTATTCTATAAACTACTGACAACTTGTCTCCGAAATTCAAAGCTAAACATTTTGTATTTATTTGCAGCAAATGAGAAATCGTCAAAATAATAAAAAAGAAACAGAGAACCAGAGAACCAGTGCTGTCAGACCTCAAATACTGCAAAGAAAACAAGTTCTTATTCATTTAGAAACAACAATACTCATGTTTTAACTCAGGAAGAGTTCAGACATCAATATTTGGTGGAATAACCATGATTTTTAATCCCAGCTTTCATGCGTCTTGGCTGCTTTCCTCCAGTCTTTCACGCTGCTTTTGGGTGACCTTATGCCACTCCTGGCACAAAAATGTAAGCAGTTCTTCTTTGTTTGATGGCTTGTGACTATCCATCTACCTCTTGATTATATTCCAGAGGTTTTCAATAGGGTTCAGGTCTGGAGATTGGGCTGACCATGACAGGGTCTTGATGTGGTGCTCCTTCATCCACAAATTGATTGACCTAGCTGTGTGGCATGGGGCATTGTCCTGCTGGAAAAACCAGTCCTCAGAGTTGGGGAACATTGCCTGAGCAGAAGGAAGCAAGTGTTTTTTCAAGGATAACCTTGTATGCGGCTTGATTCATACATCCTTTGCAAAGATTAACCTGCCCAATTCCAGCCTTGCTGGAACATCCCCAGATCATCACCGATCCTCCACCAAATTTCACAGTGGGTGCAAGACACTGTGGCTTGTATGCCTCTCCAGGTCTCCGTCTAACCATTAGACGACCAGGTGTTGGGCAAAGCTGAAAATTAGACTCATCAGAGAAGATTACCTTACTCCAGTCCTCTATGGTCCAATCCTTATGGTCTTTGGCAAACTTCAGCCTGGCTCTCCTTTGCTTCTCATTGATGAAAGGCTTTTTTCTAGCTTTACATGACTTGAGGTCTCTAGGAGCCTGTTATGAACTGTTCTTGCCGTGCACTTCACCTCAGCTGCCATTTGCCATTCCTTTTGTAGGTCACTTGATGTCATCCTGCGGTTGCTGAGTGACATTAGAATAAGATGACGGTCATCCCGGTCAGTGGAGAGTCGCTTTCGCCCTCTGCCGGTCTGTAGCTTTGTTGTCCCCAATGTCTGCTGCTTGACCTTGTTGTAATGGACTGCCGTCTTTGAAATTTTAAGGATGGAGGCAACATGACGCTCACTGTATCCCTCTGCTAGAGAAGCCAGAATTGAGCCCTTCTTTTCCTCACTCAAGACTTTTCTTTTCAACTCCTTTGGCATGGTTAAAAGTTAGTTTTTCATTCAAATTACTTTTGGGCTATTCCTAGCACTTGTTTTGCCATCCAGCTTGTCCTATTGCAAGAGGATTGTGAAGCCCACAGCAGTGTTTTTTATACTTTCCCTGGTTACATAAGATTTGGTTCAGGTGATCACCTAATCAGAAGCACATTAAGTAGAATGAGGTGGACTGTGGTTGGAATTCAACTGACGCGGGAATAGAATGGCTGTCAGACATGTAGAGATGGGGATTTTTTCCATTGATTTGAACAAAGGCAAACCGAGCCTAAAGTATGAATCTTCAGGCTCCATTTGCTCTGCTTTCAGATGTCTCATTTCAGACAGCACAATCCTGAATTTCATGGATTCAGTTGTAAGCCTTGTGTAAAGACCTGAATGCAGCGCTGAATGTAGTGTGAATAGGTCCTTACATCCTACACCACCTCAGGGGATTGTTATTATGGAGTATTGCCCCTGGGTGGCCGCAGTTATGACCACCACCAGGGCTCGCGGTCACCCACCCTAGCTTTGGTATTCTGGGGAGCTGGTATAATGAATATCTGAGAAGAGCCCTAGAGAAGCAAGAACATTGGACAACCAAGAGGTGGTGGCCTCAAGTCAGGTGTAGTGTTCAACAGGGCAAGACTTTCTACCTTGTATCTATTGTGTATGGGTATGGTGGTTGTGGGGGACTTCATGTGTCCAGTAACCATAGTGGATGCCCATTCCTAAACTAATCAAGGATTCCTGTGGACCTATTGAGCTAATAGAACCAGCAGTCAAATTAATGTCCCAAATGATCCCCACAAATTAATAACTAATAGGGAATTAGGTAATGCACACGGAGCATGATGCTTCGCACTTGTCTTTGGTTTGCTGCTGATTGCAGGAGGTTTATGGACTAGTTGATGTGCGGCCCCACAACTTGTCTATAGTAGATACCAGCCCCATCATCTTTTTTTCAACCTTTGTATGTGAGGACCCTGCACACGACTGGTCCCATTTCCATACTTTTTCCATTAATAGCCGGTCATAATAGAGTAAACCAGAGATGTGGGTCATCCATTTCAGGTGTTGTAGGTGTTCTCAGTCTTCTGAAATCCCTTTAAAGAGAACCTGTCCCTTTCCATAACGATGTAATTTTTTACCTGGTGTAAATGCCCCTGTTCTGAATACGGCGTTGCTTTTCTTGTGTTCCTGCCCCTCTGTCGCTCTTCCCTGGATGTAAATCATCTTTTTAGCCAAGTGGACTAAGAGTGGGATATATCAACCAATTCATCTCCACCCACCTGTCAGACAGATGTGTTACATCTCCTCAGATGGATGCCAGCTCTGCAGGGAATTATTTGACATAAAGAGGTTGTCCGGCACCACTCACATCTGCATTGGTGGTGAGCGACACTGATGACATTGCTCTGGGAGATACAAAACAGGACATGTACTTTATTAAAGGGAATCTGTCAGCAGATTTTTGCTACTTAATCTGAGAGCAGCATGATGTAGAGCAAGATATCCTGATTCCAGGGATGTGTCACTTATTAGGCTGTGTGTTGTAGTTTCAATACAATCCATGTTTTATCAACAGGAGATGATCACTGCCTGACTAGGTCTCAGGTACAGGCCAGTCAGGCTCATCTGTGTAACCCCGCCCTCACCACTGATTTGCAGTTTGTACACAGGAATCTGCCCGCGTGGGCGGGGTTACACAGGGCTTAACATTCTGAGCACTGCTTCATTTACAACAGAGAAAACAGGGATTCTATCAAAACTGCACCAAGCAGTCTAGTAAGTGATACATCGCTGGAATCAGGCTCTCTGCCCCTACAGCATGCTGATCTCGGATTACGTAGCAAAACCTTCTGACAGATTCCCTTTAACTGGAATTGTGTATCTATCCTATCCTATTGCAATAACTAAAGATGCAAGTCAAACGCATTTGCGGTTAAACATTATTCTGGTTAGGATCGCGACCTATGGTGATGTTTTTATATATTTTTTGCAACAAATAAACTCACAAGATTTTTAACCCTATCCTGACCCTGTAACACTATTTTCTTCGTTCTAATAAATAGGTGGAAAATTTGGCACAAATCCCTCCAAGTATCTGCTTTCCTCCCTATAGCCAGCCTTGGTAAATGGGCTATTGTGTTCATTTCTGAGTGAGGCCCTAGTTTTGTCTTGGGGCCCATGGCTACTTATTGCACCCTGTGACACCTATTTAGCCATTTTCCTGGGTTTCCCGCATTCTGCTTTGCTGTGATCTGGTCATCAGTCTTTCAGGTAGTGTGTTTTATAGGACCAATACAATATAAGTGCCCCCATCACAGAGACCGACCCCCAAAACACTGGTGATGTAACTTGGGCTGGAGTTATATGTGACCTGCTCTATTACAGGTGCATCTCACAAAACTAGAATATCATCAAAAAGTTACTTTTTTTCAGTTCTTCAATACAAAAAGTGAAACTCCTATATTATATAGAGTCATTACACACAGAGGGATCTATTTCAAGTGTTTATTTCTGTTAATGTTGATGATTATGGCTTACAGCCAATGAAAACACAAAAGTCATTATCTCAGTAAATTAGAATACTTTATAACAGCTTGAAAAATTATTTTAAAATCCGAAATATTGGCCTATTGAAATGTATGTTCAGTAAATGCACTCAATACCTGGTCGGGGCTCCTTTTGCATCAATTACTGCATCAATGCGGTGTGGCATGGAGGGATCAGCCTGTGGCACTGCTGAGGTGTTATGGAAGCCCAGGTGGCTTTGATAGAAGCCTTCAGCTCGTCTACATTGTTGGGTCTGGTGTCTCTCATCTTCCTCTTGACAATACCCCATAGATTCTCTATAATAGATTCTCTATGGGGTTAAGGTCAGGCGAGTTTGCTGCCAATCAAGCACAGTGATACTGTTGTGTGTAAACCAGGTATTGGTACTTTTGGCTGTGTGGACAGGGGCCAAGTCCTGCTGGAGAATGACATTTCCATCTCCAAAAGTTTGTCTGCAGAGGGAAGCATGAAGTGCTCTAAAATTTCCTGGTAGGCGGCTGCGCTGACTTTGGTCTTGATAAAACACAGTGGACCTACACCAGAAGATGACATGGCTCCCCAAACCATCACTGATGGTGGAAACTTCACACTAGACCTCCAGCAGCTAAACAAATGAAATGAAACAAATTAAAATTGGAACTCTGGGACCTTGTGGAGTGTGTCAATGACTGCCTTCTGGACATCTGTCAAGTCAACAGTCTTCCCCATGATTGCGGAGCCTACTGAAACAGACTAAGGGACTTTTTAAATGCTTAGGAAGCCTTTGCAGGTGTTTTTTGTTAATTATTTAAGTTTACTGAGATAATGACTGTTGTGTTTTCATTGGCTGTAAGCCATAACCATCAACATTAACAGAAATAAACACTTGAAATAGATCACTCTGTTTGTAATGACTCTATATAATATATGACTTTGACTTTTTATATTGAAGAACTGAAATTAACTTTTTGATGATATTCTAATTTTGTGAGATGCTCCTGTATGTAGCACCCTCTATACTCCCTGGTCCTGCAGCAGCTGCCATCATGTATACAGCAGATGAGACAGACACTTTATTATATGCCGGATCAGCCAAGTCTGGTTCTAGTTCTGGAATATTGAGCGTCAGCGTTCACTCTCATCATTGTTTCTGTAGGGTGAAGTCCACACAAATAAAACACACAACACAATATATTATTATTAATTTTTTTATTGGAATAGCAATAAGCCACATTGTAATAAAAATATTACTGGCCCTTTAATAAATTAAAGTTCACAATGACTCTCAGGTCAGGCCCGATAGAGACTACAGAACTTGCTGCGGATAGTGCAGACCTGATGAGAGCCACTGGAACCAAAGATCCAGAGGAAGGCGAAGAAAACCCCCTAGGGGGGAAAAAAATTCCTTCCTGACCCCAGTTCTGGCGATCGGATATCTCCCTGGATCTTGTCTCTCCTGCTGCATATTGCTGTATATCTGTACGTCAGGGGCGGACACAGACAGAAGAGGGCCCCTCTATCAGAACAGTATATCTAGCCCCGTGTCTGAACTGTTGGGCGGGCCGCCTCGGGCATGGCCCCGTGTCTGGACTGTTGGGCCTCCCACCTCGGGCCTGGCTTCGTGTCTGGACTGTTGGACCTCCCACTTCGGGTCTGGACAGTTGGGCCACCCGCCTCGGGTCTGGACAGTTCCCCTCTATCAGTATATTGGCATAGCTCATCATAATGCACAATTCACCTGATTAGGAGGTGGTGGTGGCCCCTTTACATCTTGGGTCCCTGTGGAACTGCACATGTTGCACCAATTGGCCACCCTCCTCGGGTCTGGCCCCATGTCTGGACTGTTGGGCCGCCCGACTCGGGTCTGGACTGTTGGGCCGCCCGCCCTGGGTCTGGACTGTTGGGCCGCCCGCCCTGGGTCTGGACTGTGGGGCCCGTCCGCCCTGTGTCTGGACTGTGGGGCCGCCTGCCCTGGGTCTAACCCCAGGTCTGGACTGTGGGGCCGCCTGCCCCGGGACTATCCCCGTGTCTGGACTGTGGGGCCCGTCCGCTCCGAGCCTTGACTGTGGGGCCCGTCCGCCCCAAGCCTGGACTGTGGGGCCCGTCCGCCCCGAGCCTGGACTGTGGGGCCCGTCCGCCCCGAGCCTGGACTGTGGGGCCCGTCCGCCCCGAGCCTGGACTGTGGGGCCCGTCCGCCCCGAGCCTGGACTGTGGGGCCCGTCCGCCCCGAGCCTGGACTGTGGGGCTCGTCCGCCCCGAGCCTGGAGTTTGGGGCCCGTCTGCCCCGAGCCTGGACGGTGGGGCCTGAGCGTGGACTGTGGGGCCCGACCGCCTCGAGCGTGAACTGTGGGGCCCATCCGCCCCGAGCGTGGATTGTGGGGCAAGAACGTGGACTGTGGGGCCCGTCCGCCCCGAGCCTGGACGGTGGGGCCCATCCGCCCCGAG
Source organism: Phyllobates terribilis (assembly GCF_046119375.1). Taxonomy (NCBI): domain Eukaryota; kingdom Metazoa; phylum Chordata; class Amphibia; order Anura; family Dendrobatidae; genus Phyllobates; species Phyllobates terribilis. The sequence goes on along the minus strand of NW_027362870.1, from coordinate 4,195,655 downwards.
CCTGGACAGTGGGGCCCGTCCGCCCTCTGTCCGTACTGTGGCCGCCCCATGTCCGGACTGTGAGGTTGCCTACGCCGGGTCTAGCCCCAGGTCTGGACTGTGGGGCATGCCCATCCCGTGTCAGGACTGTGGGGCCCGTCCGCCCCTTGTCCTAACTATGGGCCCGCCCGCCCCGTGTCCTGACTGTGAGGCCCGCCCACCCCGTATACAGACTGTTGGGCCTGCCCGCCCAGTGTCCTGACTGTGGAGCCCGACCGCCCCGTGTCCTGACTTTGGGGCTCGCCCGCCCCAACTCCAGACTGTGGGGCCAATCCGCCCCGAGTCCGGACTTTGGGGCCGCCTGCCCCGGGTCTAGCCCCAGGTCTGGACTGTGGGGCCACCAGTCCCGGGACTAGCCCCGTGTCCGGACTGTGGGGCACGCGCGCCCCGAGCCTGGACTGTGGGGCACGCCCGACCCAAGCGGGAAAGGGGGGCCCGTCCGCCACGAGCCTGGACTGTGGGGACCATCCGCCCCGAGCCTGGACTGTGGGGCCCGTCCACCCCGAGATTGGACTGTGGGTCCCGAGCGTGGACTGTGGGGCCTGTCCGCCCCGAGCCTGGACTATGGGGCCCCCCGTCCGCCCAGGGTCTGGACTGTGGGGCCGGCTGCCCCCGGGTCTAGCCCCGAGCCTAGACTGTGGGGCCCGCCGGCCCTATGTCCGTACTGTGGCCGCCCCTTGTCTGGACTGTGGGGCCGCCTGCCCCAGGTCTAGCCCCAGGTCTGGACTGTGGGGCATGCCCACCCCGTGTCAGGACTGTGGGGCCCGTCCGCCCCGTGTCCGGACTGTGGGGCCGCCTGCCCCGTGACAAGCCCAGTCCCCGGACTGTGGGGCCCGCCCCATGTCCTAACTATGGGCCCGCCCACACTGTGTCCTGACTGTGGGGCCCGTCCGCCCCGAGCCTGGACTGTGGGGCCGGTTGCCCCCGGGTCTAGCCCCGAGCCTGGACTGTGGGGACCGCCCGCCCTATGTCCGGACTGTGGCCGCCTCGTGTCCGTACTGTGGGGCCCGTCCACCCCGTGTCCGGACTGTGGGGCTGCCTGCCCCAGGTCTAGCCCCAACTCTGGACTGTGGGGCATGCCCGCCCCGTGTCAGGACTGTGGGGCCCGTCCGACCCGTGTTCGGACTTTGCGGCCGCCAGCCCCGGGTCTAGCTGCAGGTCTGGACTGTTGGGCCGCCTGCCCCAGGACTAGCACCGCCCGCAGAGTGTCCCGACTGTGGGGCCAGCCCGCCCTGTGTCCTGACTGTGGGGCCCCCCGCCCCGGGTCTGAACTGTGAGGCCGACTGCCCCCGGGTCTAGCCCCGAGCCTGGACTGTGGGGCCCGCCCGCCTTATGTCCAGACTGTGGTCCCCCCCCGTGTCCGGACTGTGGGACCGTCCACCCCGTGTCTGGACTGTGGGCCGCCTGCTCCGGGTCTAGCCCCAGGTCTGGACTGTGGGGCATGCCCGCCCCGTGTCCGGACAGTGGGCCGCCTGCCCGGACTGTGGGCCGCCTGCCCCGGGTCTAGCCCCAGGTCTAGACTGTGGGGCCGCCTGCCCCAGGATAAGCTCCGTGTCCGGACTGTGGGGCCCGCCCGCCCCGTGTCTTGACTGTGGAGCCCGCCCGTCCCGTGTCCTGACTGTGGGCACCGCACGCCCCGAGCCTGGACTGTGTGGCACGCCCGCCCCGAGCGGGAAAGGGGGGCCCGTCCGCCCCGAGCCTGGACTGAGGGGCCCGTCCGCCCCGAGCCTGGACTGTGGGGCCCGTCCGCCCCGAGCCTGGACTGTGGGGCCCGTCCGCCCCGAGCCTGGACTGTGGGGCCCGTCCGCCCCGATCCTGGACTGTGGGGCCCGTCCGCCCCGAGCCTGGACTGTGGGGCCCGCCCTATGTACGGACTGTGGCCGCACTGCATCTGGACTGTGGGGCCCGTCCACCCCGTGTCCGGACTGTGGGGCCGCCTGCATCGGGTCTAGCCCCTGGACTGGACTGTGGGGCCCCCCACCCCAGGTCCGGATGGTGGGGCCCCCCGCCCGCCCCGAGTCTAGCCCCAGGTCTGGACTGTGGGCCCCCGCGTCAGCCCCGGGCACGGACTGTGGGGCCCCCCACCCGCCCCGGGTCTGAACTGTGGGGCCGGCTGCCCCGGGTCTAGCCCCGAGCCTGGACTGTGGGGCCCACCCTATGTCCGGACTGTGGCCGCCCCGTGTCCGGACTGTGGGGCTCGTCCACCCCGTGTCCGGACTTTGGGGCTGCCTGCCCCGGGTCTAGCTCCAGGTCTGGACTGTGGGGCATGTCAAGCCCGTGTCAGGACTGTGGGGCCCATCCTCCCCGTGTCTGGACTGTGGGGCCGCCAGCCCTGGTACTAGCCCCGTGTCCGGACTGTGGGGCCCGTCCGCTCCGAGCCTGGACTGTGGTGCCCGTCCGCTCCGAGCCTAGACTGCGGGGCCCGTCCGCTCCGAGCCTGGATTGTGGGGCCCGCCTGTCCCGGGTCTAGCCCCGAGCCTGGACTGTGGGGCCCGCCCTATATCCGGACTGCGGCCGCCCCGGGTCCGGACTGTGGGGCCGGTTGCCCCGGGTCTAGCCCCGAACCTGGAATGTGCGGCCCGCCCACCCTATGCCCGGACTGTGGCCGCCCCGTGTCCGGACTGTAGGGCTCGTCCACCCCATGTCCGGACTGTGGGGCATGTCCGCCCCATGTCAGGACTGTGGGGCCGGTTGCCCCGGGTCTAGCCCCGAACCTGGAATGTGCGGCCCGCCCACCCTATGTCCGGACTGTGGCCACCCCGTGTCCAGACTGTGGGGCCCGTCCGTCCCGAGCCCGGACTGTGGGGACCGTCCGCCCCGAGCCCGGACTGTGGGGCCCGTCCGAGCCCGGACTGTGGGGCCCGTCCGCCCCGAGACCGGACTGTGGGGCCCCTCCACCCCGAGACCGGACTGTGGGGCCCCTCCGCCCCGAGCCTGGACTGTGGGGCCCCTCCGCCCCGAGCCTGGACTGTGGGGCCCCTCCGCCCCGAGCCTGGACTGTGGGGCCCCTCCGCCCCGAGCCTGGACTGTGGGGCCCCTCCGCCCCGAGCCTGGACTGTGGGGCCCGTCCGACCTGAGCCTGAACTGCGGGGCCCGTCCGCAGCGAGGATGGACTGTGGGGCCTGTCCGCCCTGAGCCTGGACTGTGGGGCCCATCCGTCCCGGGTCTAGCCCCGAACCTGGACTGTGGGGCCCGCCCTATATCCGGACTGCGGCCGACCCGTGTCCGGACTGTGGGGCCGCCTGCCCTGGGTCTAGCCCCAGGTCCGGACTGTGGGGCCCCCCGCCCGCCCCGATTCCAGACTGTGGGGCCCCTCGCCCGCCCCGGGTCCAGACTGTGGGATCCCCCGCTTGCCCCGGGTCTGGACTATGGGGCCGACTGCCCCCGGGTCTAGCCCCGAGCCTGGACTGTGGGGCCCGCCAACCTTATGTCCGGACTGTGCCCCCCCCGTGTCTGGAATGTGGGGACCGTCCACCCCGTGTCCGGACTGTGGGCCGCCTGCTCCGGGTCTAGCCCTAGGTCTGGACTGTGGGGCATGCCCGCCCCGCATCCGGACTGTGGGGCCCGTCCACCCCTTGTCCGGACTGTGGGCCGCCTGCCCCGGGTCTAGCTCCAGGTCTGGACTGTGAAGCCGCCTGTCCCGGGATTAGCCCCGTGTCCGGCCTGTGGGGCCCGTCCGCCCCGAGCCTGGACTGTGGGGCCAGTCCACCCCGAGCATGGACTGTGGGGCCCGAGAGTGGACTGTGGTGCCCGCCCGCCCCGAGCCTGGACTGTGGGGACCGCCCGCCCCGAGCCTGGACTATGGGACCCGTCAGCCCCGAGCCTGGACTGTGGGGCCCGTCAGCCCCGAGCCTGGACTGTGGGGCCCGTCTGCCCCGAGCCTGGACTGTGGGGCCCGTCTGCCCCGAGCCTGGACTGTGGGGCCTGTCCGCCCCGAGCCTGGACTGTGGGGCCTGTCCGCCCCGAGCCTGGACTGTGGGGCCCGTCCGCTCCGAGCCTGGACTGTGGTGCCCGTCCGCCCCGAGCCTGGACTGTGGTGCCCGTCCGCCCCGAGCCTGGACTGTGGGGCCCCCCCGCCCCGGGTCTCGACTGTGGGGCCCATCCGCTCCGAGCCTGGACTGTGGGGCCAGTCCACCCCGAGCATGGACTGTGGGGCCCGAGAGTGGACTGTGGGGCCCGCCCGCCCCGAGCCTGGACTGTGGGGCCCGCCCGCCCCGAGCCTGGACTGTGGGGCCCGTCAGCCCCGAGCCTGGACTGTGGGGCCCGTCAGCCCCGAGCCTGGACTGTGGGGCCCGTCAGCCCCGAGCCTGGACTGTGGGGCCCGTCAGCCCCGAGCCTGGACTGTGGGGCCCGTCAGCCCCGAGCCTGGACTGTGGGGCCCGTCAGCCCCGAGCCTGGACTGTGGGGCCCGTCCGCCCCGAGCCTGGACTGTGGGGCCTGTCCGCCCCGAGCGTGGACTGTGGGGCCCGTCCGCTCCAAGCGTGGACTGTGGGGCCCGTCCATCCAGAGCGTTGACAGTGGGGCCCGAGCGTGGACTGTGGGGCCCGTTCGCCCCGAGCCAGTACTGTGGGGCCCATCCGCCCCGAGCCTGGACTGTGGGGCCCGTCCGCCCCAAGCCTGGACTGTGTGGCTCCCCGCCCCAGGTCAGAAATGTGGGGCCGGCTACCCCGGGTCTAGCCCCGAGTCTGGACTGTGGGGCCCGCCCACCCTATGTCTGGACTGTGGCCTCCCCGTGTCCGGACTGTGGAGCTCGTCCACCCCGTGTCAGGACTTTGGGGCTGCCAACCCCGGGTCTAGCCCCAGGTCTGGACTGTGGGGCCCGTCCACCCCGTATCTGGACTGTGGGGCCGCCTACCCCAGGTCTAGCCTCAGGTCTGGACTGTGGGGCTTGTCCGCCCCGAGCCTGGACTGTGGGGCCCGTTCGCCCCGAGCCTGGACTGTGGGGCCCGTCCGCCCCGAGCCTGGACTGTGGGGCCCGTCCGCCCCGAGCCTGGGCTGTGGGGCCCGTCCGCCCCGAGCCTGGGCTGTGGGGCCCGTCCGCCCCGGGTCTAGCCCCGAGCCTGGACTGTGCCCTATATCCGGACTGCGGCCGCCCCGTGTCTGGAGTGTGGGCCCGTCCGCCCCGTGTACGGACTGTGGGGCCGTCTGCTTCGGATCTAGCCCCAGGTCTGGACGGTGGGGCCGCCCGCCCCGAGTCTAGCCCCAGGTCTGGACTGTGGAGCCCCCCGCCAGCCCCAGGTACGGACTGTGGGGCCCGCCCGCCCCGTGTCCGGACTGTGGGGCCCCCCGCCCGCCCCGAGTCTGGACTGTGGGGCCGGTTGCCCCGGGTCTGGCCCCGAGCCTGAACTGTGCGGCCCGCACACCCTATGTCCGGACTGTGGCTGCCCCGTGTCTGGACTGTAGGGCTCGTCCACCCTGTGTCCGGACTGTGGGGCCGCCTTCCCCGGGTCTGGACTGTGGGGCATATCCGCCCCATGTCAGGACTGTGGGGCCGCCTGCACCGGGACTAGCCCCGTGTCCGGACTGTGGGGCCCGTCCGCCCCGAGCCTGGACTGTGGGGCCCCCCGCACCTGGTCTGAAATGTGGGGCCGGCTGCCCCGGGTCTAACCCCGAGCCTGGACTGTGGGGCCCCTGGGGCCCGCCCACCCTATGTCTGGACTGTGGCCGCCCCGAGTCCAGACTGTGGGCCTCGCCCTATATCCGGACTGCGGCCGCCCCGTGTCCGGACTGTGGGGCCGCCTGCCCCGGGTCTAGCCCCCGGCCCGGACTGTGGGGCCCGACGCCCGCCCCGATTCCAGACTGTGGGGCCCCTCGCCCGCCCCTGGTCCGGACTGTGGGATCCTCTGCTTGCCCCGGGTCCGGACTGTGGGGCCACCCGCCCCGGGACTGGACTGTGGGGCCGACTGCCCCCGGGTCTAGCCCCGAGCCTGGACTGTGGGGCCCGCCCGCCTTATGTCCGGACTGTGGCCCCCCCCCCGTGTCCGGACTGTGGGGACCGTCCACCCCGTGTCCGGACTGTGGGCCACCTGCTCCGGGTCTAGCCCCAGGTCTGGACTGTGGGCCGCCTGCTCCGGGTCTAGCCCCAGGTCTGGACTGTGGGGCATGCCCACCCCGTGTCCGGACTGTGGGGCCCATCCACCCCGTGTCCTGACTGTGGGGCCCGCCCGCCCCATGTCCTGACTGTGGGGCCCGCCCGCCCCATGTCCTGACTGTGGGGCCCGCCCGCCCCATGTCCTGACTGTGGGGCCCGCCCTGTGTCCTGACTGTGGGGCCCGCCCGCCCTGTGTCCTGACTGTGGGGCCCGCCCGCCCTGTGTCCTGACTGTGGGGCCCGCCCGCCCTGTGTCCTGACTGTGGGGCCCGCCCTGTGTCCTGACTGTGGGGCCCGCCCGCCCTGTGTCCTGACTTTGGGGCCCGCCCGCCCTGTGTCCTGACTTTGGGGCCCGCCCGCCCTGTGTCCTGACTTTGGGGCCCGCCCGCCCTGTGTCCTGACTTTGGGGCCCGCCAGCCCTGTGTCCTGACTTTGGGGCCCGCCAGCCCTGTGTCCTGACTGTGGGGCCCACCCACCGCCAGCCCTGTGTCCTGACTTTGGGGCCCGCCAGCCCTGTGTCCTGACTGTGGGGCCCACCCACCGCCAGCCCTGTGTCCTGACTGTGGGGCCCACCCACCCCGTGTCCGGACTGTGGGCCGTCTGCCGCGGGTCTAGCCTCAGGTCTGAACTGTGGGGCCGCCTGCCCCGGGTCTAGCCCCAGGTCTGGACTATGGGGCATGCCCGCCCCGCGTCCGGACTGTGGGGCCCGTCCACCCCGTGTCTGGACTGTGGGCCGCCTGCCCCTGGTCTAGCCCCAGGTCTGGACTGTGGGGCCACCTGCCCCGGGATTAGCCCCGTGTCCGGACTGTGGGGCCCGCCCGCCCCATGTCCTGACTGTGGGGCCCACCCTGTGTACTGACTTTGGGGCCCGCCCGCCCTGTGTCCTGACTTTGGGGCCCGCCAGCCCTGTGTCCAGACTGTGGGGCGCACCCACCGCCAGCCCCGTGTCCTGACTGTGGGGCTCGCCCGCCCCGTGTCCTGACTGTGGGGCTCGCCCGCCCCGTGTCCAGACTGTGGGGCTCATCCGCCCCGTGTCCAGACTGTGGGGCTCATCCGCCCCGTGTCCAGACTGTGGGGCTCATCCGCCCCGTGTCCAGACTGTGGGGCCGCCTGCCCCAGGTCTAGCCCCAGGTCTTGACTGTGGGGCCATCTGCCCCGGGACTAGCCCCGTGTCCGGACTGTGGGGCATGCCCGCCCCGAGCTTGGACTGTGGGGCCCGTCTGCCCCGAGCTTGGACTGTGGGGCCCGTCCGTGCCGGGTCTAGCCCCGAGCCTGGACTGTGGGGCCCGGCCGCCCTATATCCGGACTGTGGGCCCGTCCGCCCCGTGTCCGGACTGTGGGGCTGCCTGCATCGGGTCTAGCCCCAGGTCTGGACTGTGGGGCCCCCCGCCCCGAGTCTAGCCCCAGGTCTGGACTGTGGGACCCCCCGCCAGCCCCGGGTACGGACTGTGGGGCCCCCCGCCCGCCCCGAGTCTGGACTGTGGGGCCGGTTGCCCCGGGTCTGGCCCAGGGTCTGGCCCCGAGCCTGGACTGTGCAGCCCGCCCACCCTATGTCCGGACTGCGGACGCCCTGTGTCCGGACTGTAGGGCTCGCCCACCCCGTGTCCGGACTGTGGGGCCGCCTGCCCCGTGTCTGGACTGTGGGGCATGTCCGCCCCATGTCAGGACTGTGGGGCATGTCCGCCCCATGTAAGGACTGTGGGGCTCGTCCACCCCGTGTCTGGACTGTGGGGCCGCCTGCCCCGAGTCGAGCCTCAGGTCTGGACTGTGGGGCCGCCTGCCCCGGGACTAGCCCCATGTCTGGACTGTGGGGCCCGTCCGCTCCGAGCCTGGATTGTGGGGCCCGTCCGCCCCGAGCCTGGACTGTGGGGCCCGTCCGCCCCGGGTCTGAAATGTGGGGCCGGATTCCCCGGGTCTAGCCCCGAGCCTGGACTGTGTGTTCCCCCCGCCCCGGGTCTAGCCCTGAGCCTGGACTGTGGGGCCCGCACACCCGGTGCCCGCCCACCCTATGTCTGGACTGTGGCCACCCCGAGTCCAGACTGTGGGGCTCGCCCTATATCCGGACTGCGGCCGCCACGTGTCCGGACTGTGGGGCCGCCTGCCCCGGGTCTAGCCCCAGGTCCGGACTGTGGGGCCCCCCGCCCGCCCTGATTCCAGACTGTGGGGCCCCTCGCCCACCCCGGGTCCGGACTGTGGGATCCCCCGCTTGCCACGGGTCTGGACAGTGGGGCCCCCCGCCCCGGGTCTGGACTGTGGGGCCGACTGCCCCCGGGTCTAGCCCCGAGCCTGGACTGTGGGGCCCGCCCGCCTTATGTCCCCACTGTGGCCCCCCCCGTGTCCGGACTGTGGGGACCGTCCACCCCGTGTCCAGACTGTGGGCCGCCTGCTCCGGGTCTAGCCCCAGGTCTGGACTGTGGGGCTCGCCCGCCCCGTGTCCAGACTGTGGGGCTCATCCGCCCCGTGTCCAGACTGTGGGGCCGCCTGCCCCGGGACTAGCCCCGTGTCCGGACTGTGGGGCCCGTCCACCCCGTGTCCGGACTGTGGGGCCCGTCCACCCCGTGTCCGGACTGTGGGGCCCGTCCACCCCGTGTCCAGACTGTGGGGCCCGTCCACCCCGTGTCCAGACTGTGGGGCCCGTCCACCCCGTGTCCGGACTGTGGGGCCCGTCCACCCCGTGTCCGGACTGTGGGGCCCGTCCACCCCGTGTCTGGACTGTGGGGCCCGTCCACCCCGTGTCTGGACTGTGGGGCCCGTCCACCCCGTGTCCGGACTGTGGGTCGCCTGCCCCGGGTCTAGCCCCAGGTCTGGACTGTGGGGCATGTCCGCCCCGTGTCAGGTCTGTGAGGCCCGTCCACCCCGTGTCTAGAATATGGGACCGCCTGCCCCGGGTCTAGCCTCAGGTCTGGACTGTGGGGCCGCCTGCCCCGGGTCTAGCCCCAGGTCCGGACTATTGGGCATGCCCGCCCCGTGTCCGGACTGTGGGGCCCGTCCACCCCGTGTCTGGACTGTGGGCCGCCTGCCCCGGGTCTAGCCCCAGGTCTGGACTGTGGGGCCAGCCCGCCCCGTGTCCTGACTGTGGGGCCCGCCCGCCCCGTGTCCTGACTGTGGAGCCCGCCCGCCCCGGGTCCTGACTGTGGGGCTCGCCCGCCCCGGGTCCTGACTGTGGGGCTCGCCCGCCCCGTGTCCTGACTGTGGGGCTCGCCCGCCCCGTGTCCTGACTGTGGGGCGGGCCGCCCGCCCCATGTCCTGACTGTGGCCCGCCCCATGTCCTGACTGTGGAGCGGGCCGCCCGCCCCATGTCCTGACTGTGGGGCGGGCCGCCAGCCCCATGTCCAGACTGTGGCCACACCGAGTCCAGACTGTGGGGCTCGCCCTATATCCGGACTGCGGCCGCCACGTGTCCGGACTGTGGGGCCGCCTGCCCCGGGTCTAGCCCCAGGTCCGGACTGTGGGGCCCCGCGCCCGCCCTGATTCCAGACTGTGGGGCCCCTCACCCACCCCGGGTCCGGAATGTGGGATCCGCCGCTTGCCCCTGGTCCGTACAGTGGGGCCCCCCGCCCCGGGTCTGGACTGTGGGGCCAACTGCCCCCGGGTCTAGCCCGAGCCTGGACTGTGGGGCCCGCCCGCCTTATGTCCCCACTGTGGCCCCCCCCGTGTCCGGACTGTGGGGACCGTCCACCCCGTGTCCAGACTGTGGGCCGCCTGCTCCGGGTCTAGCCCCAGGTCTGGACTGTGGGGCATGCCCGCCCAGTGTCCGGACTGTGGGGCCCGTCCACCCCGTGTCCGGACTGTGGGCCGCCTGCCCCAGGTCTAGCCTCAGGTCTGGACTGTGAAGCCGTCTGCCCCGGGATTAGCTCAGTGTCCGGACTGTGGGGCCCGCCCGCCCCGTGTCCTGACTGTGGAGCCCGCCCGCCCCTTGTCCTGACTGTGGGGCACGCCCGCCCTATGTGCGTACTATGGCCGCCCCGTGTCCGGACTGTGGGGCCCGTCCACCCCGTGTCCGGACTGTGGGGCCGCCTGCCCCGGCTCTAGCCCCAGGTCAGGACTGTGGGGCATGCCCGCCCCGTGTCAGAACTGTGGGGCCCGTCCGCCCCGTGTCCGGACTGTGGGGCCGCCTGCCACGGGACTAGCCCCGTGTACGGACTGTGAGGCCCGCCCGCCCCGTGTCGTAACTATGGGCCCGCCCGCCCCGAGCCTGGATTGTGGGGCCCGTCCGCCCCGAGTCTGGACTGTGGGGCCCGTCCGCTCCAAGCGTGGACTGTGGGGCCCGTCCGCCCCGAGCGTGGACTGTGGGGCCAGAGCGTGGACTGTGGGGCCCGTTCGCTCCGAGCCAATACTGTGGGGCCCATCCGCCCTGAGTCTGGACTTTGGGGCCCATCCGCCCCGAGCCTGGACTGTGTGGCCGCCTGCCCCGGGCCGAGCCTCAGGTCTGGACTGTGGAGCCCGTCCGCCCCGAGCCTGGACTGTGGGGCCCGTTCGCCCCGAGCCAATACTGTGGGGCCCATCCGCCCCGTGCCTGGACTGTGGGGCCCATCCGCCCCGAGCCTGGACTGTGTGGCCCCCCGCCCCGGGTCTGAAATGTGGGGCCGGCTTCCCCGGGTTTAGCCCCGAGCCTAGGTCTGGGCTGTGGCCGCCCCGTGTCCGGACTGTGTGGCTCATCCGCCCCGTGTCCGGACTGTGGGGCTCATCTGCCCCGTGTCCGGACTTTGGGGCCGCCTGCCCCGGGACTAGCCCCGTGTCCGGACTGTGGGGCCCGTCCACCCCGTGTCCGGACTGTGGGGCCCGTCCACCCCGTGTCCGGACTGTGGGGCCCGTCCACCCCGTGTCCGGACTGTGGGGCCCGTCCACCCCGTGTCCGGACTGTGGGTCGCCTGCCCCGGGTCTAGCCCCAGGTCTGGACTGTGGGGCATGTCCGCCCCGTGTCAGGTCTGTGAGGCCCGTCCACCCTGTGTCTAGAATATGGGACCGCCTGCCCCGGGTCTAGCCTCAGGTCTGGACTGTGGGGCCGCCTGCCCCGGGTCTAGCCCCTGGTCTGGACTATGGGGCATGCCCGCCCCGTGTCCGGACTGTGGGGCCCGTCCACCCCGTGTCTGGACTGTGGGCCGCCTGCCCCGGGTCTAGCCCCAGGTCTGGACTGTAGGGCCCGCCCGCCCCGTGTCCTGACTGTGGGGCCCGCCCGCCCCGTGTCCTGACTGTGGAGCCCGCCCGCCCCGTGTCCTAACTGTGGGGCTCGCCCGCCCCGTGTCCTGACTGTGGGGCTCGCCCGCCCCATGTCCTGACTGTGGGGCGGGCCGCCCGCCCCGCCCGCCCCATGTCCTGACTGTGGGGCTGTGGGGCGGGCCGCCCCCCCCATGTCCTGACTGTGGGGCGGGCCGCCCGCACCATGTCCTGACTGTGGGGCGGGCCGTGTCCTGACTGTGGGGCGGGCCGCCCGCACCATGTCCTGACTGTGGGGGGGGCCGCCAGCCCCATGTCCTGACTGTGGGGCAGGCCGCCAGCCACATGTCCTGACTGTGGGGCGGGCATGTCCTGACTGTGGGGCGGGCCGCCCGCCCCATGTCCTGACTGTGGGGCGGGCCGCCCGCCCTGACTGTGGGGCAGGCCGCCCGCCCCATGTCCTGACTGTCGGGCGGGCCGCCCGCCCCATGTCCTGACTGTGGGGCCCGCCCGCCCCGTGTCCTGACTGTGGGGCTCGCCCGCCCCGTGTCCTGACTGTGGGGCTCGCCCGCCCGTGTCCTGACTGTGGGGCTCATCCGCCCAGTGTCTGGACTTTGGGGCCGCCTGCCCCGGGTCTAGCCCCGTTTCCGGTCTGTGGGGCACTACCGCCCCAAGCTTGGACTGTGGGGCCCGTCCGTCCCGGGTCTAGCCCCGAGCCTGGACTGTGGGGCCCGGCCGCCCTATATCCGGACTGCGGCCGCCGAGTGTCCGGACTATGGGCCCGTCCGCCCCGTGTCCGGACTGTGGGGCCCCCCGCTCGCCCCGGGTACGGACTGTGGGGCCCCCCGCTCGCCCCGTGTCCGGACTGTGGGGTCCCCAGCCAGCCCCGGTTACGGACTGTGGGGCCCCCCGCCCGCCCCGGGTACGGACTGTGGGGCCCCCCGCTCGCCCCGAGTCTGGACTGTGGGGAAGCCTGCCCCGGGTCTGGACTGTGGGGCATGTCCGCCCCATGTCAGGACTGTGGAGCCCGTCCACCCCGTGTCTGGACTGTGGGGCCGCCTGCCCCTGGTCTAGCCTCAGGTCTGGACTGTGGGGCCGCCTGCCCCGGGACTAGCTCCGTGTCCGGACTGTGGGGCCCGTCCGCCCCGAGCCTGGACTGTGGGGCCCGTCCGCCCCGAGCCTGGACTGTGGGGCCCGTCCGCCCCGAGCCTGGACTGTGGGGCCCCCCGCCCGCCCCGGGTATGGACTGTGGGGCCCCCCGCTCGCCCCGAGTCTGGACTGTGGGGCCGCATGCCCCGGGTCTGGACTGTGGGGCATGTTCGCCCCATGTCAGGACTGTGGGGCCCGTCCACCCCGTGTCTGGAATGTGGGGCCGCCTGCCCCTGGTCTAGCCTCAAGTCTGGACTGTGGGGCAGCCTGCCCCGGGACTAGCCCCGTGTCCGGACTGTGGGGCCAGTCCGCCCCGAGCCTGGACTGTGGGGCCCGTCCGCCATATGTCCGGACTGTGGCTCCCCCCGTGTCCGGACTGTGAGGCCCGTCCACCCCGTGTCTAGAATATGGGACCGCCTGCCCCGGGTCTAGCCTCAGGTCTGGACTGTGGGGCCGCCTGCCCCGGGTCTAGCCCCAGGTCTGGACTATGGGGCATGCCCGCCCCGTGTCCGGACTGTGGGGCCCGTCCACCCCGTGTCTGGACTGTGGGCCGCCTGCCCCGGGTCTAGCCCCAGGTCTGGACTGTGGGGCCAGCCCGCCCCGTGTCCAGACTGTGGGGCCCGCCCGCCCCGTGTCCTGACTGTGGAGCCCGCCCGCCCCGTGTCCTGACTGTGGGGCTCGCCCGCCCCGTGTCCTGACTGTGGGGCTCGCCCGCCCCATGTCCTGACTGTGGGGCTGTGGGGCGGGCCGCCCGCCCCATGTCCTGACTGTGGGGCGGGCCGCCCGCCCCGCCCGCCCCGCCCGCCCCATGTCCTGACTGTGGGGCGGGCCGCCAGCCCCATGTCCTGACTGTGGGGCGGGCCGCCAGCCCCATGTCCTGACTGTGGGGCGGGCCGCCAGCCACATGTCCTGACTGTGGGGCGGGCATGTCCTGACTGTGGGGCGGGCCGCCCGCCCCATGTCCTGACTGTGGGGCGGGCCGCCCGCCCCATGTCCTGACTGTGGGGCGGGCCGCCCGCCACATGTCCTGACTGTGGGGCCCAGGGCCCGCCCGCCCCATGTCCTGACTGTGGGGCTCGCCCGCCCCGTGTCCTGACTGTGGGGCTCGCCCGCCCCGTGTCCTGACTGTGGGGCTCGCCCGCCCCGTGTCCTGACTGTGGGGCTCATCCGCCCAGTGTCTGGACTTTGGGGCCGCCTGCCCCGGGTCTAGCCCCGTTTCCGGTCTGTGGGGCACGCCCCCCAAAGCTTGGACTGTGGGGCCCGTCCATCCCGGGTCTAGCCCCGAGCCTGGACTGTGGGGCCCGGCCGCCCTATATCCGGACTGCGGCCGCCGAGTGTCCGGACTATGGGCCCGTCCGCCCCGTGTCCGGACTGTGGGGCCGCCTGCATCGGGTCTAGCCCCAGGTCTGGACTGTGGGGCCCCCCGCCCGCCCCGCGTCTAGCCCCAGGTCTGGACTGTGGGGCCCCCAGCCAGCCCCGGGTACGGACTGTGGGGCCCCCCGCCCGACCCGGGTACGGACTGTGGGGCCCCCCGCTCGCCCCGAGTCTGGACTGTGGGGAAGCCTGCCCCGGGTCTGGACTGTGGGGCCCGTCCGCCCCGAGCCTGGACTGTGGGGCCCGTCCACCCCGTGTCTGGACCGTGGGGCCCCCCGCCCGCCCCGAGCCTGGACTGTGGGGCCCCCCGCCCGCCCCGGGTATGGACTGTGGGGCCCCCCGCTCGCCCCGAGTCTGGACTGTGGGGCCGCATGCCCCGGGTCTGGACTGTGGGGCATGTTCGCCCCATGTCAGGACTGTGGGGCCCGTCCACCCCGTGTCTGGACTGTGGGGCCGCCTGCCCCTGGTCTAGCCTCAGGTCTGGACTGTGGGGCCGCCTGCCCCGGGACTAGCCCCGTGTCCGGACTGTGGGGCCAGTCCGCCCCGAGCCTGGACTGTGGGGCCCGTCCGCCATATGTCCGGACTGTGGCTCCCCCCGTGTCCGGACTGTGGGGACCGTCCACCCCGTGTCCGGACTGTGGGCCGCGTGCTCCGTGTCTAGCCCCAGGTCTGGACTGTGGGGCATGCCTGCTCCGTGTCCGGACTGTGGGGCCCGTCCACCCCGTGTCCGGACTGTGGGCCGTCTGCCCCAGGTCTAGCCCCAGGTCTGGACTGTGAAGCCGCCTGCCCCGGGATTAGCTCAGTGTCCGGACTGTGGGGCCCGCCTGCCCCGTGTCCTGACTGTGGAGCCCGCCCGCCCCGTGTCCTGACTGTGGGCCCCGTGTCCTGACTGTGGGGCCCGCCCTATGTCCGTACTATGGCCGCCCCGTGTCCGGACTGTGGGGCTCGTCCACCCCGTGTCCGAACTGTGGGGCCGCCTGCCCCGGGACTAGCCCCGTGTACAGACTGTGGGGCCCGCCCGCCCCGTGTCGTAACTATGGGCCCGCCCGCCCCGAGCCTGGACTGTGGGGCCCGTCCGCCCCGAGTCTGGACTGTAGGGCCCGTCCGCTACAAGCGTGGACTGTGGGGCCCGTCCAACCCGTGTCTGGACTGTGGGCCGCCTGCCCCGGGTCTAACCCCAGGTCTGGACTGTGGGGCCACCTGCCCCGGGATTAGCCCTGTGTCCGGACTGTGGGGCCTGCCCGCCCTGTATCCTGACTGTGGAGCCCGCCCGCCCAATGTCCTGACTGTGGGGCCCGCCCTGTGTCCTGACTGTGGGGGGCTGGGGGGACCCACCCGCCCCGTGTCCTGACTGTGGGTCCCGCCCGCCCCGTGTCCAGACTGTGGGTCCCGCCCGCCCCGTGTCCAGACTGTGGGTCCCGCCCGCCCCGTGTCCAGACTGTGGGTCCCGCCCACCCCGTGTCCAGACTGTGGGTCCCGCCCACCCCGTGTCCTGACTGTGGGTCCCGCCCGCCCCGTGTCCGGACTGTGGGTCCCGCCCGCCCCGTGTCCGGACTGTGGGACCCGTCCGCCCCGTGTCCAGACTGTGGGGCTCGCCCGCCCCGTGTCCAGACTGTGGGGCTCGCCCGCCCCGTGTCCAGACTGTGGGGCTCGCCCGCCCCGTGTCCAGACTGTGGGGCTCGCCCGCCCCGTGTCCAGACTGTGGGGCTCGCCCGCCCCGTGTCCAGACTGTGGGGCTCGCCCGCCCCGTGTCCAGACTGTGGGGCTCGCCCGCCCCGTGTCCAGACTGTGGGGCTCGCCCGCCCCGTGTCCAGACTGTGGGGCTCGCCCGCCCAGTGTCCAGACTGGGGCTCGCCCGCCCCGTGTCCAGACTGTGGGGCTCGCCCGCCCCGTGTCCAGACTGTGGGGCTCGCCCGCCCCTTGTCCAGACTTTGGGGCCGCCTGCGCCGGGACTAGCCCCATGTCCGGACTGTGAGGCCCGTCCGCCCCGAGCCTGGACTGTGGGGCCCGTCCGCCCCGTGTCCTGACTGTGGGTCCCGCCCGCCCCGTGTCCTGACTGTGGGGCTCCCCCGCCCCGTGTCCAGACTGTGGGGCTCGCCTGCCCCGTGTCCAGACTGTGGGGCTCGCCACCCCGTGTCTGGACTTTGGGGCAGCCTACCCCTGGTCTAGCCCTAGGTCTGGACTGTGGAGCCCGTCCGCCCCGAGCCTGGACTGTGGGGCCCGTTCGCCCCGAGCCAATACTGTGGGGCCCATCCGCCCCGAGCCTGGACTGTGGGGCCCATCCACCCCGAGCCTGGACTGTGTCGCCCCCCGCCCCGGGTCTGAAATGTGGGGCCGGCTTCCCCGGGTTTAGCCCCGAGCCTGGACTGTGGGGCTCGCCCACCCTATGTCTGGACTGTGGCCGCCCCGTGTACGGACTGTGGGGCTCGTACACCCCGTGTCCGGACTTTGGGGCAGCCTACCCCGGGTCTAGCCCCAGGTCTGGACTGTGGGGCATGTCCGCCCCGTGTCAGGACTGTGGGGCCCGTCCACCCTATGTCTAGAATGTGGGGCCGCCTGCCCCGGGTCTAGCCTCAGGTCTGGACTGTGGGGCCGCCTGCCCCGGGTCTAGCCCCAGGTCTTGACTATGGGTCATGCCCGCCCCGTATCCGGACTGTGGGGCCCGTCCACCCCGTGTCTAGAATGTGGGGCCGCCTGCCCCGGGTCTAGCCTCAGGTCTGGACTGTGGGGCCGCCAGCCCCGGGTTTAGCCCCAGGTCTTGACTATGGGGCATGCCCGCCCCGTATCTGGACTGTGGGGCCCGTCCACCCCGTGTCTGGACTGTGGGCCGCCTGCCCCGAGTCTAGCCCCAGGTCTGGACTGTGGGGCCACCTGCCCCGGGATTAGCCCTGTGTCCAGACTGTGGGGCCTGCTCGCCCTGTATCCTGACTGTGGAGCCCGCCCGCCCAATGTCCTGACTGTGGGGCCCGCCCTGTGTCCTGACTGTGGGGCCCGCCCGCCCCGTGTCCTGACTGTGGGTCCCGCCCGCCCCGTGTCCTGACTGTGGGTCCCGCCCGCCCCGTGTCCTGACTGTGGGTCCCGCCCGCCCCGTGTCCTGACTGTGGGTCCCGCCCGCTCCGTGTCCTGACTGTGGGTCCCGCCAGCCCCGTGTCCTGACTGTGGGTCCCGCTCGCCCCCGCCCGCCCCGTGTCCGGACTTTGGGGCCGCCTGCCCCGGGACTAGCCCCGTGTCCGGACTGTGGGGCCCGTCCACCCCGCGTCCGGACTGTGGGGCCCGTCCACCCAGTGTCCGGACTGTGGGGCCCTTCCATCCCGTGTCCGGACTGTGGGGCCCGTCCACCCCGTGTCCGGACTGTGGGGCCCGTCCACCCCGTGTCCGGACTGTGGGGCCCGTCCACCCCGGGTCTAGCCCCAGGTCTTGACTATGGGTCATGCCCGCCCCGTATCCGGACTGTGGGGCCCGTCCACCCCGTGTCTAGAATGTGGGGCCGCCTGCCCCGGGTCTAGCCTCAGGTCTGGACTGTGGGGCCGCCAGCCCCGGGTTTAGCCCCAGGTCTTGACTATGGGGCATGACCGCCCCGTCCACCCCGTGTCTGGACTGTGGGCCGCCTGCCCCGGGTCTAGCCCTGTGTCCGGACTGTGGGGCCTGCCCGCCCTGTATCCTGACTGTGGAGCCCGCCCGCCCAATGTCCTGACTGTGGGGCCCGCCCTGTGTCCTGACTGTGGGGCCCGCCCGCCCCGTGTCCTGACTGTGGGTCCCGCCCGCCCCGTGTCCTGACTGTGGGTCCCGCCCGCCCCGTGTCCTGACTGTGGGTCCCACCCGCCCCGTGTCCTGACTGTGGGTCCCGCCCGCCCCGTGTCCTGACTGTGGGGCCCGTCCACCCCGTGTCTAGAATGTGGGGCCGCCTGCCCCGGGTCTAGCCTCAGGTCTGGACTGTGGGGCCGCCAGCCCCGGGTTTAGCCCCAGGTCTTGACTATGGGGCCCGCCCGCCCCGTATCCTGACTGTGGGGCCTGCCCGCCCTGTATCCTGACTGTGGAGCCCGCCCGCCCAATGTCCTGACTGTGGGGCCCGCCCTGTGTCCTGACTGTGGGGCCCGCCCGCCCCGTGTCCTGACTGTGGGTCCCGCCCGCCCCGTGTCCTGACTGTGGGTCCCGCCCGCCCCGTGTCCTGACTGTGGGTCCCGCCCGCCCCGTGTCCTGACTGTGGGTCCCGCCCGCCCCGTGTCCTGACTGTGGGTCCCGCCCGCCCCGTGTCCTGACTGTGGGGCTCGCCCGCCCCGTGTCCTGACTGTGGGGCTCGCCCGCCCCGTGTCCTGACTGTGGGTCCCGCCCGCACCGTGTCCTGACTGTGGGTCCCGCCCGCCCCGTGTCCTGACTGTGGGGCCCGTCCGCCCCGTGTCCGGACTGTGGGGCCCGTTCGCCCCGTGTCCGGACTGTGGGGCCCGTCCACCCCGTGTTCGGACTGTGGGGCCCGTCCACCCCGTGTCCGGACTGTGGGGCCCGTCCACCCCGTGTCCGGACTGTGGGGCCCGTCCACCCCGTGTCCGGACTGTGGGGCCCGTCCACCCCGTGTCCGGACTGTGGGGCCCGTCCACCCCGTGTCCGGACTGTGGGGCCCGTCCACCCCGTGTCCGGACTGTGGGTCGCCTGCCCCGGGTCTAGCCCCAGGTCTGGACTGTGGGGCATGTCTGCCCCATGTCAGGTCTGTGAGGCCCGTCCACCCCGTGTCTAGAATATGGGACCGCCTGCCCCGGGTCTAGCCTCAGGTCTGGACTGTGGGGCCGCCTGCCCCGGGTCTAGCCCCAGGTCTGGACTATGGGGCATGCCCGCCCCGTGTCCGGACTGTGGGGCCCGTCCACCCCGTGTCTGGACTGTGGGCCGCCTGCCCCGGGTCTAGCCCCAGGTCTGGACTGTGGGGCCCGCCCGCCCCATGTCCTGACTGTGGAGCCCGCCCGCCCCGTGTCCTGACTGTGGAGCCCGCCCGCCCCGTGTCCTGACTGTGGGGCCCGCCCGCCCCGTGTCCTGACTGTGGGGCCCGCCCGCCCCGTGTCCTGACTGTGGGGCCCGCCCGCCCCGTGTCCTGACTGTGGGGCCCGCCCGCCCCGTGTCCTGACTGTGGGGCCCACCCGCCCCGTGTCCTGACTGTGGGGCCCGCCCGCCCCGTGTCCTGACTGTGGGGCCCGCCCGCCCCGTGTCCTGACTGTGGGTCCCGCCCGCCCCGTGTCCTGACTGTGGGGCCCGCCCGCCCCGTGTCCTGACTGTGGGGCCCGCCCCGTGTCCTGACTGTGGGGCCCGCCCGCCCCGTGTCCTGACTGTGGGGCCCGCCCGCCCCGTGTCCTGACTGTGGGGCCCGCCCGCCCCGTGTCCTGACTGTGGGGCCCGCCCGCCCCGTGTCCTGACTGTGGGGCCCGCCCGCCCCGTGTCCTGACTGTGGGGCCCGCCCGCCCCGTGTCCTGACTGTGGGGCCCGCCCCGTGTCCTGACTGTGGGGCCCGCCCGCCCCGTGTCCTGACTGTGGGGCTTGCCCGCCCCGTGTCCAGACTGTGGGGCTCATCCGCACAGTGTCTGGACTTTGGGGCCGCCTGCCCCGGGTCTAGCCCCGTTTCCGGTCTGTGGGGCACGCCCGCCCCAAGCTTGGACTGTGGGGCCCGTCCGTCCCAGGTCTAGCCCCGAGCCTGGACTGTGGGGCCCGGCCGCCCTATATCCGGACTGCGGCCGCCCAGTGTCCGGACTATGGGCCCGTCCGCCCCGTGTTCGGACTGTGGGGCCGCCTGCATCGGGTCTAGCCCCAGGTCTGGACTGTGGGGCCCCCCGCCAGCCCCGGGTACGGACTGTGGGGCCCCCCACCCACCCCGGGTACAGACTGTGGGGCCCCCCGCTCGCCCCGAGTCTGGACTGTGGGGAAGCCTGCCCCGGGTCTGGACTGTGGGGCATGTCCGCCCCATGTCAGGACTGTGTGGACCCGTCCACCCCGTGTCTGGACTGTGGGGCTGCCTGCCCCTGGTCTAGCCTCAGGTCTGGACTGTGGGGCCGCCTGCCCTGGGACTAGCCCCGTGTCCGGACTGTGGGGCCCGTCCGCCCCGAGCCTGGACTGTGGGGCCCGTCCGCCATATGTCCGGACTGTGGCTCCCCCCGTGTCCGGACTGTGGGGACCGTCCACCCCGTGTCCGGACTGTGGGCCGCGTGCTCCGGGTCTAGCCCCAGGTCTGGACTGTGTGGGGCATGCCTGCTCCGTGTCCGGACTGTGGGGCCCGTCCACCCCGTATCCGGACTGTGGGCCGTCTGCCCCGGGTCTAGCCCCAGGTCTGGACTGTGGGGCCGCCTGCCCCGGGATTAGCCCTGTGTTCGGACTGTGGAGCCCGCCCTCCCCGTGTCCTGACTGTGGAGCCCGCCCTCCCCGTGTCCTGACTGTGGGGCCTGCCCGCCCCGTGTCCTGACTGTGGGGACCGCCCGCCCCGTGTCCTGCCTGTGGGGCGGGCCGCCCGCCCCGTGTCCTGACTGTGGGGCGGGCCGCCCGCCCCGTGTCCTGCCTGTGGGGCGGGCCGCCCGCCCCGTGTCCTGAATGTGGGGCGGGCCGCCCGCCCCGTGTCCTGACTGTGGGGCGGGGGCCGCCCAATGTCCTGACTGTGGGGCCCGCCCTGTGTCCTGACTGTGGGGCCCGTCCGCCCCGTGTCCTGACTGTGGGTCCCGCCCGCCCCGTGTCCTGACTGTGGGTCCCGCCCGCCCCGTGTCCTGACTGTGGGTCCCGCCCGCCCCGTGTCCTGACTGTGGGTCCCGCCCGCCCCGTGTCCTGACTGTGGGGCCCGTCCGCCCCGTGTCCTGACTGTGGGTCCCGCCCGCCCCGTGTCCTGACTGTGGGTCCCGCCCGCCCCGTGTCCTGACTGTGGGTCCCGCCCACCCCGTGTCCTGACTGTGGGTCCCGCCCGCCCCGTGTCCTGACTGTGGGGCCCGTCCACCCCGTGTCTAGAATGTGGGGCCGCCTGCCCCGGGTCTAGCCTCAGGTCTGGACTGTGGGGCCGCCAGCCCCGGGTTTAGCCCCAGGTCTTGACTGTCCTGACTGTGGGGCCTGCTCGCCCTGTATCCTGACTGTGGAGCCCGCCCGCCCAATGTCCTGACTGTGGGGCCCGCCCTGTGTCCTGACTGTGGGGCCCGTCCGCCCCGTGTCCTGACTGTGGGTCCCGCCCGCCCCGTGTCCTGACTGTGGGTCCCGCCCGCCCCGTGTCCTGATTGTGGGTCCCGTCCGCCCCGTGTCCTGACTGTGGGTCCCGCCCGCCCCGTGTCCTGACTGTGGGTTCCGCCCGCCCCGTGTCCTGACTGTGGGGCTCGCCCGCCCCGTGTCCTGACTGTGGGGCTCGCCCGCCCCGTGTCCTGACTGTGGGGCTCGCCCGCCCCGTGTCCTGACTGTGGGGCTCGCCCGCCCCGTGTCCGGACTGTGGGGCCCGCCCGCCCCGTGTCCGGACTGTGGGGCCCGCCCGCCCCGTGTCCGGACTGTGGGGCCCGTTCGCCCCGTGTCCGGACTGTGGGGCCCGTCCGCCCCGTGTTCGGACTGTGGGGCCCGTCCACCCCGTGTCCGGACTGTGGGGCCCGTCCACCCCGTGTCCGGACTGTGGGGCCCGTCCACCCCGTGTCCGGACTGTGGGGCCCGTCCACCCCGTGTCCGGACTGTGGGTCGCCTGCCCCGGGTCTAGCCCCAGGTCTGGACTGTGGGGCATGTCTGCCCCATGTCAGGTCTGTGAGGCCCGTCCACCCCGTGTCTAGAATATGGGACCGCCTGCCCCGGGTCTAGCCTCAGGTCTGGACTGTGGGGCCGCCTGCCCCGGGTCTAGCCCCAGGTCTGGACTATGGGGCATGCCCGCCCCGTGTCCGGACTGTGGGGCCCGTCCACCCCGTGTCTGGACTGTGGGCCGCCTGCCCCGGGTCTAGCCCCAGGTCTGGACTGTGGGGCCCGCCCGCCCCATGTCCTGACTGTGGAGCCCGCCCGCCCCGTGTCCTGACTGTGGAGCCCGCCCGCCCCGTGTCCTGACTGTGGGGCCCGCCCGCCCCGTGTCCTGACTGTGGGTCCCGCCCGCCCCGTGTCCTGACTGTGGGTCCCGCCCGCCCCGTGTCCTGACTGTGGGTCCCGCCCGCCCCGTGTCCTGACTGTGGGGCCCGTCCGCCCCGTGTCCTGACTGTGGGTCCCGCCCGCCCCGTGTCCTGACTGTGGGTCCCGCCCGCCCCGTGTCCTGACTGTGGGTCCCGCCCACCCCGTGTCCTGACTGTGGGTCCCGCCCGCCCCGTGTCCTGACTGTGGGGCCCGTCCACCCCGTGTCTAGAATGTGGGGCCGCCTGCCCCGGGTCTAGCCTCAGGTCTGGACTGTGGGGCCGCCAGCCCCGGGTTTAGCCCCAGGTCTTGACTGTCCTGACTGTGGGGCCTGCCCGCCCTGTATCCTGACTGTGGAGCCCGCCCGCCCAATGTCCTGACTGTGGGGCCCGCCCTGTGTCCTGACTGTGGGGCCCGTCCGCCCCGTGTCCTGACTGTGGGTCCCGCCCGCCCCGTGTCCTGACTGTGGGTTCCGCCCGCCCCGTGTCCTGACTGTGGGGCTCGCCCGCCCCGTGTCCTGACTGTGGGGCTCGCCCGCCCCGTGTCCTGACTGTGGGGCTCGCCCGCCCCGTGTCCTGACTGTGGGGCTCGCCCGCCCCGTGTCCGGACTGTGGGGCCCGCCCGCCCCGTGTCCGGACTGTGGGGCCCGCCCGCCCCGTGTCCGGACTGTGGGGCCCGTTTGCCCCGTGTCCGGACTGTGGGGCCCGTCCGCCCCGTGTTCGGACTGTGGGGCCCGTCCACCCCGTGTCCGGACTGTGGGGCCCGTCCACCCCGTGTCCGGACTGTGGGGCCCGTCCACCCCGTGTCCGGACTGTGGGGCCCGTCCACCCCGTGTCCGGACTGTGGGTCGCCTGCCCCGGGTCTAGCCCCAGGTCTGGACTGTGGGGCATGTCTGCCCCATGTCAGGTCTGTGAGGCCCGTCCACCCCGTGTCTAGAATATGGGACCGCCTGCCCCGGGTCTAGCCTCAGGTCTGGACTGTGGGGCCGCCTGCCCCGGGTCTAGCCCCAGGTCTGGACTATGGGGCATGCCCGCCCCGTGTCCGGACTGTGGGGCCCGTCCACCCCGTGTCTGGACTGTGGGCCGCCTGCCCCGGGTCTAGCCCCAGGTCTGGACTGTGGGGCCCGCCCGCCCCATGTCCTGACTGTGGAGCCCGCCCGCCCCGTGTCCTGACTGTGGAGCCCGCCCGCCCCGTGTCCTGACTGTGGGGCCCGCCCGCCCCGTGTCCTGACTGTGGGGCCCGCCCGCCCCGTGTCCTGACTGTGGGGCCCGCCCGCCCCGTGTCCTGACTTTGGGGCCCGCCCGCCCCGTGTCCTGACTGTGGGGCCCACCCGCCCCGTGTCCTGACTGTGGGGCCCGCCCGCCCCGTGTCCTGACTGTGGGGCCCGCCCGCCCCGTGTCCTGACTGTGGGGCCCGCCCGCCCCGTGTCCTGACTGTGGGGCCCGCCCGCCCCGTGTCCTGACTGTGGGGCCCGCCCCGTGTCCTGACTGTGGGGCCTGCCCGCCCCGTGTCCTGACTGTGGGGCCCGCCCGCCCCGTGTCCTGACTGTGGGGCCCGCCCCGTGTCCTGACTGTGGGGCCCGCCCGCCCCGTGTCCTGACTGTGGGGCCCGCCCGCCCCGTGTCCTGACTGTGGGGCCCGCCCGCCCCGTGTCCTGACTGTGGGGTCCGCCCGCCCCGTGTCCTGACTGTGGGGCCCGCCCGCCCCGTGTCCTGACTGTGGGGCCCGCCCGCCCCGTGTCCTGACTGTGGGGCCCGCCCGCCCCGTGTCCTGACTGTGGGGCTCGCCCGCCCCGTGTCCAGACTGTGGGGCTCATCCGCACAGTGTCTGGACTTTGGGGCCGCCTGCCCCGGGTCTAGCCCCGTTTCCGGTCTGTGGGGCACGCCCGCCCCAAGCTTGGACTGTGGGGCCCGTCTGTCCCAGGTCTAGCCCCGAGCCTGGACTGTGGGGCCCGGCCGCCCTATATCCGGACTGCGGCCGCCCAGTGTCCGGACTATGGGCCCGTCCGCCCCGTGTCCGGACTGTGGGGCCGCCTGCATCGGGTCTAGCCCCAGGTCTGGACTGTGGGGCCCCCCGCCAGCCCCGGGTACGGACTGTGGGGCCCCCCACCCCGGGTACAGACTGTGGGGCCCCCCGCTCGCCCCGAGTCTGGACTGTGGGGAAGCCTGCCCCGGGTCTGGACTGTGGGGCATGTCCGCCCCATGTCAGGACTGTGGGACCCGTCCACCCCGTGTCTGGACTGTGGGGCCGCCTGCCCCTGGTCTAGCCTCAGGTCTGGACTGTGGGGCCGCCTGCCCTGGGACTAGCCCCGTGTCCGGACTGTGGGGCCCGTCCGCCCCGAGCCTGGACTGTGGGGCCCGTCCGCCATATGTCCGGACTGTGGCTCCCCCCGTGTCCGGACTGTGGGGACCGTCCACCCCGTGTCCGGACTGTGGGCCGCGTGCTCCGGGTCTAGCCCCAGGTCTGGACTGTGTGGGGCATGCCTGTTCCGTGTCCGGACTGTGGGGCCCGTCCACCCCGTATCCGGACTGTGGGCCGTCTGCCCCGGGTCTAGCCCCAGGTCTGGACTGTGGGGCCGCCTGCCCCGGGATTAGCCCTGTGTTCGGACTGTGGAGCCCGCCCTCCCCGTGTCCTGACTGTGGAACCCGCCCTCCCCGTGTCCTGACTGTGGGGCCTGCCCGCCCCGTGTCCTGACTGTGGGGCCCGCCCGCCCCGTGTCCTGACTGTGGGGACCGCCCGCCCCGTGTCCTGCCTGTGGGGCGGGCCGCCCGCCCCGTGTCCTGACTGTGGGGCGGGCCGCCCGCCCGCCCCGTGTCCTGCTTGTGGGGCGGGCCGCCCGCCCCGTGTCCTGACTGTGGGGCGGGCCGCCCGCCCCATGTCCGGACTGTGGGGCCCGTCCACCCCGTGTCCGGACTGTGGGCCGTCTGCCCCAGGTCTAGCCTCAGGTCTGGACTGTGAAGCCGCCTGCCCCGGGATTAGCTCAGTGTCCGGACTGTGGGGCCCGCCTGCCCCGTGTCCTGACTGTGGAGCCCGCCCGCCCCGTGTCCTGACTGTGGGCCCCGTGTCCTGACTGTGGGGCCCGCCCGCCCTATGTCCGTACTATGGCCGCCCCGTGTCCGGACTGTGGGGCCCGTCCCCCCCGTTTCCGGACTGTGGGGCCGCCTGCCCCGGGACTAGCTCCGTGTATGGACTGTGGAGCCCGCCCGCCCCGTGTCGTAACTATGGGCCCGCCCGCCCTGAGCCTGGACTGTGGGGCCCGCCCGCCCCGGGTCTAGCCCCGTTTCCGGTCTGTGGGGCACGCCCGCCCCAACCTTGGACTGTGGGGCCCGTCCGTCCCGGGTCTAGCCCTGAGCCTGGACTGTGGGGCCCGGCCGCCCTATATCCGGACTGCGGCCGCCCAGTGTCCGGACTATGGGCCCGTCCGCCCCGTGTCCGGACTGTGGGGCCGCCTGCATCGGGTCTAACCCTAGGTCTGGACTGTGGGGCCCCCCGCCCGCCCCGAGTCTAGCCCCAGGTCTGGACTGAGGGGCCCCCAGCCAGCCCCGGGTACGGACTGTGGGGCCCCCTGCCCGCCCCGGGTACGGACTGTGGGGCCCTCCGCTCGCCCCGAGTCTGGACTGTGGGGAAGCCTGCCCCGGGTCTGGACTGTGGGGCATGTCCGCCCCATGTCAGGACTGTGGGGCCCGTCCACCCCGTGTCTGGACTGTGGGGCCGCCTGCCCTTGGTCTAGCCTCAGGTCTGGACTGTGGGGCCGCCTGTCCCGGGACTGGCTCCGTGTCCGGACTGTGGGGCCCGTCCGCCCCGAGCCTGGACTGTGGGGCCCGTCCGCCCCGAGCCTGGACTGTGGGGCCCGTCCGCCCCGAGCCTGGACTGTGGGGCCCCCCGCCCGCCCCGGGTACAGACTGTGGGGCCCCCCGCTCGCCCCGAGTCTGGACTGTGGGGCCGCCTGCCCCGGGTCTGGACTGTGGGGCATGTCCGCCCCATGTCAGGACTGTGGGGCCCGTCCACCCCGTGTCTGGACTGTGGGGCCGCCTGCCCCTGGTCTAGCCTCAGGTCTGGACTGTGGGGCCGCCTGCCCCGGGACTAGCTCCGTGTCCGGACTGTGGGGCCAGTCCGCCCCGAGCCTGGACTGTGGGGCCCGTCCTCCCCGAGCCTGGACTGTGGGGCCCCCGCCCGCCCCGGGTACGGACTGTGGGGCCCCCCGCTTGCCCCGGGTACGGACTGTGGGGCCGCCTGCCCCGGGTCTGGACTGTGGGGCATGTCCGCCCCATGTCAGGACTGTGGGGCCCATCCACCCCGTGTCTGGACTGTGGGGCCGCCTGCCCCTGGTCTAGCCTCAGGTCTGGACTGTGGGGCCGCCTGCCCCGGGACTAGCCCCGTGTCCGGACTGTGGGGCCAGTCCGCCCCGAGCCTGGACTGTGGGGCCCGTCCGCCATATGTCCAGACTGTGGCTCCCCCCGTGTCCAGACTGTGGGGACCGTCCACCCCGTGTCCGGACTGTGGGCCGCGTGCTCCGGGTCTAGCCCCAGGTCTGGACTGTGGGGCATGCCTGCACCGTGTCCGGACTGTGGGGCCCGTCCACCCCGTGTCCGGACTGTGGGCCGTCTGCCCCAGGTCTAGCCTCAGGTCTGGACTGTGAAGCCGCCTGCCCCGGGATTAGCTCAGTGTCCGGACTGTGGGGCCCGCCTGCCCCGTGTCCTGACTGTGGAGCCCGCCCGCCCCGTGTCCTGACTGTGGGCCCCGTGTCCTGACTGTGGGGCCCGCCCGCCCTATGTCCGTACTATGGCCGCCCCGTGTCCGGACTGTGGGGCCCGTCCCCCCCGTGTCCGGACTGTGGGGCCGCCTGCCCCGGGACTAGCTCCGTGTATGGACTGTGGAGCCCGCCCGCCCCGTGTCGTAACTATGGGCCCGCCCGCCCTGAGCCTGGACTGTGGGGCCCGTCCGCCCCGAGTCTGGACTGTGGGGCCCGTCTGCCCCGAGCGTGGACTGTGGGGCCAGAGCGTGGACTGTGGGGCCCGTTCGCTCCGAGCCAATACTGTGGGGCCCATCCGCCCCGAGTCTGGACTGTGGGGCCCATCCGCCCCGAGCCTGGACTGTGTGGCCCCCCGCCCCAGGTCTGAAATGTGGGGCCGGCTTCCCCGGGTTTAGCCCCGAGCCTGGACTGTGGGGCCCACCCACCCTATGTCTGGACTGTGGCCGCCCCGTGTCCGGACTGTGGGGCTCGTCACCCCGTGTCTGGACTTTGGGGCAGCCTACCCCTGGTCTAGCCCTAGGTCTGGACTGTGGAGCCCGTCCGCCCCGAGCCTGGACTGTGGGGCCCGTTCGCCCCGAGCCAATACTGTGGGGCCCATCCGCCCCGAGCCTGGACTGTGGGGCCCATCCACCCCGAGCCTGGACTGTGTGGCCCCCCGCCCCGGGTCTGAAATGTGGGGCCGGCTTCCCCGGGTTTAGCCCCGAGCCTGGACTGTGGGGCTCGCCCACCCTATGTCTGGACTGTGGCCGCCCCGTGTACGGACTGTGGGGCTCTTACACCCCGTGTCCGGACTTTGGGGCAGCCTACCCCGGGTCTAGCCCCAGGTCTGGACTGTGGGGCATGTCCGCCCCGTGTCAGGACTGTGGGGCCCGTCCACCCTATGTCTAGAATGTGGGGCCGCCTGCCCCGGGTCTAGCCTCAGGTCTGGACTGTGGGGCCGCCTGCCCCGGGTCTAGCCCCAGGTCTTGACTATGGGTCATGCCCGCCCCGTATCCGGACTGTGGGGCCCGTCCACCCCGTGTCTAGAATGTGGGGCCGCCTGCCCCGGGTCTAGCCTCAGGTCTGGACTGTGGGGCCGCCAGCCCCGGGTTTAGCCCCAGGTCTTGACTATGGGGCATGCCCGCCCCGTATCTGGACTGTGGGGCCCGTCCACCCCGTGTCTGGACTGTGGGCCGCCTGCCCCGAGTCTAGCCCCAGGTCTGGACTGTGGGGCCACCTGCCCCGGGATTAGCCCTGTGTCCAGACTGTGGGGCCTGCTCGCCCTGTATCCTGACTGTGGAGCCCGCCCGCCCAATGTCCTGACTGTGGGGCCCGCCCTGTGTCCTGACTGTGGGGCCCGTCCGCCCCGTGTCCTGACTGTGGGTCCCGCCCGCCCCGTGTCCTGACTGGGTCCCGCCCGCTCCGTGTCCTGACTGTGGGTCCCGCCAGCCCCGTGTCCTGACTGTGGGTCCCGCCCGCCCCGTGTCCGGACTTTGGGGCCGCCTGCCCCGGGACTAGCCCCGTGTCCGGACTGTGGGGCCCGTCCACCCCGTGTCCGGACTGTGGGGCCCGTCCACCCCGTGTCCGGACTGTGGGGCCCGTCCACCCCGTGTCCGGACTGTGGGGCCCGTCCACCCCGTGTCCGGACTGTGGGGCCCGTCCACCCCGGGTCTAGCCCCAGATCTTGACTATGGGTCATGCCCGCCCCGTATCCGGACTGTGGGGCCCGTCCACCCCGTGTCTAGAATGTGGGGCCGCCTGCCCCGGGTCTAGCCTCAGGTCTGGACTGTGGGGCCGCCCGCCCCGTATCTGGACTGTGGGGCCCGTCCACCCCGTGTCTGGACTGTGGGCCGCCTGCCCCGGGTCTAGCCCTGTGTCCGGACTGTGGGGCCTGCCCGCCCTGTATCCTGACTGTGGGGCCCGCCCCGTGTCCTGACTGTGGGGCCCGTCCGCCCCGTGTCCTGACTGTGGGGCCCGCCCGCCCCGTGTCCTGACTGTGGGTCCAGCCCGCCCCGTGTCCTGATTGTGGGGCTCGCCCGCCCCGTGTCCTGACTGTGGGGCTCGCCCGCCCCGTGTCCTGACTGTGGGGCTCGCCCGCCCCGTGTCCTGACTGGGTCCCGCCCGCTCCGTGTCCTGACTGTGGGTCCCGCCAGCCCCGTGTCCTGACTGTGGGTCCCGCCCGCCCCGTGTCCGGACTTTGGGGCCGCCTGCCCCGGGACTAGCCCCGTGTCCGGACTGTGGGGCCCGTCCACCCCGTGTCCGGACTGTGGGGCCCGTCCACCCCGTGTCCGGACTGTGGGGCCCGTCCACCCCGTGTCCGGACTGTGGGGCCCGTCCACCCCGTGTCCGGACTGTGGGGCCCGTCCACCCTGGGTCTAGCCCCAGATCTTGACTATGGGTCATGCCCGCCCCGTATCCGGACTGTGGGGCCCGTCCACCCCGTGTCTAGAATGTGGGGCCGCCTGCCCCGGGTCTAGCCTCAGGTCTGGACTGTGGGGCCGCCCGCCCCGTATCTGGACTGTGGGGCCCGTCCACCCCGTGTCTGGACTGTGGGCCGCCTGCCCCGGGTCTAGCCCTGTGTCCGGACTGTGGGGCCTGCCCGCCCTGTATCCTGACTGTGGGGCCCGCCCCGTGTCCTGACTGTGGGGCCCGTCCGCCCCGTGTCCTGACTGTGGGGCCCGCCCGCCCCGTGTCCTGACTGTGGGGCCCGCCCGCCCCGTGTCCTGACTGTGGGGCTCGCCCGCCCCGTGTCCTGACTGTGGGGCTCGCCCGCCCCGTGTCCTGACTGTGGGGCTCGCCCGCCCCGTGTCCTGACTGTGGGGCTCGCCCGCCCCGTGTCCTGACTGTGGGGCTCGCCCGCCCCGTGTCCGGACTGTGGGGCTCGCCCGCCCCGTGTCCGGACTGTGGGGCTCGCCCGCCCCGTGTCCGGACTGTGGGGCTCGCCCGCCCCGTGTCCGGACTGTGGGGCTCGCCCGCCCCGTGTCCGGACTGTGGGGCCCGCCCGCCCCGTGTCCGGACTGTGGGGCCCGTCCGCCCCGTGTCCGGACTGTGGGGCCCGTCCACCCCGTGTCCGGACTGTGGGGCCCGTCCACCCCGTGTCCGGACTGTGGGGCCCGTCCACCCCGTGTCCGGACTGTGGGTCGCCTGCCCCGGGTCTAGCCCCAGGTCTGGACTGTGGGGCATGTCTGCCCCATGTCAGGTCTGTGAGGCCCGTCCACCCCGTGTCTAGAATATGGGACCGCCTGCCCCGGGTCTAGCCTCAGGTCTGGACTGTGGGGCCGCCTGCCCCGGGTCTAGCCCCAGGTCTGGACTATGGGGCATGCCCGCCCCGTGTCCGGACTGTGGGGCCCGTCCACCCCGTGTCTGGACTGTGGGCCGCCTGCCCCGGGTCTAGCCCCAGGTCTGGACTGTGGGGCCCGCCCGCCCCGTGTCCTGACTGTGGAGCCCGCCCGCCCCGTGTCCTGACTGTGGAGCCCGCCCGCCCCGTGTCCTGACTGTGGAGCCCGCCCGCCCCGTGTCCTGACTGTGGGGCCCGCCCGCCCCGTGTCCTGACTGTGGGGCCCGCCCGCCCCGTGTCCTGACTGTGGGGCCCGCCCGCCCCGTGTCCTGACTGTGGGGCCCGCCCGCCCCGTGTCCTGACTGTGGGGCCCGCCCGCCCCGTGTCCTGACTGTGGGGCCCGCCCGCCCCGTGTCCTGACTGTGGGGCCCGCCCGCCCCGTGTCCTGACTGTGGGGCCCGCCCGCCCCGTGTCCTGACTGTGGGGCCCGCCCACCCCGTGTCCTGACTGTGGGGCCCGTCCGCCCCGTGTCCTGACTGTGGGGCTCGCCCGCCCCGTGTCCAGACTGTGGGGCTCATCCGCACAGTGTCTGGACTTTGGGGCAGCCTGCCCCGGGTCTAGCCCCGTTTCCGGTCTGTGGGGCACGCCCGCCCCAAGCTTGGACTGTGGGGCCCGTCCGTCCCAGGTCTAGCCCCGAGCCTGGACTGTGGGGCCCGGCCGCCCTATATCCGGACTGCGGCCACCCAGTGTCCGGACTATGGGCCCGTCCGCCCCGTGTCCGGACTGTGGGGCCGCCTGCATCGGGTCTAGCCCCAGGTCTGGACTGTGGGGCCCCCCGCCAGCCCCGGGTACGGACTGTGGGGCCCCCCACCCACCCCGGGTACAGACTGTGGGGCCCCCCGCTCGCCCCGAGTCTGGACTGTGGGGAAGCCTGCCCCGGGTCTGGACTGTGGGGCATGTCCGCCCCATGTCAGGACTGTGGGACCCGTCCACCCCGTGTCTGGACTGTGGGGCCGCCTGCCCCTGGTCTAGCCTCAGGTCTGGACTGTGGGGCCGCCTGCCCTGGGACTAGCCCCGTGTCTGGACTGTGGGGCCCGTCCGCTCAGAGCCTGGACTGTGGGGCCCGTCCGCCCCGAGCCTGGACTGTTGGGCCCCCCGCCCTCCCCGGGTACGGACTGTGGGGCCCCCCGCTCGCCCCGAGTCTGGACTGTGGGGCCGCCTGCCCCGGGTCTGGACTATGGGGCATGTCCGCCCCATGTCAGGACTGTGGGGCCCGTCCGCCCCGAGCCTGGACTGTGGGGCCCGTCCGCCATATGTCCGAACTGTGGCTCCCCCCGTGTCCGGACTGTGGGGACCGTCCACCCCGTGTCCGGACTGTGGGCCGCGTGCTCCGGGTCTAGCCCCAGGTCTGGACTGTGGGGCATGCCTGCTCCGTGTCCGGACTGTGGGGCCCGTCCACCCCGTATCCGGACTGTGGGCCGTCTGCCCCGGGTCTAGCCCCAGGTCTGGACTGTGGGGCCGCCTGCCCCGGGATTAGCCCTGTGTTCGGACTGTGGGGCCCGCCCTCCCCGTGTCCTGACTGTGGAGCCCGCCCTCCCCGTGTCCTGACTGTGGGGCCCGCCCGCCCGCCCCGTGTCCTGACTGTGGGGCCCGCCCGCCCCGTGTCCTGACTGTGGGGCCCGCCCGCCCCGTGTCCTGTGGGGCCCGCCCGCCCCGTGTCCTGACTGTGGGTACCGCCCGCCCCGTGTCCTGACTGTGGGTCCCGCCCGCCCCGAGTCCAGACTGTGGGGCCCATCCGCCCCGTGTCCGCACTTGGGGCCGCCTGCCCCGGGTCTAGCCCCAGGTCTGGACTGTGGGGCCACCTGCCCCAGGACTAGCCCTGTGTCTGGACTGTGGGGCACGCCCGCCCCGAGCCTGGACTGTGGGACATGCCCGCCCCGAGTGGAAAAGGGGAGCCTGTCTGCCCCGGGCCTGGATGGTGGGGCCCGTCCGCCCTGAGTCTGGACTGTGGGGCCCCCCGCCCGCCCCGGGTCTGGACTGTGGGGCCGGCTGCCCCCGGGTCTAGCCCCGAGCCTGGACTGTGGGGCTGCCTGCCCCGGGACTAGCCCCGCATCCGGACTGTGGGGCCCCCCGCCCGCCCGGTGTCCTGACTGTGGGGCCCCCCGCCCGCCCCGTGTCCTGACTGTGGGGCCAGCCAGCCCCGTGTCCTGACTGTGGGGCCCATCGGCCCCGTGTCCGGCCTTTGCGGCCGCCTGCCCCGGGTCTAGCTCCAGGTCTGGACAGTGGGGACCCACGCCTGCCCCGGGTCCGGACTGTGGGGCCCCCCACCCGCCCCGACTCCGGACTGTGGGGCCCCCCGTCCGCCCCGATCCTGGACTTTGGGGTCTGTTCGCTCGAGCCTGGACCGTGGGGCCCGTCCTCCCCGAGCCTGGACCGTGGGACCCGTCCTCCCCGAGCCTGGACCGAGGGACCCGTCCTCCCCGAGCCTGGACCGAGGGACCCGTCCTCCCCGAGCCTGGATCGAGGGGCCCGTCCGCCCCGAGCCTGGACCGTGGGGCCCGTCCGCCCCGAGCCTGGACTGTGGGGCCCGTCCAACCCGAGCCTGGAATGTGGGGCCGTCCAACCCGAGCCTGGACTGTGGGGCCCGTCCGCCCTGTGTCTGGATTGTTAGGCCGCCTGTCCCGGATCTAGCCTCGGGTCCGGACTGTGGGGCCCACCCGCCCCGGGTCCGGACTGTGGGGCCCGCCCGCCCCGGGCTACTTTCAGTGGTATGTCAGCCGATTGTGGTTTGTAGGCTTCTTTTCTTTACTGTCTCAATGCTTCATTAACTAGCAATTCTGCTGATATTGGTAAGAATGACTTCCGGGTGATAACGGCTGATCCTATCAAACAACAAGGAGGTGCCTTAATAAAGTACAGTCCTGAGGGTAGCTGGTGAGGCCAACAAATTTCCAGTCCATCCCTCATACTTAGATGTTAAAGGCAGACCTGTTCAATGTGCTATCCATGTCCCAGTTTGGCCTCTTGTTGGTAGGAGGTGTAAATGGTTGCTTTAAACAGAATGAAGCTATTTTAAGTCTGATGTCGGGAGTCTCAGAATGGACTGGTCGACATTTTACTTAGCAAAATATTTATGTCCCAGTTATCCTTCTAGTTGAAGTTGGTCATGGTTGTGATTAGTAGGGGAGTAACGACTGCGGTCGCAGCAAGTCACAAAGGCCCGGAGGATCAGGGGCCCGCCGACACCAGCAGAACCTTTAATTAGATGTGTGTCCTCCTACGCACATCCAGTTGAAGTGTATTGCTGTGGACATACCTATTGGGTCCTTTAGCGACAATGCATTCTGTCGGCCAATCATAGGCCAGCACATGACGGGGCGCATGGCAGTAACGTCATGCACTCCCGTCACAGGCCGAAGTCAGCTGCCTGCTTCACAACAGGACTTGCGGAGAGGGAGCGAAGGGAAGGTGGGTAGAGTATTTAAATATTTATTTTAAATAAGTTGCCATACTACTATATGTAGCATCGGCGTCTCTGCCCCCTGCTAGGCAGAGACGCCGTCCCATTCACCTCCTCGCTCCCCGCTCTGCGTTCACCAGCGCTCCTCTTCCTGCAGCCGGCGCGCGCAGCTCCCCGGGCACTGTGCTTAGGGCGCACTCGCTCCCTCCCTCTTAAAGGGGCCACGTGCGCCGTCCTAAGGAGTCCTCGGCCAATAGCCGAGGGTCCTCCCATATATAAGGCACCTCCTCCAAAATGGAGGTGCCCGAGCAAAAGTTGTTGCACAGTGTTTCTGACTTCTGCTTCAGCCCTCAGGTCCCGCTGCTAGCCTGACTACCAGTCTTGCCCACCAGCCTGTTACCTGCCGTGCCTGCCAGCCCGCTCACCTGGGAGCACTTGCCTGCTGCCTGCCTGGTACCTGCTGTGCCTGTCAGCCCGCTCACCTGGGAGCACTTGCCTGTGACCTGCCTGTTACCTGCCGTGCCTTCCTGGAGGCTCCTGCCGTCACTTGCAGTGACCACTTGCCAGCCCACCTAGAGACTCCTGCCGTCACTTGCCGTGACCACCTAGAGACTCCTGCCGTCACTTGCCGTGACCACCTGCCAGCCCACCTAGAGACTCCTGCTCGCCAGCCTGCCTGCTGTGCCTACCTGCTATTCCGGTCAGTCCCTGCCATCTGTACCGTGAAGGTCACCTGCTCCCTTACAAGGTCATCCCCAGAGTAGCACCTGGTCCCTCGGCTCGGTCCCTCCCTGGTCACGGAGTCGTTAGCCGCCGTACGACCAGGGTCGGTCCGGGTTGATACTTAGTTACGCCCCTCTGGGTCCCTCCTTGCACCATAGCACAGAGGTTCCACCCCCCGGACCCGTAACACTATATATGACTATGAGGTGCTTTATACTACTATATATGACTACGGGGTGCATTATACTGCTATATGACTATGGGGTACATTATACTACTATATATGAATATGGGGTATACTATACTACTATATATGGCTATAAGGGTGCATTATACTGCTATATATGACTATGATGTACATTATACTGCTATATATGACTATGGGGGTACATTATACTGCTATATATGACTGAAGTGCAATATAGTGCTATATATGACTATAGGGTGCATTTTACTACTATTTATGACTATGGTGGTGCATTATACTACTATTTATGACTATGGAGGTGCATTACACTACTATATATGACTATGGGGGTTGTATTATACTACTACGGATGACTATTGGGGTTGTATTATACTACTACGGATGACTATAGGGGTGCATTATACTTCTGTATATGACTATGAAGGTGTATTATACTACTATATATGACTATGTGGGTGCATTATACTACTATATATGACTATGAAGGTGTATTATACTACTATATATGACTATGTGGGTGCATTATACTACTATATATGACTATGGGGTGCTTTATACTACTATATATGACTATGGGGTGCTTTATACTACTATATATGACTATGGGGTGCTTTATACTACTGTATATGACTATGGGATGCTTTATACTAGTGTATATGACTATGGGGGTGCAGTATACTATTATATATGACTATGGGGGTACATTATACAACTATATATGACCAGGAGGTGCAATATACTGCTATATATGACTATGGGGTGCATTATACTACTAAATAAACTATATGGGGGTACATTATACTGCCTTATATGACTATGGAGTGCATTATACTGCTTTATGTGACGATGGGGGTGCATTATACTTTTATGGATGACTATGAAGTGTATTATACTACTATATATGACTATGAGGATGCATTATACTACTGTACATGTCTATGGGGTGCATTATACTACTATATATGACTGGGGGTGCATTATACTGCTATATAGGACTATGGCTTGCATTATACTGCTATATATGACGATGGGGTGCATTATACTGCTATATATGACTATGGAGGTGCATTATACTACTATATATGACTATGGAGGTGCATTATACTACTATATATGACTATGGGGTGCATTACACTACTTTATATGACTATGGAGGTACATTATATTACCATATATGACTATGGGGGTGAATTATACTGCTATATATTATGATGTGGTGCATTATACTACTATGTATGACTGTGGAGGTGCTTTATACTTTATTGAAAACTATGGGGTGCATTATACTACATGTATGACTAGGAGCTGTGCATTATACTTTATGGACGACTATGGGCTGTACAGTATATTATATAGAGGAGAATGGGATGCATTATACTATATGGAGGACTATGGGATGCATTATACTATATTAAGGACTATGGGAAGTGCGTTATACTTAAGCTCTGGAGCCCCATGACTTGAATGTACACCCCTGGTGAGTATAATGGCTTAGTTTTTTTTTATACAATAAAGAACAGCGGCAGAATGGGGGACATATTCGGGATATATATATTCAGACTCTAGTTACACCACTGGTCATAAGACACATGAAATCATTGTAAGTTCAATTAATATTCGGGGTCTGGAGTCATAAATTGGACTGGTTGGCGTTTAAGTTGGTTAACCATTTAGTTTCCAGGTTATCCTTTAAGTTGGATTTGTAAGTTGGGTATGGCTGAGCTGAGCAAAACCAGTGTAAGTCCAGCTGCTCCTCCTGGTCCGGTGTCATAGGATGGACTGCTCAGCATCTAAGTTGATAAACATCTACATTTCAGTTTACTCTCCTTGTTGGAGGTGCAAGCTGGACATGGCTGCAATAAGCTGAATAAAACCACTGTAAGTCCAGTTAAGGCTCCTAGTTGGAAGAGATGGCCTTGTGGACACAAAGTGATTAAACTGTAAATGCCCCAATCTACCCTCCTGGTATGGAGTGGTAAGATGAGCTTGATGGTGTCATGTTGGACAGCACTACAGTGGAGAAAATAAGTATTTGATACACTGCCGATTTTGCAAGTTTTCCTACCTACAAAGAGTGTAGAGGTCTGTCATTTTTATCGTAGGTCACTTCATCTGTGAGAGACA
The DNA here is from genome assembly GCF_046119375.1 of Phyllobates terribilis. Taxonomy (NCBI): domain Eukaryota; kingdom Metazoa; phylum Chordata; class Amphibia; order Anura; family Dendrobatidae; genus Phyllobates; species Phyllobates terribilis. Next base: position 4,159,244 of record NW_027362870.1, on the reverse strand, counting down.
AAATCTAAAAATCAGAAAATCACATTATATGATTTTTAAATAATTAAATTGCATTTTATTGCATGAAATAAGTATTTGATCACCTACCAACCAGCAAGAATTCTGGCTCTCACATACTTGTTAGTTTTTCTTTAAGAAGCCCTCCTACTCTGCACTCATTACCTGTATTAATTGCACTTGTTTGAACTTATTACCTGTATAAAAGACACAAGGCTGGGATGGGCTACAGGACAATAAGCAAGCAGCTTCACGAGACGGCAACAACTGTTGGCGCAATTATTAGAAAATGGAAGAAACACAAGATGACTAAGTCTTCCTCGGTCTGGGGCTCCATGCAAGATCTCGCCTCGTGGGGTAAGGATGATTCTGAGAAACGTCAGGAATCAGCCCAGAACTACATGGGAGGACCTGGTCAATGACCTAAATAGAGCTGGCACCACAGTCTCAAACATTACCATTAGTTACACACTACGCTATCATGGATTAAAATCCTGCAGGGCACACAAGGTCCAGTGCTCACCCCAGCACATATCCAGGCCTGTTTGAAGTTGCCAATAACCATCTGGATGATCCAGAGGAGGCATGGGAGAAGGTCATGTGGTCAGATGAGATCAAAATAGAACTTTTTGGTGTCCACTCCACTCACCTTGTTTGGAGGAAGAAGAAGGATGAGTACAACCCCAAGAACACTCTCCCAACCATGAAGCATGGCAGGGGAAACCTCATACTTCGGAGGTGCTTTTTTTTGCAAAGGGGACAGGACGACTGCAATGTATTGAAGAGAGGATGGATGGGGTCATGTATCTTCCTTCCCTCAGTAAGCAGGTTGAAGATGGGTTGTGGTTGGGTCTTCCAGCATGACAATGATCCGAAACACACAGCCAGGGCAACCTAAGGCGTGGCTCGATAAGAAGCATTTCAAGGTCCTGTAGTGGTCTAGCCAGTCTCCAGACCTGATCCCAGTAGAAAAGCTTTGGAGGGAGCTGAAACTCAATATTGCCCAGCAACAGCCCCGAAACTTGAAAGATCTGGAGAAGATCCGTATGGAGGAGAGGGCCAAAATCCCTGCTTTATTATGTGCAAACTTGGTCAAGAACTACAGGAAATATCTGACCTCTGTAATTGCAAACAAAGGTTTCTGTACCAAATATTAAGTTCTATTTTTCTATTGTATCAAATACTTATTTCATGCAATAAAATGCAAATGAATTATGTAATGTTAATCATACAATGTGATTTTTCTGGATTTTATTTTTAAACTTGGTCTCTCACAGGTGAAGTGACCTACGATAAAAATTACAGACCTCTCCATTCATTGTAGGTGGGAAAACTTGCAAAATCGGCAGTGTATTAAATACTTCTTTTCCCCACCGTATACCAGTCTGCCCTCCTAATGGAAGTTGGATCTGGATTCGCCAGTGTGGGGCTGATAAACCATCAATGTCCCAGTCTATCCTCCTAACTGGAGGAGCATGATGGACGGAGTTATACCGGTTCTAGTGAAAATATTCCAAGACCAGCATATCCGCTTGGTTGAAGTTGGAAAATGGACATATTAGAAATGAAGTCGGTGAAGCCATTATACCCAATAAGTATTTCAGGATTGAAGTCCTAAAATTGCTAGATTGAACTAAGTGGTGAGTTGGTTAAATATCCGGTCAATGTGCTTTTTGGGTGATTAAAACGGCAATTCTGCAATAAATCTACAAGGGGAGGAATTGATGGATGAGATAAAATGTCCACTTACCTGTCAGACTCCTGTAGAAAAGGAGTAACCTCTCCGCTAGTCAAGACGAATGCCTTCTCACTGCGTTTCTTCAGACGACTTAACGTTCCGCCCTATGGGACAAACCAAAAAAAAAAAAGATTGGTGAAGTCTGATTGAAATAAGGTATTAAATATTCTGGTTTCTGGATCCCCTTTGGCATTCTGGGATGCTCAATCTACACTTTATAGCAAAAAGTGGGGTAGATATTTTTGAACCATTAGGTGGTCATTGACACTGGAAGGGTTTCTTACTGTCCAGACCTTCGCCTTAGGGGGGCCTTACTTCAATGGAAAATATCAACAATATTGTGTTTGTGATCCAATTCTCTCGCATGCGAGATTCGGATCACAGGTGTGGAGAAGATGGAGCATTTAATTTCTTCATCTTCTTAATTGTGTGAGTCAGCCGGCGCACATTGGACTGCACTCGGATGACATCTGAGTGCAGTCTGATGTTTTTCACGGATCCATAGACTTGTATGGGCGCGTCGTCTGATATACTCTGCCAATTGCAGCATGCAGCAATATTTTTCTCATGCCGACTTGGCATGAGAAAATAAACACTAGTTGGCACTGCCCCATAGTATAACATTGGAGTGAGTGCTATACTCATCCGAGTTATATGCCGGCTACTCAGCAGTGTCAGCGATCCCTAAAGGCATCACCTTGACAATCACAGCAATAAGCACATGACACAGATGTGTGGGCTCTGATTTTTTGGGGGGCAAAATGGTGCAGTGCTGAACTTCACCACAAACACCCCCAGCTACATGATGTGTAAACAGGACCCCAAGATTGTGTGAAGAGACGCTTACCTGGACCAGTCTCCTTCAAGCTGTCCGGGGTTAAAGACATAAAATGATTCCGGTTTAGAAATGTGCACATTCTATTTCATCTGTGATGTCATGGGATGTCGATGATGTCACGCGCCCGGTGATGTCATTAAAACTCTCACTGCTTTTTATGGATCCAGTTTACAACATCAACAAAAAATTAATTCAATAAAAAGACAAAACCCCGACCTCATTTTATAATTCTATGAGGCACATTTAAAAGGAGCCTTTTATTTTATCTATATTACCTACTGCTCTATGTACTAAAATAACACCCAGGACCCCATCCTGCCATCCCTGACCCCAGTAACCTACAACTCCAATGTCCCCCCGAATTCAACAGGAACAAAAGAGCTGACAACAGAGAATGATGGCATACGCTACTAAATTTCTGTTACAAAGTGCTGTAATTCTACCACGTCAATGGCAAAACGATCCAAAAATGGAGCCCCATAAAGATGTCCCAACTTGAGCCCCCCCTATCTACATGCCTTACTAGAGCATAGGGGTGACATAGGGGGCGAGCGCCATTGTAGTCTGCCATAGTGGGGAGCCAGTGCAAAGAGCTGGAAGACCCCCAACAAATATGTATCATCACATTGTCATCCTCCTGCTATAGGGGCATGGAAAACGCTGCTTCCCCAGCAATATAGCAGCTCATTGCTGGGGGTTTAGCTGCCATACTTGTTAATATCAACAGATCATCAGTGACTCCTCATTTAGGTAAGGGGTGGTCCTGAAAATGTCTTATTACAGAGCGTTTCTGGCGATCCATGATAAATCCGGGGGATACGCTATAAGTATACCAAAGCTTAAAAGTAATGTGCTCCCTACCTGGACTCGTCCCCTTCCAGCTGTCAGATCCTAGTGACACAAGATGGCTCTGGTGCAGAGCTTCATACATTCTACTCCAGCTGTCATGTCTATGATGTCATGTGCATTGTGATGTCATCATGGCTCTCACTGTTATTTCACATTTACAACCACAAGAAAAAGTTGATTTTAATTGTTTAAAAAAACAAAACTAAAAAACATTGTGGGTAATTGCAGCCTGTGATTATTTTACACACTATCATTAATATTTGGGGGGATTAGTCATGTCCTTCGCCTTCCCCTCCTGCACTGCACTTTATATGTTGTATATTATAATAATGGACAATCCACAAGCCCTGCTTGTAGAATATGTAATATATATACAGTACAGACCAAAAGTTTGGACACACCTCATTTAAAGATTTTTCTGTATTTTCATGACTATGAAAATTGTACATTCACACTGAAGGTATCAAAACTATGAATTAACACATGTGGAATTATATACTTAACAAAAAAGTGTGAAACAACTGAAAATATGTCTTATATTCTAGGTTCTTCAAAGTAGCCACCTTTTGCTTTGATGACTGCTTTGCACACTCTTGGCATTCTCTTGATGAGCTTCAAGAGGTAGTCACCGGAAATGGTTTTCACTTCACAGGTGTGCCCTGTCAGGTTTAATAAGTGGGATTTCTTGCCTTATAAATGGGGTTGGGACCATCAGTTGTGTTGTGCAGTAGTCAGGTGGATACACAGCTGATAGTCCTACTGAATAGACTGTTAGAATTTGTATTATGGCAAGAAAAAAGCAGCTAAGTAAAGAAAAACGAGTGGCCATCATTACTTTAAGAAATGAAGGTCAGTCAGTCTGAAAAATTGGGAAAACTTTGAAAGTGTCCCCAAGTGCAGTTGCAAACACCATCAAGCACTACAAAGAAACTGGCTCACATGAGGACCGCCCCAGGAAAGGAAGACCAAGAGTCACCTCTGCTTCTGAGGATAAGTTTATCTGAGTCACCAGCCTCAGAAATCGCAGGTTAACAGCAGCTCAGATTAGAGACCAGGTCAATGCCACACAGAGTTCTAGCAGCAGACACATCTCTTCAACAACTGTTAAGAGGAGACTTTGTGCAGCAGGCCTTCATGGTAAAATAGCTGCTAGAAAACCACTCCTAAGGACAGACAACAAGCAGAAGAGACTTCTTTGGGCTAAAGAACACAAGGAATGGACATTAGACCAGTGGAAATCTGTGCTTTGGTCTGATGAGTCCAAATTTGAGATCTTTGGTTCCAACCAAAGTGTCTTTCTGCGACGCAGAAAAGGTGAACGGATGGACTCTACATGCCTGGTTCCCACCGTGAAGCATGGAGGAGGAGGTATGATGGTGTGGGGGTGCTTTACTGGTGACACTGTTGGGGATTTATTCATAATTGACGGCATACTGAACCAGCATGGCTACCACAGCATCTTGCAGCGGCATGCTATTCCATCCGGTTTGCGTTTAGTTGGACCATCATTTATTTTCCAACAGGACAATGACCCCAAACACACCTCCAGGCTGTGTAAGGGCTATTTGACCAAGAAGGAGAGTGATGGGGTGCTACACCAGATGACCTGGCCTCCACAGTCACCAGACCTGAACCCAATCGAGATGGTTTGGGGTGAGCTGGACCGCAGAGTGAAGGCAAAATGGCCAACAAGTGCTAAGCATCTCTGGGAACTCCTTCAAGATTGTTGGAAGACCATTTCCGGTGACTACCTCTTGAAGCTCATCTAGAGAATGCCAAGAGTGTGCAAAGCAGTCATCAAAGCAAAAGGTGGCTACTTTGAAGAACCTAGAATATAAGACATATTTTCAGTTGTTTCACACTTTTTTGTTAAGTATATAATTCCACATGTGTTAATTCATAGTTTTGATGCCTTCAGTGTGAATGTACAATTTTCATAGTCATGAAAATACAGAAAAATCTTTAAATGAGAAGGTGTGTCCAAACTTTTGGTCTGTACTGTATATACTAGATGGAGGCCCGATGCTATCGCATCAGGAGGGCAGTAATGTCAAGATGGGGGCAGGCTTTGCAGCGCTGAGAATCTCTCCCCCCCATGTGCTCACCCACCTATCCACTCTCTCTTTCCCCCATGTGCTGACTTCTCCCGTCTGTGATCTCTTCTTTGACCTGTCTACCCCATGTGCTCTCCCCCTTGTCTGCTGTCTCTCTCCTTCCTGTGCTGTGTTCTCCCCTCATGTGCTGTCCCGTTTGAGCTGTCTCCCCCCTGTGCTCTGTCTCTCTCCCTCTGTGCGCTTTCTCTCTCCCCCATCTGCTGTCTTCTCCTCTTATGTGATCTCTTCTTTGACCTGTGTACCCCATGTGCTCTCCCCCTTGTGTGCTCTCTCTCTCCACCCCTCTGCTGTCTTCTTCCCTCATGTGTTCTCTCGTTTGAGCTATCTCCCCACGCAGTAAATCAGATCGCTGCCATCTTTGTGCAGGCAGATAGCGGCGGTCACATTAAAACTGCGCATGCGCTCCTCCTGTACAAAGATGGCGGCAGTCAGTGAATCATTCGGCTGATCCCGGCGGCGGCGTGTTTGCGACAGTGTTCCACTGGTGGTACCACGCAAGAGGCTGCGTATGGCGAATACAGTGTGTGTGGTGCGTACGGCGTATACAAAGTGTGTGTGTGTGTGTGTGTGTGGTGCGTACGGCGTATACAGAGTGTGTGTGTGTGTGTGTGTGTGGTGCGTACGGCGTATACAGAGTGTGTGTGGTGCTTACGGCGTATACAGAGTGTGTGTGGTGCGTACGGCGTATACAGAGTGTGTGTGTGGTGGTGCATATAGCGTATACAGAGTGTTTGTGTGTGTGGTGGTGCGTACGGCATATACTGTGTGTGTGGTGTGTACAGCGTATACAGAGTGTGTGTGGTGCGTACGGCGTATACAGAGTGTGTGTGGTGTGTACAGCGTATACAGTGTGTGTGTTGTGCGTACGGCGTATACTGTGTGTGTGGTGTGTGCAGCGTATACAGTGTGTGTGTTGTGCGTACAGCGTATACAGTGTGTGTTGCATACGGCGTATACAGTGTGTGGTGCGTACGGCGTATACAGAGTGTGTGGTGCGTACGGCGTATACAGTGTGTGTGTGTGGTGTGTACGGTGTATACAATGTGTGTGGTGCATACGCCATATACATTGTGTGTGGTGTTGCATACGGCGTATACAGAGTGTGTGTGGTGCGTATGGCATATACATTGTGTGTGTGGTGCGTATGGCATATACATTGTGTGTGTGGTGGTGCATACAGCATATACAGTGTGTGTGGGGGGGTGCGTACGGCGTATACAGTGTGTGTGTGGGGGGTGCGTATGGCGTATACAGTGTGTGTGGTGTTGCATACGGCGTATACAGGGTATGTGTGGTGAATACGGCGTATATAGTGTGTGTGTGGTGCGTACGGCGTACACAGTGTGTGTGTGTGTGTGTGTGTGTGTGTGTGTGGTGCGTACGACATATACAGTGTGTGTGTGTGTGTGTGTGGTGGTGTATACGGCGTATACAGAGTGTGTGTGGTATGTACGGCCAGGGGCATACATAGGAATCATGGGGCCCCATAGCAGAAGCTCTAATTGCCCCCCCCCCCCAAAAAAAAAAATTTAAATAGTTGTCGGGGTCACCAAAGATCAGATCTCACAACTTTCCATCTTTACATAGTAATTTTCCTCCTGCTGATGTCCTAGATCTCTTTCATTGCCCCATAAAGTGTGATGCCAATAAAAGGGCCCCCCAAACACAGTATAATACCCCCATGGTGAATTCCGCCACATGCACAGTATAATGACCCTACTGTACCCCACCTCAACTCCCAGGGTAAAGTATGCTGACCCCAACACAGTATGATCCCCCAACTGTGAGCCACTAGAGAGGATGGTACATAATAAGGGAGGGTGTTATACATAATAAAAGAGGAAACTATATAACTAAGGATGGCGCTATACATAGTAAGTGAGTACACTATATACTAAGGGACTGTGCTATACATAATAAGGCTACATTCCTGCATCTGTGTGCAGTGTCGGTGTGCTGCCCTGCATTGAGCATGTCCTATTCTAATCCTCAATATCGGATCAGAACAGGACATTCTCTGACCCTCTAGATCTCATTCTCAGATCCGTGATTTTCATGGATGTGTGAATGGATCTATAAAACTGTACGAGTCCGTGAACCATTCGATAAAAAAATCTGGCAGCACACGGACATTTCACACAAATGTGAGAATGTGGCCTAAGGGATTTTACAGATAACATTATCATTTATCACTCCAAGTCACACAGTGCAGATACAGAATAATATTTACATCCAGGCACTTACCGCTGACGTCTCATCTGATCAGAGTCGGTTTCTGCTTCTTCTTCTCCATCTGGTCAGACCTTCATGCCGACATCTCCCAGCCACGTCTCGTCTTGTCACGATGATCTCCAGCCTAGAAAATAACAAGGTCACATATTGTATGTATACATGTGTCTCCCCCGCTCTGCGTCCTCGAATACAGATATGTAACCCCCCCATTAATATACTATTAACCACCTAGTAATCAAAATATAAAGTGATAAGCAGCACTGTGCCCCCCATTAACTATAATCTGCACCGGCCAATAATATAAATTATTCAGTCTCTGTGACTCTCCCCAATTAACTGTAAGGCTATGTGCACACGGAAAACATACAAGGCTTCACAGTACAAGCAAAGTGAAACCCCCATAATTGCTCTCTCCCAGCACCCCCATCATTGCTCTCTCCCAGCACCCCCGTCATTGCTCTCTCCCAGCACCCCCATCATTACTCTCTCCCAGCACCCCCATCATTACTCTCTCCCAGCACCCCCATCATTACTCTCTCCCAGCACCTCCATCATTGCTCTGTCCCAGCACCCACGTCATTGCTCTGTCCCAGCACCCTCATCTTTGCTCTCTCCCAGCACTCCCATCATTGCTCTGTCCCACCACCCCCATCATTGCTCTCTCCCAACCCCCATCATTGCTCTGTCTAGCACCCCCATCATTGCGCTGTCTCAGCACCTCCATCATTGCTTCTCCCAGCACTCCCATCATTGCTCTCTCCCAGCACCCCCATCATTGCTCTCTCCCAGCACCCCCATCATTGCTCTCTCCCAGCACCCCCATCTTTGCTCTCCCTCTTAGCACCTGCATCATTGCTCTGTCCCACCACCCCCATCATTGCTCTCTCCCAACCCCCATCATTGCTCTGTCCAGCACTCCCATCATTGCGCTGTCCCAGCACCTCCATCATTGCTCTCTCCCAGCCCCCCATCATTGCTCTGTCCCAGCACCTCCATCATTGCTTCTCCCAGCACTCCCATCATTGCTCTCTCCCAGCACCCCCATTATTTCCTCTCAGCACCCCCATCATTACTCTGTCCCAGCACCTCCATCATTGCTCTCTCCCAGCACCCCCATCATTGCTCTCTCCCAGCACCCCCATCATTGCTCTCTCCCAGCACCCCCATCATTGCTCTCTCCCAGCAATACGTCATTGCTCTCCCCTTCCCCACCATCCCCATCATTGCTCTCCCCAGCTCTATCCGCCCCATTATTGCTCTTCCCAGCCCCATCCCCTCCCCAGCATTTCAGTAAAAAAAAAAAAAAAAAACTTACCTCAGCTCGCTCCCCTGCAGCAGCATCCTCCTGGTTGCCGGCAGCTTTCTTCCTGACCCAGGCGCGCGCTGCATGATGACGTCATCAAGCTGCGCGCGCCTGGGTCAGGGAGGAAGTAGAGGACGAACCCTCCAGCTCCGCCGCTATTCTCCTCCTGACAGCAGCGGAGCTGTAGGGATCACTCCCTGACCGCCGAATGCAGGGAGCAGCTGCACCTTGTGGGCCCCTTGGTGCAGCTGCATGGTGGGGACCCGGCGCAGCTGCACCGGTGGCGGTATATCCACCCCTGGACTGCTATGGGCCCCCTCGGCTCACGGGCCCCATAGCAGTCGCCTGGTCTGCCGCCATTGGCAGTACGCCACTGTGTACGGCATATACAGTGTGTGTGTGGTGTGTACGGTGTATACAGAGTGCGTGTGTATGGTGCGTACGGTGTATACAGAGTGCGTGTGTGTGTGTGGTGCGTACGGCGTATACAGTGTGTGTGTGTGTGTGGTGTGTACGGCATATACAGTGTGTGTGTGTGGTGCGTACGGCGTATACAGTGTGTGTGTGTGGTGTGTACGGCGTATACAGTGTGTGTGTGTGGTGTGTACGGCGTATACAGTGTGTGTGTGTGGTGCGTATGATGTATACAGACTGCGTGTGTGTGGTGGTGAATACGGCGTATACAGTGTGTGTGTGGTGTGTATGGCGTATACAATGTGTGTGTGTGGTGCGTACGGCGTATACAGTGCATGTGGTATGTACGGCGTATACAGTGTGTGTGTGTGGTGTGTACGGCGTATACAGTGTATGTGGTGAGTACGGCGTATACAGTGTGTGTGTGTGGTGAGTACGCCGTATACAGTGTGTGTGTGTGGTGTGTACGGCGTATACAGTGTGTGTGGTATGTATGGCGTATACAGTGTGTGTGTGTGGTGCGTACGGCGTATACAATGTGTGTGTGTGTGGTGTGTACGGCGTATACAGTGTATGTGGTGAGTACGGCGTATACAGTGTGTGTGTGTGGTGTGTACGGCGTATACAGTGTGTGTGGTATGTATGGCGTATACAGTGTGTGTGGTGCGTACGGCGTATACAATGTGTGTGTGTGTGGTGTGTACGGCGTGTACAGTGTGTGTGTGGTATGTATGGCGTATACAGTGTGTGTGTGGTGTACGGCGTATACAATGTGTGTGTGGTGAGTACGGCGTATACAATGTGTGTGTGTGTGGTGTGTACGGCGTATACAGTGTGTGTGTGGTGTGTATGGCGTATACAGTGTGTGTGTGTGGTGAGTACAGCGTATACAGTGAGTGGTGCGTACGCCGTATACACTGTGTGTGTGTGTGTGTGTACGGCGTATACAGAGTGTGTGTGTGGTGTGTACGGTGTATACAGTGTGTGTGGTATGTACGGTGTATACAATGTGTGTGTGTGTGATGTGTACGGCGTATACAGAGTGTGTGTGTGATGTGTACGACGTATACAGTGTGTGTGTGGTGTGCACGCCGTATACAGTGTGTGTGTGTGGTATGTACGGCGTATACAGAGTGTGTGTGGTGCGTACGGCGTATACAATGTGTGTGTGTGGTATGTACGGCGTATACAGTGTATGTGTGTTGCATGCGGCGTATACAGAGTGTGTGTGGTGTGTACGGCGTATACAGTGTATGTGGTATGTACAGCGTATACAGTGTGTGTGTGTGTGTGTGGTGTGTACGGCGTATACAGAGTGTGTGTGTGGTGCGTACAGAGTATACAGTGTGTGTGTGTGTGTGGTGTGTACGGCGTATACAGAGTGTGTGTGTGTGGTGCGTACGGCGTATACAGAGTGTGTGTTGCATGCGGCGTATACAGTGTGTGTGGTGCGTACGGAGTATACAGTGTGTGTGGTGCGTACGCCGTATACAGTGTGTGTGGTGCGTACGGCGTATACAGTGTGTGTGGTGCGTACGCCGTATACAGTGTGTGTGTGTGTAAATTAACCTTAAAGAGTAAATCAACTTTTGGGATGTTTTTAATGTGATTTAGGGTCATTAATTCTGAGCAGATTTGTGGGGACCCCAATCCTTTGCTCCTTTGCTTAAAAGACCTCCTAGAAGAGCGCAGCTCAGTAGATAGGAGAGTACACTGAGCGGAGCAAATGCAGCAGAAAGTCACAGTCATGTCTCCTCACCTCTTCACTTCTAAGAGATCTTCTGAGTGATCAGGGTCTCAGATTCGCACTAATCTGCTCAAAATTATAGGACCTAAATCATGTAATATATATCCCAAAATGTAAGTTACTTTTTAAACGTTTAATAGTTCCACTGCTTGCATCTAATCAGTACATTGGTTCCTATATGGTCCACAGTCTGATGATGACTGGTAACAACTCCCAGTATCTCCTTACCATTGCTAAGGACATACTGGGAGTTGTAGTTAAGTCCTCCATTCTCTGGAATTCCTATTGTTAGCAATGCCCTTCCTTTGCAAATACAAAGGATCCATCCATGGGGTGAGATCTTGGGAATAATTGAATCGTTCCTACATTTAAAAAATAAATAAATCTCCTATTCTTAATAAAAACCGTATTTTTCGGACTATAAGATGCACTTTTTTCCTCCAAAATTTTGGAGGAAAGTGGGGGGTGCGTCTTATAGTCCGAATACTATATTATTGTATGGCCGCATGGTGGTGGGTGTGGGGAGAAGCAGGGGTGGATTAAGAGTAGCAAGGACCCCAGGCAGTTTAGAAGACACGGGCCCCCCACCCCACACACACACACACATACCTGTATGTATGACATGTCACATGATCCCCTGTGATAGATCATGTGATAGTTCACGTGAAATTAATTTGGCACAATATTAATTATAATAATTTTTTTTATGCTGTGTGCCCACTACGCGTTTATTAAGCATTTACGCAGCGCCAATTCCGCTGCAGAAACGCTTAAAAAACACTTGGTAGAAGGTCTGCCATGTTCCCCAATGATAATCCGCATGTGCTGTTCACATGCTGCGGAAATTTCCGCTGCGGATTATCATTGCGGAAAAATCCGCAGCAATAACAATTATTTTGCGGAAGCGCAGCGCTTTCGCCGCCATTGACTCGCATTGGAACACATGGAATCCGCATCACTGCATCTGTACATGCAGATTCCATGCGTTTCAATGTGCGGATGGTACCCGGGTTTGGAGAAGAGGAGACTCTCCTCCAGACCAGGGTACCATAGAACCTGTAAAAAAAGAATAAAATAAAAAATAAATATTATACTTACCTTCTGATGGCCCCCGGTGTCTTTATCTGATGCGTCCTGGCTTGCCGGCAGGTCTGAAAAGGACTTGCCGTGACGTCATTTAGTCATGTGACGGGTCACGCGACCGCTGACGTTGGCAGGCCATCAGAAGGTAAGTATATATTTATTTTTTACCATTCTTTTACAGTCACACTATATAAATCCATGCCGGTTGCATGGATTTATATAGTGTGACCAAGTTGTCAAGCACTTTCCAAGTGATGCTAAAATCGCTTGGAAAGCGCTTGTCAATCCGCATGCGGAAATGCATGTGAAGAACGCTTCACATCCGCATGTCCCTGGCAGGTAATTGTATGACTCAATATTGAGCACACGTAACCATCTATACACAGCAGGAGGCCGCACGGCGCCGTATAAACACAGCGGGAGGCCGCACGTAGCCATCTATACACAGCAGGAGGCCGCACTTAGCCACCTATACACAGCAGGAGGCCGCATGTAGCCATCTATACACAGCAGGAGGCCACACGTAGTCATCTATACACGGCAGGAGGCCGCACGTAGCCATCTATACACGGCAGGAGGCCGCACGTAGCCATCTATACACGGCAGGAGGCCGCACGTAGCCATCTATACACGGCAGGAGGCCGCACGTAGTCATCTATACACGGCAGGAGGCCGCACGTAGCCATCTATACACGGCAGGAGGCCGCACGTAGCCATCTATACACGGCAGGAGGCCGCACGTAGCCATCTATACACGGCAGGAGGCCGCACGGCGCCATCTATACACGGCAGGAGGCCACACGGCGCCATCTATAAATGGCGGGAGGCCACATGGCGCCATCTATACACAGCGGAAGGCCGCACGTAGCCATCTATACACGGCAGGAGGCCACATGGCGCCATCTATAAACGGCGGGAGGCCACACGGCACCATCTATACACAGCGGAAGGCCGCACGTAGCCATCTATACACGGCAGGAGGCCGCACGTAGCCATCTATACTCGGCAGGGAGCCGCACGGTGCCATCTATACACAGCGGGAGGCCGCACGGTGCCACCTATACACAGCAGGAGGCCGCACGGTGCCACCTATACACAGCAGGGAGCCGCACGGTGCCATCTATACACAGCGGGAGGCCGCACGGTGCCATCTATACACAGCGGGAGGCCGCACGGAGCCATCTATACACAGCGGGAGGCCGCACGGAGCCATCTATACACAGCGGGAGGCCGCACGGAGCCATCTATACACAGCGGGAGGCCGCACGGTGCCATCTATACACAGCAGGAGGCCGCACGGCGCCATCTATACTCAGCAGGAGGCCGCACGCAGTCACGCACGCAGTCACGCACACACACAAACATATACAGACATATACATACACGCATAAACACATTTGAAACACAAAAATACATATAAACAGACATCACACAATGATATCTGCCTGCACACACATACATACATACATACATACACATACACACAGACACACACAGACAGACACACACACACACACACTCACCATCCCCCGGCTCGGCTCCAGTCCTCCTGGCTCCTGCTCCTCTCCGGTGGTAAGTAGCAGTGCAGGCCGGGCGCGCACTGCGTGATGTCACAGCTAGGAGACACGGCCGTGTCTCCTAGCAGTGACGCGGCCGGGCCAGCACAGGGAAGTTAACTGCTGCAGTGCTGGCCCGGCCGATGAAGAAGTAGCGGCTGTGCACCACTGCTGGGGGAGTGGTCCGGGCCCCCCCCCCCGCCACTGTCTGCCGGTATGTGCCGCGGGGCTGCGCATATAATGAGGGCAATCCGGCCATAGACACCCCGGAGCCCCAGGCCCTCTGGAGACCCAAGGCCCCGGGCGGTAGCCCAGATTGCCCTCATTATAATACACCTATGGGGAGCCGCAGCGGGGGATCAGCGGGGTGCAGGATTTTACAAATCGCAGAAAACCCATTTGATGTTAATTGTTTGGGCTTTTCTCATGTGCCGAGCATCACTCACGAGGAAAACAAGCTTCAAAGAACAAATGAGAGGAGACAGTCCATGCATTATGTGTCACGGTGGCGTGTCATTACCAACCCCCTTGCTGCAGCGCTCCCTAAATTCCTGACAATGTAGAAAAACCTTGTCCACACGTCACGGCTCTGAGCTGACTAGTCCTGGAGGATCGTGAGGTTCCTTCCTTACATCTCTCCTCAATTATCTCGGCTTCTGTAAAATAGGCCGAGTCTAATGGGATGAAAAATGCGGCTGCAGAATAAAGGTTCTCTGGCATTTATCTACTCTGTGATCACCGTTCCTAATCCAATCATGGAGGCGTTCCTGGCTGTTACAAGGAATTAGTAGGATTACTAAAGTGTGACAGGCGAGGGTACAGCGCCTGTGTCTGTCATGGATTCTCAATAGAGGTGGCTGGGAATGGTCGCTCTCCACTGAAATGATCGGGAGGTGCACATACTTCCCACAAGAAAGCACTTGAATTGTCAAGGTCAATCTATTCTATAGCTGTAACTTTAGCCTTAAAGGAATTGATACAGTGGGTTACATCTGGTGCCCGGGGGGCAGTGTTTGGTATACTCTGTGACCCTCTGAAGAAGCTAAAAAAGTGAAACGCGTGTTTAGGGGAGTGGCAGGCACATAATGGGTAAGGATCTCCTCATTACTGGTACTCAGGCGCAAAATAAGTAGAATTTACACTACACTAGGGATGAGCGAACCCCGTGGATGTTCGGTTTCGACCAAACTTTAGTCCAAAGTTCGGTTCGGGTACCAGAACTTGAACCCGAACCCCATAGAAGACAATGGAGACACAAACTTTGATGCTGTAAAATGGTCGTAGTAAGGCCTAAGAGGTCTCTCTCTCTTAAAACGGACTTGCCAGTGTTCGGAGTTCAGCATTGGACACTAGGTGTCCGGTATGAACCCCAAACTTTACAGTTCGGGTTCGCTCATCTCTACACAACACTCGTTATACTGTTGTACTGATCCATTACACGTCTAGTCCTTGTGATTGACTATATATTCATTGCTGAGGACGCTCTTGCAGATGGGTCTAATCTCTGATGTCACGCCATCTGGAGGCTGAATCTTGAACTAAGTGCTCTTGTAATACAGGTTTTAATATTACGCTAATAAAATATATACTGTATACTGTACAATAGCTTTCTGACCCCGTTACACAGTTTTTGAGCACTTGAGCTGAAGTTGTTAAAGCTCAATTGGTGTTTTGCATAGTCTGAGGGGGCTATAGGTGTAATTCTGCTGAGATTTTGACTTCGATGCGTGTTGCAGTTACATTGGCATAATACTCTGTTCCATGTACAATATTATGTAGAACAGAGTTTTGATTCTAAATGGACTGTAGATAAAACAGTATGTCCTGGAACAGTACCAATACACATGCTCTGTAACTTGCCATCCACTCTTTTGAAGTGGACGATTGCTCTTTATCAGCATTCTGTCAGCACTATAGGTCCCGGGACATCCTTTCTCTCATTACTCAGCATGCATTGCTTCCGACACTGCTTAATGAGATGCCTACAGTTAACTGAAAGACTGAATCTCTGTTATGCCTGCGTATACAGTTTGACAGGCAGGAGCAGAGAGACGAAGGCCAAGCCCCACTTCCGGTAATCCATATAGGGGGGTTTCTGCTGCTAGAGACAAATTACACTTAGACAGAAGGGAGACCCTACCGGCCGACACTTTTAGGTTATCTAACCCCTGAAAAGTAACTCCAACTTAATTGAACTTTATAAAGGGATTTTGCACATTATCTATCGAATGAGATCAAGTACAGGGACCATTTAATTTGTATTAGGGTTCAACTCACCTGCAAACACCATGGGTTTCGCAGGCTTAAAGCCGGGCAGAGCCACTGGCTGCTTCAGTAAATGCAGAGTGTCTCCTATTTGTGCTTCCTGTGCGTCCTTCATCCCAGCCATTAGATAACCTACTTGCCCAGCATATCTTAGAAACAATGAGAGTAATATATATTCACAATTAGTGCAGATTCATCAAATTCTACATTGAATATCAGGTACAAATCTACCATAAAAGAAGGCAGCAACGGCTCTGAGACCCAGCACTGCATGAGTTCACTACAGCTATATACAGCTGGCACTAGAGGGCGCTCACTGGAGACAGACTTCTACTGCTGCGGTTGGGTCCAATACTAGCTGTACATAATCACATGTCAACAGCTCCCCCTGGTGGTGGCTGCATGCAGCAAAAATAGTATTTCATCTAGTTACATTCATTTAAGTCAGAAATGCTGTGAGATTAGTCAGCACTGAATTTTGGATGTAAAACTATTTTGGATCTATCAACATATATGTTATAACTTCCCAGAGCCTAAATACCACATCAGAGAGCTCTGCTAATCGCACTGTAACCAGCTGAGAACCATCATGCGGCCACAACAGATTTGTATTGAATGGCAATAAAAACACAAAATTGTATTTTAATTTGCAGAACTTTCCATAACACAATATTGACATTTTATTTGCTTTAATAACAGATTCCCCTTTCAGCTCTGCTCTCTCCTGGGCACCAAACACACATGTATATTCCTAGAAAGCAGCAGACAGGAGCATCAGTACTGCATGCAGGATTAGAGCGCCATCTAGTGGCACTATAAGAATATTCCTAGTGTGCTAAAGTGTCGCTCTATTATATCCTGCACAGGGTCGTACACAATTTTAAATGCTTTGGATATCGGAAAAAATTACTTTAAAAAAATGATGGAAAAACCCTTTTAAAAAGACACAGAAAGCAATAAGGAAAAAGCACAAACAAAAGAAGTGGTGCTGAGATGGGCCGGCTGCAGTTTATGCAGATCCTTGGGTGACAAAGTGCATGTGGTATAATCTTCACTTTTACAATTTGTTTTTATCCTTGCCTTCTAAAAGCTATAAAACTTTTTTTTCCAGTAGATTCGTTGTATCTGGGCTTTTTTCCCAGTAGATTCGTTGTATCTGGGCTTTTTTCCAGTAGATTCGTTGTATCTGGGCTTTTTTTTCCAGTAGATTCGTTGTATCTGGGCTTTTTTTTCCAGTAGATTCGTTGTATCTGGGCTTTTTTCCCAGTAGATTTGTTGTATCTGGGCTTTTTTTCCCAGTAGATTCGTTGTATCTGGGCTTTTTTTTCCAGTAGATTCGTTGTATCTGGGCTTTTTTTCCCAGTAGATTCGTTGTATCTGGGCTTTTTTTCCCAGTAGATTCGTTGTATCTGGGCTTTTTTTCCCAGTAGATTCGTTGTATCTGGGCTTTTTTTCCCAGTAGATTCGTTGTATCTGGGCTTTTTTTCCCAGTAGATTCGTTGTATCTGGGCTTTTTTTCCAGTAGATTCGTTGTATCTGGGCTTTTTTTCCAGTAGATTCGTTGTATCTGGGCTTTTTTCCCAGTAGATTCGTTGTATCTGGGCTTTTTTCCCAGTAGATTCGTTGTATCTGGGCTTTTTTCCCAGTAGATTCGTTGTATCTGGGCTTTTTTCCCAGTAGATTCGTTGTATCTGGGCTTTTTTCCCAGTAGATTCGTTGTATCTGGGCTTTTTTCCCAGTAGATTCGTTGTATCTGGGCTTTTTTTCCAGTAGATTCGTTGTATCTGGGCTTTTTTCCCAGTAGATTCGTTGTATCTGGGCTTTTTTCCCAGTAGATTCGTTGTATCTGGGCTTTTTTCCCAGTAGATTCGTTGTATCTGGGCTTTTTTTCCAGTAGATTCGTTGTATCTGGGCTTTTTTTCCAGTAGATTCGTTGTATCTGGGCTTTTTTTCCAGTAGATTCGTTGTATCTGGGCTTTTTTTCCCAGTAGATTCGTTGTATCTGGGCTTTTTTTCCAGTAGATTCGTTGTATCTGGGCTTTTTTCCCAGTAGATTCGTTGTATCTGGGCTTTTTTTCCAGTAGATTCGTTGTATCTGGGCTTTTTTTCCAGTAGATTCGTTGTATCTGGGCTTTTTTTTCCAGTAGATTCGTTGTATCTGGGCTTTTTTTTTCAGTAGATTCGTTGTATCTGGGCTTTTTCCCAGTAGATTCGTTGTATCTGGGCTTTTTTCCCAGTAGATTCGTTGTATCTGGGCTTTTTTTCCAGTAGATTCGTTGTATCTGGGCTTTTTTTCCAGTAGATTCGTTGTATCTGGGCTTTTTTTTCCAGTAGATTCGTTGTATCTGGGCTTTTTTTTTCAGTAGATTCGTTGTATCTGGGCTTTTTCCCAGTAGATTCGTTGTATCTGGGCTTTTTTTCCAGTAGATTCGTTGTATCTGGGCTTTTTTTCCAGTAGATTCGTTGTATCTGGGCTTTTTTCCCAGTAGATTCGTTGTATCTGGGCTTTTTTCCAGTAGATTCGTTGTATCTGGGCTTTTTTCCAGTAGATTCGTTGTATCTGGGCTTTTTTTCCAGTAGATTCGTTGTATCTGGGCTTTTTTTCCCAGTAGATTCGTTGTATCTGGGCTTTTTTCCAGTAGATTCGTTGTATCTGGGCTTTTTTTCCAGTAGATTCGTTGTATCTGGGCTTTTTTTGCAGTTAGAGCTGTAGTTTTTATAAATGTTTTCTGATCTTTTTATTACTTTTCTTGGTGAGGCAAAGTGAACAAAATAAACTCCAGAGATTCTGCCGCTTCATCTTTTTTTTTCTTTTTCATTCCATCATCCTCTCGATAGGATTTCTAGAAGATATTTTTTTTAGTTTTAACACGAACAGATGTGGTGAAGCCAAAAATGATGTAACGGGAGAATTTAACTTTGCAGGCTCAGGTCACCGAAAACATCCAATGGCTTTACCGCTACAGTGTAGAGTAAAATGACCAATCTGATATTAATCCCAGTTATGGGACGGGCTTCATAGTTGTACAATCATGGAAGACATGGAGGCCTTCAGTAGGATCCTTGGCTGTCAAGACAATGCCATTGCCACATAACACTCATATGACTGATGACATGACATGGCTTTATAACTGATGGGGAGCCGTACCCCTTCAAGCCCCACTGATTCTCAGAAAGAGGGGGATGCTGTCTTTGCCTGCACAGCGGCACTCTAAGGCTATGTGCCCACGATGCAGAAATGCTCCGGTTTTTTCCTGAACGTTTCTGTATCTCCCTGGCATGCGGATTTTACATGCGTTTTTTCCAGCCAGGGACAAGTGTTTGTCACACGTTTTGCACATACGATTTCGCATGCGGGTTGTCAAGCGCTTTCCAAACGATTTTAGCATCACTTGGAAAAGTGCTTGACAACTTGGTCACACTATATAAATCCATGCAACCGGCATGGATTTTATATAGTGTGACCAAGTTAGTTAAAAAAAAGAATAAAAATGGTAAAAAATAAAAAAAAACATTATACTCACCTTCCAATGGCCCCCGGTCTCCTTATCCGATGCGACCCGTCACATGACTAAATGACGTCATGAAAGGTCCTTTTAGACCATCGCGAGCCGCCGGGGAGCCAGGACGCATCACTAAGGAGACCGGGGGCCATCAGAAGGTGAGTATAAGGTTTATTTTTTATTTTAAATTCTTTGTTTTTTTAACAGGAACTATGGTACCGGGGTCTGGAGGAGAGTCTCCTCTTCTCCAGACCCGGGTACCATCCGCACATTGAATCGCTTAACATCCGCATGTGCACATGTAGTCACGCGGATATTAAGCGATTCAATGCCAGTCAATGGCGGCAAAAACGCCGCACTTACGCAAAATAATTGGTAGTGCTGCGGATTTTTACGCAATGATAATCCGCAGCGGAAATTTCCGCAGCA
The DNA here is from genome assembly GCF_046119375.1 of Phyllobates terribilis. NCBI lineage: Eukaryota > Metazoa > Chordata > Amphibia > Anura > Dendrobatidae > Phyllobates > Phyllobates terribilis. The sequence continues at coordinate 4,139,176 of NW_027362870.1, read as the reverse complement.
TGTGCACAGCACGTGCGGATTATCATTGGGGAACATTGCAGACCTTCTACCAAGCGTTTAAGCATGCCTGCGGCGGAATTGCCACTGCGGAAACGCTTAAAAAACGCATAGTGGGCACACAGCCTTACGCGGTGAAATGAGCTGCATCTGGATCTCGTCCACCTAAAGGGACTGTCAGCACAGAATGACTGTTCAAACTAAGCCCCAACTCTCGGTGCTTCATGACGGGGCCAATCATTTATATACACCTTCCCACCTGCTTGTTTTCCCTCTATCCACACCCTCCTCTTCTTTGATTGACAGCTCTGGCTTCATAGAACTAGAGAAGGAAGGAGACAGAGGTAAAACAAGCAGGTGGGAAGGTGTATATAAAGGATTGGCCCACGCCGTGATCCACGGAGCGCTTGTACTTGGTTTCAACAGTCATTCTGTGCTGACAGTCCCTTTAAAATCAGTGTTTCCCAAACTCCAGTCCTCACGGCCCCCCACAGGTCATGTCTTCAGGATTTCCATAGTATTGCACAGGTGAGAGAATTCCTGATTCCTTGATGATACTTTCATCACATGTGTAATACTGAGGAAATCCTGAAAACCTGACCTGTTGGGGGGAAAACCTGACCTGTTAGGGGCCATGAGGACTGGAGTTTGGGAAACACTGCTTTAAATGAAGCGGTGCTGCAGTTTTATTATTCAGCAATTAGCAGGATCCCCCAACAATTTCTTAAGCAATGAGAAAATGCAGTCCCTAATGATGTCCTCTGACAATAAGCGGATCACGGACAGCAGATGCATTGGGTTCTGCATTTCTTGGAGAATGGGATGGGGCAGCTTCTGTCTTCTCAGTGATACAATCAGTAAGGAGATGCAGCGTGAGACAATCCCTGTCTACATCTTTGATCTGATCATCAATACAGAGGGCTGATTGGTGAAGACAGAGGGAAAGGCTAATAAAATTATTAAAAAAAAACTTAGTTTTTCGGCTGGCACTTCCTCTGGGGTCAGTATGCCAACCTCATTGACTTCATAGCACTTGCCAGAGTGGGCAGACACGATTTATTGCCTTTACACACGTCACCTCCACACAGGGCGATGCTGCTACGACGCCTCTGTAGTGATCAAACGTGGAGTCAAACAGCAGGGCTTTAAGAGGGCTGCCCTTTTCAATCTTGGGACTAAAACACAAAAATAAGACATCCTGTTAAGGGGGATAAAGGTAAGTAACAGCGTTCAGTCCAGAGTGATGAATTCCAAAAGACAAAGTTTATTCCGCCATCACATAACGTTTCGACCTGTTATAGGTCTTTATCAAGTATATACAAAGACATACAGGGATACTGATCCCCTTTAAGGAAAATCAGTGGCCAGAACCCTTTAAATTCCCCTTAAATGGTCCAAAACTGAAACAGTGGGAACAGTATAATCCACTTAGGGTTCAGTAAACTTACAGTCAAGGGTTTGATAAAATGATCTACACCCTTGTGTCTCTAGAAAGCATAGCGTACGTTCACGTGCTGAAAATGCCGACCAGTGCTGGAGTGAGCGGAGGTCCGCAGCTTGTGACACTCCTGCTGTAGTGAAACTACAGGTCCCAGCAGACTGACGGTCTCTCATCAAGTTATGCTGGGAGCCACAGTTTCACAAATAGTGCTAGAGGATCCATGTCAGAAATATGAGGCTGCCACTAGGGTTTCTCCCACAAATATGTAATCGGACGTGGAGCAGATCCGCACGTGGATGAGCCATGTTCTCTATCTGTGAACATACTACTCCTTCACTCAGATTCTAAGTGGTTCTGCAGCGCATCTGTGCAGAGCAAGCTGTCAATCAAAATCCGGGCCGGGTTTACAGCCGTCGCCCCTGATATAGCGAGCGGTGCTGTGATCCAAGACTGTAGCCGCTCCGTGCACAACGATGAGTGAAGGCCGGCGGCTGCAGGGAGGAAAGAAGTTAATTTTCTCCCGGTACCTACACTATCAATAAGGCGGCAGAGCAGCATTGTAACAATATTTATCTGCAGATTAACCCTATACCTGCAGGTACATAGCATTTTCCAAGGTGACAGGTTCCCTTTAATAAAGAGAAGATGGATAGAGCCGCATTAGTCCGTACTCTCGGTGGAAGGCTCCTGACAACTTCTTGAAGAACACTTTCCACATTTTGTTCCAAGCTTCCCCGACATCTAATAGAAATAAACAGAGAAATGAATTTCTTAATACAGTTTAGAACTCGGCTCCAACGAATCAGAAGAAATGAAACCTGTTTGAAGCTGACAAGCAATCAAGCCCCTCCGTAAGCCACACAGAACATGGCTACTTATGTCATCTGCAGGTGATTAAAGGAACCTGTCATGCTGAAATGGTATAAGATCTGTAGGGGGTGTTGTAGAGCAGAGAAGTTGATCAGACTGATAGACATATCTGTGGGAAGAGAGTCAGCAAAACTGGCATTTTATGCAGTGAAAAGTCCTGCCGTATGTACACTAGTCCAGTGGGCGGTCCTACTAAGTGATTGACAGTTCCCTGTATGACCATGCAGGCAGAGATAGCTGTCAATCACTAGTAGGACCGCCCACTGGACTCATCTATACAAACAGCAGGATTCCACTGAATAAATTGATACAGGAAAAACATCTATCTTTGTACCGTATTAGCCAGTAGATAGAAGAGTATTTAGATTTGACAGTCCTCAGTGGTTGATACCATCTTTTCCGTTAGCCATTAAAAGGTAACAAATTTCAGGCTTTCCAGACTACTCAGGTCTCAGGTCTGCCTGATGAAGAAGCCTGAGTCGTCTGGAAAGCTTGCAATTTGTTACCATCTTTTCAGTTAGCCATTAAAGGTATCAACCACTGAGGACTCTCAAATCTAATGAATAAATTACAATTTATACTGAATCTTCTCCCACAAACCTATATATCGTTCTGCTCAGTTTCTCATGGATAAAACCTGTACATCTGAATGGGGCTTTAATGTTGTTATTACAATCATGTAACCGCAGATCACAAAATCTTTCATATGATCATTTTTTTAACACCTAAAACCCCAATGGATATTTGTGTTTACTAAAGGATTCCTTTCCCATTCTTTTGACAGCTCTTCTTTAGGTATGGACACAGACCGGCATCCGGCATAAAGACATCTGGAGACTTTTCCTTTTTCTGTGATATTGGATAATCTTCTTCATTTCTAATGCTTTAAATCTTTCAAATTCTTTCCGAAAAATGTATCATAAAGGGACTTTCTCAGGTCAGTTTTGCTTGTGGTTGTGTTACCATTATTTGTGCCAAATGTATCAAAGTGTTGCACGATGTTTGATAAATGTTTATGTAGCACTTCCATCTATCTTTATTTATTTTACTTATATGGCGCCATTAATTTCACAGCACTTTACAGACATTATCATCACTGCCCCTGTAGCACCCTGAGGATTCGGCTGCTACAGGGGTATTACACCTCAAGCCAGAGGTGTGGTATTCCACTCCCGGGTAAGGATGGAGTGTGGAACTGAGCTCAGTTAGCTGCATGCACTACACACATCCCATTTCCGAGGAACAGACCGATGGTACTCCCACTAGAGAAATGTGCAGGTACGACAGTGTCTGTTCCTGGCTGGAGTGGGAGGGGGGTGGAACATCCCAGTAGTGTAGGGGCAGATAGGGGGAGCAGCCTGGGTAAAGTTAGGAGCTCATTGGGTGCTGGTCACCTGAGCTCACACATAGAGGGAGTATATAAGGTGGGCACCATCTTAGGACAGGGTCTTTTGCAGAGGAAGAGAGCAGAGGGGAAGAGCAGCTCCAAGGCCAAGAGAGAGAGAGAGGAGAAAGAAAGATCCAGAGGGGGAGAAAGAAGGAACTCCAAGAGCCCAAATTAGACCAGAGGGTGAAGAGTTGGCAACAGGGTACCGGATCCCAAGCTGGCAGAGGCTACAGCACACCTTAGCCAGGAACCGGAGGTCGTGGGCAGGATTGATCTGCCACGATCACCCACTAAATCCACCCGGAAGGCAGACCACGAATAGGGTCAGGGAACCCAGAGACAAGGGTTTACCACCAAGAGGCCCGAGGGAGCCGGACATAGGTGGATCCCTGGTGGGGAAGGCCAGAGAAGAGGACAGGACAGAAAGGGAGCTCAGGACCACGCTCCAGAACTACTTGGGGGTTGGCCGAGTCCAGGACCTGGTGGACGCAGCACGGCTCGGGTGGTCACTTAAGGCCGGAGTGACCAGAACAACTGCAGTAAGTAAATAAACCCTGAACTGCACAGCCCGACTCTGAGACTCATTTCCATCCCCGCTGCACCACCACAACCCCCATCCTCTGCAACTGACCCCCTGAGGCTATACCCCTACCGTTGGGGGTTATACTATCTGAGCTGCACATACATCACCAGCCTCAGCGGACCCTGCTGCAGCGGCGGCCGTATTGACCGCAATTCAACGGGTGGCGTAGTCGACACAAAAGAACATCTAGTAACATCATAAGGACTGCCACACACTGAGCTTGACACCCTGGGCACGGACCGGGTCACAGCCACTCGGAGACTACAACCCCCATCTGATCCGGCTCCGGGTATCCCCTACAGCACATGGCCCAGGGGGTGCGTCAACTTTGGCGTAGTCGGCAGGATTACGTGCCCGCAACAACCGGGTACTGCGTGCCTGAAGAGAAGTTCACCGTTACCTCAAAAAGAAGTCTCCCGCCGGTTCCGCAGGGTCCCCGCCATCGGGCCCCATCACAGGTCGTTTCCCGCCGGTTGTCCGCCATTTGCAGCTTTTTCCCGCCATCCATGGAGTTTCCCGCCACTGGGAGACGATTCCCGCCATTTCCGAAGATTTCCCGCCTTGGGGGAGCGGACGCCATTATGGGCGTGCCAGAGGGTGGCAAAAGGCCACCTCCCATCGTGGGCCAGGTCAAAGAATGGCGCCAAAAGCGGAAACCGCGCCCACCAACAGAGACTGTGATGCTGGAAGTGTCCATCAGCGTAAGAGAACTGCCCCTGGAACTGACAATCACTAAGTTGCCCCGGGACCACCCTCGATGTGGGCGGAGACAGAAGAAGAGAGCAAAGATGGGTGTCGCCTGGAGCAGTCTGGAGAGAGCGCACCCGGAGACAAGACGTCTGGAAGAGAGTCCAGAGAGAGCCTACCCGGAGATGGAGGGAGAGTCAGGCAGCACCGACCCAGTGGTCAGGAGCCTGTTGCAGGTCGCCACTCCAGAAGGCCTGCTGGAGATCCTAACACAGCTCCCCCGAGACCGGGAGTGTGCACAGACCGCGTTGGAGGGCCTCGCACGGAGGATGGCCCGGGTGCAGCGGGAGACGTTGGCGGAGTGGAGCCGAGAGATGGCCCAGCAGACCGGCACCCGTCAGCGGAGCACGCCACCCGAGACGAGGAGACAGACCGCCTCTGAGGATGGCGCAGGAGGAATGAAGGCAGGAGACGGCGCCGAGAAGGGAGCTGAACGGACGGAGGCAGGTAAAGGGGACGTCTCTACCCCGAGCCGGGAAACCGCGTGCCTGCCCCAGCTCCCCGTCGCAGAGCCCGAAATTCCCCCTGCCGTGCCCGTCGCTGCATCGTCACCGCCGCCGACTAGGCCTCAACCGGAAACCGCGGCCGCGACCCCTGTGACGTCACACGCCTCGACCTCGAGCGTGGCCAAGCAGGAAATACCACCGGCCTGGTCGCAAGGCCTAGTACACCCGGGCGCCGCAATTCCAACAGCGCCCCCTACCTCCGCGGAGCCACCGGCCTGGTCGCAGGGCCGAGTAACCCAGGGCGCCGCCGTTCTTACGGTGCCCTTTGCCTTTAAGGTGCCCCAAGCCTGGTCGCAAGGCCTGGTCGACCCGGGCGCAGCTACCATCAACGCGCCCTCAACCTCTAGAGTGCCGCACCTGGGTGAAAATCTATTTGCCCAGCATACGTGCCCGGATGGGCAGCCCTTCATATGGCCCCAGGAGTACATTCAGCTGGAACTCCAGAGAGCAAGGCCCATGTGCGAGCCCCTGATTCCGGCTCCGAAGCCCGTAAAGAGGACCTCGCCCCCGCTGGAGGAGGCACAGTTCGAGTGGGACCCCACCGGAGAAGACCTCATGGGGTTCACTCAGGAGACTCGGGCGGCCGCAGCAGAACGTGCAGAGTGCTGCCGGCAGCAGCTCGAGGTCTTCGAGAGGGAGCGGAGAGAGAGGCGGGTCCGGGAACAACAAGCGCAGATAAGGAGCGCGGAGCAGAAGAGCCGGACCAGGAGGAATCCCCGTGCAGCTCATGGTCCCCCTTCCACCGGGACTGTGATAAAATTCAACATGCAGCACGGATGGGGCTTTATCAGAGACCATCATACCCCCGGCGACGTCTTTGTAACTCGCAGAGACGTAGAAAGCCATCTGCCGGAGGGACACAGAGGTCGTGACCTGTATGTAGGGGACGAGGTCACCTTCACCCGGCACAAGTGTGCCGAAGGACCCTACGCCCTCCATGTGCATCGCCTGACGGAGGAGGAGCTGCGGTGTGAGGAGGAGCAAGAGGACCCGGACGGGTCTGAAGAATCTAAAGAAGGAGCAGGAGGACGCCGTCGTTGAAGTACGGTAGAGAGAGACTGTACATAGTTACCCGTCAGGGTATAAGAACTGTTCTAGTTAAAATATAGTCCCCGTTGGGACCAGCCAAGAGTGAACTGTTAATCCCGTGTGTCCCTATTCCCCTGGCCGAGGACTGAGAGCGGCCATATTCCCCTTGTATATAGTTGCGCTTCCTAAAGCGCCCCCTACCGGTTTTATAGGAAACCGTGTTTCTTCAAGAGACTGTCGCACTTTACCCGGTCACAAGTTGCACCGTGGCCGGAGGAACAAGAGTGTTATTTATGATAAGTTTTATATGAAAAGTTTATGCTGATAATATATGATGTTTTATATGTTTATGTTTTATGAAAAAAAAAAAATGTATGTTTGTGGATGTTTATATCTTACAGCCCGAGGACGTGCTGTGATTTACCAGGGGGGAATGTAGCACCCTGAGGATTCGGCTGCTACAGGGGTATTACACCTCAAGCCAGAGGTGTGGTATTCCACTCCCGGGTAAGGATGGAGTGTGGAACTGAGCTCAGTTAGCTGCATGCACTACACACATCCCATTTCCGAGGAACAGACCGATGGTACTCCCACTAGAGAAATGTGCAGGTACGACAGTGTCTGTTCCTGGCTGGAGTGGGAGGGGGGTGGAACATCCCAGTAGTGTAGGGGCAGATAGGGGGAGCAGCCTGGGTAAAGTTAGGAGCTCATTGGGTGCTGGTCACCTGAGCTCACACATAGAGGGAGTATATAAGGTGGGCACCATCTTAGGACAGGGTCTTTTGCAGAGGAAGAGAGCAGAGGGGAAGAGCAGCTCCAAGGCCAAGAGAGAGAGAGAGGAGAAAGAAAGATCCAGAGGGGGAGAAAGAAGGAACTCCAAGAGCCCAAATTAGACCAGAGGGTGAAGAGTTGGCAACAGGGTACCGGATCCCAAGCTGGCAGAGGCTACAGCACACCTTAGCCAGGAACCGGAGGTCGTGGGCAGGATTGATCTGCCACGATCACCCACTAAATCCACCCGGAAGGCAGACCACGAATAGGGTCAGGGAACCCAGAGACAAGGGTTTACCACCAAGAGGCCCGAGGGAGCCGGACATAGGTGGATCCCTGGTGGGGAAGGCCAGAGAAGAGGACAGGACAGAAAGGGAGCTCAGGACCACGCTCCAGAACTACTTGGGGGTTGGCCGAGTCCAGGACCTGGTGGACGCAGCACGGCTCGGGTGGTCACTTAAGGCCGGAGTGACCAGAACAACTGCAGTAAGTAAACAAACCCTGAACTGCACAGCCCGACTCTGAGACTCATTTCCATCCCCGCTGCACCACCACAACCCCCATCCTCTGCAACTGACCCCCTGAGGCTATACCCCTCCCGTTGGGGGTTATACTATCTGAGCTGCACATACATCACCAGCCTCAGCGGACCCTGCTGCAGCGGCGGCTGTATTGACCGCAATTCAACGGGTGGCGTAGTCGACACAAAAGAACATCTAGTAACATCATAAGGACTGCCACACACTGAGCTTGACACCCTGGGCACGGACCGGGTCACAGCCACTCGGAGACTACAACCCCCATCTGATCCGGCTCCGGGTATCCCCTACAGCACATGGCCCAGGGGGTGCGTCACCCCCATCGGGGCTCACAATCTACATTCCCTATCAGTATGTCTTTGGAGTGTGGGAGAAAACCGGAGAACCCGGAGGAAACCCACGCAAACACAGAGAGAACATACAAACTTCTTGCAGATGTCGTCCTTGGTGGGATTTGAACCCAGGATCCCAGTGCTGCAAAACAACAACGCTAACCACTGAGCCACCGTGTATCTTTATCCGCTTTTAACGCCACCCGTCATTCTTAGACCTGTGTAGCTTACCAAGCCCAATTTCTAAAAGTTGCAAGAGTGCTGTAAAATAGGAAGCTGCACATTTTTGTGCAAAAATGATGCGTCACAAAAGTTTTTTTTTTTTTTTCAACACCAAAAATTGATGTAAATTCCTCGCTACATTGCCCCTTTTTCAGCCACATTTTGTAGAAAAAAATAAAAAGACAAGGTACAGACAGCGGAGTTAAATTTGCCTACAGGAATGATTTTGATCTGGAGCGCATCGTACCCGGATACAGTCACTAGCGGGAACGTCAAACATCTTCTCAATTTGTTTCTCCACCCTTTCCGGATCTGCATTCTTCAAGTCTATCTAAAAGCAAAAGTATAAATACTAATTATTTATCAAAGCTGGACAACATCTAGAAACCATATAAGAAAACTGGCTTAAAATATAGTGTGAACAAGAGTTTAGGGAGAGATGTACAACTGGCACTGGCCTATAAAAGGGATTGTGTAATCGTACAAAACTAGCAAAAATGTAAAGCGCCTGGAAAACAAGGAACGTGCAATTTACCTCTTAGTAAAATCCTATGCTTTCTCAAGAACAGAGGAATTTTAATTTCATATTTTTTTTTAATCAAATCATTTTTATTGAAAAACTCCAACTACAAATATTCCATCTTTCAAATAACATACACGACATAGTAATTCCATAGTAAAAATATGAACAAAGTATCTGAACTTCAATTCCCATAACCCACCCTAAACCCAAATCCCAACACTCCAGAGAGAACCATTTTCAGAGCAGTTCTAGAATAACGGACTATAGCATTCGTAGAAGGGGAAGAAGATAAAAAAGTGACTAACAAAGGGGTAGCAGCGTTTTAATGTTATCATTTACTGCTTGATGCCTGAGCCGGGGAGTGCACGCTGAAAACTGTTGCAGGCTGCTGTAATCACAGGACACAAGCAAACAGCATGGCATTTCCTATCAGCAGGGAGGAAGTAAAGGGAACAGTAATGAAAGTCTCCTCCTACTCCGCTCCATATTGAAATGAATAGTGTGCATCCTACAAATGAGATGCATATGTGACACCCCAGGGGTCTGGTTGCCACAGTGATAGAGATATTACGTCTGAGAGCAGGTGGGAGGTCTCTTGGTCAGGGATCCTAAACATGCCACACCTCCTGCCCAGTCCTGGGAGGGGAAGAACTTCCCCTATATAAACCTAGGGCTGAGGCAGGGTTAGTGAGTAGAGAAGAAGTAGAGACAGAGAAAAGAAGCAAATATAGGAACAGAACATCAGGAGCTCTGTGGGAGCAGTGTTACAAGGAGTCAGGGGCTGGCAGCTGCAGAGCTCGCCCTGACTGAGAAGATTTCTTACCGGACCCGGAGTCCGAGGCTGTGGGGACTAACTCCTACCCAGCAGCAGAATCCGTCAGGCAGGGGATTCCAGGTCCTCTGGCCAAGAAACCCGAAGGCACGGTCACACGCATGGGACCAGCACCGCCGTCGTGGAGCGGAAGCTACTAGAAGGCCCCGAGTCACCGGCCATACGGGTGAGCACCACACGGTACACTCAGGAACGTGGGCTACTTATACCCGCCTCTAGCAAGGTAGCCAGAAGAGTACAGTTAGTTTGGGAGGCCTACAACTCTGCCTGGCCAGGGGAGATCCCATCTGCTCAAGGACTGACCAGGCCCCAATCGCTAGCCAGTACTCCGGGAGGGTCTATCTTTGTCACCAATAAAGACCCTGAACTACACCGTACCGTCTCCGAGTGGTTCCTGCTACCCCCATCATCCACGTCGGCTGCCCTGAGGCCATACCCCTCCCGTTGGGGGTTATACTATCACGCTGCACAATCCTACCACCGGCCTCAGCGGTCTGCCCTGCAGCAGCAGCTCCTTAGCTGTACTCAACGGGTGGCGTAGTCGTCCAACATCTACCGCTGATACATCGCCGCTCAGTTTGACTCCCTGGGCACGGACCGGGTCACCGCCACGAGACTACAACCCTCAACAGATCCGGCTCCGGGTAAGCTCCCGCGTGCGCAACGCAGCGCGACACAGGCCCAGGGGCGCGTCAACTTTTGGCGTAGTTGGCAGGATTTCGTGCCCGCAACCACCGGGTACTGCGTGCCTGAAAAAGACTGTTCAAACTTACCTGTGGTGAAGATTCCCGCCATCCGGCGCCATCTTCCGCTTCCTTCCCGCCATCGGTGGAGTTTTCCCGCCATCCGGCGCCATCTTCAGCCTTCTTCCCGCCATACGTGGAGTTTTCCCGCCATTGGACGCCATCTTGAGGACGCCGCGCGGGAAGAAGAGGGGCGTGGACTCCGAAAGCGCGCGAGAACTGAAGCCCCGCCTCACGTCCGGACGTTGCGTAAGGTCCTGGAAGGAGCCCAGCAGACGCCGACGTCACAGGAGCGCGACGGAAGGTCCTCAACCCTGACGATCCACTGCGGAGCCGCGGCCTACGGAAGAGGATCATCGCAAGGTAGGCCACGGTCCACTAGGGGGGAGAAGGATGTCTGATACGGAGGAGAGCTTCACCGCTTCAACCCCCGCCAGCACCACTGCTGTTGCGGTCATGCCTTTCACCATGCCCTATATCCCGGGGGCAGCCTGGCTACCCCAGTACTCAGGGGAATCGCATACCCTGCATGACTTTAGAGAAAAGCTGGATAGCCTCTTCCAGGTGTACCCCCTTACAGAAGAGCAAAAAGTGAGCATCCTGGTGGCCCAATTAACCGGGGCAGCCCAAAGGGAGGTAAAGTCCTGGCCACCTGGGGGGAGGACTGTCGCAGGGATACTGGCCCGGCTGAGGGACACCTTTGATACCCGCACCTCAGCCGAGATCAAGCTTAGATTCTACGGGTGCAAACAGCGGGCACATGAGAGTATAAGGGACTATGCATTAAACCTACAAGAAGCCCTGAGAGCCATTAAGCAGACCGACCCTGACGGCGTGGGAGACGAGGACAGGCTGTTGACTGAACAATTTATAGAGGGTTTATATTGCAATGCCCACCGAACCCAGTTGCGGGCAATGGCCTTACAGGACCCTCATCTGGGATTTGCACAGTTCAAGGACAGAGCCATCCGGGTGCTCCGAGAACCGGCACCAGGTGGCGTTGTGACCCACAGACGCCCCACTACTACTTACCACCAGGAGGCGGCGCCCTTGTCGGCAGGGCCTGTGGAAGCTGATGCGCAGGCTTTGAGCAATGACCCTGCTCCAGACCTGCACCATCAGGTCCAAGAGCTAGCTAAAAGCGTTGCTGCGCTAACCCGAACTGTGCAGTCTTTACAGGTTTCTACTCCAGGGAAGATCCAGCTGGCATCCGGACCGGAGGACATCCCGTGGCGTCGACCAAGGAGGACCCCACCGGCCAGAGGAAGACCCAGCGACCGATACAACGAGGACGGACGACCCATCTGCCGCCGCTGTAATCAACCCGGACATATGGCAAGGTACTGTCCTTTAAACTGGCACAACCTAGGGTAGAGGGCCAACCCCTAGGAAAAAGATCATCAGGCCCATCGAACTGGCGCGACAAATATGTGGGAGGACGTCCAGTCTTGCCTGTGGTACTGGATGGCATTCCTATGAGTGCCCTACTGGACACCGGGTCACAGGTCACCACCATCCCGTACGTGCTCTTCAAGCAGTACTGGAATGACTCGGATATTACCCGCTACCCTGACGACGACTTGAGTATCATCGCCAGCAATGGTCAGCCCGTGCCACAGATCGGATTTAAAGAGGTGACCATTAAAATTGGTAGAGTTGAACTGGCAGCACAGGGACTGATCATTGTAGACATTGACAAACACGAGAGTCACCCAAAGATAACTCTAGGAACTAATGTAATTGAAAATTGTCTTGCAGAGGTGATTTTCCTTTTACAGCAGGTTGCCAAGAACGCCAGCTCCGGCGAGCAGCGAGTGCTCCAAAAAGAGATCCGGGCACTGATGCGACGGCAACAGGTGGAACTCTCCGGCGGTGAGATTGGTAGCGTGAGAATGTGTGACCCTTTCCCTATTGCCATGCCCCCAAAAAGTGAAATGATGATTTGGTGCCGGGCAGCTATTGGTCTGAGAGGTAGAGATTACCAGGCAATGGTAGAACCAGTTTACTCAGACAGTAGGCCCACCATTTTGACAGCACGGGGGGTGGTCAATGTACGCCATGGGAGGGTGCCCGTTCGCATAATAAATATCGGGAAGAGGGAAGTGTACCTGCCCCGGTATGCCACGCTAGCCAAATTGTATACCATCAATCAAAATTCCATACAGTCCGTAGAACCCTTGCCTCCATCTTCCCTGGAGGAAAGTAACGGCTCTAAGGAAACAATGGAGGACTGGTGTCAGCAACTACATTTGGGTACTGACTCCACTCCCTCACACCAGAGACAGGGAGTCTATCGGGTGGTTCAAGAGTACGAGAGAGTGTTTAGTAAACACCCGTTAGACTTCGGGCGAGTCAAGGGGGTAGAACACCACATCCCCACGGGAGACCATCTTCCCATAAAAGAGAGGTATCGACCCGTACCCCCTGCACACTACCAACACGCCAAGGGGATGCTTAGGGACATGAAGGAGGCTGGGGTGATCAGGGATAGCTGTAGCCCCTGGGCAGCTCCACTAGTCTTAGTCAAAAAGAAAGACAACACCATGAGGATGTGTGTAGATTACCGGAAAATCAACCATATCACACACAAGGATGCGTACCCCTTACCAAGGATAGAGGAGTCTTTGGCTGCTTTAAGATCTGCTAACTTCTTCTCTACCTTGGATCTCACTAGCGGGTACTGGCAGGTTCCTGTAGCAGAGGCGGACCGGGAGAAGACCGCATTCACCACCCCGATGGGACTTAGCGAGTTTACCTGCATGCCGTTCGGACTCTGTAACGCACCAGGAACCTTTCAACGATTAATGGAGTGCTGTCTGGGCCACAGAAACTTCGAGACGGTCCTGTTGTACCTGGACGATGTCATCGTATATTCCAAGACTTATGAGGACCACCTGAAACACCTGGCGGAAGTGTTCGAAGCTCTGGCAAACTACGGCTTAAAGGTAAAACCTTCCAAGTGTCACCTCCTAAAACCAAAGGTGCAGTACCTGGGACACGTGGTGAGCGCTGACGGAGTGGCTCCCGACCCTGATAAGATCACCGCAATTAAGGAATGGCCAATTAATAGGCTGAACTGGATGGACGCTTGTCTTTTTTCGGCCTTATAAACTATGAAACTATGTAACTATGTAAGTCCCTCCAGTGTAAAGGAAGTGCGGCAGTTCCTCGGGTTGGTAGGCTATTACCGCAGATTCATCCCCGGTTTCACCAAAAAGGCAGCTCCTATGCAGGACCTCCTGATAGGCCAGTCCCGGAAGGCCAAGAACCAGAAGCCGCCCTTCAAATGGGAGAAGTTAGAAGAAGAGTCCTTCCGCCAGCTGAAGATGGCCCTCACGGGGGATGAAATCCTGGCGTACCCTGATTACAGCCAGCCCTTTATCCTCTACACCGACGCAAGTAACATCGGGCTAGGAGCCGTACTGTCCCAGATCCAGCAGGGGAAAGAACGAGTAATCGCTTACGCCAGTCGAAAACTGCGACCCACCGAAAGAAACCCTGAGAATTACAGCTCATTTAAGCTAGAGTTCCTGGCAGTGGTGTGGGCAGTCACCGAACGCTTTAAGCACTACCTCGCTTCTTCCCGGTTCACCGTGTACACGGATAACAACCCGTTGACACACCTGGACACGGCAAGACTCGGTGCCCTAGAGCAGAGATGGATGGCCCGTCTGTCCAACTACGAGTTCACAATCAAATACCGGGCAGGACGCTCCAATACCAACGCGGACGCCCTGTCCAGGATGCCAAACCTACCGGACGTAGGAGAAGATCCAGAGGGACTGGAAGAAGTCGAACTCCCCGCGTTCCACCGTCATGGGACTATCCAGTATTCCCACCGGGTAAGGAGTAAGCAAGCTGCTACGTTTAATCCCTTGCCTCACTACAACTGGGCGGAAACGCAAGACAGTGACCCTGCCGTCCGACTGGTGAAGGAGATGCTGACTCGGCCAGAGGCTCACCTTGACCCAGACGCTCCGGAGGAAGCCAAGCAACTGTGGGCTGAGAAGAGTCGACTGTTCCTTTATAAGGGGAAGTTGTGCCGCCGAATGGTTAACTCCCGGACGCATGAACTAATCTGGCAAGTAGTGGTGCCACGGAGAGACGCAGCCGTGGTGATGGAGGCATACCACGACGGGGCTGGACACTTCGGATGGAAGAAGCTGGAGTTCCTGCTGCGCGGGCGGTTCCATTGGGTAGGCATGAGGGGAACCATCGAGAGGTGGTGCAGAGACTGTGGCCCGTGCAACCTGAGGAGGAAGGACCGTGCCAGCCAGAAGACTCCCCTGCAGTCCATCGTCACCCGGCAGCCGTTGGAACTGGTAGCCTTGGATCATGTAAAACTGACCCCAAGCAGAAGTGGCTACGTCTACGCACTAACCATCGTGGATCACTACTCCCGGTTCTTGGTTGTCGTCCCCGTCAAGGACTTAACAGCTCGAACAGCAGCTAGAGCCTTCCAGCAGCATTTCTGCCGTCCACACGGGTACCCGGACCAAGTGTTGACAGACCAGGGACCTGCCTTTGAAGCGGAGGTCTTCCAAGAATTCTGCACTCTGTATGGCTGCCGGAAGATAAGGACGACACCCTATCATCCGCAAACTAATGGACTTTGTGAGAAAATGAACCAGGTGGTGATAGATCTTCTGAAAACATTGCCCCTGGAAGAACGCAGTCTGTGGCCTGAGAGGCTGCCCGACCTAGTGGACCTATACAACCACATCCCGGTAGGTTCCACCAACTGTACCCCGGCTTACCTGATGAGGGCAAGACCTGGGAAGCTACCTGTTGACCTGGAGATGGGAGTCCTGACACCCGAGGACACTTCACCAGAAGCAGACTGGGACACAGAGAGGCAGCAGCAGTACCGGAAAGTACAGGAGAGCGTGGAGCGAAGTCTCTGTCAAGCTAGGGAAAGACAAGAGAAAACTTACAACCAGTGTGCTCCCGCTGTTCCCCTGGTACCCGGAGAGCAGGTCTTGAAGAGGAAAAGGCGGCTCCACAAGTTGGACGACCAGTGGGAGAAGGACCCGTACATCGTACTGCCCTCAAGCCACGACAACCCAAAGGTCTGTACCATCAGTAAAGACGGAGGGGAAACCACAACCATTGTATCCCGGGATCACCTGAAGAAGTGTCCCGAACAGCTACGGAACCCTGAAGAGGAACAAGAAGACCCTCGACCCGTAGAGGAAAGGGAAGATATGGTTAGTACTGTGCTCGGAGACTTCCCTCGGTCTTGGACTCAAGTCAATGGCGCAGTTGTGGTACCCGTACTCACCTTCCTCCAACCAGCATCCCAAGCACCTACGGAGCAACAGCTAGAGCTGGAAGAACAGCCGGTCCAGGAGGCAGAAGACCCCACACCAGCAGACCAGGAGGATCAACCCTCTGCTTATAGTGAACCTGCCATGCCTCTAGTGAGCCAAAGGGCCCGTGGACAGCTGCCCAGTTTACCCTTGACAGTTCCTACACCCTGTAGTTCGGGGCTAGACAGTCAGCTCCGTAGGTCCACTAGGGCCACTAGAGGCCAGTTACCCGCACGATGGAGGATTTGAAGTGTATAAGTTGTTTTATTTATGGTTACCTGTTTTTCTTGTTGCTTGTAAATAATTATGTGTTTCTAGTTATTTTTAGGAGTCCTTGGTGGATTTACCGGGAATCCTTGTACAATTAGTTGGAGCGTAACCCAGGATGGACTAAAAGACTGATAAGGACTCGGGGCAGGACAGACCCCTACCTGGTTACGTCTCCCTGTTTTGGTGAAATGGACACCTTTGTTTTCTTCAAAACTGCACCCGGTTGCGGACACGCCGTAACCATCTTTATGTGTTTTTCTTATTGTATTTTTATTGTTTATACCTTGTTATGTTTTTCTAAAATATGTTTAGTCCCGGAGTACTAAATTTCACTAGGGGGGAATGTGACACCCCAGGGGTCTGGTTGCCACAGTGATAGAGATATTACGTCTGAGAGCAGGTGGGAGGTCTCTTGGTCAGGGATCCTATGCATGCCACACCTCCTGCCCAGTCCTGGGAGGGGAAGAACTTCCCCTATATAAACCTAGGGCTGAGGCAGGGTTAGGGAGTAGAGAAGAAGTAGAGACAGAGAAAAGAAGCAAATATAGGAACAGAACATCAGGAGCTCTGTGGGAGCAGTGTTACAAGGAGTCAGGGGCTGGCAGCTGCAGAGCTCCCCCTGACTGAGAAGATTTCTTACCGGACCCGGAGTCCGAGGCTGTGGGGACTAACTCCTACCCAGCAGCAGAATCCGTCAGGCAGGGGATTCCAGGTCCTCTGGCCAAGAAACCCGAAGGCACGGTCACACGCATGGGACCAGCACCGCCGTCGTGGAGCGGAAGCTACTAGAAGGCCCCGAGTCACCGGCCATACGGGTGAGCACCACACGGTACACTCAGGAACGTGGGCTACTTATACCCGCCTCTAGCAAGGTAGCCAGAAGAGTACAGTTAGTTTGGGAGGCCTACAACTCCGCCTGGCCAGGGGAGATCCCATCTGCTCAAGGACTGACCAGGCCCCAATCGCTAGCCAGTACTCCGGGAGGGTCTATCTTTGTCACCAGTAAAGACCCTGAACTACACCGTACCGTCTCCGAGTGGTTCCTGCTACCCCCATCATCCACGTCGGCTGCCCTGAGGCCATACCCCTCCCGTTGGGGGTTATACTATCACGCTGCACAATCCTACCACCGGCCTCAGCGGTCTGCCCTGCAGCAGCAGCTCCTTAGCTGTACTCAACGGGTGGCGTAGTCGTCCAACATCTACCGCTGATACATCGCCGCTCAGTTTGACTCCCTGGGCACGGACCGGGTCACCGCCACGAGACTACAACCCTCAACAGATCCGGCTCCGGGTAAGCTCCCGCGTGCGCAACGCAGCGCGACACAGGCCCAGGGGCGCGTCACATACAGCAAACAATTGATTTTCCATACACAGGTTTTGAGTTGACCACTGGATATACACATGTGTATCACTAATTACCAGAACTGGAAATCGAAAAAAAAGACGAGCAAGTTTGGGGTGAATCCTGCCTTCATTACTGCACAGCCGCTCAGAGGGATCGGTACTAGGAACAGCAGGAGTGCCGGCGATGTTCACAGATTTACCTGCTGCGGGACTGAAGGAGTCTGATCGCGCTCGGCTCGAAGCTTTTTACCTCGTTTACGACAGGAATAATTGAAAGCTGTGCTTCAAAGGCGAGGAAGAAGTTTGCCACCGTTTGTGCTTGAATACCCTTAAGGGGGGGAAAAAATATATATACATATATACAAATACTGAAACATCTAAATGCATTAGAACATCAAACCCGGTGAATCGGTAAATGACTTGTCCTCCAGGGATACAGGCTACTGTCATTCAGTAATTATTGAATAGGAATTTTACATTTTATGTGATCACCACGCTAGAATGTAAATGGAGAAAAACACAACACAACTCCTCACCATATGAAGATATTTTGTGTTATAGAACAGGATTTCTGTGGCACAACAATACTGATTTACTATGTATGCACCATAGCCTTCATTTGATGTCACTTACTTAGCACCAACACCTTGCCCCAACTCTGCAATCCCCAATATCAGTCCATGACCTCAATGGGGTCATTATAAAATTCTAAAGAGGACTGGTCATGTCTCTATTAGAAAATAGACACACTTAGGATAGAAACAATATGAACATATACCCTGCTATAAGTAAGTAAAAAGCAATAGGAAATATACAGTGCCTACAAGTAGTATTCAACCCCCTGCAGATTTAGCTGGTTTGATAAGATGCAAATAAGTTAGAGTCTTCAAACTGCAAACGAGAGTAGGTTTTATGAACAGAAGCATAAATCTTACAAACCAAAAAGTTATGTTGCTCAGTTGAATTTTATTAAATTTTAAACATAAAAGTGTGGGTCAATTATTATACAACCCCTATGTTTAATATTTTGTGGAATAACCCTTGTTTGCAATTACAGCTAATAATCGTCTTTTATAAGACCTGATCAGGCCGGCACAGGTCTGTGGAGTTATCTTGGCCCACTCCTCCATGCAGATCTTCTCCAAGTTATCTAGGTTCTTTGGGTGTCTCATGTGGACTTTATTCTTGAGCTCCTTCCACAAGTTTTCAATTGGGTTAAGGTCAGGAGACTGACTAGGCCACTCCAACACCTTGACTTTTTCCCTCTTGAACCAGGCCTTGGTTTTCTTGGCTGTGTGCTTTGGGTCGTTGTCTTGTTGGAAGATGAAATTACGACCCATCTTAAGATCCTTGATGGAGGAGCGGAGGTTCTTGGCCAAAATCTCCAGGTAGGCCGTGCTATCTATCTTCCCATGGATGCGGACCAGATGGCCAGGCCCCTTGGCTGAGAAACAGCCCCACAGCATGATGCTGCCACCACCATGCTTGACTGTAGGGATGGTATTCTTGGGGTCGTATGCAGTGCCATCTAGTCTCCAAACGTCACGTGTGTGGTTGGCACCAAAGATCTCGATCTTGGTCTCATCAGACCATAGAATCTTGAACCAGTCTGTCTCAGAGTCCTCCAAGTGATCATGAGCAAACTGTAGACGAGCCTTGACATGACGCTTTGAAAGTAAAGGTACCTTACGGGCTCGTCTGGAACGGAGACCATTGCGGTGGAGTACGTTACTTATGGTATTGACTGAAACCAATGTCCCCACTGCCATGAGATCTTCCCGGAGCTCCTTCCTTGTTGTCCTTGGGTTAGCCTTGACTCTTCGGACAAGCCTGGCCTCAGCACGGGAGGACACTTTCAAAGGCTGTCCAGGCCGTGGAAGGCTAACAGTAGTTCCATAAGCCTTCCACTTACGGATGATGCTCCCAACAGTGGAGACAGGTAGGCCCAACTCCTTGGAAAGGGTTTTGTACCCCTTGCCAGCCTTGTGACCCTCCACGATCTTGTCTCTGATGGCCTTGGAATGCTCCTTTGTCTTTTCCATGTTGACCATGTCTGAGTGCTGTTCACAAGTTTGGGGAGGGTCTTAAATAGTCAGAAAAGGCTGGCAAAAGAGATCTTTAATCCACACATGTGAAGCTCATTATTCTTGGTGCCTGAACTACTTCTTAATACTTTAGGGGGACCAAACAGAATTCTTGTGGTTTGAGGGGTTGAATAATAAATGACACTCTGAATTAACTTTTAATGTTTAAAAAAAAAAAAAAAAAATTTGCTGCAGTGCATTTCCCACTTCCAGGCTGATCTACAGTTCAAATGTCACAATGCCAAGTTAATTCCGCATGTGTCAACCAGCTAAATCTGCAGGGGGTTGAATACTACTTGTAGGCACTGTATATAATATAGGGTACTTAGTAAACATGTTGTTTGATTAAAAAAAAAGCCATCCCACCAGCACCAAGGTGTACCCAGTCAGTTATGTGAAGTATATAATAAAATACACTTTAGTACAATATTAGTATCTTGTCCCTTTAAATCTGCAGCTACTTCTGTCACCATGGTAACTGCATTCATACTCAGCCAATAGGATTGCTCGGTTTGAATTTGAAGGAAAAAAAAAAAGTCCTATATGGTCAGTTTGTTCCATCTCATCTGAGTGTGAAGACAGACACCTGCGATCAGCGAGATTATAGGTATAAGACGTGATATAATATAACGGACGGAGCCACATCCCATCACACGCACTCAGCGACCACAACTGACAGGAATCAGCACATTTATCAGAGGAGAAGTCATTATTCCCCAACACATGATAAGTGACAACTTCTAGATCTGCTGGGAACCCAACTAATCCCTGCTAGACCCTCCCCGGACCACCGCTCCATTCATTCTCTGTGCAGGAGAAAGCTGAGTACAGCGCCCCCCATAGAGAATGAACGGACCGGCGGTTGAACATTTGCACTTCGCTCACTTCTATCTATAAGTGCTGTTCTGCTGATTGGGTCATAGCGGCCAAACCCACCGATCTAAGAGTCATCACCTATCCAGAGATCAGTGAGAACTTGTTCCAACTAGACATCCCCTTTAATGGAAGAGATCACATATCTAACAGCCAATCCTATTCATTCCCAATCTTCCCTGTGCCCAGTAATGCCCCTGGGTATATCGCCAATATGAGCCAATCACCAAACCCTCTGCTGACTGTTCCCCATGTTTTATAGATTTTGGATCCGTTTCTACAAGAGAAGATCTCAGCGGCCACCATGGGGATGGGTTACTCTGCCAGCGATGGAGCAGGTAGTATCCACCAGCCGGTGATATCTCACCTTCCTCCATATTCTGCTGTTACATGCGTTTCTTCAGCTTTACCCCTTCCCAACAGAACCAATTGATGGGTTTTTTCTGTTTTTTCCTTCGCTTTTTCCAAGGGCTATAACTTTTTCATGTCTGTCCACATAGTGTGAGGTCTTGTTATTTTGTAGGATGAGCGGTACTTATAAATCCCACCATTCATTTACCACATAGTACTAGAAAACGGGGAAAAAAGTCCAAGTGCAGTAAAAGTGCGAGGAAAAAAATAGCCTGACCCTGTTTTTCTGGGAAGGGTTTTAACGGCGCACATAGTGTGGTGAAAATGACCTGGTAATAGGATCCTACTCCTCAGTGTGATCACAGCAAGACCAAACTTCTCCAATAGTTTTGGCAAAAGAAAAAAACTTTTTTTTATGGTGTCACCATTTTTTCTGAGACCCGTAACATATTCAGTTTTCGGGTTGATGGAGCTGTGTGGAGCTTATTTTTTGAAGGGCAAGAGGACTTTATTGATAACATTTTGGGACACATATGACACGGTCATCGCTTCTTACAGGGTTTCTGCAGTCTTGTGGCGAACGAAAAAAATGCAATTTTGGCTTTTTGAATTTTTTTCTGTGTTCACTGATCGTTTGTTTTTTATATTTGGATAGATTGTATTTCTCTGAAAGAGACCATACCACAAATGTGTATATTTTTATTATCTTTATTTTTAGTGGGAGGTGAGTTGAACGTGTGGGGTTTTAATATTTTAGACTTTTTTTTTTTAATTTTCACTGCATTTTTATACATTATCTGATTGCTTGTGCTATATACAGCGATACCACAGTAATGCTCCATATAGCAAAATCACGGTCTTCTTTACAGCCCAAATGAAGCTTTATGATGACAGGCACGGAGGCTTCAGCAGACCCCCGGATGTCATAGCAGTCCATCTGCGCCCTGTGATCGCGTCACAGGAGCGCCGGTGGGCGCATGGAACGATGCGTCCCAATGCCGGCGCACTGTTAATACTGCTGTTAGAGATTGACAGCAGCACTGAACAGGTTAACAGTGGTGGGCAGATCTTCGCTCCACTCGCAGCTCTTAGAGGCAGGTCCTGGTTGTTTGTCACAGCCATTATCTGCCAGGTACGGGGCGAGCTGACTCTGCTCCATACACCCGCTACTGACTTATACCAGACATGTACGGCAGATGTTGGTAAGGAGTTAAAGCGGTTGTCCTGCTTTGCGGCCATTTGTTTTTTTTATTTTAATGCAAGTATTTGGGGCTAAAATTGATTTCCGTTATTGAGTTTCATTAAAAATGTTGCCTTCTGTAGCATCTGTGCTGCACTGTCTATTCCTGGCTGCAAAATTAGCTAACTGAGAATCTATCAGTGAGCTCCTTCTGACAGTCTTAAGAGAGAGTGTGTAGATCTTTCATCTGTTTTTTTTTCCTGAGTGCCTTTTAGCTGATCTATGCCCAAAGAAAACATGAAACTTGAATGTGCAGGGAAGCAATAAGTCTGTAATAACCAGTGAAAAATGAAATCTAAATGTAAAAAATTACTTTTAGTAGTAAATACATGGACATAAGAAAATACACACTGCAATGTCCTGCATTAGGAGGAACCCAGGGCCCACTGCACCAGCATATTGTCTCACAAGGGGCCTGAGGATCTCATCTCGGTACCTAATGGCAGTCAGGCTACCTCTGGCGAGCACATGGAGGACTGTGCGGCCCTTCAAAGAAATGCCACCCCACACCATTACTGACCCACTGCCAAACCGGTCGTGCTGAAGGATGTTGCAGGCAGCAGATCGCTCTCCACGGCGTCTCCAGACTCTGTCACGTCTGTCACATGTGCTCAGTGTGAACCTGCTTTCATCTGTGAAGAGCACAGGGAGCCAGTGGCGAGTTTGCCAATTCTGGTGTTCTGTGGCAAATGCCAAGCGTCCTGCACAGTGTTGGGCTGTGAGCACAACCCCCATGTGTGGACGTCGGGCCCTCATACCACCCTCATGGAGTCAGTTCTAACAGTTTGTGCAGACACATGCACATTTGTGGCCTGCTGGAGGTCATTTTGCAGGGCTCTGGCAGTGCTCCTCCTGTTGCTTCTTGCACAAAGGCGGAGGTAGCGGTCCTGCTGCTGGGTTGTTGCCCTCCTACGGCCCCCTCCACGTCTCCTGGTGTACTGGCCTGTCTCCTGGTAACGCCTCCAGCCTCTGGACACTACGCTGACAGACACAGCAAACCTCCTTGCCACAGCTCTCACTGATGTGCCATCCTGGATGAACTGCACTACCTGAGCAACTTCTGTGGGTTGTAGAGTCAGTCTCATGCTACCACGAGTGTGAAAGCACAACCAACATTCAAAAGTGACCAAAACATCAGCCAGAAAGCACTGGTACTGAGATGTGGTCTGTGATCCCCACCTGCAGAACCACTCCTTTATTGAGGGTGTCTTGATAATTGCCAATAATTTCCATCTATTGTCTATTCCATTTGCACAACAGCATGTGAAATTGATTGTTAATCAGTGTTGTTTCCTAAGTGGACAGTTTGATTTCAGAGAAGTTTGATTTACTTGGAGTTATATTCTGTTGTTTAAGTGTTCCCTTTATTTTTTTGAGCAGTGTATATAAAAAAATTACTGCAGCTTTAATGCTATTTATTAAGTCTCAGGTAATTTTGTGACTAATACAGCATCAAAAATATCAAAAAGCTTAAATCGCCAATGGAAGCCGATAGCACCAGTGGGAACATGGCATAAGCGTAATTTAAAGGAAGAGGAGGACATTATTCACTCCAGTTTCCTGCGGCCCCTCGGGAGTATAGGTTGCTGCACAGTAGTCTGCATTCTGTGTAAAACAGGAAAAAACAGTTTCTTAGAGGGATGAGGGCAGCGCGGTGGTCAGTAGTAGCACTCTGTCAGTTGAGGATTGCTCCTAATATCTGGTTGTGTTTCCTGAGAAGAGGAGACCCCACCGAAGAGGAGACCCACCGAACAGGAGACCCAAGAGGAGACCCCACCGAAGAGGAGACCCCACCGAAGAGGAGACCCCACCGAAGAGGAGACCCCACCGAAGAGGAGACCCACCGAACAGGAGACCCAAGAGGAGACCCCACCGAAGAGGAGACCCCACCGAAGAGGAGACCCACCGAACAGGAGACCCAAGAGGAGACCCCACCGAAGAGGAGACCCCACCGAACAGGAGACCCAAGAGGAGACCCCACCGAAGAGGAGACCCCACCGAAGAGGAGACCCCACCGAAGAGGAGACCCCACCGAAGAGGAGACCCACCGAAGAGGAGACCCAAGAGGAGACCCACCGAAGAGGAGACCCACCAAAGAGGAGACCCCACCGAAGAGGAGGCCCACCAAAGAGGAGACCCCACCGAAGAGGAGACCCAAGAGGAGGCCCACCAAAGAGGAGACCGAAGAGGAGGCCCACCAAAGAGGAGACCCAAGAGGAGACCCACCAAAGAGGAGACCCAAGAGGAGACCCCACCGAAGAGGAGACCCCACCGAAGAGGAGACCCACCGAAGAGGAGACCCCACCGAAGAGGAGACCCAAGAGGAGACCCCACCGAAGAGGAGACCCACCAAAGAGGAGACCCACCAAAGAGGAGACCCACCAAAGAGGAGACCCACCAAAGAGGAGACCCCACCGAAGAGGAGACCCAAGAGGAGACCCAAGAGGAGACCCAAGAGGAGACCCACCAAAGAGGAGACCCCACCAAAGAGGAGACCCAAGAGGAGACCCCACCGAAGAGGAGACCCCACCGAAAAGGAGACCCCACCGAAGAGGAGACCCACCGAAGAGGATACCCCACCGAAGAGGAGACCCACCGAAGAGGAGACCCAAGAGGAGACCCACCGAAGAGGAGACCCAAGAGGAGACCCACCAAAGAGGAGACCCCACCGAAGAGGAGGCCCACCAAAGAGGAGACCCCACCGAAGAGGAGACCCAAGAGGAGGCCCACCAAAGAGGAGACCCAAGAGGAGACCCCACCGAAGAGGAGACCCCACCGAAGAGGAGACCCAAGAGGAGGCCCACCAAAGAGGAGACCCCAGCGAAGAGGAGACCCAAGAGGAGGCCCACCAAAGAGGAGACCCAAGAGGAGACCCCACCGAAGAGGAGACCCCACCGAAGAGGAGACCCAAGAGGAGACCCACCGAAGAGGAGACCCCACCGAAGAGGAGACCCCACCGAAGAGGAGACCCACCGAAGAGGAGACCCCACCGAAGAGGAGACCCAAGAGGAGACCCACCAAAGAGGAGACCCAAGAGGAGACCCACCGAAGAGGAGACCCCACCAAAGAGAAGACCCACCGAAGAGGAGACCCACCGAAGAGGAGACCCCACCGAAGAGGAGACCCAAGAGGAGACCCACCGAAGAGGAGACCCCACCGAAGAGGAGACCCACCGAAGAGGAGACCCACCGAAGAGGAGACCCACCGAAGAGGAGACCCACCGAAGAGGAGACCCCACCGAAGAGGAGACCCAAGAAGAGACGCACCGAAGAGGAGACCCCACCGAAGAGGAGACCCCACCGAAGAGGAGACCCAAGAGGAGGCCCACCAAAGAGGAGACCCAAGAGGAGACCCACCGAAGAGGAGACCGAAGAGGAGACCCACCGAAGAGGAGACCCCACCGAAGAGGAGACCCACCGAAGAGGAGACCCACCGAAGAGGAGACCCCACCGAAGAGGAGACCCCACCGAAGAGGAGACCCACCGAAGAGGAGACCCCACCGAAGAGGAGACCCAAGAGAAGACCCACCGAAGAGGAGACCCACCGAAGAGGAGACCCAAGAGGAGACCCACCGAAGAGGAGACCCCACCGAAGAGGAGACCCACCGAAGAGGAGACCCCACCGAAGAGGAGACCCACCGAAGAGGAGACCCACCGAAGAGGAGACCCCACCGAAGAGGAGACCCACCGAAGAGGAGACCCCACCGAAGAGGAGACCCCACCGAAGAGGAGACCCAAGAGAAGACCCACCGAAGAGGAGACCCCACCGAAGAGGAGACCCACCGAAGAGGAGACCCCACCGAAGAGGAGACCCCACCGAAGAGGAGACCCACCGAAGAGGAGACCCCACCGAAGAGGAGACCCACCGAAGAGGAGACCCACCGAAGAGGAGACCCAAGAGGAGATCCAAGAGGAGACCCCACCGAAGAGGAGACCCACCGAAGAGGAGACCCCACCGAAGAGGAGACCCCAAGAAGAGGAGACCCCACCGAAGAGGAGACCCAAGAGGAGACCCACCGAAGAGGAGACCCCACCGAAGAGGAGACCCCACCGAAGAGGAGACCCAAGAAGAGACCCACCGAAGAGGAGACCCCACCGAAGAGGAGACCCACCGAAGAGGAGACCCACCGAAGGAGACCGAAGAGGAGACCCACCGAAGGAGACCGAAGAGGAGGCCCACCGAAGAGGAGACCCACCGAAGAGGAGACCCACTGAAGAGGAGACCCAAGAGGAGACCCACCGAAGAGGAGACCCACCGAAGAGGATACCCAAGAGGAGACCCACCAAAGAGGAGCCCCACCGAAGAGGAGACCCACCGAAGAGGAGACCCCACCGAAGAGGAGACCTACCGAAGAGGAGACCCACCGAAGAGGAGACCAACCGAAGAGGAGACCCACCGAAGAGGAGACCCAAGAGGAGACCCACCGAAGAGGAGACCCACCGAAGAGGAGCCCCACCGAAGAGGAGACCCACCGAAGAGGAGAACCACCGAAGAGGAGACCGAAGGGGAGACCCACTGAAGAGGAAACCGAAGAGGAGACCGAAGAGGACAGAACTGCACCTTAAGATCCCTAGGGGGAAAGGGATGGCCAAAGGCCAGAAAAGACAACAATCGATCCTACAACAAAAAGGAAGAAGCAGAACCAGAACAAAGTCCGCCATTACATCAACCGGTATTTGAGAGGAAAGAGGAACATCATGTGGACCATCCTGCTGGGACCTCTCTGCCGATAACATCATACGGCAATACCGGCTGGTAAGTATAAATCCACCAAAGTAATAATAGCAGGATAGTAGTAATATAGTGGCAGTATATCAGTATTAGTTTGAGTAATAATACTAGTGATAATAGTAAGAAAGTAATAAAATAACAGTAGTAATAGTAGTAGGTAGAATAGCAGTGTGATCCAGGGTTCTAGGACTGATCGCCTTTTCTCGGGGTCAAGAAGGAATTTTTCCGCTGTGACACAAATTGGCTGAAGGTGTCCTGAGGTTTTTGCCTTCTTTTGGATCAACACTCTAGGAATAGGGTAGTATTAGTAGCAATAGGAAAGAAGAATAATACCGTAATAAGATAGCGGGTTATTATTATTATTATTAATAATAAATATAAACTAGTTATATCTATAGAAAGAACAAAGAGTAAATAAAAATAATTATAGACGTAGTTCAATCAATACTGTAATATTAAATAGTTATAGAAAAGTTAGAGTAGTACTTTAATAAGAAAGCAGGACATAAGACAAAATATATAAAAAAAAATATATTAAAAACAACTGTAGTAGTACATTTAGTACAGTAATAGTAATTACATAACTAGTAACATAATTAGGTTTGATCCAGGGTTCTAGGACTGATCGCCTTTTCTCGGGGTCAAGAAGGAATTTTTTCCCTGTGACACAAATTGGCTGAAGGTGTCCTGGGGTTTTTGCCTTCTTCTGGATCAACACTGTAGGTATAGGGCAGTATTAGTAGTGATAGGAAAGAAGAGTAATACTGTAATAAGATAGCACAATGTTAATAATAACCATATCAAATAGTTAGATTTATAAAAACAAATTAAAATAACTCCAGTAGTACAATAATTAGTGTAATATTTAACTTGTAATAACATTATTAGGTTTGATCCAGGGTCCTAGGACTGATCGCCTTTTCCCGGGGTCAAGAAGGAATTTTTCCCGTGACACAAATTGGCGTTAGGTGTCCTGGGGTTTTTGCCTTCTTCTGGATCAACAGCTTTAGGCATAGGGATTCTAGTAATACCATTATTAGAATCACAAGATTAATAAAAAAAATAGAATTTATTTTTTTTAATTAGTTTTATAACAGTTACAATTAATTGGATTAATGCAATAATAATAAATAGTAAAAATGGTGGTAATAATAAAAAAACTAGTCCCAGTTACTAAGTTAGTGTAGTGTTAGTGTAGGGACCCATCTGAAGAGGTCGCCTTGACGTTGGCAGATGGGCTCGCACAATTTGCTCAAAATGTGCGCTAAGAACCTCATATTTCTATGTACAGGAGATCTAGCAGAAATTCCATTCAGGAGATAGATATCTGTGTACACACACACTTTGTTATATACTTTTGTGCAGCACACAGGGCAGGTATACAGGTACAGGGTGAGAGTGTTACAGTGATATTATAACTTGGCCTTAAGGATAAAATGCTGACAACTACAGATCCTGGAAACACATCTGAAACTAGACCTTGTTAGTAACTGGTTCCCAGCTAGTGGTGAATATGTACAGGGCAGTCCGGTACCTGGACCCGCTCTATAGGACACATTATCATCAGGCAGGTCCTGTCAGGGCTCTTACAAGATCTGCGGCAGAAGTGTGGCTGTATAACACAGTCCTGATCCTGCCTCAGCCACCGACAGTGGAGCCAACCCTGACCCTGGCAGTTTAATCCACTGTATGACACAGTAGGGGGCTTCCACAGCATTTAGGCACTTTAGACAGGAGAGGGAGGCGCGATCATGGTGCCGATGAGTTTCTATGGCAGCCGAGATCTAACAATGGACCCCATGACGGCCATCTTACTGCTCCTATTAGACCCCGGCTGAGCAAAGGTCTATGAGGACGCCGGTGAGACTTATGTCGCCTGCTCTGCACATATTAGAAATGCCTAGAGCTGATTAGTTTGCCATTTGTAAATCTGATCCAG
The DNA here is from genome assembly GCF_046119375.1 of Phyllobates terribilis. NCBI lineage: Eukaryota > Metazoa > Chordata > Amphibia > Anura > Dendrobatidae > Phyllobates > Phyllobates terribilis. The sequence goes on along the minus strand of NW_027362870.1, from coordinate 4,110,511 downwards.
CAGTGCTGGGCTACCACTGACGTGATCAGGGCTATTGAGCTCCTAGATTGGGCAGAGGAGCTCAGTCTTCAGCAGGAGCTGGCCGAGGAGAGCGGAGCAACTTGCATGGGGCTGCTGCACAAGAAGTAACTCAAAAGGTGGAGATTTACCCAGAGACGTGGTGCCCGGGCTGTGATCTGCTGTGCAGGCTACATAGACGATGCCTCCTAGGACCCGAACTTCACCCCTAACAGGCACAGCAGAGCTCGGACGGCTGCAAGTGAACGGAGAGCGGCTGATTAGTAACTGCTGCGTCTCCTGCAGCTCAGGTAAGAGCCGTACAGAGCGGGGGCTCAGTAATGATGAATACGGGAAGTGTCCGCCCCTCACATGTCCTATATGCGGCCTCCAGAGGTAAAGTCTCCCCTGTAACCAGCGCCTTCTCCCACCTTCTCTGCTGCCATGCTCCATTGCTTAAAGGGGATGTCTGAAGAAAACAAGTTATCACTTATCCACAGGCTCGGTAATCACTTACTGATTGTGGGGTCTGACCGCTGCGAACCATTGTCTGATCGGGAAGGAGTGGAAAGTCAGGGATCAACTGCAGCTCCATTCATTCTCTATGGGGCTCCAGAAAAGCCGAGCTCAGGGCTTGAATGCCACATAGGGAAGGAATGGAGCGGATCCTGGAGTAATAACATGTCCTCCTCTCCTCAGCTTTCTGTCTGTGTAAGTGGCTCAGCCCTTGTCTCCCCTTCTGCACTGGCTTCTGTACTGGTCCCTGTAGACTTTCTTCTATGAGGAAGAGGAAACCCCTCTGCCCTTCTGCTCTCAGTCCTCTGTGGCTTTTCGCCATCGCTCAGTCCAGCCATTATATGTAATAAGGATCATTCTTGTCCGGCTTTCATTCTGCCCAGCTGACAAGATAATAAACATGTGAGGTGGAAGGTTCACAATTATTAGATGTGTTGTGAAAAGTCTCCACAGCAAATTCAGAGAAAACTGCAGGGTGACCGCTTGTGAAACCAGCACAAAATCCAGCGGACAGCGCCTCCCTGCCCCCCGCCGGTCTCTGTATCCTGGCATTCAGCTATTCCATTTGGTGCTTATTCAGGGAGGAAAACAAAAATGTGATGTTCTTACACAGACGCCTGAAGACGCGACGTTCGCTGCTGTGACGCCCAGCTGCGCTTGGTATCACAGATCCTAGAAGTGTGCATTGATGGATTCCTCCACAAAACGCCCTCATAAGCATTCACACACCTCCACCTTCCACCTCAGACCACCAGAGGGAGCCCGTTAGGGATATATAAAGGGAAGGTGGAGCCTGGCAGCCCAGAAAGTGATTCAGCAGTTTCCTGCTCAGACACAGAAGGACTCAGTGCAGTCGAGCCAGAGCCTAGCAGTTCCTGCAGAAAGAGTTCAGTACAGTCTGTAGAGTGATTCCAGACTAGAACTCAGCTCAGGATAGAGAGCTAGGAGTGTGCCGACGCTCTAAGAGCGGCGAAGAAGAGCAGTGTCCCGGCTGCAGTGTGTGCTGCCTAGTGAGGGCCCGAGCGGGACCAAAGGTGAGTGGAGAGTGAATACATAGGGGGCAGAGGAGCTTAATTAGCTCACCCCGAAGAATTTACCGGACACCAGGTCAGAAGCTTAGCGGGATCTCTACGACCCAGTAAGACATAACCGGAATCCCTGGAGAACTACAGGTCCCAGGATCGCTAGAGTGCTGATACGTAACAGAGCCGGGAGACACATAGGCCCCGCAAGCTGAGGAGCGTGTACTCCAAGAAACGGCCCTACCACAAGGTCAGCCAGTGCAGGACAGAGACAAAGTTAGGCCTAGCTCCAGGCAGGTCAGAAACTTACTATGCAGAGGCAAGAAACAGGAGGCCCTACACCCGCTCATTGGGGAGGATCCTGATATGCACCCTTCACCCTACAGTGCTCCGGGATGTGCCTGACTTTCCATCAGTAAAAGGTACTGAAGTGACTACCGTGTCCGTCCTCGTTCTTGCTCTGACCCGGCTGGGTCTCGCCTGTCCTGCATTCCCCTTGCATACGCTGCCCAGAGGCCTAGCTCCGCCTGTGGGGAGCTATACCATCGAGCAACCTTATCACCGGCCTCAGTGGACTGCCGCAGCGCTGGTGATTATCATCAGAAACCACAGGTGGCGTCATTAACGTTCATAAAATTAACAAACAACCACCCTTTTAAAGAGTGACCCCAGGGTACGGGCCCGGGAGCCGACCACCGCGACATCCCCAAGGCCAGGCAAAGGCCCGGGTACCGAGTCATCCCCATCCCCTGGGCTGGTCACTGCTTTTCATCATCCATGTTGGGCTGTTGTACGACGTGTGGACTACTCTGCTTGTTGGATTCTTGCATTACCACAAACACTGCCTTTATTTTGTGATTTCTGTGCCGCTTCCCATTTCTATTGGCAGCGTGATATACCAGCACGTGAGGGCTGCCACAATCATGTGTCAATAGGTTATTGATGGAGGCCGTGATACAGAGACTGTCCTGGACCAGGGAGGAGTTGGTATAGAAGCACCTAGAGAGGGGGGTACAGGGGCTTCATTTCAATTTTAAAACTTAGCTGGATTGTGTTTAGGTACAAGAACGGAAAGAAAAATAGAAAAAAAAAATTAAGAGTTTATTATTTGGCAAAATCGTTCATCAGAGGTTTGGCCACTACCAAAAAGTTTTTGATGAACTTACAGTAGCAGCTGGCAAAACCCAAAAAACTTTGTAACACCTTTAAGTCCTGAATATAATACCAATCCAGTACCGTCCGGACTTTTGCCAGATCCATGCAAAAACAGTGAATGATAAGAAATAACCCAAAAAAGGGACCTCCTGAATGGAGAACATAAATTATTTGTCAAACCAGAGAAATGTATTATCTTTGAGTATCTGTAAGACCTGCCTGACATGTACCTGATGTGATACGAGGTGAATAAATTAGACTGTGGGGACCCCCAACGAAACCCCGACGCTCAGCCCCCCTACCGCCACCCCTTCCTTAACAATACAATAATGTAACTCTTACAACTGGATGGGTGAGGATAGGTCACAGCTTTATTAACTCTTTAACTCATTCCATTAGAAAGGCATTTTATTTCCAAAAATAATTCCGCTTGTTGCAGCATGCCCTGTGTCTCCACACCGGCAAGTTGGCCAACAAGAGTAACTTTCCAACATGTCCTTTCTATTTCAGGCCACGGAGGATCCTGCGTACTCGTATGCAGGACTCAGACCCCCACCCATCATCATTAACGCTTGCTCCACTCCGTCCTGGAGTCCTGACAGGAATATGTCCAGTCCAATATCTGTTAAATGAACACCGTCGGGCCATATGAGGCCAGCTTTATCTCCTTCCAGTTCTCGGTGTCTTATCACTACACCACCTCTTTCCTTTACAAATCTTGCCATCCAAATATTTATTAGCCGCCTTGTCCGTTCGATGGCTGCACTGTCTCGCGCACCTCGCCATACCGCTCTCGGCACAATCTCTGACCATACTATAGTTCGTTTACTAAAAAATGCTCTGAAGCGCTCAGTGTATAGCTTCATTATTGCCATTAGTTCTGCGCTCTTGTAATGACCAAAGTCGTTTCCCCCAGCGTGTATAACTAAGATAACCGGACCTGTTGCTTCTCTCCCTATGTTGATTACCTCCATTAGTACCTGTGGCCAACGCAGGCCTCTAATACCTCTCCAGTTGAAATATGTGTCATGAAACCCCATATTCCTCCCGCCTGGGTGGACTCTCGCCCTTTTTTCTGCCCAGTATATGTACGAGTGTCCTATCACCCACACTGTTGGCTTATCGTCACCTGTAAAAGAAACAAACTACGTTAGGATAACAAGCCCGGTGTTATGTATCTCGCAAAACACGCGGATCGCCATCTGCCTATCCTCTGCACTTCCGTTTCTGACAGTCCTGCTCTAGCTGCTTCCGTGGCCGCGCCTATGCGGAATGAGTGTGTCCCGTAATCTTTGGGGTGGTTCCCTGCTGATGTTAGGCATTTATTAAATATAAATTGGTACTGGTATCTTGATAATGGCGTTCCATCAATGTGTGATAGGAAGAAATTACTTTGTGGCCTGATGGCTGCATATGTTTTTACTATTGTTACCGGACACAGTGTACTGTTTGTGGGTTTTAGAAGCACCCAAGTGCCCTTGCCCGCTGGGTCTGTTTTGGATTTGCGTATGCGTAGGCGTATTGCATTATTGGCTATGACTACGTCCTGGTGTAATAAGCCTCCTCTGGTGGTGATTTTGGATCGAGGGACTAATTCGCTTATGCGTAGCGCCCTGAAAAAGGCGATCACAAATGCAGTAGACAGTAGTGTTGCTTCAAATTGTGAGTGGCATGTTAATGGTGTTAGGGATATGATTTTTGAGAACAGATTTAGTGACACGGGATGTCTGCACTCCTGACATGTCTGACCTCTTTTCCACCCTTTTAAGGCTTGACTGATGATGAATCTTTTTGTCACATCTCCCCAATTCAGTAGTTGGAAATGAAATGCTACTCCGGTCCGCCACCGCTGCGCTGATGCCCCTGATATTCCCCTCATCATTAGCTGGTGGAGAAATTCTATGGTTACATCTAGTCTGGCTTGTTCACATTGATCAACCAGTCTGCCTGCTACTAGTCGTGTCCAGTCTTCCCATGCCTTACCGTATGCTTTCCACATTGACGGGGCGACTGACGGTCTGATTAATGGCATCAGCTGTTCGCCACTAGATCCCATAGGGAGGGTGGGCAACTGGTGCCCGACGGGTGGGCGTTGGGGAGGAGCTCTCTGAAAACCTGCCAATTGAATTGTGATAAAGCGTTAGCAGCAGCGTTAGATCCCCCCTCCACATTGTGGCTAGCGCGGACCCATACATTGTGTTTTAGGCACAGGAATGCTAGCCGGCGTAGTAGGCCTAGCACTGGGAGAAACGATGATGCCATCTTATTAATGCAGTGCGCTAGGCTGGTGTTATTTGTTATGATGCGTATATTTTTGTTCGCTAGGTACGTTCCCCATATTTCTATGGCTACCACTATTGGGAAGAGTTCCAGGAGTGTCTGTTTTTTTGTTAACCCTTGTTCAGACCAATACGGAGGCCATAAGCCTGTGCACCACTGGTTATCTAGTATCACTGCATATCCGCCCACTTCTGCTGCCCCGGTGAATAATGTTAGTTCAATGTTGGACTGTTCTGCTGACATAAATAACGTGTGACCATTGAATGATTGTAAGAAGGTTTTCCACACCTCTAAGTCCGTCCAAAGCTGCCTGCTGATTCTGATTCTATGACTCGGTTTTAATGCACGTTTTGTTGCAAGGGATAAACGACGAGAAAAAACCCTTCCGACTGGCATCACCTGGCTCGCGAACACGAGGAGACCTAGTGACACTTGCATCTGTTGTAGTGTTACTTTCCGTACTGTGCAAAATCCCTCGATGAGGTGTAGTGTTTTTTGTATTTTTTCTGTTGGGAGGTGGAATAACCTTGCTGTGGTGTCGATTTCGATGCCTAAGAACGATAGCTTTGTTGTGGGGCCTATGGGTTTTGTAGGGCATAATGGGACTCCGAACCGTCGAGAGATGTTTGTGAATTCGTTAAGTAATGATTGGCATTGATTTGAGTCTTTGGGTCCGACGAATAGGAAGTCATCTAGGTAATGTGTGACGGACCTATTGCCGGTTTCGTACCTCAACACCCATTCTAGGAAGGAACTGAATAGTTCGATGTAATAACAAGATATTGAACAACCCATTGGGAGGCAAGTGTCGTAGAAGTATTCATTGTCCACTTGGCATCCCAGCAGGTGGTAGCAATCTGGGTGCACCGGTAGTAGGCGAAAGGCGGATTCTATGTCGGATTTAGCGAGCAGCGCTCCGGGCCCCGCATCGCGTACTAACATTACTGCTCTGTCGAACGACGCGTAGGAGACCGAGGCGTCTTCAGACGAAATACCGTCATTTACAGACTCTCCTTTTGGGTAAGATAAATGATGGATAAGCCGGAATGAACCTGGCTCTTTTTTGGGGATTATTCCCAGAGGGGAAACTCTTAGGTTACTGAATGGTGGTGTTAGGAAAGGGCCCGCCACTCTGCCTAGAGCTACTTCTTTTTGTATTTTTTGCCTAAGTATTTCAGGGTGCTCTTTTGCAGATTTAAGGTTATTTGCAAAGGTGGGCGATTTATTAAGTTTGAAAGGGATGAAAAAAACCGTATGTGAAACCAAAACGTAACTGTCCCGCTGCATCTTTCTTAGGATATTGGTCTAGCCAGGGGCCCATCGCGTTTACGCTCACCAGGGTCCTTGGATTCTGACTGTGGGAGTTTAATTGATAATTTGCTTGCGGGATGAGAACATCTTGCCGCGGGGTGGGCTGCACCGCAGGCTGAGCATTCATGTTTGTATCTGCATAAGGCGTAGAAACGACAGTGTCCCTCATTGTACTGCCAGCAGGCCCCTGGTCTACGTACTACCACTGAATTTTGGCCTGCTGTTGCCTGTTGTCCAGTAGCCGTTGTTGGAAAGGGATGGTGTTTCTGTGACAGCATTAATCGCAACCATACGTCTGTAGCTTTTACCCCCCAGCCTAGCTGTGGTTGCAGGGCCAACCGCCTCCGGAACTCTTCATCGTAGCGCCACCATGCTGAACCGCCGTGGGCTTTGTACGAGTTATACACCGTATCCTGGTATATGAATAGTTCCGAGCAGCGTTCCGGATGCTTTTGGCCCATGATGCAACCCAGCACAGAAAACGCCTGTAACCAGTTACTCATTGTCTTTGCGACCTTTTGTCTGTTTCTGTCGAATGGTCTGTCGGCTATCCTTTTCTCTTTGTCTATAGTATGTTGGTCAGCGGTTACAAGTGACCAAATGTCGATGTAGTCATTATTCCATATTTTAATTCTGGTTTCCTCATCTATGTGTGAGCCCATTGGGCTTATCCCGCAAAAGAATACGTCCTTGTGTACGCTGCTAATGGTGGAGTTGTTTTAGTAGAATTATGTATAGGGCCTGGTGGCGCGGATAGTTGTTCGACTATGGCCTTAAGGGCCGCTATTAAGTTGGTGTTACTATTTCCCATTTCAGTTATACTTATATTGCACGCACCCATTCTTGCGGCTGGAGGAGGGACTCCGATGTGTGGAGGGACTCTGACACCTGTCTCGCTCGGGGTGAGCGGCGTGCCTCTGCTCGTAGACCTGCGTGAAATCGTTGTATCGTGCAGACTGTAAGCTCTGGAGGGTGCCATTGTATCATTTCTGTCCCCCGGAGGACGGGATCGGTGCAAGCGGCTGTTGGGGCTCGACGATGCGCTCGACATCTCTGATGCAGAGGATGGTGAGCGCCACCTTGAGGACTGTGACCTGTGACCCCTCCTGTGGGATGCCGATCTCCGCTTTGCTTGTGACGACCGCTTCCTTCGCCGGTGACTTGTGTGCGATGGCGTAGATCTGTCGTCGGAGGAACTACAGCGAGTTTGCCTAGAGTGAGTACGCCTGGAGTCTCTGTGTCCCTGAGGGTGTATGGGGGGTTCTGCGCAGTTTACATGTGTCCCGCCGGGACATGTCGGTGCTATTTGTGGCCAGGGCGATGCTATAGCGGTGTCAAGCGCGTGCGTCGCTGCGCTATTATAGGGGTATATGGGGTAGGCGAGGATGGTCGCTGAAGTGTTTAGGCTCCGCATTGTGTCCATCAGGGGGGTATTGATACTGTGACTGGACGCTGGATGGGCTGCGGTGATTACAGGGCCGCAATGTCCCCTGGATGTGTAGTGTCACGTGTTCTGTTTTGGGAACTTTTTCTTTTATTTTTAATAGGAGTTTTTCTGTGGGGGATTGTTTGGGGGGGAGGCAGAGCACAGCCCCCGGCAGAGGATTCCTGTCCGGAGCTCAGCCCCTGCTGTGTGTTTAGGGGGCGGGGAATGGTTACTAAGTGGCCCGCAGCTTCTTCTGTGAGGCTGCGGGGTGCTGTGCCTAAAGTGCTCTGGAGGATGGGAGTGCCTGCTGGACCTCCGCCCTCCAGGGCGCTCCTCGGCAGGATGCGGGACAGGAGTGTTAACAGGGGTGGGGAACAACAGGCTCTATGCAGTCTCCAGCGCCGGCGGCAGGCAGGAGACCTGAATCCCCTCTGTGCCCGCCGCCGACATGGAAGACAGCCCGCACTCATTTATTAGTGCAGCGGAGCCCTGCGCCCGCTGTGAGTGAGGCGCAGGGTCCACCGCCGCACTAGCTTCAGCTTCCTGCTCCGCCCCGCAGATTTCTGGACTGAGGGGCGTGACCTGCGGGGTCACGTGGGGCGGACATGCGCCCCGCACATGCGCATCGAGCGCTTCCTGCCCTCCAGCTCCGCCTCCCCCAACATGCCTCTCCGGCCTAGTGGAGTCGCACGCCCGCTTCCGGACCGCCACGGCTGCCCGCTTCCCCGAGTCAGCGCGCGCCCGCAGCACTACCGCAGCCACCTGCCGTCCCGCGCCGGGTTGAGTGGCCCGATGAACACTGTAAAGTTGTGCGGATGTGGCGGTCGGGTGAGGACGGGGATCGGGACCAGGCCGCGGAAGTAATGCAGCCCCCCGTTCCAGATGACCCGACCGCCGTGGAGGGGACCGTTGTATCGTGGGCAATTGGAGTGGATGAGTAGGCCCAAGTGGTGAGGGGACTGGGACTGGGGAATATGATGTTCCCATAAGGGGTTGAGGGCTAGGGGCAGGGTGATCTGGGGATTTAGAGCTTGGTCCAGGGGGATGAGCGCTGAGCCCCGACATGAGAGCCTGTAACCAGCGCTCGCCCCCCTGTGCAAACCCAGCCTGGAGGGCCTCAGCAATCTGACCTGATCCTGAAATCTCCATGACGTTCGACTCCGGGACCAGCAAAGAAAGGAAGTAACGTGGGATGTCCCGGTGTTTATGTATCCATGGGACGGCTTGTAGCAGCCATCCCTTTCGCTTCATTGGATCCTTCCGGGGGCTTCAGGATCACTGGTCAGTAAGGGGCAGCGAAGGGGGGGTCACCAATCGCCACGGCCCAGGGAGGGTCAACACAGTCAGTGACTCCCTCCTTATTTAGTATGGAGTCTACCATTATGTCATCAAGATGGGTTTGTTGTGATCTACCTGCCAGATGAGTAAAAATGGGAGCATTAGTCAACCCAAATGCCATCACAAGGTTTTCATAGTGCCCCTTAGGAGTATTGAAGGCCGTCTTCCACTCATCTCCTCAATGTGAATGAGATTATAAGCCCCCCTGAGGTCTAGTTTAATCAAATTGTAGGAGCCAAATGGTTTTCTAAAGAGGTCTGGGATGAGAGGGAGAGGATATGCATCCCAGACCGTGATCTGATTAAACTCGCAAAAATCAAGGCAGGGGCGCAACCCCTAGTCTTTTTTTTCTTTTGACAAAGAAAAACCCCACTGCAATGGGAGATGAAGAAAGTCTTATATGGCCCTTTGGTAGACTTTCAGTGATCTAGTTTTTCATGGCCTGCCTCTCTGAACCAGAGATATTATATAACCTGCTTTTTTGGCAGCTTGGCCCCAGGAATAATATTACCGACGCAATCATAAGGATGATGGGGTGGAAGTTCTTGAGACCCCTGTTCAGAAAACACATTCCTGAAATCAGACCCACCATGGCTATCCGAGTGACCAAGCAGTGTTCTTGGCAATACTCGCTCCATTTTACCACCTCCCGAGTCTGCCAGTCTAAGTGCCCACGATGCAGAAATGCTCTGGATTTTTCCTGAGCGTTTCTGCATCTCCCTGGCAGAAAAAATGCATGCGGATTTTACATGCGGATTTTACATGTGTTTTTCCTGCCAGGGACAAGCGTAAGTGAAGCGTTTTTTCACTTGCATTTCCGCATGCGGGTTGTCAAGCGGTTTCTAAGCAATTTTAGCATCACTTGGAAAGTGCTTGACAACTTGGTCACACTATATAAATACGTGCAACCGGCATGGATTTATATAGTGTGACCAAGTTAATAGTTGAAGAAAAAAGATTAAAAATGGTAAAAAAAACAAAAAACAAAAACATTTTACTTACCTTCTGATGGCCCCTGGCTCACGGTGGTGTGAAAGGACCTTCCATGACGTCATTTAGTCATGTGACAGATCACGCGACCGCCGACGAGCCGTACAAGAGACTCGACTCAGCGGAGAAAAGACCGGGGGCCATCACAAGGTAAGTATAATGTATTTTTTTCTTGTCTTTTTTTTTTTTTTTTTTTACAGGTACCATGGTACCCGGGTCTGGAGGAGAGTCTCCTCTTCTCCAGACCCGGGTACCATCCGCACGTTGAATCGCTTAATATCCGCATGTGCACATGTAGTCATGCAGATATTAAGCGATTCAATGCAAGTCAATGGAGGTAAAACGTCGCGATTACGCAAAATAACTGGTAGTGCTGCGGATTTTTACGCACTGATAATGCGCAGCGGAAATTTCCGCAGCATGTGCACAGCACATGCGGATTATCATTGGGGAACATTGCAGACCTTCTACCAAGCGTTTAAGCGTTTCTGCAATGGAATTGCCGCTGCGGAAACGCTTAAAAGATAAAGTGGGCACACAACCTACCACAGGATTGTGCAGCGTAAACCAAGGTAGTCTAAGGACCACAGGAGAGGGCAAGCCCTCTAGCACATAACAGTCAATAAATTTTGAGTGCAAGGCCCCTACCTGCAGATGTAGCACACGAGCGATAAGAGTAAAATACCCCTAGCTCAAGGGTGCAGAGTCAATGGCGATTATGGGTGTTGAGCCAGAAAATTTATGAGGTTTGAGGTCCTGATCGAACCTAGCGTCGATCAAAATAAACCCCGCCCCACTGCCGACGCCCTGTGTCCGGACTGTAGGGCTCGCCCACCCCGTGTCCGGACTGTGGGGCCGCCTGCCCCGTGTCTGGACTGTGGGGCTCGTCCACCCCGTGTCTGGACTGTGGGGCCGCCTGCCCCGAGTCGAGCCTCAGGTCTGGACTGTGGGGCCGCCTGCCCCGGGACTAGCCCCATGTCCGGACTGTGGGGCCCGTCCGCCCTGAGCCTGGACTGTGGGGCCCGTCTGCCCCGAGCCTGGACTGTGGGGCCCCGCGCCCCGGGTCTGAAATGTGGGGCCGGCTTCCCTGGGTCTAGCCCCGAGCCTGGACTGTGTGTTCCCCCCGCCCCGGGTCTAGCCCTGAGCCTGGACTGTGGGGCCCGCCCACCCTATGTCTGGACTGTGGTCACCCCGAGTCCAGACTGTGGGGCTCGCCCTATATCCGGACTGCGGCCGCCACGTGTCCGGACTGTGGGGCCGCCTGCCCCGGGTCTAGCCCCAGGTCCGGACTGTGGGGCCCCCCGCCCGCCCTGATTCCAGACTGTGGGGCCCCTCGCCCGCCCCGGGTCTGGACTGTGGGATCCCCCGCTTGCCCCGGGTCCGGACAGTGGGGTCCCCCTCCCCGGGTCTGGACTGTGGGGCCGACTGCCCCCGGGTCTAGCCCCGAGCCTGGACTGTGGGGCCCGGCCGCCTTATGTCCCCACTGTGGCCCCCCCCGTGTCCGGACTGTGGGCCGCCTGCTCCGGGTCTAACCCCAGGTCTGGATTGTGGGGCATGCCCGCCCCGTGTCAGGACTGTGGGGCCCGTCCACCCCGTGTCCGGACTGTGGGCCGCCTGCCCCAGGTCTAGCCTCAGGTTTGGACTGTGAAGCCGCCTGCCCCGGGATTAGCTCAGTGTCCGGACTGTGGGGCCCGCCCGTCCCGTGTCCTGACTGTGGAGCCCGCCCGCCCCGTGTCCTGACTGTGGGCCCGCCCTATGTCCGTACTATGGCCGCCCCGTGTGCGGACTGTGGGGCCCATCCACCCCGTGTCCGGACTGTGGGGCCGCCTGCCCCGGCTCTAGCCCCAGGTCAGGACTGTGGGGCCCGTCCGCCCCGTGTCCGGACTGTGGGGCCGCCTGCCCCGGGACTAGCCCCGTGTACGGACTGTGGGGCCCGCCCGCACCGTGTCGTAACTATGGGCCCGCCCGCCCCGAGCCTGGACTGTGGGGCCCGTCCGCCCCGTGTCCGGACTGTGGGTCCCGCCCGCCCCGTGTCCTGACTGTGGGGCCCGTCCGCCCCGTGTCCGGACTGTGGGGCCCGTCCGCCCCTTGTCCGGACTGTGGGGCTCGCGCGCCCCGTGTCCAGACTGTGGGGCTCATCCGCCCCGTGTCCGGACTTTGGGGCCGCCTGCCCCATGTCCTGACTGTGGGGTCCGCCCGCCCCATGTCCTGACTGTGGGGCCCGCCCGCCCCGTGTCCTGACTGTGGGGTCCACCCCGTGTCCGCCCGCCCCGTGTCTTGACTGTGGGGCTCGCCCGCCGCGTGTCCTGACTGTGGGGCTCGCCCGCCCCGTGTCCTGACTGTGGGGCTCGCCCGCACCGTGTCCAGACTGTGGGGCTCATCCGCCCCGTGTCCAGACTGTGGGGCTCATCCGCCCCGTGTCCAGACTGTGGGGCTCATCCGCCCTGTGTCCAGACTGTGGGGCTCATCCGCCCCGTGTCTGGACTTTGGGGCCGCCTGCCCCGGGTCTAGCCCCGTTTCCGGTCTGTGGGGCACGCCCGCCCCAAGCTTGGACTGTGGGGCCAGTCCGTCCCGGGTCTAGCCCCGAGCCTGGACTGTGGGGCCCGGCCGCCCTATATCCGGACTGCGGCCGCCCAGTGTCCGGACTATGGGCCCGTCCGCCCCGTGTCCGGACTGTGGGTCCCGCCCGCCCCGTGTCCTGACTGTGGGGCCCGTCCGCCCCGTGTCCGGACTGTGGGGCCCGTCCGCCCCTTGTCCGGACTGTGGGGCTCGCGCGCCCCGTGTCCAGACTGTGGGGCTCATCCGCCCCGTGTCCGGACTTTGGGGCCGCCTGCCCCATGTCCTGACTGTGGGGTCCGCCCGCCCCATGTCCTGACTGTGGGGCCCGCCCGCCCCGTGTCCTGACTGTGGGGTCCACCCCGTGTCCGCCCGCCCCGTGTCTTGACTGTGGGGCTCGCCCGCCGCGTGTCCTGACTGTGGGGCTCGCCCGCCCCGTGTCCTGACTGTGGGGCTCGCCCGCCCCGCGTCCTGACTGTGGGGCTCGCCCGCACCGTGTCCAGACTGTGGGGCTCATCCGCCCCGTGTCCAGACTGTGGGGCTCATCCGCCCCGTGTCCAGACTGTGGGGCTCATCCGCCCTGTGTCCAGACTGTGGGGCTCATCCGCCCCGTGTCTGGACTTTGGGGCCGCCTGCCCCGGGTCTAGCCCCGTTTCCGGTCTGTGGGGCACGCCCGCCCCAAGCTTGGACTGTGGGGCCAGTCCGTCCCGGGTCTAGCCCCGAGCCTGGACTGTGGGGCCCGGCCGCCCTATATCCGGACTGCGGCCGCCCAGTGTCCGGACTATGGGCCCGTCCGCCCAGTGTCCGGACTGTGGGGCCGCCTGCATCGGGTCTAGCCCCAGGTCTGGACTGTGGGGCCCCCCGCCCGCCCCAGGTCCGGACGGTGGGGCCGCCCGCCCCGAATCTAGCCCCAGGTCTGGACTGTGGGGCCCCCCGCCAGCCCCGGGTACGGACTGTGGGGCCCCCCGCCCGCCCTGGGTACGGACTGTGGGGCCCCCCGCTCGCCCCGAGTCTGGACTGTGGGGAAGCCTGCCCCGGGTCTGGACTGTGGGGCATGTCCGCCCCATGTCAGGACTGTGGGGCCCGTCCACCCCGTGTCTGGACTGTGGGGCCGCCTGCCCCTGGTCTAGCCTCAGGACTGGACTGTGGGGCCGCCTGCCCCGGGACTAGCCCCGTGTCCGGACTGTGGGGCCCGTCCGCCCCGAGCCTGGACTGTGGGGCCCGTCCGCCCCGAGCCTGGACTGTGGGGCCCCCCGCCCGCACCGGGTACGGACTGTGGGGGCCCCCCGCTCGCCCCGAGTCTGGACTGTGGGGCCGCCTGCCCCGGGTCTGGACTGTGGGGCATGTCCGCCCCATGTCAGGACTGTGGGGCCCGTTCACCCCGTGTCTGGACTGTGGGGCCGCCTGCCCCTGGTCTAGCCTCAGGTCTGGACTGTGGGGCCGCCTGCCCCGGGACTAGCCCCGTGTCCGGACTGTGGGGCCCGTCCGCCCCGAGCCTGGACTGTGGGGCCCATCCGCCATATGTCCGGACTGTGGCTCCCCCCGTGTCCGGACTGTGGGGACCGTCCACCCCGTGTCCGGACTGTGGGCAGCGTGCTCCGGGTCTAGCCCCAGGTCTGGACTGTGGGGCATGCCTGCTCCGTGTCCGGACTGTGGGGCCCGTCCACCCCGTGTCCGGACTGTGGGCCGTCTGCCCCGGGTCTAGCCCCAGGTCTGGACTGTGAAGCCGCCTGCCCCGGGATTAGCTCAGTGTCCGGACTGTGGGGCCCGCCCGCCCCGTGTCCTGACTGTGGAGCCCGCCCGCCCTATGTCCGTACTATGGCCACCCCGTGTCCGGACTTTGGGGCCCGTCCACCCCGTGTCCGGACTGTGGGGCCGCCTGCCCCGGCTCTAGCCCCAGGTCAGGACTGTGGGGCATGCCCGCCCCGTGTCAGAACTGTGGGGCCCGTCCGCCCCGTGTCCGGACTGTGGGGCCGCCTGCCCCGGAACTAGCCCCGTGTACGGACTGTGGTGCCCGCCTGCCCCGTGTCGTAACTATGGGCCCGCCCGCCCCGAGCCTGGACTGTGGGGCCCGTCCGCCCAGAGTCTGGACTGTGGGGCCCGTCCGCTCCAAGCGTGGACTGTGGGGCCCGTCTGCCCCGAGCGTGGACTGTGGGGCCAGAGCGTGGACTGTGGGGCCCGTTCGATCCGAGCCAATACTGTGGGGCCCATCCGCCCCGAGTCTGGACTGTGGGGCCCATCCGCCCCGAGCCTGGACTGTATGGCCCCCCGCCCCGGGTCTGAAATGTGGGGCCGGCTTCCCCGGGTTTAGCCTGGACTGTGGGGCCCGCCCACCCTATGTCTGGACTGTGGCCGCCCCGTGTCCGGACTGTGGGGCTCGTCACCCCGTGTCTGGACTTTGGGGCAGCCTACCCCGGGTCTAGCCCCAGGTCTGGACTGTGGGGCATGTCCGCCCCGTGTCAGGACTGTGGGGCCCGTCCACCCCGTATCTGGACTGTGGGGCCGCCTGCCCCGGGCCGAGCTTCAGGTCTGGACTGTGGAGCCCGTCCGCCCCGAGCCTGGACTGTGGGGCCCGTTCGCCCCGAGCCAATACTGTGGGGCCCATCCGCCCCGAGCCTGGACTGTGTGGCCCCCCGCCCCGGGTCTGAAATGTGGGGCCGGCTTCCCCGGGTTTAGCCCCGAGCCTGGACTGTGGGGCACCTCCACCCCGTGTCCGGACTTTGGGGCAGCCTACCCCGTGTCCGGACTGTGGGGCCCGTCCGCCCCATGTCCGGACTGTGGGGCCCGTCCGCCCCGTGTCCGGACTGTGGGGCCGTCCGCCCCGTGTCCGGACTGTGGGGCCCGCCCGCCCCATGTCCGGACTGTGGGGCCCGCCCGCCCCGTGTCCGGACTGTGGGGCCCGCCCGCCCCGTGTCCGGACTGTGGGGCCCGTCCGCCCCGTGTCCGGACTGTGGGGCCCGTCCGCCCCGTGTCCGGACTGTGGGGCCCGCCCGCCCCGTGTCCGGACTGTGGGGCCCGCCCGCCCCGTGTCCGGACTGTGGGGCCCGCCCGCCCCGTGTCCGGACTGTGGGGCCCGCCCGCCCCGTGTCCGGACTGTGGGGCCCGCCCGCCCCGTGTCCGGACTGTGGGGCCCGCCCGCCCCGTGTCCGGACTGTGGGGCCCGCCCGCCCCGTGTCCGGACTGTGGGGCCCGCCCGCCCCGTGTCCGGACTGTGGGGCCCGCCCGCCCCGTGTCCGGACTGTGGGGCCCGCCCGCCCCGTGTCCGGACTGTGGGGCCCGTCTGCCCCGTGTCCGGACTGTGGGGCCCGCCCGCCCCGCCCACCCCGTGTCCGGACTGTGGGGCCCGTCCACCCCGTGTCCGGACTGTGGGGCCCGTCCACCACGTGTCCGGACTGTGGGGCCCGTCCACCCCGTGTCCGGACTTTGGGGCAGCTTACCCCGGGTCTAGCCCCAGGTCTGGACTGTGGGGCATGTCCGCCCCGTGTCAGGACTGTGGGGCCCGTCCACCCTGTGTCTAGAATGTGGGGCCGCCTGCCCCGGGTCTAGCCTCAGGTCTGGACTGTGGGGCCGCCTGTCCCGGGTCTAGCCCCAGGTCTTGACTATGGGTCATGCCCGCCCCGTATCCGGACTGTGGGGCCCGTCCACCCCGTGTCTAGAATGTGGGGCCGCCTGCCCCGGGTCTAGCCTCAGGTCTGGACTGTGGGGCCGCCAGCCCCGGATTTAGCCCCAGGTCTTGACTATGGGGCATGCCCGCCCCATATCTGGACTGTGGGGCCCGTCCACCCCGTGTCTGGACTGTGGGCCGCCTGCCCCGGGTCTAGCCCCAGGTCTGGACTGTGGGGCCACCTGCCCCGGGATTAGCCCTGTGTCCGGACTGTGGGACCTGCCCGCCCTGTATCCTGACTGTGGAGCCCGCCCGCCCAATGTCCTGACTGTGGGGCAGGTCCGCCCTGTGTCCTGACTGTGGGTCCCGCCCGCCCCGTGTCCTGACTGTGGGGCTCGCCCGCCCCGTGTCCAGACTGTGGGGCTTGCCCGCCCCGTGTCCGGACTGTGAGGCTCATCCGCCCCGTGTCCGGACTTTGGGGCCGCCTGCCCCGGGACTAGCCCTGTGTCCGGACTGTGGGGCCTGCCCGCCCTGTATCCTGACTGTGAAGCCCGCCCGCCCAATGTCCTGACTGTGGGGCTCGCCCTGTGTCCTGACTGTGGGGCCCGTCCGCCACGTGTCCTGACTGTGGGGCTCGCCCGCCCCGTGTCCGGACTGTGGGGCTCGCCCGCCCCGTGTCCGGACTGTGGGGCCCGTCCGCCCCGTGTCCGGACTGTGGGGCCCGTCCGCCCCGTGTCCGGACTGTGGGGCCCGTCCGCCCCGTGTCCGGACTGTGGGGCCCGTCCGCCCCGTGTCCGGACTGTGGGGCCCGTCCGCCCCGTGTCCGGACTGTGGGGCCCGTCCGCCCCGTGTCCGGACTGTGGGGCCCGTCCGCCCCGTGTCCGGACTGTGGGGCCCGTCCGCCCCGTGTCCGGACTGTGGGGCCCGTCCGCCCCGTGTCCGGACTGTGGGGCCCGTCCGCCCCGTGTCCGGACTGTGGGGCCCGTCCGCCCCGTGTCCGGACTGTGGGGCCCGTCCGCCCCGTGTCCGGACTGTGGGGCCCGTCCATCCCGTGTCCGGACTGTGGGGCCCATCCGCCCCGTGTCCGGACTGTGGGTCGCCTGCCCCGGGTCTAGCCCCAGGTCTGGACTGTGGGGCCGCCTGCCCCGGGTCTAGCCCCAGGTCTGGACTATGGGGCATGCCCGCCCCGTGTCCGGACTGTGGGGCCCATCCGCCCCGTGTCCGGACTGTGGGTCGCCTGCCCCGGGTCTAGCCCCAGGTCTGGACTGTGGGGCCGCCTGCCCCGGGTCTAGCCCCAGGTCTGGACTATGGGGCATGCCCGCCCCGTGTCCGGACTGTGGGGCCCGTCCACCCCGTGTCTGGACTATGGGCCGCCTGCCCCGGGTCTAGCCCCAGGTCTGGACTGTGGGGCCCGCCCGCCCCGTGTCCTGACTGTGGGGCCCGCCCGCCCCATGTCCTGACTGTGGAGCCCGCCCGCCCCATGTCCTGACTGTGGAGCCCGCCCGCCCCATGTCCTGGCTGTGGGGCCCGCCCGCCCCATGTCCTGACTGTGGGGCCCGCCCGCCCCGTGTCCTGACTGTGGGGCCCGCCCGCCCCGTGTCCTGACTGTGCCCGCCCCGTGTCCTGACTGTGTGGCCCGCCCGCCCCGTGTCCTGACTGTGGGGCCCGCCCGCCCCGTGTCCTGACTGTGGGGCCCGCCCGCCCCGTGTCCTGACTGTGGGGCCCGCCCGCCCCGTGTCCTGACTGTGGGGCCCGCCCGCCCCGTGTCCTGACTGTGGGTCCCGCCCGCCCCGTGTCCTGACTGTGGGTCCCGCCCGCCCCGTGTCCTGACTGTGGGGCTCGCCCGCCCCGTGTCCTGACTGTGGGGCTCGCCCGCCCCGTGTCCTGACTGTGGGGCTCGCCCGCCCCGTGTTCAGCCTGTGGGGCTCATCCGCCCCGTGTCTGGACTTTGGGGCCGCCTGCCCCGGGTCTAGCCCCGTTTCCGGTCTGTGGGGCACGCCCGCCCCAAGCTTGGACTGTGGGGCCCGTCCGTCCCGGGTCTAGCCCCGAGCCTGGACTGTGGGGCCCGGCCGCCCTATGTCCGGACTGCGGCCGCCCAGTGTCCGGACTATGGGCCCGTCCGCCCCGTGTCCGGACTGTGGGGCCGCCTGCCCCGGGTCTAGCCTCAGGTCTGGACTGTGGGGCCGCCTGCCCCGGGTCTAGCCCCACGTCTTGACTGTGGGTCATGCCCGCCCCGTATCCGGACTGTGGGGCCCGTCCACCCCGTGTCTAGAATGTGGGGCCGCCTGCCCCGGGTCTAGCCTCAGGTCTGGACTGTGGGGCCGCCAGCCCCAGGTTTAGCCCCAAGTCTTGACTATGGGGCATGCCCGCCCCGTATCTGGACTGTGGGGCCCGTCCACCCCGTGTCTGGACTGTGGGCCGCCTGCCCCGGGTCAAGCCCCAGGTCTGGACTGTGGGGCCACCTGCCCCGGGATTAGCCCTGTGTCCGGACTGTGGGGCCTGCCCGCCCTGTATCCTGACTGTGGAGCCCGCCCACCCAATGTCCTGACTGTGGGGCCCGCCTTGTGTCCTGACTGTGGGGCCCGTCCGCCCCGTGTCCTGACTGTGGGTCCCGCCCGCCCCGTGTCCTGACTGTGGGGCTCGCCCGCCCCGTGTCCAGACTGTGGGGCTCGCCCTCCCCGTGTCCAGACTGTGGGGCTCATCCGCCCCGTGTCCGGACTTTGGGGCCGCCTGCCCCGGGACTAGCCCCGTGTCCGGACTGTGAGGCCCGTCCGCCCCGAGCCCGGACTGTGGGGCCCGTCCGCCCCGTGTCCGGACTGTGGGGCCCGTCCGCCCCGTGTCCGGACTGTGGGGCCCGTCCGCCCCGTGTCCGGACTGTGGGGCCCGTCCGCCCCGTGTCCGGACTGTGGGGCCCGTCCGCCCCGTGTCCAGACTGTGGGGCTCGCCCGCCCCGTGTCCAGACTGTGGGGCTCATCCGCCCCGTGTCCGGACTTTGGGGCCGCCTGCCCCGGGACTAGCCCCGTGTCCGGACTGTGAGGCCCGTCCGCCCCGAGCCCGGACTGTGGGGCCCGTCCGCCCCGAGCCCGGACTGTGGGGCCCGTCCGCCCCGTGTCCGGACTGTGGGGCCCGTCCGCCCCGTGTCCGGACTTTGGGGCCGCCTGCCCCGGGACTAGCCCCGTGTCCGGACTGTGAGGCTGTCCGCCCCGAGCCCGGACTGTGGGGCCCGTCCGCCCCGTGTCCAGACTGTGGGGCTCGCCCGCCCCGTGTCCAGACTGTGGGGCTCATCCGCCCCGTGTCCGGACTTTGGGGCCGCCTGCCCCGGGACTAGCCCCGTGTCCGGACTGTGAGGCCCGTCCGCCCCGAGCCCGGACTGTGGGGCCCGTCCGCCCCGAGCCCGGACTGTGGGGCCCGTCCGCCCCGTGTCCGGACTGTGGGGCCCGTCCGCCCCGTGTCCGGACTGTGGGGCCCGTCCGCCCCGTGTCCGGACTGTGGGGCCCGTCCGCCCCGTGTCCGGACTGTGGGGCCCGTCCGCCCCGTGTCCGGACTGTGGGGCTCGCCCGCCCCGTGTCCAGACTGTGGGGCTCATCCGCCCCGTGTCCAGACTGTGGGGCTCATCCGCCCCGTGTCCGGACTTTGGGGCCGCCTGCCCCGGGACTAGCCCCGTGTCCGGACTATGAGGCCCGTCCGCCCCGTGTCCGGACTGTGAGGCCCGTCCGCCCCGAGCCCGGACTGTGGGGCCCGTCCGCCCCGTGTCCGGACTGTGGGGCCCGTCCTCCCCGTGTCCGGACTGTGGGGCCCGTCCGCCCCGTGTCCGGACTGTGGGGCCCGTCCGCCCCGTGTCCGGACTGTGGGGCCCGTCCGCCCCGTGTCCGGACTGTGGGGCCCGTCCGCCCCGTGTCCGGACTGTGGGGCCCGTCCGCCCCGTGTCCGGACTGTGGGGCCCGTCCGCCCCGTGTCCGGACTGTGGGGCCCGTCCGCCCCGTGTCCGGACTGTGGGGCCCGTCCGCCCCGTGTCCGGACTGTGGGGCCCGTCCGCCCCGTGTCCAGACTGTGGGGCTCGCCCGCCCCGTGTCCAGACTGTGGGGCTCATCCGCCCCGTGTCCGGACTTTGGGGCCGCCTGCCCCGGGACTAGCCCCGTGTCCGGACTGTGAGGCCCGTCCGCCCCGAGCCCGGACTGTGGGGCCCGTCCGCCCCGTGTCCGGACTGTGGGGCCCGTCCGCCCGGTGTCCGGACTGTGGGGCCCGTCCGCCCCGTGTCCGGACTGTGGGGCCCGTCCGCCCCGTGTCCGGACTGTGGGGCCCGTCCGCCCCGTGTCCGGACTGTGGGGCCCGTCCGCCCCGTGTCCGGACTGTGGGGCCCGTCCGCCCCGTGTCCGGACTGTGGGGCCCGTCCGCCCCGTGTCCGGACTGTGGGGCCCGTCCGCCCCGTGTCCGGACTGTGGGGCCCGTCCGCCCCGTGTCCGGACTGTGGGGCCCGTCCGCCCCGTGTCCGGACTGTGGGGCCCGTCCGCCCCGTGTCCGGACTGTGGGGCCCGCCCGCCCCGTGTCCGGACTGTGGGGCCCGCCCGCCCCGTGTCCGGACTGTGGGGCTCATCCGCCCCGTGTCCGGACTTTGGGGCCGCCTGCCCCGGGACTAGCCCCGTGTCCGGACTGTGAGGCCCGTCCGCCCCGAGCCCGGACTGTGGGGCCC
Source organism: Phyllobates terribilis (assembly GCF_046119375.1). NCBI lineage: Eukaryota > Metazoa > Chordata > Amphibia > Anura > Dendrobatidae > Phyllobates > Phyllobates terribilis. The sequence goes on along the minus strand of NW_027362870.1, from coordinate 4,089,626 downwards.
GTCCGCCCCGTGTCCGGACTGTGGGGCCCGTCCGCCCCGTGTCCGGACTGTGGGGCTCGCCCGCCCCGTGTCCAGACTGTGGGGCTCATCCGCCCCGTGTCCAGACTGTGGGGCTCATCCGCCCCGTGTCCGGACTTTGGGGCCGCCTGCCCCGGGACTAGCCCCGTGTCCGGACTGTGAGGCCCGTCCGCCCCGAGCCCGGACTGTGGGGCCCGTCCGCCCCGTGTCCGGACTGTGGGGCCCGTCCGCCCCGTGTCCGGACTGTGGGGCCCGTCCGCCCCGTGTCCGGACTGTGGGGCCCGTCCGCCCCGTGTCCGGACTGTGGGGCCCGTCCGCCCCGTGTCCGGACTGTGGGGCCCGTCCGCCCCGTGTCCGGACTGTGGGGCCCGTCCGCCCCGTGTCCGGACTGTGGGGCCCGTCCGCCCCGTGTCCGGACTGTGGGGCCCGTCCGCCCCGTGTCCGGACTGTGGGGCCCGTCCGCCCCGTGTCCGGACTGTGGGGCCGCCTGCCCCGGGACTAGCCCCGTGTCCGGACTGTGAGGCCCGTCCGCCCCGAGCCTGGACTGTGGGGCCCGTCCGCCCCGTGTCCGGACTGTGGGGCCCGTCCGCCCGGTGTCCGGACTGTGGGGCCCGTCCGCCCCGTGTCCGGACTGTGGGGCCCGTCCGCCCCGTGTCCGGACTGTGGGGCCCGTCCGCCCCGTGTCCGGACTGTGGGGCCCGTCCGCCCCGTGTCCGGACTGTGGGGCCCGTCCGCCCCGTGTCCGGACTGTGGGGCCCGTCCGCCCCGTGTCCGGACTGTGGGGCCCGCCCGCCCCGTGTCCGGACTGTGGGGCTCGCCCGCCCCGTGTCCAGACTGTGGGGCTCATCCGCCCCGTGTCCGGACTTTGGGGCCGCCTGCCCCGGGACTAGCCCCGTGTCCGGACTGTGAGGCCCGTCCGCCCCGAGCCCGGACTGTGGGGCCCGTCCGCCCCGTGTCCGGACTGTGGGGCCCGTCCGCCCCGTGTCCGGACTGTGGGGCTCGCCCGCCCCGTGTCCAGACTGTGGGGCTCATCCGCCCCGTGTCCAGACTGTGGGGCTCATCCGCCCCGTGTCCGGACTTTGGGGCCGCCTGCCCCGGGACTAGCCCCGTGTCCGGACTGTGAGGCCCGTCCGCCCCGAGCCCGGACTGTGGGGCCCGTCCGCCCCGTGTCCGGACTGTGGGGCCCGTCCGCCCCGTGTCCGGACTGTGGGGCCCGTCCGCCCCGTGTCCGGACTGTGGGGCCCGTCCGCCCCGTGTCCGGACTGTGGGGCCCGTCCGCCCCGTGTCCGGACTGTGGGGCCCGTCCGCCCCGTGTCCGGACTGTGGGGCCCGTCCGCCCCGTGTCCGGACTGTGGGGCCCGTCCGCCCCGTGTCCGGACTGTGGGGCCCGTCCGCCCCGTGTCCGGACTGTGGGGCCCGTCCGCCCCGTGTCCGGACTGTGGGGCCCGTCCGCCCCGTGTCCGGACTGTGGGGCCCGTCCGCCCCGTGTCCGGACTGTGGGGCCCGTCCGCCCCGTGTCCGGACTGTGGGGCCCGCCCGCCCCGTGTCCGGACTGTGGGGCCCGCCCGCCCCGTGTCCGGACTGTGGGGCCCGCCCGCCCCGTGTCCGGACTGTGGGGCCCGCCCGCCCCGTGTCCGGACTGTGGGGCCCGCCCGCCCCGTGTCCGGACTGTGGGGCCCGCCCGCCCCGTGTCCGGACTGTGGGGCCCGCCCGCCCCGTGGCCGGACTGTGGGGCCCGTCCGCCCCGTGTCCAGACTTTGGGGCCGCCTGCTCCGGGACTAGCCCCGTGTCCGGACTGTGAGGCCCGTCCGCCCCGAGCCCGGACTGTGGGGCCCGTCCGCCCCGTGTCCGGACTGTGGGGCCCGTCCGCCCCGTGTCCGGACTGTGGGGCCCGTCCGCCCCGTGTCCGGACTGTGGGGCCCGTCTGCCCCGTGTCCGGACTGTGGGGCCCGTCCGCCCCGTGTCCGGACTGTGGGGCCCGTCCGCCCCGTGTCCGGACTGTGGGGCCCGTCCGCCCCGTGTCCGGACTGTGGGGCCCGTCCGCCCCGTGTCCGGACTGTGGGGCCCGTCCGCCCCGTGTCCGGACTGTGGGGCCCGTCCGCCCCGTGTCCGGACTGTGGGGCCCGCCCGCCCCGTGTCCGGACTGTGGGGCCCGCCCGCCCCGTGTCCGGACTGTGGGGCCCGCCCGCCCCGTGTCCGGACTGTGGGGCCCGCCCGCCCCGTGTCCGGACTGTGGGGCCCGCCCGCCCCGTGTCCGGACTGTGGGGCCCGTCCACCCCGTGTCCGGACTGTGGGGCCCGTCCACCCCGTGTCCGGACTGTGGGGCCCGTTCACCCCGTGTCCGGACTTTGGGGCAGCCTACCCCGGGTCTAGCCCCAGGTCTGGACTGTGGGGCATGTCCGCCCCGTGTCAGGACTGTGGGGCCCGTCCACCCTGTGTCTAGAATGTGGGGCCGCCTGCCCCGGGTCTAGCCTCAGGTCTGGACTGTGGGGCCGCCTGCCCCGGGTCTAGCCCCAGGTCTTGACTATGGGTCATGCCCACCCCGTATCCGGACTGTGGGGCCCGTCCACCCCGTGTCTAGAATGTGGGGCCGCCTGCCCCGGGTCTAGCCTCAGGTCTGGACTGTGGGGCCGCCAGCCCCGGGTTTAGCCCCAGGTCTTGACTATGGGGCATGCCCGCCCCATATCTGGACTGTGGGGCCCGTCCACCCCGTGTCTGGACTGTGGGCCGCCTGCCCCGGGTCTAGTCCCAGGTCTGGACTGGGGGGCCACCTGCCCCGGGATTAGCCCTGTGTCCGGACTGTGGGGCCTGCCCGCCCTGTATCCTGACTGTGGAGCCCGCCCGCCCAATGTCCTGACTGTGGGTCCCGCCCGCCCCGTGTCCAGACTGTGGGTCCCGCCCGCCCCGTGTCCAGACTGTGGGTCCCGCCCGCCCCGTGTCCAGACTGTGGGGCTCGCCCGCCCCGTGTCCTGACTGTGGGGCTCGCCCGCCCCGTGTCCTGACTGTGGGGCCCGTCCGCCCCGTGTCCAGACTGTGGGGCTCGCCCGCCCCGTGTCCAGACTGTGGGGCTCGCCCGCCCCGTGTCCAGACTGTGGGGCTCGCCCGCCCCGTGTCCGGACTGTGGGGCCCGTCCGCCCAGTGTCCGGACTTTGGGGCCCGTCCGCCCCGTGTCCGGACTGTGGGGCCCGTCCGCCCCGTGTCCGGACTGTGGGGCCCGTCCGCTCCGTGTCCGGACTGTGGGGCCCGTCCGCCCCGTGTCCGGACTGTGGGGCCCGTCCGCCCCGTGTCCGGACTGTGGGGCCCGTCCGCCCCGTGTCCGGACTGTGGGACCCGTCCGCCCCGTGTCCGGACTGTGGGGCCCGTCCGCCCCGTGTCCGGACTGTGGGGCCCGTCCGCCCCGTGTCCGGACTGTGGGGCCCGTCCGCCCCGTGTCCGGACTGTGGGGCCCGTCCGCCCCGTGTCCGGACTGTGGGACCCGTCCGCCCCGTGTCCGGACTGTGGGGCCCGTCCGCCCCGTGTCCGGACTGTGGGGCCCGTCCGCCCCGTGTCCGGACTGTGGGGCCCGTCCGCCCCGTGTCCGGACTGTGGGGCCCGTCCGCCGCGTGTCCGGACTGTGGGGCCCGTCCGCCCCGTGTCCGGACTGTGGGGCCCGTCCGCCCCGTGTCCGGACTGTGGGGCCCGTCCGCCCCGTGTCCGGACTGTGGGGCCCGTCCGCCCCGTGTCCGGACTGTGGGGCCCGTCCGCCCCGTGTCCGGACTGTGGGGCCCGTCCGCCCCGTGTCTGGACTGTGGGGCCCGTCCACCCCGTGTCCGGTCTGTGGGGCCCGTCCACCCCGTGTCCGGACTGTGGGGCCCGTCCACCCCGTGTCCGGACTGTGGGGCCCGTCCACCCCGTGTCCGGACTGTGGGGCCCGTCCACCCCGTGTCCGGACTGTGGGGCCCGTCCACCCCGTGTCCGGACTGTGGGTCGCCTGCCCCGGGTCTAGCCCCAGGTCTGGACTGTGGGGCATGTCCGCCCCATGTCAGGTATGTGAGGCCCGTCCACCCAGTGTCTAGAATATGGGACCGCCTGCCCCGGGTCTAGCCTCAGGTCTGGACTGTGGGGCCGCCTGCCCCGGGTCTAGCCCCAGGTCTGGACTATGGGGCATGCCCACCCCGTGTCCGGACTGTGGGGCCCGTCCACCCCGTGTTTGGACTATGGGCCTCCTGCCCCGGGTCTAGCCCCAGGTCTGGACTGTGGGGCCCGCCCGCCCCGTGTCCTGACTGTGGGGCCCGCCCGCCCCATGTCCTGACTGTGGAGCCCGCCCGCCCCATGTCCTGACTGTGGGGCCCGCCCGCCCCATGTCCTGACTGTGGGGCCCGCCCGCCCGCCCCGTGTCCTGACTGTGGGTCCCGCCCGCCCCGTGTCCTGACTGTGGGGCTCGCCCGCCCCGTGTCCTGACTGTGGGGCTCGCCCGCCCCGTGTCCTGACTGTGGGGCTCGCCCGCCCCGTGTCCTGACTGTGGGGCTCGCCCGCCCCGTGTCCTGACTGTGGGGCTCGCCCGCCCCGTGTCCAGACTGTGGGGCTCATCCGCCCCGTGTCTGGACTTTGGGGCCGCCTGCCCCGGGTCTAGGCCCGTTTCCGGTCTGTGGGGAACGCCCGCCCCATGTCCTGACTGTGGGGCCCGCCCGCCCCGTGTCCTGACTGTGGGGCCCGCCCGCCCCGTGTCCTGACTGTGGGTCCCGCCCGCCCCGTGTCCTGACTGTGGGGCTCGCCCGCCCCGTGTCCTGACTGTGGGGCTCGCCCGCCCCGTGTCCTGACTGTGGGGCTCGCCCGCCCCGTGTCCTGACTGTGGGGCTCGCCCGCCCCGTGTCCTGACTGTGGGGCTCATCCGCCCCGTGTCCAGACTGTGGGGCTCATCCGCCCCGTGTCCAGACTGTGGGGCTCATCCGCCCCGTGTCTGGACTTTGGGGCCGCCTGCCCCGGGTCTAGCCCCGTTTCCGGTCTGTGGGGAACGCCCGCCCCATGTCCTGACTGTGGGGCCCGCCCGCCCCGTGTCCTGACTGTGGGGCCCGACCGCCCCGTGTCCTGACTGTGGGGCCCGCCCGCCCCGTGTCCTGACTGTGGGGCTCGCCCGCCCCGTGTCCTGACTGTGGGGCTCGCCCGCCCCGTGTCCTGACTGTGGGGCTCGCCCGCCCCGTGTCCTGACTGCACAGTGTTTCTGACTTCTGCTTCAGCCCTCAGGTCCCGCTGCTAGCCTGACTACCAGTCTTGCCCACCAGCCTGTTACCTGCCGTGCCTGCCAGCCCGCTCACCTGGGAGCACTTGCCTGTTGCCTGCCTGGTACCTGCCGTGCCTGTCAGCCCGCTCACCTGGGAGCACTTGCCTGTGACCTGCCTGTTACCTGCTGTGCCTTCCTGGAGGCTCCTGCCGTCACTTGCCGTGACCACGTGCCAGCCCACCTAGAGACTCCTGCTGTCACTTGCCGTGACCACCTAGAGACTCCTGCCGTCACTTGCCGTGACCACCTGCCAGCCCACCTAGAGACTCCTGCTCGCCAGCCTGCCTGCTGTGCCTACCTGCTATTCCGGTCAGTCCCTGCCATCTGTACCGTGAAGGTCACCTGCTCCCTTACAAGGTCATCCCCAGAGTAGCACCTGGTCCCTCGGCTCGGTCCCTCCCTGGTCACGGAGCCGTTAGCCGCCATACGACCAGGGTCGGTCCGGGTTGATACTTAGTTACGCCCCTCTGGGTCCCTCCTTGCACCATAGCACAGAGGTTCCACCCCCCGGACCCATAACACTATATATGACTATGAGGTGCTTTATACTACTATATATGACTACGGGGTGCATTATACTGCTATATGACTATGGGGTACATTATACTACTATATATGAATATGGGGTATACTATACTACTATATATGGCTATAAGGGTGCATTATACTGCTATATATGACTATGATGTACATTATACTGCTATATATGACTATGGGGGTACATTATACTGCTATATATGACTGAAGTGCAATATAGTGCTATATATGACTATAGGGTGCATTTTACCACTATTTATGACTATGGTGGTGCATTATACTACTATTTATGACTATGGAGGTGCATTACACTACTATATATGACTATGGGGGTTGTATTATACTACTACGGATGACTATTGGGGTTGTATTATACTACTACGGATGACTATAGGGGTGCATTATACTTCTGTATATGACTATGAAGGTGTATTATACTACTATATATGACTATGTGGGTGCATTATACTACTATATATGACTATGGGGGTGCATTATACTGATATGACAGTGAGGTGCATTATACTACTATATATGACTATGGGGGTACATTATACTACTATAAATGACTATGGGGTGCTTTATACTACTATATATGACTATGGGGTGCTTTATACTACTATATATGACTATGGGGTGCTTTATACTACTGTATATGACTATGGGATGCTTTATACTAGTGTATATGACTATGGGGGTGCAGTATACTATTATATATGACTATGGGGGTACATTATACAACTATATATGACCAGGAGGTGCAATATACTGCTATATATGACTATGGGGTGCATTATACTACTATATAAACTATATGGGGGTACATTATACTGCCTTATATGACTATGGAGTGCATTATACTGCTTTATGTGACGATGGGGGTGCATTATACTTCTATGGATGACTATGAAGTGTATTATACTACTATATATGACTATGAGGATGCATTATACTACTATACATGTCTATGGGGTGCATTATACTACTATATATGACTGGGGGTGCATTATACTGCTATATAGGACTATGGCTTGCATTATACTGCTATATATGACGATGGGGTGCATTATACTGCTATATAGGACGATGGGGGTGCATTATACTGCTATATATGACTATGGAGGTGCATTATACTACTATATATGACTATGGGGTGCATTACACTACTTTATATGACTATGGAGGTACATTATATTACCATATATGACTATGGGGGTGAATTATACTGCTATATATTATGATGCGGTGAATTATACTACTATGTATGACTGTGGAGGTGCTTTATACTTTATTGAAAACTATGGGGTGCATTATACTACATGTATGACTAGGAGCTGTGCATTATACTTTATGGACGACTATGGGCTGTACAGTATATTATATAGAGGAGAATGGGATGCATTATACTATATGGAGGACTATGGGATGCATTATACTATATGAAGGACTATGGGGAGTGCGTTATACTTATGCTCTGGAGCCCCATGACTTGAATGTACACCCCTGGTGAGTATAATGGCTTAGTTTTTTTTTTATACAATAAAGAACAGTGGCAGAATGGGGGACATATTCGGGATATATATATTCAGACTCTAGTTACGCCACTGGTCATAAGACACATGAAATCATTGTAAGTTCAATTAATATTCGGGGTCTGGAGTCATAAATTGGACTGGTTGGCGTTTAAGTTGGTTAACCATTTAGTTTCCAGGTTATCCTTTAAGTTGGATTTGTAAGTTGGGTATGGCTGAGCTGAGCAAAACCAGTGTAAGTCCAGCTGCTCCTCCTGGTCCGGTGTCATAGGATTGACGGCTCAGCATTTAAGCTGATAAACATCTACATTTCAGTTTACTCTGCTTGTTGGAGGTGCAAGCTGGACATGGCTGCAATAAGCTGAATAAAACCACTGTAAGTCCAGTTAAGGCTCCTAGTTGGAAGAGATGGCCTTGTGGACACAAAGTGATTAAACTGTTAATGCCCCAATCTACCCTCCTGGTATGGAGTGGTAAGATGAGCTTGATGGTGTCATGTTGGACAGCACTACAGTGGAGAAAATAAGTATTTGATACACTGCCGATTTTGCAAGTTTTCCTACCTACAAAGAGTGTAGAGGTCTGTCATTTTTATCGTAGGTCACTTCATCTGTGAGAGACAAAATCTAAAAATCAGAAAATCACATTATATGATTTTTAAATAATTAAATTGCATTTTATTGCATGAAATAAGTATTTGATCACCTACCAACCAGCAAGAATTCTGGCTCTCACACACTTGTTAGTTTTTCTTTAAGAAGCCCTCCTACTCTGCACTCATTACCTGTATTAATTGCACTTGTTTGAACTTATTACCTGTATAAAAGACACAAGGCTGGGATGGGCTACAGGACAATAAGCAAGCAGCTTCACGAGACGCCAACAACTGTTGGCGCAATTATTAGAAAATGGAAGAAACACAAGATGACTAAGTCTTCCTCGGTCTGGGGCTCCATGCAAGATCTCGCCTCGTGGGGTAAGGATGATTCTGAGAAACGTCAGGAATCAGCCCAGAACTACATGGGAGGACCTGGTCAATGACCTAAATAGAGCTGGCACCACAGTCTCAAACATTACCATTAGTTACACACTACGCTATCATGGATTAAAATCCTGCAGGGCACACAAGGTCCAGTGCTCACCCCAGCACATATCCAGGCCTGTTTGAAGTTGCCAATAACCATCTGGATGATCCAGAGGAGGCATGGGAGAAGGTCATGTGGTCAGATGAGATCAAAATAGAACTTTTTGGTGTCCACTCCACTCACCTTGTTTGGAGGAAGAAGAAGGATGAGTACAACCCCAAGAACACTCTCCCAACCATGAAGCATGGCGGGGGAAACCTCATACTTCGGAGGTGCTTTTTTTTGCAAAGGGGACAGGACGACTGCAATGTATTGAAGGGAGGATGGATGGGGTCATGTATCTTCCTTCCCTCAGTAAGCACGTTGAAGATGGGTTGTGGTTGGGTCTTCCAGCATGACAATGATCCGAAACACACAGCCAGGGCAACCTAAGGCGTGGCTCGATAAGAAGCATTTCAAGGTCCTGTAGTGGTCTAGCCAGTCTCCAGACCTGATCCCAGTAGAAAAGCTTTGGAAGGAGCTGAAACTCAATATTGCCCAGCAACAGCCCCGAAACTTGAAAGATCTGGAGAAGATCCGTATGGAGGAGAGGGCCAAAATCCCTGCTTTATTATGTGCAAACTTGGTCAAGAACTACAGGAAATATCTGACCTCTGTAATTGCAAACAAAGGTTTCTGTACCAAATATTAAGTTCTATTTTTCTATTGTATCAAATACTTATTTCATGCAATAAAATGCAAATGAATTATGTAATGTTAATCATACAATGTGATTTTTCTGGATTTTATTTTTAAACTCGGTCTCTCACAGGTGAAGTGACCTACGATAAAAATTACAGACCTCTCCATTCATTGTAGGTGGGAAAACTTGCAAAATCGGCAGTGTATTAAATACTTCTTTTCCCCACCGTATACCAGTCTGCCCTCCTAATGGAAGTTGGATCTGGATTCGCCAGTGTGGGGCTGATAAACCATCAATGTCCCAGTCTATCCTCCTAACTGGAGGAGCATGATGGACGTAGTTATACCGGTTCTAGTGAAAATATTCCAAGACCAGCATATCCTCTTGGTTGAAGTTGGAAAATGGACATATTAGAAATTAAGTCAGTGAAGCCATTATACCCAATAAGTATTTCAGGATTGAAGTCCTAAAATTGCTAGATTGAACTAAGTGGTGAGTTGGTTAAATATCCGGTCAATGTGCTTTTTGGGTGATTAAAACGGCAATTCTGCAATAAATCTACAAGGGGAGGAATTGATGGATGAGTTAAAATGTCCACTTACCTGTCAGACTCCTGTAGCAAAGGAGTAACCTCTCCGCTAGTCAAGACGAATGCCTTCTCACTGCGTTTCTTCAGACGACTTAACGTTCCGCCCTATGGGACAAACCAAAAAAAAAAAAAGATTGGTGAAGTTTGATTGAAATAAGGTATTAAATATTCTGGTTTCTGGATCCCCTTTGGCATTCTGGGATGCTCAATCTACACTTTATAGCAAAAAGTGGGGTAGATATTTTTGAACCATTAGGTGGTCATTGACACTGGAAGGGTTTCTTACTGTCCAGACCTTCGCCTTAGGGGGGCCTTACTTCAATGGAAAATATCAACAATATTGTGTTTGTGATCCAATTCTCTCGCATGCGAGATTCGGATCACAGGTGTGGAGAAGATGGAGCATTTAATTTCTCCATCTTCTCAATTGTGTGTCAGCCGGCGTATATTGGACTGCACTCGGATGACATCTGAGTGCAGTCCGATGTTTTTCACGGATCCATAGACTTGTATGGGCGCGTCGTCTGATATACTCTGCCAATTGCAGCATGCAGCAATTTTTTTCTCATGCCGACTTGGCATGAGAAAATAAACACTAGTTGGCACTGCCCCATAGTATAACATTGGAGTGAGTGCTATACTCATCCGAGTTATATGCCGGCTACTCAGCAGTGTCAGCCATCCCTAAAGGCATCACCTTGACAATCACAGCAATAAGCACATGACACAGATGTGTTGGCTCTGATTTTTTGGGGGGCAAAATGGTGCAGTGCTGAACTTCACCACAAACACCCCCAGCTACATGATGTGTAAACAGGACCCCAAGATTGTGTGAAGAGACGCTTACCTGGACCAGTCTCCTTCAAGCTGTCCGGGGTTAAAGACATAAAATGATTCCGGTTTAGCAATGTGCACATTCTATTTCATCTGTGATGTCATGGGATGTCGATGATGTCACGCGCCCGGTGATGTCATTAAAACTCTCACTGCTTTTTATGGATCCAGTTTACAACATCAACAAAAAATTAATTCAATAAAAAGACAAAACCCCGACCTCATTTTATAATTCTATGAGGCACATTTAATAGGAGCCTTTTATTTTATCTATATGACCTACTGCTCTATGTACTAAAATACCACCCAGGACCCCATCCTGCCATCCCTGACCCCAGTAACCTACAACTCCAATGTCCCCCCGAATTCACAGGAGCAAAAGAGCTGACAACAGAGAATGATGGCATACGCTACTAAATTTCTGTTACAAAGTGCTGTAATTCTACCACGTCAATGGCAAAACGATCCAAAAATGGAGCCCCATAAAGATGTCCCAACTTGAGCCCCCCCTATCTACATGCCTTACTAGAGCATAGGGGTGACATAAGGGGCGAGCGCCATTGTAGTCTGCCATAGTGGGGAGCCAGTGCAAAGAGCTGGAAGACCCCCAACAAATATGTATCATCACATTGTCATCCTCCTGCTATAGGGGCATGGAAAACGCTGCTTCCCCAGCAATATAGCAGCTCATTGCTGGGGGTTTAGCTGCCATACTTGTTAATATCCACAGATCATCAGTGACTCCTCATTTAGGTAAGGGGTGGTCCTGAAAATGTCTTATTACAGAGTGTTTCTGGCGATCCATGATAAATCCGGGGGATACACTATAAGTATACCAAAGCTTAAAAGTAATGTGCTCCCTACCTGGACTCGTCCCCTTCCAGCTGTCAGATCCTAGTGACACAAGATGGCTCTGGTGCAGAGCTTCATACATTCTACTCCAGCTGTCATGTCTATGATGTCATGTGCATTGTGATGTCATCATGGCTCTCACTGTTATTTCACATTTACAACCACAAGAAAAAGTTGATTTTAATTGTTTAAAAAAACAAAACTAAAAAACATTGTGGGTAATTGCAGCCTGTGATTATTTTACACACTATCATTAATATTTGGGGGGATTAGTCAGGTCCTTCGCCTTCCCCTCCTGCACTGCACTTTATATGTTGTATATTATAGTAATGGACAATCCACAAGCCCTGCTTGTAGAATATGTAATATATATACAGTACAGACCAAAAGTTTGGACACACCTTCTCATTTAAAGATTTTTCTGTATTTTCATGACTATGAAAATTGTACATTCACACTGAAGGCATCAAAACTATGAATTAACACATGTGGAATTATATACTTAACAAAAAAGTGTGAAACAACTGAAAATATGTCTTATATTCTAGGTTCTTCAAAGTAGCCACCTTTTGCTTTGATGACTGCTTTGCACACTCTTGGCATTCTCTTCATGAGCTTCAAGAGGTAGTCACCGGAAATGGTTTTCACTTCACAGGTGTGCCCTGTCAGGTTTAATAAGTGGGATTTCTTGCCTTATAAATGGAGTTGGGACCATCAGTTGTGTTGTGCAGAAGCCTGGTGGATACACAGCAGATAGTCCTACTGAATAGACTGTTAGAATTTGTATTATGGCAAGAAAAAAGCAGCTAAGTAAAGAAAAACGAGTGGCCATCATTACATTAAGAAATGAAGGTCAGTCAGTCTGAAAAATTGGGAAAACTTTGAAAGTGTCCCCAAGTACAGTTGCAAAAACCATCAAGCGCTACAAAGAAACTGGCTCACATGAGAACCGCCCCAGGAAAGGAAGACCAAGAGTCACCTCTGCTTCTGAAGATAAGTTTATCTGAGTCACCAGCCTCAGAAATCGCAGGTTAACAGCAGCTCAGATTAGAGACCAGGTCAATGCCACACAGAGTTCTAGCAGCAGACACATCTCTTCAACAACTGTTAAGAGGAGACTTTGTGCAGCAGGCCTTCATGGTAAAATAGCTGCTAGAAAACCACTGCTAAGAACAGGCAACAAGCAGAAGAGACTTGTTTGGGCTAAAGAACACAAGGAATGAACATTAGACCAGTGGAAATCTGTGCTTTGGTCTGATGAGTCCAAATTTGAGATCTTTGGTTCCAACCACCGTGTCTTTCTACGACGCAGAAAAGGTGAACGGATGGACTCTACATGCCTGGTTCCCACCGTGAAGCATGGAGGAGGAGGTGTGATGGTGTGGGGGTGCTTTGCTGGTGACACTGTTGGGGATTTATTCATAATTGACGGCATACTGAACCAGCATGGCTACCACAGCATCTTGCAGCGGCATGCTATTCCATCCGGTTTGCGTTTAGTTGGACCATCATTTATTTTTCAACAGGACAATGACCCCAAACACACCTCCAGGCTGTGTAAGGGCTATTTGACCAAGAAGGAGAGTGATGGGGTGCTACGCCAGATGACCTGGCCTCCACAGTCACCAGACCTGAACCCAATCGAGATGGTTTGGGGTGAGCTGGACCGCAGAGTGAAGGCAAAAGGGCCAACAAGTGCTAAGCATCTCTGGGAACTCCGTCAAGATTGTTGGAAGACCATTTCCGGTGACTACCTCTTGAAGCTCATCAAGAGAATGCCAGGAGTGTGCAAAGCAGTCATCAAAGCAAAAGGTGGCTACTTTGAAGAACCTAGAATATAAGACATATTTTCAGTTGTTTCACACTTTTTTGTTAAGTATATAATTCCACATGTGTTAATTCATAGTTTTGATGCCTTCAGTGTGAATGTACAATTTTCATAGTCATGAAAATACAGAAAAATCTTTAAATGAGAAGGTGTGTCCAAACTTTTGGTCTGTACTGTATATACTAGATGGAGGCCCGATGCTGTCTCATCGGGAGGGCAGTAATGTCACGATGGGGGCAGGCTTTGCAGTGCTGAGAATCTCTCCCCCCCATGTGCTCACCCACCTATCCACTCTCTCTTTCCCCCATGTGCTGACTTCTCCCGTCTGTGATCTCTTCTTTGACCTGTCTACCCCATGTGCTCTCCCCCTTGTCTGCTGTCTCTCTCCTTCCTGTGCTGTGTTCTCCCCTCATGTGCTGTCCCGTTTGAGCTGTCTCCCCCCTGTGCTCTGTCTCTTTCCCCTCCGTGCACTTTCTCTCTCCCCCATCTGCTGTCTTCTCCTCTCATGTGCTCTCTTCTTTGACCTGTGTACCCCATGTGCTCTCCCCCTTGTCTGCTCTCTCTCTCCACCCCGGTGCTGTCTTCTTCCCTCATGTGTTCTCTCGTTTGAGCTGTCTCCCCACGCAGTAAATCAGATCGCCGCCATCTTTGTGCAGGCAGATAGCGGCGGTCACATTAAAACTGCGCATGCGCTCCTCCTGTACAAAGATGGCGGCAGTAAGTGAATCATTCGGCTGATCCCGGCGGCGGCGTGTTTGCGACAGTGTTCTGCTGGTGGTACCACGCAAGAGGCTGCGTACGGCGTATATGTAGCACCCTGAGGATTCGGCTGCTACAGGGGTATTGCACCTCAACCCAGAGGTGTGATATTCCACTCCCGGGTAAGGATGGAGTGTGGAACTGAGCTCGGTAGGCTGCATGCACTACACACATCCCATTTCCGAGGAACAGACCAACGGTACTCCCACTTAGAAATGTGCAGGTACGACCGAGTCTGTTCCTGGCTGGAGTGGGAGGGGGGTGGTACATCCCAAGTAGTGTAGGGGCAGATAGGGGGAGCAGCCTGGGTAAAGATAGGAGCTCATTGGGTGCTGGTCACCTGAGCTCACACATAGAGGGTGTATATAAGGTGGGCACCATCAAAGAACAGGGTCAGTCAGCCACAGTCAGTCAGGCTGTGAGTCTTTGCAGAGAGAAGTCAGTCAGCCACAGTCAGTCAGGCTGTGAGTCTTTGCAGAGAGAGAGAGAGGAGAAAGTAAGAGAGACCCAGAGGGGGAAGCAGAAGAGAGGACTCTGAGACCCCAAATCCAATCCACGGGTGAAGAGTTGGCATTAGGGTACCGGATCCCAAGCTGGTGGGGGCAAAAGCACACCCTAGCCAGAGACCGGAGGCCGTGGGCAGCGCCTGCCACGGCCACCCACCACATCCACCCCGAAGGCATACCACGTGGAGGGTCAGGGAACCCAAGGCCAAGGGTCTCCCAACAGAAGGCCCGAGGGAGCTGGACCTAGGTGGATCACTAGTGGGGACGGCCAGAGAAAGGACAGAAGGAGAGCTCAGGGTCACGCTCCGGACTTGCTTGGGGGTTGGCTGGATCCAGGACCTGGTGGATGCAGCACGGCTCGGGAGGTCACTCGAAGCTGGAGTGACCGGAACATCAGCAGTGAGTAAATACCCTAAACTGCATAACCCGACTCTGTCTTCATTTAACACCTATGCTGCACCACCACAACCCCCATCCTCTGCACCTGACCCCCTGAGGCTATACCCCACCCGTTGGGGGTTATACCATCAATAGCTGCACCAACACCATCAGCCTCAGCGGACCCTGCTGCAGCGGCGGCCATAGTGACCGCAATACAACGGGTGGCGTAGTCGACATTAAGAACTTAATAACATCTGTAGGACTGCCACACACAACTGAGTTTGACACCCTGGGCACGGACCGGGTCACAGCCACTCGGAAGACTACAACTCCCATCTGATCCGGCTCCGGATATTCCCCCTAAAGAATATGGCCCAGGGGGCGCGTCAACTTTGGCGTAGTCGGCAGGATTACGTGCCCGCAACACCCGGGTACTGCGTGCCTGAAGAAAAGAACGAGTTTACCTCAAAAAGAAGTCTCCTGCCGGTTCCGGAGGGTCCCCGCCATCGGACCCCATCACCAGTCGATTCCTGCCGGTTGTCCGCCATTAACAGCTTTTTCCCGCCATCTGCAGAGTTTCCCGCCACTGGGAAGCGGTTCCCGCCATTTCCAAAGGTTTCCCGCCTTGGAAGAGCGGACGCCATTATGGGCGTGCCAGAGGGTGGCGAGAGGCCACCTCCCATCGTGGGCCAGGACCGAAAATGGCGCCAAAAATGGAAACCGCCCCCACCAACAGAGACTGTGATGCTAGAGGTGTCTGTCAGCGTGAAAGAACTGCCCCTGGAGCTGACAGTCACCAAGTGGCCCCGGGACCGCCCTCGAAGTGGGAGGAGACGAAAGGAGAGAACAAAGATGGGTGCCGCCTGGAGCAGTCTAGAGCGAGCGCACCCGGAGGCAAGAAGCCTGGAGAAGAATATCGGAGGAGCTTACCCGGAGATGGCGAGAAAGCAGAGCAGCACCGGCCCGTTGGCCAGGAGCCTGCTAGAAACCGAGGAGGGAGAGCAGAGCAGCACCGGCCCGCTGGCCAGGAGCATGCTGGAGACGACTGTAGGAGAGCAGAGCAGCACCGACCCGTTGGTCAGGAGCCTGCTGGAAACAACGACCCCACTAGGACTAGTGGAGGTCCTAGCACAGCTCCCCCGAGACCGGGAGTGTGCACAGACCGCTCTGGAGGGCCTCGCAAGGAGGATGGCCCGGGTGCGGCGAGAGACGTTGGCGGAGTGGAGCCGTGAGATGGCCCAGCAGACCGAGACCTGTGAGCGGAGCACGCCACCCGAGACGAGGAGACAGACCGCCTCTGAGGATGGCGCGGGAGGACTGAAGGCCGGAGACGGCGCCGAGAAGGGAGCCGAACGAGTGGAGGCAGGTAAAGGGGACGTCTATACCCCAGACCGGGAAACCGCGTACCTGCCCCAGCTCCCCGTCGCAGAGCCCGAAGTCTATCCTGCCGTGCCCGTCGCTGCAACGTCACCGCCGCAGACTAGGCCTCAAACGGGAGCCGCGACCCCTGTGACGTCACACGCCTCGACCCCGAGCGTGACCAAGCAGGAAGTACCACCAGCCTGGTCGCAAGGCCTAGTACCCCCGGGCGCCGCAATACCAACAGCGCCCCCTACCTCCGCGGAGCCCCCGGCCTGGTCGCAGGGCCAAGTAGCCCAGGGCACCGCCGTCCTTACGGTGCCCTTTACCTTCCAGATACCCCAGGCCTGGCCGCAAGGCCCGGGCAACCCGGGCGCCACCACCACCGCGCCCATAAGACCAAGAGTGCCGCATCTGGGAGAGGACCCGGACGGGTCTGAAGCCAAAGGTAACCATAAAGCAAGAGCAGGAGGACGCCGTCGCTAAGGACAGCGAAGCAGAAGCTGTATATAGTTGCCCGTCGGGGCACCGTAAACTGAAACCGTGAACTGAAACTGAAACTGAAACCGTGAACTGAAACTGAAACTGAAACCGGGATATTGATATATATATATATAATGTTTTATATGTTTATGCAAAAATTTGTATGTTTTGGTGTTATGTCTTACAGCCCGAGGACGTGCTGTGATTTACCAGGGGGGAATGTAGCACCCTGAGGATTCGGCTGCTACAGGGGTATTGCACCTCAACCCAGAGGTGTGATATTCCACTCCCGGGTAAGGATGGAGTGTGGAACTGAGCTCGGTAGGCTGCATGCACTACACACATCCCATTTCCGAGGAACAGACCAACGGTACTCCCACTTAGAAATGTGCAGGTACGACCGAGTCTGTTCCTGGCTGGAGTGGGAGGGGGGTGGTACATCCCAAGTAGTGTAGGGGCAGATAGGGGGAGCAGCCTGGGTAAAGATAGGAGCTCATTGGGTGCTGGTCACCTGAGCTCACACATAGAGGGTGTATATAAGGTGGGCACCATCAAAGAACAGGGTCAGTCAGCCACAGTCAGTCAGGCTGTGAGTCTTTGCAGAGAGAGAGAGAGGAGAAAGTAAGAGAGACCCAGAGGGGGAAGCAGAAGAGAGGACTCTGAGACCCCAAATCCAATCCACGGGTGAAGAGTCGGCATTAGGGTACCGGATCCCAAGCTGGTGGGGGCAAAAGCACACCCTAGCCAGAGACCGGAGGCCGTGGGCAGCGCCTGCCACGGCCACCCACCACATCCACCCCGAAGGCATACCACGTGGAGGGTCAGGGAACCCAAGGCCAAGGGTCTCCCAACAGAAGGCCCGAGGGAGCTGGACCTAGGTGGATCACTAGTGGGGACGGCCAGAGAAAGGACAGAAGGAGAGCTCAGGGTCACGCTCCGGACTTGCTTGGGGGTTGGCTGGATCCAGGACCTGGTGGATGCAGCACGGCTCGGGAGGTCACTTGAAGCTGGAGTGACCGGAACATCAGCAGTGAGTAAATACCCTAAACTGCATAACCCGACTCTGTCTTCATTTAACACCTATGCTGCACCACCACAACCCCCATCCTCTGCACCTGACCCCCTGAGGCTATACCCCACCCGTTGGGGGTTATACCATCAATAGCTGCACCAACACCATCAGCCTCAGCGGACCCTGCTGCAGCGGCGGCCATAGTGACCGCAATACAACGGGTGGCGTAGTCGACATTAAGAACTTAATAACATCTGTAGGACTGCCACACACAACTGAGTTTGACACCCTGGGCACGGACCGGGTCACAGCCACTCGGAGACTACAACTCCCATCTGATCCGGCTCCGGATATTCCCCCTAAAGAATATGGCCCAGGGGGCGCGTCATATACCGTGTGTGTGGTGCGTACAGCGTATACAGAGTGTGTGTGTGGTGCGTACGGCGTATACAGAGTGTGTGTGTGGTGGTGCATATAGCATATACAGAGTGTGTGGTGTGTACAGCGTATACAGTGTGTGTGTTGTGCGTACGGCGTATACTGTGTGTTTGGTGTGTGCAGCGTATACAGTGTGTGTGTTGTGCGTATGGCGTATACAGTGTGTGTTGCATACGGCGTATACAGTGTGTGGTGCGTACGGCGTATACAGTGTGTGTTGCATACGGCGTATACAGTGTGTGGTGCGTAATGCGTATACAGTGTGTGGTGCGTACGGCGTATACAGTGTGTGTGTGGTGCGTACAGTGTATACAGAGTGTGTGTGGTGGTGCGTAAGGCGTATACAGAGCGTGTGTGGTGCATATAGCGTATACAGAGTGTGTGTGGTGGCGCATACAGCGTATACAGTGTGTGTGTGTGTGGTGGTGCGTACGGCATATACAGTGTGTGTGGTGTGTACAGCGTATACAGTGTGTGTGTTGTGCGTACGGCGTATACTGTGTGTGTGGTGTCTGCAGCGTATACAGTGTGTGTGTTGTGCGTATGGCGTATACAGTGTGTGTTGCATACGGCGTATACAGTGTGTGGTGCGTACGGCGTATACAGTGTGTGTTGCATACGGCGTATACAGTGTGTGGTGCGTACGGCGTATACAGTGTGTGATGCGTACGGCGTATACAGTGTGTGTGGTGCGTACGGCGTATACAGTGTGTGTGTGGTGGTGCATACAGCGTATACAGTGTGTGTGGGGGGGTGCGTACGGCGTATACAGTGTGTGTGTGGGGGGTGCGTATGGCGTATACAGTGTGTGTGGTGTTGCATACGGCGTATACAGGGTATGTGTGTGTGGTGCTTACGGCATATACAGTGTATGTGTGTGTGTGTGTGTGTGTGTGTGTGTGTGTGTGTGTGTGTGTGTGTGTGTGTGTGTGTGTGTGTGTGTGTGTGTGTGTGTGTGGTGCATACGCCGTATACATTGTGTGTGTGTGTGTGTGTGGTGCGCAGGGTGTATACAGAGTGCGTGTGTGTGTGGTGCGTACGGCGTATACACTGTGTGTGTGTGGTGCGTACGGCGTATATAGTGTGTGTGTGGTGCTTACGGCATGTACAGTGTGTGTGTGTGGTGCGCAGGGTGTATACAGAGTGCGTGTGTGTGGTGGTGCGTACGGCATATACAGTGTATGTGTGTGTGTGGTGCGTACGGCGTATACAGTGTGTGTCTGTGGTGGTGTATATGGCATATACAGTGTATGTGGTATGTACGGCCAGGGGCATACATAGGAATCATGGGGCCCCATAGCAGAAGCTCTAATTGCCCCCCCCCCCCCCAAAAAAAATTAAATAATTGTCGGGGTCACCAAAGATCAGATCTCACAACTTTCCATCTTTACATAGTAATTTTCCTCCTGCTGACGTCCTAGATCTTTTTCATTGCCCCATAAAGTGTGATGCCAATAAAAGGGCCCCCCAAACACAGTATAATACCCCCATGGTGAATTCCTCCACATGCACAGTATAATGACCCTACTGTACCCCACCTCAACTCCCAGGGTAAAGTATGCTGTCCCCAACACAGTATGATCCCCCAACTGTGAGCCGCTAGAGAGGATGGTACATAATAAGGGAGGGTGTTACACATAATAAAAGAGGAAACTATATAACTAAGGATGGCGCTATACATAATAAGTGAGTGCACTATATACTAAGGGACTGTGCTATACATAATAAGGCTACATTCCTGCATCTGTGTGCAGTGTCGGTGTGCTGCCCTGCATTGAGCATGTCCTATTCTAATCCTCAATATCGGATCAGAACAGGACATTCTCTGACCCTCTTAGATCTCATTCTCAGATCCGTGATTTTCATGGATGTGTGAATGGATCTATAAAACTGTACGAGTCCGTGAACCATCCGATAAAAAGATCTGGCAGCACACGGACATTTCACACAAATGTGAGAGTACAGCCTAAGGGATTTTACAGATAACATTATCACTCCAAGTCACACAGTGCAGATACAGAATAATATTTACATCCAGGCACTTACCGCAGACGTCTCATCTGATCAGAGTCGGTTTCTGCTGCTTCTTCTCCATCTGGTCAGACCTTCATGTCGACATCTCCCAGCCACGTCTCGTCTTGTCACGATGATCTCCAGCCTAGAAAATAACAAGGTCACATATTGTATGTATACCTGTGTCTCCCCCGCTCTGCGTCCTCGAATACAGATATGTAACCCCCCATTAATATACTATTAACCACCTAGTAATCAAAATATAAAGTGATAAGCAGCACTGTGCCCCCCATTAACTATAATCTGCACCGGCCAATAATATAAATTATTCAGTCTCTGTGACTCTCCCCAATTAACTGTAAGGCTATGTGCACACGGAAAACATACAAGGCTTAACAGTACAAGCAAATTGAAACCCCCATAATTGCTTTCTCCCAGCACCCCCATCATTGCTCTCTCCCAGCACCCTCGTCATTGCTCTCTCCCAGCACCCCCATCATTACTCTCTCCCAGCACCCCCATCATTACTCTCTCCCAGCACCCCCATCATTACTCTCTCCCAGCACCCCCATCATTGCTCTGTCCCAGCACCCACGTCATTGCTCTGTCCCAGCACCCTCATCGTTGCTCTCTCCCAGCACCCCCATCTTTGCTCTCTCCCAACACCCCCATCATTGCTCTCTCTCTTAGCACCTGCATCATTGCTCTGTCCCACCACCCCCATCATTGCTCTCTCCCAACCCCCATCATTGCTCTGTCCAGCACCCCCATCATTGCGCTGTCTCAGCACCTCCATCATTGCTCTCTCCGAGCCCCCCATCATTGCTCTGTCCCAGCACCTCCATCATTGCTTCTCCCAGCACCCCCATCATTTCTCTGTCCCAGCACCTCCATCATTGCTCTCTCCCAGCCCCACATCATTGCTCTCTCCCAGCCCCCCACCATTGCTCTGTCCCAGCACCCCCACCATTGCTCTCTCCCAGCACCCCCATCATTGCTCTCTCCCAGCACCCCCATCATTGCTCTCTCCCAGCACCCCCATCATTGCTGTGTCCCAGCACCCACGTCATTGCTCTGTCCCAGCACCCTCATCGTTGCTCTCTCCCAGCACCCCCATCTTTGCTCTCTCCCAGCACCCCCATCATTGCTCTCTCTCTTAGCACCTGCATCATTGCTCTGTCCCACCACCCCCATCATTGCTCTCTCCCAACCCCCATCCTTGCTCTGTCCAGCACCCCCATCATTGCGCTGTCTCAGCACCTCCATCATTGCTCTCTCCCAGCCCCCCATCATTGCTCTGTCCCAGCACCTCCATCATTGCTTCTCCCAGCACTCCCATCATTGCTCTCTCCCAGCACCCCCATCATTTCTCTGTCCCAGCACCTCCATCATTGCTCTCTCCCAGCCCCACATCATTGCTCTCTCCCAGCCCCCCACCATTGCTCTGTCCCAGCACCCCCACCATTGCTCTGTCCCAGCACCCCCACCATTGCTCTCTCCCAGCACCCCCATCATTGCTCTCTCCCAGCAACCCCATCATTGCTCTCTCCCAGCACCCCCATCTTTGCTCTCTCTCTTAGCACCTGCATCATTGCTCTGTCCCACCACCCCCATCATTGCTCTCTCCCAACCCCCATCATTGCTCTGTCCAGCACCCCAATCATTGCGCTGTCCCAGCACCTCCATCATTGCTCTCTCCCAGCCCCCCACCATTGCTCTGTCCCAGCACCCCCATCATTGCTCTCTCCCAGCACCCCCATCATTGCTCTCTCCCAGCACCCCCATCATTGCTCTCTCCCAGCACCCCCATCATTGCTCTCTCCCAGCCCCCCACCATTGCTCTGTCCCAGCACCCCCATCATTGCTCTCTCCCAGCACCCCCATCATTGCGCTGTCTCAGCACCTCCATCATTGCTCTCTCCCAGCCCCCCATCATTGCTCTGTCCCAGCACCTCCATCATTGCTTCTCCCAGCACTCCCATCATCCATCATTGCTCTCTCCCAGCACCCCCATCATTTCTCTGTCCCAGCACCTCCATCATTGCTCTCTCCCAGCCCCACATCATTGCTCTCTCCCAGCCCCCCACCATTGCTCTGTCCCAGCACCCCCACCATTGCTCTGTCCCAGCACCCCCACCATTGCTCTCTCCCAGCACCCCCATCATTGCTCTCTCCCAGCAACCCCATCATTGCTCTCTCCCAGCACCCCCATCTTTGCTCTCTCTCTTAGCACCTGCATCATTGCTCTGTCCCACCACCCCCATCATTGCTCTCTCCCAACCCCCATCATTGCTCTGTCCAGCACCCCCATCATTGCGCTGTCCCAGCACCTCCATCATTGCTCTCTCCCAGCCCCCCATCATTGCTCTGTCCCAGCACCTCCATCATTGCTTCTCCCAGCACTCCCATCATTGCTCTCTCCCAGTACCCCCATCATTTCCTCTCAGCACCTCCATCATTGCTCTCTCCCAGCCCCACATCATTGCTCTCTCCCAGCACCCCCATCATTGCTCTCTCCCAGCACCCCCATCATTGCTCTCTCCCAGCACCCCCATCATTGCTCTCTCCCAGCACCCCCATCATTGCTCTCCCCTTCCCCACCATCCCCATCATTGCTCTCCCCAGCTCTATCCGCCCCATTATTGCTCTTCCCAGCCCCATCCCCTCCCCAGCATTTCAGTAAAAAAAAAAAAAACTTACCTCAGCTCGCTCCCCTGCAGCAGCATCCTCCTGGTTGCCGGCAGCTTTCTTCCTGACCCAGGCGCGCGCTGCATGATGACGTCATCAAGCTGCGCGCGCCTGGGTCAGGGAGGAAGCAGAGGATGAACCCTGCAGCTCCGCTGCTATTCTCCTCCTGACAGCAGCGGAGCTGTAGGGATCACTCCTGACCGCCGCGTGCAGGGAGCAGCTGCACCTTGTGGGCCCCTTGGTGCAGCTGCATGGTGGGGACCCGGCGCAGCTGCACCGGTGGCGGTATATCCACCCCTGGACTGCTATGGGCCCCCTCGACTCACGGGCCCCATAGCAGTCGCCTGGTCTGCCGCCATTGGCAGTACGCCACTGTGTACGGCATATACAGTGTGTGTGTGGTGTGTACGGTGTATACAGAGTGCGTGTGTGTGGTGCGTACGCTGTATACAGAGTGCGTGTGTGTGTGGTGGTGCGTACGGCGTATACAGTGTGTGTGTGTGACGCACCCCCTGGGCCATATTCTTTAGGGGGAATACCCGGAGCCGGATCAGATGGGAGTTGTAGTCGCCGAGTGGCTGTGACCCGGTCCGTGCCCAGGGTGTCAAACTCAGTTGTATGTGGCAGTCCTACAGATGTTATTAAGTTCTTTATTGTCGACTACGCCACCCGTTGTATTGCGGTCACTATGGCCGCCGCTGCAGCAGGGTCCGCTGAGGCTGATGGTGTTGGTGCAGCTTTTGGTAGTATAACCCCCAACGGGTGGGGTATAGCCTCAGGGGGTCAGGTGCAGAGGATGGGGGTTGTGGTGGTGCAGCATAGATGTTAAGTGAAGACAGAGTCGGGTTGTGCAGTTTAGGGTATTTACTCACTGCTGATGTTCCGGTCACTCCAGCTTCAAGTGACCACCCGAGCCGTGCTGCGTCCACCAGGTCCTGGATTCAGCAAACCCCCAAACAAGTCCGGAGCGTGACCCTGAGCTCTCCTTCTGTCCTTTCCTCTGGCCGTCCCCACTAGTGATCCACCTAGGTCCAGCTCCCTCGGGCCTTCTGTTGGGAGACCCTTGGCCTTGGGTTCCCTGACCCTCCACGTGGTTTGCCTTCGGGGTAGATGTGGTGGGTGGCCGTGGCAGACGCTGCCCACGGCCTCCGGTCTCTGGCTAGGGTGTGCTTTTGCCCCCACCAGTTTGGGATCCGGTACCCTATTGCCGACTCTTCACCCGGGGATTGAATTTGGGTTCTCAGAGTCCTTTCTTTTTCCCCCTCTGGGTCTTTCCTTCTCTGCTCCACTCTCTCTCTGCAGGCTCATCTGGACCTCTGCTTCTTACTGACTCTGACAGACTGACCCTGATCTTAGATGGTGCCCACCTTAAATACTCCCTCTATGTGTGAGCTCAGGTGACCAGCACCCAATGAGCTCCTAACTTTACCCAGGCTGCTCCCCCTATCTGCCCCTACACTACTGGGATGTACCACCCCCCTCCCACTCCAGCCAGGAACAGACTCGGTCGTACCTGCACATTTCTAAGTGGGAGTACCGTTGGTCTGCTCCTCGGAAATGGGATGTGTGTAGTGCATGCAGCCTACCGAGCTCAAGTCCACACTCCATCCTTACCCGGGAGTGGAATATCACACCTCTGGGTTGAGGTGCAATACCCCTGCAGCAGCCGAATCCTCAGGGTGCTACATGTGTGTGTGTGGTGTGTACGGCATATACAGTGTGTGTGTGGTATGTACAGCGTATACAGTGTGTATGTGGTGTGTACGGCGTATACAGAGTGTGTGTGTGTGTGGTGTGTACGGCATATACAGTGTGTGTGTGGTATGTACAGCGTATACAGAGTGTGTGTACGGCGTATACAGTGTGTGTGGTGAGTATGGCGTATACAGTGGATGTGTGGTGCGTACGGCGTATACAGTGTGTGTGTGTGGTGGTGCGTACGGCGTATACAGTGTGTGTGTGTGTGTGTGTGGTGTGTACGGCATATACAGTGTGTGTGTGGTATGTACAGCGTATACAGTGTGTGTGTGGTGTGTACGGCATATACAGTGTGTGTGGTGAGTATGGCGTATACAGTGGATGTGTGGTGCGTACGGCGTATACAGTGTGTGTGGTGCATACGATGTATACAGACTGCGTGTGTGTGGTGGTGCGTACGGCGTATTCAGTGTGTGTGTGTGGTGTGTACGGAGTATACAGTGTGTGTGGTGTGTAAGGCGTATACAGTGTGTGTGGTATGTATGGCGTATACAGAGTGTGTGTGGTGCGTACGGCGTATACAGTGTGTGTGTGGTGTGTACGGCGTATACAGTGTGTGTGGTGGTGCATATGGTGTATACAGTGTATGTGGTATGTACAGCGTATACAGTGTGTGTGTGTGTGGTGCGTACGGCGTATACAGTGTGTGTGTGTGGTGTGTATGGCTTATACAGAGTGTGTGTGTGTGTGGTGTACGGCGTATACAGTGTATGTGGTGTGTACGGCGTATACAGTGTGTGTGGTGTGTACGGCGTATACAGTGCGTGTGTGGTGTGTAAGGCGTATACAGTGTGTGTGTGGTGTGTAAGGCGTATACAGTGTGTGTGTGGTGGTGTGTACGGCGTATACAGTGTGTGTGTGGTGCGTACGGCGTATACAGTGTATGTGGTATGTACAGCGTATACAGTGTGTGTGTGTGTGTGTGTGTGTGTGTGTGTGTGGTGCGTACGGTGTATACAGTGTGTGTGTGTGTGGTGTGTACGGCTTATACAGAGTGTGTGTGTGGTGTGTACGGCGTATACAGTGTGTGTGTGGTGTGTACGGCGTATACAGTGTGTGTGTGGTGTGTACGGCGTATACAGTGTGTGTGTGTGTGTGTGGTGCGTACGGCGTATACAGTGCATGTGGTATGTACAGCGTATACAGTGTATGTGGTATGTATGGCGTATACAGAGTGTGTGTGGTGCGTACGGCGTATACAGTGTATGTGGTATGTACAGCGTATACAGTGTGTGTGTGTGTGTGTGTGTGTGTGTGTGTGTGGTGCGTACGGTGTATACAGTGTGTGTGTGTGTGGTGTGTACGGCTTATACAGAGTGTGTGTGTGGTGTGTACGGCGTATACAGTGTGTGTGTGGTGTGTACGGCGTATACAGTGTGTGTGTGGTGTGTACGGCGTATACAATGTGTGTGTGTGTGTGGTGCGTACGGCGTATACAGTGCATGTGGTATGTACGGTGTATACAGTGTGTGTGTGGTGCGTACGCCGTATACAGTGTGTGTGTGTGGTGTGTACGGCGTATACAGTGTATGTGGTGCGTACGCCGTATTCAGTGTGTGTGTGTTGCGTATGGAGTATAAAGTGTGTGTGTGTGTGTGTGTGGTGCGTACGGCGTATACAGTGTATGTGTGGTGCGTACGCCGTATACAGTGTGTGTGTGTGTGTGTGTGTGTGTAAATTAACCTTAAAGAGTAAATCAACTTTTGGGATGTTTTTAATGTTATTTAGGGTCATTAATTCTGAGCAGATTTGTGGGGACCCCAATCCTTTGCTCCTTTGCTTAAAAGACCTCCTAGAAGAGCGCAGCTCAGTAGATAGGAGAGTACACTGAGCGGAGCAAATGCAGCAGAAAGTCACAGTCATGTCTCCTCACCTCTTCACTTCTAAGAGATCTTCTGAGTGATCAGGGTCTCAGATTCGCACTAATCTGCTCAAAATTATAGGACCTAAATCATGTAATATATATCCCAAAATGTAAGTTACTTTTTAAACGTTTAATAGTTCCACTGCTTGCATCTAATCAGTACATTGGTTCCTATACGGTCCACAGTCTGATGATGACTGGTAACAACTCCCAGTATCTCCTTACCATTGCTAAGGACATACTGGGAGTTGTAGTTAAGTCCTCCATTCTCTGGAATTCCTATCGTTAGCAATGCCCTTCCTCCACCAATTGCAAATACAAAGGATCCATCCATGGGGTGAGATCTTGGGAATAATTGAATCGTTCCTACATTTAAAAAAAAATAAAAAATCTCCTATTCTTAATAATTACCGTATTTTTCGGACTATAAGATGCACTTTTTTCCTCCAAAATTTTGGAGGAAAGTGGGGGGTGCGTCTTATAGTCCGAATACTATATTATTGTATGGCAGCATGGTGGTGGGTGTGGGGGAGCCGCAGGGGTGGATTAAGAGTAGCAAGGACCCCGGGCAGTTTAGAAGGCACGGCCCCCACCCCCACACACACACATGCACATATACCTGTATGTATGACATGTCACATGATCCCCTGTGATAGATCATGTGATAGTTCACGTGAAATTAATTTGGCACAATATTAATTATAATAATTTTTTTTAGGCTGTGTGCTCACTACGCGTTTTTTAAGCTTTTCCGCAGCGCCAATTCCGCTGCAGAAACGCTTAAAAAACGCTTGGTAGAAGGTCTGCCATGTTCCCCAATGATAATCCGCATGTGCTGTGCACATGCTGCGGAAATTTCCACTGCGGATTATAATTGCGTAAAAATCCGCAGCTCTAACAATTATTTTGCGGAAGCGCGGCGCTTTCGCCGCCATTGACTTGCATTGGAACACATGGAATCTGCATCACTGCATCTGTACATGCAGATTCCATGCGTTTCAATGTGCGGATGGTACCCGGGTTTGGAGGAAAGGAGACTCTCCTCCGGACCAGGGTACCATAGAACCTGTAAAAAAAGAATAAAATAAAAAATTATACTTACCTTCTGATGGCCCCCGGTGTCTTTATCCGATGCGTCCTGGCCACACAGCGCCATCTATACTCAGCAGGAGGCCGCACGCAGTCACGCACACACACAAACATATACAGACATATACATACACGCATAAACACATTTGAAACACAAAAATACATATAAACCGACATCACACAATGATATCTGCCTGCACACACACACATACATACACACAGACAGACTCACACACACACACACAGACACACACACACTCACCATCCCCCGGCTCGGCTCCAGTCCTCCTGGCTCCTGCTCCTCTCCGGTGGTAAGTAGCAGTGCAGGCCGGGCGCGCACTGCGTGACGTCACAGCTAGGAGACACCGCCGCGCACAGGGCCAGCAGAGGGAAGTTAACTGCTGCAGTGCTGGCCCGGCCGAAGAAGAAGCAGCGGTTCTGCACCGCTGCTGGGGGAGTGGTCCGGGGCCCCCCCCTGCCACTGTCTGCCGGTATGTGCCGCGGGGCTG
Organism: Phyllobates terribilis; assembly: GCF_046119375.1. Classification (NCBI taxonomy): domain Eukaryota; kingdom Metazoa; phylum Chordata; class Amphibia; order Anura; family Dendrobatidae; genus Phyllobates; species Phyllobates terribilis. The sequence goes on along the minus strand of NW_027362870.1, from coordinate 4,061,550 downwards.
CACATATAATGAGGGCAATCCGGCCATAGAGACCCGAGGCCCCGGGCGGTACCCTGGATTGCCCTCATTATAATCCACCTATGGGGAGCCGCAGCGGGGGATCAGCGGGGCGCAGGATTTTACAAATCGCAGAAAACCCATTTGATGTTAATTGTTTGGGCTTTTCTCATGCGCCGAGCATCACTCACGAGAAAAACAAGCTTCAAAGAACAAATGAGAGGAGACAGTCCATGCATTATGTGTCACGGTGGCGTGTCATTACCAACCCCCTTGCTGCAGCGCTCCCTAAATTCCCCACAATGTAGAAAAACCTTGTCCACACGTCACGGCTCTGAGCTGACGAGTCCTGGAGGATCGGGAGGTTCCTTCCTTACATCTCTCCTCAATTATCTCGGCTTCGGTAAAATAGGCCGAGACTAATGGGACGAAAAATGCGGCTGCAGAATAAAGGTTCTCTGGCATTTATCTACTCTGTGGTCACCGTTCCTAATCCAATCATGGAGGCGTTCCTGGCTGTTACAAGGAATTAGTAGGATTACTAAAGTGTGACAGGCGAGGGTACAGCGCCTGTGCCGGTCATGGATTCTCAATAGAGGTGGCTGGGAATGGTCGCTCTCCACTGAAATGATCGGGAGGTGCACATACTTCCCACAAGAAAGCACTTGAATTGTCAAGGTCAATCTATTCTATAGCTGTAACTTTAGCCTTAAAGGAACTGATACAGTGGGTTACATCTGGTGCCCGGGGGGCAGTGTTTGGTATACTCTGTGACCCTCTGAAGAAGCTAAAAAAGTGAAACGCGTGTTTAGGAGAGTGGCAGGCACATAATGGGTAAGGATCTCCTCATTACTGGTACTCAGGCGCAAAATATGTAGAATTTACACTACACTAGGGATGAGCGAACCCCGTGGATGTTCGGTTTCGACCAAACTTTAGTCCAAAGTTCGGTTCGGGTACCAGAACTTGAACCCAAACCCCATAGAAGTCAATGGAGACACAAACTTTGATGCTGTAAAATGGTTGTAGTAAGGGCTAGGAGGTCTCTCACTCTTAAAACGGACTTGCCAGTGTTCGGAGTTCAGCATTGGACGCTAGGTGTCCGGTATGAACCCCAAACTTTACAGTTCGGGTTCGCTCATCTCTACACAACACTCGTTATACTGTTGTACTGATACATTACACGTCTAGTCCCTGTGATTGACTATATATTCATTGTTGAGGACGCTCTTGCAGATGTGTCTAATCTCTGATGTCACGCCATCTGGAGGCTGAATCTTGAACTAAGTGCTCTTGTAATACAGTCTTTAATATTACGATAATAAAATATATACTGTATACTGTACAATAGCTTTCTGACCCCGTTACACAGTTTTTGAGCACTTGAGCTGAAGTTGTTAAAGCTCAATTGGTGTTTTGCATAGTCTGAGGGGGCTATAGGTGTAATTCTGCTGAGATTTTGACTTCGATGCGTGTTGCAGTTACATTGGCATAATACTCTGTTCCATGTACAATATTATGTAGAACAGAGTTTTGATTCTAAATGGACTGTAGATAAAACAGTATGTCCTGGAACAGTACCAATACACATGCTCTGTAACTTGCCATCCACTCTTTTGGAGTGGACGATTGCTCTTTATCAGCATTCTGTCAGCACTATAGGTCCTGGGACATCCCTTCTCTCATTACTCAGCATGTATTGCTTCCGCCATTGCTTAATGAAATGCCTGCAATTAACTGAAAGACTGAATCTCTGTTAAGCCTGCATATACAGTTTGACAGGCAGGAGCAGAGAGACGAAGGCCAAGCCCCACTTCCGGTAATCCATATAGGGGGGTTTCTGCTGCTAGAGACAAATTACACTTAGACAGAAGGGAGACCTTACCGGCCGACACTTTTAGGTTATCTAACCCCTGAAAAGTAACTCCAACTTAATTGAACTTTATAAAGGGATTTTGCACATTATCTATCGAATGAGATCAAGTACAGCGACCATTTAATTTGTATTAGGGTTCAACTCACCTGCAAACACCATGGGTTTCGCAGGCTTAAAGCCGGGCAGAGCCACTGGCTGCTTCAGTAAATGCAGAGTGTCTCCTATTTGTGCTTCCTGTGCGTCCTTCATCCCAGCCATTAGATAACCTACTTGCCCAGCATATCTTAGAAGCAATGAGAGCAATATATATTCACAATTAGTGCAGATTCATCAAATTCTACATTGAATATCAGGTACAAATCTACCATAAAAGAAGGCAGCAACGGCTCTGAGACCCAGCACTGCATGAGTTCACTACAGCTATATACAGCTGGCACTAGAGGGCGCTCACTGGAGACAGACTTCTACTGCTGCGGTTGGGTACAATACTAGCTGTACATAATCACAGGTCAACAGCTCCCCCTGGTGGTGGCTGCATGCAGCAAAAATAGTATTTCATCTAGTTACATTCATTTAAGTCAGAAATGCTGTGACATTAGTCAGCACTAGTGTTGAGCATTCCGATACTGTAATATCGGGTATCGGCCGATATTCGCGGTATCGGAATTCCGATACTTAATTCCGATACTTTTACAATATCGGATACCGGAATCGGAAGTTCCCATAATGCCTGCGCTCTGCAGTGTCTGTGAAGGATGACAAGTTGGATGGCAGCGCTCAGCTGAGATCCAGCCTGTCATCAGAATGCCATCCCAGCGGGGGAGAATTCTCCTGATCGTTTAAAAGCCGGCGCGTGGTAAAAAGCCGCCGGCTTTTAAACAATCACACAGCCCCATACTGCTTCCCCGCAGCCTCCCACCCCGATCCTCCGCTCCCCTCGCCACCTCCAATCCCAATCGTAAATTAGGACCGGGCGGGGAGCGCAGCACCAAGGAGCGAAGGACCCGGGCGGGGAAGCCGGCAGTGAAAAGACTTCACCATCGGCTTTCCCGTTCTGTGCTGCGCTTTCCCGCCGGTTATTTCAAATGAACAGCTGAGGTATCAGGTGATGCTGATCAGCTGTTCATTTGAAGTCGCCGCGGTGCCCTCAGAGGGTTCATGTGAGTTCATGCTTGACTGCATGAACTCACATGAACTTTCCCACGGCCGCACAGGTCAGCCTCACCTCCCAGACCCGTCATGATTAGTGTGTGCGCGGTGTCTGTGCGATGTGTGCGGGTGTGTGCGTGCAGGCAGACATAGGCCGATGTGACACTACTACTCCCATCGGCCTATGTCTGTCCCCCGTCCACTCCTGCCAGCAGGATCAGCTCGATGGGAGCAGTAGTTCCCATCAGACTGATCCTGCTATTTAAATTGCCCTACTGTGTCCCCAATAAATGTTAAATACATGTCATTGGTGGCCAGTGGTTACCTAAAAGAAATTAGTTCATACATTACCTGTCCCCGCCGATCGCCACCTAAAATAAAGTAAAAAATAAAAAACTACACCTATACTCACCAAGACACCTAATTCCCCGAAGCCATCGATCTCCTGTAATAAAATATAAAATAAAAAACCACAACCTTATCCTTACCCCTCCGTAGTAGTCCACGAGTGTCCCACGAAGATCTCCAGTTCAGAGCAGCCACATAGAATGTGACCGCTCTGAACCGCTGCCGCCGCTAGAATGACAGCATAAGCGGGTTCACCGGAGTTCAGGCAGCGCTGCTCCGGTTAGCTGCTTTACGGCCCTGCTGTATAGTGAGAAATTCCCACGGTACAGCAGTGCCGTAAAGGAGGTCTCCGGAGCTGCGCTGACTGAATGCACTCCGGTGACCTCAGTCAGTGGCTCCCGCTGCCGGGAGCGGACGTGTTCCCGGCAGCGTGAGCTTACAGCAGCCATGCACAGCTGTCACCATCTCCAGATGTGACAGCTGTGCATGGGAGATCAGCGCAGGAACGTGGACAGGTAACTATTATTTTTAGTAAACTAAGAATTAAATAAAATTGTGTGTTTTATTTCAAATAAATTATTTTTTTCTGGGTGTAGTGTGTGTTTTTTCTTTTTAACACTTTGTAGGTTAGTAATGGGGGTGTCTTATAGACGCCCATCATTACTAACCTGGGCTTCATGGCAGCTGGCGCTGACATGAACCCCACCACTATTACCCCCTGCCACCGCACCAGGGCAGCGTGGAAGAGCGAGGCTAAGTGCCAGAGTTGGCGCATCCTATGGATGCGCCATTTCTGGGGCGGCTGACGACTGGTGTTTCTAGCCTGGGAGGGGGCCAATATTCATGGCACCCTTCCTGGGCTATTAATATCAGCCCCCAGCTGTCTGCCTAGCCTTTGCTAGCTATTAAAATAGGGGGGACCCCACGTCATTTTTTTTGGGGGGGTCCCCCATTTTAATAGCTAGTAAAGGCTAGGTATTCAGCTGGGGGCTGATATTAGTAGCCTGGGAAGCTCCGTGGGTTTTACCCCCTTCCCAGGCTTCAAACATCTGCCCCAGCCGTCTGCTTAACCTCCGCTAGAGACTAAAATTATGGGGGATCCCACGCCATTTTTTTTTAAAATAAATCCATTATTTTAACACTAAATGACATTTGAGGAGTTAATAAAGATGCAGTCCCTAAATTATTATTTATTTTTTAATTAATTTTTCCCAAAACTTTTGACGTGGGCTTCGCCATATTTTTGTATGCCAGCCAGGTACAGCATCCAGCTTCTATGAACGCGCCATTTTCCGGGGCGGCTGCGGACTGCAATTTTCAGCGGGGGGCAGAAAGCTTGGGCCTCCCTGCGCTGCAGATTCCATCCCCCAGCTGCCTAGTTGTACCTGGCTGGACACAAAAATAGGGCGAAGCCCCACGTATTTTTTTTTTTAATTATTTCATGAAATTCATGGAATAATTAAGAAAAAAAGGGCTTCCCTATATTGTTGTGTCCGGCTAGGTACAAATAGGCAGCTGGTGGTTGGGGGCAGCCCGTTCCTGCCTGCTGTACCTGGCTGGACCCAAATATAGTGCAAAGCCCCACGTCAATTTTTTTTTAATTATTTCAGGAAATTCATGAAATAATTAAAAAAAAATTATGTGGGGCTTCGCCCTATATTTGTGTCCAGTCAGGTACAGCAGGCAGGAACGGGCTGCCCCCAACCACCAGCTGCCTATTTGTACCTAGCCGGACACAACAATATAGGGAAGCCCTTTTTTTCTTAATTATTCCATGAATTTCATGAAATAATTTAAAAAAAAAATACGTGGGGCTTCGCCCTATTTTTGTGTCCAGCCAGGTACAACAAGGCAGCTGGGGGCTGGAATCCGCAGCGCAGGGAGGCCCAAGCTTTCTGGGCCCCACCCGCTGCAAATTGCAGTCCGCAGCCGCCCCGGAAAATGGCGCGTTCATAGAAGCGCCATCTTCTGGCGCTGTACCCAACTCATCCAGGGCCCTGGTGCGGTGGCTCACTGGGTAATAAAGGGGTTAAGGCCAGCTTGGCATTATCAGCTGGCCCTAAGCCCGAAATTCATGGGGTCACGCCAATATTGGACATGACCACCATGAATTTCTAGTAAAGTATTTAAAAAAAACACAAACACCCAGAAAAAAGTCCTTTAATTGAAATAAACACACAATTCTTTATTGTTCTAAATGAAACCATACTTACCATCACGCCCATTCCAGCTGAAGCCAACGATCTCCTGCAATAAAAGTAAAATAATAAAGCAACCTCATCCTTACCTTTCCATGGTTCCCAGGACAGCTTCAGCTCTGCTACATCGAGATGACAGGCTGGACCGCAGCAGAACGCTGCCATCCAGCCTGTCATCCCGCAGACACTGAGAAGCGCAGGCATGCTTGCGCTCCTCAGTGTCTCGCTGTGACGGCATCCAGATGAGCGGAGGTCATGTCCAATGAACTCAGCTCACCTCATGCACGTCACTGACAGCGTGGGAAAATTCTCCTGCACTCAGCGCTTCAGCGTGAGAATTTTCCCACGCTGTCAGTGACGTGCATGAGGTGCGCCGAGTTCATTGGACATGACCTCACCTCATGCACGTCACTGACAGCGTGGGAAAATTCTCACGCTGAAGCACTGAGTGCAGGAGAATTCTCCCACGCTGTCAGTGACGTACATGAGGTGAGCCGAGTTCATTGTCGGCTCATCTGGATGCCGTCACAGCCAGACACTGAGGAGTGGAAGTATGCCTGCGCTTCTCAGTGTCTGCGGGATGACAGGCTGGATGGCAGCGTTCTGCTGCGGTCCAGCCTGTCATCTCGATGTAGCAGAGCTGGAGCCGTCGTGGGAGCCATGGAAAGGTAAGGATGAGGTTGGTTTATTATTTTTCTTTTATTGCAGGAGATCGTTGGCTTCAGCTGGAATGGGCGTGATGGTAAGTATGGTTTAATTTAGAACAATAAAGAATTGTGTGTTTATTTCAATTAAAGGACTTTTTTCTGGGTGTTTGTGTTTTTTTTAAATACTTTACTAGAAATTCATGGTGGTCATGTCTAATATTGGCGTGACCCCATGAATTTCGGGCTTAGGGCCAGCTGATAATGCCAAGCTGGCCTTAACCCCTTTATTACCCAGTGAGCCACCGCACCAGGGCCCTGGATGAGTTGGGTACAGCGCCAGAAGATGGCGCTTCTATGAACGCGCCATTTTCCGGGGCGGCTGCGGACTGCAATTTGCAGCGGGTGGGGCCCAGAAAGCTTGGGCCTCCCTGCGCTGCAGATTCCAGCCCCCAGCTGCCTAGTTGTATCTGGCTGGACACAAAAATAGGGCGAAGCTCCACGTTTTTTTTTTTAAATTCATGAAATTCATGGAATAATTAAGAAAAAAAGGGCTTCCCTATATTGTTGTGTCCGGCTAGGTACAAATAGGCAGCTGGTGGTTGGGGGCAGCCCATTCCTGCCTGCTGTACCTGACTGGACACAAATATAGGGCGAAGCCCCACATAATTTTTTTTTAATTATTTCATGAATTTCCTGAAATGATTTAAAAAAAATTGACGTGGGGCTTCGCACTATATTTGTGTCCAGCCAGGTACAGCAGGCAGGAACGGGCTGCCCCCAACCACCAGCTGCCTATTTGTACCTGGTTGGACACAACAATATAGGGAAGCCCTTTTTTTCTTAATTATTTCATGAATTTCATGAAATAATTAAAAAAAAAAAATACTTGAAGCTTCTCCCTATTTTTGTGTCCAGCCAGGTACAACTAGGCAGCTGGGGGATGGAATCTGCAGCGCAGGGAGGCCCAAGCTTTCTGCCCCCCCCGCTGAAAATTGCAGTCCGCAGCCGCCCCGGAAAATGGCGCGTTCATAGAAGCTAGATGCTGTACCTGGCTGGCATACAAAAATATGGCGAAGCCCACGTCAAAAGTTTTGGGAAAAATTAATTAAAAAATAAATAATAATTTAGGGACTGCATCTTTATTAACTCCTCAAATGTCATTTAGTGTTAAAATAAAGGATTTATTTTAAAAAAAATTGACGTGGGGCTTCGCACTATATTTGTGTCCAGCCAGGTACAGCAGGCAGGAACGGGCTGCCCCCAACCACCAGCTGCCTATTTGTACCTGGTTGGACACAACAATATAGGGAAGCCCTTTTTTTCTTAATTATTCCATGAATTTCATGAAATAATTTAAAAAAAAAATGCGTGGGGCTTCGCCCTATTTTTGTGCCCAGCCAGATACAACTAGGCAGCTGGGGGCTGGAATCCGCAGCGCAGGGAGGCCCAAGCTTTCTGGGCCACCCCCGCTGCAAATTGCAGTCCGCAGCCGCCCCAGAAAATGGCGCGTTCATAGAAGCGCCATCTTCTGGCGCTGTACCCAACTCATCCAGGGCCCTGGTGCGGTGGCTCACTGGGTAATAAAGGGGTTAAGGCCAGCTTGGCATTATCAGCTGGCCCTAAGCCCGAAATTCATGGGGTCACGCCAATATTAGACATGACCAGCATGAATTTCTAGTAAAGTATTTAAAAAAACACAACACCCAGAAAAAAGTCCTTTAATTGAAATAAACACACAATTCTTTATTGTTCTAAATTAAACCATACTTACCATCACGCCCATTCCAGCTGAAGCCAACGATCTCCTGCAATAAAAGTAAAATAATAAAGCAACATCATCCTTACCTTTCCATGGCTCCCACGACAGCTTCAGCTCTGCTACATCGAGATGACAGGCTGGACCGCAGCAGAACGCTGCCATCCATCCTGTCATCCCGCAGACACTGAGAAGCGCAGGCATACTTCCACTCCTCAGTGTCTGGCTGTGACGCATCCAGATGAGCCGAGGTCATGTCCAATGAACTCAGCTCACCTCATGTACGTCACTGACAGCGTGGGAAAATTCTCCTGCACTCAGCACTTCAGCGTGAGAATTTTCCCACGCTGTCAGTGACGTGCATGAGGTGAGCTGAGTTCATTGGACATGAACTCGGCTCATCTGGATGACGTCACAGAGAGACACTGAGGAGCGCAAGCATGCCTGCGCTTCTCAGTGTCTGCGGGATGACAGGCTGGATGGCAGCGTTCTGCTGCGGTCCAACCTGTCATCTCGATGTAGCAGAGCTGAAGCTGTCGTGGGAACCATGGAAAGGTAAGGATGAGGTTGCTTTATTATTTTACTTTTATTGCAGGAGATCGTTGGCTTCAGCTGGAATGGGCGTGATGGTAAGTATGGTTTAATTTAGAACAATAAAGGATTGTGTCTTTATTTCAATTAAAGGACTTTATTCTGGGTGTTTGTGTTTTTCTTTAACTTTGACTATGGGGTTAGTAATGGGGGTGTCTTATAGACGCCTCTCCATTACTAACCTGGGCTTGATGTCAGCTGGCATTATAAGCTGACATCAACCCCAACCCTATTACCCCCTGCCACCGCACCAGGGCAGCGTGGAAGAGCGAGGCTAAGTGCCAGAATTGGCGCATCCTATGGATGCGCCATTTCTGGGGCGGCTGACGGCTGGTGTTTCTAGCCTGGGAGGGGGCCAATATTCATGGCACCCTTCCTGGGCTATTAATATCAGCCCCCAGCTGTCTGCCTAGCCTGTGCTAGCTATTAAATTAGGGGGGACCCCACGTTATTTTTTTTGGGGGGTTCCCCCATTTTAATAGCTAGTAAAGGCTAGGTATTCAGCTGGGGGCTGATATTAGTAGCCTGGGAAGCTCCGTGGGTATTACCCCCTTCCCAGGCTTCAAACATTTGCCCCAGCTGTCTGCTTAACCTCCGCTAGAGCCTAAAATTAAGGGGAACCCCACGCCAATTTTTTTTTAAATAAATCCTTTATTTTAACACTAAATGACAAGTACAGTAATCAACACTATTACTGTACTTCATATATATGTGACTGACATGTTTCTATCTATCTAATCTATGTGTGATTCTCTATTCTTTCTATTCTAAATTGTCGGGTACAGATGCTGAATTGCCGGCCGGCTTTCTTAAAGAGACGGTGCATGAAAACACTATTATTTTTTTAAATAAATCTTTTACACTAAATGACAAGTACAGTAAGCAACACTGTCACTGTACTTCTTATATATGTGGCTGACATGTTTCTATCTATCTAATCTATGTGTGAAGCTCTATTCTGTCTGTTATAAATTGTCGGGTACCGCTGCTGAATTGCCGGCCGGCTTTTTTAAAGAGACGGTGCACGAAAACACTAATATTTTTTTAAATAAATCCTTTACACTAAATGACAAGTACAGTAAGCAACACTGTCACTGTACTTCATATATATGTGACTGACATGTTTCTATCTATCTAATCTATGTGTGATGCTCTATTCTTTCTGTTGTAAATTGTCGGGTATCGGTGAATGCCGCTGCTGAATTGCCGGCTTTTCATGTCATTCTACATTATTCTTAGTTGTTTTACTTCATGTAGAATTAACCTACAAGGAAAGAAAGGGTTTATTTTCATTCCGATATTTGTGTCCCATTGACTTGCATTGGTTTCCGGTATCGGAATCGGCGATATCCGATACTTTTTGGGTATCGGCCCGATCCAATCCGATACGATATTTCCTGATATCGGAAGGTATCGCTCAACACTAATGTGGAGCCATCATACTATAGAGACCATTATATGCGGGGCTCATCTGTCACGCAAGGTGTGGGAAAGACTTAGTGCAACACAGAGTGAAGAGGGAAAGTGAGCCCAGATACTAGGGAAATAGGGGAGTGAAGACCTCCTAGTCGGGTCTAGTGTCAACCTGTCTCAACTACCGTCCCTATATTGGCTCTTCACCAATCGCCGCATGCGTGCCTCTCCCTGACTTTCCCTGGCATATGGCTAAGGCTAGGGAAGGAAGGAGATGAGCACTAGATGATCTCCACTAAACTCTATAGACAACAAGGGTAGACAAACAGGGGGGAATTGTTTAGCCTTAGACGACTCCAAACAAATGCGCACATGGCCTCAAGCTCCAGAGAGGACAAAGTACTGCTCTTGCTAAAGCCTCACAAGTAGTAATGAATATCGCCAGCACCTCCCTCTCAGAAACACCAGGTAGTTATACACCCAGGCCAGGGAGCGAATTAGCCAGAGGGAGGTAGTCGCTGAGTCCTAGAGACAACCAGCCTCTAAGAAGATGTCTGTAATGCCAAATGTAGAGATCTCCTGCAACCAACTGCAGGGCGACTGTATGTCATGGTCATCAACCCTTACTGGGGGTGGTGGTAGAGGCGAGGGCTCAAGAGGTTCCTCATATTTTTTAAGTAAGGACCTATGGAACACATTGTGGACTTTAAGGGCCTGAGGAAGTTCAAGACAAAACTCTGCTGGGTTGATGACGGCGGTTATTTTATAGGGACCAATAAACCTAGGTCCCAACTTCCAAGAAGGAACTTTCAATCTTATATTCCTGGTACACAACCACACAAAGTCATTCACATTCAGGTCCGGACCTGGCAAGCGTTTTCTGTCAGCCATACATTTATACCTGTCTCCCATCATCTTTAAATTACTCAGCACACCCTGCCATACCGAGGAGAGCGATGAAGCAAACCGTTCCTCCTCAGGAACTCCTGAAGTTCCTCACCCACTAAAAGTACCAAACTGTGGGTGATAACCGTATGCACCGAAGAACGGTGACCTGCCAGTGGATTCTTGACGATGATTATTAATGGCAAATTCTGCCAGCAGTAGGTAGGATGCCCAATCCTCATTTTCAGAAACGAAACAACTGGGGTAGGTCTCCAAATTCTGATTGACAAGCTCAGTCAGTCCATTCGACTGAGGGTAGAAGGCAGAGGAAAAGGACAGCTGCACCCCCAGTCGAGAACAGAATGCCTTCCAGAACTAGGAAACAAACTGGGTCCCCCGATGTGACACGAGGGAACCCTGTGAAGCTTCACTATCTCATTTATGAACACCTGAGCAAATGTCTTGGCATTTGGAAACGCAGTTAATGAGACAAAATTAACCATTTTACTGAACCTATCTTCTACCACCAAAACCACCGTTTTGCCTGCAGAAACCGGTTGGTCAGTAATAAAATCCATGGACAAGTGTGTCCATGGCCTATTAGGAATAAGTAATGGAAGAAAAGTACTAGACGGAACGGGTATGCAAAACCTTACAACGGGCGCAAATACTACAAGCAGCTATGTGTTCAATTATGTCCCGATGCAACCCTGGCCACCAAAAATGATGAGAGAGGAGGCCCGCGGTTGCCTTACCATCTGGATGCCCAGCAAGCACAGAGTTATAATGTTCCTTAATTACTTTGCGGAACAGATTAGATGGTACAAATAACTTTCCTGAAGGGCAGGAGGCAAGGGCGTCCCCCTGAGCCTCCAACACCTCACCCTCCAGTTCAAGATAAAGTGCCGAAATGACTACCCCTTTCTGTAATATCGGGGCAGGGTTCTCATGGTCACCACCACCAGTGAATCTCCGGGACAAAGCATCAGCCTTGACGTTTTTGACCCACGGACGAAAAGTGACAACAAAATTGAACCTAGTAAAAAACAGTGACCATCTGGCTTGTCTAAGGTTGAGACGTTTAGCTAACTGGAGATATAACAGGTTCTTATGGTCAGTAATAACAGTAAAAGGATGGACAGCCCCCTCCAACCAATGTCGCCATTCATCGAACGCCAATTTGATCGCCAAAAGTTCCCTATTACCCACGTCATAATTTCTCTCAGCCGAAGACAATTTTTTAGAAAAGAATGCGCATGGAAGCCATTTACCACGGGACGAACCCTGAGACAACACAGCCACAACCCTGACATCCGACGCATCAACCTCCACAATGAAGAGTTGAGAAACAACGGATTGACTGAGTATAGGTGCAGTGGCAAAATGATTCTTTAAGGAAGAAAAAGCCTAGAGGGAAGCATCCGACCATTTGGAAAAATCAGACCCCTTCTTAGTCATGTCAGTAAGGGGTTTCACAATAACAGAGTAGTTTTGGATGAATTTACGGTAAAAATTAGTAAAGCCCAAAAAAACGTTGTAGAGCCTTCAGGTTCTCGGGACGTTCTCTGGATCCATCCGAAAACCCAAAGATGACAACAAGTACCCCAAAAACTGCACCTTCTGAACAGCGAAAACACATTTTTCTAGTTTGGCATAAAGTTTGTTATCCCTTAATATCTGGAGCACCTGATTAACATCCCCCCAATGAGTCTCAAAATCAGGTGAGTAAACCAAAATATTGTCCAGATAGACCACCACAAACCTCCCCACCAAATTATTATTATTATTATTTATTATTATAGCGCCATTTATTCCATGGCGCTTTACATGTGAAAAAGGGGTATAATAAAAGAACAATTACAATAATCTTGAACACAATGTCACAGCGACTGGTACAGGAGGAGCGAGGACCCTGCCCGCGAGGGCTCACAATCTACAAGGGATGGGTGAGGATACAGTAGGTGAGGGTAGAGCTGGTCGTGCAGCAGTATGGTGGAGCGGTGGTTACTGCAGGTTGTAGGCTTGTCGGAAGAGGTGGGTTTTCAGGTTCCTTTTGAAGGTTTCCACGGTAGGCGAGAGTCTGATACGTTGGGGTAGAGTTCCAGAGTAGAAGCACGGGAGAAATCTTGTATGCGATTGTGGGAGGAGGAGATAAGAGGGGAGTAGAGAAGGAGTTCTTGTGAGGATCGGAGGTTGTGTGCGGGTATGGAACGGGAGACTAGGTCAGAGATATATGGAGGAGACAGGTTGTGAATGGCTTTGTATGTCATGGTTAGGGTTTTGAACTGGAGTCTCTGAGCAATGGGGAGCCAGTGAAGAGATTGACAGAGAGGAGAGGCCGGGGAATAGCGGGAGGACAGGTTGATTAGTCGAGCAGCAGAGTTTAGGATAGATTGGAGGGGTGCGAGAGTGTTAGAGGGGAGGCCACAGAGCAGGAGGTTGCAGTAGTCAAGGCGGGAGATGATGAGGGCGTGCACTAGTGTTTTTGCAGATTCATGGTTGAGGAATGTGCGGATCTGGGAGATATTTTTGAGTTGGAGTCGGCAGGAAGTGGAAAGGGTTTGCATATGTGGTTTGAAGGAGAGTTCAGAGTCCAGGGTTCCCCCAAGGCAGCGAGCTTGAGGGACTGGGGAGAGTGGGCAGCCATTGACGTTAATAGTTGGTCAGTTGGGGGGTTGAATGAGATGGTGGAAAGATGATGAATTCTGTTTTGTCCATGTTAAGTTTTAGAAATCTGGAAGAGAAGAAGGATGAAATAGCAGATAGACATTGTGGGATTTTGGTTAGTAAGGAGGTGATATCGGGTCCAGAGAGGTAGATCTGTGTGTCATTGGAATAGAGGTGATAATGAAAGCCGTGAGACTCTATGAACTGTCCCAGGCCGAAGGTGTAGATGGAGAAGAACAGCAGTCCTAGAACTGAACCTTGGGGGACACTGACAGATAGGGGGCGAGATGAGGAGGTGGTGTGTGAGTGGGAGACACTGAATGTCCTGTCTGTTAGGTATGAGGAGATCCAGGATAGGGCCAAGTCTGTGATGCCGATAGATGAGGGAGTCTGTAGTAAGAGGGAATGGTCCACTGTGTCAAAGGCAGATGACAGGTATAGGAGGAGGACAGAGTAGTGTCGCTTAGATTTGGCGGTTAGTAGGTCGTTGGTGACTTTAGTCAGTGCAGTTTCAGTAGAATGGTGTGGTTGGAAACCAGATTGTAGGCGGTCAAAGAGGGAGCAGGATGAGAGGTGGGAGGACAGTTCAGAATGGACATGTTGTTCCAGTAGTTTTGAGGCATAGGGGAGAAGTGATATGGGGCGATAGCTAGACACAGAGGATGGGTCAAGGGAGGGCTTTTTGAGGATGGGTGTGATTGAGGTATGTTTGAAGCATGAGGGGAAGACACCAGTTGTTAGTGACAGGTTGAAGAGGTGGGCTAGGGCTGGGATGAAGATAGTGGTAAGGTTTGGGATGAGGTGGGACGGGATTGGGTCAAGTTTACAGGTGGTGAGGTGTGATTTGGAGAGTAAAGAGGAAAGTTGATCTTCAGAAATGGTGGAGGTGGTTTTGGAGGAAGAGGGTTGAGTAGGTGTGGGGAGGGGCTGTGGGGGCTTTAGGCAAAAGCTTTGTCTGATGGTGTCAATCTTCTGCTTGAAGAATGAGGCAAAGTCTTCGGCTGAAATAAGAGGAGAGGGAGGAGGCACTGGGGGACGGAGGAAAGGTGTTGAATAGTTGTTTGGGGTTATGAGACAGGGAGGATATGAGAGATGCGAAGTATGTTTGTTTTGCTGCAGTGAGTGTGGACTTGAACGTAGTGAGGGACTGTTTGAATGCGATGAAGTGCTCATGGGAGTGGGACCTTTTCCATCTACGCTCAGAAACCCTGGAGGCCCGTCGCAGTTCTTTAGTTAGGCTGATGTGCCAGGGTTGTCTGTTGATTGTGCGAGCCTTGGTATGTGTGAGGGGGGCGACCGAATCGAGAGCTGCAGCGGTTGTGGTGTTGTATAAAGTGGCAGCAACATCTGCATCATGTAAGGAACTAATGTCTGTAAGAGGGAGGAGGGATTCAGAGAGTCAGTGTAGGTCAAGGTGTTTTGAGATTTCTGCGAGGGTATGCAAGTTTGTGGAGTGGGGATTGTTGCCCCGGGGAGGAGAGAGAAGAGCATGTGAGTAGGTTGTGGTCAGAAAGAGGGAGAGGTGAGTTAGAGAGGTTAGATAGGGAACAGAGGCGGGTGAAGATGAGGTCCAGTGTGTGGCCGTCTTTGTGGGTGGGTGTGGAAGACCACTGAGTAAGACCAAAGGAGGAAGTGAGGGATAGAAGCTTAGAGGCAGCTGAGAGGGAAGTGTCAATGGGGATGTTAAAGTCGCCCATGAGCATAGTGGGGATGTCAACGGAGAGGAAATGAAGTAGCCAAGTGGTGAAGTGGTCAAAGAAAGTGGTGGTTGATCCTGGGGAGCGGTAGATAACAGCCAGTTGGATGGGGAGTAGATGCGCACGCAGTGCACTTCAAAAGAGGGGAGAGTAATTGAGGGCGGCAGTGGGATATGGGTGAAGGAGCAGTTTTCTGAGAGGAGGAAACCTATTCCTCCACCGTGCTTGCCGGTGGGGCGGGGGGTATGGAAGAGGTGGAATCCGCCATACGAAAGTTCAGCAGGAGAGACTGTGTCGGAGGGGGTGAGCCAGATTTCAGTGATGCCGAGGAAGGAAAGCTTGTTAGTGATGAAGAGATCGTGAATATAGGAAAGTTTGTTGCAGACGGAGCGAGCGTTTCATAGAGCTCCTATTAGTGGGACTGGGGAAGAGGGGGCTGGGCGGATGGGTATAAGGTTAGAAGGGTTACGAGAGTTTGGGATAGATCGTGGGTAGGAGGTTGAAGTGAGTGTAGGGATGTGGTGAGGAGGACCGGGATGTGGAGAGATGTCGCCGGCAGTAAGGAGGAGCAGAGAAAGCGTTAGTAACATAGTTTGTAAAGCCGAATAAAGACTTGCGTCCATCAAGTTCGACCTGTTAGTTCTGTAATTGCTAAAGTTGATCCAGAGGAGGGCAAAAACCCCAAATGATTTAGCCAATCTTCACCTGAGGAAAAATTCCCTCCCGACTCTGAAACCAGCAGTCAGAATAAATCCCTGTATCAACCTACTATTTTATTTTATTTTTAAGTATATGCTGAAATCTGCCTGGTATCTAGAAATGCATCCAGTCCCCGCTTGAACTGGTGTAGTGAATCCGACATTACCGTCTCCTCACTCAGTGAATTCCATATTCTCACTGCTCTTACCGTAAAGAACCCCTTCCTATGCTGGTGCTGAAACCTTTTCTCTGCCAGTCTTAGTGAATGCCCTCTTGTTACCGTAATATCCCTCCTTTTGAACAAATCCCGGGCAAGATCTCTATACTGTCCCCTAACATATTTGTACACATTTATTATGTCCCCCCTCAACCTTCTCTTTTCCAGGTTGAAAAGTCCTAGTTTTGCCAACCTCTCTGGGTATTGCAGTCCCTCCATTCCCTTTATTAATTTTGTTGCCCTCCTTTGTACCCTTTCAAGCTCATTTATATCCTTTCTATATATTGGGGCCCATAACTGAGCACAGTATTCCAAGTGTGGTCTGACCAGTGCTTTGTACAGTGGAAGAACAATGTTCTCCTCCTTTGCAGCTATACCTCTTCTGATACATCCCATTACCCTGTTTGCCCTTACAGCAGCGGCCTGACTTTGGGCACTCCAATTTAGTTTGCTATCAATCAAGATGCCCAAGTCCTTCTCCATCTCTGAATTCCCCAATGATTTCCCATTCAGTGAGTACTGGTGACTTCCATTTTTCCTTCCCATATGTATGACCTTACATTTCTCCTCGTTAAACCTCATTTGCCATTTAATGCTCCACCTACCCAGCTTATCCAAATCCCTCTGTAGGTCTGCACTGTCCGCTTTTGTATTAATTGTTTT
The DNA here is from genome assembly GCF_046119375.1 of Phyllobates terribilis. NCBI lineage: Eukaryota > Metazoa > Chordata > Amphibia > Anura > Dendrobatidae > Phyllobates > Phyllobates terribilis. The sequence continues at coordinate 4,044,747 of NW_027362870.1, read as the reverse complement.
ACATAACTTTGTGTCATCTGCAAATATTGATATTTTACTATTTATCCCGTTGACTATGTCGTTAATAAAGATATTAAATAACATTGGGCCTAGTACAGACCCCTGTGGTACCCCACTAGTGACGCTTACCCAATCTGAGTATATTCCATTTATAACCACCCTCTGCCTTCTATCCCTTAGCCAGTTTGCTACCCACTTGCAAACATTTTCCCCCAGCCCCATCATTCTCATTTTGTATACCAACCTATTATGTGGCACGCTATCGAACGCTTTTGAGAAGTCGAGATACACGACATCCACTGGTTCCCCCTGATCTACTCGAGAGCTAACCTCCTCGTAGAAGTCAATCAGGTTTGTTTGGCAGGAGCGATTCCTCATGAATCCATGTTGGTTCGGGATTAAAACATTATTAGCATCAAGATGCTCCATAATTGCCTCTTTAATGAAGCTTTCAAAAATTTTGCCCACAACGGACGTCAGACTCACCGGCCGATAGTTTCCGGCGTCACTTTTCGCTCCCTTTTTGAATATTGGCACTACATTCGCCTGTCGCCAATCAAGTGGCACAGACCCAGTCTCAACAGAGTCCTTAAATATAAGATATAACGGTCTGTCTATCACATTACTTAGTTCCCTTAGTACCCGTGGGTGTATGCCATCAGGTCCTGGTGATTTGTTTATTTTAATGTTACTGAGGCGTTTCTGTACCCCAGCTTGGGATAGATTTGTCATACTTAGTGGAGGATTAAGTTTGTCACTTCTCATTTCTCCTGTTAGTTCGATTTCCTTTGTGAAAGTTGTCGAAAAAAAATTATTTAATAGATTAGCTTTATCCTCATCTTTCTCTATGATTTTGACTTCCTCACTTTTTATCGGTCCAATATTATCCGATTTAATCCTTTTACTATTTATATACGTAAAGAACAGTTTGGGATTTGATCTACTTTCCCTAGCAATACGTCTCTCTGTTTCCTCCTTCGCTATTTTTATTTGTTTTTTGCAGGTTCTCGTTTTTTCCTTGTAACACATTAGTGCCTCCTTACTGTTTTCCTGTTTTAATCTCTTGAATGCCTCTTTTTTGCTATTTAACGCCCCTTTTACGTTCTTGTTCAACCATATTGGTTTCCTCTTATTTCTGGCCCTTTTATTCCCATACGGTATATACCTCTCGCACTGAGTATTCAGAATTCTTTTGAAGGTTTCCCATTTACTATTAGCCATCTTCTTCCCCAGCACCGCTGCACCCTCCCCATTGAGGTGCAGCCCGTCCCTACGGTAGAGCCTGTAGCCGACCGCGAAGTCGGCCCAGTTCTCCATGAACCCAAACCCTTCTGCCTTGCACCAACTCTTTAGCCACTTATTCACCTCCCTAACCTCCTGTTGGCGCTCCTGTGTGGCTCGCGGGATTGGTAGTATTTCTGAGAAAACTACCTTGGAGGTCCTTGCCCTAAGCTTCCTACCTAGGTCCCTGAAATAATTTTTAAGGACCCTCCATCTACCACTCACTTTGTCATTGGTGCCGATGTGGACCATGACCGCTGGGTCTTCGCCAGCCCCACCCAGTAACCTGTCAACCCGATCCGCGATGTGCCGGACTCGAGCGCCAGGGAGGCAGCACACCGTTCGGCGATCCCGGTCTTTGTGACAGATTGCCCTGTCTGTCCCCCTAATAATAGAGTCACCCACTACCAGAACCTGTCTTGCCTGCCCTACACTTCCCCCCTCCCCCTCATTACTGGAGCATACACTCCCCCGGCGGTCAGAGGATCTGTCGTGCTCCAATAATGCCGGTTCTGAACCAGCCTTCCTATACTTCTTCCCTCTATCCCTCCTTACTGTTATCCAGCTCCCTGCCTGTTCAGCCTGCACTTCCCCTCTATGCTCCACCCCCAGTATTGACCCATTGAGTGTCTGCTCGGTGAGCAGCAAACTCCGTTCTATGTTGTCGATGCTCCTCAGTACCGCTATCTGAGCACTTAGATCCAGAATTTGGGCTTCCAAGTGCACGATATGCTCACATCTCTTGCAGCAGTATGGATCCTCGAGCGGGTGCTCACGGAATGCATACATTGCGCAAGATGTACACTGCACGGCTCCGTCCAACATGGACGTCATTCTAAATATGGGGATACAGTCAGTATATATATACAAGTACAAAACACAATTATTTATATATAGGTGTATGGACGGGGATCAATTAGGGATGTGCAAGTGTATCAATTAGATATCGGCGGGGGATCAGTTAAGTATGGACGGGGGATCAATTAAGTATCAAGTATGGACGGGGGAATCAGCTAAGTAGGTCAGGTGGATTAATTAAGTAAAAAGTAAAGTAAAGAAAGAATGAAATACAGTCAGCAATTCAGTCCTAAGTCCTCCCTTCCAAACTCCCTGAATCCAAAGTCACTGAAAAACAAGTCACACACTTACTTTCGTTCGCACTTACGCTCCGGACACACGCAGCTCGTTCACACTCGCAAACTAAGAGATTTAAAGTGTTTTTTTTTTGTTGTTTTTTTTTTCCTTTTCCAGCAATGTACCCTTCACCTCAATGCACTTCCAAAGGACTTGATGCCCAACCAGCTGCCCCTTATAAACCCTTAATTATGACCCCTTCCCCTTAATTAACCCCTTGTGAGTAAATCTACACCTCAGGATTTTAGTGCAATGTAGTTAACCCTTAAATACACAGGTAGTAAACTAAGAAACTAAAACTGTAGTGAGAAAATAGATTTTAAAAAGCCCAATAAATCTAAACAGGTAGAAAAGCACTCAGCAGATCACAATGCAGCACTCACCGCAATTCACACAGGTATTTTCTGCAGGATTCCCAATACCTCTTCACTGAAAAACAAGTCACACACTTACTTTCGTTCGCACTTACGCTCCGGACACACGCAGCTCGTTCACACTCGCAAACTAAGAGATTTAAAGTGTTTTTTTTTTTTTTTTTTTCCTTTTCCAGCAATGTACCCTTCACCTCCATGCACTTCCAAAGGACTTTATGCCCAACCAGCTGCCCCTTATAAACCCTTAATTATGACCCCTTCCCCTTAATTAACCCCTTGTGAGTAAATCTACACCTCAGGATTTTAGTGCAATGTAGTTAACCCTTAAATACACAGGTAGTAAACTAATAAACTAAAACTGTAGTGAGAAAATAGATTTTAAAAAGCCCAATAAATCTAAACAGGTAGAAAAGCACTCAGCAGATCACAATGCAGCACTCACCGCAATTCACACAGGTATTTTCTGCAGGATTCCCAATACCTCTTCATGCAATTCACACAGGTATTTTCTGCAGGATTCCCAATACCTCTTCACACAATTCACACAGGTATTTTCTGCAGGATTCCCAATACCTCTTCACCTTCACCTCAATGCACTTCCAGTTTTAGGCTTTATCAGGTAAGTTTTGGCAAACTCCAGGATAGCTTTTTTATGTCTCGGGGTAAGAAGTGGGGTCTTCCTGGGTATCCTACCATACAGTCCCTTTTCATTCAGACGCCGACGGATAGTACGGGTTGACACTGTTGTACCCTCAGACTGCAGGGCAGCTTGAACTTGTTTGGATGTTAGTCGAGGTTCTTTATCCACCATCCACAAAATCTTGCGTTGAAATCTCTCGTCAATTTTTCTTTTCCGTCCACATGTAGGGAGGTTAGCCACAGTGCCATGGGCTTTAAACTTCTTGATGACACTGCGCACGGAAGACACAGGAACATTCAGGTCTTTGGAGACGGACTTGTAGCCTTCAGATTGCTCATGCTTCCTCACAATTTGGTTTCACAAGTCCGCAAACAGTTCTTTGGTCTTCTTTCTTTTCTCCATGCTCAATGTGGTACACACAAGGACACAGGACAGAAGTTGAGTCAACTTTAATCCATGTTAACTGGCTGCAAGTGTGATTTAGTTATTGCCAACACCTGTTAGGTGCCACAGGTAAGTTACAGGTGCTGTTAATTACACGAATTAGAGAAGCATCACATGATTTTTCAAACAGTGCCAATACTTTTGTCCACCCCCTTTTTTAGGTTTGATGTGGAATTATATCCAATTTGGCTTTAGGACAATTCTATTTGTGTTTTTTCATTGAAGACAAATTAAATGAAGATAATAATACCAAAGAATTTGTGATTGCAATCATTTTCAGGAAGAAACTGAGTATTATCTGACAGAATTGCAGGGGTGCCAATACTTTTGGCCACCACTGTATTTCATGCGGCAGAAGTTAGCCTCCAGCAATGGAAGAGGGAACCGAGAAAGTGTAGAAAATGCTCTATCATGGCAGCAGTGGTAAGAGACATTGGAAATGCACGATCAAACCTATCATATCATAGGATTATCTATCATCTATCTGACGCGCCCCCTGGGACATATTCCTTTGTGAGGGGAATACCCGGCACCGGATCAGATGGGGGGTTGTAGTCTCCGAGCGGCTGTGACCCGGTCCCGTGCCCAGGGCGTCAAGCTAAGTGTTATGTGGCAGTCCTTACTGATGTTATTAAAGTTCGTTGTGTCGACTACGCCACCCGTTGTGATGCGGTCACTGTGGCCGCCGCTGCTGCAGGGTCCGCTGAGGCTGATGGTGGATGCGCAGCTTGGTGGGATAACCCCCAACGGGAGGGGTATAGCCTCAGAGGGGACAGGCGCAGAGGATGGGGGTTGTGGTGGTGCGGTGCAGCCGGTAATGATTACAGACTCGGGTAGTGCAGTTAAGGGTCTTTACTTACTGCAGATGTTCCTGGTCACTCTAGCTCCAAGTGACCTCCCGAGCCGTGCTGCGTCCACCAGGTCCTGGATCCGGCCAACCCCCAAACAAGTCCGGAGCGTGGCCCTGAGCTCTCCCTCTGTCCTTCCTTCAGCCGTCCCCACCAGTGATTCACCTAAATCCAGCTCCCTCGGGCCTTCTGTTGGGCAACCTTTGGCCTCAGGTTCCCTGACCCTCCATGTGGTGTGCCTTCAGGGTGAATGTAGTGGGTGACCGTGACAGACTCTGCCCACGGTCTCCGGTCTCTGGCTGGGGAATGTCTTTACCCCCACCAGCTTGGGTTCCGGTACCCTTCTGCTGACTCCTCACCCGGTGTTCTTATTTGGGTTCTTGGGTCCCTTCTTTGTCCCCCTCTGGGTCTTTCTGTACTCCACTCTCTCACTCTTCAGGCTCAGGTCTGTTCTGCTCCCTTGCTGCAGGCTGACTTCCTCTGCAGCAGACTTACTCTCTGCGTCTGACCCTGATCTTTGATGGTGCCCACCTTATATAGCCCTCTATGTGTGAGCTCAGGTGACCAGCACCCAATGAGCTCCTACCACTACCCAGACTGCTCCCCCTATCTGCCCCTACACTACATGGGATGTTCCTCCCCCCTCCCACTCCAGCCAGGAACAGGCTCGGTCGCACCTGCACATTTCTAAGTGGGAGTGCCGTCGGCCTGCTCCTCTGGAATGGGATGTATGTAGTGCATGCAGTCTATCTGAGCTCAGTTCCACACTCCTTCCTTACCCGGGAGTGGAATATCACACCTCTGGGTTGAGGTGCAATACTCCTGTAGCAGCCGAATCCTCAGGGTGCTACATTCCCCCCTGGTAAACCACAGCACGTCCTCGGGCTGCAAAGACAAAAAACACCAAAACATACAACATTTTATAAACATGTAAAACATATTAAATATTATACGAAATACTATATAAATATATATATAAACTTTTTCAGGTAAACAACATTCTCGTCGTCTCTTTCTCTCTTCTGTTCCTCTGGTCACCGTGCAACTCGTGACCAGGTAGAGTGCGACAGTCTTTTAGAAAAATGGTTTTTCCTATAAAACCGGTAGGGGGCGCTTTAGCAAGCGCAACTATGTACAGGGAATTTTGGCCGTTCTCAGTCCCCGGCCAGGTAAAGGGAAAGGGATGGCTGCTCACAGTCCTCAGCCTGGTATGGAAAGGGTTACAGGTAACAGTTCGCTGGTCCCAACGGGGACTATTTTAGCAGCAACAACAGTTCCAGTTTCAGTTTCAGTTCCGATTCACTGTGCCCCGACAGGCAACTATATACAGTCTCCTGCTCTGCCGCACTCAACGGCGTCTGCCTCCTGCTCTTATCTTATGGCTGGTGGTTTCTTCAGACCCGTCCGGGTCCTCTTGCTCCTCCTCCTCGCACCGCAACTCCTCCTCCGTCAAGCGATGCACGTGGAGGGCGTAAGGTCCCTTGGCACACTTGTGCCGGGTGAACGTTACCTCATCACCGACGTAGAGGTCACGGCCTTTGTGACCCTCTGGCAGGTGGGACTCGACGTCCCGTCGTGTAACGAAGACGTCACCCATGGTGTTCCGGTCCCTTATGAAGCCCCACCCATGCTGCGCATTAAACTTTATTACCGTCCCGATGGTACGGGGACGATCTGCTGCACGGGGGTCCCTTCTGGTCCGACTCTTTTGCTCCGCGCTGCGGGTCTGGGCCCATTGCTCTTTGGCCTGCCTCTCCTCCCGCTCTCTCTTGAACTCTGCCAGCTGTTGACGGCAACACTCTGTGCGCGCTGCTGCAGCTGCCCGAGTCTCTCCGGTGAACCCCATCAGATCTTCTCCCTTGGGGTCCCACGCAAATTGAGCCTCTTCTAGGGGAGGCGAGACCCGAGTCACGGGCTTTGGAGCCGGGATCAGGGGCTCACACAGGGGACCTAGTTGCTTCTGCCGCTCCAGCTCAGGGTACCCTTCGGGCCAGATGAAGGGCCGCCCGTCCGGCCATGTGAGCTGGCCGAAGAGGTCCTCCCCCAGGTGTGGCACCCTTGGTATTACGGGCGCGGGCGCGGTGGTGGTGGCGCCCGGGTTGCCCAGGCCTTGCGGCCAGGCCTGGGGCACCTGGAAGGTGAAGGGCACCGTTAGGACGGCGGCGCCCTGGGTTACCTGGCCTTGCGACCAGGCCGGAGGCTCCGTGGAGGTAGATGGCTCTGCTTTGGATGCGGCGCCCGGAAATGCTAGGCCCTGTGACCAGGCCGGAGGCTCCTCTTCCGGCGCCACGCTCCGGGTCACGATGCGTGACGTCATCGGGGTCGCGACGGCGGCTTCCGGTCGGGGCCTAGTCGGTGGCGATGTCATGGCGGTCTCGGGTACGGCCGGGGGACCTTCGGGCTCTGCGACGGGGAGCTGGGGCAGGTAAGCGGTCTTCCGGTCTGGGGTATAGGCATCCCCCTTACCTGCTGCCATGCGTCTCGCTCCCTCTTCTGCGCCGTCTCCGGCCTTGGGTCCTCCCGCGTCATCCGCAGAGGTAGTCGACGTCTTCTTCCAAGGGAGCGGGTTCCGTGGGCGGATTCCAGCTTGCTGGGCCATCTCCCGGCCCCACTCCGCCAGGATCTCCCTCTGCACTCGGGCCATCCTTCCCGCGAGGCCCTCCAGGGCACTCCGCGCGCACTCCCGATCTCGGGGAAGCTGCGCCAGGATCTCCGCTAAGCCTAGCGGGGTTGTTGACTCTAGCAGGCTCCTGACCATCGGGTCGGTGCTGCTCTGCTCGGCTTCCGGCAGGCTCCTGGCCAGCGGGCCGGTGCTGCTCTGCTCTCCTCCTTCTTCCTCCAGCAGGCTCCTGGCCAGCGGGCCGGTGCTGCTCTGCTGCCGCTCCATTCCCGGGTCTACTCTTTCTCTCCTCGACTCCGGGTGAGCTTCTCCGCTACTCCTCATTAGACCTCTTGCCTCCGGGTGCGCTCGTTCTACACTGCTCCAAGCGACACCCATCTTTGCTCTTTTCTTTCGTCTCCTCCCACTTCGAGGGCGGTCCCGGGGCAACTCGGTGACTGTCAGCTCCAGGGGGAGTTCTTTCACGCTGACAGACACCTCCAGCATCACAGTCTCTGTTGGTGGGGGCGGTTTCCACTTTTGGCGCCATTTTCTGTCCCGGCCCACGATGGGATGTGGCCTCTTGCCCTCCTTTGGCACGCCCATAATGGCGTCCGCTGCTCTTCCAAGGCGGGAAATCTGCGGTTTTGGCGGGAAGCGTCGCCCAGTGGCGGGAAACTCTGCAGATGGCGGGAACAAGCTGGAAATGGCGGACAATCGGCGGGAAACGACTGGTGATGGAGTCCGATGGCGTGGACCCTCCGGAACCGGCAGGAGTCTTCTTTCTAAGGTAAACTTGCACTTTTCTTCAGGCACGCAGTACCCGGGTGTTGCGGGCACGTAATCCTGCCGACTACGCCAAAGTTGACGCGCCCCCTGGGACATATTCCTTTGTGAGGGGAATACCCGGCACCGGATCAGATGGGGGGTTGTAGTCTCCGAGCGGCTGTGACCCGGTCCCGTGCCCAGGGCGTCAAGCTAAGTGTTATGTGGCAGTCCTTACTGATGTTATTAAAGTTCGTTGTGTCGACTACGCCACCCGTTGTGATGCGGTCACTGTGGCCGCCGCTGCTGCAGGGTCCGCTGAGGCTGATGGTGGATGCGCAGCTTGGTGGGATAACCCCCAACGGGAGGGGTATAGCCTCAGAGGGGACAGGCGCAGAGGATGGGGGTTGTGGTGGTGCGGTGCAGCCGGTAATGATTACAGACTCGGGTAGTGCAGTTAAGGGTCTTTACTTACTGCAGATGTTCCTGGTCACTCTAGCTCCAAGTGACCTCCCGAGCCGTGCTGCGTCCACCAGGTCCTGGATCCGGCCAACCCCCAAACAAGTCCGGAGCGTGGCCCTGAGCTCTCCCTCTGTCCTTCCTTCAGCCGTCCCCACCAGTGATTCACCTAAATCCAGCTCCCTCGGGCCTTCTGTTGGGCAACCTTTGGCCTCAGGTTCCCTGACCCTCCATGTGGTGTGCCTTCAGGGTGAATGTAGTGGGTGACCGTGACAGACTCTGCCCACGGTCTCCGGTCTCTGGCTGGGGAATGTCTTTACCCCCACCAGCTTGGGTTCCGGTACCCTTCTGCTGACTCCTCACCCGGTGTTCTTATTTGGGTTCTTGGGTCCCTTCTTTGTCCCCCTCTGGGTCTTTCTGTACTCCACTCTCTCACTCTTCAGGCTCAGGTCTGTTCTGCTCCCTTGCTGCAGGCTGACTTCCTCTGCAGCAGACTTACTCTCTGCGTCTGACCCTGATCTTTGATGGTGCCCACCTTATATAGCCCTCTATGTGTGAGCTCAGGTGACCAGCACCCAATGAGCTCCTACCACTACCCAGACTGCTCCCCCTATCTGCCCCTACACTACATGGGATGTTCCTCCCCCCTCCCACTCCAGCCAGGAACAGGCTCGGTCGCACCTGCACATTTCTAAGTGGGAGTGCCGTCGGCCTGCTCCTCTGGAATGGGATGTATGTAGTGCATGCAGTCTATCTGAGCTCAGTTCCACACTCCTTCCTTACCCGGGAGTGGAATATCACACCTCTGGGTTGAGGTGCAATACTCCTGTAGCAGCCGAATCCTCAGGGTGCTACATATCTATCCTTATATACTCTATTTCATATCTATCTATCTATCCATCTATCTATCCATATATGTATCTGACGCGCCCCTGGGCCTGTGTCGCGCTGCGTTGCGCACGCGGGAGCTTACCCGGAGCCGGATCTGTTGAGGGTTGTAGTCTCGTGGCGGTGATCCGGTCCGTGCCCAGGGAGTCAGACTAAGTGGCGCTGTTTTAGCGGTAGATGTTGGACGACTACGCCACCCGTTGAGTGCAGCCAGGGAGCTGCTGCTGCAGGGCAGACCGCTGAGGCCGGTGGTAGGATTGTGCAGCGTGATAGTATAACCCCCAACGGGAGGGGTATGGCCTCAGGGCAGCCGACGTGGATGATGGGGGTAGCAGGAACCACTCGGAGACGGTACTGTGTAGTTCAGGGTCTTTACTGGTGACAAAGATAGACCCTCCCGGAGTACTGGCTAGCGATTGGGGCCTGGTCAGTCCTTGAGCAGATGGGATCTCCCCTGGCCAGGCGGAGTTGTAGGCCTCCCAAACTAACGATACTCTTCTGGCTACCTTGCTAGAGGCGGGTATAAGTAGCCCACGTCCCTGAGTGTACCGTGTGGTGCTCACCCGTATGGCCGGTGACTCGGGGCCTTCTAGTAGCTTCCGCTCCACGACGGCGGTGCTGGTCCCACGCGTGTGACCGTGCCTTCGGGTTTCTGGGCCAGAGGACTTGCAATCCCCTGCCGGTCGGTTTCTGCTGCTGGATAGGAGTTAGTCCCCACAGTCTCGGACTCCGGGTCCGGTGATAACTTCTCAGTCAGGGCGAGCTCTGCAGCTGCCAGCCCCTGACTCCTTGTAACACTGCTCCCACAGAGCTCCTGTTGTTTCTTCCTATGCTGCTTCTCTTTCTCTACTTCTTCTCTACTCACTAACCCTGCCTCAGCCCTAGGTTTATATAGGGGAAGTTCTTCCCCTCCCAGGACTGGGCAGGAGGTGTGGCATGCATAGGATCCCTGACCAAGAGACCTCCCACCTGCTCTCAGACGTAATATCTCTATCACTGTGGCAACCAGACCCCTGGGGTGTCACATTCCCCCCTAGTGAAATTTAGTACTCCGGGACTAAACATATTTTTAGAAAAACATAACAAGGTATAAACAATAATAATACAATAAGAAAAACACATAAAGATGGTTACAGCGTGTCCGCAACCGGGTGCAGTCTTTGAAGAAAACAAAGGTGTCCATTTCACCAAAACAGGGAGACGTAACCAGGTAGGGGTCTGTCCTGCCCCGAGTCCTTAACAGTCTTTTAGTCCATCCTGGGTTACGCTCCAACTAATTGTACAAGGATTCCCGGTAAATCCACCAAGGACTCCTAAAAATAACTAGAAACACATAATTATTTACAAGTAACAAGAAAAACAGGTAACCACAAATAAAACAATTTATACATTTCAAATCCTCCAACGTGCGGGTAACTGGCCTCTAGTGGCCCTAGTGGACCTACGGAGCTGACTGTCTAGCCCTGAACTACAGGGTTTTAGGAGCTGTCAAGGGTAAACTGGGCAGCTGTCTACCGGCTCTTTGGCTCACTAGGGGTATGGCAGGCTCACTATAAGCAGAGGGTTGATCCTCCTGTTCTGCTTGTGTGGAGTCTTCTGCCTCCTGGACCGGCTGCTCTTCCAGCTCTACCTGTCGCTCCGTAGGTGCTTGGGATGCTGGTTGGAGGAAGGTGAGTACGGGTACCACAACTGCGCCATTGACTTGAGTCCAAGACCGAGGGAAGTCTCCGAGCACAGTACTAACCATGTCTTCCCTTTCCTCTACGGGTCGAGGGTCTTCTTGTTCCTCTTCAGGGTTCCGTAGCTGTTCGGGACACTTCTTCAGGTGATCCCGGGATACAATGGTTGTGGTTTCCCCTCCGTCTTTACTGATGGTACAGACCTTTGGGTTGTCGTGGCTTGAGGGCAGTACGGTGTACGGGTCCTTCTCCCACTGGTCGTCCAACTTGTGGAGCCGTCTTTTTCTCTTCAAGACCTGCTCTCCGGGTACCAGGGGAACAGCGGGAGCATACTGGTTGTAAGTTTTCTCTTGTCTTTCCCTAGCCTGACAGAGACTTCGCTCCACGCTCTCCTGTACTCTCCGGTACTGCTGCTGCCTCTCTGTGTCCCAGTCTGCTTCTGGTGAAGTGTCCTCGGGTGTCAGGACTCCCATTTCCAGGTCAACAGGTAACTTACCAGGTCTCGCCCTCATTAGGTAAGCCGGGGTACAGTTGGTGGAACCTACCGGGATGTGGTTGTATAGGTCCACCAGATCGGGCAGCTTCTCAGGCCACAGACTGCGTTCTTCCAGGGGCAACGTTTTCAGAAGATCCATTACCACCTGGTTCATTTTCTCACAAAGTCCATTAGTTTGCGGATGATAGGGTGTTGTCCTTATCTTCCGGCAGCCATACAGAGTGCAGAATTCTTGGAAGACCTCCGATTCAAAGGCAGGTCCCTGGTCTGTCAACACTTGGTCCGGGTACCCGTGTGGACGGCAGAAATGCTGCTGGAAGGCTCTTGCTGCTGTTCGAGCTGTTAAGTCCTTGACAGGGACGACAACCAAGAACCGGGAGTAGTGATCCACGATGGTTAGTGCGTAGACGTAGCCACTTCTGCTTGGGGTCAGTTTTACATGATCCAAGGCTACCAGTTCCAACGGCTGCCGGGTGACGATAGACTGCAGGGGAGTCTTCTGGCTGGCACGGTCCTTCCTTCTTAGGTTGCACGGGCCACAGTCTCTGCACCACCTCTCGATGGTTCCCCTCATGCCTACCCAGTGGAACCGCTCGCGCAGCAGGAACTCCAGCTTCTTCCATCCGAAGTGTCCAGCCCCGTCGTGGTATGCCTCCATCACCATGGCTGCGTCTCTTCGTGGCACCACTACTTGCCAGATTAGTTCATGCGTCCGGGAGTTAACCATTCTGCGGCACAACTTCCCCTTGTAAAGGAACAGTCTACTCTTTTCTGCCCACAGTTGCTTGGCTTCCTCCGGAGCATCTGGGTCAAGGCGAGCCTCTGGCAGAGTCAGCATCTCCTTCACCAGCCGGACGGCAGGGTCACTGTCTTGCGTTTCCGCCCAGTTGTAGTGAGGTAAGGGGTTAAGCGTAGCGTCTTGCTTACTCCTTACCCGATGGGAATACTGGATAGTCCCATGACGGTGAAACGCGGGGAGTTCGACTTCTTCCAGTCCCTCTGGATCTTCTCCTACGTCCGGTAGGTTTGGCATCCTGGACAGGGCGTCCGCGTTGGTATTGGAGCGTCCTGCCCGGTATTTGATGGTGAACTCGTAGTTGGACAGGCGGGCCATCCATCTCTGCTCTAGGGCACCGAGTCTTGCCGTGTCCAGGTGTGTCAACGGGTTGTTATCCGTGTACACGACGAACCGGGAAGAAGCGAGGTAGTGCTTAAAGCGTTCGGTGACTGCCCACACCACTGCCAGGAACTCTAGCTTAAATGAGCTGTAATTCTCAGGGTTTCTTTCGGTGGGTCGCAGTTTTCGGCTGGCGTAAGCGATTACTCGCTCTTTCCCCTGCTGGATCTGGGACAGCACGGCTCCTAGCCCGATGTTACTTGCGTCGGTGTAGAGGATAAAGGGCTGGCTGTAATCCGGGTACGCCAGGATTTCATCCCCCGTGAGGGCCATCTTCAGCTGGCGGAAGGACTCTTCTTCCAACTTCTCCCATCTGAAGGGCGGCTTCTGGTTCCTGGCCTTCCGGGACTGGCCTATCAGGAGGTCCTGCATAGGAGCTGCCTTTTTGGTGAAACCGGGGATGAACCTGCGGTAGTAGCCTACCAACCCGAGGAACTGCCGCACTTCCTTTACACTGGAGGGACTTGGCCATTCCTTAATTGCGGTGATCTTATCAGGGTCGGGAGCCACTCCGTCAGCGCTCACCACGTGTCCCAGGTACTGCACCTTTGGTTTCAGGAGGTGACACTTGGAGGGTTTCACCTTTAGGCCGTAGCTTGCCAGAGCTTCGAACACTTCCGCCAGGTGTTTCAGGTGGTCCTCATAAGTCTTAGAATATACGATGACATCGTCCAGGTACAACAGGACCATCTCGAAGTTTCTGTGGCCCAGACAGCACTCCATTAATCGTTGGAAGGTTCCTGGTGCGTTGCAGAGTCCGAACGGCATGCAGGTAAACTCGCTAAGTCCCATCGGGGTGGTGAATGCGGTCTTCTCCCGGTCCGCCTCTGCTACAGGAACCTGCCAGTACCCACTAGTGAGATCCAAGGTAGAGAAGAAGTTAGCAGATCTTAAAGCAGCCAAAGACTCCTCTATCCTTGGTAAGGGGTACGCATCCTTGTGTGTGATACGGTTGATTTTCCGGTAATTTACACACATCCTCATGGTGTTGTCTTTCTTTTTGACTAAGACTAGTGGAGCTGCCCAGGGGCTACAGCTATCCCTGATCACCCCAGCCTCCTTCATGTCTCTAAGCATCCCCTTGGCGTGTTGGTAGTGTGCAGGGGGTACGGGTCGATACCTCTCTTTTATGGGAGGATGGTCTCCCGTGGGGATGTGGTGTTCTACCCCCTTGACTCGCCCGAAGTCTAACGGGTGTTTACTAAACACTCTCTCGTACTCTTGAACCACCCGATAGACTCCCTGTTTCTGGTGTGAGGGAGTGGAGTCAGTACCCAAATGTAGTTGCTGACACCAGTCCTCCATTGTTTTCTTAGAGCCGTTACCTTCCTCCGGGTGAGATGGAGGCAAGGGTTCCACAGATTGTATAGCATTTTGGTTAATGGTATATAATTTGGCTAGCGTGGCATACCGGGGCAGGTACACTTCCCTCTTCCCGATATTGATTATGCGAACGGGCACCCTCCCATGGCGTACATTAACCACCCCCCGTGCTGTCAAGATGGTGGGCCTACTGTCTGAGTAAACTGGTTCTACCATTGCCTGGTAATCTCTACCTCTCAGACCAATAGCTGCCCGGCACCAAATCATCATTTCACTTTTTGGGGGCATGGCAATAGGGAAAGGGTCACACATTCTTACGCTACCAATCTCACCACCGGAGAGTTCCACCTGTTGCCGTCGCATCAGTGCCCGGATCTCTTTTTGGAGCACTCGCTGCTCGCCGGAGCTGGCGTTCTTGGCAACCTGCTGTAAAAGGAAAATCACCTCTGCAAGACAATTTTCAATTACATTAGTTCCTAGAGTTATCTTTGGGTGACTCTCATGTTTGTCAATGTCTACAATGATCAGTCCCTGTGCTGCCAGTTCAACTCTACCAATTTTAATGGTCACCTCTTTAAATCCGATCTGTGGCACGGGCTGACCATTGCTGGCGATGATACTCAAGTCGTCGTCAGGGTAGCGGGTAATATCCGAGTCATTCCAGTACTGCTTGAAGAGCACGTACGGGATGGTGGTGACCTGTGACCCGGTATCCAGTAGGGCACTCATAGGAATGCCATCCAGTACCACAGGCAAGACTGGACGTCCTCCCACATATTTGTCGCGCCAGTTCGATGGGCCTGATGATCTTTTTCCTAGGGGTTGGCCCTCTACCCTAGGTTGTGCCAGTTTAAAGGACAGTACCTTGCCATATGTCCGGGTTGATTACAGCGGCGGCAGATGGGTCGTCCGTCCTCGTTGTATCGGTCGCTGGGTCTTCCTCTGGCCGGTGGGGTCCTCCTTGGTCGACGCCACGGGATGTCCTCCGGTCCGGATGCCAGCTGGATCTTCCCTGGAGTAGAAACCTGTAAAGACTGCACAGTTCGGGTTAGCGCAGCAACGCTTTTAGCTAGCTCTTGGACCTGATGGTGCAGGTTTGGAGCCGGGTCATTGCTCAAAGCCTGCGCATCAGCTCCCACAGGCCCTGCCGACAAGGGCGCCGCCTCCTGGTGGTAAGTGGTAGTGGGGCGTCTGTGGGTCACAACGCCACCTGGTGCCGGTTCTCGGAGCACCCGGATGGCTCTGTCCTTGAACTGTGCAAATCCCAGATGAGGGTCCTGTAAGGCCATTGCCCGCAACTGGGTTCGGTGGGCATTGCAATATAAACCCTCTATAAATTGTTCAGTCAACAGCCTGTCCTCGTCTCCCACGCCGTCAGGGTCGGTCTGCTTAATGGCTCTCAGGGCTTCTTGTAGGTTTAATGCATAGTCCCTTATACTCTCATATGCCCGCTGTTTGCACCCGTAGAATCTGAGCTTGATCTCGGCTGAGGTGCGGGTATCAAAGGTGTCCCTCAGCCGGGCCAGTATCCCTGCGACAGTCCTCCCCCCAGGTGGCCAGGACTTTACCTCCCTTTGGGCTGCCCCGGTTAATTGGGCCACCAGGATGCTCACTTTTTGCTCTTCTGTAAGGGGGTACACCTGGAAGAGGCTATCCAGCTTTTCTCTAAAGTCATGCAGGGTATGCGATTCCCCTGAGTACTGGGGTAGCCAGGCTGCCCCCGGGATATAGGGCATGGTGAAAGGCATGACCGCAACAGCGGTGGCGCTGGCGGGGGTTGAAGCGGTGAAGCTCTCCTCCGTATCCGACATCCTTCTCCCCCCTAGTGGACCGTGGCCTACCTTGCGATGATCCTCTTCCGTAGGCCGCGGCTCCGCAGTGGATCGTCAGGGTTGAGGACCTTCCGTCGCGCTCCTGTGACGTCGGCGTCTGCTGGGCTCCTTCCAGGACCTTACGCAACGTCCGGACGTGAGGCGGGGCTTCAGTTCTCGCGCGCTTTCGGAGTCCACGCCCCTCTTCTTCCCGCGCGGCGTCCTCAAGATGGCGTCCAATGGCGGGAAACCTCCACGGATGGCGGGAAGAAGGCCGAAGATGGCGCCGGATGGCGGGAAAACTTCGCGGATGGCGGGAAGAATGTAGAAGATGGCGCCGGATGGCGGGAATCTTCACCACTGGTAAGTTTGAACAGTCTTTTTCAGGCACGCAGTACCCGGTGGTTGCGGGCACGAGATCCTGCCGACTACGCCAAAAGTTGACGCGCCCCTGGGCCTGTGTCGCGCTGCGTTGCGCACGCGGGAGCTTACCCGGAGCCGGATCTGTTGAGGGTTGTAGTCTCGTGGCGGTGATCCGGTCCGTGCCCAGGGAGTCAGACTAAGTGGCGCTGTTTTAGCGGTAGATGTTGGACGACTACGCCACCCGTTGAGTGCAGCCAGGGAGCTGCTGCTGCAGGGCAGACCGCTGAGGCCGGTGGTAGGATTGTGCAGCGTGATAGTATAACCCCCAACGGGAGGGGTATGGCCTCAGGGCAGCCGACGTGGATGATGGGGGTAGCAGGAACCACTCGGAGACGGTACTGTGTAGTTCAGGGTCTTTACTGGTGACAAAGATAGACCCTCCCGGAGTACTGGCTAGCGATTGGGGCCTGGTCAGTCCTTGAGCAGATGGGATCTCCCCTGGCCAGGCGGAGTTGTAGGCCTCCCAAACTAACGATACTCTTCTGGCTACCTTGCTAGAGGCGGGTATAAGTAGCCCACGTCCCTGAGTGTACCGTGTGGTGCTCACCCGTATGGCCGGTGACTCGGGGCCTTCTAGTAGCTTCCGCTCCACGACGGCGGTGCTGGTCCCACGCGTGTGACCGTGCCTTCGGGTTTCTGGGCCAGAGGACCTGCAATCCCCTGCCGGTCGGTTTCTGCTGCTGGATAGGAGTTAGTCCCCACAGCCTCGGACTCCGGGTCCGGTGATAACTTCTCAGTCAGGGCGAGCTCTGCAGCTGCCAGCCCCTGACTCCTTGTAACACTGCTCCCACAGAGCTCCTGTTGTTTCTTCCTATGCTGCTTCTCTTTCTCTACTTCTTCTCTACTCACTAACCCTGCCTCAGCCCTAGGTTTATATAGGGGAAGTTCTTCCCCTCCCAGGACTGGGCAGGAGGTGTGGCATGCATAGGATCCCTGACCAAGAGACCTCCCACCTGCTCTCAGACGTAATATCTCTATCACTGTGGCAACCAGACCCCTGGGGTGTCACATATCTATCTATCTTTCTATCTATCCATGTATGATAGATGGATAGATAGATGGATAGATGAATAAATAGATGGATAGATAGATGGATAGATAAATAGATAGATAGATAGTGTAGGGATTTGTACTCACTGAGCCGCGTTGGAGGTAGGCACAGGTTCACACAGTGATGCAGTCCACGGGTTCAAACAAACTGGTGGCTTATTTTAGTGTCCATACACCAGTTAAGAAACAAAAGTTACAGCCTTTTCCTGGCACAAAAAGGAATAACAGAACAAAGCTCAAAATAACAAGTCCATGCAGCACGGCTTCAGCCGTTTAAACAAGGTGCTTTTCTCTGCCTCCTGCAGAGTCTAAGAAGCACCTGCAAGGTCTGCTCACCTTGCCCAGCAAACACAGACAGACAGAGACAGGCGCAGCTGTCTTAAATTAGCCTTCCAAGACCTGGACTGGAGGTAAGTGAGCAGCTGTTCCCCCCCAGCTCTTTCAGCTGCTCATAAAACCCGGCCCTGTAATCCGGACCCATTAAATTCCTCTCAGCACTATGTGTGCTGGAGCCTGCTTCTCCGGATCCTACATCACCGAAGCATGGCACTTCGAGGACACATAGCTCCCGTCCACGATCTGTCCGGCAGCAACCTTACATACACCCCCCCTCTGTCCAAAGCCGTAGGGCTTGGCACCTTCTGTCACCATACAATAAACCCTTGACAAGGCAGCGGCATTCCCATGTTGTTTCCCAGGCCTATGCTCTACCCGGAAACTAAAATCTTGTAGAGCCAGGAACCACCTAGTCATTCTGGCATTGTTTCCCTTCTTTTCTCGCATCCACCTCAATGGGGCATGGTCTGACACTAACCTGAACCTTCTACCTAATAGGTAATACCTCAGAGTGTTTAACGCCCACTTAATGGCCAAACATTCTTTTTCTACAATGGAGTAGTCCTTCTCACAAGCGGAGAGCTTCAGACTGAGGTATTTTACAGGGTGTTCTTCTCCGTTAATCTCCTGGGACAAGACTGCTCCCAGCCCGACATCCGATGCATCCATCTGGACCACAAACTCCTTGGAGAAGCTGGGTGCCACCAAGACTGGTTGTTTACAGAGGACCAGTTTCAATTCCTGGCAGGTCGCTTCTGCTTCCGGGGACCACTTGGCCATAGCTGACTTCATCCCTTTCGGAAGATCCATCAGTGGGGCTGCTATCAGGGCAAAGTTAGGGACAAATCTTCGATAGTAGCCCACAATGCCTAGAAACGCCATGACCTGCTTCTTCGAGAGGGGCTGTGGCCAGTTCACGATCGCCTCGACCTTATTTATTTGTGGTTTTATTTCCCCTCTACCAACCACGTACCTTAGGTACTTGGCTTCCTCCATCCCCATGGCACATTTCTTCGGGTTGATAGTAAAGCCCGCCTTCCTTAGGGCATCAAGTATGGCTTGAACTTTGTCCAGATGACTTTCCCAGTCCTGGCTAAATATGACGATGGCATCTAGGTAGGCCGCTGCATACTGTTTGTGGGGTGCTAAGATCCGGTCCATGGCTCTCTGGAAGGTGGCCGGAGCTCCCTTCAACCCAAACGGCATCCTGACGTATTGGCGTCGAGAAGGCTGTCTTCTCCTTAGCCTCTTTGGACAGGGGAATTTGCCAATATCCTTTGGTGAGGTCCAGAGTGGTGATGTACCGAGCGGGTCCTAGCCTTTCGATAAGCTCATCTACCCTAGGCATTGGGTAGGCGTCGAACTTTGAGACCTCGTTCAGCTTCCTATAGTCGTTGCAAAACCGCCATTCCTCATCTGGTTTCGGCACTAAGACTATAGGACTGGACCATCCACTTTTGGACTCTTCAATGACTCCCAGGTTTAGCATCCGCCTTACTTCTTTAGAGATCACCTATCTGCGGGCTTCGGGGATCCGGTATGGTTTTAGATTGACGCGAACATGAGGCTCTGTGAGAACCTCATGCTCTATGACCTGAGTGAGTCCTGGCAACTCCGAAAACATGTCTTTATTTCGCTGTAACAACTCTTTGCACTGTTGCTTTTGGGCATGTGACAGTGACTCTGCCACCTTGACCTCTTTCACATCGGCCTCAGCCTCAGCCATTAAACAGGGAGCTTCCGCAGGCTCTCTATCTTGCCATGGCTTAATCAAGTTAACATGGTAAATTTGGTAGGGCTTCCTCTTCCCTGGTTGGTGGATCTTAAAGTTGACTTCCCCCACTTTCTCTACCACCTCATAGGGGCCCTGCCACTTGGCCATGAACTTGTCTCCACTGTGGGACTAGCACAAGCACTCGATCTCCTGGGTTGAACGATCTCACCCTGGCCGACCTATTATACACCCTGGACTGTGCCTCTTGTGCCTTAAGGAGGTGCTCCCTCACAATGGGCATCACATGGGCAATCCTCTCTTGCATCTGGGCAACGTGCTCCACCACTCTCCTATAGGGAGTGGTCTCAGCTTCCCAGGACTCTTTCTCCACCTCCAGGAGTCCTGAGAGTGTCGTCCATAGAGTGGTTCAAACGGGGAGAAACCTGTGGAAGCTTTGGGAACTTCCCTCATGGCGAACAACATATAGTCCCAGTCTCGGCCATCCTTTTCCACTGCTTTCCTCAACATTGCTTTCAAGGTTTTGTTAAACCTCTCTACCAGTCCGTCCGTCTGGGGAGAGTACACGGAGGTTCTCAGTTGTGCAATCTGCAGTGTCTTGCACAATTCCCTCATGACCTTCGACATAAATGGAGTTCCTTGGTCTGTTAGGATCTCGTTAGGCAACCCAGTTCTTGAAAACATGTGGTCTAACTCCCGGGCTATACACCTGGTGGAGGAGTTTCGTAGTGGTACGGCCTCCAGATACCATGTAGCATAATCTAATACCACCAGGATATACTGATGCACTTGGGCGGACTTGACCAGAGGCCCCACTAGATCCATTGCTATGCGTTCGAATGGAACCTCGATGACTGGTAGTGGCACTAGGGGACTGCGGAAGTGGGCCACTGGGGAGGTTATCTGGCATGTGGGGCAGGAACGACAATAACTCTATATTTCTCTATAGCAACCTGGCCAGTAGAATCTTTGGAGGATCCGTTCTTGAATCTTGTCTGCACCCAGGTGACCACCCAACACATGAGAATGAGCCATGTCTAACACCCTGCGTCTATAGGGCCCTGGCACCAGCAACTGTTCTATTACCTCACCCCTTGGCTTGGTTATTCTGTACAGCAAATCCCCATTCACAGCAAAATGAGGGAACCGAGTGTCAGCCCCCGGTTCCTGAGGCACCCCATTTAACACAGTAACATTTTCAAAGGCCCCTTTCAGAGTTAAATCCCTGAGTTGGGCAGTTCCAAAGTTTCCCTCGGACACCTAAAGCTCAGGGATATTGGACTCAGGGGATGCTACTTCAGCCTCATTGCCCACCAGCACACACATGGGAAACTCATCTACTATGTTCTGCGGGTAAGTTTCCTTAGGGGCGATCTGGCTGTCGTCCAAGCAACCAGGTGTCCCCGCTTTCCCCCACATTTCCCAGAATAATGCAAAGTAACGTCCAATTATTATGGGATGCAATAGGTCTTTAACGACCGCCACTTCATGAGATGTGGTGCCACAGTCTGTGTTTACATCCACCTGGGCCACAGGATAGTTCTTAGCGTCCCCATTGATACACCGGACACCCACCACCTTCCCAGAAACCAGCCGATGAGGGAGTGTGGCCCTTATCAGGGTCACCAAACTTCCTGAGACCAATAGTCCAGAGACTTGTGCCCCGTTAACTGACACTGAGCATGCCTGAGGGCCCTCGCCATGTTGACGAACCGCGCTGCAGGCGGGGTAGGCAAAATAAGAGCAACGCCGGCCCATGTTACAGTCCATTGGTTCAGAGGTTATGGGACACCGGGAGGCAATATGGCCAGGGGTATGACATCTCCAACACACTATATTATGGGGTGGGACCTTGGGCAGCAACTCAGACCCCTCCTGAACTCTAGGATGCCCCCCAGGTGTGGCGCTAGCTCCCTTCTTTTGGGTGTCCGCCACCTTTTGGGAACCCCAGTATTGAGAGGCTACGACCCCTTGTTTTCCCAACGGACTCTCAACCGCCTGGTATCTTTCCACCAACCCCACCAAGTCATCAGCATTATAGGGATCTCCCTGGGCAACCCAGGATTTTACCGACTTCGGGAGAGAGTGTATAAACCTGTCTATAACGACCTCTATCTCATATCATAGGACTATCTATCATCTATCTATTATCTATATGACGCGCCCCCTGGGCCATGGGGCACCCGGGACCGGACTTCAGGGCAATGCTGGGAGTAGTTGTGGCGACCTGGTCCCGTGGCTCAGGGTGGCCAGACCAATATTGTGGCAGTCTCTGTATCAGTATAATGCAATGTCCGACTACGCCACCCGTGGATTGCGGTCAATAAGAAGCGCCGCTGCTGAGCAGACCTCTGAGGCTGATGTTGTGAGGGCAGCAGAGTGTAGTATAACTCCCCACGGGAGGAGTATAGCCTCAGGCTAGTGAGTGTGGATGATAGCCACGTCTTCAAACAGAGGCTGGACAGGCATCTGTCTGAGATGATTTAGTGAATCCTGGTTTGAGCAGGGGGTTGGACCAGATGACCCAGGAGGTCCCTTCCAACTCTACCATTCTATGATTCTATGATTCTATAGGAGTGATGGTACACGAGCGCAGCAGGAACGACTCAGAGGCTTTGCAGTGCAGTTCAGGGTCTTTACTGATGGTGATAAGGCAGACCCTCCCGGGAGTACTGGCTAGCATAAGAGGCCTGGTCAGTCTGTGAGCAAACTGGAGTTCCCCTGGCCAGGTGGAGTTGTAGGCCTCCCTGACTATCTGCACTCTTCCTGGCTACCTTGCTGTAAGCGAGTGGAAGTAGCCCACGTCCCTGAGAGTTCCGTGTGGTGCTCACCTGTATGGCTGGTGACTTGGGGCCTTCTGATAGCCCCCGCTCCTCGATTGCAGTGCTGGTCCCTTGCTCGTGACTGAGCCTCCGGGCTTCTATGGCCAGAGGACTTGAAATCCCCTGCCGGCGGGTTTCTGCTGCTGGGTATATATAAGTCCCCGCAACCTCGGACTCCTGTGTCCGGTTCTCAGAGTCTTCTGCCAGGACGAACTCCGCTTAGCTCAAGTCCCTGGTCTTCAGCTCCTGCTCCTACAGAGCTCCTCGCTGTTACTTTCCCTGTGTCTGGAACTAACTCCAGGCTCTGACTTCACTAACCCCGCCCCAGATCCAGTTTATATAGGGCAGGTTCCTTCCCTATCTGGTCTGGGACAGGAGGTGTTGCATGTTTAAGGGCTCCGAACCAGGAAACCTCCCACTTGCTCTCAGACATAATATTTCTATTACAGTGGTAACCAGACCCTGGGGTGCCACATATCCATCTATCTATCTCATATCTATCTATCTATCAATCTCATATCTATCTATCTTCTCCACTTTTTATCTGGTCTCAGGTATGACTTTCATATTACCCACGACTGTTACTTGCCACAGGTGAGTTTTAACGAGCATCACATGCTTGAAGCAAAGTTGTTTTTCCACAATTTTGGAAAAGTGCCAACAATTTTGTCCGGCCCATTTTTGGAGTTTTGTGTGAAATTATGTCCAATTTGCCTTTTTTTCCCATTTTTTTGTGCTGTTTCAATACACACAAAGGAAATAAATATTATAACAAATGTATAACAAAACATGTGTAATTGTAATAATTTTCTGGGAGAAATACTTCACTTTCTGGAACAATCTCAAGGTTGCTAAACACTTCCAGCCATGACTGTGTGTATATATGGGCCCTCAATAAACCATCCCTCTCAACGAAAAGGCCACAGCAAGGGTCAGGAATCGGTGGCCTTCCCTCTCCGAATCTTAGGGAGAGACGGTTGTGCTTCCAGCATCCACCTAGGCTGCCACCCCAGTGGAACTAATAGCAGGGTAGCCAACTGTCCAGAAATTCTTGGACAGTCCATAAAAATAGGGCACTTTTTTCCCTGTCCGTAAAAAAAAATGTGATGCGTCCATAATCTTTCTGAAGCTGGAGAGACTTGTTCAGATGGAGGGAGATGTAGGGGCATCATATTGTATATAGGGAGATGTAGGGGCATCATATTGTGTATAGGTATCATATTGTGTATCTGCATGTGTGGGGACATCATACGGTGTATATGGAGCTGTGAGCACATCATACTGTATTTAGGGAACAATGAGGGAATCATACTGTATACAAGGAGCTGTGGAAACATAATGCTGTGTAAAGGGTCTGTGGGGTCATCATCTAATATACAGTACAGACCAAAAGTTTGGACACACCTTCTCATTTCAAGATTTTTCTGTATTTGCATGACTATGAAAATTGTACATTCACACTGAAGGCATCAAAACTATGAATTAACACATGTGGAATTATATACTTAACAAAAAAAGTGTGAAACAACTGAAAATATGTCTTATATTCTAGGTTCTTCAAAGTAGCCACCTTTTGCTTTGATGACTGCTTTGCACACTCTTGGCATTCTCTTGATGAGCTTCAAGAGGTAGTCACCGGAAATGGTTTTCACTTCACAGGTGTGCCCTGTCAGGTTTAATAAGTGGGAGTTCTTGCCTTATAAATGGGGTTCGGATCATCAGCTGTGTTGTGCAGAAGTCTGGTGGATACACAGCTGATAGTCCTACTAAATAGACTGTTAGAATTTGTATTATGGCAAGAAAAAAGCAGCTAAGTAAAGAAAAATGAGTGGCCATCATTACTTTAAGAAATGAAGGTCAGTCAATGCAAAAAATTGGTAAAACTTTGAAAGTGTCCCCAAGTGCAGATGCAAAAACCATCAAGCGCTGCAAGAAACTGGCTCACATGAGGACTGCCCCAGGAAAGGAAGACCAAGAGTCACCTCTGCTTCTGAGGATAAGTTTATCCGAGTCACCAGCCTCAGAAATCGCAGGTTAACAGCAGCTCAGATTAGAGACCAGGTCAATGCCACACAGAGTTCTAGCAGCAGACACATCTCTTCAACAACTGTTAAGAGGAGACTTTGTGCAGCAGGCCTTCATGGTAAAATAGCTGCTAGGAAACCACTGCTAAGGACAGGCAACAAGCAGAAGAGACTTATTTGGGCTAAAGAACACAAGGAATGGACATTAGACCAGTGGAAATCTGTGCTTTGGTCTGATGAGTCTAAATTTGAGATCTTTGGTTCCAACCACCGTGTCTTTGTGCGATGCAGAAAAGGTGAACGGATGGACTCTACATGTCTGGTTCCCACCGAGAAGCATGGAGGAGGAGGTGTGATGGTGTGGGGGTGCTTTGCAGGTGACACTGTTGGGGATTTATTCAAAATTGAAGGCATACTGAACCAGCATGGCTACAACAGCATCTTGCAGCGGCATGCTATTCCATCCGGTTTGCGTTTAGTTGGACCATCATTTATTTTTCAACAGGACAATGACCCCAAACACACCTCCAGGCTGTGTAAGGGCTATTTGACCAAGAAGGAGAATGATGGGGTGCTACGCCAGATGACCTGGCCTCCACAGTCACCAGACCTGAACCCAATCGAGATGATTTGGGGTGAGCTGGACCGCAGAGTGAAGGCAAAAGGGCCAACAAGTGCTAAGCATCTCTGGGAACTCCTTCAAGATTGTTGGAAGACCATTTCCATTGACTACCTCTTGAAGCTCATCAAGAGAATGCCAAGAGTGTGCAAAGCAGTCATCAAAGCAAAAGGTGGCTACTTTGAAGAACCTAGAATATAAGACATATTTTCAGTTGTTTCACACTTTTTTGTTAAGTATATAATTCCACATGTGTTAATTCATAGTTTTGATGCCTTCAGTGTGAATGTACAATTTTCATAGTCATGAAAATACAGAAAAATCTTGAAATGAGAAGGTGTGTCCAAACTTTTGGTCTGTACTGTATATAATCGTCTAATCCCGTCTGTCTGTCTGTCCTTCTGTCCAGGAAATCCTGCGTCGCTGATTGGTCCAGCCGCGGCCAATCAGCGACGCGGGATTTCAGAAAAAGATGGCGGCCGTTAGCAGCTCATCTGCCGCACGGAGGTCAGCGGCGATGCAGCCGGGAGATGACTGGCGCTAGCCGCTCATCTCCCGGCTGCTCGCAGCAGAAGTACCGCGACCGGCGGCGCTGCTGACCTCCATGCGGCTACCGTCGGGAGATCAATGGCTAGGGCCGCTGATCTCCCGACGGCAAGTGTGAAGCGAGGACCGGGGAGCGGCGCCGCCAGTCGGGATACTTCGGCTGTGAGCAGCCGGCCATCTCCCGGTTCCTCGCAGCGGAAGTACCCGCACAGGTAGCGTCGCTGCCCGGTCCTCAGTAATACGATTCGCTGATTGGTCGGAATCAGCGATATTGGCGCCGCGACCAATCAGCGATACTGGCGCCAAATTTAAACACCGCTCTGCTGATTGGTCGTGGCCGGCGGCCGCGACCAATCAGCGATTTTGGCGCCACATTTAAACACCACTCTGTTGATTGCGCCTGGTCGGCCGCATACAGATTCTAGAATACCCGATGCGTTAGAATCGGGACACCATCTAGTACTGTATATAAAGAGCTGTGGGAGCCATCACACTATATATAGAGACCTGTGAAAAGCTAATGTGTTGATCCAGAGGAAGTCAAAAAACCCCATGAGGCAGATGCTGCTTGCCCAAAATTAGGGGAAAAATTCCTTCCCGACTCCACATATGGCAATCAGACTAGTTGCTTGGATCAACGTCCCATAACAAAATCTAGTATGAATAACCTGTAATATTATTCAAGAAAGTCACACAGGACCTCCTTGAACTTTTTTTTAGAGAATTAAGTATTACAAGGTCATGTGGTAGAGAGTTCCATACCTCACACAATAAAACATTGCCATCTAACTTCCTTTAGACAAAGCGAATTAGGAGCTTGATGCTAGAGTAGTTGAATTAAAACTGAAAAAAATTATTAACACAGCAAAAAAGAGGAACAGTATTTATTCACCTGCCCAGGTCTCAAAACTAATGCATTAATCAGGATGAAGCAAACCATATAATAAAGGCAGGGGCAGCACAGGTGCAAAATACTGATGAGACAACCAACTCATAACCTACCAATTCTTGGAGGGGGTCATTGCTTAGTATTAAAACTGCACACAAAAAATGGCTTGTATAGGTCACTGGTCACACACAGATTGTTAGGGGAATGGTTGCAAACAACTTTATTAAATAATGGAAAGCAAACGAACCCGGGGTCCGCGATGCAGCCTGGAGGACTGCGGACGAACACCTTCCGGGTAAGAAGGTAAAAGAACCAGCTGAAATAACAATCCCCCCCGTGTTACTGCACACCGGAACGGGAATAGGGATTCGCACTATCTCCGTTAACTGCACGAGAGATGTGCGACACATAATGTAGCTGTAGCCCTGTTAACTGCACAGAGGCTACGCAGCAGGCGCTAGGATGCATGTGTGATTCACGCAGGCGTATACATGCTCCCAGCCGGCTTGCTACCGGACTGAGGAGTATCTCTCCACGTGGCTAACAGGCGGTGCCAGGAATACGGAGTCCGCAGTCTGCTCGGGGTGTATAGCGACCCCCTTGTCGGAGCCAGACTGTCAGACGAAGCTACCTGCCTCCCTCCATCTAAGGCTGTCTATCCCCTGCTAAACCTGCCTGTCAGAAGCTATAACAGCAAAAGTACACGTGGAGCCGAAACGACCAAGCGTCCACACAGTAACACCAACTCAGCTCAATGATCAGAGCGCGCCGCCATGTTTGTGGGCGTGCTATTTAAATATTAAGCCCTGCCCACCGTCACATTATTGGTGACGTCACCCGCGACCAATCAGGCGGTGCCAGGTCACCGGATCAGCTGACTCCCAAACCACTAATCACGGTCCGCCATATCACGGGCATGCTCAGTGCAGTGTATCCTGGACTTAGGCTGTAACAGCCCTGTTTCCCTCCGCAACCTATCCTTCATGTTGCTAGGAACAAAGACCCAAGAGACAGCTTGTACATCTCGTGCACCAGCTAGGCGTTGGGACCAATGATGATGCTGAGCAGCATCTGGACCGGAATGGGAGACCACAGAATCCACTGATGATTCTGAACCCATTTCAGATCCAGAAAACACCTGACGCCTAACACAGATAGTGATCAATATAGGGCTTACAGCCTATTAGTGACCCTCATACTGTTAGATTAGGCAGGCTGCAAAGCACTATCTAAGTGCACCCCATGAGGACAGACCCCCTAGTTTACAAATCCAGCATTGATGGGCTTGTCTGAACCCTGAATAAAAATAACATGCAAAATCTATATATGAGGTTCTGGTAAATATTTTGGCGCTGGTCACGCACAGTGTCTGGTTTACAGCCTATTAGTGACGCCCATACTATTAGATTAGGCGGGCTATGCTCCCCTCATACACCTTACCACGGTGTGTAGTGTGACATGGAGCTAAACCCCCTGTCTTCTTAAGAATAAGGCTGCGAAAAACCTTCTCTTTATTGATAGTAGAGAAACCTCCATACAGTAGATGCGGAAAACATACGATGAACCCCAGTATTGTACCACATAGATAGGGCTCTTACCGGCTAAGCTTGGAGCAGGCTGTGTGCACAGAGCCCAAGATACAAAACTGTAGGGATGTGGACTGTCTTACCCTGTTCCTGCCCCTGAAGACAACAAACACCTCATGTGAACACTCTCTTGCGGTTTTATATGTAAAAGTGATATGTGTCTTATGTAATGTATAATGGTGATGTAACAGCATGTGAAGTGTTAATGCATAATGTGAGTATAGCATAAGATAAGCTTAGGATACCATAAGACATAAGTATAACATAAACCCTAAAATACAAATTTTATTAAATCTCTTTAAAATCGGGACATGCGGCATAAAGATGATCCGCATCAGTATTGCACTTTATCAAGATAAGTTCCTTTTATTGTTTAGTCTTGTGATCATTTATGTTATTGATACCTCTATGGGTGATTAATTCCAGGGCTGGCTAGGGTTATCCAGGGATAGCCGCCGTGGAGCGGGGGCGCCACAGTGTCAACATTAACTAGGGTGTCACCCTCCACTATAAGGCAGGTAATCAGCATCTAGGGTGTTGAACAGGGCTGATTGTAGCCTTTGTTTGGATGCCTGAATGTATCCTTTGGCTTGGAGGTCCAAAGATATTAGGAACGTTCTTGGGTGTTTTTATAAATTTGCACATTGTCACTTTATTCACTGTTGTCACTTTAATCATTTAGTACACACTGAGGATTGATTGTTTGATGTGATATCTGTACCAGTTTCTGGTAGACTGTCAGATCTTTGGTCTATGTAAGTACGAATAAGGGACTTTTAGGGTCTAGGGGCAGCTGCCGTTCAGCAAGGGTGCCATTGTCATCTATATGTAGGATGCCCATCTCCATTGACATTCAGGTTCAGGCTAGGGTATCTATAGGGTGAGTTTTATTGAAGTACTGTGGGTACGGAAAGCATTCAGACCCCTTTAAATTTTTCACTCTTTGTTTCATTGCAGCCATTTGGTAAATTCTAAAAAGTTCATTTTTTTTCTCATTAAAGTACACTGTGTACCCCATGTTGACTGAAAAAAACAGAAATGTAGAAATTTTTGCAAATTTATTAAAAAAGGAAAACTGAAATATCACATGGTCATAAGTATTCAGACCCTTTACTCATATTTAAGTCACATGCTGTCCATTTCCTTGTGATCCTCCTTGAGATGGTTCTACTCTTTCATTGGAGTCCAGCTGTGTTTAATTAAACTGATAGGACTTGATTTGGAAAGGCACACACCTGTCTATATAAGACCTCACAGCTCACAGTGCATGTCAGACCAAATGACCAGTATTGAGTAGAAGCCCCCTTTTGAGCTAGTGCATCCATGAGTCTTCTTGGGAATGATGCAACAAGTTTTTCACACCTGGATTTGGGGTTCCTCTGCCATTCTTCCTTGCAGATCCTCTCCAGTTCTGTCAGGTTGGATGGTGAACGTTGGTGGACAGCCATTTTCAGGTCTCTCCAGAGATGTTCAATTGGGTTTAGGTCAGGGCTCTGGCTGGGCCAGTCTAGAATGGTCACAGAGTTGTTCTGAAGCCACTCCTTTGTTATTTTAACTGTGTGCATAGGGTCATTGTCTTGTTGGAAGGTGAACCTTCGGCCAAGTCTGAGGTCCAGAGCACTCTGGAAGAGGTTTTCATCCAGGATATCTGTGTACTTGGCCACATTCATGTTTCTTTCAATTCCAACCAGTCGTCCTGTCCCTGCAGCTGAAAAACACCCCCATGATGCTGCCACCACCATGTTTCACTGTTGGGATTGTATTGGGCAGGTGATGAGCAGTGCCTGGTTTTCTCCACACATACCCCTTAGAATTATCACCAAAAAGTTCTATCTTAGTCTCATCAGACCAAAGAATCTTATTTCTCATAGACTGGGAGTCCTTCATTTGTTTTTAAGCAAACTCTGTGCAGGCTTCCATATGTCTTGCACTGAGGAGAGGCTTCCGTTGGGCCACTCTGCCATAAAGGCTCGACTTGTGGAGGGCTGCAGTGATAGTTGACTTTATGCAACTTTCTCCCATCTCCCTACTGCATCTTTGGAGCTCAGCCACAGTGATCTTGGGGTTCATCTTTACCTCTCTCACCAAGGCTCTTCTCCCACGATTGCTCAGTTGAGCTGGACGGCCAGGTCTAGGAAGACTTCTGGTGGTCCCAAACTTTTTCCACTTAAGGATTATGGAGGCCACTGTGTTCTTAGGACCCTTGACTAATGCAGAAATTCTTTTGTAAACTTGGCCAGATCTGTGCCTTGCCACAATTCTGTCTCTAAGCTCCTTTGGCAGTGTCAGGATGCCAGGTTTAATTTTACTTTGCCAGTAGTTTTTCCCTTAGCCAAGATGGCTTCCATTGCCTCACTGGGGTCATGTGTTTCCTGCCTGTGGACCTACTTAAACTGCATGTGTTGCAATCATGCCTTGCCTGAGTATTGTGTGCTTTTAGCTTTCTACTCACCTGTGCTAGCCCTCTGAATAGAGTCTTGCTGACTTTGTGTTTACTCCTAGTCATCCGCTGAAAGGATTGCTGCCTGAATCCTCTGCTAAGGGGACTTCTGCTGAAAGGAACCACTGGCTGTTGTTCACTCACGCTGGGATCTCTGAACTTTTGTCTTCCTGAAGAAAACTTCTCCTGGATCTCTACACCTCTGGTATAGTCACCATCTTGCTCTGTGTTTAAATACCCGGCTCCAGCTCTGCTTAAGACATCGCTGTTTCCTCCGCTGCACCTCCTGCATTCTTCAATATCCAGATCCATATTCCAGTTTGTCTTCTCTTCTGCACTACGTGAGTCCACAATCAACTGAGGAATACCTACGTCTGCTTACTATCCTTATTTCTGTTTGCATATTACTGTACTGTAGTAAACTTGGACTATCGTTAACGTTTACATACCCTAATAGTAATGAAGGCCGTGCCTTACAGATTAGGTTCTAAGAAGTATTGTTTGGAATGAACTTACCTTCATAAACTGTTTGCTGTGATCTTTTGCACTTGAGTTTAAAATAGACTTTCACACTACTCTTGTCTCAGTCTCTGCTTTTGGCCCACGCCATTGGACTTCAGGGTATCTACTAACATCGTAACAGGCAGTTCCTTTGAGCTCATGATTCTCATTTGGTCTGACATGCACTGTGAGCTGTGAGGTCTTATATAGACAGGTGTGTGCCTTTCCAAATCAAGTCCTATCAGTTTAATTAAACACAGCTGGACTCCAATGAAAGAGTAGAACCATCTCAAGGAGGACCACAAGAAATGGACAGCATGTGACTTAAATATGAGCAAAGGGTCTGAATACTTATGACCATGTGATATTTCAGTTTTCCTTTTTTAATAAATTTGCAAAAATTTCTACATTTCTGTTTTTTTTCAGTCAAGATGGGGTGCACAGTGTACTTTAATGAGAAAAAAAATGAACTTTTTAGAATTTACCAAATGGCTGCAATGAAACAAAGAGTGAAAGATGTAAAGGGGTCTGAATGCTTTCCGTACCCACTGTATATAGTACTCAATGTTCCAGGCAGTGGGAGGCATTACTGGGATCCAGAGCAGTCGCTCCAGTCACGTCCAGAGCCTAAGGTCTGGCATAGGAGCTGCCGGACACTTTGTGTGCTCTGAAGTACAAAGGAAGATGGACAGGGACCTGCATAGATGGAAGTTGAAGGCCAGTCCCGGGTGCACTGCAGAGGTGGACGAGAAATACAGGATGAGCTAGCAACAGGGCTGAAGAGGAGTTATGCTAAGAAGGAGGATAATGTGAATTGCTGTGCCTTATCCCATCTGTACCCACCTGATGAACTTGAACTGTCAAGTATATGTTTGACTGTTACAAAGAACTTCGTGTCCCCTAAATTGTGAGCGGCGGCTTCTGAGGACAGAAGCCTGAAGGCAGTGGAGGCCTGCGGCCTACAAGAGAGTGTGCTGCACCCCACACCCTAGAGCACACTGGGACTGGGACACCCATTGTCTGTAAAGTGCCAGAGCGAAATCAGACCGACGTTCAGTCACGACTACCGCTCTGTGCCACTTTACAAGATGAGTGATAAGGGAACTTCTCCATCAGAAGAGAAGAGGAAATAATGGTCGCTGCCCAAACTGTGACAAGAACAGGACCACAATGCAACAAGAACTGTCTCACAATGCTCTTGGAACTTTCCCATAATGCATTGCAAATTGAAACTAGAGCAAATACATTAAATCACTAGCAGACAGTGCAGTTATCAAACAATAAAAAAGAGAGAGGATTCAAATGCAAGCAACATAATGTCAGAACTGATATACACATAAAGTGACTAGATTCGCTGGATAGCTAAATTCGCTGCTGAGGCAAGAACACGGGCTGCCCAGCACTATTTAAGTGCACCCCATGAAGATAGACACTCTAATTTACAAGGCCATAACATATAGGTGCATCTCACAAAATTAGAATATCATCAAAAAGTTAATTTATTTCAGTTCTTCAATGCAAAAAGTGAACCTCATATATTATATAGAGTCATTACAAACACAGTGATCTATTTCAAGTGTTTATTTCTGTTAATGTTGATGATTATGGCTTATAGCCAATGAAAACACAAAAGTCATTAACTCAGTAAATTAAAATAATTAACAAAAAACACCTGCAAAGACTTCCTAAGCATTTAAAAAGGTCCCTTAGTCTGTTTTAGTAGGCTCCACAATCATGACAATCATGATGAAGACTGCTGGCTTGACAGATGTCCAGAGTTCCAATTTTCATTTGAAATCAAGGTCCCAGAGTCTGGAAGAAGAGTGGAGAGGCCACAATCCAAGCTGCTTGAGGTCTAGTGTGAAGTTTCCACAATCAGTGATGGTTTGGGGAGCCGTGTCATCTGCTGGTGTAGGTCCACTGTGTTTTTTCAACACAAAAGTCAGCGCAGCCGTCTACCAGGAAATTTTAGAGCACTTCATGCTTCCCTCTGCCACAGTATCAAGCTACCAGGGGGGCAAAGGGGGCGGTGGCCCCGGGCCCCTCGCTCTTAGGGGGCCCATCCAGGGCTACGCCAGTGTAACTGTATCTAGCATGCCCCTGGTGCCAGCATCGGGCCCCACTGCCCGCCACCGCCGCAAGTTTACTGATGAGAGAGGGAGCGCGGATCTCTCTCCCATTAGTCCCTTCTGTGACTGACGTCTCTGACATCATCACTTGGCGCCCAGCCCGCTGTGCTGAAGATGTGTGCGTGCTGGGTGCTCTGAGCAGTGAGGGAACCAGGAGGAGAGATGAGTACTGTTTATTTATTTTTTGCCGGGTGGGGGGCGGCATTATATTACAGACTCTGCCTATGGGAAGGGGGAGGTGCATTATACTACAGACTCTGCCTATGGGGGAGCATTATCCTAAAGACTCTGCCCACAGAGAGGGGGGGCATTATACTAAAGACTGCCTATGGGGAGGGGGAGCATTATACTACAGACTGTCTATGGGGAGGGGGGGAGCATTATACTAAAGCCTCTGTCTATGGGGTGCATTCTACTACAGACTCTGCCTATGGGGGGCATTATACTACAGACTCTGTTTATGAGCAGGGGAGAGCAGTAGACTACAGACTCTGCCTATGGGGGGACATTGTACTACAGACTCTGCCTATAAGAGGGGGAGCATTATACTACAGACTCTGCCTATGGGGGGTGCATTTTACTACAGACTCTGCCTATAGGTGGGGCATTATACTACAGACGCTGCCTATGAGATGGGGGGGGGCATTATATCACAGACTCTGCCTATAAGGAGGGGGGGACATTATACTACAGACTCTGCCTATGAGATGGGGGGGCATTATACTACAGATTCTGCCTATGAGGAGGGGGGGGGATTATACTACAGACTCTGACTATGAGGAGGGGGGAGCATTATACTACAGACTCTGCCTATGGGGGGGCATTATACTGCAGACTCTGCCTATGGGGGGGCATTATACTACAGACTCTGCCTATGAGGAGGGGGGGAGCATTATACTACAGACTCTGCCTATGGGGGGGACATTGTACTACAGACTCTGCCTATAAGAGGGGGAGCATTATACTACAGACTCTGCCTATGGGGAGTGCATTTTACTACAGACTCAGCCTATAAGTGGGGCATTATACTACAGACGCTGCCTATGAGATGTGGGGGGCATTATACCACAGACTCTGCCTATGAGGAGGGGGGGCACATTACACTACAGACTCTGCCTATGAGATGGGGGGGGGCATTATACTACAGATTCTGCCTATGAGGAGGGGGGGCATTATACTACAGACTCTGCCTATGAGGAGGGGGGAGCATTATACTACAGACTCTGCCTATGGGGGGGGCATTATACTGCAGACTCTGCCTATGGGGGGGCATTATACCACAGACTCTGCCTATGAGGAGGGGGGGAGCATTATACTACAGACTCTGCCTATGGGGGGGAGCTTTATACTACAGACTCTGTCAATGGGGGGAGCATTTTACTACAGACTCTGCCTATAGGGGCACATTATACTATACGAAGGACTATGGGGAGTGCATTATACTATATTGAGGACTATCTGGTGCATTATACTATATGTAGGCTATTTATACAGTGTGGGAGATAATGTGGGTTCTTTGAACAGCGTGGGGGCCATCATACAGTGTGGGAGATAATGTGGGGTCTTTGTATAGTGTGGAGGCCATCATACAGTGTTGGAGCCATCAGCTTGGGGGCTACTAAGGGGTCAGTATACTTTGTGGGGGTACTATACAGTGAGGGGGAATTATATCGTGAATAGGAGAACATCATACTGGTTAGAGCGGAGCTCTACATGGGGGGAGACTCAGGACATTATTAAATCTTAGGTGGGCACTTATTGTTATAGGGGAACTCAGGTTATCGTGACTGTCGAAGGGGCACTATTACTTTCTAGGGGGCACAATGTGGGCACTGTTTTCTAGGACACTTGCACACGGCATTACTTTATTTTAGAGGTTTGTTTTACCATCTAGAGGGCACACAGTAGGTGCAGTAATAGGGACACATTTTGCAGCAGAGGCTCAGTATTGGGGTATCAGCAGGATGAGAAGTTTGTGCAGGTTGGGGATAGATGTGGTCAGTGCCTGAAATGTAAGGAGTCAAATGTGTCTTTGTTGTGATCTCTGCATACCTGAGACTCTGAGTCCTGGCTGGAGAAGTTGTCGTGTCGGTCTGGGCCAGATGGAAAAGACGGGAAAAGTGAACAATTTAATCAGAAAGAACGTCAGCTGTAAGGTACTATATATAACTGAGCTGTGATCTCTTATATGTTCTGCAGGACTGGCATCTATCAATATATGTCACCATATGGCGGTAATATCAGTGCTGGTCTTTGTATAGAGATTATTTTTAGTAACAGCGCGGTCATCTGCTGAGGTTTTCCTACATCAACTATCTGGGTGCGCCGCTATAGTTGGAATCAGGGTTACCTGGTTAGAGGCCCACTCAGAAGTTTCGGCCCCCTGAACCAAAACCTTAGCTACGCCAAGCTTTTTGGAGATGGAAATTTCATTCTCCAGCAGGACTTGGCCCCTGTCCACACTGACAAAAGTACTAATACCTGGTTTAAAACAACAGTATCACTGTGCTTGATTGGCAGCAAACTCACCTGACCTTAACCCCATAAAGAATCTATGGGGTATTGTCAAGAGGAAAATGAGAGACACCAGACCCAACAATGCAGACGACCTGAAGGCTTCTATCAAAGCCACCTGGGCTTCCATAACCCCTCAGCAGTGCCACAGGCTGATCCCTCCATGCCATATTGCCGCATTGATGCAGTAATTGATGTAAAAGGATCCCCGACCAAGTATTGAGGGCATTTATTGAACATACATTTCAGTAGGATAACATTTTGGATTTTGAAAACATTTTTCAAGCTGTTGTTATAAGGTATTCTAATTAATTGAAATAATGACTTTTGAGTTTTCGTTGGCTGTAAGCCATAATCATCAACATTAACAGAAATAAACACGTGAAATAGATCACTCTGTGTGTAATGGCTCTATATAATATATGAGTTTCACGTTTTGTATTGAAGAACTGAAATAAATTAACTTTTATGGTGATATTCTAATTTTGTGAGATGCACCTGTAGATGGGCTTGGCTGCACCCTGAATAAAAATAGCATGTAAAAAATATATATGATATATATGAGGTATTGGTCGATATTTTGGCCAAAATATACAAGCTCGCAACCTGCTCAAGGGTCCTCATACTTGCGAGTCCCTACACTAACATTAAAAGCAAAGTCACAAAAACAAGGAATTAAAGTTCCCACCAAAATTCAAGAATTAACACAGCAAATACAGCAACAATAATTACAAGGATGCAGCAAACCCATATAATGAAGAAGTCAGCAACACAGGTGCAAAATATTGATGAGACAACCACTCACAACCTACCAATTCATGGAGGGGGTGATTGCTTAGTATTAAAACTGCACACAAATAAGCCTTGTATAGGGCACTGGTCACACATAGGTAGTGCACAATGTCTGGCTTACAGCCTATTAGTGAAGCCCAAACTATTAGATTAGGCGGGCTGCCCAGCACTTTTTAAGTGCACCCCATGAAGACAGACACCCTAGTTTACAAGGCCAACATTGATGGGTCTGGCTGCACCCTGAATAAAAATAACGTGCAAAAAATATATATGATATATATGAGGTATTAGTAAATATTTTGGCCAAAATACACAAGCTCGCAACCCGCGTCAAGGGTCCTCATACTTGCGAGTCCCTACACTAACATTAAAAGCAAAGACAAATTTAAATTCCCACCAAAATTCAAGAATTAACACAGGAAAAAAGGGCAACAGTGTTTACCTGCCTAGGTCTCAGTACTAATCATACCATATAATAACGATGACAGCAATACAGGTGCAAAATACTGATGCGACAACCACTCACATATTACCAATTAATGGAGGGGGGTGATTACATAGTATTAAAACTGCACACAAAATTATATGGGATTGCTACATCCTAATAGTGCATTAGTTCTGAGATCTGGGCAGGTAAATGCTATATTAATAATTGATTTTTTGGGGAAAGTTAAATTCTCTTTTGTTGGCTTTACTTTTAATCTAACTGAAATACACATAAGCTTTTTTCCTAAACATTAGGATCTGTTTAGAGCCATCAGCTCAAAAAGGCTTCCTTTGACAGACTTGGCATAAGCAGGTCAAAAGGAACCCTGATCTTTACCATTCCACCCCTTTACAGGAATGGAGACTTACCACATGCTCAGGGTTGCATCTACAGAGTAGCTGCTGGCCAGAGGAGCGAGTTTGAGGCTATAACTCTAACTAAAGCTTTTTTATTACTAAATGATGGGTTCTGTCTAAGGCCATTGGCTCAAAAAGACTTCCTCGGACAGACTTGGCGCAAGCTACTCCATTCTGCAGATCCCAAGGGAACCCTGGCCTTTACCATTACACCCCTGTACAGGGATAGATACTTACCATAGGCCCAGGGTTGCATCTACAGAGTAGCTGCTGGCCGGAGGAGCGAGCTTGAGGCTATAGTGGTTGATTCAACTCTAACTAAAGCTTTTTTTTCCTAAATACTGGGATCTGTTTAAGGCTGTTGGCTCAAACAGACTTCCTCGGACAGACTTGGCGCAAGCTACTCCATTCTGCAGATCCCAAGGGAACCCTGGTTTTTACCATTACACCCCTGTACAGGGATAGATACTTACCATAGGCCCAGGGTTGCATCTACAGAGTAGCTGCTGGCCGGAGGAGTGCGCTTGAGGCTTGAGTAGTTGAGTCAATCCTAACTAAAGAAAAACCTATCTAATGACACTTTCTTGTTAGGACCTGTCTGAGGCCTATGGCTCAAAAAAGCTTCTTTGGAAAAACTTGGCAAAAGCCAGTCTATCCTACAGGTTCCAAAGGAACTCTGACCTTCACTCTTACAGCCCTGTACAGTGATAAAGACTTATTACAGGGCCTTGATTGCATCTACATAGTAGATGCTGACTGGAGGGGCAAACTTAAGGTTAGAATGGTTCAGCCAACCCTAACTATTGCTACTTTCTTAAATGTTAAGATATTTCTGAGGCCGTTGGCTCAAACAGGCTTCCTTGGACAGACTTGGCGCAAAACACACCATTTCTGATGTTTCCAAATGAACCCTGGGCTTCACCCTTGAACCTCTATACAGGGACCGTTTCATAGTTTTAAGGTTGAAAGACACAAGTCCATCAAGTTCAACCTAAAAGCTAATGTGTTGATCCAGAGGAAGGCAAAAACCCCATGAGGCAGATGCTAATTGCCCCATATTAGGGGAAAAATTCCTTCCCGACTCCACATATGGCAATCAGACTAGTTCCCTGGATCAACGTCCCATAACAAAATCTAGTACGGATCACCTGCAATTTTATATTATTCAAGAAAGGCACACACATGCCCTCCTTGAATTTTTTTTAGAAAATTAAGTATTTCAATTTCATGTGGTAGAGAGTTTCATAACCTCATTGCTCACACAATAAAAATTTGCCAACTAACTTCCTTTAGACAAAGTGAATTAGGATCTTTATGCTAGAGTAATTGAATTAACTCTAACTGAAATAGATTAATGCTTTTTTCCTAAATGTTGAAATTTGTTTAAATCCATCAGCTCAAAAAGGCTTTCTCGGACAGACTTGGCGCAAGCTACTCCATTCTGCAGATCCCAAGGGAACCCTGGCCTTTACCATTACACCCCTGTACAGGGATAGATACTTACCATAGGCCCAGGGCTGCATCTACAGAGTAGCTGCTGGCCGGAGGAGCGAGTTTGAGGCTATAGTGGTTGATTCAACTCTAACTAAAGCTTTTTTTTCCTAAATACTGGGATCTGTTTAAGGCTGTTGGCTCAAACAGACTTCTTCGGACAGACTTGGCGCAAGCTACTCCATTCTGCAGATCCCAAGGGAACCCTGGTTTTTACCATTACACACCTGTACAGGGATAGATACTTACCATAGGCCCAGGGTTGCATCTACAGAGTAGCTGCTGGCCGGAGGAGTGCGCTTGAGGCTTGAGTAGTTGAATCAATCCTAACTAAAGAAAAACCTATCTAATGACACTTTCTTGTTAGGACCTGTCTGAGGCCTATGGCTAAAAAAAGCTTCTTTGGAAAGACTTGGCAAAAGCCAGTCTATCCTACAGGTTCCAAAGGAACTCTGGCCTTCACTCTTACAGCCCTGTACAGTGATAAAGACTTATTACAGGGCCTTGATTGCATCTACATAGTAGATGCTGACTGGAGGGGCAAACTTAAAGTTAGAATGGTTCAGCCAACCCTAACTATTGCTACTTTCTTAAATGTTAGGATATTTCTGAGGCCATTGGCTCAAACAGGCTTCCTTGGACAGACTTGGCGCAAAACACACCATTTCTGATGTTTCCAAATGAACCCTGGGCTTCACCCTTGAACCTCTATACAGGGACCGTTTCATAGTTTTAAGGTTGAAAGACACAAGTCTGTCAAGTTCAACCTAAAAGCTAATGTGTTGATCCAGAGGAAGGCAAAAACCCCATGAGGCAGATGCTAATTGCCCAATATTAGGGGAAAAATTCCTTCCCGACTCCACATATGGCAATCAGACTAGTTCCCTGGATCAACGTCCCATAACAAAATCTAGTACGGATAACCTGCAATTTTATATTATTTAAGAAAGGCACACACATGCCCTCCTTGAATTTTTTTTAGAAAATTAAGTATTTCAATTTCATGTGGTAGAGAGTTTCATAACCTCATTGCTCACACAATAAAAATTTGCCAACTAACTTCCTTTAGACAAAGTGAATTAGGATCTTTATGCTAGAGTAATTGAATTAACTCTAACTGAAATAGATTAATGCTTTTTTCCTAAATGTTGAAATTTGTTTAAATCCATCAGCTCAAAAAGGCTTTCTCGGACAGACTTGTCGCAAGCTACTCCATTCTGCAGATCCCAAGGGAACCCTGGCCTTTACCATTACACCCCTGTACAGGGATAGATACTTACCATAGGCCCAGGGCTGCATCTACAGAGTAGCTGCTGGCCGGAGGAGCGAGCTTGAGGCTATAGTGGTTGATTCAACTCTAACTAAAGCTTTTTTTTCCTAAATACTGGGATCTGTTTAAGGCTGTTGGCTCAAACAGACTTCCTCGGACAGACTTGGCGCAAGCTACTCCATTCTGCAGATCCCAAGGGAACCCTGGTTTTTACCATTACACCCCTGTACAGGGATAGATACTTACCATAGGCCCAGGGTTGCATCTACAGAGTAGCTGCTGGCCGGAGGAGTGCGCTTGAGGCTTGAGTAGTTGAATCAATCCTAACTAAAGGAAAACCTATCTAATGCCACTTTCTTGTTAGGACCTGTCTGAGGCCTATGGCTAAAAAAAGCTTCTTTGGAAAGACTTGGCAAAATCCAGTCTATCCTACAGGTTCCAAAGGAACTCTGGCCTTCACTCTTACAGCCCTGTACAGTGATAAAGACTTATTACAGGGCCTTGATTGCATTTACATAGTAGATGCTGACTGGAGGGGCAAACTTAAGGCTAGAATGGTTCAGCCAACCCTAACTATTGCTACTTTCTTAAATGTTAAGATATTTCTGAGGCCGTTGGCTCAAACAGGCTTCCTTGGACAGACTGGGCGCAAAACACACCATTTCTGATGTTTCCAAATGAACCCTGGGCTTCACCCTTGAACCTCTATACAGGGACCGTTTCATAGTTTTAAGGTTGAAAGACACAAGTCCATCAAGTTCAACCTAAAAGCTAATGTGTTGATCCAGAGGAAGGCAAAAACCCCATGAGGCAGATGCTAATTGCCCCATATTAGGGGAAAAATTCCTTCCCGACTCCACATATGGCAATCAGACTAGTTCCCTGGATCAACGTCCCATAACAAAATCTAGTACGGATAACCTGCAATTTTATATTATTCAAGAAAGGCACACACATGCCCTCCTTGAATTTTTTTTAGAAAATTAAGTATTTCAATTTCATGTGGTAGAGAGTTTCATAACCTCATTGCTCACACAATAAAAATTTGCCAACTAACTTCCTTTAGACAAAGTGAATTAGGATCTTTATGCTAGAGTAATTGAATTAACTCTAACTGAAATAGATTAATGCTTTTTTCCTAAATGTTGAAATTTGTTTAAATCCATCAGCTCAAAAAGGCTTTCTCGGACAGACTTGGCGCAAGCTACTCCATTCTGCAGATCCCAAGGGAACCCTGGCCTTTACCATTACACCCCTGTACAGGGATAGATACTTACCATAGGCCCAGGGTTGCATCTACAGAGTAGCTGCTGGCCGGAGGAGCGAGCTTGAGGCTATAGTGGTTGATTCAACTCTAACTAAAGCTTTTTTTTCCTAAATACTGGGATCTGTTTAAGGCTGTTGGCTCAAACAGACTTCCTCGGACAGACTTGGCGCAAGATACTCCATTCTGCAGATCCCAGGGGAACCCTGGTTTTTACCATTACACCCCTGTACAGGGATAGATACTTACCATAGGCCCAGGGTTGCATCCACAGAGTAGCTGCTGGCCGGATGAGTGCGCTTGAGGCTTGAGTAGTTGAGTCAATCCTAACTAAAGAAACACCTATCTAATGCCACTTTCTTGTTAGGACCTGTCTGAGGCCTATGGCTCAAAAAAGCTTCTTTGGAAAAACTTGGCAAAAGCCAGTCTATCCTACAGGTTCCAAAGGAACACTGACCTTCACTCTTACATCCCTGTACAGTGATAAAGACTTATTACAGGGCCTTGATTGCATCTACATAGTAGATGCTGACTGGAGGGGCAAACTTAAGGTTAGAATGGTTCAGCCAACCCTAACTATTGCTACTTTCTTAAATGTTAGGATATTTCTGAGGCCGTTGGCTCAAACAGGCTTCCTTGGACAGACTTGGCGCAAAACACACCATTTCTGATGTTTCCAAATGAACCCTGGGCTTCACCCTTGAACCTCTATACAGGGACCGTTTCATAGTTTTAAGGTTGAAAGACACAAGTCCATCAAGTTCAACCTAAAAGCTAATGTGTTGATCCAGAGGAAGGCAAAAACCCCATGAGGCAGATGCTAATTGCCCCATATTAGGGGAAAAATTCCTTCCCGACTCCACATATGGCAATCAGACTAGTTCCCTGGATCAACGTCCCATAACAAAATCTAGTACGGATAACCTGCAATTTTATATTATTCAAGAAAGGCACACACAAGCCCTCCTTGAATTTTTTTTAGAAAATTAAGTATTTCAATTTCATGTGGTAGAGAGTTTCATAACCTCATTGCTCACACAATAAAAATTTGCCAACTAACTTCCTTTAGACAAAGTGAATTAGGATCTTTATGCTAGAGTAATTGAATTAACTCTAACTGAAATAGATTAATGCTTTTTTCCTAAATGTTGAAATTTGTTTAAATCCATCAGCTCAAAAAGGCTTTCTCGGACAGACTTGGCGCAAGCTACTCCATTCTGCAGATCCCAAGGGAACCCTGGCCTTTACCATTACACCCCTGTACAGGGATAGATACTTACCATAGGCCCAGGGCTGCATCTACAGAGTAGCTGCTGGCCGGAGGAGCGAGCTTGAGGCTATAGTGGTTGATTCAACTCAAACTAAAGCTTTTTTTTCCTAAATACTGGGATCTGTTTAAGGCTGTTGGCTCAAACAGACTTCCTCGGACAGACCTGGCGCAAGCTACTCCATTCTGCAGATCCCAAGGGAACCCTGGTTTTTACCATTACACACCTGTACAGGGATAGATACTTACCATAGGCCCAGGGTTGCATCTACAGAGTAGCTGCTGGCCGGAGGAGTGCGCTTGAGGCTTGAGTAGTTGAATCAATCCTAACTAAAGAAAAACCTATCTAATGACACGTTCTTGTTAGGACCTGTCTGAGGCCTATGGCTCAAAAAAGCTTCTTTGGAAAGACTTGGCAAAACCCAGTCTATCCTACAGGTTCCAAAGGAACTCTGGCCTTCACTCTTACAGCCCTGTACAGTGATAAAGACTTATTACAGGGCCTTGATTGCATCTACATAGTAGATGCTGACTGGAGGGGCAAACTTAAAGTTAGAATGGTTCAGCCAACCCTAACTATTGCTACTTTCTTAAATGTTAGGATATTTCTGAGGCCATTGGCTCAAACAGGCTTCCTTGGACAGACTTGGCGCAAAACACACCATTTCTGATGTTTCCAAATGAACCCTGGGCTTCACCCTTGAACCTCTATACAGGGACCGTTTCATAGTTTTAAGGTTGAAAGACACAAGTCTGTCAAGTTCAACCTAAAAGCTAATGTGTTGATCCAGAGGAAGGCAAAAACCCCATGAGGCAGATGCTAATTGCCCCATATTAGGGGAAAAATTCCTTCCCGACTCCACATATGGCAATCAGACTAGTTCCCTGGATCAACGTCCCATAACAAAATCTAGTACGGATAACCTGCAATTTTATATTATTTAAGAAAGGCACACAC
The DNA here is from genome assembly GCF_046119375.1 of Phyllobates terribilis. Classification (NCBI taxonomy): domain Eukaryota; kingdom Metazoa; phylum Chordata; class Amphibia; order Anura; family Dendrobatidae; genus Phyllobates; species Phyllobates terribilis. The sequence goes on along the minus strand of NW_027362870.1, from coordinate 4,001,333 downwards.
ATGCCCTCCTTGAATTTTTTTTAGAAAATTAAGTATTTCAATTTCATGTGGTAGAGAGTTTCATAACCTCATTGCTCACACAATAAAAATTTGCCAACTAACTTCCTTTAGACAAAGTGAATTAGGATCTTTATGCTAGAGTAATTGAATTAACTCTAACTGAAATAGATTAATGCTTTTTTCCTAAATGTTGAAATTTGTTTAAATCCATCAGCTCAAAAAGGCTTTCTCGGACAGACTTGGCGCAAGCTACTCCATTCTGCAGATCCCAAGGGAACCCTGGCCTTTACCATTACACCCCTGTACAGGGATAGATACTTACCATAGGCCCAGGGTTGCATCTACAGAGTAGCTGCTGGCCGGAGGAGCGAGCTTGAGGCTATAGTGGTTGATTCAACTCTAACTAAAGCTTTTTTTTCCTAAATACTGGGATCTGTTTAAGGCTGTTGGCTCAAACAGACTTCCTTGGACAGACTTGGCGCAAGCTACTCCATTCTGCAGATCCCAAGGGAACCCTGGTTTTTACCATTACACCCCTGTACAGGGATAGATACTTACCATAGGCCCAGGGTTGCATCCACAGAGTAGCTGCTGGCCGGAGGAGTGCGCTTGAGGCTTGAGTAGTTGAGTCAATCCTAACTAAAGAAAAACCTATCTAATGACACTTTCTTGTTAGGACCTGTCTGAGGCCTATGGCTCAAAAAAGCTTCTTTGGAAAAACTTGGCAAAAGCCAGTCTATCCTACAGGTTCCAAAGGAACTCTGACCTTCACTCTTACATCCCTGTACAGTGATAAAGACTTATTACAGGGCCTTGATTGCATCTACATAGTAGATGCTGACTGGAGGGGCAAACTTAAGGTTAGAATGGTTCAGCCAACCCTAACTATTGCTACTTTCTTAAATGTTAGGATATTTCTGAGGCCGTTGGCTCAAACAGGCTTCCTTGGACAGACTTGGCGCAAAACACACCATTTCTGATGTTTCCAAATGAACCCTGGGCTTCACCCTTGAACCTCTATACAGGGGCCGTTTCATAGTTTTAAGGTTGTAAGACACAAGTCCATCAAGTTCAACCTAAAAGCTAATGTGTTGATCCAGAGGAAGGCAAAAACCCCATGAGGCAGATGCTAATTGCCCCATATTAGGGGAAAAATTCCTTCCCGAATCCACATATGGCAATCAGACTAGTTCCCTGGATCAACGTCCCATAACAAAATCTAGTACGGATAACCTGCAATTTTATATTATTCAAGAAAGGCACACACATGCCCTCCTTGAATTTTTTTTAGAAAATTAAGTATTTCAATTTCATGTGGTAGAGAGTTTCATAACCTCATTGCTCACACAATAAAAATTTGCCAACTAACTTCCTTTAGACAAAGTGAATTAGGATCTTTATGCTAGAGTAATTGAATTAACTCTAACTGAAATAGATTAATGCTTTTTTCCTAAATGTTGAAATTTGTTTAAATCCATCAGCTCAAAAAGGCTTTCTCGGACAGACTTGGCGCAAGCTACTCCATTCTGCAGATACCAAGGGAACCCTGGCCTTTACCATTACACCCCTGTACAGGGATAGATACTTACCATAGGCCCAGGGCTGCATCTACAGAGTAGCTGCTGGCCGGAGGAGCGAGCTTGAGGCTATAGTGGTTGATTCAACTCTAACTAAAGCTTTTTTTTCCTAAATACTGGGATCTGTTTAAGGCTGTTGGCTCAAACAGACTTCCTCGGACAGACTTGGCGCAAGCTACTCCATTCTGCAGATCCCAAGGGAACCCTGGTTTTTACCATTACACACCTGTACAGGGATAGATACTTACCATAGGCCCAGGGTTGCATCTACAGAGTAGCTGCTGGCCGGAGGAGTGCGCTTGAGGCTTGAGTAGTTGAATCATTCCTAACTAAAGAAAAACCTATCTAATGACACGTTCTTGTTAGGACCTGTCTGAGGCCTATGGCTCAAAAAAGCTTCTTTGGAAAGACTTGGCAAAACCCAGTCTATCCTACAGGTTCCAAAGGAACTCTGGCCTTCACTCTTACAGCCCTGTACAGTGATAAAGACTTATTACAGGGCCTTGATTGCATCTACATAGTAGATGCTGACTGGAGGGGCAAACTTAAAGTTAGAATGGTTCAGCCAACCCTAACTATTGCTACTTTCTTAAATGTTAGGATATTTCTGAGGCCATTGGCTCAAACAGGCTTCCTTGGACAAACTTGGCGCAAAACACACCATTTCTGATGTTTCCAAATGAACCCTGGGCTTCACCCTTGAACCTCTATACAGGGACCGTTTCATAGTTTTAAGGTTGAAAGACACAAGTCTGTCAAGTTCAACCTAAAAGCTAATGTGTTGATCCAGAGGAAGGCAAAAACCCCATGAGGCAGATGCTAATTGCCCCATATTAGGGGAAAAATTCCTTCCCGACTCCACATATGGCAATCAGACTAGTTCCCTGGATCAACGTCCCATAACAAAATCTAGTACGGATAACCTGCAATTTTATATTATTTAAGAAAGGCACACACATGCCCTCCTTGAATTTTTTTTAGAAAATTAAGTATTTCAATTTCATGTGGTAGAGAGTTTCATAACCTCATTGCTCACACAATAAAAATTTGCCAACTAACTTCCTTTAGACAAAGTGAATTAGGATCTTTATGCTAGAGTAATTGAATTAACTCTAACTGAAATAGATTAATGCTTTTTTCCTAAATGTTGAAATTTGTTTAAATCCATCAGCTCAAAAAGGCTTTCTCGGACAGACTTGGCGCAAGCTACTCCATTCTGCAGATCCCAAGGGAACCCTGTCCTTTACCATTACACCCCTGTACAGGGATAGATACTTACCATAGGCCCAGGGCTGCATCTACAGAGTAGCTGCTGGCCGGAGGAGCGAGCTTGAGGCTATAGTGGTTGATTCAACTCTAACTAAAGCTTTTTTTTCCTAAATACTGGGATCTGTTTAAGGCTGTTGGCTCAAACAGACTTCCTCGGACAGACTTGGCGCAAGCTACTCCATTCTGCAGATCCCAAGGGAACCCTGTTTTTTACCATAACACCCCTGTACAGGGATAGATACTTACCATAGGCCCAGGGTTGCATCTACAGAGTAGCTGCTGGCCGGAGGAGTGCGCTTGAGGCTTGAGTAGTTGAATCAATCCTAACTAAAGAAAAACCTATCTAATGCCACTTTCTTGTTAGGACCTGTCTGAGGCCTATGGCTCAAAAAAGCTTCTTTGGAAAGACTTGGCAAAAGCCAGTCTATCCTACAGGTTCCAAAGGAACTCTGGCCTTCACTCTTTCAGCTCTGTACAGCGATAAAGACTTATTGCAGGGCCTTGATTGCATCTACATAGTAGATACTGACTGGAGGGGCAAACTTAAGGCTAGAATGGTTCAGCCAACCCTAACTATTGCTACTTTCTTAAATGTTAGGATATTTCTGAGGCCGTTGGCTCAAACAGGCTTCCTTGGACAGACTGGGCGCAAAACACACCATTTCTGATGTTTCCAAATGAACCCTGGGCTTCACCCTTGAACCTCAATACATGGACAGTTTCATAGTTTTAAGGTTGAAAGACACAAGTCCATCAAGTTCAACCTAAAAGCTAATGTGTTGATCCAGAGGAAGGCAAAAACCCCATGAGGCAGATGCTAATTGCCCCATATTAGAGGAAAAATTCCTTCCCGACTCCACATATGGCAATCAGACTAGTTCCCTGGATCAACGTCCCATAACAAAATCTAGTACGGATAACCTGCAATTTTATATTATTTAAGAAAGGCACACACATGCCCTCCTTGAATTTTTTTTAGAAAATTAAGTATTTCAATTTCATGTGGTAGAGAGTTTCATAACCTCATTGCTCACACAATAAAAATTTGCCAACTAACTTCCTTTAGACAAAGTGAATTAGGATCTTTATGCTAGAGTAATTGAATTAACTCTAACTGAAATAGATTAATGCTTTTTTCCTAAATGTTGAAATTTGTTTAAATCCATCAGCTCAAAAAGGCTTTCTCGGACAGACTTGGCGCAAGCTACTCCATTCTGCAGATCCCAAGGGAACCCTGGCCTTTACCATTACACCCCTGTACAGGGATAGATACTTACCATAGGCCCAGGGCTGCATCTACAGAGTAGCTGCTGGCCGGAGGAGCGAGCTTGAGGCTATAGTGGTTGATTCAACTCTAACTAAAGCTTTTTTTTCCTAAATACTGGGATCTGTTTAAGGCTGTTGGCTCAAACAGACTTCCTCGGACAGACTTGGCGCAAGCTACTCCATTCTGCAGATCCCAAGGGAACCCTGGTTTTTACCATTACACCCCTGTACAGGGATAGATACTTACCATAGGCCCAGGGTTGCATCTACAGAGTAGCTGCTGGCCGGAGGAGTGCGCTTGAGGCTTGAGTAGTTGAATCAATCCTAACTAAAGAAAAACCTATCTAATGCCACTTTCTTGTTAGGACCTGTCTGAGGCCTATGGCTCAAAAAAGCTTCTTTGGAAAGACTTGGCAAAAGCCAGTCTATCCTACAGGTTCCAAAGGAACTCTGGCCTTCACTCTTACAGCCCTGTACAGCGATAAAGACTTATTACAGGGCCTTGATTGCATCTACGTAGTAGATGCTGACTGGAGGGGCAAACTTAAGGCTAGAATGGTTCAGCCAACCCTAACTATTGCTACTTTCTTAAATGTTAAGATATTTCTGAGGCCGTTGGCTCAAACAGGCTTCCTTGGACAGACTTGGCGCAAAACACACCATTTCTGATGTTTCCAAATGAACCCTGGGCTTCACCCTTGAACCTCTATACAGGGACCGTTTCATAGTTTTAAGGTTGAAAGATACAAGTCCATCAAGTTCAACCTAAAAGCTAATGTGTTGATCCAGAGGAAGGCAAAAACCCCATGAGGCAGATGCTAATTGCCCCATATTAGGGGAAAAATTCCTTCCCGACTCCACATATGGCAATCAGACTAGTTCCCTGGATCAACGTCCCATAACAAAATCTAGTACGGATAACCTGCAATTTTATATTATTCAAGAAAGGCACACACATGCCCTCCTTGAATTTTTTTTAGAAAATTAAGTATTTCAATTTCATGTAGTAGAGAGTTTCATAACCTCATTGCTCACACAATAAAAATTTGCCAACTAACTTCCTTTAGACAAAGTGAATTAGGATCTTTATGCTAGAGTAATTGAATTAACTCTAACTGAAATAGATTAATGCTTTTTTCCTAAATGTTGAAATTTGTTTAAATCCATCAGCTCAAAAAGGCTTTCTCGGACAGACTTGGCGCAAGCTACTCCATTCTGCAGATCCCAAGGGAACCCTGTCCTTTACCATTACACCCCTGTACAGGGATAGATACTTACCATAGGCCCAGGGCTGCATCTACAGAGTAGCTGCTGGCCGGAGGAGCGAGCTTGAGGCTATAGTGGTTGATTCAACTCTAACTAAAGCTTTTTTTTCCTAAATACTGGGATCTGTTTAAGGCTGTTGGCTCAAACAGACTTCCTCGGACAGACTTGGCGCAAGCTACTCCATTCTGCAGATCCCAAGGGAACCCTGTTTTTTACCATAACACCCCTGTACAGGGATAGATACTTACCATAGGCCCAGGGTTGCATCTACAGAGTAGCTGCTGGCCGGAGGAGTGCGCTTGAGGCTTGAGTAGTTGAATCAATCCTAACTAAAGAAAAACCTATCTAATGCCACTTTCTTGTTAGGACCTGTCTGAGGCCTATGGCTCAAAAAAGCTTCTTTGGAAAGACTTGGCAAAAGCCAGTCTATCCTACAGGTTCCAAAGGAACTCTGGCCTTCACTCTTTCAGCTCTGTACAGCGATAAAGACTTATTGCAGGGCCTTGATTGCATCTACATAGTAGATACTGACTGGAGGGGCAAACTTAAGGCTAGAATGGTTCAGCCAACCCTAACTATTGCTACTTTCTTAAATGTTAGGATATTTCTGAGGCCGTTGGCTCAAACAGGCTTCCTTGGACAGACTGGGCGCAAAACACACCATTTCTGATGTTTCCAAATGAACCCTGGGCTTCACCCTTGAACCTCAATACATGGACAGTTTCATAGTTTTAAGGTTGAAAGACACAAGTCCATCAAGTTCAACCTAAAAGCTAATGTGTTGATCCAGAGGAAGGCAAAAACCCCATGAGGCAGATGCTAATTGCCCCATATTAGAGGAAAAATTCCTTCCCGACTCCACATATGGCAATCAGACTAGTTCCCTGGATCAACGTCCCATAACAAAATCTAGTACGGATAACCTGCAATTTTATATTATTCAAGAAAGGCACACATATGCCCTCCTTGAATTTTTTTTAGAAAATTTAGTATTTCAAGTTCATGTGGTAGAGAGTTCCATAACCTCATTGCTCACACAATAAAAATTTGCCAACTAACTTCCTTTAGACAAAGTGAATTAGGATCTTTATGCTAGAGTAATTGAATTAACTCTAACTGAAATAGATTAATGCTTTTTTCCTAAATGTTGAAATTTGTTTAAATCCATCAGCTCAAAAAGGCTTTCTCGGACAGACTTGGCGCAAGCTACTCCATTCTGCAGATCCCAAGGGAACCCTGGCCTTTACCATTACACCCCTGTACAGGGATAGATACTTACCATAGGCCCAGGGCTGCATCTACAGAGTAGCTGCTGGCCGGAGGAGCGAGCTTGAGGCTATAGTGGTTGATTCAACTCTAACTAAAGCTTTTTTTTCCTAAATACTGGGATCTGTTTAAGGCTGTTGGCTCAAACAGACTTCCTCGGACAGACTTGGCGCAAGCTACTCCATTCTGCAGATCCCAAGGGAACCCTGGTTTTTACCATTACACCCCTGTACAGGGATAGATACTTACCATAGGCCCAGGGTTGCATCTACAGAGTAGCTGCTGGCCGGAGGAGTGCGCTTGAGGCTTGAGTAGTTGAATCAATCCTAACCAAAGAAAAACCTATCTAATGCCACTTTCTTGTTAGGACCTGTCTGAGGCCTATGGCTCAAAAAAGCTTCTTTGGAAAGACTTGGCAAAAGCCAGTCTATCCTACAGGTTCCAAAGGAACTCTGGCCTTCACTCTTACAGCCCTGTACAGCGATAAAGACTTATTACAGGGCCTTGATTGCATCTACGTAGTAGATGCTGACTGGAGGGGCAAACTTAAGGCTAGAATGGTTCAGCCAACCCTAACTATTGCTACTTTCTTAAATGTTAAGATATTTCTGAGGCCGTTGGCTCAAACAGGCTTCCTTTGACAGACTTGGCGCAAAACACACCATTTCTGATGTTTCCAAATGAACCCTGGGCTTCACCCTTGAACCTCTATACAGGGACCGTTTCATAGTTTTAAGGTTGAAAGATACAAGTCCATCAAGTTCAACCTAAAAGCTAATGTGTTGATCCAGAGGAAGGCAAAAACCCCATGAGGCAGATGCTAATTGCCCCATATTAGGGGAAAAATTCCTTCCCGACTCCACATATGGCAATCAGACTAGTTCCCTGGATCAACGTCCCATAACAAAATCTAGTACGGATAACCTGCAATTTTATATTATTCAAGAAAGGCACACACATGCCCTCCTTGAATTTTTTTTAGAAAATTAAGTATTTCAATTTCATGTAGTAGAGAGTTTCATAACCTCATTGCTCACACAATAAAAATTTGCCAACTAACTTCCTTTAGACAAAGTGAATTAGGATCTTTATGCTAGAGTAATTGAATTAACTCTAACTGAAATAGATTAATGCTTTTTTCCTAAATGTTGAAATTTGTTTAAATCCATCAGCTCAAAAAGGCTTTCTCGGACAGACTTGGCGCAAGCTACTCCATTCTGCAGATCCCAAGGGAACCCTGTCCTTTACCATTACACCCCTGTACAGGGATAGATACTTACCATAGGCCCAGGGCTGCATCTACAGAGTAGCTGCTGGCCGGAGGAGCGAGCTTGAGGCTATAGTGGTTGATTCAACTCTAACTAAAGCTTTTTTTTCCTAAATACTGGGATCTGTTTAAGGCTGTTGGCTCAAACAGACTTCCTCGGACAGACTTGGCGCAAGCTACTCCATTCTGCAGATCCCAAGGGAACCCTGTTTTTTACCATAACACCCCTGTACAGGGATAGATACTTACCATAGGCCCAGGGTTGCATCTACAGAGTAGCTGCTGGCCGGAGGAGTGCGCTTGAGGCTTGAGTAGTTGAATCAATCCTAACTAAAGAAAAACCTATCTAATGCCACTTTCTTGTTAGGACCTGTCTGAGGCCTATGGCTCAAAAAAGCTTCTTTGGAAAGACTTGGCAAAAGCCAGTCTATCCTACAGGTTCCAAAGGAACTCTGGCCTTCACTCTTTCAGCTCTGTACAGCGATAAAGACTTATTGCAGGGCCTTGATTGCATCTACATAGTAGATACTGACTGGAGGGGCAAACTTAAGGCTAGAATGGTTCAGCCAACCCTAACTATTGCTACTTTCTTAAATGTTAGGATATTTCTGAGGCCGTTGGCTCAAACAGGCTTCCTTGGACAGACTGGGCGCAAAACACACCATTTCTGATGTTTCCAAATGAACCCTGGGCTTCACCCTTGAACCTCAATACATGGACAGTTTCATAGTTTTAAGGTTGAAAGACACAAGTCCATCAAGTTCAACCTAAAAGCTAATGTGTTGATCCAGAGGAAGGCAAAAACCCCATGAGGCAGATGCTAATTGCCCCATATTAGAGGAAAAATTCCTTCCCGACTCCACATATGGCAATCAGACTAGTTCCCTGGATCAACGTCCCATAACAAAATCTAGTACGGATAACCTGCAATTTTATATTATTCAAGAAAGGCACACATATGCCCTCCTTGAATTTTTTTTAGAAAATTTAGTATTTCAAGTTCATGTGGTAGAGAGTTCCATAACCTCATTGCTCACACAATAAAAATTTGCCAACTAACTTCCTTTAGACAAAGTGAATTAGGATCTTTATGCTAGAGTAATTGAATTAACTCTAACTGAAATAGATTAATGCTTTTTTCCTAAATGTTGAAATTTGTTTAAATCCATCAGCTCAAAAAGGCTTTCTCGGACAGACTTGGCGCAAGCTACTCCATTCTGCAGATCCCAAGGGAACCCTGGCCTTTACCATTACACGCCTGTACATGGATAGATACTTACCATAGGCCCAGGGCTGCATCTACAGAGTAGCTGCTGGCCGGAGGAGCGAGCTTGAGGCTATAGTGGTTGATTCAACTCTAACTGAAGCTTTTTTTTTTCCTAAATACTGGGATCTGTTTAAGGCTGTTGGCTCAAACAGACTTCCTCGGACAGACTTGGCGCAAGCTACTCCATTCTGCAGATCCCAAGGGAACCCAGGTTTTTACCATTACACCCCTGTACAGGGATAGATACTTACCATAGGCCCAGGGTTGCATCTACAGAGTAGCTGCTGGCCGGAGGAGTGCGCTTGAAGCTTGAGTAGTTGAATCAATCCTAACTAAAGAAAAACCTATCTAATGCCACTTTCTTGTTAGGACCTGTCTGAGGCCTATGGCTCAAAAAAGCTTCTTTGGAAAGACTTGGCAAAAGCCAGTCTATCCTACAGGTTCCAAAGGAACTCTGGCCTTCACTCTTACAGCCCTGTACAGTGATAAAGACTTATTACATGGCCTTGATTGCATCTACATAGTAGATGCTGACTGGAGGGGCAAACTTAAGGCTAGAATGGTTCAGCCACCCTAACTATTGCTACTTTCTGAAATGTTAGGATATTTCTGAGGCCGTTGGCTCAAACAGGCTTCCTTGGACAGACTGGGCGCAAAACACACCATTTCTGATGGTTCCAAATGAACCCTGGGCTTCACCCTTGAACCTCAATACAGGGACAGTTTCATAGTTTTAAGGTTGAAAGACACAAGTCCATCAAGTTCAACCTAAAAGCTAATGTGTTGATCCAGAGGAAGGCAAAAACCCCATGAGGCAGATGCTAATTGCCCCATTTTAGGGGAAAAATTCCTTCCCGACTCCACATATGGCAATCAGACTAGTTCCCTGGATCAACGTCCCATAATAAAATCTATTACCACTAACCTGAAATGTTATATTATTCAAGGAACATTTTTCATCAAGCAGTTTTCACCAGAAATGTGTTGCACAACTGTTTGAATCTCAGTAAATTCCTGCGCAACTTACATTTGAATACTCTGACCTTTTTACACCCACTCTTTTAACTTCTTAAATAGTGAACAGAGCTTATCTGGACCGCTTGTGGCTTAGCTTTACCTGAAAACTTATTACAAATTAGGCTGGAAAAGTGGTGTAAAATAGGACTGAAATTGACTCCATCTTTTGACTGGAGTACATTTCTTGAGGTGTAGTACGTCAGCTTTAAGGGGATATTTCAATAAATGAATGACCCTGGCTGCAGGTATAAAGAATCAAACTGTGCTGTCCTGACCCATTCCTGGGATTGTGTATGGCACTGACATCACCTCAATACTGCCGCAGCCAACAAATGTAATCAGACGGACTGCCCAGCTGAGCGCACTGAGCTGCTGCAGCTCTGAGATGGTGGAACCTCTTTTTTTTAATTAAATGACCTGCAGCTAGGGACATTCATTTATTGAAAGGGAACAACCCCTTTAAGGATGAGTCAAGTTCATTAAGAGGTTTAGTCTTTTTAATGAATTTGGTGCACGTTCCTCCAATAGGCGCTTCATGAATGCTGGTATAGAAATCCACCAGCCTTGATGAATCGGCCACCATAGGTTTACATGGCATGAGCATATACAGAACAGTTGTGTAGTATACGTTACCAGGCCCTCATGATGCTCTTGGTCCTGGATGGCCTTCCACAGTCTGCTTTCTTGCTTCATCATCTTGAAGGGCTCCACTTTCTTTTCTTCTGGCTGGCATGGTGCGGCTCTATCATCCTGCTCCTTTAACACGAAGGGACGAATGACTGTAAAGCTGCCAGGAGCGTTTTTTTATCCCCTTAGATCATTGTGACACCACAAAGTGATGACATAGACAAGTGGGTGAGGCGCCTTTATTCAGTCATCGGGTGTGGTCAGAAGAAATTAGCATATTCCGTGATGTTACTACAATGAGAACAGACATGAACATTCTATTCGGAACCCGACCGCCATTATCAGCGGAACCTTCACTGCTGTCAGATTGGCACTAAAAACAAAAAGAGACCGCAGTGAACCTGGACAGTAACAATCTACAGGGACAGTGACTGCTAAGCGGACTTCATGTCAGATGTTATGCAGTTTTGTCAGAAAAAAAAACAATAAAATATATAAAAGACAGGCTCCAATAAACCTTAAACACTGGGCTGTAGTCACAGATTCTCCTTCCACCTGCAGCACATTGCTCCCCTGCCTAACCCTCCCCGTCCTGCAGCATATTTCTCACCGCTTAATTCTCCCACTCCTGCAGCAGATCGCTCCCCTGTCTAAACCTCCCCCTCCTGCAGCACATCGCTCCCCTGACCCCCTCTTACGTGACATCTTTTCTATCAGTTACATTTGTGAAGTAACTGCTGTCTCCTGTGAGCAGTGGAGAGCGAAGCTGAGAGCCAGGAGGCTCTGCCCCTCTGCCCCTTCTTGCCACATCATCATCCATCTACATCAGGGCTGTCAAACTCAAATATATAGAGGGCCAAAAGGAAGAGTTTAACCCAGAAAAATAAGTCAACACTTTATCAGATGTTTCTGTGAAAACTTGAGTACAACAAATAAGATTTTGTTATTTTCCCTCAGTTATACAAAAAATAGTTATGAGAAAAGTGTGACAAAAAGGAGTCATAAAATGCACCAAAATGAAATATCACAATTTATGGCTCAAATTGAGGTGAAGCAAGGAAGAGGTTGAGCTTAGCTAATGAGATGCATCAAACATACAGGTGCTTCTCACAAAATTAGAATATCATCAAAAAGTTAATTTATTTCAGTTCTTCAATCCAAAAAGTGAAACTCATATATTATACAGAGTCATTACAGAGTGATCTATTTCAAGTGTTTATTTCTGTTAATGTTGATAATGATGGCTTACAGCCAATGAAAACACAAAGTCATTATCTCAGTAAATTAGAATAATTAACAAAAATCACCTGCAAAGGCTTCTTACGCATTTAAAAAGGTCCCTTTGTCTGTTTCAGTAGGCTCCACAATCATGGGGAAGACTGCTGACTTGACAGATGTCCAGAAAGCAGTCATTGACACACTCCACAAGGAGTGTAAACCACAAAAGGTCATTGCTAAAGAAGCTGGCTGTTAACAGAGTGCTGTATCCAAGCATATTTATGGAAAGTTGAGTGGAAAGAAAAAGTGTGGTAGGAAGAGGTGCACAAGCAACCGGGATAACCGCAGCCTTGAAAAGATTGTTAAGGAAAGGCCATTCAAACATTTGGGGAAGATTCACAAGGAGTGGACTGCTGCTGGAGTCATTGCTTCAAGAGCCATCACACACAGACGTATCCAGGACATGGGCTACAAGTGTCACATTCCTTGTGTTGAGCCACTCATCACCAATAGACAACGCCAGAAGCGTCTTACCTGGGCCAAGGAGAAAAACACCTGGACTGTTGCTCAGTGGTCCAAGGTGTTGTTTTCCGATGAAAGTAAATTTTGCATTTAATTTGGAAATCAAGGTCCCAGAGTCTGGAGGAAGAGTGGAGAGGCCACAATCCAAGCTGCTGGAGGTCTAGTGTGAAGGCTCCACAATCAGTGATGGTTTGGGGAGCCATGTCATCTGCTGGTGGAGGTCCACTGTGTTTTATCAAGACCAAAGTCAGCGCACCCGTCTACCAGGACATTGTAGAGCCCTTCATGCTTCCCTCTGCCCACAAGCTTTATGGAGATGGAAATGTCATTTTCCAGCACGACTTGGCACCTGTCCACAAAAGTACCAATACCTGGTTTACACAACAGTATCACTGTGCTTGATTGGCAGCAAACTCACCTGACCTTAACCCCATAGAGAATCTATTATAGAGAATCTATGGGGTATTGTCAAGAGAAAGATGAGAGACACCAGACCCAACAATGCAGACGAGCTGAAGGCTTCTATCAAAGCCACCTGGGCTTCCATAACACCTCAGCAGTGTCACAGGCTGATCGCCTCCATGCCACATTGCCGCATTGATGCAGTAATTGATGTAAAAGGAGCCTGGCCAAGTATTGAGGGCATTTACTGAACATACATTTCAGTAGGATAACATTTCAGATTTTAAAAACATTTTTCAAGCTGGTGTTATAAAGTATTCTAATTTACTGAGATAATAGCATTAACAGAAATAAACACTTAAAATAGATCACTCTGTCTGTAATGACTCTATATAATATGAGTTTTACTTTTTGTATTGAAGAACTGAAATAAATTAACTTTTTGATGATATTCTAATTTTGTGAGAAGCACCTATAGTATGCTATATGCCCAATTTTAACAAATGTACTGCAATTTTTCCTGAATGTGTTCAGAAATGTACAGATGTGTAAGCAGACAAATGCAGAGACTTAGGCTATGTGCCCACGATGCACAAAAGCTCCGGATTTTTCCTGAGCGTTTCTGCATCTCCCTGGCAGAAAAAACGCATGCGGATTGTACATGCGGATTGTACATGCGGATTGTACATGCGGATTGTGCATGCGGATTGTACATGCGGATTGTACATGCGGATTGTACATGCGGATTGTACATGCGGATTGTATATGCGGATTGTACATGCGGATTGTACATGCGGATTGTACATGCGTTTTTCCTGCCAGGGACATGCAGAAGTGAAGCGTTCTTCACATGCATTTCCACATGCGGGTTGACAAGCGCTTTACAAGCGATTTTAGCATCACTTGGAAAGTGCTTGTCAATTTGGTCACACTATAGAAATCCATGAAAATGGCATGGATTTATATAGTGTGACCCCAAAGACTGGTTAAAAATAAAAAAATCTACTGTATAATTGTCTTATCCCGTCTGTCTGTCTGTCTGTTTGTCCGTCTATCCTGGAAATCCCGCGTCGCTCATTGGTCCGGCAGCGGCCAATCAGCGCCGCGGGATTTCTGAAAAAAGATGGCGGCCGTTAGCGGCTCATCTGCGGGACGGAGCTCAGCGGCGATGCAGCCGGGAGATGAGCGCCGCGAGGCGCTCATCTCCCGGCCGGTACCAGCAGAAGGACATCGACCGCCGGACCCATCTGCAGGACGGAGATGCAGCCGGGAGCCAAGATCGTGTAGCCAAGATCGGTGATTGGTCGCGGCCGATATTTAAATTTGGCGCCCAAATCGGTGATTGGTCGCGGGCAGCGTCCGCGACCAATCAGTACAGTAGTGTTTAACTTTTGCAGCAAGATCAGTGATTGGTCGCGGGCCAAGACCGCGACCAATCACCGATTTGTGCGGCACATTTAAATAGCGGCCGCGACCAATTGGATGTCAGCGCCGCTCAACGGTCCTCCCTTCACACCCTAGCCGCATGGATGTCAGCGCCGCTCCCCGGTCCTCCCTTCACACCCTAGCCGCATGGATGTCAGCGCCGCTCCCCGGTCCTCCCTTCACACCCTAGCCGCTGATGTCCCCACAGTATCTGCATGGTGTTACAAAGGTCCGGACATTTGTGTTAAAAATCGCTGATTGGTCGCCGACACTATTTAAATGTGGCGCCAAAATCGGTGATTGGTCGCGCCCAGCGTCGGCGACCAATCAGCGATTTTTAACACAATTGTCCGGACCTTTGTAACACCATGCGGATACTGTGGGGACATCAGCGGCTAGGGTGTGAAGGGAGGACCGGGGAGCGGCGCTGACATCCAATTGGTCGCAGCCGCTATTTAAATGTGCCGCACAAATCGGTGATTGGTCGCGGTCTTGGCCCGCGACCAATCACTGATCTTGCCGCAAAAGTTAAACACTACTGTGCTGATTGGTCGCGGACGCTGCCCGCGACCAATCACCGATTTGGGCGCCAAATTTAAATATCGGCCGCGACCAATCACCGATCTTGGCTCCACATTTAAACACCGCTGTACTGATTGGTCGCGGACGCTATTTAAATGTGGCGCCAAAATCGGTGATTGGTCGCGCCAAGCGTCGGCGACCAATCAGCACAGCGGTGTTTAAATGTGGAGCCAAGATCGGTGATTGGTCGCGGCCGATATTTAAATTTGGCGCCCAAATCGGTGATTGGTCGCGGGCAGCGCCAGCGACCAATCACCGATTTTTAACACAAATGTCCGGACCTTTGTAACACCATGCGGATACTGTGGGGACATCAGCGGCTAGGGTGTCAAGGGAGGACCGGGGAGCGGCGCTGCGGGTCCGGATACTTCTGCTGCGAGCAGTCGCTCATCTCCCGGCTTCTCGCAGCGGAAGTAGCCGCACAGGCAGCGGCGCTCCCCGGTCCTCACTAATACGATTCCGCTCCCCGGTCCTCACCAATACGATTCACTGATTGGTCTCGCTCTCCACACGCGACCAATCAGTGATCTTGGCGCTAAAGTTAAACACCGCTCTGCTGATTGGTCGCGGCCGCTGCCCGTGACCAATCACCGATTTGGGCGCCACATTTAAATAGCGGCCGCGACCAATCACCGATCTTGCCGCCACATTTAAACACTGCTGTGCTGATTGGTCGCGGACGCCAGACGCGACCAATCAGCGATTTTGGCGCCAAGTTTAAACCCGCTCCGCTAGTTGGTCGCGGATGCCGGCCGCGACTAATCAGCATTACTGGCGCCAAATTTAAACACCGCTCTGCTGATTGATCGCGGTCGCTGGCCGAGATCAATCAGCAGTATTGGCGCCAAATTTAAACATCGCTCTGCTGATTAGTCGCGGTCGCCGTCCGCGACCAATCAGCAATATTGGCGCAAAATTTAAACACCGCTCTGCTGATTGGTCGCGGTCGCCGTCCGCGACCAATCAGCAGTATTGGCGCCAAATTTAAACCCCGCTATGCTGATTGGTCGCGGTTGCCGGCCGCGACCAATCAGCAGTATTGGCGCCAAATTTAAACACCGCTCTGCTGATTGGTCGCGGGCGGCGATTGCGACCAATCAGCATTATTGGCGCCAAATTTAAACCCCGCTCTGCTGATTGGTCGAGACAGCCGGCCGCCACCAATCAGCAATTTTGGCGCCAAATTTAAACCCCGCTCTGCTGATTGGTCGCGGTTGCCGGCCGCGACTAATCAGTATTGTTGGCGCCAAATTGCCGGCCGCGACTAATCAGCATTATTGCCGCCAAATTTAAACACCGCTCTGCTGAATGGTCGTGGCCGTGACCAGTCACCACTATTGGCGCCAAATTTAAACACCGCTTTGCTGATTGGTCGCGACCGGCGGCTGCAACCAATCAGCATTATTGGCGCAAAATTTAAACCCCGCTCTGCTGATTGGTCACGTTCGCTGGCCGCGACCAATCAGCATTATTGGCGCAAAATTTAAACCCCGCCCTGCTGATTAGTCGCGACTGCCGGCCGTGACCAATCAGAGATATAGCCGCTAAATTTCAACACCGCTTTGCTGATTGGTCGCGGTTGTTGGCCGCGACCAATCAGCAATTTTGGCGCCAAATTTAAACACCGCTCTGCTGATTGCGCCCGGTCTGCCGCATACATATTCTAGAATACCCGATGCGTTAGAATCAGGCCACCATCTATAAATCTATACTTAACTTCCGATGGCCCCCGCAGTCTTGCTTCGCTCCGTCCTGGCTGCCGGCAGATCACGGTACACTGAAGGACCTGCTGTCACATGACTATGACGTCAGCGCAGGTCCTTCAGTCCATCGCGAGCTGCCGGCATGGGAGGACGAGCGCAGCGGGGGCCGTCAGAAGGTAAATATAACATTTATTTTATATTTTATTATTTTTTTTGACAGGTTCTATGGTACCCGGGTCCGGAGGAGAGTCTCCCATCCTCCACACGCGGGTACCATCCGCACATTGAACGCATGTATTCCGCATGTGCTTATCTAGTGAAGAGGAATCCATTTGTTCCAATGCAAGTCAATGGCGGCGAAAAAGCAGCGCTTACGCGAAATAATTGGTAGTGCTGCGTTTTTTTCCGCAATGATAATCCGCAGTGGAAATTTCCGCAGCATGTGCACAGCACATGCGGACTATCATTGGGGAACATGGCAGACCTTCTAACATGCGTTTTTAAGCGTTTCTGCAGCGTTTTTGCCATGCCGAAACGCTTAAAAAACGCATTGTGGGCACACAGCCTTAGGCCATGTGCCCACGCAGCGTTTTTGTAGCATTTTTGCGGCATTTTTACGGCCGCGAAAACGTTTGTAGAACAGTCTGCCATGCAAAGCCATGTGAATTCGGATGTGCTGTGCACATGATGCGCTAATTTGCGCGCCGAATTCGCATTACTTTGCAAAACGCAGCATGACCATTTCTACTGCGATTACGCTGAAGCTTATTCGCAATGCGTGTGGTACCTGGGATGAAGACGAGACTACAACTCCTGTTCATCCCGGCTACCACGCGGTGAAAAAAGAAATAAAAAAGTTAAAAACAAACAAAACCTGTATATTCACCTCTCCGGCGGCCCCCGGTCTGCTCTCCGGTCTCCTCCGGTCTGCTGTCTGTACTGTCAGGACCTGCGGTGACGTCATTTAGTCAGGTGATGGTCGCATGACCGCTGACGTCGGCATCAGGTGATGGTCGCGTGGCCATCAGCTGACTAAATGACGTCACCGCAGGTCCTGACCGTACACTGCAGGACGCTGAAGAGAGAAGACGCGGCCGGGAGCAGACCGGAGGAGACCGGAGAGCAGACCGGGGGCCGCCGGAGAGGTGAATATACCGTTGTTTTTTTTTATTTATTAACGTTTTCTTTTTTTTACTATAGATGCTGCATTTAAAGCATCTAAGTTGTTCACACATTATAGATCCATGTCGGTTGCATGGATTTATATTGTGTGATCAACTTGTCAAGCACTTTTCCAAGTGATGCTCAAAATTGCTTGGAAAAGTGCTTGAAAAAACGCATGTGAAAACGCTTCTCTCTGGCAGAAAAAACGCATGTAAATCTGCATCAAATCTGCTAGGTGTGCACACAGCCTTATAGCTGGTTTTGCTCTGAGCTGAGATGTCCAGGCTGAGTAATGCTCTGGGAGCAGAACCCATCAGCAGAATCTGTCTGTTTCCTGCCTTGTAGCAGTGGATCCCGGCTATTTAGCTCACAGAGCATTGTCTACACAAGATACAATTGTATCCAATTTTCAGCTGGGAACAGGACTATGGACAAGTTTTGCAGCAACTGCATTTGTGATAGGAAATGTTGATCAATCTAGATTTTCTTCAGTGTTCTTATTCATTGCAGAAAATCTTAAAAAAGCCGAGGAATGTGGGCAACATGGTGGGTCAATGATTAACGCTGTGGGGCTGGGTTCATATAATAGCAAGGACAACATCTGCAAGGAGTTTGTATGTTCTCCCCGTGTTTGTGTGGGTTTCCTCCGGGTTCTCCGGTTTCCTCCCACACTCCAAAGACATACTGATAGGGAATTCATATTGTGAGCCCCAATGGGGACAGTGATGATAATGTCTGTAAGGTGCTACAAAATCTAACGGCGCTATATAAGAGAGTAAAATAAATATATAACTAAATAAAATGAATGTATTAAAAGGCTAAGATTGCAAAGAGCTTGTAAAAACAAGAAACTTTGCAATTTCCTTCTTATTCAAAATCTTCTCTGTTCTCAAGAAGGAAAAGATTTTTAATTCTGCAGTGTACAGCTCATTGCTATGGTTACTGACCACCTGAGAAGTGGCCGGTCTCCTTGGCAAGAAGCGCTCACTTGCAGACTGGTGGACTTCAGCGCCCCTGTGCCTGTCCCATTCTGCAGAGGCAAAGCCGCCTCTGCCCACAGAATGCAAGAGGGCACAATTCAGACAAGCGGCTCAGCCAAGCCACCGGCCAGAACTGTAAATCTTCAGCTTCTGATGAGAGGAACACAAGACCACCCCTTTAATAAAGGAGTAGAGCAGAACTCATACAGTGATTAGTGGGGGTCTGACACCTGAAATCCCCAGACATCAGCTACTTCTGCAAGATGATGTACACAGTGTTAAGAGCTGGAATAGCACAGCTCCGCACACTGTGCAATGGCTGGTTTCAGGTACTACAGCTCAGATCACAATCATTTCAATAGGAGCTGCAGTACCAAGATCGGCCACTACACAGTGTACAGCGCTGTGCTGTTTGGGCTCTACGCTGAGTATTTCCAGCTGCTGTCTTATTGGTGAGGGGGCCGTGTGTTGGAACCTCACTGATCTGATATTGATGACCAGGGTCGGACTGCGGTGTCTGGGGCCCACAGGGGAAATTAACTCTAGGGGCCCACCTACAGCAAGATGCAAATATCTGTTATCCGCTCTCCCTGTTATAGTGGAGCATTGACTGGCGGCTCCTGCACATCTACTGGGCGACACTCTAACTGGGATGGACATGTTTGCATTAAAGGGCTTCTTTGGTTAAAACTAGTGTTGAGCGAGTATGTTCTGTTAACCCTTTCGGCGAGTATGCTCGGGCCGAGCTCCGAGTATTTATAGCTGCTCGGTGATATGGTTGAATCGCTCCCGTGTGCATGATTTGCGACTGTTTGACGGTTTTAATACATGTGAGGAATGTGTAAGAAATAGACATTCCTCACATGTATTAACCCCTTAAGCCGCGGAGCATTTTCCGTTTTTGCATTTTCGCTTTTTGCTCCACTTGTTCCCAGAGCCATAGCGTTTTTATTTTTTGGTCAATATGGCCATGTTAGGGCTTATTTTTTGCGGGACGAGTTGTACTTTTCAACGCCATTACTAGTTTTACCATGCCGTGTACGGGAAAACGGGAAAAAAATTCCAAGCGCCGTGAAATTGCAAAAAAAGTGCAATACCACTGAGGTTTTTTTTTATTTTTTTTACCACGTTCACTGAATGCTAAAACTGACCTGCCATTATTATTCTCCATGTCATTAAGAGCTCGTTGACACCAAACATGTATAGGTTCTTTTTTATTTAAGTGATGAAAAAAAATTCCAAAGTTTGGTAAAAAAAAAAAATGGTGCCATTTTCCGAGACCCGTAGCGTCTCCATTTTTCGGGATCTGGGGCAGGGTGAGGGCTTATTTTTTGTGAACCGAGCTGAAGTTTTTATAGATGCTATTTTGGGGTAGATCCGATGTTTTGATCGCCCGTTATTGCATTTTATTGCAATTTTACGGCGACCAAAAAACGTAATTCTGGCGTTTAGAATTTTTTTCTCATTACGCCATTTACCGATCGCATTAATTCTTTTTTTATATTGATAGATAGGGCAATTCTAAATGCGGCGATACCAAATATGTGTATGTAGGGTTTTTTTTTATGATTTTATTTTGAATGAGGCGAAAGGGGGGTGATTTAAACTTTTATATTTTTTTATTTTTTTTCATATTTTTTAAAACTTTTTTTTTCACTTTTTGCTTGCTTCTGTAGTTTCCATAGGAGACTAGAAGCAGCAACTGTCCGATCGCCTCTGCTACATACAGGGGACGATCAGATCCCCTGTATGCAGCAGAAATGGTCCTGTGCTATGAGCGCCGACCACTAGGTGGCGCTCACAGCGACAGGATCATTACAACCACTGGTGTCTGCTGCAGACCCAGGGTTGTCATGACCACCCATCGGCGACCCACGATCATGTGACGGGGTCGCCGATGGGAGGGGTAAGTGACGCGCTTTCAGGAAGCGCGCGTTAAATGCCGCTGTCGGAGATTGACAGCGGCATTTAATATGTTAACAGCCGCGGGTGGATCGCGATTCCACCCGCGCCTGTTGCGGGCACATGTAAGCTGTAATAATCAGCTGACATGTGCTTGGTTCAGTGCGGGCTCAGCGCAGCAGCCCTCACTGAACCAGAGGATAACGACATGCGCGTACTAATACGTGACATGTCGTTAAGGGGTTAAAGCTGTCAAACAGTTGCAAATCATGCACACGGGAGCGATTCAACCATATCACCGAGCAGCTGTAAATACTCGGAGCTCGGGCCGAGCATACTCGGACAGAACATACTCGCTCAACACTAGTTAAAACAAGTTATCACCGATCCATGGGCTCTACAGGATAGGTGATCACTTATTGAGCATTTGTGTCCGAACATTGGAAAACGCACCTATCGGAAGAATGGGGAAGTTTTATCCCTGACAGAACACTTATCCCTATTTTAAAATGCTGCGGCAGGTGGGACGTCTGACCGCAGCTCTATTCATTCTCTTAGAGACTTGCAAAAAAGAGCAGCGCTCACAGCCACTGAGAGAATGAATGGATCAGTGGTCGCATCTCACATGCCGCTCCAGTCTAATGGGGAGAAAAGCTCCACATTCTGCCGGTGTGTGCAAGCAGTCAGACCCCCACCAATCAATATTATCACTGATCCTGTGGAGAGGTGATTACTTGTTTTCACCGGAGAACCCCTGTAAGTGCATCTCTGCCGCTCTGGTCCAAGTATTTAATCGCTAAGGCCACGGCCCTACTATCAGTATTCGGTCAGTATCCAGTCAGTATTTTTTCTCAGGAGTGGGAGCCAAAACAGGTGATGAACAATCAGAGAAAAGGTATAATAGAAACAAGTCACCAATTCTGCATTTATCAACCATTCCTGGTTTTGGCAGCCACTCCTGAGAAAAATACTGAACAAATACTGATGGTGGGGCTGTGGCCTAATGGAAAAAAATCTTTTCCTAGTTAAGATCAGCGAGAACAGAATGACCGCCATACACAACACAGTCCACTATATCAACACCAATAATACCACATACAAAAGGGACAAATATCGCCACACCTTGACTAGATCACATATTACCACTACATAGTGACCGAATAATACCACATACAAGGAACAAATATGGCCAAACTATGACCAGACCATATATTACAACCCCAAGGTGACCAAATACTACAATACTGATCATGAATACAAAACCACAAAACTAACAACACTGTTATTACCACCAGCAACATTATACACAGGAGCTCTGTATATA
This sequence comes from Phyllobates terribilis, assembly GCF_046119375.1. Lineage (NCBI taxonomy): Eukaryota > Metazoa > Chordata > Amphibia > Anura > Dendrobatidae > Phyllobates > Phyllobates terribilis. Next base: position 3,979,289 of record NW_027362870.1, on the reverse strand, counting down.
GTGTCAGTGTACAGGTAACACAGTGATCACCAGTGACATTATAGACAGGAGCTCTGTATATAGTGTATAGGTAATACAGTGATCACCAGTGACATACACAGGAGCTTTGTATATACTATATACACACGTGGTCAAAATTGTTCGTACCCCTCGTTTAATGAAAGAAAAACCCACAATGGTCACAGAAAAAAATTGAATCTGACAAAAGTAATAATAAATTAAAAATCGATGAAAATGAACAAATGAAAGACAGACATTGCTTTTCAACCCTGCTTCCACAGAAATGAAAAAAAAATTAAACTCATGAAATAGGCCTGGACAGAAATGATGGTACCCCTGAAAATAATGTGACAAAAGGGACATGTTAAATCAAGTTGTGTCCACTAATTAGCATCACAGGTGTCTACAATCTTGTAATCAGTCAGTGGGCCTATATTTAGGGCTACAGATACTCACTGTGCTGTTTGGTGACATGGTGTGTACCACACTCAACATGGACCAGAGGAAGCAAAGGAAAGAGTTGTCTCAGGAGATTAGAAAGAAAATTATAGACAAGCATGTTAAAGGTAAAGGTTATAAGACCATCTCCAAGCAGCTTGATGTTCCTGTAACTACAGTTGCACATATTATTCAGAAATTTAAGATCCATGGGACTGTAGCCAACCTCCCTGGACGTGGCCGCAGGAGGAAAATTGATAACAAATCAAAGAGACGGATAATATGAATGGTAACAAGAGCCCAGGATAACTTCTAAAGAGATTAAAGGTGAACTTCAAGCTCAAGGAACATCAGTGTCAGATCGCACCATCCGTCGTTGTTTGATCTAAAATGGACTTCATGGGAGACGACCAAGGAGAACACCATTGTTGAAAAAAAAACATAAAAAAGCCAGACTGGAATTTGCCAAACTACATGTTCACAAGTCACAAAGCTTTTAGGAGAATGTCCTATGGACAGATGAGACAAAAATGGAAGTTTTTGGCAAGGCACATCAGCTTTATGTTCACAGATGGAAAAATGAAGCATATCAAGATAAGAACACTGTCCCTACTGTGAAACATGGAGGAGTCTCTTTTATGCTTTGGGGCTGGTCTGCTGCATCTGGCACAGGGTGTCTTGAATCTGTGCAGGGTACAATGAAATCTCAAGACTATCAAGGGATTCTAGACAGAAATGTGCTGCTCAGTGTCAGAAAGCGTGGTCTCAGTCGCAGGTCATGGGTCTTGCAACAGGATAATGACCCAAAACACACAGCTAAAAACACCCAACAATGGCTAAGAGGAAAACATTGGACTATTCTGAAGTGGCTTCTATGAGCCCTGACCTAAATCCTATTGAGCATCTTTGGAAAGAGCTGAAAGAGCTGAAACATGACATCTAGAAAAGGCAACCTTCAACCATGAGACAACTGGAGCAGTTTGCTCATGAGGAGTGGCCAAAATACCTGTGGAGAGGTGCAGAAGTCTCATTGACAGTTACAGGAATCGTTTGATTGCAGTGATTGCCTCAAAAGGTTGTTCAGCAAAATATTTGTCAGATTCAAGTTATTTCTGTGACCATTGTGGGTTTTTCTTTCATTAAACGAGGGGTACCAACAATTTTGACCACGTGTGTAGTGTAAGTGTACATGTAATACACTGACTCACCAGTGACGTCTCTAGGTGAAGTCCTTCATCTTCGCTTTTCTTCTTCATCTGGCACAGACGGCCATCACTTCTTCCAGCCAGGAATCATCTCTGCAGAAAATAACACACAGTTATCAATAACTGATCTCTTCTAGGGAATATTCCCACTCCACCCCCCGACTTCTACACTACACTAGTTGAAGAAAAAAATCAATATAGTGCGGCCCTGCACAGTAACAGGAGCCCGATTTTGTCCCATCCCATGGAAAACAATTTCCTAAAAAGTAAATTATATTACAGAAGTAATAATGTCCCTAATTGGACTCTAAAATAATAATGTTCCCCACTGGCCACCATAAACTAATAAAGTATGTTCCTCAATCTGGCCCCAAACAGTAATTAAGTCCCTTGTTCAGCCTGGCACCCCCATATATCCATCCTGGCCCCCCCTTCCCTGCATATATCCATCCTGACACCCCCCCATATATCCCTTCTGGCCCCCATATGTCCAGTGTGACCCCTCCATATATTTATCCTAGCCCACGTGTATCGAGCCTGCCCCCTCCCATATATCCATCCTAGTCCCCCATGTGGCCTGCCTGTTCCCCCCATATATCCATCCTGGCCTCCATGTGTCCAGCCTGCCCCCCCATATATCTGTCCTGGCCTCCATGTGTCCAGCCTGCCCTCCCATATATCCGTCCTAAAGCCCCATGTGTCCAGCCTGCCCCCCTATATATCCATCCTGGCTTCCATGTGTCCAGCATGCCCCCCTACATATCCATCCTGGCCTCCATGTATCCAGCCTGCCCCCCACAATATATCCATCCTGGCCTCCATGTTTCCAGCCTGCCCCCCCATATATCCATCCTGGCCTCCATGTGTCCAGCCTGCCCCCTCATATATCCATCCTGCCCTTCCCCCCTGCATATATCCATCCTGACACCCCCCCATATATCCATTCTGGCCCCCATATGTCCAGCGTGGCCCCTCCATATATTTATCCTAGCCCATGTGTATCGAGCCTGCCCCCCCCACATATCTATCCTAGCCCCTCATGTGTCCAGCCTGCCCCCTCACATATCCATACTGGCCATCATGTGTCCAGCCTGCCCCGCCCCCCATATATCCGGCCCCCCCATATATCCATCCCCCCCACATATCCATCCTGGCCTCCATGTATCCAGCCTGCACCCCCATATAGCCATCCTGCCCCCCCTTTCCCATGTGTCCAGCCAGGCTCCTCCTTATGTGTCCAGCCAGACTCCCCCCCTTGTGTGTCCAGCCAGGGTTCCCCCCTTGTGTGTCCAGCCAGGGTTCCCTCTTGTGTGTCCAGCCAGCTCCCCCCTTGTGTGTCCAACCAGGGCTCCCCCTTGTGTGTCCAGCCAGGGTTCCCCCTTGTGTGTCCAGCCAGGGCTCCCCCTTGTGTGTCCATCAAGGCCCCTCTTGTGTGTCCAGCCGGGCCCCCCCTTGTGTGTCCAGCCTGCCCCCCATATAGCCATCCTGCCCCCCCTTTCCCATGTGTCCAGCCAGGCTCCCCCTTATGTGTCCAGCCAGGCTCCCCCCCTTGTGTGTCAAGCCAGGGTTCCCCCTTGTGTGTCCAGTCAGGGTTCACTCTTGTGTGTCCAGTCAGCTCCCCCCTTGTGTGTCCAGCCAGGGCTCCCCCTTGTGTGTCCAGCCAGGGTTCCCCCTTGTGTGTCCAGCCAGGGCTCCCCCTTGTGTGTCCAGCAAGGCCCCTCTTGTGTGTCCAGGCGGGCCCCCCCTTGTGTGTCCAGCCAGGGTCCCCCCTTGTGTGTCCAGCGGGCCCCCCCTTGTGTGTCCAGCCAGCGGCCCATCCCATTCTGCATCCACTCATATACACACAGACACACACAGACACACACACAGACACAGACACCTCTTACCTTCCTGCGCTCCCGTGCGGTGTCCTTCTTCTCCGGCGGCTGAGTTGCGCACCTCCTTCACAGCAGGCGCATGACGATGACATCATATGCTGGCCGGGGAAGGGAGACGCGCAGTTTCAGCTGCTTCACTGGGACGTGTGTCGCGGCGGTTCAGGTAATGAGCGCCGCGTGCGCGCGTCCCTGCATACACTGTGCCTGCGCTTTTAAAGGGCCCGTGCCCCTTAAAACCGCAGGTTTTTTTTTTCTTCATTCTCTTCTCCCCCTCTCCTCTGCAGGAGGGTACCCCGCCAGCCCAGTCCCACCCTGTTGATGACTTATCCTAAAATCGGTCATTAATATATAAGTCCTGGACAGTCCCGTTAAGCTTGTTTTACTTAGTTATAAAAGCCCTTTAAGTCCTCATTATAAGGTAAGGTATGAATGGATCTAATTAAATTCTCCAAAGAGAACTATTTATACATTTGTAGACACTGTGAGCTTTCTACAAGATATTGCGGGCAGTATATAGCGAATATACGGACACAGAGCCATTCGCCGGCTCAGATTGTCAATAAGCACCTTGTAAATATGAGACCTTGACTCAGAAAGTTTAGGATCAATGGTCCATTTGTAACGGTACACCGAACAGGTGTAGAGGCACAAAATCATTGCATTTATGCGACGTCTGCTCCGGTACACACCTGCCTTCTAAAATTGGGGAGCACAGTTTTTTCTTTATTAGGTTGAATATTATATGATTTTACGATGTCGCATTATTTTGAAATTATGGAGAAATCTTATTACTGAAATACCATAACTATACAGTAAAACCAGGAGACTCTGAGTTTTGTTAAATAAAGTTTCAAAATTATTAGTTTTAAAAGCATACACTCACTTTAAAGGAGTTATCACCTGATTTAAAAGTGATTCTTAAAGGGGCTTTCCACTAATGGCCAATAGCTTTACTGGCCATTTTGAAAATTAAAAAAAAAAATCTTCACACCTCCCGGACCAACATGGTTCCTCCAATCACAGGGCTGTGTCTGCCAGCTTTCACATGACATGTCTTATGACCACTGCAGCCAATCAGCAGCCATTGGCAGCGGGGAGGAAGGGGCGTAATGATCACATCACAAGAGTGGGCGACGGCAATCAGGCTCATGTGGGGGACGTCGCCTACGCCAGCGCTTATTCCACCTGGATGTACATCCTCGGATGCACATTCAGATGAAATGTACTGTGGCGCAGAGACCCACTGATTCCCTGCACTTCAATACATGCTGCCGGCCAATCAGAGGCTGGCAGCTGACCTTGGCTTGCCCGTCATGGGCAGCACATGGAAATGACGTCTTGCGCTACTCATGCAGGCTCATCAAAGTCAGCTGCTGGCTTTTGCACCAGCTATAAAAGAGGATGCCGCACATTGTGGCAGCGGGAAGGTAAGAATTAATGTTTTGGTTTTTTTTTAAATGTACTGGAGAACAAATTATTACTGGAAGGGGCCTAGAATGGGGGGCTATATAGCAGGATGGGGACCAGGAAGTGGGAAATTGTTCTAAGATGGGGCCCAGGATGGAGAGGGGCATTATTACAGGGAGAAGCCAGGAGGGGGACATTATTACTGGAAGGGACTCAGGATGGGGAGCTATATATCAGGAAGGGGCCAAGGATGTGGGAAATTGTTATAGGATGGGGCCCAGGATGAAGTGGGGCATTATCACAGGAAGAAGCCAAGAGGGGAACATTATTACTGGAAGGTTTCAGGAAGGGGACATTATTACTGGAAGGGGCCAAGGATGGAGGACTTTATACCAGGAAGTGGGAGACATTATATCAGAAAGGAACACAGTATGGGGAATATTTTGCCAGGAAAGGGCACAGTAAGGGGTACATTGTTATCGGATAGAGGGGCATTAATACAGGAATGGGCCCAGGACAGGGGACAATAATTCAGGAAGGGGTCAGGAGGGGAACATTATTACTTGAAGGGGCCAGGACGGAGGACATTATTACAGGCAAGGACCAGGATGAGGAAAATTATTACAGGATGGAGACAGGATGGGGGACATTATTACATGGGGGGGGGGCGAATATATATGTTTTTGTAGGTTCTAGAACGCTTATGTGACACCCCAGGGGTCTGGTTGCCACAGTAACGTAATGTTATGTCTGAGAGCAGGTGGGAGGTCCTTTAGTCAGGGATCCTGTGCATGCCACACCTCCTGCCCAGTCTTGGGAGGGGAAGAACTTCCCCTATATAAACCTGGGGCTGAGGCAGGGTGAGTGAGTAGAAGAAGAGAAGAAGTAGAGACAGCATAGGAAGAAACAGCAGTTATAAGGAGTCAGGGGCTGGCAGCTGCAGAGTTCGCCCTGACTAAGAAGACTTTTTACCGGACCCGGAGTCCGAGGCTGTGGGGACTAATTCCTGCCCAGCAGCAGAATCCGTCAGGCAGGGGATTTCAGGTCCTCTGGCCCAGAAGCCCGAAGGCACGGTCACACGCGTGGGACCAGCACCGCCATCGTGGAGCGGAAGCCATTAGAAGGCCCCGAGTCACCGGCCATACGGGTGAGCACCACACGGTACACTCAGGGACGTGGGCTACTTACATCAGCTCCTAGCAAGGTAGCCAGAAGAGTACAGTCAGTTTGGGAGGCCTACAACTACGCCTGGCCAGGGGAGATCCCATCTGCTCAAGGACTGACCAGGCCCCATCCGCTAGCAAGTACTCCGGGAGGGTCTTTTGTTGTTACCAGTAAAGACCCTGAACTACACCGTACCGTCTCTGAGTGGTTCCTGCTACCCCCATCATCCACGTCGGCTGCCCTGAGGCCATACCCCTCCCGTTGGGGGTTATACTATCACGCTGCACAATCCCACCATCGGCCTCAGCGGTCTGCCCTGCAGCAGCAGCCCCCTGGCTGCACTCAACGGGTGGCGTAGTCATCAACCATTTACTACTAATGGACTGCCGTCTAGTTTGACTCCCTGGGCACGGACCGGGTCACCGCCACGAGACTACAACCCTCCACAGATCCGGCTCCGGGTAAGCTCCCGCATGCGCAGCGCAGCGCGACACAGGCCCAGGGGCGCGTCAACTTTAAAGCCAGGGGGCTGCTGCTGCAGGGCAGACCGCTGAGGCCGATGGTGGGATTGTGCAGCGTGATAGTATAACCCCCAACGGGAGGGGTATGGCCTCAGGGCAGCCGACGTGGATGATGGGGGTAGCAGGAACCACTCAGAGACGGTACGGTGTAGTTCAGGGTCTTTACTGGTAACAACAAAAGACCCTCCCGGAGTACTTGCTAGCGGATGGGGCCTGGTCAGTCCTTGAGCAGATGGGATCTCCCCTGGCCAGGCGTAGTTGTAGGCCTCCCAAACTGACTGTACTCTTCTGGCTACCTTGCTAGGAGCTGATGTAAGTAGCCCACGTCCCTGAGTGTACCGTGTGGTGCTCACCCGTATGGCCGGTGACTCGGGGCCTTCTAATGGCTTCCGCTCCACGATGGCGGTGCTGGTCCCACGCGTGTGACCGTGCCTTCGGGCTTCTGGGCCAGAGGACCTGAAATCCCCTGCCTGACGGATTCTGCTGCTGGGCAGGAATTAGTCCCCACAGCCTCGGACTCCGGGTCCGGTAAAAAGTCTTCTTAGTCAGGGCGAACTCTGCAGCTGCCAGCCCCTGACTCCTTATAACTGCTGTTTCTTCCTATGCTGTCTCTACTTCTTCTCTTCTTCTACTCACTCACCCTGCCTCAGCCCCAGGTTTATATAGGGGAAGTTCTTCCCCTCCCAAGACTGGGCAGGAGGTGTGGCATGCACAGGATCCCTGACTAAAGGACCTCCCACCTGCTCTCAGACATAACATTACGTTACTGTGGCAACCAGACCCCTGGGGTGTCACACTTACAGAAGGTAAGGTCCAAATTTTGCATGGGGCCAATCGGACTCTAGTTAAGCCACTGCAGAGATCTCTCCTGATGGTTGAAAAGCGCTGATCCAGGTGGTAAGTAGTTGTTTATTTTATGATGGTCAGTTTAGCTGTTAAGAAGGAGCTGGACAACCACTTTAATGAGTTTAGGGTAGGGATATAATGTAAATAAAAAGGACAACATCTTCAAGGAGTTTGTATGTTCTCCCCGTGTTTGCATGAATTTCCTCTGGGTTCTCCATTTTCACTCATACTGCAAAAACAAACTGACATCATAGGTTACTTGGCTTAATATGAAATTGTCCCTCATGTGTACCGCATTGTGGGCAGGGACTATATGTACATCACTGCAGAATATGTTGGCAATAAAAAGTCAACAGAAATTAATATCATGCAGATTGTTATGGGTCCGGGTGGTGGAACCTCTGTGCTGAGGTGCAAGGAGGGACCCAGAGGGGCGTGACTAAGTATCCACCCGAACCAACCCTGGTCGTACGGCAGCTAACGACACTGTGACCAGGGAGGATCCGGGCTGAGGGACCAGGTGCTACTCTGGGGACGACCTTGTAAGAGAGCAGGTGGCTCCCACGGGTCAGATGGCTGGGACTGACCAGTATGGCGGATGGACACGGCAAGCAGGCGGAAGTCTCTGGTAAGCAGACAGGTGGTCACAGTTCAAGAAAGCAGAGCAAGCAGCAGTCTTTAGGTTTACCAGGAAGGTGGTCACAGCAAGTGACGGCAGGGTCTCCAGGCAGGCTGGCAGGAAACAGGCAGGTGCTCCCAGGTGAGCGGGCAGACAGATGAGGCGGGTAACTGGCAGGTAACTGGTGGGTGCTCCCAGGTGAGCCGGCAGACAGAAGAGGCAGGTAACTGGCAGGTAACAGGTGGGCGCTCCCAGGTGAGCGGGCAGACAGACGAGGCAGGTAATTGGCAGGTAACAGGTGGGCGCTCCCAGGTGAGCGGACAGACAGACGAGGCAGGTAACAGGCGGGTGCTCCCAGGTGAGCGGCCAGACAGACAAGGCAGGTAACTGGCAGGTAACTGGTGGGCGCTCCCAGGTGAGCGGTCTGACAGACAAGGCAGGCGGATGCTCCCAGGTGAGCGGACAGATAGCCAAGGCAGGTAACCGTCAGATAACAGGTGAGCACTCCAGGTGAGCAGGCTGGCAGGTAACGGGCAGATAATAGGCTGGCAGGCAGGAAGAGGAGTCAGGCTAGCAGCGGGACCTCAGGGCTGAAGCACAGATCAGACACAGTGCAAACAACTTTGCTCGGGCTCCTCCATTTTGGAGGAGGTGCCTTATATATGGGAGGTCCTCTGGCAATTGGCCGGGGACTCCTTAGGACGGCGTGCGCGGTCCCTTTAAGAGAGGGGAAGTGCGCGAGCGCGCGCCCTAAGCACACAGCCGGGGAAGGAGCGCGTGCCGGAAGCAGTGGGGAGAGAAGCGCTAGAGGACGCCGCGCCAGGAGCGGGGAGATTAGAGGGATGGCGTCTCTGCCTAGCAAGGGGCAGAGACGCCGATGCTACACAGATCCTCACCAGGACTCCAGCAGTGTCACCATCCTGCCACCATACAGCTATAGAAGGACAATAAACCTGCAGGGTTCTCCCCTCAGTTATTTTTTCCTTTAATTTTATTATCTGTTTCTTACTCACAGTGACAGAACAGTCATCAGATATTTTATTCTTCACTTTTTATTTTACAGTCTCAGCTCTGAAGAATAGAACGTCTTATGAATAAATGACAGCTCACTTACACTGTGTTCCAAATTATTATGCAAATAATATTTTCTCAGATTTCCCAAATTACCTATATGAATTGCAGTCATTGTAATTTTCCAGTCCAATAACTATTAGAGTACAATTGAAAGGTTTTTGTACAAAGTGCCTATGATAACAGTATATTTTTAAAAAAATAAAAAACTCAAACTGCACTCAAAATGCATGTTCCAAATTATTATGCACAGCAGAGTTTTCAACCTTTTCATTTTAATAAAGAACAAAAAAATGGTCATTTTTGAAATTATAAGCATTAGCAGGTTATTAGAAACTGAAATCAAACAGTTTTCAACTCAAAACTTTATTCTAGGTGGCTGGAGGCAGTTCACATCTAAGCAACAGCTCTGGGAGGGTATTCTGTCATCATGCAAAACAATTGGAAGCAGAAACCATCCAAAACCTGACAAATTCAATGGACGAGAGAGTTCAGAAGCTCCTTTCGAACAAGCGGTGCTATGTGCAAATGTAACATCACCTAGAATAAAGTTTTGAGTTGAAAACTGTTTGATTTCAGTTTGTAATAACCTGCTAATGCTTATAATTTCAAAAATGACCATTTTTTTGTTCTTTATTAAAATGAAAAGGTTGAAAACTCTGCTGTGCATAATAATTTGGAACATGCATTTTGAGTGCAGTTTGAGTTTTTTATTTTTTTTAAAATATACTGTTATCATAGGCACTTTGTACAAAAACCTTTCAATTGTACTCTAATAGTTATTTGACTGGAAAATTACAATGACTGCAATTCATATAGGTAATTTGGGAAAATCTGAGAAAATATTATTTGCATAATAATTTGGAACACAGTGTATTACAGTGGTGGCCAAAAGTATTGGCACCCCTGCAATTCTGTCAGATAATACTCAGTTTCTTCCTGAAAATGATTGCAATCACAAATTCTTTGGTATTATTATCTTCATTTAATTTGCTTGCAAGGAAAAAACACAAAAGAGAATGAAGCAAAAATCAAAACCTTGATCATTTCACACAAAACTCCAAAAATGGGCCGGACAAAAGTATTGGCACCCTCAGCCTAATACTTGGTTGCACAACCTTTAGCCAAAATAACTGCGAACAACCGCTTCCGGTAACCATCAATGAGTTTCTTACAATGCTCTGCTGGAATTATAGACCATTCTTCTTTGGCAAACTGCTCCAGGTCCCTGATATTTGAAGGGTGCCTTCTCCAAACTGCCATTTTGAGATCTCTCCACAGGTGTTCTATGGGATTCAGGTCTGGACTCATTGCTGGCCACCTTAGACGTCTCCAGTGCTTTCTCTCAAACCATTTTATAGTGCTTTTGGAAGTGTGTTTTGGGTCATTGTCCTGCTGGAAGACCCATGACCTCTCAGAGAGACCCAGCTTTCTCACACCGGGCCCTACATTATGCTGCAAAATTTGTTGGCAGCATAGGCGGATTATAATGAGGGCAATCCGGGCTACCGCCCAGGCCCCCGAGCCTGCAGAGGGCCCGCGGCTCCGGGCGGGGTGTCTAATGCCGGATTGCCCTCATTATATGTGCGGCACATACCGGTAGCAGTGGCGGGAGGGGGGGCCCCGGACCGCTCCCCCAGCAGCGGCCGCCGCTACTTCTTCATCGGCCGGGCCAGCACTGCAGCAGTTAACTTCCCTGTGCTGGCCCAACCGCGTCACTGCTAGGAGACACGGCCCCGTCACTGCTAGGAGACACGGCCCTGTGCGCTGTGATGTCACGCAGTGCGCGCCCGGCCTGCACTGCTGCAACGGAGAAATCAGAGCAGGCAGGAGGAATGGAGCCGGGGGATGGTGAGTCTGTGTCTGTATGTATGTACAGTCATGGCCAAAAGTTTTGAGAATGACACCAAAATTATATTTTCCCATGATCTGCTGGCCTCTGGTTTTTATTAGTGTTTGTCTGATGTTTATATCACATACAGAAATATAATTGCAATCATATTATGAGTACCAATAGGTTATATTGACAGTTAGAATGAGTTAATGCAGCAAGTCAATATTTGCAGTGTTGCCCCTTCTTCTTCAAGACCTCTGTAATTCTCCCTGGCATGCTCTCAATCAACTTTTGGACCAAATCCTGACTGATAGCAGTCCATTCTTGCATGATCAATGCTTGCATTTTGCCAGAATTTGTTGGTTTTTGTTTGTCCACCCGTCTCTTGATGATTGATCACAAGTTCTCAATGGGATTAAGATCTGGGGAGTTTCCAGGCCATGGACCCAAAATCTCTATGTTTTGTTCCATGAGCCATTTAGTTATCACCTTTGCTTTATGGCAAGGTGCTCCATCATGCTGGAAAAGGCATTGTTGGGCGCCAAACTGCTCTTGGACGGTTGGGAGAAGTTGCTCTTGGAGGACATTCTGGTACCATTCTTTATTCATGGCTGTGTTTTTAGGCAAGACTGTGAGTGAGCCGATTCCCTTGGCTGAGAAGCAACCCCACACATGAATGGTTTCAGGATGCTTTACAGTTGGCATGAGACAAGACTGGTGGTAGCGCTCACCTCTTCTCCGAATAAGCTGTTTTCCAGATGTCCCAAACAATCGAAAAGGGGATTCATCAGAGAAAATGACTTTGCCCCAGTCCTCAGCAGTCCACTCCCTGTACCTTTTGCAGAATATCAGTCGGTCCCTGATGTTTTTTCTGGAGAGAAGTGGCTTCTTTGCTGCCCTCCTTGAAACCAGCCCTTGCTCAAAGAGTCTCCGCCTCACAGTGCGTGCAGAAGCACTCACACCAGCCTGCTGCCATTCCTGAGCAAGCTCGGCACTGCTGGTAGTCCGATCCCGCAGCTGAAACAGTTTTAAGATACGGTCCTGGCGCTTGCTGGTCTGTCTTGGGCGCCCTGGAGCCTTTTTGACAACAATGGAAGCTCTCTCCTTGAAGTTCTTGATGATGCGATAGATTGTTGACTGAGGTGCAATCTTTGTAGCTGCGATACTCTTCCCTGTTAGGCCATTTTTGTGCAGTGCAATGATGGCTGCACATGTTTCTTTAGAGATAACCATGGTTAACTGAAGAGAAACAATGATACCAAGAACCAGCCTCCTTTTAAAGTGTCCAGTGATGTCATTCTTACTTAATCATGACTGATTGATCGCCAGCCCTGTCCTCATCAACACCCACACCTGTGTTAATGGATCAATCACTAAAACGATGTTAGCTGCTCCTTTTAAGGCAGGACTGCAATGATATTGAAATGTGTTTTGGGGGTTAAAGTTCATTTTCTGGGCAAATATTGACTTTGCAAGTACAGTAATTGCTGTTAAGCTGATCACTCTTTGACATTCAGGAGTATATGCAAATTGCCATTACAAAAAATGAAGCAGTAAACTTTGGAAAAATTACTATTTGTCTCATTCTCAATACTTTTGGCCATGACTGTATGTATGTATGTATGTGTGTGTGTGTGTGTGTGTGTGTAGGCAGATATCATTGTGTGATGTCTGTTTATATGTATTTTTGTGTTTCAAATGTGTTTATGCTTGTATGTATATGTCTGTATATGTTTGTGTGTGTGCGTGACTGCATGCGTGACTGCGTGCGGCCTCCTGCTGAGTATAGTTGGCGCCGTGCGGCCTCCTGCTGTCTCTGGGGGGGGCGCCGTGCGGCCTCCCACTATGTATAGATGGCACCGTGCGGCCTCCTGCTGTATATAGATGGCGCCGTGCGGCCCCTGCTTTGTATAGATGGTGCCGTGCGGCCTCCTGCTGTGTATAGATGGCTACATGAGGCCTCCTGCTGTGTATAGATGGCTATGTGCGGCCTCCTGCTGTGTATAGATGGCGCCGTGCGGCCCCCTGCTGTGTATAGATGGCGCCGTGTGGCCCTCTGCTGTGTAAAGATGGCGCCGTGCGGCCTCCTGCTGTGTATAGATGGCGCCGTGCGGCCCCCTGCTGTGTATAGATGGCGCCGTAAGGCCCCCTGCTGTGAATAGATGACGCCGTGCGGCCCCCTGCTGTGTATAGATGGCGCCGTGCGGCCTCCTGCTGTGTATAGATGGCGCTGTGTGCCCTCCTGCTGTGTATAGATGGCTACGTGCGGCCTCCTGCTGTGTATAGATGGCTACGTGCGGCCTCCTGCTGTGTATAGATGGCGCCGTGCGGCCTACTGCTGTATATAGATGGCGCCGTGCGGCCTCCTGCTGTGTATAGATGGCGCCGTGCGGCCCCCTGCTGTGTATAGATGGCGCCGTGTGGCCCCCTGCTATGTATAGATGGCGCCGTGCGGCCTTCTGCTGTGTATAGATGGCGCCGTGCGGCCCCTGCTGTGTATAGATGGCGCCGTGCGGCCTCCTGCTGTGTATAGATGGCGCCGTGCGGCCTCCTGCTGTGTATAGATGGCGCCGTGCGGCCTCCTGCTGTGTATAGATCGCGCCATGCGGCCTCCTGCTGTGTATAGATGGCGCCGTGCGGCCTCCTGCTGTGTATAGATGGCTACGTGCCCCCACCTGCTGTGTATAGATGGCGCCGTGCGGCCTCCTGCTGCCTCTGGGGGGGACGCAGTGTGGCCTTCCGCTGTGTATAGATGGCGCCGTGCGGCCTCCTGCTGTGTATAGATGGCGCCGTGCGGCCTCTCGCTGTGTATAGAAGGCTACGTGCGGCGTCCCGCTGTGTATAGATGGCTATGTGCGGCCTCCCGCTGTGTATAGATGGCTACGTGTGCTCAATATTGAGTCATACAATTAATGTAAGGCTATGTGCCCACGATACAGAAATGTTCCGGATTTTTTTTGAGTGTTTCTGCATCTCCCTGGCAGAAAAAACGCATGCGGATTTTACATGTGGATTGTACATGCGGATTTTACATGCGTTTTCCTGCCAGGGACATGCAGATGTGAAGCGTTCTTCACTTACATTTCCGCATGCGGGTTGACAAGCGCTTTCCAAGCGACTTTAGCATCACTTGGAAAGTGCTTGACAACTTGGTCACACTATATAAATCCATGCAACCAGCAAGGATTTATATAGTGTGACCGTAAAAGAATGGTAAAAAATAAAAAAATATATACTTACCTTCTGATGGCCTGCCGATGTCAGCGGTCGCGTGACTCGTCACATGACTAAATGACGTCACGGCAGGTCCTTTTCAGACCATCGCGAGCTGCCGGCAAGCCAGGACGCATCGCTATGGAGACCGGGGGCCATCAGAAGGTAAGTATAATATTTATTTTTTATTTTATTCTTTTTTTACAGGTTCTATGGTACCCGGGTCCGGAGGAGAGTCTCCTGTCCTCCACACCCGGGTACCATCCGCACATTGAAACGCATGGATTCCGCATCTACAGATGCAGGGATGCGGATTCCATGCGTTCTAATGCAAGTCAATGGCGGCGAAAAGCCGCGCTTCTGCAAAATAATTGGTAATGCTGCGGATTTTTCCGCAATGATAATCCGCAGCGGAAATTTCCGCAGCATGTACACAGCACATGCAGATTATCATTGGGGAACATGGCAGACCTTCTACCAAGCGTTTTTTAAGCGTTTCGGCAGCGGAATTGTCGCTGCGGAAACGCTTAAAAAACGCATAGTGGGCACACAGCCTAAAAAAAGATATTATAATTAATATTGTGCCAAATTAATTTCACGTGAACTATCACATGATTTATCACAGGGGATCATGTGACATGTCACGTGATAAATCAGGTGTGTGTGGGGGGGGCCCGTGCCTTCTAAACTGCCCCTGGGTCCTTGCTCCCCTTAATCCACCCCTGGTTGGTAGTCTTCAGACTTCATAATGCCATGCACACGGTCAAGCAGTCCAGTGCCAGAGGCAGCAAAGCAACCCCAAAACACCAGGGAACCTCCACCATGTTTGACTGTAGGGACCATGTTCTTTTCTTTGAATGCCTCTTTTTTTTTCCCTGTACACTCTATGTTGATGGTTTTTCCCAAAAGCTCGACTTTTGTCTCATCTGACCAGAGAGCATTCTTCCAAAACGTTTTAGGCTTTATCAGGTAAGTTTTGGCAAACTCCAGCCTTGCATTTTTATGTCTCGGGATAAGAAGTGGGGTCTTCCTGGGTATCCTACCATACAGTTCCTTTTCATTCAGACGCTGACGGATAGTACGGGTTGACACTGTTGTACCCTCAGACTGCAGGGCAGCTTGAACTTGTTTGGATGTTAGTCGAGGTTCTTTATCCACCATCCGCACAATCTTGCGTTGAAATCTCTCGTCAATTTTTCTTTTCCGTCCACATCTAGGGAGGTTATCCACAGTGCCATGGGCTTTAAACTTCTTGAAGACACTGCGCACGGAAGACACAGGAACATTCAGGTCTTTGGAGATGGACTTGTAGCCTTGAGATTGCTCATGCTTCCTCACAATTTGGTTTCTCAAGTCCTCAGACAGTTCTTTGGTCTTCTTTCTTTTCTCCATGCTCAATGTGGTATACACAAGGACACAGGACAGAGGTTCAGTCAACTTTAATCCATGTTAACTGGCTGCAAGTGTGATTTAGTTATTGCCAACACCTGTTAGGTGCCACAGGTAAGTTACAGGTGCTGTTAATTACACGAATTAGAGAAGCATCACATGATTTTTCAAACAGTGCCAATACTTTTGTCCATCCCCTTTTTTAGGTTTGATGTGGAATTATATGCAATTTGGCTTTAGGACAATTATTTTTGTGTTTTTTCATTGAAAACAAATTAAATGAAGATAATAATACCAAAGAATTTGTGATTGCAATCATTTTCAGGAAGAAACAGAGTATTATCTGACAGAATTGCAGGGGTGCCAATACTTTTGGCCACCACTGTATTTCATGCGGCAGAAGTTAGCCTCCAGCAATGGAAGAGGGAACCGAGAAAGTGTAGAAAATGCTCTATCATGGCAGCAGTGGTATGAGACATTGGAAATGCACGATCAAACCTATCATATCATAGGATTATCTATCATCTATCTATCCTTATATTCTCTATTTCATATCTATCTATCCATCTATCTATCCATATATGTATCTATCTATCTTTCTATCTACAGTTATATGAAAAAGTTTGGGCACCCCTATTAATCTTAAGCTTAATGTTTTATAAAAATTGGTGTTTTTGTAACAGCTATTTCAGTTTGATATATGTAATAACTGTTGGACACAGTAATGTTTCTGCCTTGAAATGAGGTTTATTGTACTAACAGAAAATGTGCAGTCTGCATTCAAACAAAATTTGACAGGTGCATAAGTATGGGCACCCTTATCATTTTCTTGTTTTAAAAACTCCTACCTACTTTTTACTGACTTACTAAAGCACTTTTTTTGGTTTTGTAACCTCATTGAGCTTTGAACTTCATAGCCAGGTGTATGCAATCATGAGAAAAGCTACTTAAAGTTGCCACTTGCAAGTTGTTCTCCTGTTTGGATCTCCTCTGAAGAGTGGCATCATGGGCTCCTCAATACAACTGTCAAATGATCTGAAAACAAAGATTATTCAACATAGTTGTTCAGGGGAAGGATACAAAAAGCTGTCTCAGAGATTTAACCTGTCAGTTTCCACTGTGAGGAACATAGTAAGGAAATGGAAGAACACAGGGACAGTTCTTGTTAAGGCCAGAAGTGGCAGGCCAAGAAAAACATCAGAAAGGCAGAGAAGAAGAATGGTGAGATCAGTCAAGGACAATCCTCAGACCACCTCCAGAGAGCTGCAGCATCAACTTGCTGCAGATGGTATCACTGTGCATCGGTCAACTATACAACGCACTTTGCACAAGGAGAAGCTGTATGGGAGAGTGATGCAAAAGAAGCCGTTTCTGCAAGCACGCCACAAACAGAGTCGGCTGAGGTATGCAAAAGCACATTTGGAGAAGCCAATTTCTTTTTGGAAGAAGGTCCTGTGGACTAATGAAACCAAGATTGAGTTGTTTGGTCATACAAAAAGGCGTTATGCATGGCGGCAAAAAAACACAGCATTCCAAGAAAAACACTTGCTACCCACAGTAAAATTTGGTGGAGGTTCCATCATGCTTTGGGGCTGTGTGGCCAATGCCGGCACCGGGAATCTTGTTAAAGATGAGGGACGCATGGATTCCACTCAGTATCAGCAGATTCTTGACAATAATGTTCAAGAATCAGTGACAAAGTTGAAGTTACGAAGGGGATGGATCTTTCAGCAAGACAATGATCCAAAACACCGCTCCAAATCTACTCAGGCATTCATGCAGAGGAACAATTACAATGTTCTGGAATGGCCATCCCAGTCCCCAAACATGAATATCATTGAACATCTGTAGGATCATTTGAAGAGGGCTGTCCATGCTCGGCGACCATCAAACTTAACTGAACTGGAATTGTTTTGTAAAGAGGAATGGTCAAAAATACCTTCATCCAGGATCCAGGAAATCATTAAAAGCTACAGGAAGCGACTAGAGGCTGTTATTTTTGCAAAAGGAGGATCTACTAAATATTTATGTCACTTTTCTGGTGAGGTGCCCATACTTATGCACCTGTCAAATTTAGTTTGAATGCAGATTGCACATTTTCTGTTAGTACAATAAACCTCATTTCAAGGCAGAAACATTACTGTGTCCAACAGTTATTACATATATCAAACTGAAATAGCTGTTGCAAAAACACCAATTTTTATAAAACATTAAGCTTAAGATTAATAGGGGTGCCCAAACTTTTTCATATAACTGTATCTATGTATGATAGATGGATAGATAGATGGATAGATGGATAAATAGATGGATAGATAGATGGATAGATAGATAAATAGATAGATAGATAATGTAGGGATTTGTACTCACTGAGCCGCGTTGGAGGTAGGCACGGGTTCACACAGTGATGCAGTCCACGGGTTCAAACAAACTGGTGGCTTATTTTAGTGTCCATACACCAGTTAAGAAACAAAAGTTACAGCCTTTTCCTGGCACAAAAAGGAATAACAGAACAAAGCTCAAAATAACAAGTCCATGCAGCACGGCTTCAGCCGTTTAAACAAGGTGCTTTTCTCTGCCTCCTGCAGAGTCTAAGAAGCACCTGCAAGGTCTGCTCACCTTGCCCAGCAAACACAGACAGAGACAGGCGCAGCTGTCTTAAATTAGCCTTCCAAGACCTGGACTGGAGGTAAGTGAGCAGCTGTTCCCCCCCAGCTCTTTCAGCTGCTCATAAAACCCGGCCCTGTAATCCGGACCCATTAAATTCCTCTCAGCACTATGTGTGCTGGAGCCTGCTTCTCAGGGTCCTACATCACCGAAGCATGGCACTTCGAGGACACATACCTCCCATCCACAACCTGTCCGGCAGCAACCTTACATACACCCCCCCTCTGTCCAAAGCCGGAAGGCTTGGCACCTTCTGTCACCATACAATAAACCCTTGACAAGGCAGCGGCATTCCCATGTTGTTTCCCAGGCCTATGCTCTACCCGGAAACTAAAATCTTGTAGAGCCAGGAACCACCTAGTCACTCTGGCATTGTTTCCCTTCTTTTCTCGCATCCACCTCAATGGGGCATGGTCTGACACTAACCTGAACCTTCTACCTAATAGGTAATACCTCAGTGTCTAACGCCCACTTAATGGCCAAACATTCTTTTTCTACAATGGAGTAGTCCTTCTCACAAGCGGAGAGCTTCCGACTGAGGTATTTTACAGGGTGTTCTTCTCCGTTAACCTCCTGGGACAAGACAGCTCCCAGCCCGACATCCGATGCATCCATCTGGACCACAAACTCCTTGGAGAAGCTGGGTGCCAACAAGACTGGTTGTTTACAGTTTCAATTCCTGGCAGGTCGCTTCTGCTTCCGGGGCCCACTTAGCCATAGCTGACTTCATCCCTTTCAGAAGATCCGTCAGTGGGGCTGCTATCAGGGCAAAGTTTGGGACAAATCTTCGATAGTAGCCCACAATGCCTAGAAACGCCCTGACCTGCTTCTTCGAGAGGGGCTGTGGCCAGTTCACGATCGCCTCGACCTTATTTATTTGTAGTTTTATTTCCCCTCTACAACCACGTACCCTAGGTACTTGGCTTCCTCCATCCCCATGGCACATTTCTTCGGGTTGATAGTAAAGCCCACCTTCCTTAGGGCATCAAGTATGGCTTGAACTTTGTCCAGATGACTTTCCCAGTCCTGGCTAAATATGACGATGTCATCTAGGTAGGCCGCTGCATACTGTTTGTGGGGTGCTAAGATCCGGTCCATGGCTCCCTGGAAGGTGGCCGGAGCTCCCTGCAAACCAAACGGCATCCTGACGTATTGGCGTCGAGAAAGCTGTCTTCTCCTTGGCCTCTTTGGACAGGGGAATTTGCCAATATCCTTTGGTGAGGTCCAGAGTGGTGATGTACCGAGAGGGTCCTAGCCTTTCGATAAGCTCATCTAACCTAGGCATTGGGTAGGCGTCGAACTTTGAGACCTCGTTCAGCTTCTTATAGTTGTTGCAAAACCGCCATTCCCCATCTGGTTTCGGCACTAAGACTATAGGAACTGGACCATCCACTTTTGGACTCTTCAATGACTCCCAGGTTAAGCATCCGCCTTACTTCTTTAGAGATCACCTCTCTGCGGGTTTCGGGGATCCGGTATGGTTTTAGATTGACGCGAACATGAGGCTCTGTGAGAACCTCATGCTCTATGACCTGAGTGAGTCCTGGCAACTCCGAAAACATGTCTTTATTTCGCTGTAACAACTCTTTGCACTATTGCTTTTGGGCACATGACAGTGACTTTGCCACCTTGACCTCTTTCACATCGGCCTCAGCCTCAGCCACTAAACAGGGAGCTTCCGCAGGCTCTCTATCTGGCTTAATCAAGTTAACATGGTAAATGTGGTAGGGCTTCCTCTTCCCTGGTTGGTGGATCTTATAGTTGACTTCCCCCACTTTCTCTACCACCTCATAGGGGCCCTGCCACTTGGCCATGAACTTGCTCACCACTGTGGGACTAGCACAAGCACTCGATCTCCTGGGTTGAACGATCTCACCCTGGCCGACCTATTATACACCCTGGACTGTGCCTCTTGTGGCTTGAGGAGGTGCTCCCTCACAATGGGCATCACATGGGCAATCCTCTTTTGCATCTGGGCAACGTGCTACACCACTCTCCTATAGGGAGTGGTCTCAGCTAGCCGCTCATCTCCCGGCTGCTCTCAGCAGAAGTTCCGCGACCGGCGGCGAAGCTGACCTCCATGCGGCTACCATCGGGAGATCAGTGGCTAGGGCAGCTGGGGGAGCGGCGCCGCCAGTCGGGATACTTCGGCTGTGAGCAGCCGGCCATCTCCCGGTTCCTCGCAGCGGAAGTACCCGCACAGGCAGCGTCGCTGTCCGGTCCTCAGTAATACGATTCGCTGATTGGTCGGAATCAGCGATATTGTCGCCGCGACCAATCAGCAATATTGGTGCCAAATTTAAACACCGCTCTGCTGATTGCGCCTGGTCGGCCGCATACAGAATCTAGAATACCCGATGCGTTAGAATCGGGCCACCATCTAGTACTGTATATAAAGAGCTGTGGGAGCCATCACACTATATATAGAGACCTGTGAAAAGCTAATGTGTTGATCCAGAGGAAGTCAAAAAACCCCATGAGGCAGATGCTGCTTGCCCAAAATTAGGGGAAAAATTCCTTCCCGACTCCACATATGGCAATCAGACTAGTTCCCTGGATCAACGTCCCATAACAAAATCTAGTATGAATAACCTGTAATGTTATTCAAGAAAGTCACACAGGATCTTCTTGAACTTTTTTTAGAGAATTAAGTATTACAAGGTCATGTGGTAGAGAGTTCCATAACTCACACAATAAAAAATTGCCATCTAACTTCCTTTAGACAAAGCGAATTAGGAGCTTGATGCTAGAGTAGTTGAATTAAAACTGAAAAAAATTATTAACACAGCAAAAAAGAGGAACAGTATTTATTCACCTGCCCAGGTCTCAAAACTAATGCACTAATCAGGATGAAGCAAACCAGGGGCGGAACTACCGCCCGTGCAGCCGGTTCATTGAACGGGGGCCCCGAGGGAGAGGGGGCCCCTCCAGCCTCCAGCAGGGCCGCCATCAGGGCATGTCTGCCCTGACTCCAGTGTGGGGCCCAGCCGGTAGGGGCCCCCTTGGAGCCCCGTTGGGGGCCCCCTCTTGTGAGTCTCTCTCCTCATGGGGCCCCCGGCCCCATGCTAAGCGCCGGGTCCGGGACATCTCAGCGCTGCGCTGCGCTCCTGCGGCAGCGCCTTCATGATTCCCCTGACTTCCGGTCATGTGACGGCGCCGTCACATGGCCGGAAGGCAGGAGAACCTGGTGTCAGCGATTTGGACGAGCGCCAGGATTCTGCAGGGATCGCATGGGGGTAAGTATAACAAGTTTTGTTTTTTTCAAAATACAATTTACTAGGAGTGGGGGGAATGGGAGGTGTGTGTGTGTGTGTGTGTGTGTGTGTGTGTGTGTGTGAGATAAGAGATGCACATGGGGGGGGAGATGATAAAAGATGCACATGGGGTGGGGGGAGATGATAAAAGATGCACATGGGGGGGAGATGATAAAAGATGCACATGGGGTGGGGGGAGATGATAAAAGATGCACATGGGGTGGGGGGGATGAGAGAGGTGCACATGTGGGGGAGGGGGATGAGAGATGCACATGGGGGGGATGAGAGAGGGGCACATGTGGGGGAGGGGGATGAGAGAGGGGCACATGTGGGGGAGGGGGATGAGAGAGGGGCACATGGGGGGGTGGTGAGAGCTGCACATGGGGGGGATGAGAGAGGGGCACATGTGGGGGAGGGGGATGAGAGAGGGGCACATGTGGGGGAGGGGGATGAGAGAGGGGCACATGTGGGGGAGGGGGATGAGAGAGGGGCACATGTGGGGGAGGGGGGTGAGAGATGTGCACATGGGGGGGTGGTGAGAGCTGCACATGGGGGGGATGAGAGAGGGGCACATGTGGGGGAGGGGGATGAGAGAGGGACACATGGGGGGGTGGTGAGAGCTGCTCATGGGGGGGTGAGAGCTGTACATGGGGGAATTGGGAGAAAATGAGCTGCACATGGGGGAATTAGGAGTAGGGGGATAATGAGCTGCACATAATGAATGTGGGGTGGGGGAGAGTAAATGATAAATGACGATGGGGTGGGGAGAGCACGGACATGATATAATGAATTGGGGCAGGGGGTGCATGTAAATAATGAATGCGGGGAGCAGGAAGTATAGAGTAGAGGTTCTAATTAAATTATATATTAAGTGCCTATTTACAGTTAATGGGGGCACCGTGGTGGATTACAATTTATATTTGGAATGGTAGGTTGCATAATAACTAACCATATATTGATGGTGGATGCACGTCTGTATTCAGCTGCGTAATGTAGAAGTTGGGGAATGTGCTCTAGATAACTGTGTTATTTTATGCAGAGACGAGTCCTGGCTGGAAGACGTGATGGCGGTCTGTGCTGGATGAAGGAGAAAAGCGTAGCTGAAGGACTTCACCTAGAGACGTCACCAGTGAGTCAGTGCATTACATGTACACTTACACTATATACTATGTACCGGGCTCCTGTGTATAATGTCACTGGTGATCACAGTATTACCTGTACACTATATACAGAGCTCCTGTGTATAATGTCACTGGTGATCACTGTATTACCTGTACACTGACACTATATACAGAGCTCCTGTGTATAATGTCACTGGTGATCACTGTATTACCTGTACACTGACAATATATACAGAGCTCCTGTGTATAATGTCACTGGTGATCCCTGTATTACCTGTACACTATATACAGAGCTCCTGTGTATAATGTCACTGGTGATCCCTGTATTACCTGTACACTATATACAGAGCTCCTGTGTATAATGTCACTGGTGATCACTGTATTACCTGTACACTGACACTATATACAGAGCTCCTGTGTATAATGTCACTGGTGATCACTAGATTACCTGGACACTTACATTATACATACCATGTATAGAGCTCCCGTGTATTATGACACTTATGGTAATATTAGTAATGTGGTGGTAATATTAGTAATGTGGTGGTAATATGTGGTCTGGTCATGGTGTGGCAGTTTTTCTCCCTTCTGTGTGGTATTATTCGGTCACTATGTTGTGGTAATATGTGGTCTGGTGATGGTGTGGCGGTATTCCCTGTATGTGGTATTATTGGTCATTTAAAAAAAAAATGTATATGACACATTCCCTTAAAGAAAACTAAATAAAAATATATCTAAAAAGAGTATTGGATATTTTAAGAAAATTTTAATAGGTTAGAGTAGGGCCCGGCCAGAAGAGTCTACCTTATCGTGGTGGCGGCTTTAAAAATCTTTTGGCCAAAACAAAAGCTGTTGGCTATGTATGTGGCACCGTCACATGGCCGAACGTCAGGAGAGCCTGGTGGCAGCGACGTGGACGAGCGCCAGGATTCTGCAGGGATCGCATGGGGGTAAGTATAACAAGTTTTATTTTTCTTAAATACAATTAATTAACTAGGAGTGGGGGGAATGGGAGATGCACATGGGGGGGATGAGAGATGCACGGGGGGGGGATGAGAGATGCATCGGGGGGGTGAGCTGCACATGGGGGGGATGAGAGCTGCACATGGGGGGGTTATGTTTACATAACTTTGTTGCCTTATGAAGCGCAGGGGGGGGGCCCCCAAAAATTTCTTGCACAGGGGCCCACTACAGTCTGTGTCCGCCCCTGAAGCAAACCATATAATAAAGGCAGGGGCAGCACAGGTGCAAAATACTGATGAGACAACCAACTCATAACCTACCAATTCTTGGAGGGGGTCATTGCTTAGTATTAAAACTGCACACAAAAAATGGCTTGTATAGGTCACTGGTCACACACAGATTGTTAGGGGAATGGTTGCAAACAACTTTATTAAATAATGGAAAGCAAACGAACCCGGGGTCCGCGATGCAGCCTGGAGGACTGCGGACGAACACCTTCCGGGTAAGAAGGTAAAACAACCAACTGAAATAACAATCCCCCCCGTGTTACTGCACACCGGAACGGGAATAGGGATTCGCACTATCTCCGTTAACTGCACGAGAGATGTGCGACACATAATGTAGCTGTAGCCCTGTTAACTGCACAGAGGCTACGCAGCAGGCGCTCGGATGCATGTGTGATTCACGCCGGCTTATACGTGCTCCCAGCCAGCGTGCTACCGGACTGCGGAGTATCTCTCCACGTGGCTAACAGGCGGTGCCGGGAATACGGAGTCCGCAGTCTGCTCGGGGTGTATAGCGACCCCCTTGTCGGAGCCAGACTGTCAGACGAAGCTACCTGCCTCCCTCCATCTAAGGCTGCCTATCCCCTGCTAAACCTGCCTGTCAGAAGCTATAACAGCAAAAGCACACGTGGAGCCGAAACGACCAAGCGTCCACACAATAACACCAACTCAGCTCAATGATCAGAGCGCGCCGCCATGTTTGTGGGCGTGCTATGTAAATATTAAGCCCTGCCCACCCTCATATTATTGGTGACGTCACCCGCGACCAATCAGGCGGTGCCAGGTCACCGGATCAGCCGACTCCCAAACCACCAATCACGGTCCGCCATGTCACGGGCATGCTCAGTGCAGTGTATCCTGGACTTAGGCTGTAACAGCCATGTTTCCCTCCGCAACCTATCCTTCATGTTGCTAGGAACAAAGACCTGAGAGACAGCTTGTACATCTCGTGCACCAGCTAGGCGTTGGGACTGACGATGATGCTGAGCAGCATCAGCCCTGGCTGGACCAGAATGGGAGACCACAGAATCCACTGATGATTCTGAACCCATTTCAGATCCAGAAAACACCTAACACAGATAGTGCTCAATATAGGGCTTACAGCCTATTAGTGACCCTCATACTATTAGATTAGGTGGGCTGCAAAGCACTATCTAAGTGCACCCCATGAGGACAGACCCCCTAGTTTACAAATCCAACATTGATGGGCTTGGCTGCACCCTGAATAAAAATAACATGCAAAATCTATATATGAGGTTCTGGTAGATATTTTGGCGCTGGTCACGCACCGTGTCTGGTTTACAGCCTATTAGTGACGCCCATACTATTAGATTAGGCGGGCTATGCTCCCCTCATACACCTTACCACGGTGTGTAGTGTGACATGGAGCTAAACCCCCTGTCTTCTTAAGAATAAGGCTGCGAAAAACCTTCTCTTTATTGATAGTAGAGAAACCTCCATACAGTAGATGCGGAAAACATACGATGAACCCCAGTATTGTACCACATAGATAGGGCTCTTACCGGCTAAGCTTGGAGCAGGCTGTGTGCACAGAGCCCAAGATACAAAACTGTAGGGATGTGGACTGTCTTACCCTGTTCCTGCCCCTGAAGACAACAAACACCTCATGTGAACACTCTCTTGCGGTTTTATATGTAAAAGTGATATGTGTCTTATGTAATGTATAATGGTGATGTAACAGCATGTGAAGTGTTAATGCATAATGTGAGTATAGCATAAGATAAGCTTAGGATACCATAAGACATAAGTATAACATAAACCCTAAAATACAAATTTTATTAAATCTCTTTAAAATCGGGACATGCGGCATAAAGATGATCCGCATCAGTATTGCACTTTATCAAGATAAGTTCCTTTTATTGTTTAGTCTTGTGATCATTTATGTCATTGATACCTCTATGGGTGATTAATTCCAGGGCTGGCTAGGGTTATCCAGGGATAGCCGCCGTGGAGCGGGGCGCCACAGTGTCAACATTAACTAGGGTGTCACCCTCCACTATAAGGCAGGTAATCAGCATCTAGGGTGTTGAACAGGGCTGATTGTAGCCTTTGTTTGGATGCCTGAATGTATCCTTTGGCTTGGAGGTCCAAAGATATTAGGAACGTTCTTGGGTGTTTTTATAAATTTGCACATTGTCACTTTATTCACTGTTGTCACTTTAATCATTTAGTACACACTGAGGATTGATTGTTTGATGTGATATCTGTACCAGTTTCTGGTAGACTGTCAGATCTTTGGTCTATGTAAATACGAATAAGGGACTTTTAGGGTCTAGGGGCAGCTGCCGTTCAGCAAGGGTGCCATTGTCATCTATATGTAGGATGCCCATCTCCATTGACATGCAGGTTCAGGCTAGGGTATCTATAGGGTGAGTTTTATTGAAGTACAGTGGGTACGGAAAGCATTCAGACCCCTTTAAATTTTTCACTCTTTGTTTCATTGCAGCCATTTGGTAAATTCTAAAAAGTTCATTTTTTTTCTCATTAAAGTACACTCTGCACCCCATCTTGACTGAAAAAAACAGAAATGTAGAAATTTTTGCAAATTTATTAAAAAAGGAAAACTGAAATATCACATGGTCATAAGTATTCAGACCCTTTGCTCATATTTAAGTCACATGCTGTCCATTTCCTTGTGATCCTCCTTGAGACGGTTCTACTCTTTCATTGGAGTCCAGCTGTGTTTAATTAAACTGATAGGACTTGATTTGGAAAGGCACACACCTGTCTATATAAGACCTCACAGCTCACAGTGCATGTCAGACCAAATGACCAGTATTGAGTAGAAGCCCCCTTTTGAGCTAGTGCATCCATGAGTCTTCTTGGGAATGATGCAACAAGTTTTTCACACCTGGATTTGGGGTTCCTCTGCCATTCTTCCTTGCAGATCCTCTCCAGTTCTGTCAGGTTGGATGGTGAACGTTGGTGGACAGCCATTTTCAGGTCTCTCCAGAGATGTTCAATTGGGTTTAGGTCAGGGCTCTGGCTGGGCCAGTCTAGAATGGTCACAGAGTTGTTCTGAAGCCACTCCTTTGTTATTTTAACTGTGTGCTTAGGGTCATTGTCTTGTTGGAAGGTGAACCTTCGGCCAAGTCTGAGGTCCAGAGCACTCTGGAAGAGGTTTTCATCCAGGATATCTGTGTACTTGGCCGCATTCATGTTTCTTTCAATTCCAACCAGTCGTCCTGTCCCTGCAGCTGAAAAACACCCCCATGATGCTGCCACCACCATGTTTCACTGTTGGGATTGTATTGGGCAGGTGATGAGCAGTGCCTGGTTTTTTCCACACATACCCCTTAGAATTATCACCAAAAAGTTCTATCTTAGTCTCATCAGACCAAAGAATCTTATTTCTCATAGACTGGGAGTCCTTCATGTGTTTTTAAGCAAACTCTGTGCGGGCTTTCATATGTCTTGCACTGAGGAGAGGCTTCCGTTGGGCCACTCTGCCATAAAGGCTCGACTTGTGGAGGGCTGCAGTGATAGTTGACTTTATGCAACTTTCTCCCATCTCCCTACTGCATCTTTGGAGCTGAGCCACAGTGATCTTGGGGTTCATCTTTACCTCTCTCACCAAGGCTCTTCTCCCACGATTGCTCAGTTTAGCTGGACGGCCAGGTCTAGGAAGACTTCTGGTGGTCCCAAACTTCTTCCACTTAAGGATTATGGAGGCCACTGTGTTCTTAGGACCCTTGACTAATGCAGAAATTCTTTTGTAAACTTGGCCAGATCTGTGCCTTGCCACAATTCTGTCTCTAAGCTCCTTGGGCAGTGTCAGGATGCCAGGTTTAATTTTACTTTGCCAGTAGTTTTTCCCTTAGCCAAGATGGCTTCCATTGCCTCACTGGGGTCATGTGTTTCCTGCCTGTGGACCTACTTAAACTGCATGTGTTGCAATCATGCCTTGCCTGAGTATTGTGTGCTTTTAGCTTTCTACTCACCTGTGCTAGCCCTCTGAATAGAGTCTTGCTGACCTTGTGTTTACTCCTAGTCATCCGCTGAAAGGATTGCTGCCTGAATCCTCTGCTAAGGGGACTTCTGCTGAAAGGAACCGCTGGCTGTTGTTCACTCACGCTGGGATCTCTGAACTTTTGTCTTCCTGAAGAAAACTTCTCCTGGATCTCTACACCTCTGGTATAGTCACCATCTTGCTCTGTGTTTAAATACCCGGCTCCAGCTCTGCTTAAGACATCGCTGTTTCCTCCGCTGCACCTCCTGCATTCTTCAATATCCAGATCCATATTCCAGTTTGTCTTCTCTTCTGCACTACGTGAGTCCACAATCAACTGAGGAATACCTACGTCTGCTTACTATCCTTATTTCTGTTTGCATATTACTGTACCTAAGTAAACTTGAACTATGGTTAACTTTTGCATACCCTAATAGTAATGAAGGCCGTGCCTTACAGATTAGGTTCTAAGAAGTATTGTTTGGAATGAACTTACCTTCATAAACTGTTTGCTGTGATCTTTTGCACTTGAGTTTAAAATAGACTTTCACACTACTCTTGTCTCAGTCTCTGCTTTTGGCCCACGCCATTGGACTTCAGGGTATCTACTAACATCGTAACAGGCAGTTCCTTTGAGCTCATGATTCTCATTTGGTCTGACATGCACTGTGAGCTGTGAGGTCTTATATAGACAGGTGTGTGCCTTTCCAAATCAAGTCCTATCAGTTTAATTAAACACAGCTGGACTCCAATGAAAGAGTAGAACCATCTCAAGGAGGATCACAAGAAATGGACAGCATGTGACTTAAATATGAGCAAAGGGTCTGAATACTTATGACCATGTGATATTTCAGTTTTCCTTTTTTATTAAATTTGCAAAAATTTCTACATTTCTGTTTTTTTTCAGTCAAGATGGGGTGCACAGTGTACTTTAATGAGAAAAAAAAAAGAACTTTTTAGAATTTACCAAATGGCTGCAATGAAACAAAGAGTGAAAGATGTAAAGGGGTCTGAATGCTGTCCGTACCCACTGTATATAGTACTCAATGTTCCAGGCAGTGGGAGGCATTACTGGGATCCAGAGCAGTCGCTCCAGTCACGTCCAGAGCCTAAGGTCTGGCATAGGAGCTGCCGGACACTTTGTGTGCTCTGAAGTACAAAGGAAGATGGACAGGGACCTGCATAGATGGAAGTTGAAGGCCAGTCCCGGGTGCACTGCAGAGGTGGACGAGAAATACAGGATGAGCTAGCAACAGGGCTGAAGAGGAGTTATGCTAAGAAGGAGGATAATGTGAATTGCTGTGCCTTATCCCATCTGTACCCACCTGATGAACTTGAACTGTCAAGTATATGTTTGACTGTTACAAAGAACTTCGTGTCCCCTAAATTGTGAGCGGCGGCTTCTGAGGACAGAAGCCTGAAGGCAGTGGAGGCCTGCGGCCTACAAGAGAGTGTGCTGCACCCCACACCCTAGAGCACACTGGGACTGGGACACCCATTGTCTGTAAAGTGCCAGAGCGAAATCAGACCGACGTTCAGTCACGACTACCGCTCTGTGCCACTTTACAAGATGAGTGATAAGGGAACTTCTCCATCAGAAGAGAAGAGGAAATAATGGTCGCTGCCTAAACTGTGACAAGAACAGGACCACAATGCAACAAGAACTGTCTCACAATGCTCTTGGAACTTTCCCATAATGCATTGCAAATTGAAACTAGAGCAAATACATTAAATCACTAGCAGACAGTGCAGTTATCAAACAATAAAAAAGAGAGAGGATTCAAATGCAAGCAACATAATGTCAGAACTGATATACACATAAAGTGACTAGATTCCCTGGATAGCTAAATTCGCTGCTGAGGCAAGAACACGGGCTGCCCAGCACTATTTAAGTGCACCCCATGAAGATAGACACTCTAATTTACAAGGCCATAACATATAGGTGCATCTCACAAAATTAGAATATCATCAAAAAGTTAATTTATTTCAGTTCTTCAATGCAAAAAGTGAACCTCATATATTATATAGAGTCATTAGAAACACAGTGATCTATTTCAAGTGTTTATTTCTGTTAATGTTGATGATTATGGCTTATAGCCAATGAAAACACAAAAGTCATTAACTCAGTAAATTAAAATAATTAACAAAAAACACCTGCAAAGACTTCCTAAGCATTTAAAAAGGTCCCTTAGTCTGTTTTAGTAGGCTCCACAATCATGACAATCATGATGAAGACTGCTGACTTGACAGATATCCAGAGTTCCAATTTTCATTTGAAATCAAGGTCCCAGAGTCTGGAAGAAGAGTGGAGAGGCCACAATCCAAGCTGCTTGAGGTCTAGTGTGAAGTTTCCACAATCAGTGATGGTTTGGGGAGCCGTGTCATCTGCTGGTGTAGGTCCACTGTGTTTTTTCAACACCAAAGTCAGCGCAGCCGTCTACCAGGAAATTTTAGAGCACTTCATGCTTCCCTCTGCCACAGTATCAAGCTACCAGGGGGGAAAAGGGGACGGTGGCCCCGGGCCCCTCGCTCTTAGGGGGCCCATCCAGGGCTACGCCAGTGTAACTGTATCTGGCATGCCCCTGGTGCCAGCATCGGGCCCCACTGCCCGCCACCGCCGCAAGTTTACTGATGAGAGAGGGAGCGTGGATCTCTCTCCCATTAGTCCCTTCTGTGACTGACGTCTCTGACATCATCACTTGGCGCCCAGCCCGCTGTGCTGAAGATGTGTGCGTGCTGGGTGCTCTGAGCAGCGAGGGAACCAGGAGGAGAGATGAGTACTGTTTATTTATTTTTTGCCGGGTGGGGGGCGGCATTATATTACAGACTCTGCCTATGGGAAGGGGGAGGTGCATTATACTACAGACTCTGCCTATGGGGGAGCATTATCCTAAAGACTCTGCCCACAGAGAGGGGGGGCATTATACTAAAGACTCTGCCTATGGGGAGGGGGGGCATTATACTACAGACTGTCTATGGGGAGGGGGGGAGCATTATACTAAAGCCTCTGTCTATGGGGGGGCATTCTACTACAGACTCTGCCTATGGGGGGCATTATACTACAGACTCTGTTTATGAGCAGGGGAGAGCAGTAGACTACAGACTCTGCCTATGGGGGGACATTGTACTACAGACTCTGCCTATAAGAGGGGGAGCATTATACTACAGACTCTGCCTATGGGGGGTGCATTTTACTACAGACTCTGCCTATAGGTGGGGCATTATACTACAGACGCTGCCTATGAGATGGGGGGGGCATTATATCACAGACTCTGCCTATGAGGAGGGGGGGGCACATTATGCTACAGACTCTGCCTATGAGATGGGGGGGCATTATACTACAGATTCTGCCTATGAGGATGGGGAGGTGCATTATACTACAGACTCTGCCTATGGGGGGCATTATACTACAGACTCTGTTTATGAGCAGGGGAGGGCATTATACTACAGACTCTGCCTATGGGGGGGACATTGTACTACAGACTCTGCCTATAAGAGGGGGAGCATTATACTACAGACTCTGCCTATGGGGGGTGCATTTTACTACAGACTCTGCCTATAGGTGGGGCATTATACTACAGGCGCTGCCTATGAGATGGGGGGGCATTATACCACAGACTCTGCCTATGAGGAGGGGGGGCACATTACACTACAGACTCTGCCTATGAGATGGGGGGGGCATTATACTACAGATTCTGCCTATGAGGAGGGGGGGGCATTATACTACAGACTCTGCCTATGAGGAGGGGGGAGCATTATACTACAGACTCTGCCTATGGGGGGGGCATTATACTGCAGACTCTGCCTATGGGGGGGCATTATACCACAGACTCTGCCTATGAGGAGGGGGGGAGCATTATACTACAGACTCTGCCTATGGGGGGGAGCTTTATACTACAGACTCTGTCAATGGGGGGAGCATTTTACTACAGACTCTGCCTATAGGGGCGCATTATACTATACGAAGGACTATGGGGAGTGCATTATACTATATTGAGGACTATCTGGTGCATTATACTATATGTAGGCTATTTATACAGTGTGGGAGATAATGTGGGTTCTTTGAACAGCGTGGGGGCCATCATACAGTGTGGGAGATAATGTGGGGTCTTTGTATAGTGTGGAGGCCATCATACAGTGTTGGAGCCATCAGCTTGGGGGCTACTAAGGGGTCAGTATACTTTGTGGGGGTACTATACAGTGAGGGGGAATTATATCGTGAATAGGAGAACATCATACTGGTTAGAGCGGAGCTCTACATGGGGGGAGACTCAGGACATTATTAAATCTTAGGTGGGCACTTATTGTTATAGGGGAACTCAGGTTATCGTGACTGTCGAAGGGGCACTATTACTTTCTAGGGGGCACAATGTGGGCACTGTTTTCTAGGACACTTGCACACGGCATTACTTTATTTTAGAGGTTTGTTTTACCATCTAGAGGGCACACAGTAGGTGCAGTAATAGGGACACATTTTGCAGCAGAGGCTCAGTATTGGGGTATCAGCAGGATGAGAAGTTTGTGCAGGTTGGGGATAGATGTGGTCAGTGCCTGAAATGTAAGGAGTCAAATGTGTCTTTGTTGTGATCTCTGCATACCTGAGACTCTGAGTCCTGGCTGGAGAAGTTGTCGTGTCGGTCTGGGCCAGATGGAAAAGACGGGAAAAGTGAACAATTTAATCAGAAAGAACGTCAGCTGTAAGGTACTATATATAACTGAGCTGTGATCTCTTATATGTTCTGCAGGACTGGCATCTATCAATATATGTCACCATATGGCGGTAATATCAGTGCTGGTCTTTGTATAGAGATTATTTTTAGTAACAGCGCGGTCATCTGCTGAGGTTTTCCTACATCAACTATCTGGGTGCGCCGCTATAGTTGGAATCAGGGTTACCTGGTTAGAGGCCCACTCAGAAGTTTCGGCCCCCTGAACCAAAACCTTAGCTACGCCAAGCTTTTTGGAGATGGAAATTTCATTCTCCAGCAGGACTTGGCCCCTGTCCACACTGACAAAAGTACTAATACCTGGTTTAAAACAACAGTATCACTGTGCTTGATTGGCAGCAAACTCACCTGACCTTAACCCCATAAAGAATCTATGGGGTATTGTCAAGAGGAAAATGAGAGACACCAGACCCAACAATGCAGACGACCTGAAGGCTTCTATCAAAGCCACCTGGGCTTCCATAACCCCTCAGCAGTGCCACAGGCTGATCCCTCCATGCCATATTGCCGCATTGATGCAGTAATTGATGTAAAAGGATCCCCGACCAAGTATTGAGGGCATTTATTGAACATACATTTCAGTAGGATAACATTTTGGATTTTGAAAACATTTTTCAAGCTGTTGTTATAAGGTATTCTAATTAATTGAAATAATGACTTTTGAGTTTTCGTTGGCTGTAAGCCATAATCATCAACATTAACAGAAATAAACACGTGAAATAGATCACTCTGTGTGTAATGGCTCTATATAATATATGAGTTTCACGTTTTGTATTGAAGAACTGAAATAAATTAACTTTTATGGTGATATTCTAATTTTGTGAGATGCACCTGTAGATGGGCTTGGCTGCACCCTGAATAAAAATAGCATGTAAAAAATATATATGATATATATGAGGTATTGGTCGATATTTTGGCCAAAATATACAAGCTCGCAACCTGCTCAAGGGTCCTCATACTTGCGAGTCCCTACACTAACATTAAAAGCAAAGACACAAAAACAAGGAATTAAAGTTCCCACCAAAATTCAAGAATTAACACAGCAAATACAGCAACAATAATTACAAGGATGCAGCAAACCCATATAATGAAGAAGTCAGCAACACAGGTGCAAAATACTGATGAGACAACCACTCACAACCTACCAATTCATGGAGGGGGTGATTGCTTAGTATTAAAACTGCACACAAATAAGCCTTGTATAGGGCACTGGTCACACATAGGTAGTGCACAATGTCTGGCTTACAGCCTATTAGTGAAGCCCAAACTATTAGATTAGGCGGGCTGCCCAGCACTTTTTAAGTGCACCCCATGAAGACAGACACCCTAGTTTACAAGGCCAACATTGATGGGTCTGGCTGCACCCTGAATAAAAATAACGTGCAAAAAATATATATGATATATATGAGGTATTAGTAAATATTTTGGCCAAAATACACAAGCTCGCAACCCTCGTCAAGGGTCCTCATACTTGCGAGTCCCTACACTAACATTAAAAGCAAAGACAAATTTAAATTCCCACCAAAATTCAAGAATTAACACAGGAAAAAAGGGCAACAGTGTTTACCTGCCTAGGTCTCAGTACTAATCATACCATATAATAACGATGACAGCAATACAGGTGCAAAATACTGATGCGACAACCACTCACATATTACCAATTAATGGAGGGGGGTGATTACATAGTATTAAAACTGCACACAAAATTATATGGGATTGCTACATCCTAATAGTGCATTAGTTCTGAGATCTGGGCAGGTAAATGCTATATTAATAATTGATTTTTTGGGGAAAGTTAAATTCTCTTTTGTTGGCCTTACTTTTAATCTAACTGAAATATACATAAGCTTTTTTCCTAAACATTAGGATCTGTTTAGAGCCATCAGCTCAAAAAGGCTTCCTTTGACAGACTTGGCATAAGCAGGTCAAAAGGAACCCTGATCTTTACCATTACACCCCTTTACAGGAATGGAGACTTACCACATGCTCAGGGTTGCATCTACAGAGTAGCTGCTGGCCAGAGGAGCGAGTTTGAGGCTATAACTCTAACTAAAGCTTTTTTATTACTAAATGATGGGTTCTGTCTAAGGCCATTGGCTCAAAAAGACTTCCTCGGACAGACTTGGCGCAAGCTACTCCATTCTGCAGATCCCAAGGGAACCCTGGTTTTTACCATTACACCCCTGTACAGGGATAGATACTTACCATAGGCCCAGGGTTGCATCTACAGAGTAGCTGCTGGCCGGAGGAGTGCGCTTGAGGCTTGAGTAGTTGAGTCAATCCTAACTAAAGAAAAACCTATCTAATGACACTTTCTTGTTAGGACCTGTCTGAGGCCTATGGCTCAAAAAAGCTTCTTTTGAAAAACTTGGCAAAAGCCAGTCTATCCTACAGGTTCCAAAGGAACTCTGACCTTCACTCTTACAGCCTTGTACAGTGATAAAGACTTATTACAGGGCCTTGATTGCATCTACATAGTAGATGCTGACTGGAGGGGCAAACTTAAGATTAGAATGGTTCAGCCAACCCTAACTATTGCTACTTTCTTAAATGTTAGGATATTTCTGAGGCCGTTGGCTCAAACAGGCTTCCTTGGACAGACTTGGCACAAAACACACCATTTCTGATGTTTCCAAATGAACCCTGGGCTTCACCCTTGAACCTCTATACAGGGACCGTTTCATAGTTTTAAGGTTGAAAGACACAAGTCCATCAAGTTCAACCTAAAAGCTAATGTGTTGATCCAGAGGAAGGCAAAAACCCCATGAGGCAGATGCTAATTGCCCCATATTAGGGGAAAAATTCCTTCCCGACTCCACATATGGCAATCAGACTAGTTCCCTGGATCAACGTCCCATAACAAAATCTAGTACGGATCACCTGCAATTTTATATTATTCAAGAAAGGCACACACATGCCCT
This sequence comes from Phyllobates terribilis, assembly GCF_046119375.1. Lineage (NCBI taxonomy): Eukaryota > Metazoa > Chordata > Amphibia > Anura > Dendrobatidae > Phyllobates > Phyllobates terribilis. The sequence goes on along the minus strand of NW_027362870.1, from coordinate 3,943,801 downwards.
CCTTGAATTTTTTTTAGAAAATTAAGTATTTCAATTTCATGTGGTAGAGAGTTTCATAACCTCATTGCTCACACAATAAAAATTTGCCAACTAACTTCCTTTAGACAAAGTGAATTAGGATCTTTATGCTAGAGTAATTGAATTAACTCTAACTGAAATAGATTAATGCTTTTTTCCTAAATGTTGAAATTTGTTTAAATCCATCAGCTCAAAAAGGCTTTCTCGGACAGACTTGGCGCAAGCTACTCCATTCTGCAGATCCCAAGGGAACCCTGGCCTTTACCATTACACCCCTGTACAGGGATAGATACTTACCATAGGCCCAGGGTTGCATCTACAGAGTAGCTGCTGGCCGGAGGAGCGAGCTTGAGGCTATAGTGGTTGATTCAACTCTAACTAAAGCTTTTTTTTCCTAAATACTGGGATCTGTTTAAGGCTGTTGGCTCAAACAGACTTCCTCGGACAGACTTGGCGCAAGCTACTCCATTCTGCAGATCCCAAGGGAACCATGGTTTTTACCATTACACACCTGTACAGGGATAGATACTTACCATAGGCCCAGGGTTGCATCTACAGAGTAGCTGCTGGCCGGAGGAGTGCGCTTGAGGCTTGAGTAGTTGAATCAATCCTAACTAAAGAAAAACCTATCTAATGACACTTTCTTGTTAGGACCTGTCTGAGGCCTATGGCTCAAAAAAGCTTCTTTGGAAAGACTTGGCAAAAGCCAGTCTATCCTACAGGTTCCAAAGGAACTCTGGCCTTCACTCTTACAGCCCTGTACAGTGATAAAGACTTATTACAGGGCCTTGATTGCATCTACATAGTAGATGCTGACTGGAGGGGCAAACTTAAAGTTAGAATGGTTCAGCCAACCCTAACTATTGCTACTTTCTTAAATGTTAGGATATTTCTGAGGCCATTGGCTCAAACAGGCTTCCTTGGACAGACTTGGCGCAAAATACACCATTTCTGATGTTTCCAAATGAACCCTGGGCTTCACCCTTGAACCTCTATACAGGGACCGTTTCATAGTTTTAAGGTTGAAAGACACAAGTCTGTCAAGTTCAACCTAAAAGCTAATGTGTTGATCCAGAGGAAGGCAAAAACCCCATGAGGCAGATGATAATTGCCCCATATTAGGGGAAAAATTCCTTCCCGACTCCACATATGGCAATCAGACTAGTTCCCTGGATCAACGTCCCATAACAAAATCTAGTACGGATAACCTGCAATTTTATATTATTCAAGAAAGGCACACACATGCCCTCCTTGAATTTTTTTTAGAAAATTAAGTATTTCAATTTCATGTGGTAGAGAGTTTCATAACCTCATTGCTCACACAATAAAAATTTGCCAACTAACTTCCTTTAGACAAAGTGAATTAGGATCTTTATGCTAGAGTAATTGAATTAACTCTAACTGAAATAGATTAATGCTTTTTTCCTAAATGTTGAAATTTGTTTAAATCCATCAGCTCAAAAAGGCTTTCTCGGACAGACTTGGCGCAAGCTACTCCATTCTGCAGATCCCAAGGGAACCCTGGCCTTTACCATTACACCCCTGTACAGGGATAGATACTTACCATAGGCCCAGGGCTGCATCTACAGAGTAGCTGCTGGCCGGAGGAGCGAGCTTGAGGCTATAGTGGTTGATTCAACTCTAACTAAAGCTTTTTTTTCCTAAATACTGGGATCTGTTTAAGGCTGTTGGCTCAAACAGACTTCCTCGGACAGACTGGCGCAAGCTACTCCATTCTGCAGATCCCAAGGGAACCCTGGTTTTTACCATTACACCCCTGTACAGGGATAGATACTTACCATAGGCCCAGGGTTGCATCTACAGAGTAGCTGCTGGCCGGAGGAGTGCGCTTGAGGCTTGAGTAGTTGAATCAATCCTAACTAAAGGAAAACCTATCTAATGCCACTTTCTTGTTAGGACCTGTCTGAGGCCTATGGCTAAAAAAAGCTTCTTTGGAAAGACTTGGCAAAAGCCAGTCTATCCTACAGGTTCCAAAGGAACTCTGGCCTTCACTCTTACAGCCCTGTACAGCGATAAAGACTTATTACAGGGCCTTGATTGCATCTACATAGTAGATGCTGACTGGAGGGGCAAACTTAAGGCTAGAATGGTTCAGCCAACCCTAACTATTGCTACTTTCTTAAATGTTAAGATATTTCTGAGGCCGTTGGCTCAAACAGGCTTCCTTGGACAGACTGGGCGCAAAACACACCATTTCTGATGTTTCCAAATGAACCCTGGGCTTCACCCTTGAACCTCTATACAGGGACCGTTTCATAGTTTTAAGGTTGAAAGACACAAGTCCATCAAGTTCAACCTAAAAGCTAATGTGTTGATCCAGAGGAAGGCAAAAACCCCATGAGGCAGATGCTAATTGCCCCATATTAGGGGAAAAATTCCTTCCCGACTCCACATATGGCAATCAGACTAGTTCCCTGGATCAACGTCCCATAACAAAATCTAGTACGGATAACCTGCAATTTTATATTATTCAAGAAAGGCACACACATGCCCTCCTTGAATTTTTTTTAGAAAATTAAGTATTTCAATTTCATGTGGTAGAGAGTTTCATAACCTCATTGCTCACACAATAAAAATTTGCCAACTAACTTCCTTTAGACAACGTGAATTAGGATCTTTATGCTAGAGTAATTGAATTAACTCTAACTGAAATAGATTAATGCTTTTTTCCTAAATGTTGAAATTTGTTTAAATCCATCAGCTCAAAAAGGCTTTCTCGGACAGACTTGGCGCAAGCTACTCCATTCTGCAGATCCCAAGGGAACCCTGGCCTTTACCATTACACCCCTGTACAGGGATAGATACTTACCATAGGCCCAGGGCTGCATCTACAGAGTAGCTGCTGGCCGGAGGAGCGAGCTTGAGGCTATAGTGGTTGATTCAACTCTAACTAAAGCTTTTTTTTCCTAAATACTGGGATCTGTTTAAGGCTGTTGGCTCAAACAGACTTCCTCAGACAGACTTGGCGCAAGCTACTCCATTCTGCAGATCCCAAGGGAACCCTGTTTTTTAACATTACACCCCTGTACAGTGATAGATACCTACCATAGGCCCAGGGTTGCATCTACAGAGTAGCTGCTGGCCGGAGGAGTGCGCTTGAGGCTTGAGTAGTTGAATCAATCCTAACTAAAGAAAAACCTATCTAATGCCACTTTCTTGTTAGGACCTGTCTGAGGCCTATGGCTCAAAAAAGCTTCTTTGGAAAGACTTGGCAAAAGCCAGTCTATCCTACAGGTTCCAAAGGAACTCTGGCCTTCACTCTTTCAGCTCTGTACAGCGATAAAGACTTATTGCAGGGCCTTGATTGCATCTACATAGTAGATACTGACTGGAGGGGCAAACTTAAGGCTAGAATGGTTCAGCCAACCCTAACTATTGCTACTTTCTTAAATGTTAGGATATTTCTGAGGCCGTTGGCTCAAACAGGCTTCCTTGGACAGACTGGGCGCAAAACACACCATTTCTGATGTTTCCAAATGAACCCTGGGCTTCACCCTTGAACCTCAATACATGGACAGTTTCATAGTTTTAAGGTTGAAAGACACAAGTCCATCAAGTTCAACCTAAAAGCTAATGTGTTGATCCAGAGGAAGGCAAAAACCCCATGAGGCAGATGCTAATTGCCCCATATTAGAGGAAAAATTCCTTCCCGACTCCACATATGGCAATCAGACTAGTTCCCTGGATCAACGTCCCATACCAAAATCTAGTACGGATAACCTGCAATTTTATATTATTCAAGAAAGGCACACATATGCCCTCCTTGAATTTTTTTTAGAAAATTAAGTATTTCAAGTTCATGTGGTAGAGAGTTCCATAACCTCATTGCTCACACAATAAAAATTTGCCAACTAACTTCCTTTAGACAAAGTGAATTAGGATCTTTATGCTAGAGTAATTGAATTAACTCTAACTGAAATAGATTAATGCTTTTTTCCTAAATGTTGAAATTTGTTTAAATCCATCAGCTCAAAAAGGCTTTCTCGGACAGACTTGGCGCAAGCTACTCCATTCTGCAGATCCCAAGAGAACCCTGGCCTTTACCATTACACGCCTGTACATGGATAGATACTTACCATAGGCCCAGGGCTGCATCTACAGAGTAGCTGCTGGCCGGAGGAGCGAGCTTGAGGCTATAGTGGTTGATTCAACTCTAACTGAAGCTTTTTTTTTCCCTAAATACTGGGATCTGTTTAAGGCTGTTGGCTCAAACAGACTTCCTCGGACAGACTTGGCGCAAGCTACTCCATTCTGCAGATCCCAAGGGAACCCAGGTTTTTACCATTACACCCCTGTACAGGGATAGATACTTACCATAGGCCCAGGGTTGCATCTACAGAGTAGCTGCTGGCCGGAGGAGTGCGCTTGAGGCTTGAGTAGTTGAATCAATCCTAACTAAAGAAAAACCTATCTAATGCCACTTTCTTGTTAGGACCTGTCTGAGGCCTATGGCTCAAAAAAGCTTCTTTGGAAAGACTTGGCAAAAGCCAGTCTATCCTACAGGTTCCAAAGGAACTCTGGCCTTCACTCTTACAGCCCTGTACAGCGATAAAGACTTATTACATGGCCTTGATTGCATCTACATAGTAGATGCTGACTGGAGGGGCAAACTTAAGGCTAGAATGGTTCAGCCACCCTAACTATTGCTACTTTCTGAAATGTTAGGATATTTCTGAGGCCGTTGGCTCAAACAGGCTTCCTTGGACAGACTGGGCGCAAAACACACCATTTCTGATGGTTCCAAATGAACCCTGGGCTTCACCCTTGAACCTCAATACAGGGACAGTTTCATAGTTTTAAGGTTGAAAGACACAAGTCCATCAAGTTCAACCTAAAAGCTAATGTGTTGATCCAGAGGAAGGCAAAAACCCCATGAGGCAGATGCTAATTGCCCCATATTAGGGGAAAAATTCCTTCCCGACTCCACATATGGCAATCAGACTAGTTCCCTGGATCAACGTCCCATAATAAAATCTATTACCACTAACCTGAAATGTTATATTATTCAAGGAACATTTTTCATCAAGCAGTTTTCACCGGAAATGTGTTGCACAACTGTTTGAATCTCAGTAAATTCCTGCACAACTTACATTTAAATACTCTGACCTTTTTACACCCACTCTTTTAACTTCTTAAATAGTGAACAGAGCTTATCTGGACCGCTTGTGGCTTAGCTTTACCTGAAAACTTATTACAAATTAGGCTGGAAAAGTGGTGTAAAATAGGACTGAAATTGACTCCATCTTTTGACTGGAGTACATTTCTTGAGGTGTAGTACGTTAGCTTTAAGGGGATATTTCAATAAATGAATGACCCTAGCTGCAGGTATAAAGAATCAAACTGTGCTGTCCTGACCCATTCCTGGGATTGTGTATGGCACTGACATCACCTCAATACTGCCGCAGCCAACAAATGTAATCAGACGGACTGCCCAGCTGAGCGCACTGAGCTGCTGCAGCTCTGAGATGGTGGAACCTCTTTTTTTTAATTAAATGACCTGCAGCTAGGGACATTCATTTATTGAAAGGGAACAACCCCTTTAAGGATGAGTCAAGTTCATTAAGAGGTTTAGTCTTTTTAATGAATTTGGTGCACGTTCCTCCAATAGGCGCTTCATGAATGCTGGTATAGAAATCCACCAGCCTTGATGAATCGGCCACCATAGGTTTACATGGCATGAGCATATACAGAACAGTTGTGTAGTATACGTTACCAGGCCCTCATGATGCTCTTGGTCCTGGATGGCCTTCCACAGTCTGCTTTCTTGCTTCATCATCTTGAAGGGCTCCACTTTCTTTTCTTCTGGCTGGCATGGTGCGGCTCTATCATCCTGCTCCTTTAACACGAAGGGACGAATGACTGTAAAGCTGCCAGGAGCGTTTTTTTATCCCCTTAGATCATTGTGACACCACAAAGTGATGACATAGACAAGTGGGTGAGGCGCCTTTATTCAGTCATCGGGTGTGGTCAGAAGAAATTAGCATATTCCGTGATGTTACTACAATGAGAACAGACATGAACATTCTATTCGGAACCCGACCGCCATTATCAGCGGAACCTTCACTGCTGTCAGATTGGCACTAAAAACAAAAAGAGACCGCGGTGAACCTGGACAGTAACAATCTACAGGGACTGTGACTGCTAAGCGGACTTCATGTCAGATGTTATGCAGTTTTGTCAGAAAAAAAAACAATAAAATATATAAAAGACAGGTTCCAATAAACCTTAAACACTGGGCTGTAGTCACAGATTCTCCTTCCACCTGCAGCACATTGCTCCCCTGCCTAACCCTCCCCGTCCTGCAGCATGTTTCTCACCGCTTAATTCTCCCACTCCTGCAGCACATCACTCCCCTGTCTAAACCTCCCCCTCTTGCGGCACATTGCTCCCGTCTAATCCTCCCCTCCTTGCAGCACATTGTGCCCTTTCTAAATCTCCCCCTTCCTGCACCACATCACCCACTGCCAAATCCCCTCTTGCACCACATCGCCCACTGCCAAATCCTGCACTTCCTGCAGCATATCGCTCCCTGCCTAATCCTCTCCTATTGCATTACATCACTCCCCTGCATAAGCCACCTCTTCCTGCAGCACATCGCTTCCCTGCCTAAGCCTCCCCCTCCTGCATTACATCACTCCCCTGCCTAATCCTCCTCTTCCTGCAGCACAGCGCTCCCTGCCTAATCCTCCTCTTCCTGCAGCACAGCGCTCCCTGCCTAATCCTCCTCTTCCTGCAGCACATCGCTCCCTGCATGATTCTCCCTATCCTGCATTACATCACTCCCCTGCATAATCCTCCTCTCCCTGCAGCACACCACTCACCTGGCTAATCTTCCCCCTCCTGCAGCACATGGCTCCCCTGACCCCCTCTTACGTGACATCTTTTCTATCAGTTACATTTGTGAAGTAACTGCTGTCTCCTGTGAGCAGTGGAGAGCGAAGCTGAGAGCCAGGAGGCTCTGCCCCTCTGCCCCTTCTTGCCACATCATCATCCATCTACATCAGGGCTGTCAAACTCAAATATATAGAGGGCCAAAAGGAAGAGTTTAACTCAGAAAAATAAGTCAACACTTTATCAGATGTTTCTGTGAAAACTTGAGTACAACAAATAAGATTTTGTTATTTTCCCTCAGTTATACAAAAAATAGTTATGAGAAAAGTGTGACAAAAAGGAGTCATAAAATGCACCAAAACGAAATATCACAATTTATGGCTCAAATTGAGGTGAAGCAAGGAAGAGGTTGAGCTTAGCTAATGAGATGCATCAAACATACAGGTGCTTCTCACAAAATTAGAATATCATCAAAAAGTTTATTTATTTCAGTTCTTCAATCCAAAAAGTGAAACTCATATATTATACAGAGTCATTACAGAGTGACCTATTTCAAGTGTTTATTTCTGTTAATGTTGATAATGATGGCTTACAGCCAATGAAAACACAAAGTCATTATCTCAGTAAATTAGAAGAATAAAATCACCTGCAAAGGCTTCTTACGCATTTAAAAAGGTCCCTTTGTCTGTTTCAGTAGGCTCCACAATCATGGGGAAGACTGCTGACTTGACAGATGTCCAGAAGGCAGTCATTGACACACTCCACAAGGAGTGTAAACCACAAAAGGTCATTGCTAAAGAAGCTGGCTGTTAACAGCGTGCTGTATCCAAGCATATTTATGGAAAGTTGAGTGGAAAGAAAAAGTGTGGTAGGAAGAGGTGCACAAGCAACCGGGATAACCTCAGCCTTGAAAAGATTGTTAAGGAAAGGCCATTCAAACATTTGGGGAAGATTCACAAGGAGTGGACTGCTGCTGGAGTCATTGCTTCAAGAGCCATCACACACAGACGTATCCAAGACATGGGCTACAAGTGTCACATTCCTTGTGTCGAGCCACTCATCACCAATAGACAACGCCAGAAGCATCTTACCTGGGCCAAGGAGAAAAACACCTGGACTGTTGCTCAGTGGTCCAAGGTGTTGTTTTCCGATGAAAGTAAATTTTGCATTTAATTTGGAAATCAAGGTCCCAGAGTCTGGAGGAAGAGTGGGACCAATCAGCGATTTTTAACACAATTGTCCGGACCTTTGTAACACCATGCGGATACTGTGGGGACATCAGCGGCTAGGGTGTGAAGGGAGGACCAGGGAGCGGCGCTGACATCCAATTGGTCACAGCCGCTATTTAAATGTGCCGCACAAATCGGTGATTGGTCGCGGTCTTGGCCCGCGACCAATCACTGATCTTGCCGCAAAAGTTAAACACTACTGTGCTGATTGGTCGCGGACGCTGCCCGCGACCAATCACCGATTTGGGCGCCAAATTTAAATATCGGCCGCGACCAATCACCGATCTTGGCTCCACATTTAAACACCGCTGTACTGATTGGTCGCGGACGCTATTTAAATGTGGCGCCAAAATCGGTGATTGGTCGCGCCAAGCGTCGGCGACCAATCAGCACAGCGGTGTTTAAATGTGGAGCCAAGATCGGTGATTGGTCGCGGCCGATATTTAAATTTGGCGCCCAAATCGGTGATTGGTCGCGGGCAGCGCCTGCGACCAATCACCGATTTTTAACACAAATGTCCGGACCTTTGTAACACCATGCGGATACTGTGGGGACATCAGCGGCTAGGGTGTCAAGGGAGGACCGGGGAGCGGCGCTGCGGGTCCGGATACTTCTGCTGCGAGCAGTCGCTCATCTCCCGGCTTCTCGCAGCGGAAGTAGCCGCACAGGCAGCGGCGCTCCCCGGTCCTCACTAATACGATTCCGCTCCCCGGTCCTCACCAATACGATTCACTGATTGGTCTCGCTCTCCACACGCGACCAATCAGTGATCGTGGCGCTAAAGTTAAACACCGCTCTGCTGATTGGTCGCGGCCGCTGCCCGTGACCAATCACCGATTTGGGCGCCACATTTAAATAGCGGCCGCGACCAATCACCGATCTTGCCGCCACATTTAAACACTGCTGTGCTGATTTTTCGCGGACGCCAGATGCGACCAATCAGCGATTTTGGCGCCAAATTTAAACCCGCTCCGCTAGTTGGTCGCGGATGCCGGCCGCGACTAATCAGCATTACTGGCGCCAAATTTAAACACCGCTCTGCTGATTGATCGCGGTCGCTGGCCGAGATCAATCAGCAGTATTGGCGCCAAATTTAAACACCGCTCTGCTGATTAGTCGCGGTCGCCGTCCGCGACCAATCAGCAATATTGGCGCAAAATTTAAACACCGCTCTGCTGATTGGTCGCGGTCGCCGTCCGCGACCAATCAGCAGTATTGGCGCCAAATTTAAACCCCGCTCTGCTGATTGGTCGCGGGCGGCGATTGCGACCAATCAGCATTATTGGCGCCAAATTTAAACCCCGCTCTGCTGATTGGTCGAGACAGCCGGCTGCCACCAATCAGCAATTTTGGCGCCAAATTTAAACCCCGCTCTGCTGATTGGTCGCGGTTGCCGGCCGCGACTAATCAGTATTGTTGGCGCCAAATTGCCGGCCGCGACTAATCAGCATTATTGCCGCCAAATTTAAACACCGCTCTGCTGAATGGTCGTGGCCGTGACCAGTCACCACTATTGGCGCCAAATTTAAACACCGCTTTGCTGATTGGTCGCGAGCGGCGGCTGCAACCAATCAGCATTATTGGCGCAAAATTTAAACCCCGCTCTGCTGATTGGTCACGTTCGCTGGCCGCGACCAATCAGCATTATTGGTGCAAAATTTAAACCCCGCCCTGCTGATTAGTCGCGACTGCCGGCCGTGACCAATCAGCGATATAGCCGCTAAATTTCAACACCGCTTTGCTGATTGGTCGCGGTTGTTGGCCGCGACCAATCAGCGATTTTGGCGCCAAATTTAAACACCGCTCTGCTGATTGCGCCCGGTCTGCCGCATACATATTCTAGAATACCCGATGCGTTAGAATCAGGCCACCATCTATAAATCTATACTTAACTTCCTATGGCCCCCGCAGTCTTGCTTCGCTCCGTCCTGGCTGCCGGCAGATCGCGGTACACTGAAGGACCTGCTGTCACATGACTATGACGTCAGCGCAGGTCCTTCAGTCCATCGCGAGCTGCCGGCATGGGAGGACGAGCGCAGCGGGGGCCGTCAGAAGGTAAATATAACATTTATTTTATATTTTATTTTTTTTTTTTGACAGGTTCTATGGTACCCGGGTCCGGAGGAGAGTCTCCCATCCTCCACACGCGGGTACCATCCGCACATTGAACGCATGTATTCCGCATGTGCTTATCTAGTGAAGCGGAATCCATTTGTTCCAATGCAAGTCAATGGCGGCGAAAAAGCAGCGCTTACGCGAAATAATTGGTAGTGCTGCGTTTTTTTCCGCAATGATAATCCGCAGTGGAAATTTCCGCAGCATGTGCACAGCACATGCGGACTATCATTGGGGAACATGGCAGACCTTCTAACATGCGTTTTTAAGCGTTTCTGCAGCGTTTTTGCCATGCCGAAACGCTTAAAAAACGCATTGTGGGCACACAGCCTTAGGCCATGTGCCCACGCAGCGTTTTTGTAGCATTTTTGCGGCATTTTTACGGCCGCGAAAACGTTTGTAGAACAGTCTGCCATGCAAAGCCATGTGAATTCGGATGTGCTGTGCACATGATGCGCTAATTTGCGCGCCGAATTCGCATTACTTTGCAAAACGCAGCATGACCATTTCTACTGCGATTACGCTGAAGCTTATTCGCGATGCGTGTGGTATCTGGGAGGAAGACGAGACTACAACTCCTCTTCATCCCGGCTACCACGCGGTGAAAAAAAGAAATAAAAAAGTTAAAAACAAACAAAACCTGTATATTCACCTCTCCGGCGGCCCCCGGTCTGCTCTCCGGTCTCCTCCGGTCTGCTGTCTGTACTGTCAGGACCTGCGCTGACGTCATTTATTCAGGTGATGGTTGCATGACCGCTGACGTCAGCATCAGGTGATGGTCGCGTGACCATCAGCTGACTAAATGACGTCACCGCAGGTCCTGAACGTACACTGCAGGACGCTGAAGAGAGAAGACGCGGCCGGGAGCAGACCGGAGGAGACCGGAGAGCAGACCGGGGGCCGCCGGAGAGGTGAATATACCGTTGTTTTTTTTTATTTATTAACGTTTTCTTTTTTTTACTATAGATGCTGCATTTAAAACATCTAAGTTGTTCACACATTATAGATCCATGTCGGTTGCATGGATTTATATTGTGTGATCAACTTGTCAAGCACTTTTCCAAGTGATGCTCAAAATTGCTTTGAAAAAACGCATGTGAAAACGCTTCTCTCTGGCAGAAAAAACGCATGTAAATCTGCATCAAATCTGCTAGGTGTGCACACAGCCTTATAGCTGGTTTTGCTCTGAGCTGAGATGTCCGGGCTGAATAATGCTCTGGGAGCAGAACCCATCAGCAGAATCTGTTTCCTGCCTTGTAGCAGTGGATCCCGGCTATTTAGCTCACAGAGCATTGTCTACACAAGATACAATTGTATCCAATTTTCAGCTGGGAACAGGACTATGGACAAGTTTTGCAGCAACTGCATTTGTGATAGGAAATGTTGATCAATCTAGATTTTCTTCAGTGTTCTTATTCATTGCAGAAAATCTTAAAAAAGCCGAGGAATGTGGGCAACATGGTGGGTCAATGATTAACGCTGTAGGGCTGGGTTCATATAATAGCAAGGACAACATCTGCAAGGAGTTTGTATGTTCTCCCCGTGTTTGTGTGGGTTTCCTCCGGGTTCTCCGGTTTCCTCCCACACTCCAAAGACATACTGATAGGGAATTCATATTGTGAGCCCCAATGGGGACAGTGATGATAATGTCTGTAAGGTGCTACAAAATCTAACGGCGCTATATAAGAGAGTAAAATAAATATATAACTAAATAAAATGAATGTATTAAAAGGCTAAGATTGCAAAGAGCTTGTGAAAACAAGAAACTTTGCAATTTCCTTCTTATTCAAAATCTTCTCTGTTCTCAAGAAGGAAAAGATTTTTAATTCTGCAGTGTACAGCTCATTGCTATGGTTACTGACCACCTGAGAAGTGGCCGGTCTCCTTGGCAAGAAGCGCTCACTTGCAGACTGGTGGACTTCAGCGCCCCTGTGCCTGTCCCATTCTGCAGAGGCAAAGCCGCCTCTGCCCGCAGAATGCAAGAGGGCACAATTCAGACAAGCGGCTCAGCCAAGCCACCGGCCAGAACTGTAAATCTTCAGCTTCTGATGAGAGGAACACAAGACCACCCCTTTAATAAAGGAGTAGAGCAGAACTCATACAGTGATTAGTGGGGGTCTGACACCTGAAATCCCCAGACATCAGCTACTTCTGCAAGATGATGTACACAGTGTTAAGAGCTGGAATAGCACAGCTCCGCACACTGTGCAATGGCTGGTTTCAGGTACTACAGCTCAGATCACAATCATTTCAATAGGAGCTGCAGTACCAAGATCGGCCACTACACAGTGCACAGCGCTGTGCTGTTTGGTCTCTACGCTGAGTATTTCCAGCTGCTGTCTTATTGGTGAGGGGGCCGTGTGTTGGAACCTCACTGATCTGATATTGATGACCAGGGTCGGACTGCGGTGTCTGGGGCCCACAGGGGAAATTAACTCTAGGGGCCCACCTACAGCAAGATGCAAATATCTGTTATCTGCTCTCCCTGTTATAGTGGAGCATTGACTGGCGGCTCCTGCACATCTACTGGGCGACACTCTAACTGGGATGGACATGTTTGCATTAAAGGGCTTCTTTGGTTAAAACTAGTGTTGAGCGAGTATGTTCTGTTAACCCTTTCGGCGAGTATGCTCGGGCCGAGCTCCGAGTATTTATAGCTGCTCGGTGATATGGTTGAATCGCTCCCGTGTGCATGATTTGCGACTGTTTGACGGTTTTAATACATGTGAGCAATGTGTAAGAAATAGACATTCCTCACATGTATTAACCCCTTAAGCCGCGGAGCATTTTCCGTTTTTGCATTTTCGCTTTTTGCTCCACTTGTTCCCAGAGCCATAGCGTTTTTATTTTTTGGTCAATATGGCCATGTTAGGGCTTATTTTTTGCGGGACGAGTTGTACTTTTCAACGCCATTACTAGTTTTACCATGCCGTGTACGGGAAAACGGGAAAAAAATTCCAAGCGCCGTGAAATTGCAAATAAAGTGCAATACCACTGAGGTTTTTTTAAATTTTTTTTTACCACGTTCACTGAATGCTAAAACTGACCTGCCATTATTATTCTCCAGGTCATTAAGAGTTCAAAGACACCAAACATGTATAGGTTCTTTTTTATTTAAGTGATGAAAAAAAATTCCAAAGTTTGGTAAAAAAAAAAAATGGTGCCATTTTCCGAGACCCGTAGCGTCTCCATTTTTCGGGATCTGGGGCAGGGTGAGGGCTTATTTTTTGTGAACCGAGCTGAAGTTTTTATAGATGCTATTTTGGGGTAGATCCGATGTTTTGATCGCCCGTTATTGCATTTTATTGCAATTTTACGGCGACCAAAAAACGTAATTCTGGCGTTTAGAATTTTTTTCTCATTACGCCATTTACCGATCGCATTAATTCTTTTTTTATATTGATAGATAGGGCAATTCTAAATGCGGGGATACCAAATATGTGTATGTAGGGCTTTTTTTTATGATTTTATTTTGAATGAGGCGAAAGGGGGGTGATTTAAACTTTTATATTTTTTTATTTTTTTTCATATTTTTTAAAACTTTTTTTTTCACTTTTTGCTTGCTTCTGTAGTTTCCATAGGAGACTAGAAGCAGCAACTGTCCGATCGCCTCTGCTACATACAGGGGACGATCAGATCCCCTGTATGCAGCAGAAATGGTCCTGTGCTATGAGCGCCGACCACTAGGTGGCGCTCACAGCGACAGGATCATTACAACCACTGGTGTCTGCTGCAGACCCAGGGTTGTCATGACTACCCATCGGCGACCCACGATCATGTGACGGGGTCGCCGATGGGAGGGGTAAGTGACGCGCTTTCAGGAAGCGCGCGTTAAATGCCGCTGTCGGAGATTGACAGCGGCATTTAATATGTTAACAGCCGCGGGTGGATCGCGATTCCACCCGCGCCTGTTGCGGGCACATGTAAGCTGTAATAATCAGCTGACATGTGCTTGGTTCAGTGCGGGCTCAGCGCAGCAGCCCTCACTGAACCGGAGGATAACGACATGCGCGTACTAATACGTGACATGTCGTTAAGGGGTTAAAGCTGTCAAACAGTTGCAAATCATGCACACGGGAGCGATTCAACCATATCACCGAGCAGCTGTAAATACTCGGAGCTCGGCCCGAGCATACTCGGACAGAACATACTCGCTCAACACTAGTTAAAACAAGTTATCACCGATCCATGGGCTCTACAGGATAGGTGATCACTTATTGAGCATTTGTGTCCGAACATTGGAAAACGCACCTATCGGAAGAATGGGGAAGTTTTATCCCTGACAGAACACTTATCCCTATTTTAAAATGCTGCGGCAGGTGGGACGTCTGACCGCAGCTCTATTCATTCTCTTAGAGACTTGCAAAAAAGAGCAGCGCTCACAGCCACTGAGAGAATGAATGGATCAGTGGTCGCATCTCACATGCCGCTCCAGTCTAATGGGGAGAAAAGCTCCACATTCTGCCGGTGTGTGCAAGCAGTCAGACCCCCACCAATCAATATTATCAATGATCGTGTGGAGAGGTGATTACTTGTTTTCACCGGAGAACCCCTGTAAGTGCATCTCTGCCGCTCTGGTCCAAGTATTTAATCGCTAAGGCCACGGCCCTACTATCAGTATTCGGTCAGTATCCAGTCAGTATTTTTTCTCAGGAGTGGGAGCCAAAACAGGTGATGAACAATCAGAGAAAAGGTATAATAGAAACAAGTCACCAATTCTGCATTTATCAACCATTCCTGGTTTTGGCAGCCACTCCTGAGAAAAATACTGAACAAATACTGATGGTGGGGCTGTGGCCTAATGGAAAAAAATCTTTTCCTAGTTAAGATCAGCGAGAACAGAATGACCACCATACACAACACAGTCCACTATATCAACACCAATAATACCACATACAAAAGGGACAAATATCGCCACACCATGACTAGATCACATATTACCACTACATAGTGACCGAATAATACCACATACAAGGAACAAATATGGCCACACTATGACCAGACCATATATTACCACCCCAAAGTGACCAAATACTACAATACTGATCATGAATACAAAACCACTAATACTAACTAAGCTCTGTATATAGTGTCAGTGTACAGGTAACACAGTGATCACCAGTGACATTATAGACAGGAGCTCTGTATATAGTGTATAGGTAATACAGTGATCACCAGTGACATACACAGGAGCTCTGTATATACTATATACACACGTGGTCAAAATTGTTCGTACCCCTCGTTTAATGAAAGAAAAACCCACAATGGTCACAGAAAAAAATTGAATCTGACAAAAGTAATAATAAATTTAAAATCGATGAAAATGAACAAATGAAAGACAGACATTGCTTTTCAACCCTGCTTCCACAGAAATGAAAAAAAAAATTAAACTCATGAAATAGGCCTGGACAGAAATGATGGTACCCCTGAAAATAATGTGACAAAAGGGACATGTTAAATCAAGTTGTGTCCACTAATTAGCATCACAGGTGTCTACAATCTTGTAATCAGTCAGTGGGCCTATATTTAGGGCTACAGATACTCACTGTGCTGTTTGGTGACATGGTGTGTACCACACTCAACATGGACCAGAGGAAGCAAAGGAAAGAGTTGTCTCAGGAGATTAGAAAGAAAATTATAGACAAGCATGTTAAAGGTAAAGGTTATAAGACCATCTCCAAGCAGCTTGATGTTCCTGTAACTACAGTTGCACATATTATTCAGAAATTTAAGATCCATGGGACTGTAGCCAACCTCCCTGGACGTGGCCGCAGGAGGAAAATTGATAACAAATCAAAGAGACGGATAATATGAATGGTAACAAGAGCCCAGGATAACTTCTAAAGAGATTAAAGGTGAACTTCAAGCTCAAGGAACATCAGTGTCAGATCGCACCATCCGTCGTTGTTTGATCTAAAGTGGACTTCATGGGAGACGACCAAGGAGAACACCATTGTTGAAAAAAAAACATAAAAAAGCCAGACTGGAATTTGCCAAACTACATGTTCACAAGTCACAAAGCTTTTAGGAGAATGTCCTATGGACAGATGAGACAAAAATGGAAGTTTTTGGCAAGGCACATCAGCTTTATGTTCACAGATGGAAAAATGAAGCATATCAAGATAAGAACACTGTCCCTACTGTGAAACATGGAGGAGTCTCTTTTATGCTTTGGGGCTGGTCTGCTGCATCTGGCACAGGGTGTCTTGAATCTGTGCAGGGTACAATGAAATCTCAAGACTATCAAGGGATTCTAGAGAGAAATGTGCTGCTCAGTGTCAGAAAGCGTGGTCTCAGTCGCAGGTCATGGGTCTTGCAACAGGATAATGACCCAAAACACACAGCTAAAAACACCCAACAATGGCTAAGAGGAAAACATTGGACTATTCTGAAGTGGCTTCTATGAGCCCTGACCTAAATCCTATTGAGCATCTTTGGAAAGAGCTGAAAGAGCTGAAACATGACATCTGGAAAAGGCAACCTTCAACCATGAGACAACTGGAGCAGTTTGCTCATGAGGAGTGGCCAAAATACCTGTGGAGAGGTGCAGAAGTCTGATTGACAGTTACAGGAATCGTTTGATTGCAGTGATTGCCTCAAAAGGTTGTTCAGCAAAATATTTGTCAGATTCAAGTTATTTCTGTGACCATTGTGGGTTTTTCTTTCATTAAACGAGGGGTACCAACAATTTTGACCACGTGTGTAGTGTAAGTGTACATGTAATACACTGACTCACCAGTGATGTCTCTAGGTGAAGTCCTTCATCTTCGCTTTTCTTCTTCATCTGGCACAGACGGCCATCACTTCTTCCAGCCAGGAATCATCTCTGCAGAAAATAACACACAGTTATCAATAACTGATCTCTTCTAGAGAATATTCCCACTCCACCCCCCGACTTCTACACTACACTAGTTGAAGAAAAAAATCAATATAGTGCGGCCCTGCACAGTAACAGGAGCCCGCTTTTGTCCCATCCCATGGAAAACAATTTCCTAAAAAGTAAATTATATTACAGAAGTAATAATGTCCCTAATTGGACTCTAAAATAATAATGTTCCCCACTGGCCACCATAAACTAATAAAGTATGTTCCTCAATCTGGCCCCAAACAGTAATTAAGTCCCTTGTTCAGCCTGGCACCCCCATATATCCATCCTGGCCCCCCCTTCCCTGCATATATCCATCCTGACACCCCCCCATATATCCCTTCTGGCCCCCATATGTCCAGTGTGACCCCTCCATATATTTATCCTAGCCCACGTGTATCGAGCCTGCCCCCTCCCATATATCCATCCTAGTCCCCCATGTGGCCTGCCTGTTCCCCCCATATATCCATCCTGGCCTCCATGTGTCCAGCCTGCCCCCCCATATATCTGTCCTGGCCTCCATGTGTCCAGCCTGCCCCCTCCCATATATCCGTCCTAAAGCCCCATGTGTCCAGCCTGCCCCCCTATATATCCATCCTGGCCTCCATGTGTCCAGCATGCCCCCCTACATATCCATCCTGGCCTCCATGTATCCAGCCTGCCCCCCGCAATATATCCATCCTGGCCTCCATGTTTCCAGCCTGCCCCCCCATATATCCATCCTGGCCTCCATGTGTCCAGCCTGCCCCCTCATATATCCATCCTGCCCTTCCCCCCTGCATATATCCATCCTGACACCCCCCCATATATCCATTCTGGCCCCCATATGTCCAGCGTGGCCCCTCCATATATTTATCCTAGCCCACGTGTATCGAGCCTGCCCCCCCCCACATATCTATCCTAGCCCCTCATGTGTCCAGCCTGCCCCCTCACATATCCATCCTGGCCATCCTGTGTCCAGCCTGCCCCGCCCCCCATATATCCGGCCCCCCCATATATCCATCCCCCCCACATATCCATCCTGGCCTCCATGTGTCCAGCCTGCACCCCCATATAGCCATCCTGCCCCCCCTTTCCCATGTGTCCAGCCAGGCTCCTCCTTATGTGTCCAGCCAGACTCCCCCCCTTGTGTGTCCAGCCAGGGTTCCCCCCTTGTGTGTCCAGCCAGGGTTCCCTCTTGTGTGTCCAGCCAGCTCCCCCCTTGTGTGTCCAACCAGGGCTCCCCCTTGTGTGTCCAGCCAGGGTTCCCCCTTGTGTGTCCAGCCAGGGCTCCCCCTTGTGTGTCCATCAAGGCCCCTCTTGTGTGTCCAGCTCGGCCCCCCCTTGTGTGTCCAGCCTGCCCCCCATATAGCCATCCTGCCCCCCCTTTCCCATGTGTCCAGCCAGGCTCCCCCTTATGTGTCCAGCCAGGCTCCCCCCCTTGTGTGTCAAGCCAGGGTTCCCCCCTTGTGTGTCCAGTCAGGGTTCACTCTTGTGTGTCCAGCCAGCTCCCCCCTTGTGTGTCCAGCCAGGGCTCCCCCTTGTGTGTCCAGCCAGGGTTCCCCCTTGTGTGTCCAGCCAGGGCTCCCCCTTGTGTGTCCAGCAAGGCCCCTCTTGTGTGTCCAGGCGGGCCCCCCCTTGTGTGTCCAGCCAGGGTCCCCCCTTGTGTGTCCAGCGGGCCCCCCCTTGTGTGTCCAGCCAGCGGCCCATCCCATTCTGCATCCACTCATATACAGACACACACACAGACACACACACAGACACCTCTTACCTTCCTGCGCTCCCGTGCGGTGTCCTTCTTCTCCGGCGGCTGAGTTGCGCGCCTCCTTCACAGCAGGCGCATGACGATGACATCATATGCTGGCCGGGGAAGGGAGACGCGCAGTTTCAGCTGCTTCACTGGGACGTGTGTCGTGGCGGTTCAGGTAATGAGCGCCGCGTGCGCGCGTCCCTGCATACACTGTGCCTGCGCTTTTAAAGGGCCCGTGCCCCTTAAAACCGCAGGTTTTTTTTTTCTTCATTCTCTTCTCCCCCTCTCCTCTGCAGGAGGGTACCCCGCCAGCCCAGTCCCACCCTGTTGATGACTTATCCTAAAATCGGTCATTAATATATAAGTCCTGGACAGTCCCGTTAAGCTTGTTTTACCTAGTTATAAAAGCCCTTTAAGTCCTCATTATAAGGTAAGGTATGAATGGATCTAATTAAATTCTCCAAAGAGAACTATTTATACATTTTTAGACACTGTGAGCTTTCTACAAGATATTGCGGGCAGTATATACGGACACAGAGCCATTCGCCGGCTCAGATTGCCAATAAGCACCTTGTAAATATGAGACCTTGACTCAGAAAGTTTAGGATCAATGGTCCATTTGTAACGGTACACCGAACAGGTGTAGAGGCACAAAATCATTGCATTTATGCGACGTCTGCTCCGGTACACACCTGCCTTCTAAAATTGGGGAGCACAGTTTTTTCTTTATTAGGTTGAATATTATATGATTTTACGATGTCGCATTATTTTGAAATTATGGAGAAATCTTATTACTGAAATACCATAACTATACAGTAAAACCAGGAGACTCTGAGTTTTGTTAAATAAAGTTTCAAAATTATTAGTTTTAAAAGCAAACACTCACTTTAAAGGAGTTATCACCTGATTTAAAAGTGATTCTTAAAGGGGCTTTCCACTAATGGCCAATAGCTTTACTGGCCATTTTGAAAATTAAAAAAAAAAATCTTCACACCTCCCGGACCAACATGGTTCCTCCAATCACAGGGCTGTGTCTGCCAGCTTTCACATGACATGTCTTATGACCACTGCAGCCAATCAGCAGCCATTGGCAGCGGGGAGGAAGGGGCGTAATGATCACATCACAAGAGTGGGCGACGGCAATCAGGCTCATGTGGGGGACGTCGCCTACGCCAGCGCTTATTCCACCTGGATGTACATCCTCGGATGCACATTCAGATGAAATGTACTGTGGCGCAGAGACCCACTGATTCCCTGCACTTCAATACATGCTGCCGGCCAATCAGAGGCTGGCAGCTGACCTTGGCTTGCCCGTCATGGGCAGCACATGGAAATGACGTCTTGCGCTACTCATGCAGGCTCATCAAAGTCAGCTGCTGGCTTTTGCACCAGCTATAAAAGAGGATGCCGCACATTGTGGCAGCGGGAAGGTAAGAATTAATGTTTTGGTTTTTTTTTAAATGTACTGGAGAACAAATTATTACTGGAAGGGGCCTAGAATGGGGGGCTATATAGCAGGATGGGGACCAGGAAGTGGGAAATTGTTCTAAGATGGGGCCCAGGATGGAGAGGGGCATTATTACAGGGAGAAGCCAGGAGGGGGACATTATTACTGGAAGGGACTCAGGATGGGGAGCTATATATCAGGAAGGGGCCAAGGATGTGGGAAATTGTTATAGGATGGGGCCCAGGATGAAGTGGGGCATTATCACAGGAAGAAGCCAAGAGGGGAACATTATTACTGGAAGGTTTCAGGAAGGGGACATTATTACTGGAAGGGGCCAAGGATGGAGGACTTTATACCAGGAAGTGGTCAAAGTTGGGAGACATTATATCAGAAAGGAACACAGTATGGGGAATATTTTGCCAGGAAAGGGCACAGTAAGGGGTACATTGTTATCGGATAGAGGGGCATTAATACAGGAATGGGCCCAGGACAGGGGACAATAATTCAGGAAGGGGTCAGGAGGGGAACATTATTACTTGAAGGGGCCAGGACGGAGGACATTATTACAGGCAAGGACCAGGATGAGGAAAATTATTACAGGAAGGAGACAGGATGGGGGACATTATTACATGGGGGGGGGGGCGAATATATATGTTTTTGTAGGTTCTAGAACGCTTACAGAAGGTAAGGTCCAAATTTTGCATGGGGCCAATCGGACTCTAGTTAAGCCACTGCAGAGATCTCTCCTGATGGTTGAAAAGCGCTGATCCAGGTGGTAAGTAGTTGTTTATTTTATGATGGTCAGTTTAGCTGTTAAGAAGGAGCTGGACAACCACTTTAATGAGTTTAGGGTAGGGATATAATGTAAATAAAAAGGACAACATCTTCAAGGAGTTTGTATGTTCTCCCCGTGTTTGCATGAATTTCCTCTGGGTTCTCCATTTTCACTCATACTGCAAAAACAAACTGACATCATAGGTTACTTGGCTTAATATGAAATTGTCCCTCATGTGTACCGCATTGTGGGCAGGGACTATATGTACATCACTGCAGAATATGTTGGCAATAAAAAGTCAACAGAAATTAATATCATGCAGATTGTTATGGGTCCGGGTGGTGGAACCTCTGTGCTGAGGTGCAAGGAGGGACCCAGAGGGGCGTGACTAAGTATCCACCCGAACCAACCCTGGTCGTACGGCAGCTAACGACACTGTGACCAGGGAGGATCCGGGCTGAGGGACCAGGTGCTACTCTGGGGACGACCTTGTAAGAGAGCAGGTGGCTCCCACGGGTCAGATGGCTGGGACTGACCGGTATGGCGGATGGACACGGCAAGCAGGCGGAAGTCTCTGGTAGCAGATAGGTGGTCACAGTTCAAGAAAGCAGAGCAAGCAGCAGTCTTTAGGTTTACCAGGAAGGTGGTCACAGCAAGTGACGGCAGGGTCTCCAGGCAGGCTGGCAGGAAACAGGCAGGTGCTCCCAGGTGAGCGGGCAGACAGATGAGGCGGGTAACTGGCAGGTAACTGGTGGGTGCTCCCAGGTGAGCCGGCAGACAGACGAGGCAGGTAACTGGCAGGTAACAGGTGGGCGCTCCCAGGTGAGCGGGCAGACAGACGAGGCAGGTAATTGGCAGGTAACAGGTGGGCGCTCCCAGGTGAGCGGAGAGACAGACGAGGCAGGTAACAGGCGGGTGCTCCCAGGTGAGCGGCCAGACAGACGAGGCAGGTAACTGGCAGGTAACTGGTGGGCGCTCCCAGGTGAGCGGTCTGACAGACAAGGCAGGCGGATGCTCCCAGGTGAGCGGACAGATAGCCAAGGCAGGTAACCGGCAGATAACAGGTGAGCACTCCAGGTGAGCATGACGCGCCCCCTGGGACATATTCCTTTTTGAGGGGAATACCCGGCACCGGATCAGATGGGGGGTTGTAGTCTCCGAGCGGCTGAGACCCGGTCCCGTGCCCAGGGCGTCAAGCTATGTGTTATGTGGCAGTCCTTACTGATGTTATAAGAGTTCTTTTGTGTCGACTACGCCACCCGTTGTAATGCGGTCACTGTGGCCGCCGCTGCAGCAGGGTCCGCTGAGGCTGATGGTGGATGTGCAGCTTGGTGGGATAACCCCCAACGGGAGGGGTATAGCCTCAGAGGGGACAGGCGCAGAGGATGGGGGTTGTGGTGGTGCGGTGCAGCCGGCAATGAAGACAGACTCGGGTTGTGCAGTTAAGGGAGTTTACTTACTGCGGATGTTTCGGTCACTCCAGCTGTTAGTGACCACCCGAGCCGTGCTGCGTCCACCAGGTCCTGGATCCGGCCAACCCCCAAACAAGTCCGGAGCGTGGCCCTGAGCTCTCCCTCTGTCCTTTCTTCAGCCGTCCCCACCAGTGATCCACCTAGGTCCAGCTCCCTCGGGCCTTCTGTTGGGCAACCCTTGGCCTTAGGTTCCCTGACCCTCCATGTGGTATGCCTTCAGGGTGGATGTAGTGGGTGGCCGTGGCAGATGCTGCCCACAGCCTCCGGTCTCTGGCTAGGGATGTTTTTGCCCCCACCAGCTTGGGTTCCGGTACCCTTGTGCTGACTCCTCACCCGGTGCTCTAATTTGGGTTCTTGGGTCCCTTCTGCTGTCCCCCTCTGGGTCTTTCTCTTTCTTTCTCCTCTCTCTCTCTCTCTCCAGGGCTGCTGTTTTCTTCTCTCTCCTCTCCAACTGACTTGTTCTCAGCGTCTGACCCTGATCTAAGTTGGTGCCCTCCTTATATATCCCTCTATGTGTGAGCTCAGGTGACCAGCACCCAATGAGCTCCTATCACTACCCAGACTGCTCCCCCTATCTGCCCCTACACTACATGGGATGTACCACCCCCCTCCCACTCCAGCCAGGAACAGGCTCGGTTGTACCTGCACATTTCTAAGTGGGAGTACCGTCGGCCTGCTCCTCTGGAATGGGATGTATGTAGTGCATGCAGTCTATCTGAGCTCAGTTCCACACTCCTTCCTTACCCGGGAGTGGAATATCACACCTCTGGGTTGAGGTGCAATACCCCTGTAGCAGCCGAATCCTCAGGGTGCTACATTCCCCCCTGGTAAATCACAGCACGTCCTCGGGCTGTAAGACATAAAACACCAAAAACATACAAAATTTTTATATCAACATATAAAACATGTAAAACATTATATATATATAAAACTTTTTCATATAAACATTCTCGTCGTCTCTGGTTTCAGGTTCCTCCTCCGGACACTGTGCAACGTGTGTCCGGGAAAAGTGCGACAGTCTTTCTAGAAAAATGGTTTCTCCTATAAAACCGGTAGGGGCGCTTTAGGAAGCGCAACTATATACAGGGGAATTTGGCCGTTCTCAGTCCCCGGCCAAGTAAAGGGAAAGGGATGGCTGCTCACAGTCCTCAGCCTGGTTTGGGTAGGGGACACACGGGTTAAACTGTTCACTGGTCCCAACGGGGACTAAACTTTAAAGCAGCCACGGTTACTTGGGTACCCCGACAGGTAACTATATACAGTCCTTTGTACTATCTCAGTCATAGTACCTTCTAGCCTTGAACCCGTCCGGGTCTTCTGGCTCCTCCTCCCTACACCGCAACTCCTCCTCTGTCAGGCGATGCACGTGGAGGGCGTAAGGTCCCTTGGCACACTTGTGCCGGGTGAACGTTACCTCGTCACCGACGTAGAGGTCACGGCCTTTGTGACCCTCTGGCAGGTGGGACTCGACGTCCCGTCGGGTAACGAAGACGTCACCCATGGTGTTCCGGTCCTTTATGAAGCCCCACCCATGCTGCGCATTAAACTTTATTACCGTCCCGATGGTACGGGGACGATTTGCTGCATAGGGGTCCCTTCTGGTCCGACTCTTTTGCTCCGCGCTGCGGGTCTGGGCCCATTGCTCTCTGACCCGCCTCTCCTCCCGTTCTCTCTTAAACTCTGCCAGCTGTTGACGGCAACACTCTGTGCGTTCAGCTGCAGCTGCCCGAGTCTCTCCGGTGAACCCCATCAAATCTTCTCCCGTGGGGTCCCACACGAATTGGGCTTCTTCTAGTGGAGGCGAGACCCGAGTCACGGGCTTTGGAGCCGGGATCAGGGGCTCACACAGGGGACCTAACTTCTTTTGTCGCTCCAGTTCCAAGAATTCTTCGGGCCAGATGAAAGGCCGCCCGTCCGGCCACGCCAGCTGGCTGAAGGGGTCCTCTCCCAGATATGGCACCCTTGGTGTTTCGGGTGCGGGCGTGATGGTGGGGGCGCCCAGGTTACCCAGGCCTTGCGGCCAGGCCGGGGGCATCTGGAAGGTAAATGGAACTGTTAACACGGCGGCGCCCTGGGCTACCTGGCCTTGCGACCAGGCCGGAGGCTCCGCGGAGGTAGATGGCTCTGCTGGGGATGCGGCGCCCGGAAACGCTAGGCCCTGCGACCAGGCCGGAGGCTCCTCTTCCTTCGCCACGCTCCGGGTCACGACGCGTGACGTCACCGGGGTCGCGACGGCGGCTTCCGGTCGGGGCCTAGTCGGTGGCGGTGTCATGGCGGTCTCGGGTACGGCCGGGGGACCTTCGGGCTCTGCGACGGGGAGCTGGGGCAGATAAGCGGTCTTCCGGTATGGGGTATAGGCGTCCCCCTTACCTGCTGCCATGCGTCTCGCTCCCTCTTCTGTGCCGTCTCCGGCCTTGGGTCCTCCCGCGTCATCCGCAGAGGCAGTCGGTGTCTTCTTCCAAGGGAGCGGGTTCCGTGGACGGGTTCCAGCTTGCTGGGCCATCTCCCGGCCCCACTCCGCCAGGATCTCCCTCTGCACTCGGGCCATCCTTCCCGCGAGGCCCTCCAGGGCACTCCGCGCGCACTCCCGATCTCGGGGAAGCTGCGCCAGGATCTCCGCTAAGCCTAGCGGGGTTGTTGACTCCAGCAGGCTCCTGACCATCGGGTCGGTGCTGCTCTGCTCTCCTCTTTCTTCTTTTTGTAGGCTCCTGGCCAGCGGGCCGGTGCTGCGCTGCTGCCGCTCCATTCCCGGGTCTACTCTTCCTCTCCTCGACTCCGGGTGCTCTCGCTCTGGACACCTTGCCTCCGGGTGTGCTCGTTCTAGACTGCTCCAAGCGACACCCATCTTTTCTCTTTTCTTTCGTCTCCTCCCACTTCGAGGGCGGTCCCGGGGCAACTCGGTGACTGTCAGCTCCAGGGGGAGTTCTTTCACGCTGACAGACACCTCCAGCATCACAGTCTCTGTTGGTGGGGGCGGTTTCCACTTTTGGCGCCATTTTCTGTCCTGGCCCACGATGGGAGGTGGCCTCCTGCCCTCCTTTGGCACGCCCATAATGGCGTCCGCTGCTCTTCCAAAGCGGGAAATCTGCGGTTTTGGCGGGAATCGCTTCCCAGTGGCGGGAAACTCTGCAGATGGCGGGAACAAGCTGGAAATGGCGGACAATCGGCGGGAAACGACTGGTGATGGAGTCCGATGGCGTGGACCCTCCGGAACCGGCGGGAGACTTCTTTCTGAGGTAAACTTGCACTTTTCTTCAGGCACGCAGTACCCGGGTGTTGCGGGCACGTAATCCTGCCGACTACGCCAAAGTTGACGCGCCCCCTGGGACATATTCCTTTTTGAGGGGAATACCCGGCACCGGATCAGATGGGGGGTTGTAGTCTCCGAGCGGCTGAGACCCGGTCCCGTGCCCAGGGCGTCAAGCTATGTGTTATGTGGCAGTCCTTACTGATGTTATAAGAGTTCTTTTGTGTCGACTACGCCACCCGTTGTAATGCGGTCACTGTGGCCGCCGCTGCAGCAGGGTCCGCTGAGGCTGATGGTGGATGTGCAGCTTGGTGGGATAACCCCCAACGGGAGGGGTATAGCCTCAGAGGGGACAGGCGCAGAGGATGGGGGTTGTGGTGGTGCGGTGCAGCCGGCAATGAAGACAGACTCGGGTTGTGCAGTTAAGGGAGTTTACTTACTGCGGATGTTTCGGTCACTCCAGCTGTTAGTGACCACCCGAGCCGTGCTGCGTCCACCAGGTCCTGGATCCGGCCAACCCCCAAACAAGTCCGGAGCGTGGCCCTGAGCTCTCCCTCTGTCCTTTCTTCAGCCGTCCCCACCAGTGATCCACCTAGGTCCAGCTCCCTCGGGCCTTCTGTTGGGCAACCCTTGGCCTTAGGTTCCCTGACCCTCCATGTGGTATGCCTTCAGGGTGGATGTAGTGGGTGGCCGTGGCAGATGCTGCCCACAGCCTCCGGTCTCTGGCTAGGGATGTTTTTGCCCCCACCAGCTTGGGTTCCGGTACCCTTGTGCTGACTCCTCACCCGGTGCTCTAATTTGGGTTCTTGGGTCCCTTCTGCTGTCCCCCTCTGGGTCTTTCTCTTTCTTTCTCCTCTCTCTCTCTCTCTCCAGGGCTGCTGTTTTCTTCTCTCTCCTCTCCAACTGACTTGTTCTCAGCGTCTGACCCTGATCTAAGTTGGTGCCCTCCTTATATATCCCTCTATGTGTGAGCTCAGGTGACCAGCACCCAATGAGCTCCTATCACTACCCAGACTGCTCCCCCTATCTGCCCCTACACTACATGGGATGTACCACCCCCCTCCCACTCCAGCCAGGAACAGGCTCGGTTGTACCTGCACATTTCTAAGTGGGAGTACCGTCGGCCTGCTCCTCTGGAATGGGATGTATGTAGTGCATGCAGTCTATCTGAGCTCAGTTCCACACTCCTTCCTTACCCGGGAGTGGAATATCACACCTCTGGGTTGAGGTGCAATACCCCTGTAGCAGCCGAATCCTCAGGGTGCTACAAGCAGGCTGGCAGGTAACGGGCAGATAATAGGCTGGCAGGCAGGAAGAGGAGTCAGGCTAGCAGCGGGACCTCAGGGCTGAAGCACAGATCAGACACAGTGCAAACAACTTTGCTCGGGCTCCTCCATTTTGGAGGAGGTGCCTTATATATGGGAGGTCCTCTGGCAATTGGCGGGGGACTCCTTAGGACGGCGTGCGCGGTCCCTTTAAGAGAGGGGAAGTGCGCGAGCGCGCGCCCTAAGCACACAGCCGGGGAAGGAGCGCGTGCCGGAAGCAGTGGGGAGAGAAGCGCTAGAGGACGCCGCGCCAGGAGCGGGGAGGTTAGAGGGATGGCGTCTCTGCCTAGCAAGGGGCAGAGACGCCGATGCTACACAGATCCTCACCAGGACTCCAGCAGTGTCACCATCCTGCCACCATACAGCTATAGAAGGACAATAAACCTGCAGGGTTCTCCCCTCAGTTATTTTTTCCTTTAATTTTATTATTTGTTTCTTACTCACAGTGACAGAACAGTCATCAGATATTTTATTCTTCACTTTTTATTTTACAGTCTCAGCTCTGAAGAATAGAACGTCTTATGAATAAATGACAGCTCACTTACACTGTGTTCCAAATTATTATGTAAATAATATTTTCTCAGATTTCATAAATTACCTATATGAATTGCAGTCATTGTAATTTTCCAGTCAAATAACTATTAGAGTACAATTGAAAGGTTTTTGTACAAAGTGCCTATGATAACAGTATATTTTTAAAAAAATAAAAAACTCAAACTGCACTCAAAATGCATGTTCCAAATTATTATGCACAGCAGAGTTTTCAACCTTTTCATTTTAATAAAGAACAAAAAAAATGTTCATTTTTGAAATTATAGGCATTAGCAGGTTATTACAAACTGAAATCAAACAGTTTTCAACTCAAAACTTTATTCTAGGTGATGTTACATTTTCACATAGGACCCCTTGTTCGAAAGGAGCTTCTGAACTCTCTCGTCCATTGAATTTGTCAGGTTTTGGATGGTTTCTGCTTCAATTGTTTTGCATGAGGACAGAATACCCTCCCAGAGCTGTTGCTTAGATGTGAACTGCCTCCAGCCATCATAGACACGCCTTTTGATGATGCTCAAGAGGTTCTCAATGGGGTTGAGGTCTGGGGAGCATGGGTACCACACCATAAGTTTGTCCCCTTTTATGCCCATAGCAGCCAGAGATGCAGATGTGTTATGTGCAGCATGAGGGCGGGGTGTCTAATGCCGGATTGCCCTCATTATATGTGCGGGCCACCGCGGCACATACCGGTAGCAGTGGCGGGAGGGGGGGCCCCGGACCGCTCCCCCAGCAGCGGCCGCCGCTACTTCTTCATCGGCCGGGCCAGCACTGCAGCAGTTAACTTCCCTGTGCTGGCCCAACCGCGTCACTGCTAGGAGACACAGCCCCGTCACTGCTAGGAGACACGGCCCTGTGCGCTGTGATGTCACGCAGTGCGCGCCCGGCCTGCACTGCTGCAACGGAGAAATCAGAGCAGGCAGGAGGAATGGAGCCGGGGGATGGTGAGTCTGTGTCTGTATGTATGTACAGTCATGGCCAAAAGTTTTGAGAATGACACCAAAATTATATTTTCCCATGATCTGCTGGCCTCTGGTTTTTATTAGTGTTTGTCCGATGTTTATATCACATACAGAAATATAATTGCAATCATATTATGAGTACCAATAGGTTATATTGACAGTTAGAATGAGTTAATGCAGCAAGTCAATATTTGCAGTGTTGCCCCTTCTTCTTCAAGACCTCTGTAATTCTCCCTGGCATGCTCTCAATCAACTTTTGGACCAAATCCTGACTGATAGCAGTCCATTCTTGCATGATCAATGCTTGCATTTTGCCAGAATTTGTTGGTTTTTGTTTGTCCACCCGTCTCTTGATGATTGATCACAAGTTCTCAATGGGATTAAGATCTGGGGAGTTTCCAGGCCATGGACCCAAAATCTCTATGTTTTGTTCCATGAGCCATTTAGTTATCACCTTTGCTTTATGGCAAGGTGCTCCATCATGCTGGAAAAGGCATTGTTGGGCGCCAAACTGCTCTTGGACGGTTGGGAGAAGTTGCTCTTGGAGGACATTCTGGTACCATTCTTTATTCATGGCTGTGTTTTTAGGCAAGACTGTGAGTGAGCCGATTCCCTTGGCTGAGAAGCAACCCCACACATGAATGGTTTCAGGATGCTTTACAGTTGGCATGAGACAAGACTGGTGGTAGCGCTCACCTCTTCTTCTCCGAATAAGCTGTTTTCCAGATGTCCCAAACAATCGAAAAGGGGATTCATCAGAGAAAATGACTTTGCCCCAGTCCTCAGCAGTCCACTCCCTGTACCTTTTGCAGAATATCAGTCAGTCCCTGATGTTTTTTCTGGAGAGAAGTGGCTTCTTTGCTGCCCTCCTTGAAACCAGCCCTTGCTCAAAGAGTCTCCGCCTCACAGTGCGTGCAGAAGCACTCACACCAGCCTGCTGCCATTCCTGAGCAAGCTCGGCACTGCTGGTAGTCCGATCCCGCAGCTGAAACAGTTTTAAGATACGGTCCTGGCGCTTGCTGGTCTGTCTTGGGCGCCCTGGAGCCTTTTTGACAACAATGGAAGCTCTCTCCTTGAAGTTCTTGATGATGCGATAGATTGTTGACTGAGGTGCAATCTTTGCAGCTGCGATACTCTTCCCTGTTAGGCCATTTTTGTGCAGTGCAATGATGGCTGCACGTGTTTCTTTAGAGATAACCATGGTTAACTGAAGAGAAACAATGATACCAAGAACCAGCCTCCTTTTAAAGTGTCCAGTGATGTCATTCTTACTTAATCATGACTGATTGATCGCCAGCCCTGTCCTCATCAACACCCACACCTGTGTTAATGGATCAATCACTAAAACGATGTTAGCTGCTCCTTTTAAGGCAGGACTGCAATGATATTGAAATGTGTTTTGGGGGTTAAAGTTCATTTTCTGGGCAAATATTGACTTTGCAAGTACAGTAATTGCTGTTAAGCTGATCACTCTTTGACATTCAGGAGTATATGCAAATTGCCATTACAAAAAATGAAGCAGTAAACTTTGGAAAAATTACTATTTGTCTCATTCTCAATACTTTTGGCCATGACTGTATGTATGTATGTATGTGTGTGTGTGTGTGTGTGTGTGTAGGCAGATATCATTGTGTGATGTCTGTTTATATGTATTTTTGTGTTTCAAATGTGTTTATGCTTGTATGTATATGTCTGTATATGTTTGTGTGTGTGCGTGACTGCATGCGTGACTGCGTGCGGCCTCCTGCTGAGTATAGTTGGCGCCGTGCGGCCTCCTGCTGTCTCTGGGGGGGGCGCCGTGCGGCCTCCCACTATGTATAGATGGCACCGTGCGGCCTCCTGCTGTATATAGATGGCGCCGTGCGGCCCCTGCTTTGTATAGATGGTGCCGTGCGGCCTCCTGCTGTGTATAGATGGCTACATGCGGCCTCCTGCTGTGTATAGATGGCTATGTGCGGCCTCCTGCTGTGTATAGATGGCGCCGTGCGGCCCCCTGCTGTGTATAGATGGCGCCGTGCGGCCCTCTGCTGTGTATAGATGGCGCCGTGCGGCCTCCTGCTGTGTATAGATGACGCCGTGCGGCCCCCTGCTGTGTATAGATGGCGCCGTAAGGCCCCCTGCTGTGAATAGATGATGCCGTGCGGCCCCCTGCTGTGTATAGATGGCGCTGTGCGGCCTCCTGCTGTGTATAGATGGCGCTGTGTGCCCTCCTGCTGTGTATAGATGGCTACGTGCGGCCTCCTGCTGTGTATAGATGGCTACGTGCGGCCTCCTGCTGTGTATAGATGGCGCCGTGCGGCCTACTGCTGTATATAGATGGCGCCGTGCGGCCTCCTGCTCTGTATAGATGGCGCCGTGTGGCCCCCTGCTGTGTATAGATGGCGCCGTGCGGCCCCCTGCTGTGTATAGATGGCGCCGTGCGGCACCCTGCTGTGTATAGATGGCGCCGTGCGGCCTTCTGCTGTGTATAGATGGCGCCGTGCGGCCCCTGCTGTGTATAGATGACGCCGTGCGGCCTCCTGCTGTGTATAGATGGCGCCGTGCGGCCTTCTGCTGTGTATAGATGGCGCCGTGCGGCCTCCTGCTGTGTATAGATGGCGCCGTGCGGCCTCCTGCTGTGTATAGATGGCGCCGTGCGGCCCCCTGCTGTGTATA
Source organism: Phyllobates terribilis (assembly GCF_046119375.1). Lineage (NCBI taxonomy): Eukaryota > Metazoa > Chordata > Amphibia > Anura > Dendrobatidae > Phyllobates > Phyllobates terribilis. Next base: position 3,912,561 of record NW_027362870.1, on the reverse strand, counting down.
GATGGCTACGTGCCCCCACCTGCTGTGTATAGATGGCGCCGTGCGGCCTCCTGCTGTCTCTGGGGGGGACGCCGTGTGGCCTTCCGCTGTGTATAGATGGCGCCGTGCGGCCTCCTGCTGTGTATAGATGGCGCCGTGCGGCCTCTCGCTGTGTATAGAAGGCTACGTGCGGCGTCCAGCTGTGTATAGATGGCTATGTGCGGCCTCCCGCTGTGTATAGATGGCGCCGTGCGGCCTCCTGCTGTGTATAGATGGCGCCGTGCGGCCTCCTGCTGTGTATAGATGGCTATGTGCCCCCACCTGCTGTGTATAGATGGTTAGGGTTGGCTGAACCATTCTAACTTTAAGTTTGCCCCTCCAGTCAGCATCTACTATGTAGATGCAATCAAGGCCCTGTAATAAGTCTTTATCGCTGTACAGGGCTGTAAGAGTGAAGGCCAGAGTTCCTTTGGAACCTGTAGGATAGACTGGCTTTTGCCAAGTCTTTCCAAATAAGCTTTTTTGAGCCATAGGCCTCAGACAGGTCCTAACAAGAAAGTGGCATTAGATAGGTTTTCCTTTAGTTAGGATTGATTCAACTACTCAAGCCTCAAGCGCACTCCTCCGGCCAGCAGCTACTCTGTAGATGCAACCCTGGGCCTATGGTAAGTATCTATCCCTGTACAGGGGTGTAATGGTAAAAACCAGGGTTCCCTTGGGATCTGCAGAATGTAGTAGCTTGCGCCAAGTCTGTCCGAGGAAGTCTGTTTGAGCCAACAGCCTTAAACAGATCCCAGTATTTAGGAAAAAAAAGCTTTAGTTAGAGTTGAATCAACCACTATAGCCTCAAGCTCGCTCCTCCGGCCAGCAGCTACTCTGTAGATGCAGCCCTGGGCCTATGGTAAGTATCTATCCCTGTACAGGGGTGTAATGGTAAAGGCCAGGGTTCCCTTGGGATCTGCAGAATGGAGTAGCTTGCGCCAAGTCTGTCCGAGAAAGCCTTTTTGAGCTGATGGATTTAAACAAATTTCAACATTTAGGAAAAAAGCATTAATCTATTTCAGTTAGAGTTAATTCAATTACTCTAGCATAAAGATCCTAATTCACTTTGTCTAAAGGAAGTTAGTTGGCAAATTTTTATTGTGTGAGCAATGAGGTTATGAAACTCTCTACCACATGAAATTGAAATACTTAATTTTCTAAAAAAAATTCAAGGATGGTATGTGTGTGCCTTTCTTGAATAATATAAAATTTCAGGTTATCCGTACTAGATTTTGTTATGGGATGTTGATCCTGGGAACTAGTCTGATTGCCATATGTGGAGTCGGGAAGGAATTTTTTCCCCTAATATGGGGCAATTAGCATCTGCCTCATGGGGTTTTTGCCTTCCTCTGGATCAACACATTAGCTTTTAGGTTGAACTTGATGGACTTGTGTCTTTCAACCTTAAAACTATGAAACTGTCCCTGTATTGAGGTTCAAGGGTGAAGCCCAGGGTTCATTTGGAACCATCAGAAATGGTGTGTTTTGCGCCCAGTCTGTCCAAGAAAGCCTGTATGAGCCAACGGCCTCAGAAATATCCTAACATTTAAGAAAGTAGCAATAGTTAGGGTTGGCTGAACCATTCTAACTTTAAGTTTGCCCCTCCAGTCAGCATCTACTATGTAGATGCAATCAAGGCCCTGTAATAAGTCTTTATCACTGTACAGGGTTGTAAGAGTGAAGGCTAGAGTTCCTTTGGAACCTGTAGGATAGACTGGCTTTTGCCAAGTCTTTCCAAAGAAGCTTTTATGAGCCATAGGCCTCAGACAGGTCCTAACAAGAAAGTGTCATTAGATAGGATTTTCTTTAGTTAGGATTGATTCAACTACTCAAGCCTCAAGCGCACTCCTCCGGCCAGCAGCTACTCTGCAGATGCAACCCTGGGCCTATGGTAAGTATCTATCCCTGTACAGGGGTGTAATGGTAAAAACCAGGGTTCCCTTGGGATCTGCAGAATGGAGTAGCTTGCGCCAAGTCTGTCCGAGGAAGTCTGTTTGAGCCAACAGCCTTAAACAGATCCCATTATTTAGGAAAAAAAGCTTTAGTTAGAGTTCAATCAACCACTATAGCCTCAAGCTCGCTCCTCCGGCCAGCAGCTACTCTGTAGATGCAGTCCTGGGCCTATGGTAAGTATCTATCCATGTACAGGCGTGTAATGGTAAAGGCCAGGGTTCCCTTGGGATCTGCAGAATGGAGTAGCTTGCGCCAAGTCTGTCCGAGAAAGCCTTTTTGAGCTGATGGATTTAAACAAATTTCAACATTTAGGAAAAAAACATTAATCTATTTCAGTTAGAGTTATTTCAATTACTCTAGCATAAAGATCCTAATTCACTTTGTCTAAAGGAAGTTAGTTGGCAAATTTTTATTGTGTGAGCAATGAGGTTATGAAACTGTCTACCACATGAACTTGAAATACTTAATTTTCTAAAAAAAAAATCAAGGAGGGCATGTGTGTGCCTTTCTTGAATAATATAAAATTGCAGGTTATCCGTACTAGATTTTGTTATGGGATGTTGATCCTGGGAACTAGTCTGATTGCCATATGTGGAGTCGGGAAGGAATTTTTCCCCTAATATGGGGCAATTAGCATCTACCTCATGGGGTTTTTGCCTTCCTCTGGATCAACACATTAGCTTTTAGGTTGTACTTGATGGACTTGTGTCTTTCAACCTTAAAACTATGAAACTGTCCCTGTATTGAGGTTCAAGGGTGAAGCCCAGGGTTCATTTGGAACCATCAGAAATGGTGTGTTTTGCGCCCAGTCTGTCCAAGAAAGCCTGTTTGAGCCAACGGCCTCAGAAATATCCTAACATTTAAGAAAGTAGCAATAGTTAGGGTTGGCTGAACCATTCTAACTTTAAGTTTGCCCCTCCAGTCAGCATCTACTATGTAGATGCAATCAAGGCCCTGTAATAAGTCTTTATCACTGTACAGGGTTGTAAGAGTGAAGGCTAGAGTTCCTTTGGAACCTGTAGGATAGACTGGCTTTTGCCAAGTCTTTCCAAAGAAGCTTTTATGAGCCATAGGCCTCAGACAGGTCCTAACAAGAAAGTGTCATTAGATAGGATTTTCTTTAGTTAGGATTGATTCAACTACTCAAGCCTCAAGCGCACTCCTCCGGCCAGCAGCTACTCTGCAGATGCAACCCTGGGCCTATGGTAAGTATCTATCCCTGTACAGGGGTGTAATGGTAAAAACCAGGGTTCCCTTGGGATCTGCAGAATGGAGTAGCTTGCGCCAAGTCTGTCCGAGGAAGTCTGTTTGAGCCAACAGCCTTAAACAGATCCCATTATTTAGGAAAAAAAGCTTTAGTTAGAGTTCAATCAACCACTATAGCCTCAAGCTCGCTCCTCCGGCCAGCAGCTACTCTGTAGATGCAGTCCTGGGCCTATGGTAAGTATCTATCCATGTACAGGCGTGTAATGGTAAAGGCCAGGGTTCCCTTGGGATCTGCAGAATGGAGTAGCTTGCGCCAAGTCTGTCCGAGAAAGCCTTTTTGAGCTGATGGATTTAAACAAATTTCAACATTTAGGAAAAAAACATTAATCTATTTCAGTTAGAGTTATTTCAATTACTCTAGCATAAAGATCCTAATTCACTTTGTCTAAAGGAAGTTAGTTGGCAAATTTTTATTGTGTGAGCAATGAGGTTATGAAACTGTCTACCACATGAACTTGAAATACTTAATTTTCTAAAAAAAAAATCAAGGAGGGCATGTGTGTGCCTTTCTTGAATAATATAAAATTGCAGGTTATCCGTACTAGATTTTGTTATGGGATGTTGATCCTGGGAACTAGTCTGATTGCCATATGTGGAGTCGGGAAGGAATTTTTCCCCTAATATGGGGCAATTAGCATCTACCTCATGGGGTTTTTGCCTTCCTCTGGATCAACACATTAGCTTTTAGGTTGTACTTGATGGACTTGTGTCTTTCAACCTTAAAACTATGAAACTGTCCCTGTATTGAGGTTCAAGGGTGAAGCCCAGGGTTCATTTGGAACCATCAGAAATGGTGTGTTTTGCGCCCAGTCTGTCCGAGGAAGCCTGTTTGAGCCAACGGCCTCAGAAATATGTTAACATTTAAGAAAGTAGCAATAGTTAGGGTTGGCTGAACCATTCTAGCCTTAAGTTTGCCCCTCCAGTCAGCATCTACTATGTAGATGCAATCAAGGCCCTGTAATAAGTCTTTATCACTGTACAGGGTTGTAAGAGTGAAGGCTAGAGTTCCTTTGGAACCTGTAGGATAGACTGGCTTTTGCCAAGTCTTTCCAAAGAAGCTTTTATGAGCCATAGGCCTCAGACAGGTCCTAACAAGAAAGTGTCATTAGATAGGTTTTTCTTTAGTTAGGATTGATTCAACTACTCAAGCCTCAAGCGCACTCCTCCGGCCAGCAGCTACTCTGTAGATGCAACCCTGGGCCTATGGTAAGTATCTATCCCTGTACAGGGGTGTAATGGTAAAAACCAGGGTTCCCTTGGGATCTGCAGAATGGAGTAGCTTGCGCCAAGTCTGTCCGAGGAAGTCTGTTTGAGCCAACAGCCTTAAACAGATCCCATTATTTAGGAAAAAAAGCTTTAGTTAGAGTTCAATCAACCACTATAGCCTCAAGCTCGCTCCTCCGGCCAGCAGCTACTATGTAGATGCAGTCCTGGGCCTATGGTAAGTATCTATCCATGTACAGGCGTGTAATGGTAAAGGCCAGGGTTCCCTTGGGATCTGCAGAATGGAGTAGCTTGCGCCAAGTCTGTCCGAGAAAGCCTTTTTGAGCTGATGGATTTAAACAAATTTCAACATTTAGGAAAAAAACATTAATCTATTTCAGTTAGAGTTAATTCAATTACTCTAGCATAAAGATCCTAATTCACTTTGTCTAAAGGAAGTTAGTTGGCAAATTTTTATTGTGTGAGCAATGAGGTTATGAAACTGTCTACCACATGAACTTGAAATACTTAATTTTCTAAAAAAAAATTCAAGAAGGGCATGTGTGTGCCTTTCTTGAATAATATAAAATTGCAGGTTATCCGTACTAGATTTTGTTATGGGATGTTGATCCTGGGAACTAGTCTGATTGCCATATGTGGAGTCGGGAAGGAATTTTTCCCCTAATATGGGGCAATTAGCATCTACCTCATGGGGTTTTTGCCTTCCTCTGGATCAACACATTAGCTTTTAGGTTGAACTTGATGGACTTGTGTCTTTCAACCTTAAAACTATGAAACTGTCCCTGTATTGAGGTTCAAGGGTGAAGCCCAGGGTTCATTTGGAACCATCAGAAATGGTGTGTTTTGCGCCCAGTCTGTCCGAGGAAGCCTGTTTGAGCCAACGGCCTCAGAAATATCTTAACATTTAAGAAAGTAGCAATAGTTAGGGTTGGCTGAACCATTCTAGCCTTAAGTTTGCCCCTCCAGTCAGCATCTACTATGTAGATGCAATCAAGGCCCTGTAATAAGTCTTTATCGCTGTACAGGGATGGAAGAGTGAAGGCCAGAGTTCCTTTGGAACCTGTAGGATGGACTGGCTTTTGCCAAGTCTTTCCAAAGAAGTTTTTTGAGCCATAGGCCTCAGAGAGGTCCTAACAAGAAAAAGGCATTAGATAGGTTTTTCTTTAGTTAGGATTGATTCAACTACTCAAGCCTCAAGCGCACTCCTCGGGCCAGCAGCTACTCTGTAGATGCAACCCTGGGCCTATGGTAAGTATCTATCCCTGTACAGGGGTGTAATGGTAAAAACCAGGGTTCCCTTGGGATCTGCAGAATGGAGTAGCTTGCGCCAAGTCTGTCCGAGGAAGTCTGTTTGAGCCAACAGCCTTAAACAGATCCCAGTATTTAGGAAAAAAAAGCTTTAGTTAGAGTTGAATCAACCACTATAGCCTCAAGCTCGCTCCTCCGGCCAGCTGCTACTCTGTAGATGCAGCCCTGGGCCTATGGTAAGTATCTATCCCTGTACAGGGGTGTAATGGTAAAGGCTAGGGTTCCCTTGGGATCTGCAGAATGGAGTAGCTTGCGCCAAGTCTGTCCGAGAAAGCCTTTTTGAGCTGATGGATTTAAACAAATTTCAACATTTAGGAAAAAAGCATTAATATATTTCAGTTAGAGTTAATTCAATTACTCTAGCATAAAGATCCTAATTCACTTTGTCTAAAGGAAGTTAGTTGGCAAATTTTTATTGTGTGAGCAATGAGGTTATGGAACTCTCTACCACATGAACTTGAAATACTTAATTTTCTAAAAAAAATTCAAGGAGGGCATGTGTGTGCCTTTCTTGAATAATATAAAATTGCAGGTTATCCGTACTAGATTTTGTTATGGGACGTTGATCCAGGGACCTAGTCTGATTGCCATATGTGGAGTCGGGAAGGAATTTTTCCCCTAATATGGAGCAATTAGCATCTGCCTCATGGGGTTTTTGCCTTCCTCTGGATCAACACATTAGCTTTAAGGTTGAACTTGATGGACTTGTGTCTTTCAACCTTAAAACTATGAAACTGTCCCTGTATTGAGGTTCAAGGGTGAAGCCCAGGGTTCATTTGGAACCATCAGAAATGGTGTGTTTTGCGCCAAGTCTGTCTAAGGAAGCATGTTTGAGCCAACGGCCTTAGACAGAACCCATCATTTGGTAATAAAAAAGCTGTAGTTAGAGTTATAGCCTCAAGCTCGCTCCTCTGGCCAGCAGCTACTCTGTAGATGCAAACCTGAGCATGTAGTAAGTCTCCATTCCAGTACAGGGGTGTAATGGTAAAAGTCAGGGTTCCTTTTGACCTGCTTATGCCAAGTCTGTCCGAGGAAGCCTTTTTGAGCTGATGGCTCTACACAGATCCTAATGTTTAGGAAAAAAAGCTTTTGTTTATTTCAGTTAGATTAAAAGTAAAGCCAACAAAAGAGAATTTAACTTTCCCACAAAAATCAATTATTAATATAGCATTTACCTGCCCAGATCTCAGAACTAATGCACTATTAGTATGTAGCAATCCCATATAATTTTGTGTGCAGTTTTAATACTATGTAATCACCCCCCTCCATTAATTGGTAATATGTGAGTGGTTGTCGCATCAGTATTTTGCACCTGTGTTGCTGTCATCGTTATTATATGGTATGATTAGTACTGAGACCTAGGCAGGTAAACACTGTTGCCCTTTTTTTGCTGTGATAATTCTTGAATTTTGGTGGGAATTTAAATTTGTCTTTGCTTTTAATGTTAGTGTAGGAACTCGCAAGTATGAGGACCCTTGACGCGGGTTGCGAGCTTGTGTATTTTGGCAAAAATATTTACTAATACCTCATATATATCATATATAATTTTTGCACGTTATTTTTATTCAGCGTGCAGCCAGACCCATCAATGTTGGCCTTGTAAACTAGGGTGTCTGTCTTCATGGGGTGCACTTAAAAAGTGCTCGGCAGCCCACCTAATCTAATAGTTTCGGCTTCACTAATAGGCTGTAAGCCAGACATTGTGCACTACCTGTGTGTGACCAGTGCCCTATACAAGGCTTATTTGTGTGCAGTTTTAATACTGAGCAATCACCCCCTCCATGAATTGGTAGGTTGTGAGTTGTTGTCTCATCAGTATTTTGCACCTGTGTTGCTGACTTCTTCATTATATGGGTTTGCTGCATCCTTGTAATTATTGTTGCTGTATTTGCTGTGTTAATTCTTGAATTTTGGTGGGAACTTTAATTCCTTGTTTTTGTGACTTTGCTTTTAATGTTAGTGTAGGGACTCGCAAGTATGAGGACCCTTGAGCAGGTTGCGAGCTTGTATATTTTGGCCAAAATATCGACCAATACCTCATATATATCATATATATTTTTTACATGCTATTTTTATTCAGGGTGCAGCCAAGCCCATCTACAGGTGCATCTCACAAAATTAGAATATCACCAGAAAAGTTAATTTATTTCATTTCTTCAGTACAAAAAGTGAAACTCTTATATTATGTAGAGCCATTACAAACAGAGTGATCTATTTCAAGTGTTTATTTCTGTTAATGTTGATGATTATGGCTTGCAGCCAATGAAAACTCAAAAGTCATTATTTCAATTAATTAGAATACCTTATAACAACAGCTTGAAAAATGTTTTTAAAATCCAAAATGTTATCCTACTGAAAAGTATGTTCAATAAATGCCCTCAATACTTGGTCGGGGATCCTTTTACATCAATTACTGCATCAATGCGGCAATGTGGCATGGAGGGATCAGCCTGTGGCACTGCTGAGGGGTTATGGAAGCCCAGGTGGCTTTGATAGAAGCCTTCAGCTCGTCTGCATTGTTGGGTCTGGTGTCTCTCATTTTCCTCTTTACAATACCCCATAGATTCTTTATGGGGTTAAGGTCAGGCCAGTTTGCTGCCAATCAAGCACAGTGATACTGTTGTGTTTAAACCAGGTATTAGTACTTTTGTCAGTGTGGACAGGGGCCAAGTCCTGCTGGAAAATGAAATTTCCATCTCCAAAAAGCTTGGCGTAGCTAAGGTTTTGGTTCAGGGGGCCGAAACTTCTGAGTGGGCCTCTAACCAGGTAACCCTGATTACAACTATAGCGGCGCACCCAGATAGTGGATGTAGGAAAACCTCAGCAGATGACCGCGCTGTTGCTAAAAATAATCTCTATACAAAGACCAGCACTGATATTACCGCCATATGGTGACATATATTGATTGATGCCAGTCCTGCAGAACATATAAGAGATCACAGCTCAGTTATATATAGTACCTTACAGCTGACGTTCTTTCTGATTAAATTGTTCACTTTTCCCGACTTTTCCATCTGGCCCAGACCGACACGACTACTTCTCCAGCCAGGGCTAAGAGTCTCAGGTATGCAGAGATCACAACAAAGACACATTTGACTCCTTACATTTCAGGCACTGACCAGATCTATCCCCAACCTGCACAAACTTATCGTCCTGCTGATACCCCAATACTGAGCCTCTGCTGCAAAATGTGTCCCTATTACTGCACCTACTGTGTGCCCTCTAGATGGTAAAACAAACCTCTAAAATAAAGTAATGCCGTGTGCAAGTGTCCTAGAAAACAGTGCCCACATTGTGCCCCCTAGAAAGTAATAATGCCCCTTCGACAGTCACGATAACCTGAGTTCCCCTATAACAATAAGTGCCCACCTAAGATTTAATAATGTCCTGAGTCTCCCCCCATGTAGAGCTCCGCTCTAACCAGTATGATGTTCTCCTATTCACGATATAATTCCCCCTCACTGTATAGTACCCCCACAAAGTATACTGACCCCTTAGTAGCCCCCAAGCTGATGGCTCCAACACTGTATGATGGCCTCCACACTATACAAAGACCCCACATTATCTCTCACACTGTATGATGGCCCCCACACTGTTCAAAGAACCCACATTATCTCCCACACTGTATAAATAGCCTACATATAGTATAATGCACCAGATAGTCCTCAATATAGTATAATGCACTCCCCATAGTCCTTCGTATAGTATAATGCGCCCCTATAGGCAGAGTCTGTAGTAAAATGCTCCCCCCATTGACAGAGTCTGTAGTATAATGCTCCCCCCCATAGGCAAAATCTGTAGTATAATGCTCCCCCCCCTTCTCATAGGCAGAGTCTGTAGTATAATGCCCCCCCCTCCTCATAGGCAGAATCTGTAGTATAATGCCCCCCCATCTCATAGGCAGAGTCTGTAGTATAATGCTCCCCCCCTCCTCATAGGCAGAGTCTGTAGTATAATGCCCCCCCATCTCATAGGCAGCGTCTGTAGTATAATGCCCCACCTATAGGCAGAGTCTGTAGTAAAATGCACCCCCCATAGGCAGAGTCTGTAGATTAATGCTCCCCCTCTTATAGGCAGAGTCTGTAGTACAATGTCCCCCCCCATAGGCAGAGTCTGTAGTATACTGCTCTCCCCTGCTCATAAACAGAGTCTGTAGTATAATGCCCCCCATAGGCAGAGTCTGTAGTATAATGCCCCCCCCGTAGACAGAGTCTTTAGTATAATGCTCCCCCCTCCCCATAGACAGTCTGTAGTATAATGCCCCCCCTCCCCATAGGCAGAGTCTTTAGTATAATGCCCCCCCCCTCTCTGTGGGCAGAGTCTTTAGGATAATGCTCCCCCATAGGCAGAGTCTGTAGTATAATGCACCTCCCCCTTCCCATAGGCAGAGTCTGTAATATAATGCCGCCCCCCTCCCGGCAAAAAATAAATAAACAGTACTCATCTCTCCTCCTGGTTCCCTCACTGCTCAGAGCACCCAGCCCGCACACATCTTCAGCACAGCGGGCCGGGCACCAAGTGATGATGTCAGAGACGTCAGTCACAGAAGGGACTAATGGGAGAGAGATCCGCGCTCCCTCTCATCAGTAAACTTGCAGCGGTGACGGGCGGTGGGGCCCGATGCTGGCACCAGGGGCATGCCAGATACAGTTACACTGGCGTAGCCCTGGATGGGCCCCCTAAGAGCGAGGGGCCCGGGGCCACCGCCCCCTTTGCCCCCCTGGTAGCTATGATACTGTGGCGGAGGGAAGCATGAAGTGCTCTAAAATTTCCTGGTAGACGGCTGCGCTGACTTTAGTGTTGAAAAAACACAGTGGATCTAGACCAGCAGATGACACGGCTCCCCAAACCATCACTGATTGTGGAAACTTCACACTAGACCTCAAGCAGCTTGGATTGTGGCCTCTCCACTCTTCTTCCAGACTCTGGGACCTTGATTTCAAATGAAAATTGGAACTCTGGGACCTTGTGGAGTGTGTCAATGACTGCCTTCTGGACATCTGTCAAGTCAGCAGTCTTCACCATGATTGTGGAGCCTACTGAAACAGACTAAGGGGCCTTTTTAAATGCTTAGGAAGTCTTTGCAGGTGTTTTTTGTTAATTATTTTAATTTACTGAGTTAATGACTTTTGTGTTTTCATTGGCTGTAAGCCATAATCATCAAGATTAACAGAAATAAACACTAGAAATAGATTACTGTGTTTGTAATGACTCTATATAATATATGAGGTTCACTTTTTGCATTGAAGAACTGAAATAAATTAACTTTTTGATGATATTCTAATTTTGTGAGATGCACCTATATGTTATGGCCTTGTAAATTAGAGTGTCTATCTTCATGGGGTGCACTTAAATAGTGCTGGGCAGCCCGTGTTCTTGCCTCAGCAGCGAATTTAGCTATCCAGGGAATCTAGTCACTTTATGTGTATATCAGTTCTGACATTATGTTGCTTGCATTTGAATCCTGTCTCTTTTTTATTGTTTGATAACTGCACTGTCTGCTAGTGATTTAATGTATTTGCTCTAGTTTCAATTTGCAATGCATTATGGGAAAGTTCCAAGAGCATTGTGAGACAGTTCTTGTTGCATTGTGGTCCTGTTCTTGTCACAGTTTGGGCAGCGACCATTATTTCCTCTTCTCTTCTGATGGAGAAGTTCCCTTATCACTCATCTTGTAAAGTGGCACAGAGCGGTAGTCGTGACTGAACGTCTGTCTGATTTCGCTCTGGCACTTTACAGACAATGGGTGTCCCAGTCCCAGTGTGCTCTAGGGTGTGGGGTGCAGCACACTCTCTTGTAGGCCGCAGGCCTCCACTGCCTTCAGGCTTCTGTCCTCAGAAGCCGCCGCACACAATTTAGGGGACACAAAGTTCTTTGTAACAGTCAAACATATACTTGACAGTTCAAGTTCATCAGGTGGGTACAGATGGGATAAGGCACAGCAATTCACATTATCCTCCTTCTTAGCATAACTCCTCTTCAGCCCTGTTGCTAGCTCATCCTGTATTTCTCGTCCACCTCTGCAGTGCACCCAGGACTGGCCTTCAACTTCCATCTATGCAGGTCCCTGTCCATCTTCCTTTGTACTTCAGAGCACACAAAGTGTCCGGCAGCTCCTATGCCAGACCTTAGGCTCTGGACCTGACTGGAGCGACTGCTCTGGATCCCAGTAATGCCTCCCACTGCCTGGAACAAGTGACACATGCTGCCCCTAGCAGCCCACCGCACCTGAACTTGACCTTCACTATGCACTTCACTAACTCTCACTGAACTCACACTATTCTGACTCCATGACTAAGCTGCAAGCATAGGGCGCTGTGAGACACCGTTTCTAGGCTGTCTCTTTACCGTACTCACACATAGTGATGTCTTCAGATAGTTTAACTCGACTGCAAGAAGCACATTGTTGAAGATTCAGAAGAAGATTTATTTTCTAGCAGAATACTCGATGATGTGCAAATGTACAGCAGGTAAAAAGACTTTTTTAGAAACGGGCTGGAAGCACATAAGCTTCTAACATGGCTGAAGATGGTGAATGAGGAAGAAGAATGGAGAAGAAGGGAGGGGTTACTGATGTGTCACCCTGGCCTGGATGCCACAAAATGTAATAAAGCTGTGTCTGAGAGCAAGGGGGAGGTTCTCTAGTCAGGGGAACATTAGCATGCAGTACCTCCTGTCTCAGGCCAGTAGGGGGAGCAGGCTGCCCCTATAAAAGCTGGTGCTGGGGGCAGGGTTAGAAAGAACTGGATGGCCTGTCTCAGCACTGAGACGTGTCCCAGATTGGAGCAGGGACAGAAAGTTGATTGCACCTAAGAGGAAGTGTGGCAGTAGGAGAGCCACCAGCCAGAGACGAGAGGCGAAGAGAGCCTGTCTTGGCAAATCAGAGACTGACCTTACCAGACTTTGGTGTCTGAGGCTGGAAGGATTCCACATCCCCCAGCAGAGAACCAGTCCGCAAGGAACTGTATATTCCTTGGCCTAAGAAGCCTGGAGGCCCTGCCACAACCGAAGGGACCAGTAAAGCCGTACAAGGCTGGGAGCAGAAAGGAACCCATGTCGCAGGCCATACAGGCGAGAATACACGGAAAGCTCGGAAACGTGGGCTGTTACCCTATCAGGAGGAGATAGCCAGAAGGAGCGCAGAAAGCACGGTAGGCCTACACCCTCACCCTGACCAGGGCCAATTTCCCCGTTGCTCTCAGACATCCAGGTCCCCCTCCTAGCTGGGACTGCTTATGGGTCAATTTACCTGTTCTAGTAAAGACCCTGGACTGCAACCTGTTGTCTGTGTGCTCCTTGCTTCTCCAGCACTATCAGCACTGGGACCCTCACTACCATCACTCCCACCATCCATTATACTGCCCTGGGGACGCACTCTTCCCGTGGGGAGTCACACTACCCTAGCTGCACACCTCATCAGCCCCAGCGGTCTGCATGCAGCGGCGGTTCCTAATAACTGCAATCCACGGGTGGTGTAGTCGGACATTATCAGCAGAACGTAGCAGACTACCATTGGCCTGACCACCCTGAGCCATGGAACCGGGTCGCCACTACTACTCCCATCGTCCCCCCTATTGCCCGGATCCGAGTGCCCCACAGCCCAGGGGGCGAGTCAGCTTTGGCGTAGTCGGCAGGATTTCGTGCCCGCAACCACCGGGTACTGCGTGCCTGAAAAAGACTTTTGTAACTTACCTGTGGCGAAGTTTCCCGCCGTCCGGTGTCGTTTCCCGCCATCCGGAGCCGATTCCCGCCATCAGACGCCATCTTGGACCATTTCCTGCCGTCTTCTGCCGTCTTCCCGCCATCCGCAGCTGTTTCCCGCCATCGGACGCCATCTTCAGGACGCCGCGCGGGAAGAAGAGGGGCGTGGACGTCAAAACCGCCCGAGATCCGAAGCTCCGCCCCACGCACCGACGCTGCGCATGGTCCTGGAAGGGAGAGAGAGCGACGCTGACGTCATCAGGACGCGACGCCAGGTCCTCGTCCATAGCAGCAGCAGCGGAGCCGCGGCCTACAGAAGAGGATCGTCGGAAGGTAGGCCACTCTTGACTAGGGGGGAGGAAGATGTCGGACACAGAGGCGCCCACTACCACCAACGCAGCTGCAGCAGCGGTGATGCCCTATTCCCTGCCCTACATCCCTGGAGCGGCCTGGCTGCCCAAATATTCAGGGGAGCCCCATGCCCTAACTGACTTCAAGGAAAGGCTATACAGTTTTTTCCAGGTTTACCCCCTGACAGAGGAACAGAAGGTCAGCATACTAACAGGGCAGTTAACTGGCGCAGCCCAAAGGGAGGTAAAATCATGGCCCACTGAGGAGAAAAGGACTGTGAAGGGTATTCTGTCCCGGCTGTGGGGTACCTTTGACACACGTACCTCCGCTGAAATTAAAATGAGGTTCTATGGATGTAAGCAGCGGGCACAGGACAGCATCAGAGACTATGCCCTAAATCTGCAGGAAGCCTTGAGGGCTATTCAACAAACTGACCCTGGCAGTGTGCAGGAAACGGATAAGCTGCTAACAGAACAATTCATAGAAGGTCTGCTGTCTAGCGCCCACAGGGCCCAACTGAGCCTCATGTTCTTTCAGAACCCCGACTTGACCTTTGCCCAATTTAAGGACAGGGCCATAAGGGTGCTCCGTGAATCTGCAACCAGTGGCGCTATAAACCCCCGGCGCCCTGCTCTCACCAACCACCAGGAGGCGGCGCCCTCCTCTATGGATCCCGTGGGGGCTGATACACAGGCCCTGAACCAAGCCCCGTCGAAAGACCTGCACCACCAAGTCCAGGAGCGTCGCGGCGTTGACCAGGACCGTCCAGGCGTTGCAAGTGGACCCGTCAAGACCCATCGAGCTGGCTTCAAGTCCGGAGGATGTCCCGTGGCGTCGACAGAGGAGGATCCCGTCATTCCGAGGGAGGCCCACAGACCACTACGCAGAGGATGGACAGCCCATTTGCCGTCGATGCAATCAGCCCGGACACATTTCCAGGTACTGTAATTTAAACGGGTCCAACCTGGGGCAGAGGGCCAACCCCCAGACATAAGATCACCAGGCCCTTACAATTGGCGTAATAAGTACGTTGGGGGGCGCCCGGTTTTACCCGTGGTGCTGGACGGTATCCCCATGAGCGCCTTGCTGGATACTGGGTCACAAGTAACCACTATCCCTTATGTACTTTTTAAGCAGTATTGGACTGATGCTGATATCACACGGTATCCAGACAGTAACTTGAGCATCATCGCCAGTAATGGCTTACCCGTGCCGCAGATGGGGTTCAAGGAGATGACCATTAAAATTGGTAAAGTTGAACTACCGGCACAGGGAGTGATTATTGTGGACATTGACCGTCGTGAAAGTCACCCTAAAATAACTGTGGGTACTAACGTAATTGAAAATTGTCTTTCAGAGGTAATTGTGATCTTACAACAGGTGGCGGTGAATGCTAGTTCCAGCCAACAGAGAGTCCTCAACAAGGAAATAAAAGCCCTGATGAGACGGCAGCAGGTAGAACTGTCTGGTGGTGAGATCGGTAGCGTAAGAATGAGTGACCCATTCCCCATTTCCATGCCTCCCAAAAGTGAAATGATGATCTGGTGTCGGACTGCAATTGGGTTGAGAGGTAGAGACTACCAAGCCATGGTAGAACCCGTGTACTCAGACAGCAGGCCCACCATTTTGACAGCCCGGGGGGTGGTTGATGTCCGTCATGGGAGGGTGCCCATCCGCATCCTCAACATTGGGGAGAGGGAAGTACACTTACCCAGGTACGCTACACTCGCCAAACTGTTTGTCGTCGAACACAAAGCTATCAGGGCCGTGGAACCCTTGCCTCCATCTCCACAGGCGGAGGGTAATGGCTCCCAGAAACAAAAGGAGGACTGGTGCCAGAAACTCCATGTGGGTGCTGACTCCACTCCCCTGCACCAAAAACAAGGAGTCTACCGGGTGGTACAGGAGTACGAGAGAGTCTTTAGTAAGCACCCGCTGGACTTCGGCAGAGTAAAGGGGATAGAACACCACATCCCCACAGGGAGCCACCCACCAATAAAAGAGAGACACAGGCCTGTACCCCCTGCACACTACCAGAACGCAAAGGGCATGCTAAGAGAGATGAAAGAAGCTGGGGTCATTAGAGACAGCTGTAGCCCCTGGGCAGCCAACTTGGTTCTGGTCAAAAAGAAAGACGGCACCATGAGAATGTGCGTCGACTATAGACAAATCAACCGTATCACCCACAAAGACGGATATCCGATGCCTACAATAGAGGAGTCTTTAGCCGCACTAAAATCAGCTAACTTCTTTTCTACTTTGGACCTTACTAGCGGGTACTGGCAGGTTCCTGTGGCAGAGGCTGACAAGGAGAAGACCGCCTTCACCACCCCGATGGGACTGAGTGAGTTCAACTGTATGCCTTTCGGGCTCTGCAACGCACCAGGGATCTTCCAGCGGCTGATGGAATGCTGTCTAGGGCACCGAAACTTCGAGACGGTCCTCCTTTACCTGGACGACTTGATCGTCTATTCGAAAACCTACGAGGACCATCTAAAGCACCTGGCCGAGGTGTTCGAAGCCCTGGCAGGCTACGGCCTGAAGGTGAAACCATCGAAGTGTCACCTGCTGAAACCAAAGGTCCAGTACCTAGGGCACGTGGTAAGTGCGGAAGGAGTAGCCCCCGACCCTGACAAGGTCACGACAATCAAGAACTGGCCAAGCCCCTCGAACATCAAGGAGGTGAGACAGTTTCTCGGGTTGGTAGGCTACTACCGAAGGTTCATCCCCGGGTCCACTAAGATGGCAGCTCCTATGCAGGACCTCCTAATCGGACAGTCTAATCCAGAAGTCAAAATCCACCCTTCAAGTGGGATAAACCGGAAGAGGAGTCCTTCCGCCGGTTGAAGATGGCCCTCACGGGGGATGAGATCCTGGCCTACCCTGATTATGGCCAGCCTTTTATTCTCCACACGGACGCCAGTAATGTGGGACTGGGAGCTGTACTGTCCCAAAACCAACAGGGCAGAGAACGGGTGATCGCATACGCCAGCCGGAAGCTGAGGCCCACCGAGAGGAACCCAGAGAATTACAGCTCCTTCAAGCTAGAATTCTTGGCGGTGGTGTGGGCCGTGACGGAACGCTTCAAGCATTACCTGGCCTCCGCAAAGTTCACCGTGTACACGGACAACAACCCGTTGACACACCTGGACAATGCAAGACTGGGTGCCCTAGAACAGCGGTGGATGGCCCGTCTCTCCAACTATGACTTCGTGATCAAGTACCGGGCCGGCAAAACCAATGCCAATGCTGACGCCCTATCGAGGATGCCTCACTTACCTGAAGGTGACGAAGACCCAGAAGAGCTGGAGGAGGTAGAACTCCCCGCGTTTCACCGGTATGGAGCCGCTCAATACTCCCACCGTGTGAAGGAGGAGGATCTGACAACCGTGATGATAAATCCCCTACCTCACCACAGCTGGGCCGAGACCCAAGATAGTGACCCTGCCATCCGCCTGGTGAAAGATCTGCTGACCCAGGAAGACGCCCGCATGGATCCGGATGCTCCAGAGGAAGCCAAGCAGCTGTGGAAGGAGAAGAGCAAGCTGTTCCTCTACGAAGGCAAGTTGTGCAGAAGGATTGTCAACCACCGGACGCACGAGCTGACCTGGCAAGTCGTGGTCCCAAGGCGAGATGCAGCTATGGTCCTGGGGGCTTACCATGACAGAGCGGGGAACTTCGGTTGGAAGAAACTGGAGTTCCTGCTAAGAGGAAGGTTCTTTTGGGTCGGCATGAGAGGAGCTGTAGAAAAGTGGTGCAGAGACTGTGGCCGTTGTCACCTGAGGAGGAAGGACCGCACCAGCCAGAAGACACCCTTGAGGCCCATCGTCACCACGCAGCCTCTTGAGCTGGTAGCTCTGGACCACGTCAAATTGGCTCCAAGCCGGTCTGGATACATCTATGCCCTGACAATCGTGGACCACTATTCCCGTTTTCTAGTGGTGGTCCCGGTAAAGGACTTGACAGCCCAAACAGCGGCCAGAGCCTTCCAGCAATATTTCTGCCGTCCACACGGGTATCCGAAACAGGTCCTGACAGACCAGGGTCCAGCGTTCGAGGCTGAAATCTTCCAGGAGTTCTGCAACCTCTATGGCTGTAAGAAGATTCGTACAATGCCTTACCACCCCCAAACTAACGGGATGTGTGAGAAGATGAACAATATAGTCATTGATCTCCTGAAGACGTTGCCCCTGGAGGAACGCAGCCTGTGGCCAGAAAAACTGCCAGACCTGATAGACTTATACAATGACATCCCGGTGAATGCTACCAACTGCACCCCGGCTTACCTGATGCGAGCTAGACCAGGTAAGCTGCCCGTAGACCTGGAGATGGGAGTCCTAATACCTGAGGACACCTCCCCGGATGCGGACTGGGATACGGAAAGGCAACTGCAGTACAAGAAGGTACAGGAGAGTGTGGAGAAGAGCCTGGCCCAGGTGAGAGAAAGGCAAGAAAAACTCTTCAACCAACACGCCCCTGCTGGTCCCCTAGAACCTGGTGAGCAAGTCCTGAAGCGGAAGAGAAGGCTACATAAGTTGGACGACCAGTGGGAAAGGAAACCCTACACCGTACTGCAGTCTGACCACGACAACCCAAAGGTGTGCGTAATCACCAAGGACGGAGGAGAAACCACTAGTGTCGTCTCCAGAGACCACCTCAAAAGATGCCCCGAGCAACTCCGTAGTGCAGAAGAGGATCAGAGTGACCTTGAACCCGCAGAGGACAAGGAAGAAATGATCAGCACCGTTCTCGGAGAGTTCCCTCAGTCCTGGACTCGCATAAATGATGCCATAGTGGTACCCGTCCTGCATTTCCTGCAACCGGCCCAGCAACAGCCAACACCAGAGCCGGAAGGTGAAGAGGAGCAAGCGGTTCCAGAGGCAGAAGAGCCTGTACCAGCAGCCCAGGAGAGTCAACCCTCTGCTGACAGTGAGCCTGCTATGCCTGCGGTAAGCCAAAGGACCCGCAGACAGCTGCCTGCCCTACCTGTACACCCAGCTGGTAGCTGTACCCCTAACGCTAGTGGGGAAAGCCAGGTTGGTCCACCACCAGACAGTGGGTTAAGGAGGTCAACCAGGAGCACAAAGGGGCTGATACCCGCTCGCTGGAGAATATAGAGTGTACTAAAATTGTAAATAACCTTGTTGCCAAATGTTGAAATGTTTGCCAAAGTTACCTGCATGTTTATTAATAGTGTGTTTCAGTTTCTTGCAGCTACCGTAAGGACTCAAAGGTTATGGACTTTTTATAACCAGGACCTTGTATGGACTGCATTCGGAGCCTAACCCAGGAATGAACTAAGACTGTAAAGGACTTGGGGTAGGACAGACCCCCACCTGGTTAAGGCTCCCCGTTGTATTGGTGATATGGACACCCGGTCACAGGCCACACTGTGACCTTAAGAACTCAATTTGTGCGTCGTCTGTCTATTAATGTTTTATGGTTATGCATATTGTCTTTGTTTATTGTTTAGTCCCGGAGTACTAAATTTCACTAGGGGGGAATGTGTCACCCTGGCCTGGATGCCACAAAATGTAATAAAGCTGTGTCTGAGAGCAAGGGGGAGGTTCTCTAGTCAGGGGAACATTAGCATGCAGTACCTCCTGTCTCAGGCCAGTAGGGGGAGCAGGCTGCCCCTATAAAAGCTGGTGAAGGGGGCAGGGTTAGAAAGAACTGGATGGCCTGTCTCAGCACTGAGACGTGTCCCAGAGTGGAGCAGGGACAGAAAGTTGATTGCACCTAAGAGGAAGTGTGGCAGTAGGAGAGCCACCAGCCAGAGACGAGAGGCGAAGAGAGCCTGTCTTGGCAAATCAGAGACTGACCTTACCAGACTTTGGTGTCTGAGGCTGGAAGGATTCCACATCCCCCAGCAGAGAACCAGTCCGCAAGGGACTGTATATTCCTTGGCCTAAGAAGCCTGGAGGCCCTGCCACAACCGAAGGGACCAGTAAAGCCGTACAAGGCTGGGAGCAGAAAGGAACCCACGTCGCAGGCCATACAGGCGAGAATACACGGAAAGCTCGGAAACGTGGGCTGTTACCCTATCAGGAGGAGATAGCCAGAAGGAGCGCAGAAAGCACGGTAGGCCTACACCCTCACCCTGACCAGGGCCAATTTCCCCGTTGCTCTCAGACATCCAGGTCCCCCTCCTAGCCGGGACTGTTTATGGGTCAATTTACCTGTTCTAGTAAAGACCCTGGACTGCAACCTGTTGTCTGTGTGCTCCTTGCTTCTCCAGCACTATCAGCACTGGGACCCTCACTACCATCACTCCCACCATCCACTATACTGCCCTGGGGCCGCACTCTTCCCGTGGGGAGTCACACTACCCTAGCTGCACACCTCATCAGCCCCAGCGGTCTGCATGCAGCGGCGGTTCCTAATAACCGCAAATCCACGGGTGGCGTAGTCGGACATAAACATCAGCACATAACGGACTACCACTGGCCTGACCACCCTGAGCCACGGAACCGGGTTGCCACTACTACTCCCATCGTTCCCCTACTGCCCGGATCCGAGTGCCCCACGGCCCAGGGGGCGAGTCACTGACATCACAGCTACATCTGAGAGAGACAGGGAGAGACAAAGGACAAACTTATAAGAAAGGAAAACCTAACTGCATAGCAACAAAACAGCAACTTAATGATAGTGCAATATGGTCTGTAAGATTCCCAAATCATGGGACATGGCGCACACTATCAGGAAGTGCCCCTCTTTTTATTAACACTAGTGCCCATCCACTGCACTAGTTCTATCAATAACTATTTCCTATCTCATATACTAAACCTATTATCCTTATCCTATGTGTTATGCAATTCAAAAATTCTATAAACAAATTAGGAAATCCCAGAATTATAATAGAAACCCTAAAATACAAATGTTATTAAATCTCATTAAAAGCGGGACATATATCACCTTAAGTGAAAACAAATTAGTCACACCCCTAATGATAGACCCTTATTCAGACTGCGGGAAGAGGCACTTCTCAATCAGAGGCAGGCCACACCCATTGAGTACTATATACAGTGGGTACGGAAAGCATTCAGACCCCTTTACATTTTTCACTATTTGTTTCATTGCAGCCATTTGGTAAATTCTAAAAAGTTCATTTTTTTATCATTAAAGTACACTGTGCACCCCATCTTGACTGAAAAAAACAGAAATGTAGAAATTTTTGCAAATTTATTAAAAAAGGAAAACTGAAATATCACATGGTCATAAGTATTCAGACCCTTTGCTCATATTTAAGTCACATAGTTACATAGTTTATAAGGCCAAAAAAGACAAGCGTCCATCCAGTTCAGCCTATTTCTTGTGCACTGCAGCTATTCCGCAGCCTTGATCCAGGGGAAGGCAAAAAAAACCATGCGGTATAGGCCAATTTACATCATTGAGGAAAAATTCACTTCCCGACTCCAATCTGGCAGTCAGATTAAATCCCTGGATTAATTAACTATCACTAAGCATAAGATGTAATTTTATTGTTCTCAAGAAAGACGTCCAGGCCTCTCTTGAACTCATTAAGTGAGTTGGACATCACCACTTCCTCTCCCAGAGAGTTCCAGAGTCTCACGGCTCTGACCGTAAAGAATCCCCTTCTATGCTGGTGCAGGAACCTCCTTTCCTCCAGACGCATAGTGTGCCCCCTCGTCTTTGTCACCATCCTTGGTATAAACAGGTCATGGGAGAGATCTCTGTACAGCCCCCTGATGTATTTATACATGTTTATGAGGTCTCCCCTAAGCCTTCTCTTTTCCAACGTAAATAGGCCTAATTTGGACAACCTCTCTGGGTATTCTAGTCCCTCCATTCCCTTTATTACCTTAGTCGCCCTCCTTTGTACCCTCTCTAGCTCCAATATGTCTTTCCTGAGCACCGGAGCCCAGAACTGTGCACAATATTCCAAGTGCGGCCTTACCAGCGCTTTATACAGAGGAAGAACAATGTTCTCATCATATGCCCCTATTCCTCTTCTGATGCATGCCATGACTCTATTTGCCTTCGCAGCTGCTGCCTGACACTGGGCACTCCAATTTAATTTGCTGTTAACCAAGACGCCCAGGTCCTTCTCCATGTCAGATTTCCCCAACGGTTTCCCATTTAATATGTATGGGTGACTGCTGTTTTTCTTTCCCATGTGCATGACCTTACATTTATCGGCATTGAACCCCATTTGCCATTTTTTGGCCCAACTCCCCAATTTATCTAAATCCTCCTGTAGCTGTGCCCTATCCTCATCTGTATTAACTACGTTACAAAGTTTAGTATCATCTGCAAATATTGCTATTTTACTATGCAACCGTTCCACTAGATCATTAATAAATATATTAAATAATATAGGGCCCAAGACAGACCCTTGAGGCACCCCGCTAGTCGAGACGCAGTTATAAAAGGAATCCAATTTGTCCGCATTAATCAACTGCAGGGCATCTTGATTGGCAAATAGATTGATCACTTTGGGGTACCAAGTGTTCAGCAACTTTTCTTCTGTCTTGGCACAAGCCAAGGATACGCTGTTCCTCAGGGATTCACATTCTACAGGACCCCTGGACCCGACAAAGAATAAAGCACTTTATCATATTAAACCTGACAGGGCACACCTGTGAGGTGAAGACCATTTCCGGTGACTACCTCTTGAAGCTCATCAAGAGAATGCCAAGAGTGTGCAAAGCAGTCATCAAAGCAAAAGGGGGCTACTCTGAAGAACCTAGAATATAAGACATATTTTCAGTTGTTTCACACTCTTTTGTTAAGTATATAATTCCACATGTGTTAATTCATAGTTTTGATGCCTTCAGTGTGAATGTACAATTTTCATAGTCATGAAAATACAGAAAAATCTTTAAATGAGAAGGTGTGTCCAAACTTTTGGTCTGTACTGTATATATCCACCCATATACAGTATACATATATATACACACATATACAGTATACATATATACACACCCATATACAGTATACATATACACACACATATACAGTATACATATATACACCCATATACAGTATACATATATACACACATATACAGTATACATATATATACACCCATATACAGTATACATATATACACACCCATATACAGTATACATATATACACACATATACCAGTATACATATATACACACATATACAGTATACATATATACACACCCATATACAGTATATATATACACACATATACAGTATACATATATATACACACATATACAGTATACATATACACACACATATACAGTATACATATATACACACATATACCAGTATACATATACACACACATATACAGTATATATACACACACATATACAGTATACATATATACACACATATACAGTATACATATATACACACATATACCAGTATACATATATACACACATATACAGTATACATACATACACACATATACCAGTATACATATATACACACATATACCAGTATACATATATATACACACACATATACAGTATATATATATACACACACATATACAGTATACATATATACACACACATATACAGTATACATATATATATATACACACATATACAGTATACATATATACACCCATATACAGTATACATATATATACACACATATACAGTATACATATATACACACCCATATACAGTATACATATACACACACATATACAGTATACATATATACACACATATACCAGTATACATATATATACACCCATATACAGTATATATATACACACATATACAGTATACATATATATACACACACATACAGTATACATATATATTCACACTTATACAGTATACATATATACACACATATACAGTATACATATATATACACACACATACAGCATACATATATATACACACATATACAGTATACATATATATACACACACATATACAGTATACATATATATACACACTTATACAGTATACATATATACACACATATACAGTATACATATATACACATATACAGTATACATATATACACACATATACAGTATACATATATACACCCATATACAGTATACATATATATACACACATACAGTATACATATATACACACATATACAGTATACATATATACAGCCATATACAGTATACATATATATATACATACAGTATGCATATACACATATACAGTATACATATACATACATATACAGTATACATATATATACACACACATATACAGTATACATATATATACACACATACAGTATACATATATATACACACACATATACAGTATACATATATACACACATATACAGTATACATATATACACACCCATATACAGTATACATATATACACACCCATATACAGTATACATATATATATACATACAGTATGCATATACACATATACAGTATACATATATATATATACATACATATAGAGTATCTATAATATAACGCTACAAGCGTCCCTCTGTCTGAAGCCTTTATAGTCTGCGCTAGTGCGACACGCCTGCACAGTCTGGCTCCAGACTGAAGAACGCATAGAGCCGTTACAGGTAAGAGGAGTGTATGGTGCTGGAGATCACGGTATGCGTATACACTGAACACATACCGCGATCTCTGGCGCCATACTTACATACTTACCTGACCGGGATGAGCGCTACCGCGGCGCCTCTGTTCGGTCCAGAGTCCGGGGGAAGAGGGTAGCGTTGAAATTGGCACATGCGCATAGCGCTATCTGGTGCCATTTTACTGAAGATACATTTGCAATGTGTCTTCAGCAAAATGGAGCCGGACAGCGTGGTATGAGCACACGCGTACTTCGGCGCCGCACTCCTCCCCCGGCCTCCAGCAGAACGGGAAACAGCGCTGGAGCACAGGGAAGAAAGGTGAGTATAAGTGTTTCTTTTCTTGTATGTGTGTGCAGCATGATAGGGATGAGGGGTGCCATACATACCAGGATTGGGGGGTGAGGGGTGCCATACATACCAGGATTGGGGGGTGAGAGGACCATACATACCAGGATTGGCGGGTGAGGGGACTATCCATACCAGGATTGGGGGGTGAGGGGTGCCATGCATACCAGAATTGGGGGTGAGGGGACCATGCATAACAGGATTGGGGATGAGGGGTGCCATGCATACCAGGATTGGGGGTGAGGGGTGCCATGCATATCAGGATAGGGATGAGGGGTGCCATGCATACCAGGAATGGGGATGAGGGGTACCATGCATACCAGGATTGGGGATGTGAGGGGGTACCATAGATACCAGGATAGGGATGAGGGGGTACCATGCATAACAGGATTGGGGATGAGGGGTGCCATGCATACCAGGATTGGGGGTGAGGGGTACCATGTATACCAGAATTGGGGGGTGAGGGGACCATGCATACCAGGATTGGGGGTGAGGGGTGCCATGTATACCAGAATTGGGGGAGGGGAACATGCATACCAGGATTGGGGATGAGTGGTGCCATGCATACCAGGATTGGGGGATGAGGGGACCATGCATTCCAGGATTGGGGGTGAGGGGTGCCATGCATACCAGGATTGGGAAATGAGGGGTGCCAAGTATACCAGAATTGGGGGTGAGGGGTGCCATGCATACAAGGATTGGGGGGTGAGGGGTGCCATGTATACCAGGATTGGGAGGTGAGGTGACCATGCATACCAGGATTGGGGAATGAGGTGTGCCATGTATACCAGGATTGGGGAATGAGGGGTGCCATGCATACCAGGATTCGGGGGTGAGGGGACCATGCATACCAGGATTGGGGGGTGAGGGGTGCCATGCATACCAGGATTGGGGGGTGAGGGGACCATACATACCATGATTGGGGGGTGAGGGGAGCCATGCATACCAGGATTGGGGAATGAGGGATGCCATGTATACCAGGATTGGGGGGTGAGGTGACCATGCATACCAGGATTGGGGAATGAGGTGTGCCATGTATACCAGGATTGGGGAATGAGGGGTGCCATGCATACCAGGATTCGGGGGTGAGGGGACCATGCATACCAGGATTAGGGGGTGAGGGGACCATGCATACCAGGATTAGGGAGTAAGGGGACCATGCATACCAGGATTAGGGGGTAAGGGGACCATGCATACCAGGATTAGGGGGTGAGGGGTGCCATGCATACCACAATAGGATGGGGGCAGCACAAATACCAGGATGGGAGACCATATACCAATAAAAATGCTCGCCACCCGGGCGTAGAACGGGTTCAATAGCTAGTACATATATACACGCATATATACAGTAATACAGCATATACATACACATATATACTGTATATACACACACACACACATATATACAGTAATACAGCATATACATACACATATATATATACTGTATATCCCCACACACACACACATATATACAGTAATACAGCATATACATACACATATATATACTGTATATCCCCACACACACACACATATATACAGTAATACAGCATATACATACACATATATATACTGTATATCCCCACACACACACGCATATATACAGTAATACAGCATATACATACACATATATACTGTATACACACACACACACACATATATACAGTAATACAGCATATACATACACATATATACTGTATATACACACACACATATATATATATATATCTGGCGACAGGTCCCCGCTGCGTCCTCTGTGTCTCTGTACAGATATAAGTGTAACACGTCCTGGATCCAGCACAGGTGACAGTCTGCCATAGAGCTGACGTGCAGTACATACACTGTGTTATGGGGGCGCTCACCTGTGCGGACCCCGCGCTCCGGCCGCTACTTCTCTGCTCATATAAGGTCTCTCTTTCTGCCATTAAATAATTCGGTTGTCATGGCAGTGGAGGCGGGGCGTTGGTAGGGGGCGTGTCTGGTATAGGGCAGATTGGGGAGGGGCTGTCATGCAGTGCTTGTCTCATCGCTGTAATTTCCTGCTGATGCCACCTGGTGGACAGCATTGGTCAGTACGCGCTGAGAATGCTCACATGGTGGGGGAGGGGCAGCTTATATATGTATATACACAGTCACAATGCAGTTAGGGTTATGTTCACACAGTGTTTATTTAAACGTTTTTTTCCACATTATAAAACTCAGTGTTGTCAGGAAAAGCATTGCCTGTATTTTTGATGTATGCCTCATACAAAATACATTTTTGAAGATTTTTTTTAATCTTCCATCCTATACTCGGGCACTGGCTGTATATTGTTGAGGCCCCGGGACTTGCTTAGATCCGCTGGGTGGCATTGCCAGCTGCATTGCAGTAAATGGGTGACCTGAAATCCCACATTTATCCTGTGACCAGTTAGGGACTGTTTTTTCTTAAAGAAGGGGCTCGTGTTATTAATCCCAGACAATCCATTAATGGAGTTTCCAGTAGTATAATAATGATGATTTATCCTGGGGATGGGTTATCAATATCAGATCGGTGGGGCTCCGACACGCGGCACCGGCTCTACCCATCAGCTGATTGCAGCGCTCAGATGTAAATAGTGTGAAGATTGAACATCACTGCTCCATTCACTGTACTGCGGGTCCTGCAGATCAGCTAATATTCATGTAATAGGAGCTGATCTGCAGCACCAGGGAGCGGCCACTACACAGTGACCAGAGCTGTGATGTTCAGCTCCTCAACAATGTTTACATCTGACCTCGGCCAGAGTTTCAAACAACTGAGTAGTGGAGGAGCCACGTGCCGGACCCCCACAAATCTGATATTAATGAGCTAACCAGGGTATAGGCCATCAATATGTTTGTCCTGGAAATTCCCTTTAAGGCCCACCTGTACATACTATGTATATAATATATATATATATGGCAAAGAGTGGGAAGGGGTTAATAAAAGGCTCATAAAACGGACAAACAACACAAATATTGGTTCTATCTTTTACACATTTGGGGTAGCCCTTAAGAGGGCCGGAGAGAGAGAGAGAGAGAAGAGAGAGGGGAGGGAGAGATACCGGGAGATACCAAGAGAGAGAAAAAAAGAGAGACCCAACCAGTGCAAGGCTAAGCCGGGCAGGCGGCAGCGGCTATTTATACCCACTGCTGATCTCTGATTGGTGGAGAATCTGGGTGTGGCTGCTCTCTGATTGGTGGAAAATCTGGGTGTGGCTGCTCTGTGATTGGTCAGCATTATGACCTCACAGTGGCGATGACTCATACCTCCTGGGTGGTTCTTCTGGGCGGTTCTGTTTTCTGACTGGTGGAAATTCTAATCAGCATTATGACCTCACAGTGGCCGTGACTCATGTTTCATGGACTGTTCTATCTGGGTGACCTGAAACATGCTGATCTTTGATTGGTGGAAATTCAAGTCATCTTCATGACATCACAATCAGCATGTTATTACTGCTGAGATGTTCAGTTTTTTCCTAAATTTCCTACGTTTTGTCCTAATTTATTAGCACATATATACCACTCATTCCTACAATCAAAGGGTCAGGAAACCCCTTTGAAATCAATATCCTACAATTTACCCCAACAGCAAAAAAACAACTATAAACAAAATACCAAAAGATATATCAGATTATTAATATCCTCCATGCTGGTGTAATGCTCCCAATTCTGCTATAATGTCCCCAAAGCTGGTATAATGCCCCACATCCTGGTATAGTATCTCCAGTTCTGGCATAATGTCCCCCATGCTGCTATAATATACCCTATACTGGTATAATATTATCATTGTGATATAATGTCCCCCATCCTGGTGTAACATCATCATTGTGATATAATGTCCCCATTCTGATATTGTGTCACCCATCCGGGTATGGTGTACCCCTTTCTGGTATAGTGTCCCTTATTCTGGTATAATGTCCCCCTTCCTGGTATATTGTTCCTATTCTGATATATTGTCCCCATTCTTATATAGTGTCCTTCATCTTGGTAAAATGTCCCCATACTAGTATAATGTCCCCATTCTGGTATAATGTCCCCATCCTGGTATAATGCCCCCCATTCTGGTTTAATGACCATCATACTGGTATAATGTCCCCCTTCCTGGTATATTGTTCCCATTCCTACAATCAAAGGATCAGGAAACCCCTCTGAAATCAATATCCTACAATTTACCCCAACAGCAAAAAAACAACTATACACAAAGTACCAAAAGATATATCAGATTATTAATGAGCAAATAAAAGACACAATCACATAAAAATAATTTTTAGAAAGGTGTAGAAAAAATGCTGTAAAGTAAGAACGCTTCAAAAATAGAAATGTTAATGATTTATTTAATCAATTAACAAAATACAAGTGAATGAACAAACGAAAAATCTAGATCCAATCAATATTTGGTGTGACCAACTTTTCACTTTAAGGCTGGGTGCCCACGTAGCATTTTTCAAGCGTTTATGCTGCAGAATTTCCGCAGCGTAAACGCTTGTTAAACGCTAGGTTATCGGCCCCCCATGGTCCCCAAGGGGATTCCGCATGTTCTATGCACATGCTGCGGATTTTTCCGCAGCGTTTATGCTGCGTACAAAAATCCGCAGTATGTCATTTAATTTTGCGGAAGCGCAGCGGAACTCCCGCCATTGACTTGCATTGAGACGCATAGAAACCGCGACTGTACATTTGTACAAGCGGCTTCTATGCGTCTCTATGTGCGGATGGTACCCAGTTCTGGAGGAGAGGAGACTCTCCTCCAGACCTGGGTACCATTGTACCTGTAAAAAAAGAATAAAATAAATAAAGTTTATACTCACCTTTCCAAAGGCTTCTCTCTGAATGCCGGCATCGCTTGAGGACCTGCGGCGACGTCACAGTCATGTGACCGCAGGCCCTTCACCGCTCTGTCTCGCGATATGCCGGCATCCAGGAAGCAGAGAGGAACGAGCGCTGCAGCCACGCCGGGGCCTCGGGGTGAGTATAGCTTTATTTGTTTTCATTTTTATGGTTCACACTGTATAAATCCATGCTGTTTGCATGGATTTATACAGTGTGACCTAGTTGTCAAGCACTTTCCAAGTGATGCTATCGCCTGGAAAGCGCTTGTCAATCTGCATGCGGAAACGCATGTGAATCCGCATGTGGATCCGCATGTATTCTGCAGGAAAAACGCATGCACAATCTGCATGCGTTTTTTCTGCCAGGGAGATGCAGAAATGCTGCAGAAATTTTCTGCTTCATTTCTGCATCGTGGGCACATAGCCTAAAACAGCATCAATTCTTCTAGGTACACCTGCGCAAAGTCTGGGATTTTGTAATAATACAGTCAGGTGTCTGGTCATACACCATGGCAAGACTGAGCAAGAATACACAAGGGAGTTATACTACATCAGCAAGGACTCTAAGGCACAAATTTCAAAGCAGATTGAGGGTTCAAGATGTGTCATTCAAGCACTTGTGAAGAAGCACAAGAAAATGTGCAACGTCGAGGTCAGTAGATGCAGTGGTCGGCCAAGGAAACTTAGTGCAGCAGATGTATGACACATTATGGTTACTTTCCTTCAAAAGTGGAAGATGTCCAGCAGTGCCATCAGCTCAGAACTGGCAGCAACCAGTGAGACTCAGCTTCACTCATCTAATGTTCAGAGAAGACTGGCCAGAAGTGGTCTTCATAGCAGAATTGTGGTGAAAAAGCCATATCTTCCACATCAAAACAAGGCCAAGTGACTCTGACGCGCCCCTGGGCCTGAGTCACGCAGCGTTGCGCACGCGGGAGCCTACCCGGAGCCGGATCCGATAGGGGTAGTAGTCTCGTGGCGGGGACCCGGTCCGTGCCCAGGGAGTCAAACTGAGTGGCAGTATTAGCAGTAGATGTTAGAATGTTCGACTACGCCACCCGTTGAATGCGGCTATGAGGCCGCCGCTGCAGGGCAGACCGCTGAGGCCGGTGGTACGATTGTGCAGCGTAGATGGTATAACCCCCAACGGGAGGGGTATGGCCTCAGGGCAGCCGACGTGAATGATGGGAGTAGCAGGAGAGCATGCAGGTAGCAGGAACCACTCAGAGACGGTGAGGTGTAGTTCAGGGTCTTTACTGGTGACAAAGGTAGACCCTCCCGGAGTACTGGCTAGTGGTCGGGGCCTGGTCAGTCCGTGAGCAGATGGGATCTCCCCTGGCCAGGCAGAGTTGTAGGCCTCCCCAACTAATTGTACTCTTCTGGCTACCTTGCTAGAGGCGGGTAAAAGTAGCCCACGTCCCTGAGTGTACCGTGTGGTGCTCACCCGTATGGCCGGTGACTCGGGGCCTTTTGGTAGCTTCCGTTCCACGACGGCGGTGCTGGTCCCACGCGTGTGACCGTGCCTTCGGGTTTCTGGGCCAGAGGACCTGAAATCCCCTGCCGGTCGGTTTCTGCTGCTGGGTAAGGATTAGTCCCCACAGCCTCGGACTCCGGGTCCGGTGATAATTCTTCAATCAGGGCGAGCTCTACAGCTTCCAGCCCCTGACTCCTTTTAGCACTGCTCCCACTGAGCTCCTGATCTTTCTTTCCTATAGCTGCTCCTCTCCAGACCAGACTATGTCTCTGTCTGGGACTCCTCTTCTTCTCTCTCTCTTCTCACTCTAACCCTGCCTCAGCCCCAGTTTTATATAGGGGAAGTTCTTCCCCTCCCAGGACTGGGCAGGAGGTGTGGCATGCATAGGATTTCTGACCAGGAGACCTCCCACTTGCTCACAGACGTAATATTGCTATTACTGTGGAAACCAGACCCCTGGGGTGCCACATTCCCCCCTAGTGAAATTTAGTACTCCGGGACTAAACATATTTTTGTAAACATAACAAGTTATAAACTGAAACAGTACAATAAAGAAAGACACATTAGGATGGTCACGAAGTGTCCGCAACCGGGTGCAGTTTTTAAAGAAAACAAGGGTGTCCATTTCACCAAAGGAACAGGGAGCCGTAACCAGGTAGGGGTCTGTCCTGCCCCGAGTCTTTAACAGTCTTTAGTCCGTTCCTGGGTTACGCTCCAAACATATGTACAAAGGATTTCGGATAATCCATAAACGACACCTATAAAATAACTAGAAATACATAATTATTTACAAGCAACGCTAACCAGGTAAATACAAATAAAACAGTCTAAACACTTAGATCCTCCAACGTACGGGCAACTGGCCTCTAGTGACCCTAGTGGACCTACGGAGCTGACTGACTGGTCCTGAGCTACAGAGTGTAGGAGCTGTCAAAGGTAAACTGGGCAGCTGTCTACGGGCTCTTTGGCTCACTATGGGTACGGCAGGCTCACTATAAGCAGAGGGTTGATTCTCCTGGTCTGCTTGTGTGGGGTCTTCTACCTCCTGGACCGGCTGCTCTTCCAGCTCTACCTGTTTCTCCGTAGGCACTTGGGATGCTGGTTGGAGGAAGGTGAGGACGGGTACCACGACAGCGCCATTGACTTGAGTCCAAGACCGAGGGAAGTCTCCGAGTACAGTACGGACCGTCTCTTCCCTTTCCTCTGCGGGTCGAGGGTCTTCTTGTTCGTCTTCAGGGTTCCGTAGCTGTTCGGGACACTTCTTTAGGTGATCTCGGGATACAACGGCTGTGGTTTCTCCTCCGTCCTTACTGATTGTGCAGACTTTCGGGTTCTCATGGCTTGAGGGCAGTACGGTGTACGGGTCCTTCTCCCACTGGTCGTCCAACTTGTGGAGCCGTCTCTTCCTCTTCAAGACCTGCTCTCCAGGTACCAGGGGAACAGCGGGAGCATACTGGTTGTAAGTCTTCTCCTGTCTTTCTCTAGCTTGACAGAGACTTCGCTCCACGCTCTCCTGTACTTTCCGGTACTGCTGCTGCCTCTCTGTGTCCCAATCCGCTTCTGGTGAAGTGTCCTCGGGTGTCAGGACTCCCATTTCCAGATCAACAGGAAGCTTACCAGGTCTTGCTCTCATTAGGTAAGCCGGGGTACAGTTGGTAGAACCTACCGGGATGTGGTTGTATAGGTCCACCAGATCAGGCAGCTTCTCAGGCCACAGACTGCGTTCTTCCAGGGGCAATGTTTTCAGAAGATCTATCACCACCTGGTTCATTTTCTCGCAGAGTCCATTGGTTTGCGGATGATAGGGTGTTGTTCTTATCTTCCGTCAGCCATACAGAGTGCAGAACTCCTGGAAGACCTCCGCTTCAAAGGCAGGTCCCTGGTCCGTCAGCACCTGCTCTGGGTATCCGTGTGGACGGCAGAAGTGCTGCTGGAAGGCTCTAGCTGCTGTTTGAGCCGTTAAGTCCTTGACGGGGACGACAACCATGAACCGGGAGTAGTGATCCACGATGGTTAACGCATAGACGTAGCCACTTCTGCTGGGGGTCAGTTTTACATGATCCAAGGCTACCAGTTCCAACGGCTGCTTGGTGACGATGGACTGCAGGGGAGTCTTCTGGCTGGCACGGTCCTTCCTTCTTAAGTTGCATGGGCCACAGTCTCTGCACCACCTCTCGATGGTTCCTCTCATGCCTACCCAGTGGAACCGCCCGCGCAGCAGGAACTCCAGCTTCTTCCATCCGAAGTGCCCAGCTCCGTTGTGGTATGCCTCCAGTACCATAGCCGCGTCTCTTCTTGGCACCACTACTTGCCAGACCAGTTCATGCGTTCGGGAGTTAACCATTCTGCGTCACAGCTTCCCCCTGTAAAGGAACAGTCGACTCTTCTCAGCCCACAGTTGCTTGGTCTCCTCCGGAGCGTCTGGGTCAAGGCGGGCATCTGGCTGAGTCAGCATCTCCTTCACCAGTCGGACGGCGGGATCACTATCTTGCGTTTCCGCCCAGTTGTAATGAGGTAAGGGGTTGAACGTAGCGGATTGCTTACCCCTTACACGGTGGGAATACTGGATAGTCCCATGACGGTGAAACGCGGGGAGTTCAACTTCTTCCAGTTCCTCTGGATCTTCCCCTACGTCCGGTAGGTTTGGCATTCTGGACAAGGCATCCGCGTTGGTATTGGAGCGTCCTGCCCGGTATTTGATTGTGAACTCATAGTTGGACAAGCGGGCCATCCATCTCTGCTCCAGGGCACCAAGTCTTGCCGTATCCAGGTGTGTCAACGGGTTGTTATCCGTGTACACGGTGAACCGGGAAGAGGCGAGGTAGTGCCTAAAGCGTTCGGTGACTGCCCACACCACTGCCAGGAACTCTAGCTTGAATGAGCTGTAATTCTCAGGGTTTCTTTCGGTGGGTCGCAGTTTTCGGCTGGCGTAAGCAATTACCCGTTCTTTCCCCTGCTGGATCTGGGACAGTACGGCTCCTAGCCCGATGTTACTTGCGTCGGTGTAGAGGATAAAGGGCTGGCTGTAATCAGGGTACGCCAGGATTTCATCCCCCGTGAGGGCCATCTTCAGCTGGCGGAAGGACTCTTCTTCCAGCTTCTCCCATCTGAAGGGCGGCTTCTGGTTCTTGGCCTTCCTGGACTGGCCTATCAGGAGGTCCTGCATAGGAGCTGCCTTTTTGGTGAAACCGGGAATGAATCTTCGGTAGTAGCCTACCAACCCGAGGAACTGCCGCACTTCCTTTACGCTGGAGGGGCTTGGCCATTCCTTAATTGCGGTGATCTTATCAGGGTCGGGAGCCACTCCGTCAGCACTCACCACGTGTCCCAGGTACTGCACCTTTGGTTTCAGGAGGTGACACTTGGAGGGTTTCACCTTTAGGCCGTAGTTTGCCAGGGCTTCGAACACTTCCGCCAGGTGTTTCAGGTGGTCCTCGTAGGTCTTGGAATAGACGATGACATCGTCCAGGTATAACAGGACCGTCTCGAAGTTTCGGTGTCCCAGACAGCATTCCATCAACCGTTGGAAGGTTCCTGGTGCGTTGCAGAGTCCGAACGGCATGCAGGTAAACTCGCTAAGTCCCATCGGGGTGGTGAATGCGGTCTTCTCCCGGTCCGCCTCTGCTACAGGAACCTGCCAGTACCCGCTAGTGAGATCCAAAGTAGAGAAGAAATTAGCAGATTTTAAAGCAGCCAAAGACTCCTCTATCCTTGGTAAGGGGTACGCATCTTTGTGTGTGATACGGTTGATTTTCCGGTAATCTACACACATTCTCATGGTGTTGTCCTTCTTTTTAACCAAGACTAGTGGAGCTGCCCAGGGGCTACAGCTATCCCTGATTACTCCAGCCTCCTTCATGTCTCTAAGCATCCCCTTGGCGTGTTGGTAGTGTGCAGGGGGTAAGGGTCGGTATCTCTCCTTTATGGGAGTATGGTCTCCCGTGGGGATGTGGTGTTCTACCCCCTTTACTCGCCCGAAGTCTAACTGGTGTTTACTAAACACTCTCTCGTACTCTTGAACCACCCGATAGACTCCCTGTTTCTGGTGTGAGGGAGTGGAGTCAGTACCCAAATGTAGTTGCTGACACCAGTCCTCCATTGGTTTCTTAGAGCCGTTACCTTCCTCTAGGTGAGATGGAGGCAAGGGTTCCACGGACTGTACAGAATTTTGGTCGATGGTATACAATTTGGCTAGCGTGGCATACCGGGGCAGGTATACTTCCCTCTTCCCGATATTTATTATGCGAACGGGCACCCTCCCATGGCGTACATCAACCACCCCCCGTGCTGTCAAAATGGTGGGCCTACTGTCTGAGTAGACTGGTTCTACCATTGCCTGGTAATCTCTACCTCTCAGACCAATAGCTGCCCGGCACCAAATCATCATTTCACTTTTTGGGGGCATGGCAATAGGGAAAGGGTCACACATTCGCACGCTGCCAATCTCACCACCGGAGAGTTCCACCTGTTGCCGTCGCATCAGTGCCCGGATCTCTTTTTGGAGCACTCGCTGCTGGCCGGAGCTGGCGTTCTTGGCAACCTGCTGTAAAATGAAAATCACCTCTGCAAGACAATTTTCAATCACATTAGTTCCCAGAGTTATCTTTGGGTGGCTCTCGCGCTTGTCAATGTCTACAATGATCAGTCCCTGTGCTGCCAGTTCGACTCTGCCGATTTTAATGGTCATCTCTTTAAATCCGATCTGTGGCACGGGCTGACCATTGCTGGCAATGATACTCAAGTCGTCGTCAGGGTAGCGGGTTATATCCGAGTCATTCCAGTACTGCTTGAAGAGCACGTACGGGATGGTGGTGACCTGTGACCCGGTGTCAAGTAGGGCACTCATAGGAATGCCATCCAGTACCACAGGCAAGACTGGACGTCCTCCCACATATTTGTCACGCCAGTTCGATGGGCCTGGTGATCTTATTCCTGGGGGTTGGCCCTCTACCCCAGGTTGTGCCAGTTTAAAGGACAGTACCTTGCCATATGTCCGGGTTGATTGCAGCGGCGGCAGATGGGTTGTCCATCCTCGTTGTATCGGTCGCTGGGTCTTCCTCTGGCCGGTGGGGTCCTCCTTGGTCGACGCCACGGGATGTCCTCCGGTCCGGATGCCAGCTGGATCTTCCCTGGAGCAGAAACCTGTAAAGACTGCACAGTTCGGGTTAGCGCAGCAACGCTTTTAGCTAGCTCTTGGACCTGATGGTGCAGGTCTGGAGCCGGGTCATTGTTCAAAGCCTGCGCATCAGCTCCCACAGGCCCTGCCGACAAGGGCGCCACCTCCTGGTGGTAGGCGGTAGTAGGGCGCCTGTGGGTCACAACGCCACCCGGTGCCGGTTCTCGGAGCACCCGGATGGCTCTGTCCTTGAACTGTGCAAAGTCCAGATGAGGATCCTGTAAGGCCATTGCCCGCAACTGGGTTCGGTGGGCATTGCAATATAGTCCCTCTATAAATTGTTCGGTCAACAGCCTGTCCTCGTTTCCCACGCCGTCAGGGTTGGTCTGCTTAATGGCTCTCAGGGCCTCTTGTAGGTTTAGTGCATAGTCCCTTATATTCTCATGTGCTCGCTGTTTGCACCCGTAGAATCTAAGCTTAATCTCGGCTGAGGTGCGGGTATCAAAGGTGTCCCTCAGCCGGGTTAATATCCCTGCGACAGTCCTCCTCCCAGGTGGCCAGGACTTTACCTCCCTTTGGGCTGCCCCGGTTAGTTGGGCCACCAGGATGCTCACTTTTTGCTCTTCTGTGAGGGGGTACACCTGGAATAGGCTATCCAGCTTTTCTCTAAAGTCATTCAGGGTATGTGACTCCCCTGAGTACTGGGGTAGCCAGGCTGCCCCCGGGATATAGGGCATGGTGAAAGGCATGACCGCCGCAGCGGTGGCGCTGGCGGTGGCTGTGGCAGTGAAGCTCTCCTCCGTATCCGACATCCTCCTCCCCCCTAGTGGACCGTGGCCTACCTTGCGATGATCCTCTTCCGTAGGCCGCGGCTCCGCAGTGGATCGTCAGGGTTGAGGACCTTCCGTCGCGCTCCTGTGACGTCGGCGTCTGCTGGGCTCCTTCCAGGACCTTACGCAACGTCCGGACGTGAGGAGGGGCTTCAGTTCTCGCGCGCTTTCAGAGTCCACGCCCCTCTTCTTCCCGCGCGGCGTCTTCAAGATGGCGTCCAACGGCGGGAAAACTCCACAGATGGCGGGAAGAAGGCAGAAGATGGCGCCGGATGGCGGGAAAACTTCACGGATGGCGGGAAGAAGGCAGAAGATGGCGCCGGATGGCGGGAATCTTCACCACAGGTTAGTATGAAAGTCTCTTTTTCAGGCACGCAGTACCCGGTGGTTGCGGGCACGAAATCCTGCCGACTACGCCAAAGTTGACGCGCCCCTGGGCCTGAGTCACGCAGCGTTGCGCACGCGGGAGCCTACCCGGAGCCGGATCCGATAGGGGTAGTAGTCTCGTGGCGGGGACCCGGTCCGTGCCCAGGGAGTCAAACTGAGCGGCAGTATTAGCAGTAGATGTTAGAATGTTCGACTACGCCACCCGTTGAATGCGGCTATGAGGCCGCCGCTGCAGGGCAGACCGCTGAGGCCGGTGGTACGATTGTGCAGCGTAGATGGTATAACCCCCAACGGGAGGGGTATGGCCTCAGGGCAGCCGACGTGAATGATGGGGGTAGCAGGAGAGCATGCAGGTAGCAGGAACCACTCAGAGACGGTGCGGTGTAGTTCAGGGTCTTTACTGGTGACAAAGGTAGACCCTCCCGGAGTACTGGCTAGTGGTCGGGGCCTGGTCAGTCCGTGAGCAGATGGGATCTCCCCTGGCCAGGCGGAGTTGTAGGCCTCCCCAACTAATTGTACTCTTCTGGCTACCTTGCTAGAGGCGGGTGTTATGTTCTGCTACCAGAGCTAAGGAAAGAGAGGAGATCTGTCCCTACGATAGAACTCAGCTTAATCCCTACGATGTAACAGGGAACCTGATCCTGCGATCAGACCTGCTAAAGTCCTAAGCTAGTCTGTACGGAGACCTATAGATGTGGGGAAGGAATCCCTACAAGTACTAAGGACTGGGAGGAATATGGGACACCTCCTAACAGAAATAGTAGCAGACAGACGAACAAACAAAATATATAGAACATAGAGGTCAGTAGACCAAGCAAACTAACAGAGCAAGACACAGAGCACAGGCTAGCTAGAAAGTAGATATACAATGAAGTCCAGCAAAGCCAGAAGGGCGGAGCAGGATTAAATAGGCCAACAAGGTCAAGTGACCAGCAAAGG
The DNA here is from genome assembly GCF_046119375.1 of Phyllobates terribilis. Classification (NCBI taxonomy): domain Eukaryota; kingdom Metazoa; phylum Chordata; class Amphibia; order Anura; family Dendrobatidae; genus Phyllobates; species Phyllobates terribilis. The sequence goes on along the minus strand of NW_027362870.1, from coordinate 3,874,287 downwards.
AAAAAAGACCTAAGAGCAAGGTTCTAACAGTACCCCCCCTTCTAAGAGGATCCTCCCGATCCCCTAGGACCAGGCTTATCAGGAAATCTCCTGTGAAACGCTCTGATAAGTCTGGACGCGGAAACATCATCCGACCTCACCCAAGAGTTATCCTCGGGACCGAAACCTTTCCAGGCCACAAGATACTGCAAACTACCTCTATACCGTCTAGAGTTAAGGATGCGAGAAATTTCATATTCCCCGTCCTCCACCACCGGAGGAACAGAGGCAGAGGCGTCACAATCCGATACAACAGCTTTTTTCAACAGAGAGACATGAAATACCGGATTAATTCTCCAGGAGGTAGGAACCTCCAACCTAACAGCAGATTGGTTGACAACCTGAAGCACCTTAAAGGGCCCTACAAACTTGGGACCCAATTTCTTTGAAGGAATCCTCAACCGCAGATTCCTAGAGGACAACCAAACCATGTCACCAACAGCGAACAAAACCTCCTGTCGTTTCCTATCAAAGTAGTCTTTAGATTTTCTGTTGGCCTCCTGAAGATTACCACGCACATCCGTCCAAACTCTCTCCAAATCACCGGAAAAATTCTCCTCCTCAGGCACGGCAGATCCCAACTTGGAGAACGACCCAAACGACGGATGTCTCCCAGAACAACAAAAAAAAGGCGAACAACCAGCAGAAGAAGATGTATGATTGTTCAGAGCAAATTCAGCAAGTGGCAGAAACTCAGACCACCCCTCTTGATTGTCTGCCACAAAACAACGCAAGAACTGCTCAACATCCTGGTTTTTCCTTTCTGTCTGGCCATTAGATTCAGGATGATATCCGGACGAGAACGACAAATGAATTCCCAACCTATCACAAAAGGCACGCCAAAAACGAGCCACGAACTGAGGACCCCTATCAGAAACAATGTCAGTAGGAACGCCATGAAGTCTGACAATTTCCTTGACAAAGGCCTTAGCGAGAGTTTTAGCGCAGGGCAGTTTGACGAAAGGAACCAAGTGACACATCTTGCTAAAACGGTCCACGACCACCCAGATGACAGTAAAACCCTCAGAGGGGGGAAGGTCAGTTATAAAGTCCATAGCCAAATGTGTCCAAGGAGCACTGGGAACCTCCAAAGGACAAAGCAACCCCGCAGCAGGAGTATGTGAGGACTTAGATCTAGCACATATAGTACATTGACGCACCCACTTAATGACTTCCTTCTGCCATCCAGGCCACCAAAAACTGCGACCCACCAGTCTCTTGGTCTCAGAGATTCCGGGATGACCTGTCAACCGAGATTCGTGACACTCAACAAACAAATCTCTCCTAAAGGTCCCAGGCACAAACAACCTCCCATGAGGAGTGTTAGAAGGGGCATTCTCCTGTGCTTTAAGAATCTCATTTTCCAAAACGGAGTCCAAAGCAGCTATCACAACACCTTCTTGTAAAATGTTCTCCTCTTTCTCAGCACCGACTATGGGAGAAAAACTGCGAGACAAGGCATCCGCCTTAACATTCTTAGTACCAGGGATGTAAGTAACGGAGAAATTAAACCGCGAGAAAAACAGTGCCCACCTAGCCTGACGGGCATTCAGGCGCTTGGCAGCATCAAGATATATCAGATTTTTATGATCCGTAAGAACCTGAACGGGAAATTCCGCACCTTCCAAGAAGTGGCGCCAGTGTTCAAATGCGAGTTTAATAGCCAATAATTCCCGATTACCAATATCGTAATTCAGTTCAGTCTCCGAAAATTTTTTTGAAAAAAAGGCACAGGGATGTAATCCATCCCCGTTATCCTGAGACAATACTGCGCCAACCCCCACAGAGGAAGCATCAACCTCAACCAAAAACGGCCTAGTAACATCAGGCTGCATAAGGATGGGAGCAGAGGTGAACCTCTCCTTGAGATACACAAAAGCTTCAATGGCCTCAGAAGACCACTGAACCGCATCAGCACCTTTCCTGGTGAGATCAGTCAGAGGTTTGACAATACTAGAAAAATTTTTTATGAATTTTCTATAGTAATTGGCGAAACCCAAAAACCTCTGTATCGATTTCAAACCAATAGGCCTAGGCCATTCCTGCACAGCCTGAACCTTAACCGGATCCATCTCAAAACCTTTGCTGGAGATAATGTAGCCCAAAAAACTAATTCTCTTTACAGCGAACTTACATTTCTCCAGCTTAGCAAAAAGCGAATTGTCCATTAATAACTGTAATACCTCACGCACGCTCCGCCAATGAGACTCTAGATCTGGCGAATAAATCAAAATGTCATCCAAATACACAACCACATTTTTACCGATCAAAGGTCTAAGGATGTCATTAATCAGATTCTGAAAAAATGCAGGAGCATTAGTAAGACCAAAAGGCATAACCAGATTCTCAAAATGACCCACAGGAGTGTTAAAAGCAGTCTTCCATTCATCACCCTCCTTCATGCGCAACAGATTGTATGCCCCCTTAAGGTCAATTTTAGAGAACCACTTGGCCCCCAATAACTGGTTAAACAGATCAGGAATCAATGGCAGTGGGTAAGGATTGCGTACCGTAATTTTGTTAATCTCACGAAAATCCAGACAAGGACGTAAACCGCCGTCCTTTTTTTTTACAAAAAAAAATCCAACCGCCACAGGAGACTTAGAGGGCCTAATGTGACCGGCGGCCAAACTTGTCTGTATGTATTCCTCCAAAGCCTTCCTCTCAGGAATAGTAAGGTTAAATAAACGATTTTTAGGAAGAGTCGCTCCAGGGACAAATTCAATAGAACAATCATAGTCTCTATGGGGAGGCAAAACCTGCGATTCCTTCTCAGAAAAAACTCTCCAAAAATCCTGAATAGGAACAGGCAATTCTCCCCTATCCAAAGCTGCAATACGCCCGTTACAACACTTGTCATAACATTTATGGCTCCAGGATTTAATTTCACTGGTAGACCAATCCAGTACAGGATTGTGAAATTTTAACCAGGGCAATCCCAATATTACTGGAGAAGGCAAGTTATTCAACACTACCAAATCCAATTTCTCATGGTGAACACCATTAATAGTGAGAGGAAATTCACAGACCTTGAGAGTAATATTCTTCAAAGGGGAACCATCCACAGAAACCACAGCAATGGGGGATGATAAAGGTTCAGGTTTTAAATTGAGTCTTTCCACGAATCCCCCATCAATTACATTCAGAGTAGACCCGCAATCAACAAACACCCGAAATTCCATTAATTTTTTCTGAGCAATCGTGGAAGCAGCTAAAAATATACCCTTGGAATTTAAACAGGCAATACGGGCGTGACTGACCATTTTTTTTTTTTCTTCATACGAAGCTCACAGCCTTTAATCAAATGACCAGATTTTCCGCAATAGAAACACAAGCCTTCAGAAAATCGACGATCTTTTTCTTGAGAGCGAGGTGCCACCGATCCAATCTCCATCGGTTCACCACTGTTAGTACACACATTCTCATAACCAGAAACTGACATAGCAGAGGATTTGCTCTCATTAACCCTTGCACGCAGTCTTCTATCCACCCGTATAGCTAATTGCATAGCCTGTTGCAAATCTTCAGGTGTAGGATAAGCAATTAGCAGGTCTTTAACCCTTTCACTGAGCCCAGCAAGAAATAGACTTTTCAGAGCAGAATCGTTCCACCCTGTTTGAGTCGACCAACGACGGAAATGAGTACAATATTTTTCCACATTACCTGATCCTTGTTTTAAACGTCTCAACTCAGTCTCAGCTGATGCGACACGGTCAGGATCATCATATAATAGTCCCAAAGCAGAAAAAAAACTATCCACTGATCTGAAGCATGAATCACTAGGTTGCAAAGAAAAGGCCCACTCCTGAGGCTCTTTGCGCAAAAGTGACATTATGAACCCTACGCGCTGGGATTCATCCCCAGAGGACTTAGGTCTCAAACGAAAATACAATAAGCAAGCATTTTTAAATGAAAAAAATTCTCGGTGTTCACCAAAAAATAAATCCGGCAAACATACCTTAGGCTCCAAGAAATGTGCTCCAGGACAGTTACTCACGTGCTGACGGAGCTCGGCCACCTCCAGAGAGAGTCCCTTCAGGCGATGAACCAAATCCTGAACCGACACCATGATGGAACAGAAAAATCTTTCCTTAGAGAATTTGCTGGCTGGACTTACTGTTATGTTCTGCTACCAGAGCTAAGGAAAGAGAGGAGATCTGTCCCTACGATAGAACTCAGCTTAATCCCTACGATGTAACAGGGAACCTGATCCTGCGATCAGACCTGCTAAAGTCCTAAGCTAGTCTGTACGGAGACCTATAGATATGGGGAAGGAATCCCTACAAGTACTAAGGACTGGGAGGAATATGGGACACCTCCTAACAGAAATAGTAGCAGACAGACGAACAAACAAAATATATAGAACATAGAGGTCAGTAGACCAAGCAAACTAACAGAGCAAGACACAGAGCACAGGCTAGCTAGAAAGTAGATATACAATGAAGTCCAGCAAAGCCAGAAGGGCGGAGCAGGATTAAATAGGCCAACAAGGTCATGTGACCAGCAAAGGAAAAAAGACCTAAGAGCAAGGTTCTAACAGCGGGTAAAAGTAGCCCACGTCCCTGAGTGTACCGTGTGGTGCTCACCCATATGGCCGGTGACTCGGGGCCTTTTGGTAGCTTCCGTTCCACGACGGCGGTGCTGGTCCCACGCGTGTGACCGTGCCTTCGGGTTTCTGGGCCAGAGGACCTGAAATCCCCTGCCGGTCGGTTTCTGCTGCTGGGTAAGGATTAGTCCCCACAGCCTCGGACTCCGGGTCCGGTGATAATTCTTCAATCAGGGCGAGCTCTACAGCTTCCAGCCCCTGACTCCTTTTAGCACTGCTCCCACTGAGCTCCTGATCTTTCTTTCCTATAGCTGCTCCTCTCCAGACCAGACTATGTCTCTGTCTGGGACTCCTCTTCTTCTCTCTCTCTTCTCACTCTAACCCTGCCTCAGCCCCAGTTTTATATAGGGGAAGTTCTTCCCCTCCCAGGACTGGGCAGGAGGTGTGGCATGCATAGGATTCCTGACCAGGAGACCTCCCACTTGCTCACAGACGTAATATTGCTATTACTGTGGAAACCAGACCCCTGGGGTGCCACAACTCAACTATGCATTAAAACAGAGGAACCAGGGTGTAGAAAATTGGCAGGATGTGCTCTGGACGGTTGAGTCAAAATATGAAAAATGTTGTTATTACAGAAGAGATTTTGTTCACTGAAGGGCTGGAGAGCAGAACAATAATGAGCGTCTGTGGGCAATAGTGATGCATAAGCACGGTGGAGGCTCCTGTAAGTTTGGGGCTGCATTTCAGCAAATGGAGGTGGAAATTGGGTCAGAATTATTGGTTCCCTCAATGCTGAGATATAGAGGCAGATACTTAGCCATCATGCAATATCATCAGGGAGGTGTCTGATTGGATCCAAATGTTTTCTTCAGCAGAACAACAACCCCAAACATACAGCCAATGTCATTAAGAATTATCTTCAATGTAAAGAACAAGGAGTCCTGGAAATGATCTGGTGCCACCCAGTGGAGTAACTAGAGTCTGATAGGCCCCCACCGCCATGTTGGTCAGATGTATGGGCCCTTGTAGCGTTCTGGATCCTATAAAGAAATATGTGCTCTCTACCTATGTAGTAATGTCCCCCATCCTGGCTCCTTCTTGTAATAATCTCCCACATGCTGGGCCTTATGCTATAACATTTTCCCCCACCTGTGCCCCTGTTTGGTAATGTCCCCATTCTGGCATCATTTCCTTCATTCTGGTTTAATGTCCCCATCCTGGTATAGTGTCCCCATTCTGATATAATATCCCCATTTTGGTATAATGTCTCTAACCTGGTATAATATTCCCCATGCTGGTGTAATGCTCCCAATTCTGCTATAATGTCCCCAAAGCTGGTATAATGCCCCACATCCTGGTATGGTATCTCCAATTCTGGCATAAGGTCCCCCATGCTGCTATAATATCCCCCATACTGGTATAATATTATCATTGTGATATAATGTCCCCCATCCTGGTGTAACATCATCATTGTGATATAATGTCCCCATTCTGATATAGTGTCACCCATCCGGGTATGGTGTACCCCTTTCTGGTATAGTGTCCCTTATTCTGGTATAATGTCCCCAATTCTGTTATAATTTCCCCATTCTGATATAATGTCCCCATTCTGATATAATGTCCCCATTCCTGGTATATTGTACCCATTCTGATATATTGTCCCCATCCTGGTTTAATGTCCCTCGCCCTGGTTTAATGTCCCCCATCCTGGTACAATGCACTCCATTCTGTTACAGTGTCTCACATTCTGGCATAATGACCTAATTCTGATATAATGTCCCCATTCTGGTATAATGTACCCATTCTGGCATAATGTCCCCCATCCTGGTACGGTATCTACTTAGCTGCCATCCTGGGGATGGGTTATCAATATCAGATCGGTGGACTCCGACACGCGGCACTGGCTCTACCCATCAGTTGTTTGCAACGCTCAGATGTAAATAGTTTGAAGATCTGAACATCACTGCTCCATTCACTGTACTGTGGGTCCTGCAAGTCAGCTAATATTCATGTAATAGGAGCTGATCTGCAGCACCAGGTAGCAGCCACTACACAGTGACCAGAGCTGTGATGTTCAGCTCCTCAACAATGTTTACATCTGACCTCTGCCGGAGTTTCAAACAACTGAGTAGTGGAGGTGCCACGTGCCGGACCCCCACAAATCTGATATTAACCCCTTCCTGATGTCAGGTGTAATAATATGTACCTGTGACCTGGGCCTATTGGACCAGGTGCGTATTATTATGCCTTGGCGATCGCACCCACACAGAGGCTGTGCTGGCGCGATCGCTGCCGGGTGTCAGTTGATTCTCACAGCCAACACCCGTTGCTTTGTGCCAGGAGTCGTGCTGCACCGCTCCCTCGAAATGTTGCGAACTAAGTCGATCGCAGCATTCCGGGAGCAGGGGGAGGTAAGCGCGACTCTCTTACCTTGAATCAAAAACCGCACTGTGAGCACGGGGTCCCGATCGTTGCTATGGTGACCCGATGTCGTCATGACAACATCCGGGTCACCAGAAAGTTACTTTGATCATGCGCAGTGCACAATCAAAATAACTTGTGCGTGTGCAGCGCTGACAGGCTGCATGCATAGAGATGCCGCTGCTGCATCTCTATGCTGTACAAGCGATCGGCCTGCAAAAAATGAAAGTCCCATAGTGGGACAAAGTGTAAAAGTAAAAAAAAGTGTAAGAAAGTGAAAAAAAAAATATATATATATATATATATATATATATATATATATATATATATACACATAATCAAAATATTTTTTTTAAATGAAAAAATAATCTACAAAAAATAAAACATATACTGTACCATAAATAAAATTTGGGTAAACGGATAAATCCAACGTCCAGACTTCCTTCTTAAAAACTTGTCTTTATTAAATGCGTTCCATAAAAAAATTCACATTCCAGTTAAAATGCCAGGCATATCTGTTTTGCAGTCCTGCAGCATATTAACCCTTTGTTTGTTCTCCACTATGTCATTAGCCCTGTTCAGCATCCACCTGGGATATTTCCTTTGTATTAGTCTCCCTGCAGCCTGCTCAGCATGATGTTCATAGCAGGAAGGGAGGGTCGAATTCCTCTTAAGGGTATGTGCACACTATCAGGATTTGAAGCAGAAATTTCCTGAGCATTTTTGCCTCTCCCTGGCAGAAAAAAGGAGATTTTTGTGTACTCACTGTAAAATCTCTTTCTCTTAGCCTCTAATTGGGGGACACAGGACCATGGGTGTTATGCTGCTGTCCACTAGGAGGCGACACTATGCATAATCTGAAAAAGATTAAGCGTGGCTCCTCCTCTGCAGTATACACCCCTGGACGGCATAAGGCTGTGTGCCCACGTAGCATTTTTCAAGCGTATATGCTGCGGAATTTCCGCAGCGTAAACGCTTGAAAAACGCATGTAGATCCGCACCCCATGGTCCCCAATGGCATTCCGCAATGTCAATGCCCATGCTGCGGATTTTTCCGCAGCGTATATGCTGCAGTCAAAAATCCGCAGCATGTTCATTAATTTTGCGGAAGCGCTGCGGAATCAATGTGCGGATGGTACCCAAGTCTGGAGGAGAGGAGACTCTCATCCAGACCTGGGTACCAAAGAACCTGTAAAAAAAAGAATAAAATAAAGTTTATACTTATCTTCTGATGTTTTCCCTCCGTCGCGCTGTTGTCTGAAGGACCTGCCACGTCATTGAGTCATGTGACCCACCACATGACTCAATGACGTCACCGCAGGTCCTGCACACAGCAGCGTGAGCCGCTCAAGCCTCCGGACGGGGCAGAGAATGCATCAGAAGGTGAGTATAAAGTTTATTTTTTTATTTTTTACCATTCTGAACAAGTTGTCAAGCACTTTTCCAAGTGATGCTTGGAGAAGTGCTTGATAACCCGCATGCGGAAATGCATGCAAAGACGCCTCACAAACGCTTCTACCTGGCGGGAAAACCGCATGTAATATCCGCATGCGATTTTCCCGCCAGGGAGAAGCGTAAAAAATATGCTTCAGGTCCGCAACGTGGGCACATAGCCTAAGCCTTCTCCAGTTTTGTGCAAAAGCATTAGGAGGAACGTAACATGGATAACATAACCATACCTATAAGAAGGCAACTACAGTTATATGAAAAAGTTTGGGCACCCCTATTAATCTTAAGCTTAATGTTTTATAAAAATTGGTGTTTTTGCAACAGCTATTTCAGTTTGATATATGTAATAACTGTTGGACACAGTAATGTTTTTGCCTTGAAATGAGGTTTATTGTACTAACAGAAAATGTGCAATCTGCATTCAAAAAAAATTTGACAGGTGCATAAGTATGGGCACCCTTATCATTTTCTTGTTTTAAATACTCCTACCTACTTTTTACTGACTTACTAAAGCACTTTTTTTGGTTTTGTAACCTCATTGAGCTTTGAACTTCATAGGCAGGTGTATGCAATCATGAGAAAAGCTACTTAACCCCTTAAGCCCCGAGGGTGGTTTGCACGTTAATGACCAGGCCAATTTTTACAATTCTGACCACTGTCACTTTATGAGGTAATTACTCTGGAACGCTTCAACGGATCCCCCTGATTCTGAGACTGTTTTTTCGTGACATATTGTACTTCATGATTGTGGTGAAATTTCTTCGATATCACTTGCGTTTATTTGTGAAAAAAACGGAAATTTGGCGAAAATTTTGAAAATTTTGCAATTTTCAAAATTTGAATTTTTGAGCCCTGAAATCAGAGAGATATGTCACACAAAAGAGTTAATAAATAACATTTCCCACATGTCTACTTTACATCAGCATAATTTTGGAACCCAAATTTTTTTTTGTTAGGGAGCTATAAGGGTTAAAAGTTCACCAGCGATTTCTCATTTTTCCAACAAAATTTACAAAACCATTTTTTTAGGGACCACATCACATTTGAAGTCACTTTGAGAGGTCTTTATGACAGAAAATACCCAAAAGTGACACCATTCTAAAAACTGCACCCCTCAATGTGCTCAAAACCACATTCAAGAACTTTATTAACCCTTCAGGTGCTTCACAGGAATTTTTTGAATGTGGAAGAAAAAAATGAACATTTAACTTTTTTCACAAAAATGTTACTTTAGACCCAATTTTTTTATTTTCACAGGGGTAACAAGAAGAAATGGACCCCAAAAATTGTTGTGCAATTTCCCCTGGGCACGCAGATACCCAATATTTGGGGAAAAAACACTGTTTGCGCGCACGGCAGGGCTCGGAAGGGAAGGAGCGCCATTTGACTTTTTGATTGTAAAATTTGCTTGAATAATTAGCGGACACCATGTTGCGTTTGGAGAGCCCCTGTGTCCCCAAACATTGGAGCTCCCCCACAAGTGACCCCATTTTGGAAACTAGACCCCCCAAGGCACCTATCTAGATGCATAGTGAGCACTTGGAACCCCCAGGTGCTTCACAAATTGATTCGTAACAATGAAAAAGTGAAAAAAAAAACACTTTTTCATTTTTATGAATCAATTTGTGAAGCACCTGAGGGTTCCAAGTGCTCACAATGCATCTAGATAGGTGCCTTGGGGGGTCTAGTTTCCAAAATGGGGTCACTTGTGGGGAAGCTCCAATGTTTGGGCACACAGCGGCTCTCCAAACGCAACATGGTGTCGCTAACAATTTGAGCCGATTTTCCGTTAAATTTGTTAGAGGACACCATGTTGCATTTAGAGAGTCCCTGTGTGCCCAAACATTGGAGCTCCCCCACAAGTGACCCCATTTTGGAAACTAGACCCCCCAAGGCACCTATCTAGATGCATAGTGAGCACTTGGAACCCCAAGGTGCTTCACAAATTGATTCGTAACAATGAAAAAGTGAAAAAAAAACACTTTTTCATTTTTATGAATCAATTTGTGAAGCACCTGAGGGTTCCAAGTGCTCACAATGCATCTAGATAGGTGCCTTGGAGGGTCTAGTTTCCAAAATGGGGTCACTTGTGGGGGAGCTCCAATGTTTGGGCACACAGCGGCTCTCCAAACGCAACATGGTGTCGCTAACAATTTGAGCCGATTTTCCGTTAAATTTGTTAGCGGACACCATGTTGCATTTGGAGAGTCCCTGTGTGCCCAAACATTGGAGCTCCCCCACAAGTGACCCCATTTTGGAAACTAGACCACCCAAGGCACCTATCGAGATGCATTGTGAGCACTTGGAACCCTCAGGTGCTTCACAAATTGATTCATAAAAATGAAAAAGTGTTTTTTTTTTTCACTTTTTCATTGTTACGAATCAATTTGTGAAGCACCTGGGGGTTTCAAGTGCTCACTATGCATCTAGATAGGTGCCTTGGGGGGTCTAGTTTCCAAAATGGGGTCACTTGTGGGGGAGCTCCAATGTTTGGGCACACAGCGGCTCTCCAAACGCAACATGGTGTCGCTAACAATTTGAGCCGATTTTCCGTTAAATTTGTTAGCGGACACCATGTTGCATTTGGAGAGCCGCTGTGTGCCCAAATATTGGAGCTCCCCCACAAGTGACCCCATTTTGGAAACTAGGACCCCCAAGGCACCTATTGAGATGCATAGTGAGCACTTGGAACCCCCAGGTGCTTCACAAATTGATCCATAAAAATGAAAAAGTGTTTTTTTTTTCACTTATTCAATTTTATGAATCAATTTGTGAAGCACCTGGGGGTTCCAAGTGCTCATTATGCATCTAGATAGGTGCCATGGGGGGTCTAGTTTCCAAAATGGGGTCACTTGTGGGGGAGCTCCAATGTTTGGGCACACAGGGACTCTTCAAATGCCACATGGTATCCGCTAACAATTTGAGCCGACAATTTGTTAGCGGATACCATGTTGCATTTGAAGAGTCCCTGTGTGCCAAACATTGGAGCTCCCCCACAAGTGACCCCATTTTGGAAACTAGACCCCCCAAGGCACCTATCTAGATGCATAATGAGCACTTGGAACCCCCAGGTGCTTCACAAATTGATTCGTAAAATTGAATAAGTGAAAAAAAAACACTTTTTCATTTTTATGGATCAATTTGTGAAGCACCTGGGGGTTCCAAGTGCTCACTATGCATCTAGATAGGTGCCTTGGGGGTCTAGTTTCCAAAATGGGGTCACTTGTGGGGGAGCTCCAATGTTTAGACACACAGGATCTCTCCAAACGCGACATGGTTCCAATTTGTTAGCGGACACCATGTTGCGTTTGGAGAGCCCCTGTGTGTCTAAACATTGGAGCTCCCCCACAAGTGACCCCATTTTGGAAACTAGACCCCCCAGGGAACTTATATAGATGTGTGGTGAGCCCATTGAACCCCCAGGTGCCTCTCAGAAAATCATAATGTTGACTTGTGAAAATAAAAAAAAAAACATTTTTTCCACAAAAATGCAAAAAAAAATATTTTCACAAGGGTACTAGGAGAAATTGCACCCCATAAGTTGTTGTGCAATTTCTCCTGAGTACTCATATACCCCATGTGTTGGAAAAAAACTACTGTTTGGGCGCATGTAAGGGCTCGGAAGGGAAGGAGTGACGCTTTTGAACGCAGACTTTGATGGAATGGTCTGCGGGCGTCATGTCATGTTCTCAGAGCCCTTGATGTGCCTAAACAGTGAAATGCCTAACAAGTGCCCCCTTTTTGGTAGTGTTAGTTGATTTTTGAATTTTGTAATGTAGTGTTATACATCAGTTGTGTAGGACAATCTGACGAACACTACACAACTGATGTATGACAACCTGACGAACACTACGTCAGCTGTGCAGTGTTCGTCAGGTTGTCATACTTCATAAATTAATTCAATAGTCCATCGAAGTATGGTACCTTTTGAAGCAGTCTTTCATACACAGGCCAGGTTTGTCAGGGCAGGTGTCACATTGATAAATGGTGTCCTTGCGTATTCCACTTTTATAACACACTCGGCACCTCTTTTGTGACTTTCCTTTTTTTCCGCTGTGAGGGATCTGCCCTGGGAAATGCTGGCCTGGTACAATTCTTGGTCCTTCAATTCCAGAAGTACTGGGGCCCTCTCTGTCACTGCTGCCAAATATCAGGGCCTTGATAACTGTTTCCTGAAACTGAAGGTACGACGCAGAAGTCTGGCCTGCACATTGTGACAGAAGGAAAGCATTGTGCATTGCCATCTGTACAATGTGCACGGCCAGCTTCTTGTACCACACTCTGGACTTTCTCAAAGCACTGTATGGCTGGAGGACTTGATCAGAGAGATCAACTCCCCCCATGTACTTGTTGTACCCCACTACACAGTCTGGTTTGACGACCTGTGTAGTGGAACCTCGTACAGTGCTGAGTGTGCTGCCATCACCATGTATGGTGGTCAAGAAAAGGACATCCCTTTTGTCCTTGTACTTGACCATCAACAGGTGGTCGCTACATTGGGCTCTGCTCTCACCCCTTTTGAGCAGCTGCCCAATTAGCGTCTTTGAGAGGCCTTTCTGAATTTTGCGGACAGTACCGCAGGCTGCGGTACGTCGCGCAGAGAGGGACTGGAAGAGCGGGATACTTGTATAAAAGTTATCCACGTAGAAGTGATAACCTTTATCAAGCAGTGGGTGCACCAAGTCCCACACAATTTTCCCACTCACTCCCAGAACAGGGGGGCATTCAGGGGGTTCAATCCGGGAGTCCTTCCCTTCATAAACTCTAAACTTGTGAGTGTATCCTGAGGTACTCTCACAAAGTTTATACAGCTTGATCCCATACCTTGCCCTCTTACTGGGCAGGTACTGCCGGAATCCAAGCCGCCCCTTAAAAGAAATTAAGGACTCATCCACACAAATGTCCCTTTGGGGCACGTACACTTCACCAAACTTGTTGTTGAAGTGTTCGATGACCGGCCGAACTTTGAAAAGACGATCAAAGTTCGGGTCATCGCATGCAGGACACCTTGCATTATCTTGGAAATGCAAGAACTTGTAGATGGCCTGAAAACGTGTCCGGGGCATGACCATTCGGAACACTGGAGTGTTATACAAAACGTCAACACTCCAGTATTGCCGAAGCTCGGGCTTCTTCAAGTTCCCCATAAGAAGGACCAGGCCCCAAAACTTCATCATTTCTACTGCGTCTACAGGAGACCAGTTAGAAAATGATGAAGAGGGGTTTTGTTCTAAAAATTGATGAGCGTATAAATTAGTTTGGCCCACCATGAGGTTTATAAAATCCTCAGAGAAAAAGACTTTGAAAAAGTCTATTTCTGTGAGGCCGGTGGTGTCAAACTTGATTCCTGATTCCGCTACGGAATCAGGAATCAGCGGCTCATAATTTTCGGGGGGCGAAGTCCATATAGGCTCAGTAGTGGGGGGCGCTGGAACATCTCTCCTGCGACGACGGCGGGGCGGGCCAGCAGAACCTGAGGAAGAGGAGGAAGAAGAGAAGGAGGAAGACGACGAGGAGTCGGAAAAAGAAAGAAATGTGGGATCCTCACCCTCACTGTCAGTGTCGGAGGCAAGAATAGCGTAAGCCTCCTCCGCTGAATAATGAGTTTGGGATGAGCAGGACATTGTTTGTTATGTATGTGGTGCGTGTGTGTCAATTCTTTGAGAGTGTGTGTGTGTCAGTACTTTATTTAGAGTGTGTGGAAAAAGGAAATACTGTATGTGGTGCAAACAGCGAGCACGAATGTGGATTGGTGAACTATGCCACCGATCAATACTCGGCGGCTGCTGGATGTGCGCACAAATGTGTGGGGAGTGGGAAGAGGGGAATTGGGTTGGATGAGGGGAGATCAGATTACTTACCAAAGTCCTCTCTGTTCTTTCAGGACCGGGAGCCCGTAGCAGGAGCCCGGCGCTGGTGACCGGGAGCCCGGAGCAGGAGACCGGGAGCCCGGAGCAGGAGACCGGGGGCCCGGAGCAGGAGACCGGGGGCCCGGAGCAGGAGACCGGGAGCCCGGAGCAGGAGACCGGGGACCCGGAGCAGGAGACCGGGAGCCCGGAGCAGGAAGACGGGAGCCCGGAGCAGGAAGACGGGAGCCCGGAGCAGGAGACCGGGAGCAGGAGACCGGGGGCCCGGAGCAGGAGACCGGGGGCACGGAGCAGGAGACCGGGGGCCCGGAGCAGGAGACCGGGAGCCCGGAGCAGGAAGACGGGAGCCCGGAGCAGGAGACCGGGAGCCCGGAGCAGGAGACCGGGAGCCCGGAGCAGGAAGACGGGAGCCCGGAGCAGGAGACCGGGAGCCCGGAGCAGGAAGACGGGAGCCCGGAGCAGGAGACCAGGAGCACGGAGCAGGAGACTGGTACTGGAGCTGGAGATCAGAAGCAAAAGAATTAAAGAATTAACAGGGACACTGGGGTGAGGCGGATTGGGATGGGAAGGGGGGTAAAAAGACAGGGGAGTGGGAAGAGGGGTAAAAAGACAGGAGAGTGGGAAGAGGGGGATTGGGGTGGATGAGGGGAGATCAGAGATGGACTTACCAAAGGGTCAGCAGGACTGGAACAGAAGACCCAGAGCAGGAGCCCGGGAGCCCGGAGCAGGAGACCAGGAACCCGGAGCAGGAGACCAGGAGCCCGGTGCAGGAGACCAGGAGCCCGGTGCAGGAGACCAGGAGCCCGGCGCTGTTGACCGGGAGCCCGAAGCTGGTGACCGGGAGCCCGGCGCAGGAGCCCGGGAGCAGTAGACCAGGAGCCCGGAGCAGGAGACCAGGAGCCCGGAGCAGGAGACCAGTACTGGAGCTGGAGATCAGAAGCAAAAGAATTAACAGGGACACTGGGGTGAGGCGGATTGGGGTGGGAAGGGGGGTAAAAAGACAGGGGAGTGGGAAGAGGGGTAAGAAAACAGGGGAGTGGGAAGAGGGGGATTGGGGTGGATGAGGGTACTCTGATTGGAGCAATCGATGTCATCATCGATCGCTCCAATCACAGCAGTCTGGGGGATTGAATCACATTACAGGGGGTCATGGGGCGGTGACAGGCAGGTCACAAGCCGGTCACCGCCCCATGACCGCCCTGTCACCGCGAGGTCGCGCTACGATAGGTGCGATCGATGTGATCGGCGATCGCACCGATCATAGCAGTCCGGGGCCAGGGCTGGGGTGTCCTAGCAACAGTCTAGGATCGGTGCTCATAGGAGCACCGATCCTAGGCTGCAGATCACTGTTTCCGGCAATCACATTGCCGGAAACAGTGAGAAATGCTGTGATTGGCTGTTCAGATTTGAACAGCCAATCACAGCGATCGCTGGTGGGGGGGGCGGCGACAGCCCCCGGGATGATGACGCCATCTACCAGGAGGTAAGATGGCACCGTAACTTTAATGCTGTCACCGCGACTTAAGTCGCGGTGCCGCATTAAAGATATGACGTACTAATACGGGTCTGGCTCTTAAGTCCCAGGGCACAGACGCGTATTAGTACGTCAGATGTTATTAAGGGGTTAAAGTGGCCACTTGCAAGTTGTTCTCCTGTTTGAATCTCCTCTGAAGAGTGGCATAATGGGCTCCTCAAAACAACTGTCAAATGATCTGAAAACAAAGATTATTCAACATAGTTGTTCAGGGTAAGGATACAAAAAGCTGTCTCAGAGATTTAACCTGTCAGTTTCCACTGTGAGGAACATAGGAAGGAAATGGAAGAACACAGGGACAGTTCTTGTTAAGGCCAGAAGTGGCAGGCCAAGAAAAACATCAGAAAGGCAGAGAAGAAGAATGGTGAGATCAGTCAAGGACAATCCTCAGACCACCTCCAGAGAGCTGCAGCATCAACTTGCTGGAGAGGGTGTCACTGTGCATCGGTCAACTATACAACACACTTTGCACAAGGAGAAGCTGTATGGGAGAGTGATGCGAAAGAAGCCGTTTCTGCAAGCACGCCACAAACAGAGTCGGCTGAGGTATGCAAAAGCACATTTGGAGAAGCCAATTTCTTTTTGGAAGAAGGTCCTGTGGACTGATGAACCCAAGATTGAGTTGTTTGGTCATACAAAAAGGTGTTATGCATGGCGGCAAAAAACACAGCATTCCAAGAAAAACACTTGCTACCCACATTAAAGTTTGGTGGAGGCTCCATCATGCTTTGGGGCTGAGTGGCCAATGCCGGCACCGGGAATCTTGTTAAAGTTGAGGGACGCATGGATTCCACTCAGTATCAGCAGATTCTTGACAATAATGTTCAAGAATCAGTGATAAAGTTGAAGTTACGCAGGGGATGGATCTTTCAGCAAGACAATGATCCAAAACACCGCTTCAAATCTACTCAGGCATTCATGCAGAGGAACAATTACAATGTTCGGGAATGGCCATCCCAGTCCCCAGACCTGAATATCATTGAACATCTGTGGGATCATTTGAAGAGGGCTGTCCATGCTCGGCGACCATCAAACTTAACTGAACTGGAATTGTTTTGTAAAGAGGAATGGTCAAAAATACCTTCATCCAGGATCCAGGAACTCATTAAAAGCTACAGGAAGCGACTAGAGGCTGTTATTTTTGCAAAAGGAGGATCTACTAAATATTAATATCACTTTTCTGGTGAGGTGCCCATGCTTATGCACCTGTCAAATTTTGTTTGAATGCAGATTGCACATTTTCTGTTAGTACAATAAACCTCATTTCAAGGCAGAAACATTACTGTGTCCAACAGTTATAACATATATCAAACTGAAATAGCTGTTGCAAAAACGCCAATTTTTCGAAAACATTAAGCTTAAGATTAATAGGGGTGCCCAAACTTTTTCATATAACTATGTACGAGCTCAAAAAAAAAAAACAATATGAGAACTCAACATAACAACGGCCCGAAACGGGCAACAGGGTGGGAGCTGTGTCCCCCAATTAGAGGCTAAGAGAAAGAGATTTTAGGGTGAGCACACAAAAATCTCCTTTATTCTGTCGCCTCATTGGGGGACACAGGACCATGGGACGTCCCAAAGCATTCCCTGGGTGGAAAGCAATGGACAAATATTGTGTAGACAGGCCCCTATAATTGGGGCACCGCCGCCTGCAGGATACACCTACCCAGGCTCGCATCTGCCGAGGATTGGGTATGAACCCTGTAGTGTTTGGTAAACGTGTGTAGGCTAGTCCAGGTGGCTGCCTTACACAATTGTTGTGCCGAAGCCTGGTGCCGAATGGCCCAGGAGGTCCAACCGCACGTGTAGAGTGTGCCGTAATACCTGCTGGAAGAGGAGAATTTGAGGCGGAAGGCCTCTTGTATGGTGGATTTGATCCACCTGGCAAGGGTAGCGTTGGAAGCTGGCAGACACTTGCGACCGTCTTCCAGAAGAAGGAAAAAAGAATAAGATTTCAGTAAGGGCGCAGTCCTAAACACATAGATACGCAATGCCCTGACAAGGTCAAGCGTATGCAGAGCATTCTCCACTCTATCAACCGGGACCGGACAGTGGGATGGCAGTGAAATTTCCTCATTGAGGTGGAGGTTGGACACAACCTTCGGAAGGAAGGATGGGACCGTATGGAGAACTACCTTGTCCTGGTAAAAAGCCAGGAAGGGCCATCTGCAGGTGAGTGCTGTTAGTTCAGACACCCTGCGTAGCGAGGTGATTGCCACCGGGAAAACCACTTTCTGGGATAGAAGCAGAGTGGGACTTCCCTAAGGGGTTCAAAGGGTTTTTCATGCAATGCTGTCAGCACCAGGTTGAGGTCCCACGCTTCTAGTGGTCGTCTGTAGGGGGGAACCAATCGTGAAACCCCCTGAAGAAATGTCCTTACTTGTGGCTTGTTAGCAATGCACCTTTGAAAAAGCACTGAGAGAGCTGATACCTGGCTCTTAAGGGAGGCCAGGGACAGTCTGGCCTCCAGACCCGATTGTAGAAACCCAAGTACCCTGGGGAGGGAATAAGGGAATGGGGTCTGGCCACGAGATTCACACCAGGTAAAGAAGGCTTTCCAGGTACGGTAATAAATCTTAGCAGAGGTTGGCTTCCGTGCCCTGATCATGGTTCCAATGACGTCCGGCGAGAACCCTGACTGGGTTAGAACCCAGGTCTCAATGGCCACGCCGTCAATTTGAGGGCCCCTAAGTTCTGGTGGTAGAACGGGCCTTATGACAGAAGATCCGGGCGGTCGGGGAGATGCCAGGGGACGTCTGCTGTGAGCTGTACGATGTCGGCATACTATGTACGTCTGGGCCAGTCCGGTGCGATTAGGATGGTTGGAACTCCCTCTTGCTTGATCTTCCTCACGACTCTGGATATCAGGGGGAGAGGTGGAAAAATGTACAGGAGCTGGAACTGGGTCCAGTCCTGAACCAGGGCATCCGCTCCTAGCGCCCACGGGTCGTGTGTTCTGGCCATGAAGTTGGAGACCTTGGCATTGAAGTGGGATGCCATTAGGTCCACGTCCGGAGTCCCCCAGCGATGGCAGATCTGTCGAAAAACTTCGGGATGGAGAGACCACTCTCCCGAGTCCATTCCTTGCCGGCTGAGGAAGTCTGCTTCCCAGTTGTTCACCCCCGGAATGTGGACCGCAGAGAGAATCGAACCTGTGTCTTCCGCCCAGTGGAGAATGTGTGTCACTTCTCGCATCGACTGGGCACTGCGGGTCCCCCTTTGGTGATTCACATATGCCACAGCCGTGGCATTGTCCGACTGTACTCTAATGTGAGAGGCTGCCAGTAAGAAATGGAAGGCTCTCAACGCCAGAAGGATGGCACGAATTTCCAAGATGTTGATGGGCATGGTCGCTTCCGCTGGGGACCACTTGCCCTGTGCTCTGTGGTGTAGGTGCACCGCACCCCAACCCGTCAGGCTCGCGTCGGTGGTCAGAACCTTCCATTGACCCGTGAGAAAGGATTTCCCCTTTGTTAGTGAGGTTGGCTTGAGCCACCAGTGCAGGGACCTCCTGGTTGACGACGTCAGCTGGAACTCCCTGTCGAGAGAAAAAGGGTTCCTGTCCCATGACTTGAGGATGGCTAGTTGGAGAGGCTGGGGAAATAGGACCGCTTCTATTGCCGCCACCATCCTGCCAAGGACTCTCATGGCAAACCGGAGAGATCGAGGGGGTTTGCTGAGGAGAGTGCGAACTTCTAGACGGAGAGGCAGTGCCTTGTCCTTGGGAAGGAGCACTAGACCCCTGAAGGTGTTGAGTAGCATTCCCAGGAAGGTCAGAGACTGACTCGGGGTTGGTGATGACTTTTGTAGGTTGACTAACCAGCCCAGGCGACTCAGAGTGTCGATTGTGATTGAGACGCTGAGCTCGCAGTCCTTGAAGGTGGGAGCCTTGATAAGGAGATCGTCCAGGTATGGAACGACTACTATGCCTCTGGAGTGCAGGACGTCCATGGTGGCTGCCATGACTTTGGTAAACACTCTGGGAGCCGTGGCGAGTCCGAACGGGAGAGCCACGAACTGGTAGTGGTCCTGGTCGATTGCGAACCTGAGAAATCTCTGATGGGGAGGTGCAATTGGTATATGCAGGTATGCGTCTTGTATGTCTATGGAGGCGAGAAATTCTCCCTTTTCCATGGACGCAATGATTGACCGAAGGGACTCCATGCGTTAGTGACGTACCCGTACATATTTGTTGAGCTGTTTTAGGTCCAGTATGGGCCGTATGCCTCCTCCTTTCTTGGGGACTACGAATAAATTGGAGTAGAACCCTCGGCCGCGGGGACCGGTAATATGACTCATGCTTGAAGAAGCGAGAAGACCGCTTGGCGGAAGGCACGAGCCTTGGCTGGCGGTTTTGGGGGAACAGAAAGAAAGAGTCTGTTTGGTGGGTTGGAAGTGAACTCTATTTTGCATCCCGAAGACACTAGTTCCCTGACCCACCTGTCTTCTGTAATAGGCAGCCAGACTTGATGAAAAAGCAAAAGTCGGTCACCTATAGGTGGGGTGTCTTCCGGAGTCCATGAGTCATGATGAGGAGGAAGTCTGAGATTTTCCTCCTTTGGACTTTGACTAGCCTGCTTTTGACTGCCAGGTCTTGTCCGACTTTTGAGTCGACCGTGAGTTGTCCCTGTGTGGGGAGTGGTTGCTATTTTGTGCTGGCCTCGAGACGGACCAGCACGAAGAGTTCCGAAAGGATCGGAATCGAGTTTGGTTACTCTTCTTGTAAGTGCGTTTGGGTTGCAGTTGGGGGAGAGAGGTACTCTTACCCCCGGTGGCGTTGGATATCATCGTGTCCAACTATTCACCAAAAAGTCGACCACTGAGGTACGGGAGGTGCGTGAGGGACCTCTTAGAGGCTGCATCTGCTTTCCATTCCCGCAGCCAGAGGATACACCGAATATTGATGGCGTTTGATGCTATCCCCGCTGCACCCCTTGCAGAATCCAGAGCTGCATGAAGCGTGCAATCTGCTACAACTGCTATTTGAACCGCTTGGTCCAACAGCTCAGGAGCAGATACTTGGAGGCCAGCTTGTAAAGGAGTGACTGTGCTGCTAGCCTAGAGACTGGGGGATCCACTTCGGGTGGATCTGTCCATTCCTTGGTGGCCTCCTGTGAGAAGGGGTACCGCGCCTCCAGATATTTGCGATTAGTAAACTTCTACTCAGGCTGTGAGAACTGCTTTTTAAGGATCGACTTAAACTCTGGGTGGTCAAAGAAGACCTTAAGCGGCTTCAGAACTCCTTCAAAAGGAAATCTTGTGTTGTGGTGCCTCCGGGGGCGGATCAGAAATGTCCAGCACCCGATGGATGGACGAGGTTACGTCCTCAACTAGCGCTGTATTGCTAGGGGGAATTGGGATCAGGGACCCTTCAGTTTCCTTGTCTGAGTCGGAATTACAGATGCCTTCCGAATCCTGTGTATCGCTAAGGCATCTCCTGCTGGGTGAACCGGGGTGGAGGTCTGGTCGGGGATCGCTGTGGAAAACTGCATTGTCTGTCCCTGGTAGGGGACGGTCTAGATGACCTGGAACTACGGTGTCTCTCTCTAGAAGGGGATGACCGTGTGCTATAGGATGACGCAGATGAACGTGACCTGTGGGTCCGCTTGCGTCGTGACCTAGACGTGGATGTGCCCGGGTCGTCATGTCCCTGAGTCGAGCCTTCCCTTTGCTGGGTAGCGTTCATAGCCGAGGCATGACTCTGCAGAGCCTGAAGCAATGTGGAGGTTAGGTTATCTATAGACTGCGTCATAGATTGCGACATCTGAGTGACCCATTCCGGCATGGAATTAGACACCGAAGCATTGACAGGGGCTTCTTGGGGCTCTGGCACAGTAGTCTGGATGCAGTCCTGGCAGCACGGGTACGTGCTGCCACTGGGGAGAGTATTGCTGCAGGCTGTACAGAGTGCATAATAGCAGTCCTGCCTGGTTCTCTTGGACCTTGAGCCAGGCATAGTGCACTGGGGTGGCTATGCAGAGGGCCCTACAGGGTTGGCTATGCAGAGGAGCCTATAAGGAATAATGGATTCACAGCCGAGGAAGAACTCAAGCTGTGATCTTATCCCACCAGTGTGTCCGTAGTTCCAGCGCCGAAGATCCACAGTCCTGTGCCCCCCGGAGACTGGCTGGTCTTCCCTTATCCTGCAGCAGATAATGGCCGCCGGAGTAAAGTTAAGAAAGAAGTGGGGTTGAGAGCTGAAAAGGGCGGCAGAACTGTGTGAAATCGCGCCCTTTCAGTCTCGATCTGCCCCCTCTATGACACTGTAGAGTGTCAAATTTGTCATCCGGGGGGGCGGGCCGGGGAGAGGAGGTGGTGGCTTCGGCTAGGCCGAAGCCGCGGCCTAAATTAGATGCCTGATGCCCAAAGGGACTCCAGACTGGCGCGGAAGTCCAGGAGGGGGACGGATCTGAACCGGACCCCCCCGGATTTAAAGGCAGGATAGCGGTGGGGTATGAGCGGAAGGGGGGGCCCTGTGAAGAGTCCCCCTGAGGCACCATAGAGCTGGTGCTGCCGCAGAAACAGGGCGCAGGGAGGCCTGTGCCTCTGTTGTGTCATGCCTGCCTGCACACCCCCTGGCCCCAACAGGAGCCCGCAGCAGGACTGGGGTCCCTGGATTGAGCCGTAGTGTGCTGGCTGCTGGGAGCTGCTGCCTGTACAGGCCCTACCTGAGGCGTTTCAACCTAATACCCCCAGGGTGGGGATTAGGGAGGTGCTGCTGTCACCGTCAGGGGGCTATATCCTCGCCTCGACCTCAACCCAGAAACCAAAAGGAATTGGGGAAGGAGGGGGGTCTCGACTTCGAACCAGCACCCGAGGGGCTGGGGAAGGAGCGACATGGGGAATAGCCATTTCGACTTCAACCGTGCACCTCGTAATAAGAGGCCGAGGAAGGAGCCATGCCGGGAGTCTCGCAGTAGACCCACTTTTCTTCATCTGTAATCCCGTCGGAGAAAACGGAGTAAAAGTTTTAGGTGTGCCTCCTATGCGACACTAAGCAAAAACTGGAGAAGGCTGATGCCGTCCAGGGGTGTATACTGCAGAGGAGGAGCCACGGTTAATCTTTTTCAGATTATGCATAGTGTTCCCTTAGTGGACAGCAGCATAACACCCAAGGTCCTGTGTCCCCCAAAGAGGCGACAGAGTAAAAGGCATGCGGATTTACATGCGCTTTTTTAAGTGTTTTTGTACATCAATGAATGCTTTTTGGAGCTAAATAAAGGTGGTGGGACATTGCTTAAGCTCTTGGATTACCATAAGAACTTGGGTGTTTATACTGGTTCATTTAAATGATTAAAGAATGGGTCTGTTGTATTTCAGATAAAGTGTTTACACTGTGTCTATGCTTTTTTAAATTAAAGTTTGGTCATGAAAAGGTCTAATTGACACCTTGACATCACTAAACAAAAGAGCTGGGTGTCAGCTAGTCCCATTCAATCAATCTTCATTAGCATGTAATTTATGCGACTTGTGTGAGATGCTAATTTTAGCCTGGGAAGGTGCCATTAGGCAAACATGGTCCCTGGCCATTAAATAACATCTCACAGCTGGTTTGTTAGCCGCTACATCCCCCGATCAGCACTCAGCAGCGCTTTGGACACAACGTATTTATGTTGCATCCAAAACGTGATGTTCTAACGCCGCACTTTTGTTGTCGGTACATGTGAATCCACCACATATAATGACACTTCAGGTCGGTCAAAATCTGCAGCAGAGACTAGCGTGTGAGTTTGGGTTCGTGGCCACGATCAGGAGCCGCTGCAGGTTTGATGCGGCGTGTTTATACAGCGTCAAACCCGCAGCGTCCAGATGTTACAGCATAGTGGATGGGATCTCTAGAAATCCCACGTCCACTATGCGTGCATCAGAGGCTGCGAATCACCCGTGGACACTGACATGCGGTGCGTCTTTCAGGACCGCAGCATGTCAAGTTCTCTTGCGGAGTCGCTAGTCTCCGCAACAGAAAATTGACCACCAGAATGTATTGAATGCGGTAAATCAGCATGGTTCAGTGAACACATGTGGATTTACCTGTGTTCAATAGAATGCAGCATTTTGGACGCAGGAAAACTTTGCTTCCAAAGCGCTGCTACGTCTGAATTATGGGCACAGAGCCTAAGAAAAAAAAAATGGTGTGGGCTCCCGCATCATTTTTATAACCAGCAGAGGGAAAGCCGACCGCTGGGGGCTGATATTAATAATACAGAAAAAAGCCACACAATAGCTACAAAAAGGTGGGCGGATAGCCAGCCAAATGGCGAGCATCCGTCCAAAAGCACGCTGAAAACATCATATCAAAAAAAGGAGGAAAGCTCAGCATATCATTGCAAAAAAGTATCTTTATTTAAACATATATAGAAAAATAGGTATTTAGACCAGACAAATTGTAGGTAAAAGATGACTGAGTAGGAACATACTAATACTCAAATATATGCACTAATAAGACAATGGTTTTAGCCCTTTGATATAGATAGGATTGCACACTAGCCCAAGGCAAAACATGAATCATAAATAGTGGAAGCAATGAATGTGCTATATATAATAAAAGCATTCCACTTGTCACTTGTGTCGGGTAAAGGAGTATTCTTAATGTAACAGAGAAAAGCATTGCCATATGTCAAGGGGGCGCACCAACATCTACCTAATACCAGGGCAAAATATATAATGAGAAGTATGTTACTTGTAGAAAGCTCTCACAGTCAGAGAGGGGAGGAGGGGGAGAGAAGAGAGTGTGGTGGTAGCATGGAGCCTGACGCGCGTTTCGCGGTAAAACCGCTTTCTCAAGGGCGGGTGATAGATGTATGGCGCCCCCAAGGCATATATATATATGTCCATATCCCTTTGATACTAGCGAAAATACATGTAGCTGTGATGCGGGGCGCGCACCCGGAAGTAGCCAGCTAAACCGGGGGCGTGTCCCGCAAATCACATGACATGAAGTAAAGCTGTAACGGCGCATGCGCGCGGGCGAGAGGGGCGCACCGCGCACGACCCGGCCGTCAAGCCGCTACTGCGCAAGCGCGAACCAAAAAGGTTCGCGCAGGCGCAGAGAGGCATGGAGACAGCCAGGCAAGCGCGCGACGCAATCTCCCCCATCATACACGCACGCGCACATCACGTCAGTGAATGGCACTGCCAATTGTAGATATAAGAAAGGAGAAGAACGGGGACAACGACTAGGAGCAGCCACGAGAGAGTATAACAGTATAACAATACAGGGATGAAACAGTAATAATACAAATGCCACTACAGAGTAATAGAGATTAGCCATATTCAGCAGCATCATCCCGGCATAGGTGTGTATTCTAATTTGTAATGCTCTCATCAGGACATATATCCCATAATGGATGTGATCACAGAATTCGCCAAATCAAATTGGGTTAGGGAAGCAGCCAAATCTATACACTCCTGAAACCAAAAAGAAAACACAAATAGAAAGGCCACAGATAAAAACCAGAATGAAAAATAAAATGAAAAAATAAAATATAAATAATGAACAACCACCCAATATATGCATGTGTAAGGAGATTATATAGCTCCAAATAAGAAATGCATAGATTGTGGCTATAAGAATGGAGAGAAGCTCAGAGATTCGTTCAAGCCATAAGGTGTCACAGTGTTTAATCGTACAATCCATTGTGACTCTTTCTGAGCCAATAGCTTTTTGGCATTACCACCCCGTATCCCCATGTGTATTGCATCAATACCACGCACCATGAAAGAGCGGGGATTACAGTTATGTTTCAATTTAAAGTGCCGTGGTATTGTTTTTAGCTGAGCTAGATCGCTCGCCGAGGTAGCTGCTGCAATGTCACAAATATGCTCACGTGTGCGAACCCGTAGTTCCCTTGTGGTTAAACCAACATAGATCATGGGGCAGCTACACGTGGCATAGTAATGATGTTGGATGTACCGCAGAAAATATGGTGTCTGATATCGAATGTTCTGTGGCCATCAGCTGAACAAAAGCTGGTGTACCGCAAAACATTTGGACAGGCCACACAGTGTCCACATTTATAATTGCCTTTAATAGGGCCCCCAGAGCCAAAGGGTCGCGTTACCGGTGCAACGTAGTGACTCTTGGTCAATATGTCGCCAAGATTCCGACATCTCATTGGTGTCATTGATGGAAGAGACCCCGGGTGTCCCCTCAGGGAGGGCTCCACCATCAAGATACTCCAATGTTTTTGAAGGATGGCTCTCATGCTATCCCATTCGTGGTTATAGGTGGAGATGAAACGTATGGTTTCTTCCCTATCCGAAGATCGTATTTTCGGATGCAGGAGGACAGTACGAGGAGTCTTACATGCTCTATCATACCCCCTCCTAATACATCTCCGACTATAACCACGTTGCAGGAAGCGCTGTTTAAGGTCCTGTGCCTGACGCTGAAAGCTCTGTTCAGTAGAGCAGATGCGCCTCATCCTCAGGAACTGTCCGACCGGGACAGCTCCAATTGTGGCTGGACTGTGGGCAGATCCCGCATGAATCAAAGCATTGACCGAGGTGGGCTTTCTGAACACGTCCGTCTGCAGGCCCCCATGGATGTCGACACACAGGGATATGTCCAGAAAGTCCACCCTCTTAGTGTCATGTATATAGGTCAGCTTGATGTTATATTGATTCATATTAAGACAGTCCATGAACTCTCCGAGCTGCTGTATAGAGCCCCGCCACAAAAATAAAATGTCATCAATATATCTCAGCCAGCACAGCACATGGTGGGCAGCAGGGATGGTATCCCCATCAAAGATTTCCCTTTACCACAGCCCTAGGAAGAGGTTGGCATATGAGGAGGCACAGGCCGCCCCCATGGCTGTGCCACGCTTCTGGAGATAAAATTGATCTTTGAAAACAAAAAAGTTATGAGTCAGGGCAAATTCCATCAGCTCAAGGATGAGTTCACACAAGGGACTATCCAGGTCGGAGGCTCCGAGAAAGAGACGCACCGCGTTCAAACCATCAGTGTGGTTAATGCTGGTATACAGGCTTTCAACGTCGGCAGTGACCAAGAGAGTCCCCTCATCCACCGTGATACCGTCGACCCTAGTAAGGGCGTCCGTTGTGTCTTTGATGTATGATGGTAAATTGGTCACTAAGGGTTTTAAATAGTGATCAATAAATCTACATATGGGTTCACATAGTCCCCCAATACCAGACACAATCGGACACCCTGGAGGGTCGACTGGATCTTTGTGGATTTTGGGTAGAAGGTAAAAGGTGGGGATCCTGGGGAAGGCCACTGTCAAGCCCTCATAAACCTTTTTGGAGATTATTGAGCACTCCAGAGCCTGGGTTAGGATGTCCTGCAGCCTACCAGTGAAGTGGGTCAAAAGACAAGAGGGCAATCTAACATAGGTATTGGGGTCTCTCAAATGGCGGAAAGCCTCCCGCTCATACTTGTTGATAGGCCAAATAACAATGTTGCCCCCCTTATCTACACCCTTGATAACCACGTCACTGAGTTCCTGAAGCTGTTGTAAAGCTCGGCGATGGTTATATGTGAGATTATCAAATTTCCGTTTTGTTGGTAATCTAAGGAAATCTTCAGTGACAAGTTTGGTGAAAATCTCTACTGCAGGGCATAGAGATAAGGGGGGAACCTTGTAGATTTCGGCATAATAGATTGAGGGAACCCACCTCGTGAAGGATTGCAGTGTTCCTCTGCCAGTTCTTCCAAACATCTCAATGCTTCTCTCTCAGTCACTGCTGCATCCATAACCTCCGGGCTCTTGTGATGCAACTTCTTCAATACCAATTTGCGAGAAAATAGGTGTAGATCTTTTATCCCTGTGAAGAAGTTGAAAGCATTAGTTGGAGAAAATGTAAGACCTCCCCCCAGGACCTCCACCTGTGGGGGCTGATATTAGTAGCCGCAGAAGGCTCCATTAGCCAACAATGTTCCCTGGCTATTAATATCAAACCACAGCTGTTTGTTTAGCCTTAACTGACTAGATTACAGGAGCAGCCCAGAAAAAAATTGACATGGGGTCCCCCTATAAAACCTAACCAGCAAAGGCTAAACTAGACAGCTGTGGGCTGATATTAATAGCCAGGGAAGGGGTCATGAATACTAGCCCCCTTCGCGGCTATTAATATCACCCCTCAGCAGTCCCAGAAATGGCGCATAAGATCCCCAATACTAACCGTGTAGTAAAGTGAACGGCGCTTTTTCAATAAAAACACGGCCAGAATAAAGTATTTTAATGTATACTGACAGGGGTGTAAAATCACCCCTAGTCAGAATACAGTGCTTCAGGGGGTCACTGTGGTTCATCAGCTGAAGATCAGCTGATGAGCCCCTGTGAGTTTACCACCATGGGAACATTCTTGCAAATGTTCTCAGGTTGAACATCAGCTGATCGGACATGAGACTGATCAGCTGATTACCGGCGTCAGCAATCAGCTAATGGTCACGTGGTCATCAGCTGATTGTTGCCAGCACTGATCAGCTGATGATCACGCGACCATCAGCTGACCGCTGACTTCACTGATCACCTGATGGTCGCGTAATCATCAGGTGATCGCTGACGGCACTGATCACCTGATGGTCACGTGACCATCAGGTGAACGCTGACTTCACCGCAGGTCCTGGCAGCACACTGCGGGGCGCAGGTCCGCGCCCTGCAGTGTACCGCTAGCCACTGAGGACAGAGCATATATTATATATATATATATACACACACACACACACACACACACATACAGTATACATATACAGTACAGACCAAAAGTTTGGACACACCTTCTCATTTAAAGATTTTTCTGTATTTTCATGACTATGAAAATTGTACATTCACACTGAAGGCATCAAAACTATGAATTAACACATGTGGAATTATATACTTAACAAAAAAGTGTGAAACAACTGAAAATATGTCTTATATTCTAGGTTCTTCAAAGTAGCCACCTTTTGCTTTAATGACTGCTTTGCACACTCTTGGCATTCTCTTGATAAGCTTCAAGAGGTAGTCACTGGAAATAGTCTTCCAACAATCTTGAAGGAGTTCCCAGAGATGCTTAGCACTTGTTGGCCCTTTTGCCTTCACTCTGTGCTCCAGCTCACCCCAAACCATCTCGATTGGGTTCAGTTCTGGTGACTGTGGAGGCCAGGTCATCTGGCGTAGCACCCCATCACTCTCCTTCTTGGTCAAATAGCCCTTACAAAGCCTGGAGGTGTGTTTGGGGTCATTGTGTTGTTGAAAAATAAATGATGGTCCAACTGTGACGCGAGTCACTACAGAAATAACAGTCTCAGAAGAGGAGAGAAAAGACTAATATTACTGAAAGAAATATAATATTAGAGCTACTTACTAGATAAAAATAGGGAGGTCAAACAATCCAAAGTCAAGTCCAGGAAGATGGCGCAGTACAAAGGCAGCAGACAAAAGAGTAGTCAGATAACAAGCAAATGGTCAAAATCCAGGTAAGGGAAAATAGTCAGGCGGGGTCAGGCACAGCGCACAGAGAGATCAGTCCTACACAGGTAATACCAAATGTACAATTGACACTGGGTGAAGGAGCTAGCATGCTTAAGTAGAAGACTAATCAAGGGAAGTGAACACAGATGATTGCAGAAACAACCCAGCAAACCCAAAACAGACTGACAGCCTCCACACAATAGTAACCTAGCAGACAAGGAAAGTGTGGAGACCGTGATACCAACTAAACGCAAACCGGATGGAATACCATGCCGCTGCAAGATGCTGTGGTAGCCATGCTGGTTCAGTATGCCTTCAATTTTGAATAAATCCCCAACAGTGTCACCAGCAAAGCTCCCCCACACCATCACACCTCCTCCTCCATGCTTCACGGTGGGAACCAGGCATGTAGAGTCCATCCGTTCACCTTTTCTGCGTTGCACAAAGACACGATGGTTTGAACCAAAGATCTCAAATTTGGACTCCTCAGACCAAAGCACAGATTTCCACTAGTCTAATGTCCATTCCTTGTGTTCTTTAGCACAAACAAGTCTCTTCTGCTTGTTGCCTGTCCTTAGCAGTGGTTTCCTAGCAGCTATTTTACCATGAAGGCCTGCTGCACAAAGTCTCCTCTTAACAGTTGTTGAAGAGATGTGTCTGCTGCTAGAACTCTGTGTGGCATTGACCTGGTCTCTAATCTGAGCTGCAGTTAACCTGTGATTTCTGAGGCTGGTGACTCGGATAAACTTATCCTCAGAAGCAGTAGTGACTCTTGGTCTTCCTTTCCTGGGGGGTCCTCATGTGAGCCAGTTTCTTTGTAGCGCTTGATGGTTTTTGCAACTGCACTTGGGGACACTTTCAAAGTTTGCCCAATTTTTCAGACTGACTGACCTTCGTTTCTTAAAGTAATGATGGTCACTCGTTTTTCTTTGCTTAGAATTTGTATTATGGCAAGAAAAAAGCAGCTAACAGTCTATTCAGTAGGATTATCAGCTGTGTAGCCACCTGACTTCTGCACAACACAACTGATGGTCCCAACCCCATTTATAAGGCAAGAAATCCCACTTATTAAACCTGACAGGGCACACCTGTGAAGTGAAAACCATTTCCGGTGACTACCTCTTGAAGCTCATCAAGAGAATGCCAAGAGTGTGCAAAGCAGTCATCAAAGCAAAAGGTGGTTACTTTGAAGAACCTAGAATATAAGACATATTTTCAGTTGTTTCACACTTTTTTGTTAAGTATATAATTCCACATGTGTTGTGTGGCGCCCCTGAGGGTTCGACCCCCACAGGGATGCTGCACTTCTTTAATGGAGTGTAGTGTTCCTCCTCTGAGGTAAGAACAGTGTGATAGTCGTGACCCAATCTTTGCATCCAACACCACACTTCTCCACCAGAGGGGGCTAGTATGTTACAGGGAGACTGGGGAACCAAGAGTGAGGGGAACCAGTTAGTGGGTGTGGGTGGAGGACCTACAAGTTAGTTACACTTTAAATTTCATATTTAATAAAAAGCCATCTTTGGTTTTGGTCTTTGTGCTGTTAAATACTGTGTGTTACTGTGCTCTCCCACTCTGATAGTGGACCCTGTGTGGGCCTGCAGAGGTCGGAGACACGGCCCTCGTACCCTGGTCTTGGGACGAGAGGCAAGTTGCAGACGGGGAATGTCTCAACCCGGCCAATGACCATGACCAAGAAGGCCTGGAGCTTAAGAGTGTGACTCCACAGCAAATGGATCCCAGGCAGGATGCAGACGGAGCGGTGTACGCCACCTGTCCTCGCCAACCTGATATATTCAGAGGGAGTCCGGCTGCAAGAGGGGTACCTACCCCCGACACCCGACCTTGCTACTCCATGTCCTGGTCGGGGAAGCCCGGTAAGCCCTGAGGATCCCACCGGGTACCGGACGGAGCGGAGCTGCCACCCGAGCCCTTGTTCTGAGAGGAGCTCAGAGGGAGACCCGGCCTATTTGCACACACACTGACAGGAAAGGATTAGGCCCGTAGTTCAAGAACACTCTGGTGTAGTGTCCCGACTGAATGCTGGACTTACTCGGAGGTTGTCGGACCCCCGTCTCTGGTGACCGAAGGACTCCGCGGGGAGCAGGGAGTCACCTTCCTCATGCCATCTATGTGAGTAAAGCCTTGGAAGTTCACCCCTACGGCCTCCGGACTGTTCATTCTGCGCCACACCACGAGACGCGGAGCCCGCATTCCTTCACTACTACCCCCTCCATCCTGTCCCTCTGCCCTGAGGCCACGCTCCGCCTGTGGGGAGTAGTAATAACTTTGACCGCCATAACACCATGTCTCAGCGGACTGAAGCGGCGCTGGTGGCCCTTCACCAGGTACCACCGGTGGCGTAGTCGTTAATCAGCCACTCAACCCGGACAAGCATACACCATCTCTTTTTTTACTGTGACGGCCCTGAGCACGGGTCGGGTCCGGGCCACGGCTACACCCCATCTCTCCATCACAGGACCTGACTCCGAGTCCCCCATCTCCCAGGGTAAAGAAAAGGGCTTTTTCGAGTAAGAGGCGTCACAGCTGATTCATAGTTTTGATGCCTTCAGTGTGAATGTACAATTTTCAAAGTAATGAAAATACAGAAAAATCTTTAAATGAGAAGGTGTTTCCAAACTTTTGGTCTGTACTGTATATATACACACATATACAGTATACATATATATACACACACATATACAATATATATATATACCCAAATATTTTGATTATGTGTATATATATATATATATATATATATATATATATATTTCACTTTCTTACACTTTTTTTTACTTTTACACTTTGTCCCACTATGGGACTTTCATTTTTTGCAGGCCGATCGCTTGTACAGCATAGAGATGCAGCAGCAGCATCTCTATGCATGCAGCCTGTCAGCGCTGCACACGCACAAGTTATTTTGATTGTGCACTGCGCATGATCAAAGTAACTTTCTGGTGACCCGGATGTTGTCATGACGACATCGGGTCATCATAGCAACGATCGGGACCCCGTGCTCACAGTGCAGTTTTTGATTCAAGGTAAGAGAGTCGTGCTTACCTCCCCCCTGCTCCCGGAATGCTGCGATCGACTTAGTTCGCAACATTTCGAGGGAGCGGTGCGGCCCCACTCCTGGCACAAAGCATCGGGTGTTGGCTGTGAGAATCAGCTGACACCCGGCAGCGATCGCGCCAGCACAGCCTCTGTATGGGTGCGATCGCCAAGGCATAATAATACGCACCTGGTCCAATAGGCCCAGGTCGCAGGTACATATTATTACGCCTGACATCAGTAAGGAGTTAATATCAGATTTGTGGGGGTCCGGCACGTGGCACCTCCACTACTCAGTTGTTTGAAACTCCGGCAGAGGTCAGATGTAAACATTGTTGAGGAGCTGAACATCACAGCTCTGGTCACTGTGTAGTGGCTGCTACCTGGTGCTGCAGATCAGCTCCTATTACATGAATATTAGCTGACTTGCAGGACCCACAGTACAGTGAATGGAGCAGTGATGTTCAGATCTTCAAACTATTTACATCTGAGCGTTGCAAACAACTGATGGGTAGAGCCAGTGCCGCGTGTCGGAGTCCACCGATCTGATATTGATAACCCATCCCCAGGATGGCATCTCAGTAGATACCATACCAGGATGGGGGACATTATGCCAGAATGGGTACATTATACCAGAATTAGGTCATTATGCCAGAATGTGAGACACTGTAACAGAATGGAGTGCATTGTACCAGGATGGGGGGCATTAAACCAGTATGATGGTCATTACCAGGATGGGGGGTCATTATACCAGGATGGGGGGTCATTATACCAGGATGGGGACATTATATCAGAATGAGGACATTATATCAGAATTGGGGACATTATACCAGAATTGGGGACATTATACCAGAATAAGGGACACTATACCAGAATGGGGTACACCATACCTGGATGGGTGACACTATATCAGAATGGGGACATTACATCACAATGATGATATTATACCAGTATGGGGGATATTATAGCAGCATGGGGGACATTATGCCAGAACTGGAGATACCATACCAGGATGTGGGGCATTATACCAGCTTTGGGGACATTATAGCAGAATTGGGAGCATTACACCAGCATGGGGGATATTATACCAGGTTAGAGACATTATACCAAAATGGGGACATTATATCAGAATGGGGACACTATACCAGGATGGGGACATTAAACCAGAATGAAGTAAATGATGCCAGAATGGGGACATTACCAGACAGGGGCACAGGTGGGGGAAAATGTCATAGCATAAGGCCCAGCATGTTATGTTCTGCTACCAGAGCTAAGGAAAGAGAGGAGATCTGTCCCTACGATAGAACTCAGCTTAATCCCTACGATGTAACAGGGGACACCTCCTAACAGAAATAGTAGCAGACAGACGAACAAACAAAATATATGGAACATAGAGGTCAGTAGACCAAGCAAACTAACAGAGCAAGACACAGAGCACAGGCTAGCTAGAAAGTAGATATACAATGAAGTCCAGCAAAGCCAGAAGGGCGGAGCAGGCTTAAATAGGCCAACAAGGTCATGTGACCAGCAAAGGAAAAAAAACCTAAGAGCAAGGTTCTAACAGTACCCCCCCTTCTAAGAGGATCCTCCGGATCCCCTAGGACCAGGCTTATCAGGAAATCTCCTGTGAAACGCTCTGATAAGTCTGGACGCGGAAACATCATCCGACCTCACCCAAGAGTTATCCTTGGGTCCGAAACCTTTCCAGGCCACAAGATACTGCAAACTACCTCTATACAGTCTAGAGTTAAGGATGCGAGAAATTTCATATTCCCCGTCCTCCACCACCGGAGGAACAGAGGCAGAGGCGTCACAATCCGATACAACAGCTTTTTTCAACAGAGAGACATGAAATACCGGATTAATTCTCCAGGAGGTAGGAACCTCCAACCTAACAGCAGATTGGTTGACAACCTGAAGCACCTTAAAGGGCCCTACAAACTTGGGACCCAATTTCTTAGAAGGAATCCTCAACCGCAGATTCCTAGAGGACAACCAAACCATGTCACCAACAGCGAACAAAACCTCCTGTCGTTTCCTATCAAAGTAGTCCTTAGATTTTCTGTTGGCCTCCTGAAGATTACCACGCACATCCGTCCAAACTCTCTCCAAATCACCGGAAAAATTCTCCTCCTCAGGCACGGCAGACCCCAACTTGGAGAACGACCCAAACGACGGATGTCTCCCAGAACAACAAAAAAAAGGCGAACAACCAGCAGAAGAAGATGTATGATTGTTCAGAGCAAATTCAGCAAGTGGCAGAAACTCAGACCACCCCTCTTGATTGTGACGCGCCCCCTGGGCCATGTTGTTAGGGATACCCGGAGCCGGATCAGATGGGGGTTGTAGTCTCCGAGTGGCTGTGACCCGGTCCGTGCCCAGGGTGTCAAACTCAGTGTGCGGCAGTCCTTGCAGATGTTCTTAGTGTCGACTACGCCACCCGTTGATTTGCGGTCAAAAGGCCGCCGCTGCAGAAGGGTCCGCTGAGGCTGGTGGTGTGTGTGCAGCTGTGGTAGTATAACCCCCAACGGGAGGGGTATAGCCTCAGGGGGTCAGACGTGGAGGATGGTGGTTGTGAAGGTGCAGCAAGGAGACTCAGAGGCATGAAATGCAGTTTCAGGGTTTTTACTCACTGGTGTTGCTCGGGTCACTCTGTACAGCAGTGACCACCCAAGCCGTGCTGCGTCCACCAGGTGCGGGACTCGGTCAACTCCCGGGCAATTCCTGAGTATGGTCCTGAGCTCCCTTCTTCTCTCTCTCTGGCCGTTCCCACCAGGGATCCACCTGTGTCCGGCTCCCTCGGGTCTCTTGGTGGTTGAACCTTCTCTGGCTTCCCTGACCCTATGCTCGGTGTGCCATTCTGGTGGATTTGGTGAGGGTCGTGGCAAATCTTGCCCACGACCTCCGGTTCCTGGCTAAGGTTTGCTTTGGCCTCCGCCAGCTTGGGATCCGGTACCCTTTTGCCGACCCTTCACCCTTATCAGTTCTCATACGGGCTCTTGGGGTCCCCTCTCGTTCTGCGCCTCTGGGTCCCTCTTCCTTCTCCTCTCCTGGAGTTACTGCTGACTCACTGACTGACTGACTGACCCTGTCCTAAGATGGTGCCCACCTTATATACTCCCTCTATGTGTGAGCACAGGTGACCAGCACCCAATGAGCTCCTACATTTACCCAGACTACTCCCCCTATCTGCCCCTACACTACTGGGATGTTCCACCCCCCTCCCACTCCAGCCAGGGACAGACGCTGTCGTACCTGCACATATACTGGTGGGAGTACCGTAGTTCTGTCCCCCGGAAATGGGATGTATGTAGTGCATGCAGCCTACTAGCTCAGTTCCACACTCCATCCTTACCCGGGAGTGGAATACCACACCTCTGGTTTGAGGTGCAATACCCCTGTAGCAGCCGAGTCCTCAGGGTGCTACATTCCCCCCTGGTAAATCACAGCACGTCCTCGGGCTGTAAAAGAATAAAAACATCCAAAAACATACAATTTTTTTTCAAAACGTAAACATATAGAACATATAAACATTATCAGCAGCATAAAACTTTTCATTTTAAAACTTTTCATAGTAAACATTCTTGTTCCTCCGGCCACGGTGCAACTTGTGACCGGGTAAAGTGCAACAGTCTCTTCTGGAAAGACACAGTTCCTTACAAAACCAGTAGGGGGCGCCTTAGAAAGCGCAACTATGTACAAAGGGGAATATGGCCGCTCTCAGTCCTCGGCCAGTGGGGAAAAGGAATGGCTGTTCACAGTCCTCAGCCTGTTAAGGGATAGGGACACACGGGTATTCACTTGCTGGTCCCGACGGGGACTACACTTTGGTAGCAGCAGTTTTTGTACCCTCACGGGTAACTATTTACATATTCTATTTACAGTTCATCAGTGGCGGTGTGCTCTTGGTTGAGGGTAATCTTTAGACCCATCCGGGTCCTCTTGATCCTCCTTACCCCGTAGCTCCTCCTCAGTAAGTCTATGCACATGCAGGGCATACGGGCCCTTGGCGCACTGATGCCGGGTGAAGGTGACCTCATCACCCAGGTATAGGTCACGACCTCTGTGTCCCTCCGGCAGATGACTTTCAACGTCTCTGCGGGTGACAAAGACGTCGCCGGGGGTCTTGTGGTCCCGGATGAAACCCCACCCGTGCTCCAACTGGAATTTTATTACAGTCCCGCTGGCACGGGGACCGTGGGCAGCACGGGGGTCTCTGCGGGCTCGGCTCTTCTGCTCGGCGCTCTTCACTTGGAGCCGCTCCTCGCGGACCCGCCTCTCTCGTCGCTCTCTAGCAAAAACTTCCAATTGTTGCTGGCAGCACTCCGCACGCTGGGCTGCGGCTGCCCGGGTCTCCTCGGTGAACCCGATGAGGTCTTCTCCGGTGGGGTCCCACGCAAACTGCGCTTCCTCCAACGAGAGTGGGGTGATCTTGGCGGGCGCCGGAGCCGGGATCAGGGGCTCATCCAGGGGTCTTTCCTTCCGGAGTCGGGGATGGTAATACTCCGGTGGCCACTCTAAGGGCTGCCCATCCGGGCAAGTGTGCTGGGCAAACAAGTCTTCACCCAGGTGCGGCACTGTAGAGGTTGAGGGCGCGGTGGTGGCTGCGGCGCCCAGGTTTACCAGGCCTTGCGACCAGGCTTGGGGCACCCTGAAGGTGAAGGGCACCGTGAAGACGGCGGCGCCCGGGTGTACTTGACTTCGCGACCAGGCCGGTGGCTCGGTAGAGGGCGCTGTTGGTACTGCGGCGCCCGGGGGTACTCGGCCCTGCGACCAGGCCGGTGGCGTCTCCTGCTTGGCCGCGCTCAGGGTTGAGGCGCGTGACGTCACAGGGGGCGTGGCCGCGGCTCCGGCCGCTTGAGGCCTAGCTTGGAGCGATGACGCAGCGGCTACGGGAACGGTGAGTGGGGCTTCGGGCTCTGCGACGGGGAGCTGGGGCAGGTTTACGGCTTCTGGGCACGGGATGTTGTCGTCCCCATTACCTGCCTTCATCTCTTCGGCTCCCTCCGCGGCGTCGTCTCCGGCCGTCGTCCCTCCTTCGCCGTCCTCAGAGGTGGACTTGCTCCTCGCTGCGGGTGGCATGCTTCGCTGGCGGGCTCCGGCCTGCCGGGCCATCTCTCGGGTCCACTCCGCCAGTGTTTCCTGCTGCACCCGGGCCATCCTTCGTGCGAGGCCCTCCAGCGCGGTCTGTGCACGCTCCCGATCTCCGGGGAGCTGCGCCAGGATCTCCAGCAGGCCTTCTGGAGTGGCGGCCTGCAACAGGCTCCTGACCACAGGGTCGGTGCTGCCTGACTCTCCCTCCATCTCCGGGTGTGTTCTCTCTAGACTCTTCCAGGCTGCACCCATCTTCTTTCTTTTGTTCTGTATCCGCCCACATTGGGGGTCGTCCTGGGGCAACTTTGTGATTGCCAGTTCCAGGGGCAGTTCCCTCACGCTGATGGACATATCAATCATCACAGTCTCTGCTGGTGGGGGCGGTTTCCACTTTTGGCGCCATTTCCGGTCCTGGCCCACGATGGGAGGTGGCCTCTTGCCACCCTCTGGCACGCCCACAATGGCGTCCGCTCTGCCAGGGCGGGAAATCTTCTCCGATGGCGGGAATCGTCTCCCAGTGGCGGGAAACACTGCAGATGGCGGGAAAAGACTGCAGATGACGGGCAAATGGCGGGAACTGATCCGAGATGGCGTCCGATGGCGGGGACCCTCTGGAATTGGCGGGAGACTTCGTTTTGAGGTAAATGCGAACTTTTCTTCAGGCACGCAGTACCCGGTTGTTGCGGGCACGTGATCCTGCCGACTACGCCAAAGTTGACGCGCCCCCTGGGCCATGTTGTTAGGGATACCCGGAGCCGGATCAGATGGGGGTTGTAGTCTCCGAGTGGCTGTGACCCGGTCCGTGCCCAGGGTGTCAAACTCAGTGTGCGGCAGTCCTTGCAGATGTTCTTAGTGTCGACTACGCCACCCGTTGATTTGCGGTCAAAAGGCCGCCGCTGCAGAAGGGTCCGCTGAGGCTGGTGGTGTGTGTGCAGCTGTGGTAGTATAACCCCCAACGGGAGGGGTATAGCCTCAGGGGGTCAGACGTGGAGGATGGTGGTTGTGAAGGTGCAGCAAGGAGACTCAGAGGCATGAAATGCAGTTTCAGGGTTTTTACTCACTGGTGTTGCTCGGGTCACTCTGTACAGCAGTGACCACCCAAGCCGTGCTGCGTCCACCAGGTGCGGGACTCGGTCAACTCCCGGGCAATTCCTGAGTATGGTCCTGAGCTCCCTTCTTCTCTCTCTCTGGCCGTTCCCACCAGGGATCCACCTGTGTCCGGCTCCCTCGGGTCTCTTGGTGGTTGAACCTTCTCTGGCTTCCCTGACCCTATGCTCGGTGTGCCATTCTGGTGGATTTGGTGAGGGTCGTGGCAAATCTTGCCCACGACCTCCGGTTCCTGGCTAAGGTTTGCTTTGGCCTCCGCCAGCTTGGGATCCGGTACCCTTTTGCCGACCCTTCACCCTTATCAGTTCTCATACGGGCTTTTGGGGTCCCCTCTCGTTCTGCGCCTCTGGGTCCCTCTTCCTTCTCCTCTCCTGGAGTTACTGCTGACTCACTGACTGACTGACTGACCCTGTCCTAAGATGGTGCCCACCTTATATACTCCCTCTATGTGTGAGCTCAGGTGACCAGCACCCAATGAGCTCCTACATTTACCCAGACTACTCCCCCTATCTGCCCCTACACTACTGGGATGTTCCACCCCCCTCCCACTCCAGCCAGGGACAGACGCTGTCATACCTGCACATATACTGGTGGGAGTACCGTAGTTCTGTCCCCCGGAAATGGGATGTATGTAGTGCATGCAGCCTACTAGCTCATTTCCACACTCCATCCTTACCCGGGAGTGGAATACCACACCTCTGGTTTGAGGTGCAATACCCCTATAGCAGCCGAGTCCTCAGGGTGCTACAATTGTCTGCCACAAAACAACGCAAGAACTGCTCAACATCCTGGTTTTTCCTTTCTGTCTGGCCATTAGATTCAGGATGATATCCGGACGAGAACGATAAATGAACTCCCAACCTGTCACAAAAGGCACGCCAAAAACGAGCCACGAACTGAGGACCCCTATCAGAAACAATGTCAGTAGGAACGCCATGAAGTCTGACAATTTCCTTGACAAAGGCCTTAGCGAGAGTTTTAGCGCAGGGCAGTTTGACAAAGGGAACCAAGTGACACATCTTGCTAAAACGGTCCACGACCACCCAGATGACAGTAAAACCCTCAGAGGGGGGAAGGTCAGTTATAAAGTCCATAGCCAAATGTGTCCAAGGAGCACTGGGAACCTCCAAAGGACAAAGCAACCCCGCAGCAGGAGTATGAGAGGACTTAGATCTAGCACATATAGTACATTGACGCACCCACTTAATGACTTCCTTCTGCCATCCAGGCCACCAAAAACTGCGACCCACCAGTCTCTTGCTCTCAGAGATTCCGGGATGACCTGCCAACCGAGATTCATGACACTCAACAAATAAATCTCTCCTAAAGGTCCCAGGCACAAACAACCTCCCATGGGGAGTGTTAGATGGGGCATTCTCCTGTGCTTTAAGAATCTCATCTTCCAAAACGGAGTCCAAAGCAGCTATCACAACACCTTCTTGTAAAATGTTCTCCTCTTTCTCAGCACCGACTATGGGAGAAAAACTGCGAGACAAGGCATCCGCCTTAACATTCTTAGTACCAGGGATGTAAGTAACGGAGAAATTAAACCGCGAGAAAAACAGTGCCCACCTAGCCTGACGGGCATTCAGGCGCTTGGCAGCATCAAGATATATCAGATTTTTATGATCCGTAAGAACCTGAACGGGAAATTCCGCACCTTCCAAGAAGTGGCGCCAGTGTTCAAATGCGAGTTTAATAGCCAATAATTCCCGATTACCAATATCGTAATTCAGTTCAGTCTCCGAAAATTTTTTTGAAAAAAAGGCACAGGGATGTAATCCATCCCCGTTATCCTGAGACAATACTGCGCCAACCCCCACAGAGGAAGCATCAACCTCAACCAAAAACGGCCTAGTAACATCAGGCTGCATAAGGATGGGAGCAGAGGTGAACCTCTCCTTGAGATACACAAAAGCTTCAATGGCCTCAGAAGACCACTGAACCGCATCAGCACCTTTCCTGGTGAGATCAGTCAGAGGTTTGACAATACTAGAAAAATTTTTTATGAATTTTCTGTAGTAATTGGCGAAACCCAAAAACCTCTGTATCGATTTCAAACCAATAGGCCTAGGCCATTCCTGCACAGCCTGAACCTTAACCGGATCCATCTCAAAACCTTTGCTGGAGATAATGTAGCCCAAAAAACTAATTCTCTGTACAGCGAACTCACATTTCTCCAGCTTAGCAAAAAGCGAATTGTCCATTAATAACTGTAATACCTCACGCACGCTCTGCCAATGAGACTCCAGATCCGGCGAATAAATCAAAATGTCATCCAAATACACAACCACATTTTTGCCAATCAAAGGTCTAAGGATGTCATTAATCAGATTTTGAAAAAATGCAGGAGCATTAGTAAGACCAAAAGGCATAACCAGATTCTCAAAATGACCCACAGGAGTGTTAAAAGCAGTCTTCCATTCGTCACCCTCCTTCATGCGCAACAGATTGTATGCCCCCTTAAGGTCAATTTTAGAGAACCACTTGGCCCCCATTAACTGGTTAAACAGATCAGGAATCAATGGCAGTGGGTAAGGATTGCGTACAGTAATTTTGTTAATCTCACGAAAATCCAGACAAGGACGTAAACCGCCGTCCTTTTTTTTTACAAAAAAAATCCAACCGCCACAGGAGACTTAGAGGGCCTAATGTGACCGGCGGCCAAACTTGTCTGTATGTATTCCTCCAAAGCCTTCCTCTCAGGAATAGTAAGGTTAAATAAACGACTTTTAGGAAGAGTCGCTCCAGGGACAAATTCAATAGAACAATCATAGTCTCTATGGGGAGGCAAAACCTGCGATTCCTTCTCAGAAAAAACTCTCCAAAAATCCTGAATAGGAACAGGCAATTCTCCCCTATCCAAAGCTGCAATACGCCCGTTACAACACTTGTCATAACATTTATGGCTCCAGGATTTAATTTCACTGGTAGACCAATCCAGTACAGGATTGTGAAATTTTAACCAGGGCAATCCCAATATTACTGGAGAAGGCAAGTTATTCAACACTACCAAATCCAATTTCTCATGGTGAACACCATTAATAGTGAGAGGAAATTCACAGACCTTGAGAGTAATATTCTTCAAAGGGGAACCATCCACAGAAACCACAGCAATGGGGGATGATAAAGGTTCAGGTTTTAAATTGAGTCTTTCCACGAATCCCCCATCAATTACATTCAGAGTAGACCCGCAATCAACAAACACCCGAAATTCCATTAATTTTTTCTGAGCAATCGTGGAAGCAG